>NW_027514398.1:6372916-7647500 GCF_048772815.1 Callospermophilus lateralis | reverse complement strand
AGTGTATTCTGTGTGTGTTTGTGTGTGTGCTATATGTGGTGTATGCATGTGTGTGCAAACTTCAGCTACAGTCATAGAAGCTTGATTACAGCCTAAGTTTCTCTGATTCCCTGCAGATCTCTCAGTTTGCAGAATGAAGGCACTGTACACAACAGTTGAGTGGTCTGAAACTTTAGTGTTTACTTTCGGCCTCTGATATAGGTGCTATCTTGATTTTATGAAACCGATAAGCAAATCTTAAACTCTAAGGCACTCATAACTTCAAGGCCTTAATTTAAAAGAACCACCACTTTCACATATCCTAGACAAGTTTTGAAATAAGAAAGGTTGCTGTTGCTATGTTACATTGCATATTGTATTGGTTATGATAGAGGTGAACTCTCTCAGCCTGAATGCTCCTCCCACCACTGTACTCCAGCAGAGTCTTCACAGTGGCAAAAAGAGTTAAGAAGAAAACAAGCAAAATGTTGGGATCATTGATATTACTAAGGGTTTTAGAAATTCCTTTCACAAAGCTCTTTTAGAAGGAAGACATCATTGAAGGTCACTGACATATTAAGTATGAAGAATAGCTTATTAATGCTCCCTTTATTGTAATCAAATCTAATCTTGTCAACTAAATCAGAGAGGAAGTGATCAGTTTAAAATATATCAAAAGATCTGCATAGATTGAAAATGAAATAAAAATCCGTTTTGGTACCTGAGATGGTTAAAATGACATTCTAATTGCTCATGAATCAAATATCACAAAGCTTAGTGTGTAATTTTAATCATTGATGAGCTCCAGGTTAATTATCCTCATGGCATGCATGCAGCTTTTAAGCCCCTCTGAAATAATCTGATAACCATAAGCACGAAAACCTAATAATCTTCTAATTAGTCCACAAACAATAATGTTTACCTTTACATTTACCAATTCTGCACAATGTATACATTTGAAGGAAGCCAAAATGACTAAAATATAACCCCCTGCTCAAAGAAATGAAAAAGTCAGGAAAAGACTAGAAATCTGGAGCGAAAGCAGGGTGCTAAATACTGAATTAATGATGCTAGATTAAAATGTAAAGTCTCAGAACCCAGAGAACTTTCCCCAATGATAAGATAATCAACTAGTCTTAATATCTAGGTGGAAGAAGATTCACCTTAGCTGTATGAATGAGAAAATCTCTCAAATGCTTTGTAAAGGAAAGGAATTTCTAAGATATATTTATAATTATATGAATTCCAATTCATCTTCATCCATACTAGAGTTTTCAGCCCACAAAAACACCTGCTAAAACTATTATATACATTCTGAACACACCTCAAATGAGTTATAGATAATGTGCAGTAAGTAATTTTGGCCCCAAACCAAATGGACTCTACAATGTATTATCTCAATATATCTCTATATAAAATAGATACTTTATATTTTACCTTAAAAGAACTAGAAGTAACTTTCAAATAAGTAAAACTATCTCATATGAAAAAATATATCTCTATAAAAACTATGTTAAAGAATCCATTCCAGGTCATTCTAGGATATATTATGTTATACTATTCTCATACAATTTTACACAAAATTGCCTATCAATTTATTCTCAAGTTACATATCAATCAGAAACTAAGTCAAATACATAAGTCTTTTATACAATTAAGTTTACACTTCATTCAAAGCCAACAATAGCAAAACTATCTAGATAGTAATACAGTACCTGAGTCTTAAATTTTCTCTGTAACTATTAATGATAACCATAGCAATGGTTTTCAGTGATGGAATCACTTTAGCTTGTGCAATTAAATACTCATTTAGATAAGTATGTACAGGACACTGAATGTGATGCTAACTGATTTTATAGTTATCAATGTCAGATGAGGTTTCTCTTTTATCTATGTGATCCACTGAGGAAACTTATGCAAAAGTTTTATAAGTCTCAGTATGAAGACCATGAAGATAACCATGTAACTTAAACCATTAGAATTCATTCCAAAAAGTCTGTGTAACCATTTAAGCTGTTTTCTATTTAGTCTTCACCTATTTCTTGTCTCAAATGCCAAACATTGTATTTTCAAATATCACCAAAATCCTCAAAAACTTTCAAAGAGAAAACCTAATATAATTGAAAAACTAAATTTAGAGCAATACATACCTGCTAGTCTGCTTAGAATGTGTGTACACATTTTTTGGTATTCTTGGTAATTCACAAGATCGGTGACTTTGATCATGTCAAATCCCTCTTTCGGAAATAATGGATAATATTCGGGAAAAAAAATACTTTTTTTTTTTTGGCTCCTTCTGCTTGGCTTTCGTCTGCAGTCACTGCTTCCTAAACTCTGCTCTGCTAAGTGACCAAACCCACCTACAAGGAGCCAAGCTAATGAAAGGGGGTGCTTTCTGAAAAATAGAGGAATTCCTTTGCATTCAGCAAGCAGAGTTCCCATTAGAACCCAAAATCAGAGAGGCCAGTTTTACCTCTGTTTTTTAATTGAGATTGTCCCAGCACTTCTCTACAGTCCAGTGAGACAATGTTTGTGAAATGATTAAAAAGAACATGATCTGATCAAGAGGACAGAATATTGGGAAAGGAATGCTAGGATAGCCACTCTGCTAAGGGCTGGGAAAGAAGACCAATGCACTCCTTAGCCTATTGTTTTTATTCTCATCTGCTCTTTAGTCACCTCCTGACACTGCGAGTCTTTACTCAATTTTAAACAAGTTAAAAGTTGTCCACTTATGAGAGTATTTAGTAACAAGTTGCAAATTAAAAAAAAAAAGAAAATAAATAAGAATCCTTGAATTATATCAAGTTTCCAAAAGGTCATCACTGTCTCTGCTGTGGCCTTTTCCTCATTCCAAATCCTCTGTCAATATGTCATAGTGAGTTAGGCAAAGACAAAAGAGAGGCGCAGTGTGAAAACGGCACATATATCTAATCCTGACTTGTTTATTTGTTGCCACGTACAGAGAACTGATGAAAAAAAATCCATCAAAGTGGTATTATGCAGACACCAAGAGCTTCTTTTCTTTGGTTGCTAAAGCCACATTGAGGCTTAAATTCCTTATTGTTAAATTCAGAAGAAAGAAAAAAAAAAGATTTTTGGTTGGACTTTTTTTTCTTTCTTTCTTTCTTTCTTTCTTTCTTTCTTTCTTCTTTTTTTTTGCATCAGTTGCTGACAGATCTTTTGTGTACCAGTCTGTATTAGTTCACACCGCAACCTCATTTTTACCCATGCTGGAATTCATAATTATAAACCACTGTACAGAAGCTTTTAAAAGGGTTTGGCGTGCTGACCAAGAGAAGAGGTAGTGAAATTGTACTTTTCTCACAGTCTCTCTTTTGATAGATCAAAACACAGGTGAAGTACCTGGGTGGAAGCACCAATTACGTCAGAATATATATTTGATCTCAACCTTTAGAGGTGGTTTTCTTTAAGCAGGCTTTCTCTGCAATTTGCTTATTTTAGTAGATGTTTAGTATTTCATAAAAGATTGCATAACTTCTTTCCCATTGCAGTATTAAAAACATTAGCAAGAAGGAAGGCAAATACAAGGATGTCAAAGGATTGAAATTTTTAAGTAAAAAGGTTTCAAACCCAACTATTAAGGAACCATAATGTTTCAATAGACACTAAATCAAATAACTTAACAAACACATTTTTAGAGGTGAGAAGGGGAGCCAAGCAAGCTTTTTTTCTTGCAGGATAGAAATATATCAAAGTAAATGCAATCTGCATAGTTAATGTGTGTGCGCTTTACAATTTAAAACAGAAAAGCTGTAATTTTTCTTTGCTGGCAAACTGGAAACACTCTGGAGTTAATTACAGCTGATTCGGAGTGAATCACACAAACAAAGACCAGTCTATGTCCAGACAATTATACTGCATTAACCAGCTTACAGCTTCCTGCTGATGTTTCAGGGCTCTTCTGTTACACTCTTCTACCTTCCCAGCACGAGAGAAAATGCTTCAGCAAGAAGAAATTAATGAAGAGAACTGCAAAAGAATGTGTGACGACCTCTCCTGACATGGCAAAAACTTTCCACCCATGTCATGACAAAGGGGAGAAGGTAATTAAGTTTGAATAGAAGGAGGTAACTAAATATATTTAGCATTTAAAACAAGCACATTTTTAAGAAGGGAAAGTTTACAAAGACAAATATGAGTGTTCGAGTCACTAAGTCATTTTCCCCTGTTTCCCTCTCATTTTTCTCATTAAAATCAAAATTAGCTATTCAATGCAAATTTGTTTTCTTCTCTATAAATAGGGCCCTTGTGGTTGATGCAAAGTCTTCTTCTCCCACTTTGATTCTTTTTCTTTCTCTTTCTCTCATCCTACCCTCATTTTTCTCTCATTCTCACATCACTAAACCTATGTGGACTTTGTATGACAATTACATAGCATTAAACATATGTGTTGCAGAACTGAAGAGGAAAGGTATACTTTACCAATGAGGCCAATAGCTCTTAATTTGATTAGTCATGGGAAATAGGAATTTCACTGAGTTTTCTTTAAAACTTTAATCAAACTCCAGCTACTTTCCTTAGAGAGGAATCAATAATCACTCTTTAATCAAATTACACCATTATATGACTCATTTTATTTGTTTCCTTCAGGAAATTTTCATAATCAGTGGGCAAGATGGTCCCAATACTGGAGCTATTGCTATAAACAAACTTTGGTGCTTTTAGCTGATCTAGTTCATTTCTAATTTTCATATTCATTCTAATTGAAAATGAATAGTTTGCATTGGTGTGAGACAAGGACATGAACTGTAATTATGTTCAGTGCCTCTTTCTGATTCTTTCCTTGATACTGTTTTGCTAGTATTCCAGCTGACATTGGGGCTTTCTAGTGATTGCTTCATTAAAGGGTAAGGATGCCCTAATCAGCTAAAGTATTACTAAAAAGCTGTTGTTTGCCAATATTGTGAGAATATACTGACTTTTTTTGTTCCTAAAGAAGAAAGAGGTACCTCTAAATGCCAGTGACCTAGCCATACTTAAGAATTAATCATCTCCTCTATGCAAAGTAGGATTATTGTTAAGTGACTATATGATTTCTTACATTTTTGTCCCTAAATAAATTCAAATTTATAAATCAACCAGGTATTATGTTTAAAATACATACAAGTACACTCCTTAAAAATACTAAAAGGTTGCATATATTATCCTCAATTTCATTAGCATCTCAGTAATGGACAGAATCTCTTTCTCAGACCTCTGTCTTTTAATCCCTATTATATTTGAAACTTCCAGAGTATAATGCTGATAAACATGAAGCTTTAACATGAAACTCTTTACTTTCCTTGGAAAAAACATGGACTGCATCAATCATTTTTTTGAAATTTATAAATAACCGTTTCCATATGTTTATTTTGCTATTCTCTAAAATAGAGTTGACTAATCTCACTGAAATGCACAACAGTCGGGGTGTTTAGTTGACATTGCTTTTAAATCACCACATAGGATCATTTAAAAATTAATTTAATTGGTTTTATTAAATATTAATGACAATATTTGGTTTAAAAAAGACTTACTAGATTAGTGAAAACCCCTGCACACACATATTTATCTCATATACAGTGTGATGACAATATATTCTAATATTCATTTGTATTTTTCCTTCTTTGTCTATACATAGGTAAAACTGATTATTGAACTCTGTTAATAGGATATTTAAAAGAGAAAACAATTGCATAATTCTTTATCTTTCATCATTCTGATGAATGTGCTCTCATAAACAATAAAACAATAAGTATAACAGTGTAAGTACATCTAAAAAACATCATTCCTTGCAGGCTAAAACAACCATAATTATCTTCATAAAACTAATCACAGGTCAGATATTCCAGCAAACATTCCTATTCCCTGAGCAATGATTGCTATGCTGTTACATGATTTCAAATAGTTTTAATAAAGAAAGCTATATTTATAATTCTTTAAATCACTACCAAGTGCCTCTTACTATATAATCCTCTTGGAGTCTACCAAATACAAGTCTCTTTTTATATTCCATGTAAATATTTTAAATTACTTTATATTAAAAACCACATTAGGACTAGAATAATAGGGAACATTAATAATTAATAATAACATTAATAATTAATTAATAATAGGGAACAAAGTATTTCAGGAAAAATAATTACAAGAATTTCAACAGGAGACAAGCTTAATTGTATTGATTCAAAAGATGCATGTTCAGAGGAACCGTGTTGAAGGAATAATGTTATCTCAAATCTACAGTTTCTATTAAAATGAAATTTCCCAGCATGAAAGAAGCAATTTAAGATTAGTGTCTGCAAAACTAGAGATATTAAACTAACTAAATAATTATCTGGGCCCAATTATCTTATACTTTAAGTAGCAAAATATCAGTGTGAAGCAACTACAAGGCATGAGGTTTGCAGGTTTATTTACTGACTGGTGTATCTATTAGGGCCAAGAACAAGTGGAGCTGTCAGGACATAATGAAGGTAAATGATTAGTTAGCATGAAGGCTGAACTCTTCTTCAATGCAATAAGAGTTAATTAAAGTTTACCACCAAACATCAACCAAAGCAGGATGTTGATCAGGTTTCAGCATTAAGTGCAAACAGACAATGGTTGGCAGCAATTAGTACAGCTATCAAATGACATGCAATGATAATTATACATTTAAAACAGCTAAAGAGCTGGGGGAAAAAACTAATCAGCCTCTTTGATGACAAATACTCAAAGGGCAGGAAACAGGTATCAGATTATTTTACTTTAACACTGTAAATCAATAGAATTAAACAAGAAAAGGTTGTATGGGTACACTATCTGAAAGAGAACAGTTAACTGGACCCAAAATGAAATAAATCTGTTTTCATTGGTCTATCAAAGATAAGGACTTCTGTAACTAAAGAAAATAAGTTACTTTTCAATTAAAGTTTCAGAATGAGCTCTGGGTAAAGAAAGTTTAGCTTCCAGGTTTTGTGTAAACTCAACAATGTAGCAAGTATTTCACTTATTTATTGTTATTTACATGAAGTATTAATTTCCAGTCTACTATCAACACTGCTTTATACCTGAATGTTACCTTTGTGTCTTCAAATATTATCTCCCTGAAAAGATTTTAGATAGAAGATTGAAATTCTTTTAATGAAAACACTTAAAACTTAACAGATATTATTACAGGAATTTCCTTGATGCCATTCAAACCCGTAACTTCAATCTTGCTGAAATCAGTGGTCCTTCCTATCACATACTCCTTAAAATAGTTTTAATTAAATCAACTCATTCTTTTCCATAGTTTCTGGACTGCAGCCTAGAGCATGTCTCCAGAAATGTGCCCATCCTCATGACCCCACCTCCCCATTTTCCCAACTAATTCTGTTATGCTAAGGATTTGTACACAGTGTTGGCTAATCCCAATATTTCCCTGCAGCTAAATCTAAGCCATGGCCAACTCCCAGCACAAAAATGTCTCTCTCCAAAAACCCTTTCACCCCTTCAGCACTCATACACTCATTGGTCTTGACATTTTCACTTCAGCCATGACAAATGAGCTGATGACTCTGATGTGTTTGCAGGGGAGGATGGCTTTATCTAAAGATATATCATTAACTCTCATCACCATCTCCTAATATGGCTCTTCTGGGTTCGTGCAATGTGTTGTAAAAATTTGAGGAAAATTTTTTTTTTATTGTAAATATATGCACTATACGTAATAAGAAAACACCTCCATCAAAAAGAGCAATGAAGCCTGAGTGAACAAGATTGGGCATGGGGGGTGGGGGTGGCGTGTAACACTAACATTAGCTAAATGTTGCTCTGGGGATTTAAGTAACTCCACTCAACCTCTGCCCCACTGCACACCAGCCAGCTGACTGTCTCTGAAAGGTCCTCTCCCCTTGTTCCCCTCAACATGGGAGGCTAGAGCAGAGCATAATTTGCAAAGTGACACAAATGAAGTTTCTCAGATAAACATAGCTAATCAATCAGCAAGCCAGCCAATTTCTTTCTTTCTGCCCCAGTGTAGTACCTATTTTGTCTCTGATCCTTTATTTGCTATGTTATTAAGTCTGTCTCGATTTTCTTTAGCGTAGGAACTCATTGTCAAAAACAATTTTACTCTGAGATCATTGTACTCTTCAATTAGAAATAAACAATATTTTCTGACTAGTATGAAAAGTGAAACTCTTCAAGCTCTTAGAAAAGGAAGCCTTTTCATTTAGCATAAAGATCACAACCTTCAGGTTAAGTCAGAACCCAAGTTCCAGTTGCATAGTTCTTGTTATGTACACTATGGAGTTTACAGAGTAGATCCTTGATGTAACCTCTTCTCTCCATTCATCTGAGGACATACAGCCAATCAGAGTCAACTCTCGCATAACAGACCGCCAGAAAGGAGGTCAGGCTTTGAGGTAAAGTGCTATTCACTCTTGGACCATGCAAGGAGCTCTTTATTCCTGTTCTTATTGGCATCAGTCCCGCTTCCTAGAGCAAGAACAAAGCCAAGTGCTCGTGTGAGGCTTATGAATAAGTCAGAGGTGAGCCACTTTAAGTGCTGCCCATGATTTCCTTGTTGACAGTGAGCACTTAAACAGGCTTCTATGACCAGCAACTTCTGGCAAACCATAATGATTCCTAATCTGCACCCTGCTTCATTTCAAGAACTAAATGACCCACCCCAATTTTTCCTGCAAGTTTTCACCTTCCAGGCAATTTTTGTCTATCTCGAACAGCTTAGCTTTACAATCCCAGAGCAGAGCACCCAGTCATCATAGGAACTAGAGCATCTTAAAGAGGAAAAGAAAAAAGAAAAACAAAAAACTTGCTTGGCTTGGAAAAATGCCACAAATTAAAAAAAATAATAATAATAATTAATTTCCTAGCAGAAAAAAATAATTCTCATGTTAATAGAATAGAATTTTTTTAATACAGGAGAAGCTAAGCCAAGTAAGGTTAAATATATAGATAGATATAGATATAGATATAGATATAGATATAGATATAGATATAGATAGATATGTAATTCACTAAAGAGAACACATGCATACACATACACAATCTCATCAGCTGCATTCTATACTTATGTGATGCTTCCCAGGAATTTCTATGAGCTTCACTTTCCTTATCAGTTAAACAAGGAGATTGGGTTATATCCCTTCTGACTGCAACAATCTGTGGTTCTAATATAAAAACCATTTAGATTGCACTAGAAGATAGTTTTCTCCATGGAATTTTCCAAGACAGGCCCAGCTGTTTTTAAAGTTGTATATTTCTTTTCAGAAACAAGATTTCAAGAGAAAAGGCAGATTCCAGTAGTATAAGAGACTGCCATTTTCTATGTATGTTTTTAATTATTATTCATTCAACAAATATTTATTGAGCACCATGGGGTTGCCAATAATATATTCATCACTGTCAATACAGATGTGGTGCTGCCCTCATGGAGGCTGAAATTTATTTAGAGAAACTCTTAAATATCATGAAAAATGCTAAAATAATAATAATTTTTCTTTCAGTGAAAGATTTCCTTATCCTGATCAATATTCAATAAATGCTTAGACTTAACAAAATATGCCTCAAATGAACTATCAAATTCAGGCCCTCTTATAATGATTAGAACATAAATCATGCACACATTTTAATTTTTAAGAAACATTTAAACAAATATTATGAACCAAACTTATATAAATACTAAGAAATAATCAAATACAAAATTGGAAAATTACAATCCAAATATACTTATATTTCCCTTATAAAATCTAAAAAATAATTATGTGTATAAATGTATATCTAACATGTATAACAAGGGGGAAATTATTAAGAATTAAAATAGTTTAAAACCATAACAGAAACAGATTTCAGTTTCTAGATGATCAAAAAATTAGCATTTATATAATTATTAACTCTTATGAATCTTACTATGCTTAAACCTGGGTAGTCCCCTATGGAATAATGCATTATTATAAAAAATATAAAGGATGCCAGGTGAAGACTCATAATGTGGCCATAAAATTTCCCAAGAAAATTTAAGAGTTCTCTAGCAATTACTGGATTTTTAATAGCTGTATTTCTTTCTAGATTGGTATAAATTTTGGTCAATAGGGCATTTTCTAATGGTATCTATATTCCTTTCATGGCATATCAAAATATCTTAATACCAAGTACATATAAAGGTGTTTCTATGACATCTAATCCAGTTTTGGAAAATCCTCTAATTCAAAGGCTTTTAAGCAGACTAGGTCAACTGTAAGGATGAAATAAGTATTGTGGTCTCTTCTATTATTGTATTTAATGGACAGTCTGTAATCCTGAGTTCATGTGAATAGACCAAGGTCTAAATTATTTAGAAACTATTTCTGTCCTAATTTGCTTCTTAGAAAAATGAAGACCCAAAAATGCATTAAATGTCTAGAAGCCCTTGGAACCCAACCAACTTGTGATGATGGAGTAGCAAATAATGATGTGGGAGCACTACTAACCTAGATGCCATCTAGATACCTGTCAATGAAAAAAACAATATGAGAAGAAGGCCTACCTCGATTTCCTATCTGGTAGACATATTCACTGCCTAATTCCTGTCTCTTTCTCTTGGGAGAGAAGGGACACTGATACTCAACCCATCTATTTAGTTTTGTTTGATCAAAACCTCATTGGCTGAACATTACATTAAAACAAACTCTGAAAGAAAGAAAAAAAGAGAGAGAGAAATAAAGGAAAAGAAATGAAGGAAACAAAGGACTATATATATGGTCCTATTACATTCACTTATTTTAACATTCACAGCACCTTAGTCTTATGTAATTTATTTCAACTTTGAGATATAGGGGAAACTGAGGCTCAGAAAGATTAAATAACTGGATAAGATCACCCATTATAGGAATTAAACTCAAATGTTTTATATTTCTAACACAATTCCTGTTGGTCATTTCATTACCACCACCCCCCCACTAAAAAAATGAAGTTAAAGATGATTTACAAATTTCTACAATTTAACTTAAAATAAATAAACTCATTTAAAAAGAAAAAGGAATCCAAAGTAAACAGAATCAAAGGTATGCCTGGCCTTAACTGTCATTCTTTCTGTACACTATGCAGGCTTTAAAACATCACAACCTTGTCTTCATTTACTTTCCTTACACAGAACAGAAACTTTGTTCTTGTTCACACTGTGTTCATGATTATTAAAAATACATTTTAAGTCACTGAGATCATCAGTAGTTTTATGAATCATAGTTTTTTTTGTCCATTCAAAGCACCTAATGTAACCCCCTAGTTACCAGTCGCAGTGATAAGAGATCATCCAGATGTCACTTGGTTTCTCTCAGTAACAGAGAACTCACTCTCAGAGGAGTCAGTATCACTCATAAACAACCACTGCTCAATTTGCTTTGCTTCTCTTCATGATTCCATCAGTTTCATATTCATGCAACAAATCCTTTCCCAAACAGTCAATATGCTTGAGTGACCATTGGTACCTGAGTGACAATATTTGAGTTCTCACATTTTCACATCACCCCTACTCTGATTAGTAAGTCAATTATTACTTCTCCTGAACTCAATATCCCATATCTTAAAATAAGCTGACTCTAAGGCAGTTCTTAGGCTCTAGCATCTTGATAGCTTCTGGTTGTCTTTCCATCCTACCTGCTCTTTTCTGTTGAGATTACATTGGCCAATTCTTAGAAAATGAAAGCAATTTAATCTATGGGGGGAAATTTTCAGATTACCACTATGAAAGTATCTAAGCAGGACAGAGTCACCAATATGCAAAGAAGGTAGATGTGTATGTGTGTGTGTGTATGAGAACAAGAGTGTTAGGGAAGCTGAAACAGAATCATATCTACTGAACCAAAAGAGATGATCCACTCTTATTCTCAACTCATAGGCTCAGGAAAGCTTAAGAATGAATTGCATCATTACTATTTCAAGAGAAGTCATATTAGAAAAGTATTGCCAGTTTAATGAAGAAAAATATAAATCTAACAATGATTGGGCTTCTTCAACTTATTCTTCCAAACAGGCAAATTTTAAGATTTTCTAAAAACATGTCTCTTGCAAAGTTTCCTTTTGTTTCTATTTTAGAAGTACAACCAGGTGGCATACACCAGCTCACATGTTCTTATATTTTAACATTGTTACAGCTATGAGTTTCCTTTTTTCTTTACAACGAAGGAAAATAATTTTATGGACAGTTATAAAATACATATTTTAACCCCAAAGTCAATTTTCCTTGGTTATAATGATTTAGATATGAGGAAATATTTGCTGAATGCTCTCTGTTTTTATAGCTAGAATACAGTGGAACCTATAAATTTTGTTTTTAGAGGTATGTGCTCTGTGTACCATGTAGTAATTATCATCTGAGAACTATTGTATCCCCAGGACAGGCAAACTTTAGAAATGATTTGTCATCTGATATATAATGCTGGTGTATGCACCCCTGCACTGGAAACACCTACTTGGGACTTGCTTGGACCATCCTCAAATTCTTAAAATTTTACTTGTCTTTTTAAAAAATCTCTATAATGTTAAAGTAGCTAATTTATTTGAGATGCTGCTTGTCAAATGACTTTAACGTCAATGCCATTTTTTCAAAGTTGAGTGTGCACATACAAAAACGCCTCAAAATGGCAAATATTTTATTTCACTGACAAATCTTTAAAAGAGTAGGAGTAGAGAGAGCAGCCATTCCTGAGCTGAGGATTATAGGACCAATGGGAAACCATATCAAACTTTCAAGGAAACTTGTGAAGCTTAGAAACCAGGGAATTAGCAGGATATCAACTCCAGCCAGAAAACAAGGGGGAGCAATCCTTATGCAAGAAAATAATGCCACTGAGCCCTCATTAAAAGCCCATTTTGTCCTTAGCCATCAAAGACTGCGAGTGCACTGAGGTCTTGGTTATATCGTCAGGGATTACTAAAACAAGTGCCAAGAGAAATTGTGCACTTTTAGTTCTCACATGTGTCCATCTGTTCACATATAAACATATATTCTGCTTTCTGTCTGATTACTAAAATCTTGATATCAGAATACCCTGGGCTCTTGCCCATTTCCTAAGAATGCAGACATCACATAAGCGACTATTAGCCCATGTGTGATCCACTTCCATGGTGGCTGGAAAACTGCCAGTTACAACACATGGTGCTTGGTTAACAATGTCTTAAAATAAAAATGAATTTATTTTTTAAATTAACACATTTTTCTTATGGAAACACCTTAATAAGACCTTATTCATGTAAAAGAATAGCCTCCATGTGGATTTTTTTTGTTCTTTAAAGACTTTTTTTCAAGCATATCATAAAGTAAACCATAAAAGTTTCTGAAACAATCCAGAATTTCTTGACAAATTTTAAAAAGAACTCCAGTAAAGAATTTTGGTGACTATATAACAAAGATCAAACAGCTTTTCCTTTACAACATGCTATACTTGAGAGGCAACTCTTACATTTTAATTTATGTGAAAAACACTTCTGATTTCCCAAGTTTCCAAATAGCCATATATAACAGTACCTCAGCATCTGAACCACCAAAGTGATGAGGCAGATGGAAGTTCTACAACCTGAGGACAAACCAGCTAGGTTAATAACTGGAGAAATCTCTCAGCCCTGCTCTGGGCAGCCTTCAATGGATCATGTTGTGGTGACCGCAAACCGGAAAGAGCCTGTTTAAAATGTATACATAAAAATAATTATCTACACTGCAATGATTTACATATATACAAAGGAACTGATTCCCACCTTTGAAAGTGTCTTAACACTTTTGGAATTTTAACTGCCCTAATTATGGTTGTAGAAACATCATTAAGAGCCCTGATCACATTGTCAACTGATAACCAGTTACAGCCCTAACTAGTGACAAGGGAAAACTGTACAGTAAATGTTTCCAAGAGTGAACACACAGTACTTAGAGCTTTGAAAAAATACTCCCTAAAGACAAAATATACACTACATCTACAAAGCAACACGATGAATGTATTCAGAAGTTTATGAATCCAATCCTAAGAAAATAACTCTATCCTCTTCTGCTATTCCCTCCCCGGCACAAAAGCTGATAGACCACTTAAAACAATCAACATTGCCAAAATTCAGAGTATACAACTCTTTCCACGTGAAGTATTCCCCCACTTACATTGGATGGGGAAAAAATAAAGCACACTATATGTTCCACTGTCAAATTAATTAAATATTCATGTCATACTACTGGCCTCTTCTAAAATAACTGGTTTTTTGCCAGCAAAGCACTTCTTGATACTCAATAGTCAATATTTGGCTAGCCTGGCATGTTTCTGAAAACTCTTCTACATATAAATGTCTGTTGATCATTCTCTAGCTGCACTATTGTCATACATATTACTTCCCAATGGTGATGGAAATTCAGGGCATCTCATAAAGTTGCTGAAATCTGAGCCACTGCTTGTTTTCTCAAGTCTTGGACAAACAACTTTAGAGAGAGCACAGCAGAGACATAAGAAAGAGATGCCTGCATTTTCATCTTCCTTTAATCTTAGTCATTCAATCAGCCATTCAGGACTCTATTCAACAGAGCTTTTCATTATGCAAAAAAAATGCTAATCCTTTTCCGATGCTTCTTTCACACTTGTGTAAACCCCCATTCCTTCAACTGAAAAGCAATTATATCAGTTTACCTTTCTATCAAAAACAGGATTAATATTCCAATAACAGAATATCCTTTCTTTTCCTATTTTTTTTTTCTTTAGGAAACTAGAGATTATTAGTGGAGGCATTCTTAGAACAAAAATCCATTATTTTAAATATGATTATGTTAACCAATAGGTGGAAAGGGGAGAAGAAGAAGGTGAAGAAGAATAAAAGTCCTTCAGTTGCTGCAGAAACTCTTTTCTGTGACAGAACTGACCTTCCCTTTATAGATGCCCAAAGAGAATGAGACTCACTCTGGTCTATTAATCAGAAACAAATTATGAAAGAATGTAGCTGGACTGGTTGACACTATCCTGTCTTGGGAGACTCAGTAACAGCCTAGTAACAATGTCCTCTTCATGGGTAATGAACAGCCATGACAAATGGGGCAGAGAAACTATTTGTTTGCATATGCAAATTCCCACACAAGGGAAACATGTACAAACAAGTGTCATTGTAAGGTGGATTAGGCAAACAACACTTTCTTTTTAGGACATTCTGCAGCCCAGAACATTAGTCAGCACAATTAAACCAGTCTCCATGGAGACTAATGAAATTTCACCATGGTATGAGTTAAATTAGATAGCTAGTTATGTGTTTCCACAATCCAACTTGAAATCCATTATTGTTTCAGAACAATACAGCAATTGTGCCTAGCTGATCTTTGCCAGCTCAACAAGCTCCTAAGTTGACAATTTGCATATGTTAATATAATTAAGCACTAATTACATGAAACTTGTACATATTCACATGCACTTTTCCTGGGTGCTTCTCAGTTTGAACCTTGGCCAAGTCTTTAACCCTTATAATGGTCTTACATGGGGGGAAAAAAGACAACCCTCTGCCTGTGGGTACAGCCTGTAGGCAGACACAGAAAGGCTCTTCATTTATAAACACAAAGCTTAACCTGGCTTCTCATATTTCTAGCAACAATGACAGAAAGTATTTTGTGAGTGTACTAGGGACCAGGGATAAGAAAAATGAAGAGGGGGAATGGATTAGTCTTTAAAGGCTCAGAACAAGTATCTTCTCAAAGGAAGGCAATCACATTCATTTCAAGAAAATGTGAAGAATTTGTTCTCATTGACATTGTCGAACCTTGGGAAATGAAAATGGTTTGACAACAGAAAAATAGCAAGTAGAAAAGGGAAAAGGAGTCAGCAGCACCTAATGAGCTTTACATAAATATATGCAGAGGCAATTAAGCAATGTTAATTACTATGGCAGCAGTTAATTGAATATAATTAGATATTTTAACCCACTGAATAAAGCATAGTTAAGATTAATTTTATTGAGATTAATTGTAAATAAGGATAGATTAACTCTGTGTTTTGACAGGCATAAAAAGTAGTTCTGCAAATTAAGCAGAAGCATGGCCACCAGTCCAAAAATCATATATTATTTTAATGTCACACCTCAGAATCATCTCCTCAGTAAACATGACTTTTCAAAACCAAACAGACAGGAATCTTGAAGACAAACAAACAGCTTGCAGCGATTAAAGAGCCTTTTGTCATTTTTCATGTACATTTCTTTTAACAGACTAAATTAAGCGAGTCTGGTGTACGTTTTTTAGGAAGGAACATTTCACACTGAATGGAAAAAATGTTCTATCACATATGAAATTCATGCAGCTGTGCGGAACTTGGTCCAGATGGTTTAAGACTATAAAACACGACCAAATGATAGATGGTAGGCCTTCCCAAGATTATGTGATAAAGTCACAATCTTTTATTTTGAGCCCCCCCTTATTTCTGCTTTGTATTAATTCCAATCAAATCACATACTTTCTTTTATAATTGTGTTTCTCCTAGAGCGTAAAAAGAAGCATTGTCCCTACTAAGTGCTAGAAACTAAATGTAAAAAAGAGAATTGAAGAAGGCCTCATTTAACAGATATCAGCCAAGTCACTCAGCCACAAAATGCAATGATGGCTATGACAACAATGTATGCAAATGACACCACTTGATTATTACTCTCACAAATAATGGTTTCTAAAAATACTCCTTGGGAATATGTTGCCAAATGAAAATCCCCCACCAATACTTACACACCAAGCTAATTCATGCATACTCTATAAAAAAATTAACACAGTCTTCAAGAATGCTGAACAAATCACTAATAAGAATGGAGCTTCAATTGATTTTGAAATAAATCAATAGGTGATTAACATAATATTTTTAAAGCAGCAGAATATATATATATATATATATATATATATATATATATTACATAAACATATATATTATATTTTCAAGACCTTTTAGCTCTTAATCGAACAAGGGCTTTACACTATTGAGCCTGGCTCTATAGTGCCTCACAACTTCTTTAGGATGCCTTTAGTCTGTATAACGAAAATCCTAAAATGGTCTGTGAAACAAGAATATGACAAGCCATTCTGCAGTGAAAGATTTTAAATCATCCGGCCTCTTCTAATAGACTTGAGACTTATTGAGGTAGAAACCATAAAAAATGAAGAAGGGAAATTTAATCCCTGAGATATTGATTTGCACATTAATGTCATATAGGCAGAGGGCAATTTGGCTTCGTGGAAATGACACATTGTCGACCCTTGGTGAAGTCAGAGCCAATCTAACTGCTGAACATGTCTGAATCTCAAGAGTTATTAAGGGTTTCCCTTCTTGCCTTTATGACTTTTCTTCAGCCTACCAATGCAATCTTAAATGTATTATCTTTGAAATAATTGTAAAACCTCAGGGGTTTTCCAGTTAATGGAAGGGAGGCCAAACCACATCAGATTCTGAAGTGCAACATTAAACCCTTGCAATCAACAAAACCACCTCAATTCTCATCCATCCAGTGCAGGATCTAATATTGTTATTAGAGATAATCAAATTTCATTGTGTAAATTTAGGTTCATGGTCAGAATGGAAACAGTAAATTCTGCAATATTAAACAGCAATTTTCTAGCCTCTATGTTTTCCTTTGCTGGTCTGCAGCATCTTCTAAAATAATCCAAGTAGCTCAAAATTAATGAACAGATTGGGGCTCATCTACTAAAAACTGCAAAAGATTACAATAGAACTGAACATGCTTGTCTCATTTTTAACTTTAAGTGGCAACTTTCACTTCATAGACCCACAGCTCACTATCTCTGTCTAACCCCACAGTTGGTGCTATTGCTTTGACTTACACAGCTGGTTTACCTGACCTTTCTTTGTTCCTTGGGTACATTTCACTTTTCAGATTTATGGTATTTCCCCCATATTTCATTGACCCTATCTTCATTGCTATTAAAAAATGAAAACACTTGAATATGAGTTAACTATTTTTAATACAAAAGCAGCCAGCTATTAAATAAATACACAGTGATGTTCTCCCCAGTTTATGCCATAAATATTAAAAACATTTAAAAATAACTGTATAAACTTTATGATCCCTATACTGAAGCCAGGTGCAAGAGGTTAAAACAGCTGGCTAGCCATCTTTTATTTTTGTGTGCCTTCCTGCTGATCGAAACCTCAAACCTTGAAAACTATCAAATATTCCCTTAAGGATTTGTTTTTAAAGGATGAGGAAGGAAAAAGAAAACCTTCATTCTTTTTAATATGCTTCTCAGTGGAGAAGAAAACTCTAAAACACAGTCAAAGAGGTAGTGAAATAATCCCGACTATCTCCTGTTTTATTTAGACCCATCCTTTCCAACAATTTCTATATACAATTGTTTTTATTCTTCAGTTAGAAAAGAGGAAAGAGCAAAAAGAAAAGAAAGAAACAAAAGTCTGAGCTTGCTCTGTCAGTTTTGCCAGTAAATATAAAGTAAAACAAGTGTTGAGGGCACCGAGAGTGTTACATACCGGGCCTGTGTTTTTGCATTGCTCTCAATGGAAGCGATCGATGCCCGTGTCACTGTCCCGTCCCAATGGCAGCCAAGTCTCAGCTTTAATCTAAGCAACACCCGAAAAGGCAGCGGCAGCCGCAGCCTCTCCCTCACTGTTCCATCCATCCACCCAACTAAAAATATAATACTACATATGAGCTTTAACCACTCCACATTTATAGGGATCAAGCCACTGAAAATCCAGGAGAACACAATAAAAAAAAAAAAAAAACTCCTGTCTCTTGTCTCTCTCTCTCTCCTCTCCCTCTCCCTCTTCCTCTCTCCTCTCTCTGTCTCTCCTTTTGCCACCTACATGATCCTTGATTAATCATGGAACAGAGTTAATAAAAAAGGCGGGGGGACTCAAGGAGAGGAAATGCAACTGTCAGAACTGAGTCAGTGTCAATCCACCATCTTCAGCCACTGAATTTATCTTTGGGTTTTTGTTTGGTTTTGATTGGGGGGGGGTTGTTGTTGTGTGTGTGCTTTTTTTTTGGAATGGAGGAGGGGAAAGGCAAGGTGGGGGTGGAGGTGTAGGGGGGAGAAGGGAGAATGTGTGTGTGTGTGTGTGTGTGTGTGTGTGTGTGTGTGTCTGTGAGCATGTGTTGAGTGTGAGTGTGTCCGTGTGTGTGTGTGTGTGTGTGTGTGTGTAGGGGTCGGGGAGGTGGTGGTGGTGGGGGGGGGTCCGTGTTTGTGATCTGAACCTTTGGTACCTACAAGGAGGGTGTCTCACGGAACGGTAGCTAAAACCTCACCAGAACCCGGCGGAAGTGAGGAGTCGCGGCCAAAGGCGCTTGCTGGAGCCTTCTTTCTGGGCCGGACCCCAACCCAAGCGGCCGAACGGAGCCCCCCGCCCAGATCGCAGGTAACAAAAGAAAAACAAACCAGTACACCGTCTTCTGGGGGAAGGGGGACAGGATGGGAAACCTTCTGTAACTTGGTCATCGGCAGAGAAACTTTATACAATTCCATGAGAAATTGTATTATATTTTTTCCGACAGAGAAAAAAAGCAGAAAGAATAGGGTGGAGGTGTAGAAGTAGAAAAAGGCGAGACTCGGCGCATTCCAGCCCCTCTTCTTTTAGCTGCTCTGGCCGGAAGGCGCGCTTGATGCCGGCAGAAGCGAAGGAGGTGAAGTTCATTTGTAGACATGGAACCCTTTGGGCGGGGGAGCCCAGGGAATGAATCAGTTCTCACAGTCCCTTTATACACACACACACACACACACACACACACACACACACACTCTCTCTCTCTCTCTCTCTCTCTCTCTCTCTCTCTCTCTCTCTCTCTCGCACATGCACCCCTTGCCCTTTGCCAAAAAGAGAAAGGAAAAGATTCTTAATCCCAAACCGCGAGCGTCTACCCTTTGTTCTAACGCACACCCAGCGACGAACTCGCCCCTAGGGAGCTGCCGCAGCCTGCCGGGCGATCCCGCCTCCTAACTGACCTGCCTTGCACAGCCTAGAGCAACCCTCCGCGGAGCCCGCCGCCTAATGCTCCAGCGGGCGGGTGTCTAACTGCAGCCTCTGCCCTAGCCCTAGCGCCTACCCCAGCTTCTTGGAACCCTCTACCCAGTGCAGACGAATCCCAGGGCCTCCGTCAGCCCCGAGCATTAAGCGCCTTTCGGGCAACTTGAGAAGAGGGGGGGTGGGCGAGTAAAAGAGGAAGAAAAAAAAAGAGGCTGAATAAGGAACGGGAAAGGGTAAATTAGGGAGAGAGGGGGGAAAGAGAGGCTTCAATCCCCACCAACCAAAATCCAAACTTTTGGAGGATGGGAGTAGAGGAAGAGTCATTCCGATTGAGGTGAAGGGGCGTGGGGCAAGCGGGGATCCCGGGCAGTACCCCCGCGGTTGTGGAGCTGACAGCTTCCCCAAGCCACCAGAATGCCCCAAGCTCACGTTGAAGGCAGAACGCGAAAAGACAGGAAAAAGGACAGAAAACCGCTTGGCCAAACGTGGATAATCTGCCACTTAATCCAAAAGTTAAATCCCAAAAAATCACCCACCCACCCCCCAAAAAAGTGGAAAATCAGGTCCCTTAGTGCCCTTTCCCTCCCTCTGCAGAGAAAATCCTTGAGCCAAATAAAGGGGGAAAAGAGATAGAAAAGGGGGGCAGAGCGGAAGAGATGGTCGGGATGAGGGGATGTGTGCGAGAGTGAGCAAGAGCAAGCGAGCTAGGGGCAGAGAGGGAGAGAGGCGGAGAGGGAGAGGGAGAGAGAGGGAGCGAAATATCAAAGATTGTGCAAGATCAGGCTGGAAAGATACTCGACCTAAATTTAACACAAACTACTCAATAAAAGTTAAAGAAAAAAACTTACTTTCCATTTCCCCTGCAGTTCCTACTCGATCTTCGCCTCTTTTTTGTTTTGCTTTTATTTTACTTACAGCTGATCACATCCAAGTAAAACGAGAGGGTTCATTAAAAAAATAAAAATAAATAAAAATAATAATCCTCGAACTTTATTGAGTGAAAATAAAAACGCTGGAGCAGAAAGTGGGGGGCATGGAGCGGTCCTCAGGGGTCCGGGAGGAGTTAAAGCTTGTGCCGACCTTGGTCTCGCTGTTTGGTTGTGAAGGGGTTGGGAAAAGGAGGAAAGGAAATGAAAATCCGATATGTCTTTATTCTGCTAATTATTATCGTTTTTGCCCTGTTTAAAAAAAAATGGCTGATTAAGTTGAGTGCGCATGTCTTTGTGTGTCTATTCCCGATATGCACTCTGGGAATGAGAGAGGAGAGCGAGGGAGAGGGAGACGGAGAGGGGGGAGAGAGAGGTGTAATTGGTGAGGTGATCAACATTCCCCAGACTGCAAATGACGCGCAGCCGGGACTCAGAGCAGCCCCTGAGCCTCGAGACTTCCAAGGCTCGGAGCGCTGCGGCTGGAGCCCGGGACAAGGCGATCGTGGAAAGGGCAAGGGATGGGGACCTCTGGGGCTCGCACCCCACGCGCCCCTACGCGCAACTACCAAACTTCATTACACACGCACACACCACCACCACCACCTCACCGAGGAGAGGAATATAAAACAAATACTGCCTAAGCAATACCCTTTAACCATTTGAGATTTTTTTTTTAATTTTAATGAGGCAAAGTAATTACTATCCGACCACAGATTTGTTTACTAGGGAGCTTTAAGCAGAAATATGAGTTAGGTAATGAAGAGCTTTTCTCTGCCTAGTTTATTCAACTATGCACATGAACGCACTTTAATGGCGAAATGCAGGGGCCTAAGCAAATATGCAGATATATGTAAATAAAGGGTGCCTGGCTGTGTGCAAACACCGCTCAGCCCAGTCTGTTTCAAAGGAAGAATTGCACTCTGGATCCGCAGGCATTCTATTTAAACACGTCTCTTCCCTTGCATATGCAGGAGCAAAAACCCAGGGCAAGGGAGATGGAAGTGGTTAGTTTAGTCAAAGTAAGCTTCCAAATGAGAATAAGTGATGGTTGCAAGGGTGATACTAGGGGTACAGTTGTAGCCTTTATGTAATATTCTTGAATATTTTATCAGAATTGCATAAGTTCAATGTAATAGCTTTAAGAAGACTTAGGGAAAAATCCTTTCATCTTTCGAGTCTGTTGAGTTATCTTTCTTGAAGCACATTATGATGAATTTTAAAACCCCACTACAGATCTCATTAGAATGAAATATACTTGGTATTTTCTGGTGCAAAATTTAAGGTGGCTGATTCTCATTTGAAAATCTAATTATCTCTTTCCAATATTACAGATGTGAATATGAGTGACACTTTCATTAAAAGATAATTAACTAAAACTCGGAATAGGCGTACTTTTAAATACCCCCTACTGTATATGGTGTGTGTGTGTGTGTGTGTGTGTGCGCGTGTATGTGTGTATATATAGGTGTATGTTTTGCTACTCAGTGTCTTGATACACCATTCACTACATCAGAGGTCACAAGTAGGCACCATTTATGTAATATTTCAAAAATAAGAATTGTAGAAGGAAAGAGTAACAAATCAAATGAGCTGAAAACAGGAAATACTTGCAATGTCCAGCTTCCTGGAAAGGTGAGGCATCAGCTGCTTTTGAGTTGACAGGCCTTTGAAATTCTGGATTGCCAGGATCTGCTTCAAAACCTTGTCTTAGGCCTTAAGTGACAAATCTACCAAATACCAACAGAACGGTTTATGGCACAAATACTTGGAACTACAGAGACTGCAAACATGTATTTTTCTGGGCCTAAAAATCTTGATTTATCAGTGGACATTTAAAAAAACCAAGGACTGATGCAAATGGATTAAAAACCAATCAAAACACCTGGGAGGATAAAAGCATAGTCCTCAAAAGAGCAGACCTAGGCCCAGATCAGGAGAACTGGTTGCCTTCAGCAACTGGCTAAGGTTACAATGAAAGTCCAGAGGCTTGGAACATAGAATAAAACATAGATATGGTCTTTATTAAGAGAAAAAATCAAATCACCACCTTAGGAATCTGGAGTTGGTGTATGTAGCAGTGTTTCAGAAACCAGGGCTACTAAACATTAACAGAAAGAAAATTATCTACCTCTTCAAAGACTCCATTGTATTTCAAACTTCTTTGGGAAAAAAAATTCCTCAAAGTGGAAGATTTTCAAAAATTTTTAAAGTTACTTGGTTTACAGCTCCACCTTTATAGAGCAACTGTGTCACCAATTTGCTAGCAGTATCTGATTGCACCTCAGTGGGGTTTATCCATGTGCCTTAAAAAACATACATGTACACAGGGGCAAAATTTAAATTCTCTGTAACTTGCAAGTGGAAAAGGTGTTTATGTAGCGTTACTGTTTACTGAAAAACACCCCAGAGAGCAAACATTCTGGCCTTAAAAAAAAACTATTTGAGGTGTGTGCATAGGGAAGGGGGCTGGGGGCTTTTAAAGAGACTGAGGGGAAATGAAGGCAGGGAAACTTTCAGGTTCAAATCAGAAAAGATCAAGCCCTTTGCTGGAGAGGGCTCAGTGTACAAGCTCACTGATTGAAAAACCATTTCCTGTGATTGCAGACGGGTAAATGTGTATGATGAAGGAAACACCTGAGAACAATAAGTCTGTCTCAGACTCAGGTGAAGAAAGGGGTCTATTTCTGCCACTGAAGAATAGGGAAATGATGATCATTTCGTTTTCAAGTTATCTCTTTGCCTTCTTCTCCCTGAAGCATCATCAATAATATTAATGTCATTAATGTCAAAACAACAAACGTCAAAGCAGGAAAATCATTTTAAAAATTTGGTGGCTATTTCTTCTCTACATCTCCCATCTTTCCTTGGAAAATAGAATTTGTGTGTGTGTGTCTATGTGTGTCTGTGTTTGTGTGTGTGTGTTTCTCGGGTTGAGGAAAGCGGTTATTGAATTTTAAGTAAGAAAACAAAAGAAAAAAGGATTTTGTGAGTGGGGTGCCCACTTTTGTAATCCCTTCTGCTGCAGAGTATTCCCTTTCTAATGTGGTGTGTGTGTGTGTGTGTGTGTGTGTGTGTGTGTGTTGTTTTTAATCATCTCTCTCTCTTCCCCCATCATCTTCTTTCACCTCTTTCCTGAGAGGCTGGGGGTGAGGGTCGGGGGTTAATGGGCTAAGGGGAAGGGGCAGAAGGACTAGTGCAGAGTCAAGAGTTTCCTCCAGGGCTTGGCCTCGGAGCGCGCCCGCGCGCGGAGGGCTGCTGGGGAGCAGCGCCCGCAGGTCTGTGCGGGGTGGGCCGCCAGGCGCTGTGCGCGGCGCCGCAGGCAGGGGCGCGGCGAGGCGGGCGAGCCCAAGCTCAGTCCGAGGGCTTGGATTAATGATTAACATTGGGACAAAAGGTAATTTCCACTTCTAGACTTTTTTCTTAGCGCATTTTATTTCCCAAATCTACACCGAAGACACTCCGGGCATCACAGTCTTATCTAGTGAGTTTTCAGCGGTCTGTTCTTCCCTACCTTTGCCCTCCTCCTCCCCATTTCACTAATTAATACCCCACCTGCTTCCCCAGGTCCTTTCAGCTCAAAACCAACTCTAGCCCCAGGGGAAAAGGTTCCCAGTCTTTTGACCGCGCGATTCCGGGTCTATAGATGAGCTCAGTTTGAAACGAGGTATTACAAGATTTCAGTGTTAGGAACCCTTTATGTCACCCCAGACACTTTCAGATCCTCAACCCCCCTTTTCCTATCCTTTTTATTGGCTCTTCTCCACCCAGGGGCTATTTAACAAAGGAGTGTGTTAACTAACATTTTTGTTTAACTCAGCAGCTCCTTCCAAAACACATTTAAACCTGGAATCAATGACTGTCGTGTTTGTGTGTGTGTGTGTGTGTGTGTGTGTGTGTGGACAGTGGGGGTGGGGGCGATGAAGAGGGAGAGAGTGTTAGAGTTGGCTTTGGGGGTGATGTATGTTAGGGAGAGATATGAAGTTGAGTGTGGATGGAAAAGTGCAGGGCTTGTTTGAGCACATGTCACAAATACATTATATTTACAATGAAATAATTCAAGAGATAATGGTATGTGTATGTGTGTGTGTGTGGTGGAAGAGCAAATCTCATTACTATGAACAAAGTGTATTTTTTGAGAAATAACAAAAGGGGGGATTTATAATATGACATAACATGGAGAATTGACACTCTCTTTGATGGTGAAAGTGAGCTAAAGGAAATGAAATTCAAAAAGGGAGAGACATTTTGAGTGTGTATGTATGGATATAGTATTTGTGGGCAGTTAAATCCATCCCTGAGTCCCTCCCCTCCTCCAGCCTTGCTCTTATCTCCTTCATAGTCATCATCTTTTTAATCATAAAATACCATCCTCCTGCTCCAGGATGTCTGTCTTTCCATATCCATGTGTATTTCTCTCTTCTTAAAAGTCCGTTTTTGGCTTTTACCATGGAGTAAATCTAGCCCCCCCCCCCATGGGGGTATCCTTATGTAAAGTTAGACACAGGTGAAGAAAGAAATGGGGAAAGAGGGAGGAGTTATACAGGGTGTAAGGAAGGAAGAATTAAGGGAGAGCAGAGAGAGAAAGAGAAGTCAAGATGCCCTCTGGCCTTTTTGAGGTCAGAGCTCAGACAGTGTGTGACCTCTTTTCCCTCTAGGCAACTAGTCCAATGTTTATAAACAAATCAGGCAGGACTCTCCTCAAACAATAGCAGTTCACTAACTTGACAAGCACTTTCACAGCTCTTATGCAAATTATGAGGACCCCTTCATCACCATCCTGCTCTCTCATATACACATTCACACAGCTCAAACCCAGGATCATAAGTACACCCCCCTCAAACATACATGGATACATTTCCAGAAGAGTATCCAATGAAAATTTTACGTTCTGTCTGGGGAAGAACTCCAAGAGACAATCCAAATGGGAAAAGATAGACAAGTAGAAAAAAAGATAAGAAAGAACTGAAATTTCATTGAACAGAAGATAAAGTTGTGATCTTTTTTTTTAACTTAAAAGAATGTATATCTAGTCAACAAAATACTGTATAGACATTGTACTAAACCCCACTCACCAAATAGAATCATTTTAAAATAGGACATTGCATTCATCCAAACCTCCACATTTCAAAGATAAACGAACAGATATTTCTAGTTAAATAAAAGCCACCACCATTGTATGTAATGTCCCTACATATCTGACACAAAAGCAATGTTAAATCCTACAGTAAACAGTCCATCTGATATAAGTTACAAAAAAATGTATAATTAAATCCACATTAAATGATCACCAAAACTCCATTTCAGAAAGAAATTACAAGATAGGAAAGAAAAAGGTGAAAGCAAAAAAATGCATTAAATTATGTTCTAACTTTTGCTTTTTAAATGATTATCACTGAAAGTCTAAGAGAAAAAGGTTAAAGAAAATATACCTCATAGCAAAAAGATCATCTCCTTTTCTTCTTTGTCTATCAGTCCCCTCTTAAAGCATATGGAAAATGTTTTCAAAATGCCCAGATTTGGCACATTGTCATTGCAAAGAGAGGAGCACAGTGATGCTGTTAGAGAAAATGGGAAATAAATTCAGGATTGGGTGCTGCCTCCTTCAATGCGGATTTATCTAAGTTTAATTTAATATTCTGCAATCACTGAATGATCGCATATAATTCACCAAGATTTTAAAGGGCTTTATTTAAATACCTCGAGCAACAAGAGAATGAAATTTAAACCATTTCAGCCATTGCTTATATTTTGTGTGTATTTTCCTATTAGGAGAACTTTAAGTGGCAACTTCTAATAATAAAAGGGAAAACGATGAAGGTTTAGGTTTTTTAAAGGGAGAATGTTAAAGGAAAACGTTAGCTTTATTAAAATCATTCTGAACGTAAAATCAAAAAGCACAAAATGGTTGTTTGTAAAACACTAAACCTTTAATCGATTTTATTGGCATTCCGATCGATTGGATAAACGGAAATCTATAGCAAACATCAAAGCATTTAAAACATTTTCTCTATCTCATTTATAAATAAAACTTTTCTTTTCAGCAGAAAAAAATGATTATCAAACGACTAACAGGAAATTCTTCAGATATCAAATTACGATAATAAAATTATTTCCACATGGAAGGGGATAATGACAATGATGATAGTAATTACAATAATGAATAATTCAACAACCCTTTGACATGTATGAAGAACCTCGAGCACAAATGGGGTTTGAAGGGGGCTCCTTTAAAATAAATACTTTTATTTTTAAAGGGATATTTTTAGAGACAACTCCAGGGGAGTAGCTTAGGTGTGCCTGCCCTACTTGTGTTAATTTCCCTGCAGATTCAAACCAGTGGATTTCTTGGCCGGCATTTTCCTTCCAAATTAAGTTACTTCTGATTAGCAAAAATTAATAAATAAAAGAAGAGTGAGCCCTACTTGGTTTACAAAGTTGTGAATGGGTCTGTCTTCTACTTATTCTCAAAGGTGATTCTCAAATTATAGAGAGAAAGGAGGACTAGTCTCCCCAAACCTGAAGTGAAGGAAAACGATTTATTTGGAGATGTGAAAACTGCTGTCCAGAGAAATGGAGCAATCAGAGATTATGGCATTCTACCTGCCGCAAGAGGAAGTGTTGCTGTAACGAGTATTATGTTTATTTGTTAAAGAAAATCAATGAAAGTGGCTGTAAAGTAGTTAGTGAGGCGTGTGTTTGGGACTCGCGGGGAATTGTGACTCCCGCAGGCTGGTGGAACAGCTCTTCACATTGCCAGAAAAGTCCCTGTCACCGTCCGGAGCCAGGGCGCGGACTGCGCGGCACCTGGCTTCCAGCTTGCTGGTCCTGTCCGGCGGCGCTCCTGTCCACTGCCGGTCTCCAGGATCATCTGTCCTTTCTGCCCAGGGTCCTAGCAGTTGCTCCTGGTCTAGGGCTCCCTCCACTTGACTATGGTTGCCTCCCCCAAGCCCTCCGTCTGCAGCATGCACCTTTTTCCTCCTTTTCTGGTACTGACTCTGGTCGTTTCTTTCTTTCTGAACATTAAGAGCCTGAACTTCTGTTCTTTTCCTCCTTCTGGAATCTCACCCTTCTGAATCTCTTAAGTCCCTCCGGTGAATCCTGGGACTATTTCTTTCCTCTTCCTCCCCTCCCCCCATCCCTCTCTTCTGCCATTTATTTAGCACCCGGGTCTTCTTACCCTCGCACTTCTATCCTCCCCTCCAGACATTCCGGAGAGTTCTCATCACACCAGAATGCTCTCTTTTACTCCTCCCCCTACTCCCCTTGGACTGGGGAGTGGGGGGGGGGATTTTGAGTTGAACTCCCAGGGGTTTTATTCTATTCTTTTAACAGCTTTACTTTCCCATTTCTTCTTTGCGTAACCTTCACCTACCTACTAATTTATAACAGAAGCAGATTCTTTCCCTTTCATTTTCTAGTTTACAATTTCCGTCTGGGGTTGTGCATTGCACATGCACTCACTCTCTGGCAACCCCCAGCCCCCCTGCCCGCCCACCGCCAGCCCTGGCAACTATTTTCATTCACTTGGTTGCCGTCTAATTGCACTTTCTGTTCTGGAAAGAAGTCAGTTTCCAGGATTGAAAGGTCTCCGTAGAGCGCCTCTTTATTTCTGAAAAAAAAGAGTGAAGGGTGAAGTGTAAGAAGAGATGAATCCACCACTCAGGACCCTTTGAACACCTTTTTTATTCTTAGTTCCCTCACCCACCCCGGGGTAACATCCTGTGTGAATAATAACGAATTCTGGAAGATTTTTCCTCTCAGCGCGTGCAGAGTGCTTATGAGTGATTCGTGAGCGGGTCTCACACCCCTCACTTGGGTCTTCTGGCCTCCAGTGGTCACCATTTCAACCGTCCACCCCTTCTTTTCCTTCCCTCACTGGCAGTAACTGAGGAAGGAGCGCAGGCTGAAGACCTCGTCCTCTTGCTTCTTTCTAGCTGCTGCAGCTGCGGCTGAAATTCGCTGTGGCCGCTGCCTCTTCCCGCTTTAATCTCAGACCTCCAGTCATTGGGCAGCTCCTCAGAGGCAAGAAGTCAACACCATGGCAACCCGACAAGCCTATCAAATCACTTGCTGGCATGACAGCAGCAACACTGCAGGCAGGAGTGGGCTGGGCGGAAGAGCAGAGTGGTCACTGCGCTCAGGTACAGCAGTCTGGGAATAGACTGCAGTTACCGGGCTCCACGTCTGGCTACAAGTGCCCTAGTAGGTTCTGGAAGAGGAAGACAAGGATGGGACTGGCATATCAGATTGAAAGGGCCGCGGAAGTGTTCCAAACTAAAAGAAAGCCAAGTCCTAGAAATTACAAACTAAACATGCCCTTTGACCCAGCAGTTCATGAAACCAGGTCCAATAACCTCAGAACCAATGTAAGGGTCTTGCACAAAAGTATGGGATTTCTTTGCCAGTTCTGTCCTTTGCTTAAATAACATTAATATAACATTCTGTTCTGGAGTTCCAAAAGGATAAAGGAAAATGGTGCACTTTAAAATTTTATCCTCTGCCAGTGCTGGATTCTGCGAAGTATGGCTCCACTTTAATCTATGCTGATTGCCTTGGAAATGACCTGAAGTTTACCTGAAACTGTCTTTGCCTTGTTCTTTCATAAATTGTATGTAGTGTGCAATATGTGTTCTAGATCTTGATTTCATGAAGGGAAGAAACACGAGATGAGAAAATGTATATTTTCCTCTGAGGCCTACCTGGCCTTTGTATTTCCTTAATTTCCTTAATAAGCTCTGAATTGGGCAGATGGAGGAAAATAAGAATTTCACTAACATTTCAGAGCGTCATGTTAATTCCCATGAGACAGGTTGGAAATACATTTTTCTTTTTTTACTTGAAAAGCAAACAGTGTTTTTGAGAATCACACAACTTATTATTCCTCATTAACTTGAAATTTCATTGTGAAATGTTTGACAAATATTTATACAAGCAAATAGAGTTCTGTCATCGACCATCATATATAGTATGCCCCCTTGATCTCCTATCTCATCATTGATTTCCAAAATGTGGAATTCAAGTTTGCCTGTTGACATAACAGAAAGAGAAATCCATTTAATAATGAAGTTAATGTGCTTTATTGAGGAAATCTTGTGTAAATTCTAAAATCTACATTTAAGTTCATTCCATGCCGCAGTCTCTAGCTGGGCACGAATCACGAGTCTCCACACAGCTTGTAGATTCAAACAGCAATTCTTTATTCCCGAACTCACACCGGCCGTCTACAAACACGTTCTGGGGGAATCCACGTTCTCTGCCCAAATCCACTCTCTGCCCAAATCCATACTCTGCCCAAATCCACTACTCCTGGGCTTCTGTCTCCCAAAATATACTGTCTGACCCTAAGAACTCAAGAGGAACTCAGCAGCAGGATACGCCCTATTCTAAAGGGGGAACACCCTAATCTCCTATTATGCTAAACCGCCCTATTCTAAAGGGGGAACACCCTAAACACGGATCCTGCCCTGGTCCTTGAGCAAGGTCACCTTTCAGAAGTCCTTCCACTAGACAGCATGGGAGTAAGCTGGCAAGGAGATTGTCATACCTACTTGGCTGATGGCTCCCAGCAATTCCACATAAACACAATTCATTAAATAAACAACTTTTATATTGATCTAACATTTTTTTATGAAGAGGCTTTCAGTGCATAAGTATTAAAATTATACTTGGCATATGTGAAATTCTAGAAAACGGGAAGGCTTCTTGCCATAGTAAGCAGAGTAGGACTCAGAGCCAATTTTTGAAGTTCCAAAGAGAATCAACAAAATCTTGAACTTCATTTTCTAACTTTCTCTGTATTTTATTGTTGATGGATCCCAATATAAAAACAATACATTTTCAAAATATAATTTGTTACAGACAAAAAGTGGGTATAACAAATGACATTGGAGAAACAGGTCAAGATATACTAGAGACAACTTTTGGGCATAATATGATTTTTCCTTGCATCAAAACTCTTATAATATTCTGATAATATTTTAATAATAATATTCTGCCACCATTGCCTAATGAAGAACGTTCAAGCACATAGAACTGAAACTTGGTAATAGTTTAAATAGCTACCTAAATGCTAAGTTATTGGTATTCTTAAATACCTTTGGTCAATTCATTTCACATTGCCTTTGACACATGGTGAAATCTTTATAGTAGTAAACATATGAAGAAATGTAATACTATGATTTTAACTTAAAATGCATATTTTAATCTGCTGTCTCCTAGAGCCAAATCTGTAAATTTAAATTCTTTTAAAGGAGAAGTAAAATGAAGAATATTTTCATACATTTTAGCTTTTGTAAGAATATGGGAACACAGGAAATATGTTAGCTATTAAAACCTTACTGTACTATTTAATGGCAGGTCTTCAGGAAAACCTTAGATACCTTAGGATCTGTAATATTATTTGTGTATGTGTATATATAGTATGATAGCCATGGACACATATAGATATTGTCTAAATGAAGTATTTCTAATTCTAAAAATTAAACTAGATGAGGTTAATAAGTTAATACCTTTAAACCAGAACAAATATTCAGGTATTTTAATACATCATCTGAGTTTTTTAGAATTTTTAGAAAATTATTGTTTATCATAAACTTGCCATTTATCAATCATTTGAAAATTAAATCAATTTTTGCATTTTGTATTTATTTTTAATCATCAATTAATTTTATTGTCTACCTTTTATGCAAGATAGTGAGCCTCTTTTTAAATAGAGATCCTGCATGCTACACACATGTTGCTGGTTAGCTGCACATTCTAATCTTTACATGTAGAGCTATTTTCCATACCTTTAGTGCTTTTAATATGTATGCTGTTCAGGAAATTTCTCTTTTTTTGGCTAATGAATAAGACAGTGGGAATTAAGTGTAGTTTAAATGCTACATTTTAAAAAAATAAATGCAAGAATGCCTTGCTCATTCTTAGCAGGATGGATATCATCTCCATAGAGTTCATTCTTGACCTTACCTGAGTAAGTACTTTAACTTAAAGTATGAGATGCACCTAGAGGGGTAATACATTGAGCTTAATAGGAAGACAGTTAATAACCTTTTTTCATCCTCGTGCACTATCAATCATGGCTGTCACCAGTCTGCTGAATCAAAGCAAAAGTGTTCTTCACAGATGACTGATTAGAAACGCAAAATCACAAGATCCGTCTTCATGGTCACTTTTATTATAGTCATTTTTAAACTGACAGCAACCTGCTCAGTTTCAGCACACTGGGCATCACAAATAGTGTCACTTAATGCAGTTAAGCATGAGAAGAGGTTGGTTGGATTATACTTAAAAATAATTAGGCCCTCAACCCTTTGTGGAGCCAGAAAAAGGTATTCCTCTCTTCAGTATCCCTCCTCTCTCTGTAACTTGCTCTGATTCCACCTAGTCATTAGTTCACCATTTTGATGGGAGGCAGGTGTAGGGATAGTCATCCTGGTTAATTAACTAAGAATTAGGAAATGAGTATGTCTACTTGAGAGTAACAGATAACTTTTGTCATCTGCTTTCTCTCAACTTCATAACAACCATACTACTATCCTTGCAGTTTAAATAGGGATCATTACACACACACACACACACACACACATACACACATATGTCTATACATGTATAAATTAAAGGTTTCAGGAATCTACATAGTCAGGTATTAGTAAATGGCACTATGAGGTGCTTTTTTCCCTGGAAGGCACTTAATAACATCACTTGAATGCTATAGCACTGACATTACTGAGGTTATAACTATTTAAATGCATAGTCTTAAAGGCAACCAAGACATTAACTGTTAGGGAGTTTTATAAAATCTTGACATGTAGCCCTTTGTAATTTCCTCTTCATTTCTAGAATATTGAAAAAAGTGACAAATTTGAAAGCCACCAATTAGATATACATAAAAATTAGACGAGTTTTTTTCAATTATTTCTGAATCAAATGATAAGGAACTTTATCTTTGTTTAGAGACTTGATCTTTATGATTAAAAATATGACACTTTCATGTTTATTTCATGGCATTTAATAAGGCTTTTAGAATATTTCATAATACAATAAGGTATAACAATACAAATATTTACATGAAAAGTTTTATTGGAAAATCTTTAAACAATGTTGTAATGTTTATCTCTATTTTATAAAAACATTAGTTCATAATTTTAAACCCCAATGGACTTAAATTCTAATTTAGAAATTTTAATCAAAGTGTCTGAATTTAAATATCCATGCAGCTGTTTTCCTTTTATATTCAAAATGCATTTTTTAGTGGCTGTGCACACACACATATAGTTTGAAAGAGAAAAAGGGAGAGAGAAGTATAAAAATTGTCATTGACATTTCTATATATAATAACATAATACCTTTATACTCATTTTCAAAGATGTTAATATCTGGTCTTTAATACCTTTCCTTTATTTCTACACACACACACATTCACACACATGCACGCACACAAACACCCTTACTGTTTATTCTAAATTATGTATAGGTATATTGTCTTTCCACAGATGGTAATAGATGCATAAAGTTACTCTAAGGACAAGAGACCTAATATTAATTTCCCTAATGTCCTCTTATGTGTATTTTTCTCTAAATATAAGTGCTGGGAGCCATCAGCCAAGTAGGTATGACAAATTCCTTGCCAGCTTACTCCCATGCTGTCTAGTGGAAGGACTTCTGAAAGGTGACCTTGCTCAAGGACCAGGGCAGGATCCCTGTTTAGGGTGTTCCCCCTTTAGAATAGGGCGGTTTAGCATAATAGGAGATTAGGGTGTTCCCCCTTTAGAATAGGGCTTATCCTGCTGCTGAGTTCCTCCTGAGTTCTTAGGGTCAGACAGTATATTTTGGGAGACAGAAGCCCATGGGAGTGGATTTGGGCAGAGTAGTGGATTTGGGCAGAGTAGTGGATTTGGGCAGAGTAGTGGATTAGGGCAGAGTGTGGATTTGGGCAGAGAACGTGGATTCCCCCAGAACGTGTTTGTAGACGGCCGGTGTGAGTTCGGGGAAAAAAGGATTGCTGTTTGAATCTACAAGCTGTGTGGTGACTCGTGATTTGTGCCCAGCCAGAGACTGCGGCATAGAAGAATAGTAAATAAAGCATTATGAAATAAATCTCAATTAACTATATAGCTTGATTATATATCTTAAGTTAAATATAGTTGTCTTAGAATTTGGTTAGATATATTGTCAGGTGATGTTTACAAATATTTCTACATTATTAAAATTAAAAACGATAATACTACCATTGTTTAATGTATAACACTAGGATTAAACTGAAAATGTTTACACATTTTAGTAGTCACACAATGACATGGATGACATATAATAATAAGTTTAATGTGTTCCTTTTGAGCTTATTTTAACAATAAAAACAGAATGTCATCTGACAAAAGATCATGTGCATGAATGTGTGTGTGTGTGTGTGTGTGTGTGTGTGTGTGTGTGTGTGTGTTTAGGTTGAATGTGTTAAATCATGACTTAAAAATTATATCTTATAGAATTTAATATTATTTTTAAAGTTAATTTTTGCTCTGTAATAATCTTTCTGACTAGATTATACACATCTTAATGTTTGCAGAAAGATTTATTTGAAACCTTTGGATTTACTGTAGAATTTTTGCTACTAAAACTAATGCAGTGAAACGATATGCATTTTATGGTAATCAATTCAAGTGGTCACTCTAGATCCCTAACGTTAATCAAATTCAAAATTATGTTTTCTTCATGGATGGGTCTTAGTATACTGAAAAAAAAATAATTTTCTTTTATATTTTGATCAAAATAAAACAATTTAAAAAATTAGTCCTTTAGAAATTTACCATGGAACATCATTGTTGAAGGAGTTTATGCTTTGGCATAATTTGAAACCAAAACTTACTTGCACTTAGAATATAATTGTTAATTTAGGAAGTATTTTTGGGAAAATATTATCATCTTCAGTTATTTACCTGAAATATTTACTTTTTTTTTTTTCTGATTAGCTTCAAACAAAAACCTATCCTAGTTTCCTAATTTGTGTCCATTGTTTGTGCTTATGTTTTTTTCATAGGGAATGTTCATGTTTAAGTCAATAGATAAAACATACAATTTTTCTTATTATAAAAATATCAGATAATAATGGACTATCATGAAACGCATAATTTAGCTTGTTGAGATTACTTATATACAGACATGTTAATCAAAGATGATTTTAAATTGAAAAAGCCTAAGGTTTCTGCGTTTCAACTTGGACTGGATTGTTTATTTCTGCATCACTTGTAATATTTTCATACATGCACACATGTAAAAATTATATTTAATACTATCATAATTACATTATTGATCTCTTTCTAATGATAAAATGCTGTTGCACACACACAAATAATACAATTTTCTTTGCCATACTTGCTTTCGTGCAGTCTGAATATGCAGTTATAGCATTTTTCTCTTTCCTGGAGTGTGATTTTCCCTTGGTACCTGAATTGTTCTTTGTTGAATCTTTGTGGGATAAAAAAAAGAGCCTGTTTTATGAGTGTCAGTTTGCAATAAATGTGTGAGGAGATGTACGGTAAGGACAGACTGGCCATCTTTTAGCGTGTCTTTTCTACCTGTGCTTCAGAGCTTCAGCTCCTAACTAGTGATATTTAAAGGGAAAATAAAAGAATGTAAAGGTCACACAGAAATCACCTTTAACCTTCCATAGTCAAAAAGAGAAATCTTGAGATATGTACAATAATTTGTTATGCAATTTTAATTGCTACCATTATCTTCTATTACTTACTATCACCTTCTGTTTAATATAGTAATTTTGTTCAGCTCTTACCTTTAATTAAAACGTGAGATTATACAGCCCTGAAAAGTCTCCAAAACTGAAATTATGTTTTCTGATAGTTATATACCTCAAATCTTTTCTTCAACTCAGCCACTACACTCATAAGATACATTTTATTGTAAAGGACTGTTTTGATCAGTATGCTTTATTCTTACCTATTTCATTTTACAAAAAAAATGGAAGCAGATTTAATGACCACTTTTCTAAGTGCACTCTGAGAAGTTAGTGATGTTTCCAAGTAAAAATCAGGATAAAATGATAGATATAAAGATTCCTTATTTGATAGCTCAAGTTTTTATATGTAAACCTTCACTTATGTATTACACAACCACTGAAGAATTTTAATGTATTGCAGTTTATTTTGCAATATTTGCACAAACATTTAGAGCAGTATTATGTTGCTTAGTTATTTCATTATATTGTATTTCACATTTAAATTTTCATTTGAATTTCCCTGTTTTCAACATTTGGATGTCATCTCATTAGCTATCATAAACCAGTAGTTTAAGGAGGAGTGATTCTGAAATGTAAACACTCCCTCTAGAATTTTACAGCATTGCTATAGAAGAGAAAGAGGGGCTAGCATTACTTTACCCCAAACATATCCCTGTTATGATTATAAGAAAAGATCAGATGCTATGGCAATTTTTTTCATATGTGATCTTTCTTTAAAATTATTTTCAAAGTCAACTGTTCTTAGAACTTATTTTCATCTCCAAAAAGCATTAAGTTTTTGCTTCTTTGTAAAATATTTCTTCATAGCATATCTTAGTTTAATTCATTTTTAGCTAAAGAAACACCCAAGCTCAATCTGGAGACCTCCTTCCAACATAATTTAGCTGAACCTTTTCTTAGTAAAGGTTTTCTGGTTTTCATTTTCACTTCATATTTTCAAATAAAAGATCCTTTGTTGTCTACCATTTGATTGGACTTAATGAAAAACACTCCATTTTAACTTAACAGTATTTCCTTTTGAATTTATTATATTTAAGAACACTGTCAAAAATCAAACATTTAATCTCAGGTTTTTATATTTCAAAATATATTACTATCACATGGCTCAGTGAGGTGATGTAAAAAGTGCACTGAAAAGATTTCAAAAAGAAAAGCAAAAGCGAAAAACCCAGCTTCATTTTAATATGAAACTAAATACTATGGCTAATGTGCAGATTGGGTACGGCAGCTCACTGTAAAGACTAACATGTGACAGGGTGCCAACAGCGGAATTGTGCAGTATTGACTAAATGAGGTTCACTGATTTGTATTGAGGCTAATATCTTCTTTAAACAATTCCATGTGAATTGTGCATATAAAGTCATTGGAAGCTATTTCTCAGGACAGCCTCGCTGGCTAGCTACCTGCTGGAGTGAGGAGGATAATCAATAGGAAGAAAAAGAGCTGAGCATGAGGCTGGGAAGCTGTGGAGCAGTTAATGCTGATAAAAGTAGATGATGTCAATATTTGGGAATAGCACAACTCTAGGATAATAGACAAAAGAGAAGTGCATATGTTGTAAGGGGTTCAAATGGGTACAAAATTAAGCCTTAAGTGGCAGATGATGCCCTAGGCTGCAAAAGACATTGTTTATTACAAGTATTGTTAAATTTCTACTGAGATCCAAACATAGGCAACATGTTATAAGAAAAAGATAGTGAACTTGTATCAGAAGCTTAAATGCCCCTTTTCATTTCCATGGTCAGTAGATTTTTGCTGCTGATTAGCATAGAAGAGACAGTCTTTAAAACATTTGGCAGATATATTTTTACATGTCTCATTAAGAAATTACTTTTTAAAAATTCTCTAAACTGCTCCCAAGATATACTGAAAATAAAATAACATATGAAAGAGAAAATGAAAATAGGCTGTCAGTCAAAGGGTAACACTAAAGACATAAACAAACTTCCCTGCCTTTGCATATATTTGTGATTATAACAGACACCTTATTTTTTAAAGATAGTAGACTTATTGGAAGTGAGGTAATGGTATATTTTTACTAATTTAATACTGAAAATCAGTTTTCCTCTTGCTGTCAGGCAATGAAATTTTGTTCTTCTGTGCTGATCTTTCTGTTGATGTATTATGACACAGTCTGTCAACATGAACAGATATGTGAAAGGAGACTGGGTGACTGAGAGGTACAACCTGCATAGAGCTCTTCTTGAATTTTAAGCATTTTATCATGTTTGGGTACAACAAGTAAGATTGCGCTTTCTTTAAAATGTTGTTATTTTTATATAATTTAAGCCTAAGCAAAACAGGTGGACCATGACAAGGCTCTAACACCAAACGAGTGAGCCAATTCCAAAACATGCATTTCAGAATATTTTCTATAAAGCTCTCTCACAACATAAGTTGATGCTTTGAAAAAAAAAAGACACCACTTGCAAAGTATAAAAGTTTCTCAACAAATAGGAGAAATAAATTCATGCACATGTGATTATTAAACATAGTCATTTTCTCCCAAATTAAACAATTCCACAACTGTTACATGCTTTTATTGTCACAGATGTTTTTATTGTTTGGTGTTAGATATCTGGATTATATCAAACACATGATTCTAAGGTTAGGTAAAATAGCAAAGCCTGATAGGTTTTACTTAAAAGTAAACTCACATTATTAGAAAAGCAAGTATGTTTACCTAGTACCTTACCTTTTAAGCATATTTTTTACCCATAAAAAATACAGAATTAAGCAGATTACTATGCCTTACTTTTCACTTTATGCTTTTGTTTTGGAAATAGCTATTTACTTTGAAAAAAATATATTTTTTAGCTTTAGCAAACTGGTATTAGAATTATTAGCTCAACACACTAGAAAATAATTATAATGATTTCATATTCCAAATATATAGTCTTTGTAAGCTTCCCTAAAATAAAAATTGTTTTTAAAAATTTTCTAGTATGTTGTCATACATCCCAACTTTTCATCTTAAATACAGAAAAATAAAAGAACCTTATTTATTATTGAATTCCAAAGAAGCTTCATTTCAAATAAAGTATGAATTTTGATTTAGAGACACAGGAAAAAAATCTTTTAAGATCTATACTTCAACTAATTTGTTAATCTTGTGCCACTTTCAGCATTTGTCACACATATAGACCAGGAAATTGGCTCCATCTCATTCTAGCTTTGTATTGAATTAAAAACCTCTACTGCAAAGAAGAGCATGATGTGGGGAAAATGATCCTGGTAGACTCTGGACCTCTGTAGCTTTTAAATTCTGGATTTCAGAAAGGCCACTATCCTTTCTTCAATCATTCAGGTCACAACACAATTGGTTAAGATAGTTTTCTTCAGACAGGCCCAATGTCCAAGGGAAAAATCTCATTCTTGATTTCCGTCCCCCTTTTACCAAGTCTCCTTGTACATTATTGAGAGGTTGATTCTCTTATGTCGGGGAATATCTGCATGTAGAATTCTTCGTTATTCTTCTATTTCTCCACATTTTTAAAGTACTTCATAGCAGCTCCCAAACAGAACCTGGAACCTGGGACTAGACTAGTAAGTATGAAATCTGGATATTGATTCTGTTTTTGACACTAATTGGCTATGTGAACATGGTATTACCAAGGAGATTGCAGGTTCCTCTCATTGGTAAAAACAGGGCAGAAAATCAGCTGGTAACTTTTTCAGGATTACAATCCAGTAATTATTCATCATGATCTCTGACAAAAGACAATACATGTAGTCAATGTAGATGTAGGGTGGAAAGCTGTACTGAATATTTTATAAGTAAAAAAAAAGGATATTCACTTTTCTTTGTGCCAATTTTGGTAGGTGGATTTGGTGTAAAAATAAAAGTCCTCTTATCAGTTTCAGTTGTATTTATCTTAGCTAGTTCAGTTCTGAGAATCTGCTGAGAACCAGAGTAACAGTCTTCAGGGGAGCAATCAAACAGGCTCCTGTGAAAGACAGAGACTGTGGCTGGGGATGCAGCTCAATTGATAACAGTGTTCACCCAGAATGCACAAAGCCCTAGTTTTGATCCCTGGCACAGCAAAAAATTAAAAGTTAAAAAAAAAATTATAAGGGTTAACCCTGCTTGGGTTAGTCCAGAGACCTTTTTCTCTTTTTTGAGAATGAATGCAATGAGCAAAGCAGACAGATTCTTCCCCCATGTCTTAAGGGTCATCCTGCCCCACCAATTTGCTCTCTTTAGGGGCAGCCATAATGGCTGTGCGATTTATTGATCTTCCTTAGCGTTAACGTCCTTGTCTATGAAATACCTTGCAAGGTTGCTGTACAGATTGAGGACGGAGGTAGGGCTAAAGGTGTGAAAGTCCATAAAAGGCACACAGGAAAAAAAAGAGTAAAATAAAGCGAATAGTGACCCTATAGATAATTTTCTAGTAAAAACATCTATCTACAGCTTGCATACATGTCTGTACTAGGTTAAAACAGGACAAAGTGAATTATGGCAAGTCTTAACTCTCTTTTCCCCTCAGTTTTCTCATTGTAATTAATGTCTGGCGCAAGCCTGCAAGTTCTGGAGTTATTAAATAGTTGTGTTCCAATTTTGCCTTTGCCACTTATTGGCTGTATGATCGTCATCAGTTTATCAGCCTCCTTGGATCTCAGATTTTCCTAAATCTAGGTGATACAGATGGGTAAGCCTTCCTAACTAGGACTGTACTTTTTCAACTTCCCAAATGAGAGGTTGAAATGCAGTGTCAAGGCCACCAGGCGCATCCCCGCCCTAGCAGCGGCTCCGACTGGCTCAAAGCTCGGGGAGGAGGAACAGGGCAGGAGGAGAGGAGCGCGTTATGACCAATCCCATGGCTGGTGGGACCGCAGTTCCCGCCTCTGGGTAGCGTGCACGCGCAGCACTCACGCACGCTCAGCACGCACGCTGCGGAAGCGCGGGCGCAGGCCCAGCCCTCGTCGTCGCCGCCATTTTAGCTCCTGTTTCCGGAAGAGTGCGAAGATGTCCAAGCGGCACCGGTTGGACCTGGGGGAGGATTACCCCTCCGGCAAGAAGCCTGCGGGGGACCGGGTAAGCCAGGCCGGGGGCGCGAGGCAGCGGCTCTTGGGGTCCGGGCGGGGAGCGGGCCACGACTTGCGTGGCCGAGCAGGTCGCAGAGCCCGAGCCTTTGTTTTCTTTGGGGCTCCGTTCAGCGGCGGTCCGGGTGGAGCGGCGCCGGTTCGGCCCGGCAAGGGCGCCTGGGATGTTGGCGGGGCCGGTCGGGAGGTGGAGAGGCCTGTGGCGGCCACCAGGGCGCCGCCTCCGCCAGGCCCAGCCTGCCAGAGCCACTTTGGACGGAGCGGAGCAGGAGCGGAGCGCGGACCTCGTGGCCTCGGTTCCCGACTGAGGCCTGGCAGGGTTGGGGAGGGCGCGGCGAGCGTTCGCGCCCAAGGGCACCGGGTTCCGGGCCGAGGGCCTGGGAAGGGGACTGCGCGGGGCCACGAGGGCGGGGAGCGCGTGGGTTCTCGTGTGGGCTGCGGCGCGGGTGGCGGGAGTTGAGCGCGGAGTCCCTGGGCAGGGGCAGTGGAGGCCTGCGGGAGGAAGGCACCGGGAGGCTGCCTAGTGGGCCGGGGTCCCGGCGCCCAGGGGCGCAGCGTGGCGGGAGAGCGCGTCCCTCCGTCCATTCAAACACTAAGGAGTAGACGGCAGGCAAACTTCCGTCGGCCGCCCACTCTCCCGCCATTTCCTTTATTTCCTGCTTTGGTGAAGACGGTGCTAGGGCTAGGAGTTGGCAGGCATACTTCCCCCCCCCCCCTAAGTTTTTATTTGAAGGAGCTTTTGAAATACGGAGACCTTATTCGAGAAGTGGTTTTCATGCTCATGGCAAAATATTGCCATGTGGAGGTTGAGAAATACAAGATTCTAGTGTTCCGGATTCCTTTTTCTTAACCTTTCCCTAAAGGTACCCAGGAATTTAGCAGTTAACTTGAGTAATTGTATCACAGTCATTTTCTGGTCCAGTCAGTGCGTGTTTTCACTCTTGAAAAGCAGAATTCTCTGGGTAATTAGGCAAAAAGAAAAACCTCAAACAAAAGTTCGAATGTCCAAATACCTTGCATAATTTCATCAGTTTTCCACGTAATCTTTACTGTCAAGGTGGAGTATAAACCAGAATGGGATGTACTTTTTGATACCTTACATATATTTAATTGTTGAATACAGAAATATTTATCCTGTGTTTTTATTTTTGTAGGTTTTTTAGAAATTATGATATTAGGTATAGTAATCATACAATAACATAACACAGCATCTTAGACTGCTCCCTCAAAAAACATGAGCACGTTTAAACTCTGTCACAGACCCTTAGAGTTGGAAACAACTTTCAGAAGAGTATAATCAACTCCATTCAAGAAATGAGAAATGGAGACTCAAGAAATGAGAAATGCAGACGGGGTGGAGTTAAGTGGATTGTGCAAGTTAACAGTTTTATAGTGGGATCTGGAATGCTGCTTTTTGAATTTCCGCTCTCTGACACACAGTCTGATACTGTACTTAGAATCATTACAGCTTGTTTTAGCGACATTTATAATAGGTTGGTAAAGCAGGGAACACTTGGTTCTTGATTTTCTTTCAAGTAAAAATAAAATTGCTTGTCGTTGGCTAAGATGCAGCTAATATCTCCAGTAAGAGGTCAGGTTGGATCAAAGTATACTGGAGAATTGACTCATCAGGTTTATTGTGTATATGCACATTTAAAATGGCTTTCCTTGGGATTAATAGTCTCATGATACACTTAGATGAATGCTCCAAAACAGATATCCTAAGTGGATTTTTTGGGTCTCTGATTCCCCATAATATTTGAGATTTGCCTGTATTGTGGAGTTCATCCATGAAATAGTGCTTAAGGCCTGGATAAATTCTGGAGGAAGTTTTCGAACTAACTTCTGTGTCATTTGAGTCTATTTCTCACAGGGCTAGTTTTCTTTAGCAGTGAACTTCTGAAATTCATTATGGCTCAAGGCGTGAAATATCAAATTTCCCCCATTTGATAATTTTAAGTAACTTGTTAAATGACCAACAAACCTGTAGTGTTTTTTGTTGTTGTTGTTGTTGTCGTGTTTTAGTGGTCGTGTTTTAGTGCTGATAGTTAGGAGGCATATTTGTTTGAGAGCACAGGCATATCACTTTTGTGAACTCTTTTGTTAAACATGATTGTCCCATTTCTCTAGTACTAAGAAGGGAGGGTAATTTATTTAGTGGGAGATTTTATCCATGTTCTTGCTCTTATACTATATAAGGGTTTATTTACTCCTGGCATTTTTTTTGTTTGGGAGCAGGTGGAGAAGTTATAGGTCTCTTACATATTCTGCCTCTTTCCTTTCTTCCATGACCCTATAGTCTTCAATATAATGTTACTAACAACAAAACAAACCTCTATGAAGTGTGAAAAACACACTAGATGTTGGCTTTTCAATATTTCCTGATCAATACATTGGTTGTTTATTATTATATGCATTGATATAATACAAATAGAGCACATAAAGTATACGTGACACTTCCAGACTTTTTACATGTATAAACACATTTTTATGACAGTCCTATATGATAGGTGAAGAAAGTTGCAGAAACAAAACAGAAAGGGCAAATTCCTGGAAATCTACGAAAAACATTTTGTGATGAACAATTTTGGACAGTCTTGGCATTTTTACTCATGACTATGAAGTATAACACGAATATCAGTAGAATCTCTATTGTGTTCTTAGTTTTGCTCAGATGTCATTAACTATCCTTTTCATTGGCTGTGTAGTACTCCACTTGTAAAGGTATATCATAACTTACCCAGTATCCTGTTCCTTGCTGTTTAGGTGGTTTCCCAATTGTCATTTTTATAGACTAAAAGTATCATGAACATCCTTATGTATACATATTTACACACTCATGGGATTGGAAGCTTGTGGAAATAAGATTGCCAGAAAAGCAGTGTGTGTTAAAAATATTCTGATTTTGATGACCAGCTTACATCTTCATTTGCAGCATTTTAATATCTATTATCCCTTGAGAATTTTAAATCCCCACCCCACCCCCACCATACCAGGGATTGAACCCAGGGCTGCTTAACCACTGGGCCACTTCCCCAGCCCTTTTTATTTTTTATTTTGAGATAGGGTTTGCTAAGTTGCTGAGGCTGGCTTTGAACTTGTGAACTGGCTTAGTCTCCTGAGTCGCTGGGATTACAGACATGTCCCTCCATGCCTGGCTTTAACATGGTAATTCTAACTTAAAAAAAAAAAACACTTTAATAGTAACCAACATTTACTGGGCATTTTCAGAGTTAGACAACACTTTCTTGTGTTAATTCATTTAATCTTTTCAATACCTCACAAGGCATTAATAGCATGTTTTGAGATGAGAAAAGAAATACTGTTATATAGCTACCTTAAGTGCTGAGCCAGAATTGAGCTGAAAAATTGTATAGAATCATACAATTTTTGTGCTTGACAAAAATACATATTTAAAAAAGAAAATATGCATAAGTACAAGCCTATACATATTTATGAAGCAGAGGGTTTAAGTTCCTACTTAACAGACTTAATTTTTATCCTCTCTATCCTATTGAAGATAGATAGCTTGAACCATAAGGCAGTATTTCTAGGTGATTGAATTGTTTTCTACATCTGCCTGTTTCCTTTTTTCCATGACCCTATAGAGTCTTCTCTGTTACTTTCTTACTTTAATCTTACTAATACTTTTCACTATGCAAATTAATAAATTGAGGCTTATGCCTTACCTATGGTTATATCCCTTTTCTTTCTATACTATTATTGCCTGCATTTCTTGGTCAGCTCCTAATCTTTGTGTCTTCAGAATGTATTTGATATTTACTTCCTGTGTTGTAGAGTTTTTGTTTTTTTTTTAATGAAGCTATGGATGAAGCTATGGATGAAGTTGATTTCTGGAAACCATTCTTTGTTGGCACAGGACTACAAGAGTATGTAATACATAGTTTACTTTTTCCATAAGCCCTCTTCCCCCCAGTTTTGTAACTATTGAATTTTTGGTCCATATCTTAAATATCTGATATTATGTGAGAAGTACAAGAGGAATTTATTAAACATTTTCTTTTCTCGGTCCTTCTTTTCTCCCCCATGACGGTATGAGTATTAGAAACAATCCTTTTCATTTAGACCAGATGTTCTTAAAGGGTTCACTCTAGTTTTGTGTACCATTATCTTTCAGATGGCTACTCTGAATTATTTGTGACTATAGTGCTTCTCACTTTGTGAGCATATTTCTGCTTGCCCAATTGTAAAGTATTCCCCATACACATTTTGGGCTAATATGAATGCTTATTAGATTTGTTGAGCACTATGATAAGGTAGAAGGAGAGAAAGAAAGTAGATAGTTGATAGCATATTTCAAAGATAGGTCAGGACTCTAAAATTTTGAATTGTGAGACTTCATTTTATGGTTAGTCATTTTTCAGATTTGGTTTTGAGTAAAACTTTCTTGCTTGTATGCCCTATAATTCTGTAGCATGTGGACATTGAAATGGAAGAAGGAAAAAAATCACCTGTTTAAAACAAGGATTTTCCCTCTTAAGTCTTTTTTTTTTAATGGAATAGAATGGCATATTTTAAGAAGGAAAAGATCCGATTTGATTGGTCAGCTTACCATTTCTGTAAATGGACCATTCTGACTCAGTGCTGGGTTTAGTATTTTAGCTGTGGTCTGTCAAGAATTTACTATTGCCCCATTGATGTACCATTATGGAGAATGACTGCTCTTTCTCTGCTACTGATACTTAGAGCACAGGAAACTTGTACTCATTTGTGTATTGTGAATAAGAAGCAATGACACATTTAGCTTCCTGTTGGTCCTCATTATTTTTAATCTGGGTCCCAACACCTTGTGGCAAGTTTCTTTGCTACAAACTCCTTCTTTGCTATAGGAGTTTGTCTGAAATAAAGTGGATTAGTAAAATGAGCAAGCAAAGATTATTTTATTTCTGTCACCAGGCCCTCAGAGGCCACCAGATACAGCCTTTTGTCTTGCTGCTTGTCAGGTTTCCTCACCTAGATTAATTAAGGTTATCATTGTATTGTGACAATCTAGTAACTAGAAGTAGATATCATAATTGACTACTTAAAACTGGCCTAAGTTTAATAAAGTGGCTGCCTGCATAATTTTAGCATTTTTAAAACAGCAGTAAAATGAAGCTAGCTTTAATTCGGCTATATTTCATTTATGGTTGGCAAGTATATGCGGATTTACCTTGTACTTCCAGTGTTTTACTATCCCCAAAGGCTAAATGCAAGAGTAGACACTGAAAGCAAAGGAATAAAAGTGTTTTAGAATTTTCATTTTTCTTATAAATCTGTATACACTTACTGAATAAAATTGAGGAAGTACTGGAAAGTATAATTAAGAAAGCAAACTTGCAGATAATCCTGTAATTCATATTTGTATTACTTGTGATACTGTGTGTAACATTGTACTGTGTTCTTTTCATTTAGCATTAGAACATAAAGCAAAGTGCAGCTTGAAGGAGAATCTAGGAAAGATTGTGGGGCTATCTTGCCCAATTTATGTCTGTCTTCCCCACTCCAGCTGCAGTCTCTGACTTCTGTTGTGGAAATAGATTTTTTTTACAGATTTATTTCTTAGGATGTTGAAGTTTGTAGTAAGATAATTTGAGGCATCAATCAAGGAAGGAAAAAGTTTATGGTGGAGTGTGGGAAATTCTTGATTGTTATTTCTAATAGTTATGTAATTCATTGAAATTTTACATTAATTTTTTCATTAGTTTAGTGAACATTTGTGCTCTTATGACTGTAATATTGCCTCAAACATTATGCTTAAAATTTAGAATCTGAATTCTAAAATTTTCATTCATAGGAAAGAACGAGATCGAGACGGGGATTGTGAAGATCAGTCTAAAGATGGGGACCGAGAACGTGATAGAGGAGATTGAGAGCAGGAGAGGGAGAAAGAAAAGGAGAAGGAATTGCGAGCTTCAACCAATGCTATGCTTATCAGTGCTGGATTACCACCTTTGAAAGCTTCCCATTCAGCTCATTCAACCCACTCGGCTCATTCAACACATTCTGCTCATTCAACACACCCTGGACATGCAGGAAACACATCACTTCCACAGTGCATTAATCCATTCACCAATTTACCCCATACACCTCGATACTATGATATTCTAAAGAAACGACTTCAGCTCCCTGTTTGGGAATACGAGGATAGGTTTACAGATATCCTGGTTAGACATCAGTCATTTGTGCTGGTTGGCGAGACTGGGTCTGGTAAGACAACACAGGTGAGTTACTTTTTCTTTTTTCTTTTTATTATAGTTGTTTGGAACTGAATATTACCTATTCTTTCACAAAGTAGAAGGCATATGTAGTCATCCCTACCTCATGCCAGACCTAAATACTGTTGTTGGTATGTTTGTAATAAGACATCTAGGATATTTTTCAAACATGGATGAGTCATTATTTACTGGGCTTCTGTTAATAGATATGTAGGCTTCACATGGGCAGGTATGTTTGTAGAAATGGAAACTTGGGCCAGGATATCATTTGCAGTTAAAATACATGTAGCCAAATTGCCTTCCCTTCATAAGTAACCTGTCAGTTTACCTTTCCATAAGCAAGTGTGAGAGCATGTTTGGGAGTATCACTGGATTGGAGTTTTTACAGATCTAATAGGTGAAAAAAAATGAACCTGGGGTAATTTTTAATTGTGTGTGTGTGTCTGTGTATGTGTGTGTGTGTGTTTTCCCCCGAGTGAGGTTAACTATCTTCTTTTAAGTTATATGGACTGCAAGTCAATTTGAGTATTCCCTGGAGGCTTTTCAAAAGCTACTACAGCAACCAAAATTGAAAAGCTTTTATTGAAGACTGAACTTTAGTGAGTACTATTTTCAAATGAAGGAAAACTTAGTGCTGATGTTAGGAAAAGAAACTGTAGCCTTTTTTTTTTAATTAAACAAAATTTTAAAAAGTTTTAGAAACATGCAAGTCTATAACTCTTAATTATGCTAATCTATTTCATTAAATCCCATGTTTTCAAATTTGCAAATATTTCAATGAAATGAACACATGTGCATTCAGATACATTGGGAATAATGTAATACTAATTAATTATATCACTATACTAATTAAATGGTACATACTATATATTTTTATAGATGTTTCGCATCTAATACAATAGGACAAAATGGAGCATTGTCAGAGTATTTTAAATAATTATATCAACTGTTTTACTGGTTTGTAGAATATTAACACACCTGTTAATTAATCAGGCATTGTGTACTTTACATGTATTATATCACTTTAAGTTTATATACGACTCTGCAGGGAAAGTAATCACATTTTATGAAGGACCAAAATGCGGCTTAGATTAATGAGAGAACTCTGGTTTAGTGGGCTGCTCTGGGTTAAATAGTTTCTGGATTTAGGTAAGTTCAGCATTAACAATTTTGTCCCTTTTCAATAACCAGTTATATTTATTTCATACTGCTGTTCTGTGGTCTGATGTGGTTCAGAGGAGTTTTTATTAGCAGTTAGTGTGGATAATTTAATCGATTCAAGGCATAAGAGGATTGTGATGATTTGGATTACACATGCTTTCAGGGGTTACTTTATGTGAATATTGAAGACTGCAGGGAATTTTGGGGATGTGAAAGGGAAACTAGAAAGTTTAATCAGTAAATTTCATCCAAATGCTTTTTAGTATACTGTTACCAAACTTGGACACAAACCTAATAAAGAGTACTTAGCCATTGTTTTGGTTATCCCTGCCTATCAGAAAATGAAATCAAACCTAATTTGAAATAATGACTTTAACTTTTGAAAGAGCCATAGAAAAGACATTTTGCATTGTGCTTGGTGTGCACATACTATTCCTATATTTGAGAAATTGAAGCTAGTTCAGTCAGAGGAAAAACATGAGTGAGGGTACAAGTTTAGAGAAGGGAACACTGCACACTTTGACTAGTGTGCAGGGTGTGTGAAGGGCTGGTGGGGTAGGTGAGACTGGAGCCCTAGGTTGAGCCTTACTACCTCTCGCCATAGGTAAGGAAGCCATCAGAGTTTTTAATTGGAGGGGAGTGACACAAATTTTCATTAAAATGTTCAGTCATGAAAGACCATATAGGAGATCCTAACAGAAGTATTGACTTTGTGTGCAAGGTTAGTGGGAATGAGGAACAAAGAATGGAGTCTGTTTTTTACTGTCACTGAATAGGGGACATGGGAAGAATTAAATTAACTTGAAGGAAGGTGAGAAATGGTTTTGCTTTGAACTTGATGAATTTAAGATACCAATAAAATATTCATTATTCAGAAGGAGATGTGACTACCAGGTTAGGGGGTAGGAGCTAGAGTTAGGATTGACTTTGTTCTGTTGAAGGCAATGTTGGAATTTAAGAGAATAGAAAAGGCTACTCAGGACAATATATAAAACTGGAAAGCCCCAAGGAACAAGGATTAGGTTTTGGGAAAATAGCCTCAAGTGGAGGAAGGAAGAGCAGAGCAGATGCCTACTTTGAGCAGACCAGTCGCCCACATCTTTCAGGATATGCATCCCTTCCAAATTATATTTCCTTAGAAAGTTTGAGTAGATGCCTTATCATAAGCTGTTTTGGGAACCCTTAAAAATCTCTGAAACTCTTTCCAGGGTCCAAGAATTTCTTAGTATTTTTCATACAAAACAAAATATTGCAACATACTGAATGTAGAGACAGAATTGAGGTTTCTTCCAATAAGCTAGACGTGAGAGATACGTAAAAATAGTAAAATGTGCTCTACTAGCCAAGTATTATTTTATTTGAAAAATATACATTTTAAAAATAGAAGATAAGTTGTTACTAGTAATTAGTAAACAATTTAGCTGCTTTTCAGTTTTAACTTCCAAATATAATAAATGTATTAATTGTTTGGTATCCTCATTTATTTTAACAGTATAAGGGGTTCTAAAAGAGAACTTCTAAATTAACCAAAACTATATATTTTTAAATTATCAATTTCACTGGAGTGAAATTTTTAAAAATGTGAATAATCTTGCCTTAAGAATTACGAATTAATTTTTAAGTATTTTTAATCTGTAAGTCAGTACTTTTGAGGATTGGTAAAATGAGGGTAGATAATTAAAACCTCATAAGAAGACCACTTAACGTGGGTCTGTTGGTTTGCAATACCAGGAAGACTCTGCTATTTTAATGAAGTATTTTGTTCATTTAAAACCATGTAAAAATATTATTATGTTCTCAGAGAAGCAACATAATCATCTTTCATTTGTTTCTCCAGTTACAAGTTATTTCCAAATTAAAAAGTAACCTAACTAAAATGTAATAATAATGCAATAATCAATACTATTTATCAGATGCCATTGTACACATAGTGTACCCCCAAACCCTTTGTTTTTTCTATAGCATTAGCACCTGATAGGCTTTTGGAAGCTTTGGTGAAGACAAATCATGTCCTTGTAGCAGTAGATTCCAGTTTTATGCTATGGTCATTTGCTTTTTTCCCATGGTTTTTTTTCAGTTAAGTCACTCGAGAAGAACCATAAAATGAGAGAATCTATGAGTGTGTGGATAATTAGGAAGGAAATATGCTATCATCCTGACAACCATCTTGTGGTTGAGGTTTTCTCTTTCCCCTTTCCCCTTGATTGACCTTACTCAGCAAAGTGCTATAGCTGTAGTCCATATTGAATTTGAGACTGGTAATTACTTTAAAGATGGTACCTAAAGTGTTGCCACTGTGCATAACATTCCTGAAAGATGGATTGGAGTACTAGTAGGTGCTAGGATTTGGCTTCTGCTGGCTTACAGAATTTGAATTGAATTAAAAGATACTTGTATCTGCGTATTGTAACTCATTGTATGAATTTTGATGCTGTACTTATTGGAAACTAACATTTTTGTTATTAAGTAGAATTTGTTTCAAGTAGGATTTTTTTTTCATTGGGTAGACAGATAGTTAATGATGTGACCACTTAAACACTGGGAGCATACCAAGCAAAGCTTATGTGGACCTAGTGCACAGAATGTAATCACATCACATCCTTGTTACACATGACCTCTTTTTGGATATTTTTCTATCTAAATTATATATGTTTAAGGAGTTATAATATGATATGTTAAGTTTTTGTTATAAATAATTCTCTGTCACTTGTCTAATTGAATTTTATTTTATATTATTGGAATGAGATAAAAGTGCTTTATGTTAAACATAGTTGATATGCATCAGAATAGAATTAATTTAAATGTGAAATTATTTGATAGATTCAACAGTGGTGTGTGGAGTATATGCGATCATTACCAGGACCCAAGAGAGGAGTTGCCTGTACCCAACCCAGGAGAGTGGCTGCAATGAGTGTGGCTCAGAGAGTTGCTGATGAGATGGGTGTGATGTTGGGCCAGGAAGTTGGTTATTCCATTCGATTTGAAGACTGAAGTAGCGCAAAAACCATCCTTAAGTAAGTACTTTATCTTAAAAATGGATGCTTTTTCTAATTGTAGCTTTTCTGCCACTTGTTAAGAATTTTGCAAGTGGACGCTCAAGTTATAAAAATTTAAAATTTGAATAGTTCGAAGTAGGCCATCTTTGACTTGCCAGGTGACATTTTAATGTGGATTCTTTTTCTTGGTTATAATATATGTTGCTTTAGAGTAGAAATTGAAGTTGGCCGATCAGGTTTTAGTTGCTTGAGGTTGTATCTTAAGTGAAAATGTTCCTATAAAATGTGTTGTTTTAGTAGACATGCTCTGAAATACCATTTAAATATGAAAGAAAAGTAAGATAATATCCTAGTGGTCTGGGGATGTAGCAATGGTAGAGTGCTTGCATGAGGGCCCAAGTTCAACCCCCAGCCTTGCCAAAAAGAAAAAAAAAATGGATTTATCTTTGTAGAAGGACAGCTACTGTTAGAAAGAATGATGTGTGAGTAAGATGGGATATGATTTAATTGTGGGCAAAGGACTTTTAATGTTAATTTTGCAGATCTTGATATGCATACATAATGAACTAAAAGGCCAAATCTTGTTATGTAATGTACTCAGGGCACCTGAAGGTGTGTTGTTTCCTCTTTATAGCTGGGTACATGTGGTCATACTGGTCTTTTTGAATGTTTTAACTTGACAAAAATATTTTCTTCATTTTATATAGTTGCATTCTGCACAAGTGGTATATATTTCCGGATAGTCATTTCTTTAAAAATCTCTTTTTTTTCCCTTATTGCTTTTGTTTATCTGCATTTGTATGACATTTAAGTTTTTTAAAAAGCTTATTTCTTGATGGGCACAGTGGCAAATGCCTGTAATCCCAGCTACTCTGGAGGCTGAGATTGCAAGTTCAACGCTGTCATGGTCATGGTCATGGTATTTGCCTGTACTGTGGAGTTCATCCATGAAATAGTGCTTAAGGTCTGGATAAATTCTGGAGGAAGTTTTCATACTAACTTCTGTGTCATTTGAATGCTATTTCTCACAGGGCTAGGGGATCTAGCTCAGGAGTAGAGCACTTGTCTAGCATGTACAAGGCCCTGAGTTCAATCCCCAGTACTGTAAACATAACAAATAACCTGTGTCACAATGCAATTTCCCAAAGTTTTAAAAGAAGACATGTTGGAACAAAATGTTACGTGGTCAATGACATGAGTCTTTGTTGATGGATCTATCTGCATCCATCTTAACTAAATAAATTTTAGTGATCACATTATTTATTGGTTGTTTGAAATTACATTGTAATTGACAATAATTATGTGAAATCATAGCTCATTTGATACTACTGTAAAGTACAGATAATGTCTAGGACTTGAAGAAAATAGAGTAAAATTTTACTTGTCTTTAGTAGGCATACCTTTCTGACATTTGATTCGCTGTATCATATTTGGGCAAGTTACAGTTAAGATTGGAATTTAGAAATCAAGTGTGAGAAAGTTACCAGTATTAGAGGTGTGTATGTGTTTGTGTGTCTGTCTAGTAGGGAGTACGGCTTGTGCAAGATTTTAAGTTTTTAGTAGGGAGTGACAATATAAATATACATAAGTAAAATGTATGTTTAACATTGTGATGTTTTCTTGTGGAGCAGTTCCCAAAGGTTATCTATAACTAAACCTCTTCAAGAAAATTTATTCCAGACAGGGTAAATTTATTAATGTTCCTCCTTAAGGTAGGGAGTAACCAGTGTTGTTTTTAAGTGACATTATATTAGTAAAAGGGTATATATTATTTTAAATTGCTTTAAAAGGAAACGTTAAAATTTCCAGTGTAATACTTACTTAATATGAAGAGGACTAATGGCAGTTTTGACTGATAAAAATATTTCATTAAGAACAGTGGTTTATGATTCCCTTGGTGTATTTCATAATCACATATCAACCCATTAAGAACCAACATGTTATAAACATCTAAAGTTGTAACTGACTGAAATCAGTTATATAGTTAATTGGGTAGGAAGAATGCATTCATCAAAATATTCTCTGAAGATTTTGCTTGAAGGACTCAGAATTTAAGAGTTTTTTTTTTTTTTTTTAGAGAATAGCCACATTGGTGTATTTTTTAATTGTACACAGAGTCCAAGGTAGTTTCTTCATGGTTTGAGATACATATGGACAGATGATGAGTCTAATATTGTGCTGTTTTCAGAGGATCAGATCTCATATAAGTTAGTGTGTGCTCTGGTTTTGAAGTCGTTAGTAGCTACTCAGTCCCAGTGGACAAGTTGCTAAATGGTTTTTGTGTTCTGTTAGGTATTTGCTTGTTCCCATCCTTTACTTCTTAAACTTATGCAACATATTTATTTTCCTGTTGCTGTCTTAGTTAGAAATTTGGGGGGTGGGGCAGCCCAATTGAGATGGCTCTAAAGAAGAGAAGATCAGATAGTAAAACACAGTGATACCATGCCATGTTTGTGACTGGTCAGTAAAAAATTTTAATTCATTCTCATGGAACGGAGAAGGTATCGATGGCATCTAGCACTTCTGCAGTGGATTTTAAGAAGCATTTTGTAGTTGGAGCTCTACAGGATTTATTTATTTATGGTGCTGGGGATTGAACCCAGTGCCTTGTGTATGCAAGGGAAGCACCTTACCTACTGAGCTATATCCCCAGCATTTGCAGTTGTACATGATTTAAGAAATTCATCACTTTTTTTGAGGCAGACAGGGCTTTTTGTTTGTTCTTTTGTGGTGCTGGAGATTGAACCCCAGAGCCTTGGGCATGCCAGGCATTACTCTACCAATGAGCCAATTAATTTTTAGGGAAGACAGTGGCTTGATAATCTTGTACCTGTGAAGAAACACAATATTTGATTGTTAATTTGGTAGCCAGTTTCATTGTTATTTTAGGGGATATGCCTTTTGTTTTATTCCAAAGCTGCAAAATTACTGAGGTGTTTTGATATCAAGGCAATCCACTTATGTACCATGTAATGCTTAGTCATTCAGTCATTTAATTGAGTACTTTGTGTAGGTTGAGCAGTGCTAGGTATAGTAACAAAAAAGAAATCTGGTCCTTGTCCCCATAAAGCAAATCAAGTATAAATATAAAATTTCCAATTGAGATAGAGTCCAAAATAGAATATATGGAAGTATGCTTTGAGGATTCGATTCAATTTGGAAAAGAGAAGTGTGTATTTAAATCAAGGCCTAAAACAAAAGTAGTACCAGCCAGAACAGGGATTGGGGTGCAGGGTGAGTGCGTTCCAAGCAGATGGAACAGTGGGTTTTTTTTTTTTTAAACTTTGTTTTCTGAATGGAAAAAACTATGACCTTTACTTGAGAAGGTCTTACAGTCCTACACCTACTGTGTATTCTTTAAATATCCAACTGATTTGTCTGAGTCAGCCTTTTCATATCAGATCAATTTTAAGATGCTAAAGGACTAGTTTGTGTACCATGTATAGATAGATGATTGAAGATAGCCTTTTTGATCTTTCTTGCTTGATTAAACCATAAACACAGGGAATGGGGTTTGTGTCTGTATCTGTGTGTACTTGCCATGCACACAACTAATAGAATCTTTATTCCTTTTTAATCTGAGGAAGTTAAAGTCATAACAGGAGTTTGAAATTTTGTCACTATGTTGTAGAATTTGGATGACTTAAGCATAGTCATGACAAATGGATAGATGATTCATGAAAAGACATTTTCTCTTACTTTGTTAAAATTTCTTTTGTGAAGATGGGGTATAGTATATATAATTTGCCTTTCCCTCACTAAGTTTTTCCATTTGGGGTGTCAGATTCATTTTAAATTTGGAATTTTACAACACCAAGGACCCCATCTGAGATAAAGTTTATGAACCAGAGCAGCTTTTAGAGAACATGTGTGTTAGCTCTGTAAGACTGTGTACCACCTTGAGATGTTTATCTGGTGTGTAACTTCAGGGCAAACTGCTAAAAAGGCAAGAAAAGGTAAAGACAAGAAGATATGGTTGAAATGTAATTGAATGACTAGAGAGATGAACAGTCTGGAATTTCAGGGTGTGATAAACTGTCCCTTGGAAAGCTTGAGTGAGATAAGTTTTGAACAGACCAGCCAAAGGATGTGTTTCCATACAATTTGGATCATAAACATGTAGAATATGTTTTTAATCTAAATAAAATGAAATAATCTCTGTAGGCAAGAAGATGAAAGAGAATACCAGAGTATTTTAACAAATACGAGCTTAATAAAAACACTACTACAGTAAGGAGCTGGAGGGTGCATTAACCTTTAAGGTGGGCACTGTCATTGTAAGGCATGGCCATAGCAGATTCTTTCATGTCCCTGGCAGATTCTTTTTGTGCCCCAGGAAACAATAAACTGAAGCAGTTCTGTTTAAGGACTACTACAGAATTTCAGAGTGGTTGTTCAACAGGCACCCTCATATAAAAATAGATGATTTGATATGAGAACTGAAAGTAAGTAGATCCCAGAACACTGCCTCTGGGGTCACAGTACCTAAGTTGTGTCCTAGCTCTGCCACTTAGCAGTATGATTTTGACTGTTAATTAACCTTCCTGTACTTAACTGCTTTTTCAGAAGATGGAAATTATAACTACCTTATGGGGTTGTTCTGAGATTCATGTTAATTTGTATGTAACCCTTAAGAATAATTTTCTGATACTCAAGTTAGCAGTGTTTCACACAGCATTGCTGCTGGTAGTGGAGATTTCCAGCTTGAGAAATTATTGGTACTTATTAATTAGCTAATAAAAACTAGAAAGGAACTTATAAAAGCAGTTTAATGAAGTTTCTTTTAATACAGTAGTTGAGTTGTAATTGAGAAGGGTTAATTGAACTCAAACTTGACATTGTCGAATGAATGATGCCATATATTCTAGGGCTGGAGGTCAGAAGTGAAAACAGGTGTGGTAATTTAAAGAAAAGTAACAAACTAATTTATTGAACATCTGTTATTGTTCTCATTCAAGTGTAGCAATTATGTTATAGGAGTAAAAAATCAAAGTGGTTGGTTACCACTTTAAGCAGTTCTTAAACAGAAACAAGAAAGTTATTACCATAGAAGTAAAAATTTTTTGGCTTTTGTTAATGCATCAGATGTTAACTCGATTTTCTACTCCTTATTACATTCAAATTTTGTGTATAAACTTATACACTTATAAGGGATTGATTTTAGAAGGCTTTCTTTGCACAGTGTGACATCTTAGAAAATATTGAACAGAATTGATACATTCATCTTAGCTTTCTGTAAGTGCTGTGGAGAAGGTGAAGGCATTTCCTTCAACACTTGTGAAAGTTTGAAGAGTTGGAAATGAATGTGGGGAAAAATTTAGTCCCTTTACTTTTTATCATTGATTTCTTATGCTCTTTTCTTTTCATTTCTTTTTTTTTTTTTTTGCTTGATTTGGTGTCTGGCTCTGAAACATAACTAAATATACTTAAAGTTCTTCTGTAGGGTCTCATTCTCACTTTGCAGCTATGCATTTTCTGACTGCAAGGATGCCTGTTGAGTCTGCAGACTTCTAAGGTGTTCTGTAAGGTCTTCCGTGGTTTCCTCCACTTCAGATGAGAAAGGTAGTGGATCAGAAGAATATGGTTGGCCTGGCGGAGGGATCATCAGCCTGCTGGCCTGTTTCCCTGGAGGAGAGAGGGGCCCAGTCTGAGAAGGTGCTCTCTGAAAATCAGTGAACTTATGACAGCTGGATTCTCTTCCTTTCCTGCTAGTCGCATGGTCCAGAGGATTCTCCAGGGCCCCTTGACCCTCTTCCTCCTCCCAATGGAGTGAAAGGTGAGAGTGTGAGTGGACGACTCTTTTCGAAATGAGGAGGTCTCCTTTCATATGAAGGCTGACCTATTGGTGAGGGCCCATTTGGAGAAGGCTTTCTGCCCATTGCTGAGTTGGAAACATCCAGTGCATCATAGGGATCTTTTTCTACAAGTTCAAATCTAAGCTCCTTCTCAGTTAATTTTTGTCTGTTGCGCGCATTTTGTTTCCTGAAATAACTGAGGTTTCTTTCAGCAATCTGAGCTGCCAACTCACTAGCATGTGCTTCTTTCTCAGAGGAAATAATCTTCCCCAGACAGGAATGAATGGTTCTCTGCAGTTCTTCTTCAAGATATTGGGCTCTCTTTCTGTAGGTCTCCAGCTCTTCCATTGTATGGCTCAACATTTCTTCGACTTTGAAAAGTTTCTCCTCTTGCTCCACCCGGTAGTTTTTCTCCACTCTTAATTTCCTGTGCAGTTTCATCATATGTTTTTGATAGCGTTCCATCATGACTTTAAAGTTCTTCTGTAGGGTCTCATTCTCACATTGCAGCTGTGCATTTTCTGACTGCAAGGATGCCTGTTGAGTCTGCAGACTTTTAAGGTGTTCTGTAAGGTCTTCCGTGGTTTCCTCCACTTCAGATGAGTAAGTACATTTTTGATTTCTTCCTTCTTCCAAGATTTCTAAGGAGGCCTTTAGCTTAGCACCATAAACCAGGTTCCTCAAAGCTCCTTTGGACTCATCCTCCAAGTGAGCACCAATTTCTGGTTGACTCGTCCTTCCCAATTCCAGGTGACCACCATCCCTTTGGGCTCCCAGGCTTGGAGAAGACCTATCCTTCATCTTCAGCAAGCATTCACTCAGAGACTCGATGTGATTTTCTGTGTCCCTTAGAACTTGTTCTCCAGCTACTTTAGAGTCCTCTAATGTGATTTTTGCTTTACATTGGACACCTCCTTGTTCCCTCTGTGGTTCAGCTTCTCCTTGTATTGTTGGTCTCTACGTTTGTGGAAGTTGGGATCCTTCCTTCAAAACCTCTTTGATTGCCAGCTTCAGTTCTTCCTCATTCACTTGAAAGAGTCTCCAGTTTGTTCTAGCTTCAGCTATTTGTGATCCGAGGGATTTAGATTCACATTGGAGGGACTGTATCCTTCTGGACAGATGCGCCATCTTTTCATCCTGTTGACCATGTTTAGCCTTCTGTGCTTTGAGCTCTTCTTCTGGAAAGAGCATTTCAATGCCATGGCTGGATTTGGACCTATGCAGCTTTTCGTAGGTTGCCTCCAGATGTTGTGCTTCCCTTGAAACCTTCTCAAACCTGCAATCCTTTAAAGATGAGTCTAAGCCTTCATGTTCTTTTTCATCAAGGCTAACTTTTTGAAGAAGTCCACATTTTTTTTTCAATAAGTCCAGCAAGATTTAGAGCCAGCTTTTTTTCTCTTCCCACGTAAAGCCTGCTACGAACCGACTGAAAACTTCTCCAGAAAAGTGAGAGAACAGCAAAAAATCCAAGAGCTGTACACATCACCAACTACCAAGGAAAACCATAAGGAAGATGGCCTGGCTCCATATCTTCGGACAATGCTGCCACAACCCTGGGTGCTTCTTCCAGAACCACCCACTAGTATGGCTGAGAGGCAGCCCTTGGCTCCTCCATCACGCCAAGATGGCTTTGGCTCTTGCCACCACAACCACTGCCTGCCCAGGCAGGCCAACACAGGCTGTGGACACTCAGGTGTTTGGTCAGGAACTCCAACCTGCACCAGGCAACGGAGCAGACCACTGTGATCCCCTTCAGGGGCTGAGCGTATGGCGGGTGTTGGGTGTATGGCGGTGGGAGCTGTGATCAAGGGCTCCCAGGAGCCTTGTTGTGCTCAACGGCCCATCAGGGGAGTCTTGTCCCCTTCCCTACCCAGTGCATCCTCCAGTGCCACAGGTTTAGGTCCCTCCCACTCCAGCCAGAGAGAATTCCTCTCCATGCCACACACCCCTTGATTTGGTTTAGGCCAGGCCAAGGCGGGGCTTAGTAGGAAGATTCCATCCAGTCATAATAACATTCAGTTTGATGTCACTCAAATTCTAAAGCTGTCTAAACTGTTCAAACAGCTTTTATGCCCTATATTGGTCTTTGTGTCCCTTGCCTTTTGTTTGAGTGACTCAGTTCTTTCCCTGCCCTTGTGCTCTCCCTATTTCCTTCCTTCCTTGCTTCCTTCCTCCCTTCCTGGTTTTTCTCCTTTTCTTCTTCCTTCATTTCTACCTCCCTCCATCCCTCCAACTTTGCCTCCCTCCCTTCCAACTTTCTCTCTCCCTTCCCTCCCTTTTCTTTTCTTGCAAGTGTTTGGGGTGAAAGTCCATGGCAGGCCAGCCCCAAGCTAGGCAAGGTCATTGCCACTGAACTACAACATCCCCAGACCTGCTGCCACTTCCAATGCAAGTAATTTGAATCATCTCTAAAGAGAAACTCTCACATTAGTCTACTTTCAGTAATTTCAGAAGAGTTGCTAACATGGGCACAAATCAGTTATGACAACTCATTTTTGAGAAGCACGGCACAGCTAATGTTCCTGAAAAGAAGGTGTTGAAATCTTTAGTTGGTTTTCAGGTCAGCATTTCTAGACTAGTATTTGTTGAAAATTCTTCAAACTCTTCTTTCAGATGTTTTTTGTTTTTGGACTTTTCATGGGCTTGAAAACATCTAAGGAAGCTGGCTGGTCCTTATAAATATATAGCCAAGAGAAAAATGGATATGACTCTCTGAAATGGATGTAACTCCTGAACGTGAATTATATTGTTGATGTTAAGACAAAGAGTTCATGGCTTGATGTACAAAAAGGACATCCCAACATATTGTTTTCCTCCCAAGTTAACACTTGACTTGTTGATGAGTCACATGTGAGGTTCGAAGGAGAAGATGCACAAGTAATCACTGGTTTTGTAAGCATGCAAGTTCCAAGCCCACAGGCCACCATGCATGATTAGACCTGTTGTTATTTACACTTACATGGCCAGAGCTGTATCACTGTCTAAAAGTTGCCAAAAGAGAGTACCTTGTTTTCGTCTCCAGCACCTGTATCGAATGACCAGCTTTCAAGTGGACTTCCCTGAGGCTTTTCAGTATCTGAACATGCGAGTCCAAAACACTTTAGTCCTACTACTAAGAAGGATACTCACTGTAACACTGTTTTTTCTGACCATTAAATGGACAATAAGGTGACCGTGGTGTGCAAAGAACAGGACTCAGTGAAGATGTACTGCCTGTTGGTGCATGACACTTTTCTAGGTTTCACGGGCCATGTGGTGGAATCAGCCCAAACACCTTGAGATAGCACTCAATTCATAGTTTACTTAAGGACACATGTGGCTTAGGGAGAACTTCTTTCCTCTGAAAGTGTTTCTTCAAACGAGATGAGAGTCGAAAAGAAGGTATTGAGAACACTAAGTAAATTGGCTGTGCTTTGTGGAAGTGGCAGGATTCATCAATACATGTAACAATGCTTTGTCACTGCCTTTGGACCTAACACGTATCAGTGTAGATGAACAGAGGCACAGTAAGAAAGATAGCTGGCATAAAACACCAAGGGGAAGGGGCTAAGCTGCCTTACTAGGTTTACTTTTTTCACTCTGGTGGCACTTTCTGTTGTCTGTATGAACAGAGTTTCCAAGTACTTTCCCACTTAGTCGGCCTCTCTGTTATTTATACAGTTGAACTACCAGGGAGAGATGGATCAGTTTACCACCTGTGAGGCCTTTTCTTCCACATTTTCTGCCCATTGCATGCTTTTGTTTTTTTCAGCTCTTCCTATAAACCCCCCTAATCCTGATCTCTCCTTAGTCCTATGATTTCTTTAAGTGACCCCATTGCTCCTGTTCATGGAGTCATGTGTACAGATATTATACCTGGTTCTATTGAACTCTACTTAATTCTTTCTCACCTCTGTGCTCCTTTTACTAAGTCACTCCTCAACACTTACTGTAACCCTTTGAATTTTTTGTCTATTGTCCTTTAAAATACTCTTTGAAAAATTGAACCATTTCGCATGCAGATACAGTCTTCTTGATCTGCTATTATCCCCCACTACTGACATTGTAAGTTATTGAAATGTACACTTCCAGACCGTTTTCAGATTTTTGATTTCTGTATATCTATCTGTCTCTCTATTTACAAACATAACATGGTATTCTGAAAGTATCGTTCTGCTTTTGGAGCTCTACATTGAGTTTTTCAGAAGCAGGCCTGTTACACAGAGATGAATCCATGTTACCTAGATTGAGTTCAAACCGGAATGTGCACTCTGATCCAAATTATATTGTTCTACCTACTAATGAACAGTTAAGTTATATCCAGACCGCACCACCTCCCCCATTAAGTAAAACCCCTGTGGAGAGACATGTAGATGCCATTATGAACATGTTGATAATTTTTCATGGCAGTGTTTTCCAAAAACCAGTTAGTAAAATCAATTTATTCCTTTGCAGCCTGAAATTACCATCATTCCAGTTCACTGGTATAAGAACCGCAGTATATCAGCAACTATTCTCCAATAGTAGTTCAGGCAGAATTCATTCTAGATAACAATCAGTGCGGGATCCTCCATGTATTTTACACAGCCCATGGCAGGGTACATCCGTCCACTCGTTTAGAGCAACTGATGTTTTACGCTGGCAATTTAGGTTTATTTAAAGGACTGATTTGAAAACAGGTGAGACAGGCTGATTAGATTCATTATGTATGTTGGCTTTGTTTTTCTAGGCCTGAATTTTTCACATTTCAATTAATTGTATGTCAAGTATCAGGCAGATTCTTCACTGGGCTTTAAATGTGATAAAGCTGCTTCTTATTTTTAAGAAGGCCGTTGCAATCCTGCATTTATTTTACACCTCAGTGCATGTTTTACACACAAGCACACACACCCACACCCACACACAAACATCAACAAACACACAAACACGTAATTAAAGCACATTTAACACTCAAATAAAGCTTTAACTACTAATTCAAAGCTAGGGTATTTTTTTTTTAATAAGTATTGTGTCTTGGTCTCTACTGGGGAAACATTGTTCAATGTGAGTTCTCTGGTTTGTTGTAGGGCTGTGAATGTTCACTTGTTGGCAATGATATAGAAATGGGGAGTAAGAGTTTAAAAGTTTTTATAGTAGGTAGGCAGAGTCAGAGTATGGAATCTAAGAATAAGAAGTTGGGGAATTTCATCTTTGTTTCTTCATTTCAATCTCCTAATAATTCATTTATATTTTCCTAAAGTCTCCCAGAAAACAAGGACTAGGTCAATCCACATATCAGTGAACTATAGCAGAATGCAATTCTGAATTTCATATAAACAGTCATAAAATCAAAAAGACAGGTGCTGGGGTTTTGGCTGAGCACTAGAGTGCTGGCTTTGCACTTTCAAAGGTCCTGAGTTGGATCCCCAACACCATATTTGAAAGGAATGAATGAACCAATTCATGAGTGTATGATGAATGAATTAAATGTATAAGGAGGAGGAGGAAGAGGAGGAGGAGGAGAAAAAGAAGAAGATGATGAGTAATTTGACAGAAGGGAAAAGGGGAGCAGAGTGAGTTTAATGTGTGGTTTCCAATTCCCAAACCTTAAATTACAGCAGATGGGATAGAGAGAGAAGATGGGAGGGCAGGAGAGGGGGGATAGTAGAGGATAGAAAAGGTAGCAGAATACAACAGTTACTAATATGGCATTTTGTAAAAACGTGGATGTGTAAACAATGTGATTGTGCAATCTGTATATGGGGAAAAATGAGAGTTCATAACTCACTTGAATCTAATGTAGAAAATATGATATCTCAAGAGCTATGTAATGTTTTAAGCAACCAATATAAAAAAAGAGGTCTTCATTTTTCTTTGTAGTTGAGATCTCCTGTTTCTGTGACATGTTTAGTTGTATTCTCTCCTTTAGTCCTCCCATGCTCTAGTTATTCTGATATGGAAAAACTAGCTGATATGCCCAACCAGTCTGTAAATCAGTGACAATTTTTTATTAAGCCTAAAGACACTTCACATTTGCTACAGTCATACTAAATACACTTCTTTGTTGGGAGTTTAAAATAAAGTACCTAGAACTCTCATTCTTGTTATGTAATAGTGGCTTCATCGGATTAAATGCTGTACTCTGGAATAAAATAAAATAGGAATAATTTATTCATAAAATTCCTACATAAACCATCTTTATTTACAAAATACTATCTTAAGAATTATAGTTTCATTTAGCTTCAATTGGAGCCAAAGTATAGTCAATTACTGAAGTAAAAGCAGTTAATTAAGAACTAAAAATGAGAGAAAAGTCAAATTACATTTGAAGAGAGAGCAACAGTGTGAGGTTTCTTGATTGGTTCTTGATGTTGAGTAACAGGCTCATTTGCAGGTGGAAGGAACCCTTCAGGGAACTCACTTGTACTTTCAGAATGCGGGTTTAGAGGGCTGAATTCCATCTCTTGGGGGAAGATTGTGAGGAAAACCCCCTCCCTGCATAGACATTTCGCATTGGAAATGGAGTGGGTGGTGGGCCAGGTGGAAAATAATCTCCAGGTTCCCATACAAGTTTCCTGGGAGAGGTGGAGGAAAAAAAAGGTCCTCTTCTCATGAACTGACTCCTTGGGTCAACTGAAAACAAGGCACCTCTGACTGGAGGGAAAGGTGCCAACACAGAGCCAGAGCCAGTTGCTTGGTTCTCAGCATGGAAAGGTGAATCAGGCACATCAGAGTCCCCGAGATTAACTATGGTCTCCTTTCCTACTGGATTGCCTTTGTAAAGACATAGGCCCATCCCATTTATCCAAAGGAGGCATATTAGGAATTCTGTGTTCTGCTGGTTCCGATGGTCTACCACAATTTGAGTAAAACCTATCTTGCCTTTGTAGAGGAAGACGTGGATGAGAAGAATATGGTTGGCCTGACGGAGGGATCATCAGCCTGCTGGCCTGTTCCCCTGGAGGAGAGAGGGGCGCAGTCTGAGAAGGTGCTCTCTGAAAATCAGTGAACTTATGACAGCTGGATTCTCTTCCTTTACTGCTAGTCGCATGGTCCAGAGGATTCTCCAGGGCCCCTTGACCCTCTTCCTTTTTTCACTGGAGTGAAAGGTGAGAGTGTGAGTGGACCTGCATGGTATGGGCATGTACACCTGGAATCCAAGTACTCCAGAGGCTGAAGCAAGAAGACTTAAATTTCAAGGCCAGTCTGGATCTTAGTGAGAACATAAGTAACTAAATTAGAGCATGTCTAAAAATTTTAAAATAGAATAAAATGAACTGGGGAAAGGCTCAGTGCCAAAGTGCCTCTAGGTTCAATATTAAAAACAACAACAACAACAAGAACAACAACACAATAACACTTCTTTGTTTCAGGATGGAAAGTCATGTTCAGTAAGGCTAATTAACATTCCTTTGCAAGTCTCAAAACCATACTCCATAAATTAGATTCATTTGGCAAGCTGATTACTCAACAGTTGGCTTGTAGAACATTGAATTTTGTTGAGATGATTTGATATCACTTGACCATTCACTGAATTTGTATTTGGTCCACCTAATCTTTAGCTGCTTGCCTCATTCTCCCACACCACAGTATTTAGTTCACTTAACCATAATAATGCTAAGAAAAAATAGCTAATATTTATTAGTAGAGACTTTCTTCCACCTCTAACCTCTTCAGGGATACATAAAAACCAGTAGTCTTTAGGACAAAATGGAGTAGATACTTCAATTATCAACAAAATTAATCATCATTACTTAATGTTTTTTTTTTCTTTATTTATTTATTTAGTACTTGTACTTGATCCAAAGGTCACTTTGCCACTAAGCTTCATTCCTAATAATTTTATTTTATTTTTTTATTCTGAAACAGGGTCCCCCTAAACTGCTGTGACTGGCCTAGAGATAGAAACTCTGTTATAGTCTCACATGTCTTTGAAATTCTGGGTAAAATTTGAAGATTTTAGTCAGAAAATTCACCTCTGGTATCCCCTTTGCCCCACAAAGTCTCCACACTTACTATCCTTCCTCTTTTTTCATTAGTTAATCAGTGTCCTGAGGACATTCCTGGTCACAATCCTTGAATGCAGAATCTCACAGGATCAATGCAAAATAGTGAAAATTGTCCCTATTAAATCCCTATGATTGATTTTCGTGTGAGGTGAACTACACTGTACCAACCTGAGAGCCCCCGGCTGCATTTACTTTCTTCGCTGTTGTACTTCTGGGACCATGCATTACCCCTGGCACTAAACAGACCCTCAGAAATAATTCTTCCAGTGGGGCAATGATTACTGTGGCACATTTAAACTAAATAACTGGTAAGTATTGAAGCAGGACATTAAAATTTGTTTGTCATGGCAGGTGAGAAGGGTAGCAAGCAAATCCCCCTCTGCAATCTTTGACATTGTGCATCAGGTAGGGTACATTTTTATAGCAAAAAAACACAATCTACCAGTAAGTTAAAACAATAGTAATGTAGGAGTGGGTCAGAATCACCCAGTTCAGGGTAGAGTACACATGCAAGAAACATGGTGACAAAATGGAAAACATCTTACATTGTACAAAAGAAACATTTTTCAAAGGCTATGTGTTGCTGACCTAGCTGTGCTAAGCAGAATGGCAGAAACAGGGTCTTCTCGTGGGAGAAGTATTTTTATATAAAATGGAGTCTCAGGGTAAAATTAAGTTTGTTTGGTCAAGGCAAATTTAGTTTGGCTCATAACATCCCCCAATTCTCTAGAAATAATGAAACTTTGATTTCTCTTGAATTAGGTAAGCATTTCTCATGGCCATGCATATGCAGTAATGTGACTGGTGAAATGTGGTTTTCCTACCAGCTTGGGCCTTACCACATAGTCCTAGCAAGATAAGAACTATGATGACCCTTTTTTTTCAGTCTTATCTTTAGTGGGTGGCTGGGATCCCTGAAGAGTTTCCATTTTTTTTTAGGACACATATTTGCTTTTGACTCAGGTGTGAAGAATAAGGTCCCTCAAGATGAGTGTCAGTTCTTCTTTTTAGAAATTTAATCATAGTCTCTGGGCTGTAATGGGTCTTGGAAGTCAGTAGTCTCAAAGGACTGGTTGTGTCAAAGAAATGAATGAGGTTTAAATAGAATGTGTTGAAGATACTTAGCAACTTAGCCTTAAAGTAGAAGCAGTTTATCCTGGTGAGGGTGGATTTAGGGTTCTGGGTGCATTAACTTTTTAATCCACCACAGGTGATCTTCCAATTTCTGGATCCAGCTGGCTTCCATTTCTCTGATCCAACTGAATCTGATAGTAAACCTGTTTTATCTGGTCTCTTGGATAGTGCTACCAATATTTGAGCCAGGCAACTACACTGACTCTCTTTAATTGTTTTTTCATTCCCCCCCCTTCTAATTTTAGAGATGCCTACTAGTGTAAGAAAAAGGGAATTGAAATGACAAGGCTGGGCAAGCACTTTGGAAATTTCAATATACCTGTTGGGATTTTTAACTCTTAGTACAATTCTTTTTGCTGAGGACAGACAGTAATTTTAAACATTTTTTTTTTAATTTTCAAAACACATATAGACATGCAAACACATGGTGTACATACCTTCACAAAACCAACCAACAAAAAATGGATTTGTAGCTTTTTCAAAACATTTTACATTGAGAGCTAACCCTTGTTAATTGGTCTCTGAACAAAACAGTGTGTAAAAAGAAAACCTCTATTGTTGGATAAAATAAGAATGATCAGAAAAACACATTATCCTCTGCAGGTCAGATCAAAATTTTAAGGTCAAAAATAAATGTATAATGATAGACTCCTTCCTAGCCTCTGGCCTGATATATTCCTCAAATGTAAAAAGCATTCAATAAGAAAATTGAGGGCTTCTGGGCACTCAGAGAAAGAAGGATTTTGATTTTTTTAATTGTAAGGGAATATAAACAAAGGCTGTGTCCACACCCCTTTATGAAAGGATTTCCCAAAGTAGCAGCAAGGGAACATGCTTCCATCAGTCTAACAGGTAAACTTTTGAAAGAGACTTTTCTCCTTTATAATTGTATCCTGTTTGGCCTTCTATGGTGGCGTTTTCCTTGGAGTCTGTGGGACTTATTAGAGAATTAAGGACAGAGTATTCTGCTCTGGTATTCTCTAGAATGTTGACACATTGGCCCCATATCTTGGCTATTACCATATATTCTTGGGGGCTGAGAGGTATCTCTGTGTCTTGATCTGGTTCTAAACCGGTTTTTCTGGTCTCTTGGATAGCAGTACCAATAGTTTAGCCTGGCACTTTGCAGCTTTATCAGCTGGGCTGCTATGGTTCTAAAACCCTTCTGGGCCACCTCCAATAGTTGGGATGTATTTATGGTGCAAATTTTACTAAAGCAACATGAGAGAACTACAAAGAGAGAGGGAGGGAGCCATAAAATCATTTTGACTATTTCTGGGTCTCAACAAAGGAGAAGTTAAATAGACTTTTAAAAAATCTCTATTTTCACATTAGTTCTTTACTGAGCCTTTTTACAGCAATGTACATTCCAGTGCAGGCCTTAGTGAGGTACCTAGGACTTTTTAACCATTTCCCCACCACCCAGTGGTTGGTAATCAGGCCAGGTTAGGATTTGGGTATCTCATGACAAAGCTAAATTAAACAATAGGTAGAAATAAAAGCAAGGTGAAAGTCACCAATTTGACAGGGTGTTGAGCATGACTCAATCAGGTGATGGTGGTTTATTGGGTCCCTGATGAGTCCAATCTGCCAAAATGAAAAGAAAGGAATTGCTGGGGTGAACAGTCAAAGGACATTGTCAGTAACAGAGACATAAATGAGAAATCAAGAGACAGACATGGACAAGACACTCTCTCCTCCAATACCCGGGGATCAGACCATCCCGAAGGTCTATTTACTGGCTCAATGTGTTAAACATCCTGTCAAAAAGTGCTAAGGTTCAAGGACTGAGCCACACCAGATACTCTTTCACAGGTGGGCTTGAATCCATGAACACAGGGTGTCCAGACCATGCAACCCAGAGAGCTCCCACAACTTCAGAGGAATGGCAACCCACTCTGTGAAGCAAGGATTAAGAATCCCTCATGCCCCAGAGCCACATTCCTGAAATCTGGCTGAAGCCTCCAAATATTGTGGCATATTGGAAATAAATGACTGTGTCAGTCTTGAAGCAGGATATAAAACTTTATTCACCATGGCAGGGGATGAAGGGCAGCAAGGAATCTTTGACCATTTGCAGAAAGTAGGGTACATTTTAATAGATAAAAACTGCAAGCAACCAGTAACTCAAACCCATACCAACATAAAAACTTGGTCAAAGTGACCTAGCTAAAGGAGCAGAACATGCTCCCCCAAGTACATGGGGACTAAAAGAAGAACATATTCCATTGTATAAGAATTAAAAAAAAAAAAACACCTTTTCAGGTGCTATGCATTGCTTAACCGTGTGTGCTAAGAAGGATGGAAGAGGTGAGTTTTCTTTTGTGAGAGCTATTTTTTTACATGAAATGGACTCTCACTGTAAAATAGAGTTTGTCTGCTCAAGGCACATATTGTTTAACCCATAACATGATAATATCTTAACTCCATTACAATCATAGAGATCTTTCTCAATCATTCATTTTACCTGCTTCCAACTTCACCTCCATGCAATATACACCAGACATTTTCAATTCCATAATGGAAAATAAACAAATGAAAAAGCCTTCACTAACTTGTCTTGGCTGAAGGATCACAACATGTTGATACCCTTCAGGATCAGGACCCTTCCTGTTTTCCAGCCTCATTTTCCTCCACTCACTTGAACAATCATTTATGCATGCCAAATAAAAAATTGAAAAATAAATAAATTAAACCAACTGTTCCTGATTCTCTGGATGTACAATGGTTGATGTATATTTTTAAAAGTTTGTTCATATTGCCCTTTCTCCATTATGTTTCTGAAAAATAAAGTGTGGAAGAAGGGGCTGGCTGCATCTTGGCACATGCCCATTCTACTCTATAGCCATTATATTAGAATACCCCTGTGGATACTTTTCATCTGGGAACCCTGTGATACATTGAGAATATGTTTTGAGGGATGAGAGCAAAGTTTAAAATTATTTTCTCCCAGAAGATTACTAGGTCAGCCATGTTGGGTGAATGCCTGTAATACTTGCAACTCAGTAAGCTGAGGCAGAAGGGTCACAAGTTCTAGACCATCATGGGTAACTTAGTGACACTCCGTGTCAAGATAAAAAGTACTGGTTTAGAAATGTAGGTCAACAACAGAGACCTTGCCTACCAAGTACAATGCCCTAAATTTAATCCCCAGAATCATTAAAAAGAGAAGAAAGTAAAAACGAAAGTAAAGAAAAAAAGAACAAATTCTCAAATAAAATTTAATAAACACATGAGAAAAAGCTATATAAACAAGGACACTTTTAGCAGAAACATTGGCATTTAAAAGGGAAACAGAACTTCACTGAGCAATATGCAACAGGAAGAAATACCTCCAAACTCGTTTTCTGAGGTCAGAATTACACAGATTTCAGAGCCCAAGATAGTACAAGAAAAATATAAACAAACAAATTCTCACAAATGTGGTAAAAAATTACCAAATTCTAACAAACTGAATTCAATAACACATTTAACAAATGATAGGACTAAGAATATAACTATTGGAGAGAGTATTTATCTAATGCTCACAAGGTTCTGGGTGTGATTCTCAACACACACACACACACACACACACACACAAATGAAAAACAAATAAAACCTTTCCACACCATGATCAAATGGGATTTATTCCTGAAATGTAAGGATAATTTAATATGTGGAAAATCAATGCAATCTACTATATTCATGAAAGGAAGTACAGAAACCACATGATTATTTCAGCTGATGCAGGGCGAAATGTACTTGACAAAGTTGAACACACATTTATGATAAAAACAATTAATAAACCAAGAGTAGAAGGTATCGGTCTCAGCATCATAAAAACTACATAAGAAAAGCCCACAACTGACACCAAACTTTACCGAAAAGACTGGAAGCCTCTCCTCTAAGATCAGGAAGGAAGCAAGGATGCCCAATCTTGCCACTTCTATTCAACAGAGTACTAGAAACTCTATGAGCAAGTAGGCTACAAAAAGAAATAACAGACCTCCAAATTAGAAAGAAGAGGTAAAACTATCTGTTCATGGATGACAGAAAAAAAACTGCCTAAAGGTTCCACACAAAACTTTCAGAACTAATTTGAAAATTCATCCAATTGTAGGATAAAAATAACTTGTGTTCCTACATGCTACCAATGAACAGTCCAAAAAAATTAAAGAAACAAATTGCATTAGACAAGCAACAACAAGAATGAAATAGGGGCTGGGGTTGTGGCTCAGTGGTAGAGTGCTTGCCTAGGATGTGTAAGACCACAGATTTGACCATCAGGACCATATAAAAATAAATATACTAAAGGTATTGTGTACAGCCACAACTAAAATATTGAAAAAGAATAAAATATGAAACAAACTTACCAGAAAGGCAAAAGACTCAATTTTTCAAAACTTAAGAGCATTAATGAAAGAAATGGAATGAAAATAAATAAGTAAAAGGTTTTGTGGAAAGCCACATTGAGTGACCACACCTTCCAGTCCTGATGCACCATAGAGATGTGAAAGATCACTGTAGTCTGGCACAGTGGCACCATAACTTGTGACTGGGTCTTTTCCCCTACTCAGAGAGCAAGGAGGTCCTCTTTGTGGGGTGTGCCCCTAGGTGGGAGCTACACTCACCTGTTCCCTTGTAGTCTTGCCCCTTCTGGTCTTTTTGAATAGAACTTTCAAAGAACAAGTGTCCCCTCAAAAAAAGCTCACTTCTGAATATGTTCCCAATCCCTTGTCAGCCTCTTGTGGCTTTCTCATGCTCTCCATTTTAGAGAGCCTGAGGCCAGAAGCCAGGGAAGCCTTCCTGAAGCTTGTGTAAAGGTAAATTGTGTCTGTGTTTTATTTTGTGTCCCTGCAAATTCACAAAAGTGGTCCTAGATCAGCTGCCCTGGATGGTCAGGGGCAGCAAGGTATCTTATGTTCAGGGGCTGAAAGACTTCATATTGATAATATTTCCATATAACCTCTGCTGTTGTAAAGATTCAATGCAGTCCTTAGCAAAATCTCAATGGCATTTTTTTATATATATAGGAAAAAACAACTTAAATTTACATGGAATCTCAAGAGATTCTGAATTGCCCAAGAAATCTAAAAATGGAAAAACTGAGAGATCTCACAAATTCTAACTTCAACACTTCACAATTCTACATTAAAAAACTCTGGTACTAGCATGAAGAGCAACAGTTTCATTGGTCATGAAGACCAATGAAACACAACAGTGAGACAGAAAGAAACTGATGGGTATATGGAAACATGGTCTTCCACAAGGGTGTCCAACTCCACTATGGGAAAAGGACAGGATCTTCAAAATATAGTATAAATAAAATTGATGTTCATATGCAAAGTATGAAGTGAGATTCTTATTTTACACCATATGTATAAAATAACACGAAATACAAGAAAGATTTAAATGAAGGCCTGAAACTGCAAAAATTCTAAAGGAAATGATAGCTTAATGACAGGAAGTGTATTCATGGCCTCTTGGATTCACATTAACAGCACAGGCAAGAAAATCAAAAGAAGACAAATATGGCCACATGAAACATGTAAAAGTAGGGCTAAGGATGTAGCCCAGTAGTTAGTATGTGCTTAGCATGTATAAGAGCCTGGGTTTAAGCTCCAGAAAATACAAACACACAGACACACACACAAACTACTGATTCTATTTCTTTAGTTGAATTGTGATTTGTACATATATTGCTCCCCCTTTTAGGCCAAAGTTTTTGGGTTTGACACAGGATAGTTACACAACATTAGGTGGAAGTGTCACTTTGCTATTGTTCTTATTTAAAGAACATCAGAAGATTTGTATGTGTGCCAGATTGACATACCTGTCACTCCTTTGGTTTAAAATAATGAGGTTGTTCTAAAACCTCTTCTGAGAAATAATTTCAGTTTCCTATATTATTACAAAGTAAACAATGTGTAATTTTTATAAAACTTCTAAGTTTTAGATATTTAAGATGACAGAGAATATTAGACAATATATTGGGGGATGGCTAATGCAATCTAGGAGCTAAACACAATTAGCTACATTAATTAGCCCTTCTGAGTGTGTTACAGGTGTCTGTGTCTGGTCCATGTGTGTTAGTACCTGGAGAAAAAACAAAGAGTGAACTAAAAGAGACAACATTTTGAGTAAAGAAATGATACTCTCTCTGGACTCATAGAATTTTAACCAGATGACAAAATAGCAAGAGAACCATGACCTCTAATATCCCAACAAATGAGAACATTAAAAGTAAGGGGAAAATGAGGACCTAAACTTGGTGCCTCATTCAGGGAGCAGAAATTAACCTAATCAGGTGAAAACACATCTGAAGCAAAAAGATGCTCAACTTTTGTCCAGGAATATCTTGGTATTATATTTGCTGTATCTTACATTTTCTTTGGTGTCATAAATGATAATGTTTATTTTAGTGGCCTACATCCTGTTTCTTCTACATAATGCTAGTGTGTTTTACTGATGATTTTATTTTTTGATATCTACTAGGAAGGGGAATTTGTATAAATCTGCCATAAGCTTAAAAAGTGTTATAGAAATTTAAGCCCAAACTATTTAGAAAGTCTTTTCTACTCTTCCAGACAAAGAAGCAGAAGATTATTTCTTGTACTTAAGAGACTGCCATAGTTTGAACTTGAGAGTCCCCTAAAGCCTGAGATGTTTTAGGATTTGTCCCCAGCATGGTGCTTTTGGGAAATGATGAATATTCAGAGTTAGAGCCTAGAGGAAAGTTGTTGGGTCATTGGGGGTGTGCTCTCAAAGGCAAGTGATTTTTGGTTTTATTTCATTCATTTATTTATATGAAGTACTGAGATTCCAACCAGTGCCTCTTGCACACAGGCTAGGCAAGTGCTACCACAGATCCACAATCCAGGACAAAGGTGAGCGGGTTTTTTTCAAAACATGCTCTCACCATGAAGTGCAGCCTTTCTCCAGGCTGAAAAGCAGTGTGCCAAATTGACTGTGGAGTAAAATCTCCAAAACGGAGAGACAATCTTTATAACTTGATTATCTCAGGTATTTGCTATACTGACAGAAAGCTGACAGACACAAGAATGAAAACTAATAATCCTGATTGAATAGTTGAACCATGATCTCTCTTATGAGGGCAAAATATTCTTTGCATATCTTTATTGGACCAGCCTGGCAAGGCTATGTCTTTTTAGAATAGTTGACTTCAGATTCAATTTAGTCTTGTGACTTTCATCAACCAATGAAACATATGTAGATTGTAATGTGTGTAATAATGAGAAAGATTTATCATCTATTAGGCATATTTCTTTTCTTTTTTAATTTAAATACAATTTTATTTTATTTATGAATCTAATGTAATGCTTGGAGTTATTTAAACCATGCCACTATTTAGACAAAGATGACCAATCAAGAAAACTTGTGTTATATTTTAAAACCATATCATACAATTGAGTCTTTGAAAATATTTATTGAATTTCCAGAAATACACTTATTATAATTGCATCTGAGAATCCTTTTTTCAATTGAAATATACTTTCTGTATAACTTAGAGGAAAACACATTTCCTTATTGAAATGTTTCAAGAGGCTTGTTCTCTTCTCAGGCTCAAAAATGAAGAGTAAATCCTAGGGTCCACACCACATCCAGAATCATGGAAAGGCATTTGCTCTGGTGCTTGCATCATGTGCAGAAATGGATTTAGGGATTGTAAAATAAAACATGTGGGAAGCTGTTGGTTTTCCCTAGGCTCCAAAATAGAATAAACAGACCAAATCAACATGAAGTTCCATCCCAGTAGCTGAGCAATATGGATCTCAAATAGTTCTTAAGGCCATGTGCTGCAGGCTGGATTGCCAGCCTGTGGTACCACTGGGAGGTAGGAGAAACATCAGAAGGCAACTTCAGGTAGAAACACTTTGGAGGGAATTAGGTCATTGGGATCAGGGACTTGAAGAGGATGTTGGGATTTTGATCTTTCTTCTCTGGTCTCTTTTGCTTCCTAGCACCCATGATGTGGGACGTTTTGTTACATCACATGCTCTCCACCATGATGTTCAGCTTTACCACAGGGCCAAAAAGATGAGACCAAGGGATCATAGACTGAAACCTCAAAAACTCCTTTGAAGTTGCTTAACTCAGGTATTTTGTCACAGCAATGGGAAGCTAACATTTAGTTTGGTTCATATGGAAACTTTTAAATCACTTCAGCTGTAAACAAATTCTCTCTGTACATCACTTCTCTTTTCTGTCAATGCTGCATAATTATGCTCTTGCCCACATTTCTTTGTATTTGTTCTGATTTTGAAGGCTAGCTGATTTACAAGTCATTCTTTTTAGTTTCTCAAATAAACTAATTTTGAATTAATCTCATCTAAGACATCTTCTAGCTTATTCAGGCATCAATTTATGGAAAGGGCCATGTCACAAGGAATTTTACTTCATGAAGTAGAGGGCAGGGAGTCACAATCCACTAGTCAACAATAATGAACTAGAGTGCTCCTGCACACACACCAAGGGAGGAGTGGCAGCCCCTGATCATTAGGGAGGCTTCACTAAACCCAAGGCAAAGACATTGTGCAGCACCAAAGATAGTACATGATCAAGTAGGGTTCATCCCAGGGATGCAAGGTTGATTCAACATATGGAAAACAATAAATGTAATTCATCACATCAACAGATCCAGAGATTAAATAAAACATATGATCATCTCAATAGATTCAGAGAAAGCATTTGGTAAAATACAGCATTCTTTCATGTTCAAAACACTAGAAAAATAGGGATATCAGGAACATACCTCAACATTGTAAAGGCTATCTATGCTAAGCCGCAGGCCAATATCATTCTAAATGTAGAAAAATTGTAAGCATTCCCTCTAAAAACTGGAACAATACAGGGATGTCCTGTTTCATCACATCAATTTAATATAGTTTTTGAACTCTAGCCACAGCAATCAGATAAACAAAAGAAATTAAAGGGATACAGATGGGAAAAAGAAGAACTCAAAGTATCACTATTTGCAGACAATATGACTCTATTCCTAGAAGGCCCAAAACATTCCACCAGAAATCTTCTAGAACAAACAAATGAATTCAGTAAAGTAGCTGGATATAAAATCAACACCTATATCAAAGGCATTTCTGTACATCAGTGACAAATACTCAGAAAGAGAAACTAGGAAAACCACCCCATTTACAATAGCCTCCAAAAAAATAAAATGTTTGGGAATAAACTTAATGAAAGAGGTGAAAGACCTACAGTAAAAACTACAGCATGCTAAAATAAATAATTAGGTAAATAAATAGGTAGATAGATAGATAAAGATAACAAAAATCAAGAAGACTTTAGAAGATGGAAAGATGCACCTTGTTCTTGGATAAGCAGAATTAATATTGTCAAAGTGACTATACTACCAAAAGCACTATACAGATTCAATGCAATCCCAATCAAAATCCCAATGATATTTCTCATAGAAATAGAAAGGGCAATTGTAAAATTTATCTGAAAAAAGAAGGAGACCCAGAATAGCGAAAGTAATTCTTAGCAAGAAGAGTGAAGCCAGTGGCTTTACTTTTCAAGACCTTAATCTATACAAAAGAGCAATTTTAACAAAAACAGCATGTTATTGGCAGCAATACAGACCTGTACACCATGGTACAGAATACAGGAAACAGAGACTCTCTCAGGTAACTACAGTTATCTAGTATTAGACAAAGGTGGCAATAAATGTACATTGGAGAAAAGATAGCCTCTTCAACAAATGGTCTTGGAAAAGTGGAAATCCACATGTAGCAAAATGAAATTAAACCTCTATCTCTCACCATGCACAAAAATCTACTCAAAGTGGATCAAGGACCTAGGAATTAAGCCTGAGACCTTGCACCCAAATCTCCATCATGCCGGATTAGGCCCCAACTTCATTAATTAGACTTCTATAGTGCAACAATTAAAACCAAGAATCAATAAATGGGATGGAATCAAACTCAAATGTGCTCCCTTATAAGTGGATGCTGACCCATAATGGGGGTGGGGGATGAGAAGAATGGAAGAACTTTGATTAGGCAAAATGGAGGGAGGGAAGGGGAAGAGGCTTGGGGGCAGGAAAAATGATAAAATGAGAAGCAGATCATTACCATAGGTACATGTATGACTGCACATATGGTGCAATGCTACTTAGTGTATGACCAGGGAAATGAAAAATTGTGTTCCATTTCTGTGCAGTAAATCAAAAATGCATTCTTCTATCATATATACCTAATTGGAATAAGTAATTAAATAAATAAATAAAACTTCAAAGAACCCCATTTACCAAAAATAAATAAATAAAATAAAATAAACCAGAATTTACATGCAGCAACTGCAAACTGATGGGAATACCTGTGAAATTTTATATGGAAATTTGTTTTGAACACACCTTATGTGACCCAAACAATGACACACTTTGAAGACTGAACCCTTTATTCACCTGAAAATTCTACATATAACCACCTGGGATCCTCTTACACAGGGGAGATCTTGGAATGGTCCCTGCCACCTTGAGCACACAAAGAGCTTTCAGTAGAGGTCTGGGGTGACCAGGAAATAGCAGAGTGCCCTTGTCAGGAACCTGATGTATCAGGTCTGCCTGGTCTCATGGCATCCTTATCCCTGTGAACCTTCTTCCCCTGGTACAGCTGGATGGAGCCCCTCAGAGACATCAGGCAGTGTAAGAATCTTTTGTTTGTTACCAGACACAAACTCCTGACTCCTGTCCTGTGTGGAGTGTCCACTGCCCTGCTAGGGATTCAGTCCCCAACTCCAGCCAGAAACCCTACTTGGCCTTTGCTTGGCAGTGGGGAAATCCCACCTGAAAGTTGTCAAGGTATATCCCATTGCACCTCACTAGGTTGAAGCCCAATTTCTCCTCCAGAAGCAGAACAGTGCCAGCTTCTACCAATTAAGGCTTCCTCCCTGATTTAGTAGGAGGTCACCAGAGAGTGCCTGGCATTCAAAACAACAAACAAACAAACAACACAGTACAGGACTTGACAGGCAAGAAATGCAACCTGGTACTGGGCACTTCAGCATCTCAGTTTTCAGCCTCAAGAGGTGGCAGGGAACCAGGGGTCACCAAGTTAATCCCCACTGCAAGTGGATGACTTTGCAGAGGCCATGAAACCCAGCTCTCCACCCCAGCCTCTCACTGGCCAGAAACGTTTTCCAGGTTGGACACTGAAGGCAGAGTCCAGAGAGGTCCCCCTGTGAGCTTGCAGATGCCTTTTGACAAAACTCTACCTGGACTCACAGAGATCTGCTGATGGAAACCAGGCCTTTGCTTATCACTGCCCCCAACACATAAACCCCACCCTGGCAGACACTGGCCTGCAAAACCCACCTGTGCAATAGAATATACACATTACAGACATAACAGGAAAATAGTGTATGACGAGGGAAATGAAAATTTGTGTTTCATTTCTGTACAGTAAATCAAAATGCATTCTGCTGTCATATATACCTAATTGGAATAAATAAATAAATTAATTAAAAAAAACTACAAAGAACTCCATTTACCAAAAATAAATAAATAAAATTAAATAAACCAAAATTTACATGGAGTAACTGCAAATTGATGGGAATACCTGTGAAATTTTACACTTGCTCTATCCTTGAAATTTCCCAGGCATTTTTGAACAAATCTATGACAGTACATTTGATACATTTCATAAATATATTCTTGAAAAAATTTCAACTTTCCAAAAATGACTCAAGGAGAAACACTGGGATTTATTGACAAATATAGAATCAGTCATAAAAAAAAATCTTCCTCTAAAGGACAGGTCAGACTCAGTTACTAAAAAATGCAAACATTTTATAAAGGTATACATGTAAATCTGCATGAGATTTTAGAGAATAGCAAGAGAGATGACATACCTAATTCATACTAAAGTTATATTAAGACCCAACCTCTTGAAGATAGTTTTTGCAAAAACCTGAATATGAGGAAATTCCTGAAAATAGCTGCAAAAATTATAATTGAAGTATTAGGGACCTTATTGTAGAAAAACATAAATACGATACATGTATGATGACCTATAGGCTTTCTTTGAGAACAACCTAGGCAGATCACTATATGACTGGGTTATAATCTTGCAATCAATGAAAACAGCATTTGAAAGTTCAAAAACTACAGAAAGAAAAGGCATAAATAAATTCAGTTAATGACTAGGGTTGAGGTTCAGTGGGAGAGTGCTTGCCTAACATGGAAGAGTCACTGTGTTTGATTCTCAGAACCCCATATAAATCACTAAAATAAAGGTCCATTGACAACTAAAAAACATTTAAAATAAATAAATAAATAAGTTAGCTAGTTATTTAAACAAAAACCCAGTTGAATTTTATCCTAATATTGGAGAAAAAAATCCTTTTGTCCAAGTCTAAATGCAACTTTCAAAAATTTAGGGCAGGGGCTAGGGTTGTGGCTAAGAGGTAGAGTGCTCACATACCACAAGTGAGAAACTGGGTTCTATCCTCAGCAACACATACAAATAAAATAAAAACATTACATCCAATTATAACTACAAAAATAAATATTTAAAAATATTTAGGGCATATAAATCTAGTCCATTTTTTGTGTTTTTTTTTTACTGGGTGAATGCATTGTGTAAATTCAAGAATAATTAATATCATTCAAGTCTTCTTTCATTTTCAGAATTATCATATTATAAAGCTAATTTTGAAACTTGATATTCCACTGTACAGTAAATCCTAGAAGATTCTCAAAATAACAGCACTAGTCTGTCGTTTTTAACTGTGCTGTGCTGATACCTTAGATATTAAACATCCCTTAAAGCTACAAGTGGTAAAGTTTTAGTTCCCACTGTGATGCTACTGGGACATATTGGGTCATTTAAGAGGTGAGTCTTATGGGGAGAATTTTGGGTCATTGGAGGCAGATCTTCAAGGGGATTATGGGGCCCTGGCCCCTCCCTCTTTCTCCCTATGTGTTCCTGGTCGTATACAGTTTTACTCTACCCTGATGAATTGTCTCCCTTCAGGCCCAACTGACCATGAACTGAAACCTCCAAAACCATGAACCAAGCCTGGCCTGGTCAACCACACCCATAATCCCAGCAACTCACAAGGCTGAGGCAGGAATACCACAAGTTCAAGGTCAGCCTTAGCAACTTAGTGAGAACATGTCTGAAAGAATAAAAATACCTGGGAAAGTAGCTCAGTGCCAAAAATCCCTGGATTTAATCCCCAGAAAACTTTTTTTTAAAAAAGTCGAAATAAGGCTTGTCAGAGGTATTAATTATAGTGGTGGAGAGCTAACACACCTGGCTGGATTACTTTATATTAAACTTCTTATCTGGGTGTTCTGTGTTCTGTAAGAAATGATCATCATTTTCCTATGGAAACATCTAGTAGCAGAGTTGATATACATCTGCAACTGCAATAAACATTCCACGTGACTACCTACAGTGATTGTGTAAATAACAAATTTCCCCTGTTGGAGAGTTGCTATTTCCCCACCTGTTCTCAATCTCAGTATAAGAAGGAAGATATTTTCAAAATGAGATTTTTATGTTACACAACTTGGAAATTCATATAAAATATGCTTTATTGTGTAATTTAATAAATATAGTATTTTCAACTTGCAAAATCTAATAAATATGAGACTCATGACAAACATAGCATATCAGATTATTCACAATGGTTATGAGGGGGTGGGCAAAGTACAATAAACACAAGTACAAGCTTTTTCTAAAAGTCCTAGTGTTACTAAATGATCATAACCAGTATACACCGTTTTGTAATTAAATATTGTTAGAATAAAATGGGAAGTGCTACCAAAGAGAACTCTGGCCTTGGCCTGCTTCCACAAAAAACACCCCAGGAGTCAACTGGAAATACAAAAGTTGCAGTTCCTCTTTTCCATTGGCACTGTGTGCATTGTGCCCCCTGGTGGTTTGAGAGATATAGCCTGCAGAGCTGTTTTTGCAGGAGCTGTGGAAGAAACAGGAAACTCTCTGGAATACTTTAAATTGTTTTGAGTCCTAAAGACCAAAATTATGAGAATGGTTCCAAGTGGGAGGTTCCCAGGTACCCCAAACTTTGAAGATTTGTCTCAAAATCTCAGATCGGCAATATCTAAATGCTCACCTGGGCATGCTCAGATATCATTGACCCACATGCCAGGTGACTGTCAAAATACAATGGAATCCCAACAAGGACTCTTATCCAAGTGAAGAAGCCTTTAGGGGTTCTTGAGATTTCAGTAGTTGGAGCTGCAGCTTCAGTGGAAGCACTGCCTTTGGTGGGGAAAACTCAGGTAGTGCTGTGCCTTTTAGGTGGATGGTGGTGTCTATTTAAATAGTAGAGAAAGATGCTTCCAAGAATATGAGTTGGAAATGGAATGACACTGTAATAGGCATATGCCTGCCACAGTATAGTAGGAAGGCATATACCTGCCACATATGCCTGAGTATACTCACTATGAGCCCTAAGTGGAATAGCTTACTGCTGGGGAAGATTTTTAAAGGCAAAATTAAAAAGAAGAACAAAAGAAACTTCAAAACAATATGTCTTGGCAACAATGGTTAATCACAAGGATTATGGGAGTTCAAAGCTAATTAGACAGTTGATGGACAGACCTCCTTGCAGAAGTCTGTTCCTAGAAGGCTGCATTCTGGCAGAATGTTGTGAACTTTTTTGTCAGGCAATCCTGGATGAGATGCCTGTCTTCATAATGTCCTAGCTTGTCTATTTGCTGTGCTTTGTTGTTATTGTTGTTGTTGTTGTTGTTAGATTTGTCATAGAAACAAATCATTGATATCAATGATGCTGAAAACTTTTTGAGAGTCCAGGCTGTCCTGCAAAGCTATTCTGTGTCCTGAAGATACTGTGATGGTCCGTGGATGAGAACAGCAGCCTGAAGAACCCTCCATACACTGGCACCTTAAAGGATATTACCTCCAAGTGGAAAAAAAAATATTTGAGGCAGGGCTATGCAAGAAGTGTCTACCAAAAGCACATGTTCATTTAGATTTGGCAAGTGCTCTCTTTGTGTCTGTTTCTGTCAAGGGCCTACATAAGTCCAACCTTCTCCAGAGTACTAGAAGATGCATAGTAATGGATTGACTACTGGTGGGTACTGCTGCCCCACCAGAAGACACTGACAGATCAGTAAGCTCTGTGTGTGTGTGTGTGTGTGTGTGTGTGTGTGTGTGTGTGTGTTCACTGAGGTGGTATTGGGGTTGTAAAAAGGATTCAGGTTTTGTTTTGTTTTCTTTTAAGTTTTTTTTACCTGTGGTGGTTGTTGTTTTTTTCAGAGTTCCTGAACTCAACATGTTTCTATGAAGATTTGAGATAGTCCTTTGCCCTGAGCCAGTATGGATGATTACAGAAAAATTATGACTATAGCTATCTAAATTTTAATGGTATGTTCTCCAATTATAATTTTGGCCCAGTCAAAGCCCTCTTCAGACCACTCATCTCAAAGATTCTGGTTTGGGGATCTGGGCTGCTCTTTATCACCTTGCTTTCCATCTTGCCCTAAAGGTGCTGGCACAGAACTGGCCTCCATTTGTGGAGAAGATACACTGCATCTGAGCAATTAAATCCTCTCCATTTGTTTGACAACCTGCATCTTGTTCTTGTAGAAGGGAGGGTTCCTGCTGCCCTAAGTCCTCATGCTGCTGGTAGATTAGTAATTGGTCCTGAATTATCAGCTTCTCTTGGTAGTTTTGGGACTGTTGCCACTGTAAAATAGAATATCTCTAGTCATTCATCTGGTGTCCTTCAGAGAGACCATAGAGCTCCTGGTCCTGCTGCTGCTGTGTCATTCCCTGCACACTATCAACAAAGGGCAAAGGCAAAAGCCTACTCTGCTGGCTATCTTCTGTTGTGAATGTGGCCTTAGAGATGGCTGTGCTGATGCTAGAAGAAGGTCCACTTTCTGTGGCCCCTTGACCCAGAGAAGCACAACTTGGTTCCTTTCTCATGCTTGGGAATACCCGGTCACATGAGCCATCCACTTCACTAGGACCTCCCCATGTCTTCATAGCAATGTAGCCAGGTCTGTATAGTGGAGCCTGCTGGGGGTGAGAGAGCTGTGCAGTTGTGCTGTTGTCAAATTGCCTCTGGGCATCCAGGTGGTGGAAAACCTGATGACATTGGACAAGGGACTCCTGTTGTTTCCTGGCATCAAATAATCTCTGTTTCTCTCTAGATGGTAGTCTGGAACTTTTGTTTTGATACCAATTCTAAAAAGAAAGACAAATTATTTTCAATCAAATATTTTATAGGTAACCTTAGTTTCAGCAATACCATTGATTTGCTTCTTGATCTGCAGTAGACACAAAAAAGAAAATCCTTCCTGGGCTCTCCATATATTGGAGGTTGTGAATGGTGCCCAATACCAAATTCCAAACTGACCCCATAGTGTGTAGCATCCATTCTGTTCTTTCCAGAGAAGCAGCTCACCTGCATTTTGCCAGGTCGCCATCATTTTGAATCATGTCTAAAATTTCTTGCATCCAGGTTGTACCTGAAAAACATCAGAAATATTCTTTAATTGTTAGGAAACTGGCTTTTCATCTGAAATAAATGCATATTCTGGAGAAAGGCAGTAACATGAGAATACTTTGAGATTAGATTAATGCTGCAGAGACAGAAAGGAAGCTTTTCTCCCTTCCCTGAGATAGGAGGTGGTCACAGAATTGCCTGTCGTATGATCTAAACTTTTTTTGAAAAATTTTAATCATACAGAAAACTTGGTAAAATAATATAAAAAAACATACAAATACTTCAAGTTTTAAAAACATTTTGCTCTGTTGGCTTTGCCTATTTCTATCATCTTTATAATCTGTCTCAAATCAATCACTTACCTATCTAATCTAATCTAATCTATCATCCGACAAACTGATCTGCTTCAGAGTAAGCCTCTGATAATGCTTCATGTCTAAGGACACAACATGCATCTCTCAAAATGACATTCTTCTACCAGTTTCCTACATGTTTCTCATCACATTTATTTTACAATGTTTCCTTAACATCATAAAGAACTCTGTCTACATTAAATTCTTTCTAGTTACCTCCTAATACCATTTATAGCTTTTTTTCCAATTAAATTTCATGGACTACCTTAGTTTTGTCTCTCAGTCTCTAATCAACCTCTCATTTCTTCATGATGTAGATTTTTAATCGGTTAGCTAGCTATCTTGTAGTTAGCCCTTTATAATACAGAACTGTCTGATCATTTTCTCATAATATGTTTAACCTATTCCTCACTTCCCTTGGTCTTCTGTAAACTGGAATTTAAGTCTTGATTAAGTTAAGTTAAAACATTTTTTGGCAAGAAGACAGGAGATGCTTTATACTTTCTTTCATTATGCCAAGAGGTACCTTATATCAAATTTGCTCACTCTTAGGATACTACTTTTGATCATTCCGTTAAGTATGTGGCCACCAGATATTGCTTGTAAAAAGACATATTTTCATTTGCTATTAGAAATTAAATAGTATAGTGACATTTTGGTACCACATGACTAGCCAGATTTCCTCTGATTTTATCTAATCATTGTAGGATGCATTGATGATCCTGCCTGAAATAATTTCCATTATGGGTTTCAAATTGTTAATATTCTAATCTCATCATCTCTTCTTCTTTTTTTCCTTATTTATTTATTTATTTTATATTTAATTGATTTTATTTTTTTAAGTACATGACAGTGGAATGCATTACAATTCTTATTACAAATATAGAACACAATTTTTCATATCTTTGTATATATAGTATGTTCATGACAATTCATTACTTTAGACATGTACTTTGTTTATTTTTTTTGCATTACAATTCTTGTTACACAAATATACCACAATTTTTCATATCTCTGTTTGTATATAAAGTAGGTTGACACCCAATTTGTGTCTTCATACATGTAGTTTGAATAATGATCTCATCATTTTCTCTGTGAAGTAGATCTTATATAAAGAAAAATGAGCCAATACTGTAACTACAGGGGATTTAATTCCATGAGACTAACAATTATAAACCAGGTAAAATGACAATATCTATCATAACAATAATTATTATCAGAGATAAAGATAAATATTTTTATCCATTTCAATTATTTAAACAATCCCAAATATGTATGTTCTGAATAACAGAACGTCCAAATACATAAGACAAAAATTATAAAAAATAAAGAAGTGGAGAAATCCACAATATTAATTAAATTTTTCAACAACTTTCACTCAGTAATTGATAGGACCAGTAGATCAAAAATCAGTAAGGACAAAAACGATCTTAACAATTTGTCAACCAATGTGAATTAATAACAGTTTCAGAGAACTGTACCCACTATCACCAAAATCTGCATTGTTTTCAGTGTACATCAAATATTTTGGGGGGTACCAGGGATTGAACTCAGGGTCACTTGACCACTGAGACACATCCCCAGCCCTTTTTTGTATTTCATTTAGAGACAGGGTTTCACTGAGTTGCTTAGTGCCTTGCTTTTGCTGAGGCTGGCTTTGAACTCACAATCTACCTCCCCAGCTGCTGGTATTACAGGCATGTGCCACTGAACCCAGTTAAACATTTGCAAAAACAAAGATGATAAGATAGATTCTAAAACGAATCCTCAAATAAATATAAAATGATTGAAATCATACAAAACATGTTTTTTGGCCTTGCAGTTACAGTGTTGAGTTACCTACTTTTTGATATTTGCCTCTCTTCATTTTTAAGCCAATAATCTGCATCAAACCTTTATTATGCTTCATATCTTTCTGAATTTTTGATCTATTCCATCTCTCTGACTTTCTCTTCTGTTTGTAAGAGCTCCAGTAATTTCATTAGGGCCACTCAGCTAGTCCAAGATAATCACCCTACCTCAAGGTAAGTCAATCAGTAACTTTTATTATAGCTGTGCAATCTTTGGCTCTTGAACTTAGTGACTGAGTTTCTTGACATGACTTCCTTAAATTCCCTGTTACTACACCAACTTCAGAAAATGTCTTAATACTGAAGACTTGGGCAAATGTTGCCCAATATTGCCAAACAGTGCTTTTTATTTTATTTCTTTCAGTTTCCTAGTTGATTGTGATTGGAGTACAAATCCAATCCAATCCCTCATCATATTCTACTAATTAGGGACATTATTCTTTTGAATATCCAAGATTCCTCTGATGTGATCCCATTAATTTTGAGTATTTATTTGCTTTCTAATATACACAATGTCCTAGATTTGCCCTGTATAGTCTCTCTCCAGGACAGGGAGTCACACTGGGGACTGGGATTATAATTCCCCAAAGAGCCCTGACACTTTTTGGTAAATTACAGTGTTAGAAACCAAGATCAAGGCACTAGTTTCTCTTCATTTCAAGGTGGAAAGTGATTTTTTTTCCTCTGCAAATATGGTATGTGCAATGTGTCCTCCTAATGGAAGCAGGACAAAGTGTCAGTTTTTCTTTGACACATGCCAGGCTCATTAAAACCTATACATTTCAGGATATGTGATGTGTTTCAATAAATTGTATTTGTACACATTGGTACTCAAAGTATCCCATCTTTAGCAGTAGGATCCTGTTAAGTTGGCTCTGAGTGCTTTAGTCCTGATCTGAATTGTTTACAGCTTCCTTGTTGTGTGTTATGACAAGAGGTTTAAGGATCTTTTTCGCTTTGAAATCTGTCACACCTCCAAATTGCCCTCGCTTCTTTTTGTGGAGAATGAATATGAATATGGAGCCTCGTCTGTGTAACAGTCATTCTAATTGACCATGGCCTGGTCATTGGTTTCCAGACCTTTTCAGTGGTCATGTTAAGAATATGCAGATTTTTGAGGAGAGAATACTTAATGAGTTCACATATGAGATTTCCATTTTAAATTTAGATCTCCAGGGGCTGGGGATGTTGCTCAAGTGGTATCACGTTTGCCTAACATGTGTGAGGCACTGGGTTCAATTCTCAGCACCACGTAAAAATTAAAAAAAATAAATATATTGTGTCTACCTAAAACTAATAAATATATAAATAAATATTTTAAAAATAAATAAATAAATTTAGGTCTCCAGGCTTTCACTTAATCACTTAAACTTTTATTTGTATTATTTTACCTTCATGCCAAAAGCCCTGAATTTGGAAAACTTCATTTAAAAATCAGTGTAATTTTGCTTAAAGACAGTCATTAAAATCCTAGATAAGATTCATGTAGTAATGGTTTAATATCTGAAAAACCTTTCAAAATAATTTATGCTAATTATAAATTAAATAAATCTATATGATGAAAATTAATATCCTCACTTAATATCTCTTTATTAGCATGACAGTACCAAAAACAATAATAGCAAAACTTATCAAAAACTACATAATAATTAGTATTTAAGAACTTGCTGATAAATTCCAAGTTATAATAGCCCATAAATCTACTGAGAGTGGGATCTTATAAATGTTATGTTTTCGTCTATCACCAGATAACATACATTTTTGTTAAATATTTGAATGGCACTGGGCCTCTGCCACTTGAAGATTATAGTTTTTGCTTACAGCCAGCCAGATCTGGATTAAAATATCAGGTTGACTTCATTTAGCTCTTCATCTATAAGCTTACTTCTCCCATTTCCTTTTGAATCTTTTTTAGTCTCATCTCTCTTCATGCAAGCAGATGCTCATATGTTATTGCATGCTTTCTACCTTTTTATTAAAACTCTTAGCTTATTAATCATAGTTTTTTTAAAATTTCTAGTCTGATAACACCAAACTTTTGTATATCTGAGTCTTGTTCGGTTTTTTAGCATGCATGTAATTTTTTTGAAATATGTGTTGATGTTTTAAGCATGAAGAACTGAATTGGCTTGTATTATTAACTGTTATCTTTATCTGGCTAGAAGGTAGACTGTGTTTCTAGATTGCTGTGCCTCTGAGTATCGACGTCTACAATTTTCTGTACTGTTTTTATTTTTGTCTTCCTTTTTGTCTTTGAGTTTCCCTATAAATGTCTCTAAAAACACATTTTGAATTAGCATACAACGTGGGACAAAAGGAGAGACATAAAAAATAATTCACAGACATTATATTGAAAGCATGGAAGTCAACAGGAAACTTTTGAAAAATCAGAACTCAATCCCACAGAAATATCATATGCAAAGTGATTGAGAGAAAATATCAAGAAACCAGAGAAATTGAAGATACAACAAAAAATGTGTAGAGCCTGCTGTCTTCTTGCAATTGCAAACATTTTTTCTAGCTCCTCCTTTTACTGAGGATGTAAATCTCTTGAGAGTGCTGGCAAAATGTAGGGGTTTTAGTTACCACCCCTAGATTACTTAGCATAAGGTCTCTTCTTTTGTGTCCATGTAGTCAACAAAACCCAAATCTTCATCTTTGCTAATTAAAAGAAGTCTGCAGGAGGTTGTTGGGAAATATACTAATAAATGCTTCTTTATTAATATATTAAATAAGGATATTTAGTGGCAGATCTATGAAATCTGATTCACATTGACCCTAACAGAACCTGACTTTTAACTGTCTCCCCAGGATCTGCATTAAAACTGGAGAAGCACCTCTGTACATGACCCAGACAAGCAGCAACTTTGAGTCCCCACCTATCCCCCATACCCATCCACCTCCAAGGCAGGGTCAGAAGCAGCCAAAACCATCTTAGATTTCAGTTCTTTCTTTGTTACCAATAATAAGGGATTTCCATTTCTTTTTCCTATTGAGCTTAGCCGTTCATTTAAAGAGATACTTATTAGATATTTCCAGAATTTCTGGGTGTTGCAGTGGAAACTTGTGTAGATCACTTAGATTGCCAAATAAGGGAAGCCAGAGGTCCACCTTTCTTTTTCTTGAGGATTTATTTCCTATCAATTTCTACCTACTTACTGAGCATCTATACTTTGCCAGTACTGTGTTAAAGTCTGAGAATAAACTGTATCAGTTCCTTTAGAACTAGAAAAGGAAAGGGTTGCTGCAAGAATGGAACAATAAAGAAGGAAGTGGAAGCCGAAGATCTGCTCTTACTGTGTATGTTACCCTTTCTCAAGGTAAGAGGATAAAGGTACTGGAGAATTGTTAAAAAAAAAGTGTCATACTGTCACCTAGGGGCCTTTGGGGAAAGAGCGAAGGCCACAAACTGCAATGCATGAAGAGAGTGTGAGGCTGGCAAATTTGACTTTGCGTTTCTCTACTTTAACCCAACAAGTTAGTGATCAGGACATCATATGCCAACAATATTTGCTCTGTCAAAGTAGCTTAAGGAGACAGGACACTCCAAACCCTGACCCTTGAAAACTGGTTAAAATATATGCACCAGCATTCTACCAGTGCTCCCACAGCTCTGGAGTAAGTCAAGTTGGCTTAGAACCAAAAATATTTAGACAGAATGCTTCTCCTTGGGAGAGGAGTAAAAGCAGTACTGCTCTTAAGTACTGTATTAATAGCAAGACTGCTGTTAAGTACAATCTTTGGTCAGAAATAAAGATTAAAGAATGTGTTTGATCTCTCCTTGGTGTCAAAAAACTTCATGTCATTCAATGAAAATAATTAAAACAAGAACTATCCTAGAAAAGGGTCTTAATTCTACTGCTTTGGGTGCTCGAGATGGAACACAGAGCTTTATGCATGTTAAGCATGAGCACTAACACTGAGCTACACTCAGTCCTGAAAGTAATTCTGGAAATTTCTAAGACAAAGGTTCTTCATTTTTTTGTATGCCATGGAACCCATTTTTAGTGTAGAGTCTAAGTTTACTTTATCAAATTAATATTTTAAATGCATAATGTAAAACATATGAAATCTCCAAGAAAGGTTAACTGAAATATAATTATTAAAGTATTACAAAAACAAATGTGAACCTAATACTCTTAATGCTTCTTTATTAGTATATTAAAAAAGAAGATTTAGTGGCAGATCTATGAAAACTACCATAATTTAGAAGCAGTCATGAACCTACATGGTATTTTACAACTGTCACAGGAGAAGATGCGTGCATGCTTTCTTTGGGAGACTAAGTAAAGAAGTAATTTTTTCCTGTCCATTCTTATACATTGCACTGAGTTTTATTCTTGGTCCTCTAAGGCAAATAAGGAGTATAAATTTTTTTAAAAGAGAGCACTAAAATTATATATATATATATATATATATATATATATATATATATATATATACACACACACACACACACACACACACACACACATACATATATATATCAAAAGAGTATATATATGTATACATATGTATACATACACATATATGTATATATCATGTCAGAAATAAATGTTGAGAGGCAATTAAAGCCAATTTGAGGGCACATCTACTGCAGGTGGCAATTCTTGAGCTAGTAAAAGGGAGCAGGATCTACCAGGTCTCAAAAGGGGAGGAAGTCCTAATTAATCTTTTCTTTCTGTGTCTCAATTCCCAGTTAGCAATTTTAAGATGTCCAGTGCTCTGGTATCCACTGGTACATTAAGAGAGCTCCACAATTGCAGCTGAGGCAGTGGCCCATGATGGAAACTCTGCATTATCCTGATAACTGAAAATCTGGAGTGTGCCACCAATTTCATTGGAGATATGCTGTTGGGATGATTGTGGCACATAGGGATTTTCTGACACAGAGAAGTCGTTTCCTTCATGACCCCAGGAACTTACCTCTTTCCTGTATCAACTATGAATGTGAGCAGCTGTCAACTCATTAGGCAAAAAGAAAAAAGAAGAAAAAATTGGCTAGAAAATTTGATGAATTGGTGTGTCAAGTAGACAGCTGTGGCTTATATTTACTTTACTGTAAGTACTTGGTTCTATTAAAAGGACTCCAATAAAATATTTTAAAGAAAAGTAATGGTAGTGAACCTTTCAAGCAAATGTGAGTACAAGATTAGGGTAGTACAGGGGACATGACAAAACTGTTTTGGAAGGCCTTTGATGCAGGGGCCAGCAGGACAAGCTGACAGGCAAGGGGAATTCCTGGATGATAGGAAGGTGTCTTGCTCTGCGGAGAGTGCCTGGGAGTCCTAGGCCTAAAGGGGAAGCTATTGGAGTTGCAGTGAAAGTCCCTTAGGAATCAGCAATAAATAAATAAATAAATAAAAGGCTTAAGGAAAGAGAGAGGAGTTGCTAGAGGAGAGACATGGATGAATGGTGGAGATCAGCAGCAAGAGGTGAGGATTAACTTTATTTCCCTCTAGGAAGAGAAGGATGCCAACATGCCTAAGCCACCTCTTCAGATTGAGGTGAGGACTTGGTGAGGTCCAGGTGGAGATGCATCTACCAGTACGCACGACCTGTAGGTACAGGACCCAAATGGATCTGGGACATCCTGTCTTTAGAAGGTGTCATAATTATCACCATGCTTCATACTTTGCATTTATGCCTTATTCCATTTGGACTTCAAAAGAGTAATTAGCATTAGTTCATTGATTTAAAAATAAACTTAGTTTCAGAGTAAGTGACCGATCAAAGTTGGGATTTAGAATTAGATACTGGTTTCGGAGGTTTACATATTGCCATCTGGGGGAGATCTTGTAATTCCAAGCTTGCCTCTGGCCCTTTTCCTGATATGGGTCAGATCTACCCTTCCCCAGGCCCAAACTCGGCCTAGAATAGAGCTCACCCACACTCTGGTGCTGTCCCTGAGGTGATCAGAGGCTCAGAGAATGGTAAGGCAGGATGGGCAAACCCAGCGGATCCAGCCTTGGTTTCCAAGGTAGAGGTCTTATGCAAGAGCAAAACTATGCTGAAAGAGCTTGCCTCACCATGTTGTTTCCTGGTACTTGTCCAGAGTTACTCTGAGGATGCCACACTTCTTGGCCTGTCTCAAACCAGAACAAAGGATCTGCACTCAAGGTTGACACCCAGGAAGATTTAATACAAAACAGAAACAAAGGTTTGTTATTTGTTTTAATAAGTGCAAAGCATGTGACATTGGATTTGCTCTTAAATTCCGAAAGACCTATTCAGAACAATTACACTGAAAATATAATATGCAGGTCTGATTGTCGGGCATTTTCCCTATCTGGTCTTTCTTTGGGGAATTTTCTGCAGAGGGAACATGGTGATGCATGGTTGCCCCATGGGAGGTAGGAAGACCTCCAGAAGTTTCTGCTGAAAGCTCACTCTCTACTGTTGTCCCAACTACTCTGATGCTAACTATGACTTTGTAATTGAATTGTAGCACTAAGCAATGGAAATTTCTTCAGTGGTAAGTGGGAAAACAGAGGCACAGAAATATGGCATAATCTAAATTATATGTAGAATCCAAAGTTGAACTTTGAATCAGAGAAAAGAATGATGGTTATTAGGGCAAGGAAGGTCTGAGAGACAGTTTCCAAAAGATACAGAATTTCAGTTAGGCAAGAGGAAAGCTTTGGAGACCTTTTTATAATGTGGGCATTGTAATTAATGATATATTTTATCTTGGAATCACCAAATGGGTAGATTTTAAGTGTTCTCACAACAAAAATCATACGTATGTGTGGTAATATATTAATTTGTTTGATTTGGCCATTCCACAATGTATGCATATTTCAAGACATGTTGGAAAACATATAGATTATATAATTTATCAATTTTTTAAAAAAACGTAAATTTCTTAAAATACCTAATTGTTGATGTTAACAACATAATTGCTATCATTGAATAAAGGGTTAATCTGTGATAAACTGTTTGCAGAAGTTTTTATTTTAATTCCTACAATAAGTGCAAAATGTAGGTACCTCTTTACAGATAACAAATCTAAGAGTTAAAGGGCCTACATCATTCACCAATAAGTCACAAAGCTGAGATTTGAACCTTGGCCTCTCTTCCTCAGATTAAGCTCCAAACCGCTACACAGGTTCCCCTGTAAAGAGGAAAGGACTCTTTCTTGCAGGCTGAAACTCTAGCCTGTTGCCATAGCAAAATGGAATTGTAAAGCATAAACGTTCCTTAAACATCTCTTTTCACCATTTCAGCACATTAAGTAAAAAGAGGGTCAAGTTTCTTCTTCACAACTCTTTTCTCAGTGGTGAGAACCAAACATCTTCTGAAGATGTATGAAGCATTTGGTATATGAAATATTTAGAGGAAGCCTTACCTGAGTCTACTCTATGCAAAATAAATGTTCTATTTTTCTTGATCTCCCTTGTCTGAAGAGCACAAACATTAAGGTATTTTATATGATTAATAAGTATTGAATGGCTCCATTATTTCCTACCTCCCATGGTGGACAGGCCATAGAATGAGACTTCCGAAATCTGGCAAACCTTACCTGGTAGATCAGGAACCAGACAGAGGTAGCTGCACCCTGACTTCAAACAAAACCAGTTGATGAAAACCCACAGCTAAGACCTGGGGACAATGAGCAAGCCAGAATCCAGCAGGTGAAGATGTTCCTGATTGTCCAGAGCTTTTAAATCCAAGTTTATCAAGTTGGCTTACAGCCTTGAAGTACGTGTCTCCCAGAAGGAGGATTTGCACCACCTGGATTTGTTCTGCCTCCATCGATACTGATGCTCTTCCCCAGTTTCAAATGTAGTTTCAGCACTACTCTCTGTGGTAAGCAAAATGTTGAGCGATATTTTCTCCCTCTTCTGCAAAAGCCAGGTGGGTTGTGAAAGAGCAAGTGAATCTGGACTAATAAAAGCCAAAATCCTTTCCTTAGTTGGGTGGCGACCTCTGAAGGGGGATTTCACACATCTACCCAAGAGCTTGCAAGTCCAGCTCCCAGGATGGAACATTGCACAATTATTCCAGCCTGTTCCCTTTGATTCCTGTGGAATATGCATCCTATTGTTTCTTCCCAAAACTCATTGTTAGAATTATTTGAAAGTCCATTTTGAATTGGAGAAACTCCATTTTAGGAGTCACAAAGCCTGTGGCTAAACCACAAATGCTCATGTATCAATGTGCATGTGACATGCATTTGTGAGAGAGCATGTGCATGCATATTTACAGGCAAAAAATATTAGAGACAGTGGGACACATGACAAAAATCTGTGCTTGTCAATAAGCATGAGGAGGGGAGAACATAGTCTTTAGAACTTTTGGCCTTGCACTTCTCAGCTGGTTCTTAACACAATTTTCAATTACTTAGCTTGTTCAGTTAATAATTTTACTCTTCTTTTTATACACAGTACTACTTCATATCCTATATTTTAAAAAATTATGCAGAATTCATTATAAAAGTTCTTTGATTGCATCCTTCAGTCTTCCATAATACAAGACCCTCAGGTACCATTTCCAACTGACAATTTGAATTATACTTTGGGACAAAGTCATGTTTTTATCTTTTTCTAAAATCCCATTCCTAATTAATAAGCAGTAGAACATAGCCCATCAGAGCCTGTCCTCTGAAGTCAAGTGGCTTGGTTCACAACCACTCCTTCATGTACTGGCTAAAACCTTGGGAGGAGTCTTCATTTTTTTAGGGGGGGGTTGGTCTTTTCTGAAGTGCAATATTAATAACAATCATATTCCTCTTGCATTTTTGGCTATTGTTAGGTTTAAACTATTCTTTGGCAAGTTGGTTGTAAGGATTCAGTGACTTAGAATGCATACAACACTTTGAACAGGGCCCAGAGCAAATTAAGCAATGTATATGCTTGTTAATGTCACCTGTACTTTGGGTTGCTGGGTGGATGGCCTTGGCTAAATCAGCTGTGTGAGAAACTGACAGAAGGAGGATGACCAAGATGTTCTCCTAATACGTGCACTTTTATTTACAAGATCTTTCCAGTTCTGGCCACATAGGTAGCCATTCCTCCTAAAAGTCTTTTCACAAGATGAGCATATCAAAACAGGGAAAATGTGAGTGTAAAATGAGATGCAGTTAATGACGTCACCTACCAAGGAAAAGAACTACTTGGGCTAACAGAACAGCCCTGGTCTGCTATGACGTATGGTCACTCTGTCATGACAGAACTGATGTCCAGAGGAATTTTGATAATTGCTCCTGAAAGTGTTCTTGGAAAGAGCTTCTTTGGCTCCAAGGATATCTGAAATTGTCACAAATGGGATCTCCACATGCACCAATGTTGTGTTGTGTGGCTTCCTACTTCAGAGAGCACCACTTAGTCCACCTGCTTCTCTTTGTCCCTCCTGCAATTTCCTTTTACTACTCATAGTTGGTAATTGCACTCAATGTTTGTGTGCACCCTTTTGTTTTGTTTTAGTCAATTTTAGCACTTTTCTACTCGAAATTTCAAAAGGCTTAGAGTAGTCTCTGAGATTCTCCACATTTTTAATACTTCTCATTTGTGACCCATTTTATCTTTATGCCCATGTAATTAAGAGCCTGTAGCACTCTACCTTGTCTTGGAAAAATGGTTATTTACTCAATGCATCCAGATCCTGAATTTCAGGCCTTCTTTGTCTTGCTTCTGAACCTCAAGGTTCATCTAGAGTTTTTATATGTGATGTTTGCTGTTAGATTTTTATTTAGACCCATTATTAGGTAAACTTAAACCAAATTAGAACTGAAAACCAATGTAAATTTTTAAAAACTTTAGAGCATAACATAGGAAAATGTCTTTATTACCATAAAACATGGAAAAATTTATTAAACAAAATGTAAATTCCATGTGTAATAAAGGAAGTTTTATATATTCTCCTATAATAAATAGTTCTGATAATTTAAAAAGTGTTTTTGTGACATACATGGTTCATTCCTTTTGACATACAATTTTTTTTATAAACAAAACAAGAAAAAATTAGTAAAATTTGTGATAATCAGTTCACAGAAAGAGAAAATCTGATTTCAAAATAACATAAGGGGAAATGTCCAGCTTAATTTAATAATCAAAGATCTGGAATTTTTTAATTATTAATATTATTTTAATTGGAAAAATCAGAATGTTCATATAATTTTGAGTATTTATGAGGTTCTGGGGATATTTCTGTAATAGAGAATAAGATGGGATGTTCTGTTTGTTCTCAAGTTAGTTTTAACATGGATATTTTCTTGGAATTTGCTAAATTTGCATACATTTTCAAGTAAATGGATATAACTTCCTTCATCTTATAATGTTCTTGAATTTTGTTTTACTCTTGGTAGGAGCTGCATGAGACTCTATTCCATTCCTGATGTTTTTATTTAATCAAACAATCCTATAAAATCTTTCTCAACTTCACTGATAATGCCAAGGAATCAGATTCTGAGGAAAATAGGGACTTCAACCATGTCAGTGATATGTCATCTATTTTAATATTTATTTACTTTCAAAGGGTTTTAAGCAATTTGATAAAAATTATGTTCTGGTCTTGGTCATGTTAATATTATATCAACTTCTGAACTTGGTTTTCAAAAATTTTCCTGATCTTGTTGGAATAATCTGTGACAGTGAATAGATTTTCATGTCTAGTAAATCATATTTTTGCCTTCTTTAATATTTTATTCCACTTTAATTTGTTGAAATATTACTTTGCTTTTAGAATTCCCTTTTCGATTGCATAGGTATCTTACATGCAAACTCTGCTTCTCAATCTTGGTCCTTGGTGAGCTGAGTGGCACATTTGGAAACTCTAGTGTGGGTGGCCTTTCTAGTCCGCAGGGGAGGCCCAGGTTACTGCCTTACCCCTCTTCTATCAACAGGGCAGTGTTTGGCATGACTCCAAGGTATAATCCACCTGGTGGGCCTTCCAGACATTATCCTTAGCACTCTTTGGATCTGGACTTCTGGGATCACTGGCTGTCTTCTGTAGAACACTCATGAGGATGTGAGTCAGAAAACTCTATTTGGAGTTGCTATGACTTCTGAGGGCACAGATCCATGTTCAGTGTTTCCTTAAGTCCTCGGTGCTTGAGAAGTGATATTTGACTCATCAGACCATAATCACCCATCTAGGATCCTCAGAATTGCTGTGCTCTGCACATCCTGTTTTAAGGAAATCCAATTAAAATATGTTCTAGGGACATGGAAAACTTTCAATAGTCAGTCTGTTAAGAGGTAGCCTTAGTTAACTCTATTATCTCAGGATTTTCCTAGCCATCCTATTGACTTTACAAATGCTGACCTAGCTGTTTACTTATTACAGAGAAAAGGAAAAGATTATGCAAATGTTACAACACACGTTAAGCTCTATTTTTATCTTGTATTTTGCTATTATAATGTTGAGTCTCTGTCAAGGTCTCTTAGGTAAGGAGAATCAATGATTTAGTTAATGATTTGCAAAAGGGCTTAAATTATAATGAACTGTAGAAAACAGGAATTTAATCTTCTCCAGAAGATAGTGGAAATAGGGCCTTAAAAGCCTGACTGTATTAGTTGGCTTTTGAGAACTACTAATTTACAGCATATATAAAACAACTTTAGTTTTGAACACTTGTTTATTCTTCACATTTATGTCATACTTTGGAGAATAACTTACAAAGTCTAAGTTTGTTGAGACCTTTGTTTATGGATTTGGCAATTTGAGATTTACTTGCAGTTTGTTAAGTACATTTAATGATTATAGGTTTCAGAAATCTATAAATGATTAGGAAATAGTCCATTTCAAATAGACTTTCCTGGTATTTCCAAAGGTATAATGTCATATGCAAGATTTTCATTACTAAGTGTATTTTCTGACAACATTACATGCAAGACTGTCTCTGGTGAGGACAATGTTACCTGATGTATTATTCAGTCATTATAAGTTCACTGAAGGACAACAGAACAATTACATAGCTTCAAACTTTTCTTAGTTGAACATCAATAATATTTTATATGCTAATCATGTCAAGTAATAAATATAGTTAACTATTTTTTGTCAAATACAGAGCAGAACATTTTTTTTCCATATCAGTGACTTTCTTGTATGTAATGAGAAACATTTTATAGTTCAATTGAGTTTTAAGAAAAATATCTATATCTGTAGTGATTCCCCCCATGGAATACATTTATGGGAAAAAAATATACAGTATATATTTTGGAAATCAATGATATGCCTCAAATGAGTGTATTATTTGACATGCTTTTATTTTTAACAGCTTTATTGAGATATAATTTCCATACAAATCACCCATTTAAAATGTACAATCCAGTGTGTTTTAGTATATATTCATAGTTATGCAATCCTCATCATAATCAATTTTAAACATTTTATTGATCCAAGAGAGAAACTCCATAAACATCAGCACCATTCCCCCTTTCTCTAAATTCCTGACATTCTTGAGACAGTGAGGTATTTGACATTCTGTTATTGTTTTCCACCCTGTCAGCTTCAAATACACTTCTTATTCATGCTCTCTACTAATCATTATTTTTAATTAACTGGAAACTGATTTAAAACATTCAAAAGTAGATATAACGTTGGAATTATTATTTTTATCTTTTTAACTTTTCAATAAGCTTAAGGACATGGCAACTTTTGTATAAACTGTGGGGAAAGAAAATGTAGAGATCCAGTGTCACAAGGAAGAGCATGTATTCTGGGTGACAATCACATTTACCTATTCATGATATTCCAAGCCACCTTTTACTTTCTAACTTCTAAATTAAAAAATTAAAACCTTATTAAATGTAAGAATATTTATAATTTTAAGTTATTTTTACAAATTTGGGTTGAGTTCACAGAACATAAAGTTAACCACTCTAAGGTGTACAGTTTGTTGGCATTTAGTATATTCCATTGTGGTGCATCACCCTTCATCCAATTCTGAAGCATTTTTATCACCCCCTCCCCCCAAAAAAATACCATGATCGTAAAGCCGCCACTTCCTGTTCCCTCCAACTAGCAGCTCTGGGGTAACCACTCATTTTCTTTATCCCTCTATGGAATTTAATTTTCTTCATACTTTGTATAAATGAAAACATAAAATATATGTATGACCTTTTGAGTTGTCAATAAATCATTGCTTTTTAGGCTAAAAAGTATTGCTTTGTATGCACATACCACATTTTGTTTATTCACTAATCCATTAGCAGAAATGTGAGTTGTTTACATATTTTGGCTATTAGGAATTGCATTGTTATGAACATTTCTGTATAAATACTTATTTGAGAACCTGTATTATTTTGGGTGGTGGTGGTGGTGGGTAGGTACCAGGGGCACTTAAGCACTGAGCCCCACCCCCAGCCCTTTTTATATATTTTACTGAGAGACAGAGTCTTGCTGAGTTGTTTAGGGCCTTAAGTAATTTGTGAGGTTGCTTAATATTTAAATATTTTTCCTGCCCTTTTCCTCGTCCTCTCCTGGGGCTCCTATTGTGTCCATTTTAGTATGGTTGATGTATCTCACAAGTCTCTTTGGTTCTGTTAGTTTTTTTCATTCTTTTCTCTTTCCACTTCTTGGTCTGGCTACTTTTAATTCATTTATCTTCTATTTCTCTGATTTTTTCATTGTCCTTATCCATTGTTGAAACTCTCAGATAAAAATTTTAATTTAGTGATTGAACTTTTTAGTGTAAAAATTTCTATTTGTATCCTGTAAATTGTTTTCTTTATACATATTTCTATTAATTGGTCTCTGTGTTATTCTGATTTCCTTTAGTTCTTTTTCTCCATAAGCCAGTTTATTTAAGTCTTTGCCTAAACAGTGTCCAATATTTATAATCATTGTTCTGATATTTACTCAATCATTTTAATGCAGTGATTCAGATTACATTTAATTTCAATTTCTATAAGGATGAAAAAATAAAATTAAAACAATGCATTTGTTTCACAGATTGGTTTGTCATAAAATCCTCTAAACGTTTGTTCAGAAATGATCACATACCATCTTTTCTATTTCTTAATTTCTTTCTCTGATCACACATTATGCTCTATTCCCCAATGAGAAAGTAATTGCCTTACTTCAAAGAAAACTCTCTCAATCTCAAATTTTACGTCCTCCACAGAGCATTTCAGAAACAACTGGATGTCCAAATATATATGTGATCTTACTTATAAAACAAAATTATCTAACACAAATTTTTATACAAGCCTACATGTTCAAGAAATTCTGGGAGGGATTAAAAGTGTGATTGCTTGGGGTTTTCAGTGTGTTTATTAATTTTTCCCTGTGGTGGCTTGTTCTGCTCCAAAACTTATCAAAATATTTGCTATTTATTTCTTTAACTTTGAAAGAAGAGTAAAACTATTTAAAAACTCTAAAAAACAACAACAAAGGATGTTGCATAGAATGTTCAATGCTTGTGTCTCTTCTGAGGCAGTTTTTAATCTATTTTATGAATGGCCATACTTTCTTATTCTTTTGCAGGCTTTGTAATTTTTTGTTTTAAAAATGGATTTTTGTGAGCACTCTGAGAAGGAGAAGGAGATTCTTCCCCTTATCAAGGTTTGCTTTGTTCCTTTCCAGGTGTTTTAGTTTTGGTTAGTGAATTTCTAAGCTGTTTTTTTAAGACATTATTTCTTGGGTATGATCTCTGAAGTCTGTTCTGGTAGCTAGCAGTCAGCCAGTGATTTGGCCAAGCTCTGTTGATCAGGTAAAGCCAGAAAGAAATTAAGGAGGAAAGTTCTCTTAGCATTTGCTTAGTCAGGTTATTTTCGAGTTTGCCTTTGGCTTTGCTTCTTGTTTGTAACAAGACTGAAGGTCAATCAGTGGGGAATGTTGGCATTTTCTCTGATGTCTTCCAAGCACCCATCTTACCCTGGGAGTGCGCATGGCCCTCTAAGCTCCCTGGAATACATTCCCTAATTGCCCCCTGAAATTTCTCTTCCCAGATTTTCCTCCCCGAATCTCAGTATGTCTATCGTTTGTCTCAGCTGTAACCCTGCCCTCTACACAGTGGCAGGTTGTTCACTTGAATTGCAGTGTTTTCAAGAAATGCAGTATGTGGCTACTTTTCTGTCCTATGAAGGATCTGAATTAGGTGAAACGACATCAGCCTCAAAGGAAGCAAACAATCATTTAAGAATCAGATCTGTTCTGCTGCTTCTGGAACTGGGTGTCTGGGTCCCAAACTGGAATGTGGGCTGCCATCTTCAAGACCACTGTCACAGGCATTTCCCCTAATGAATCTTTTATACCCTAAACCCATTTTGGTGCCAGCTTCTTAGAGGACTGGAAATCATAAAGTGGTACCAGAGTCTGTCTGATAAAACAGTTGGAAAGATAGGGTGTGAGGACTATCCCATGCTCCACCTGGAGAGTAAAGAGAATCTCAAGTGCAATGCAGGGCAGAGATAATACCTAATCAAGCTAGTAGCTAGGGTGACTCTCACTTGTTCTGGTTTGGTTGGAGTCTCCCTGTTTTAAAATTTTAAGACCCACTTCTTGGGAAAAACCTCAGTTCTGGACAAACACATGGTTGTTAACCATATTGGTGATCATATTGCAAAATATTTCACATATGTTGACCTGGAAAAATGTATTGGTCATGGAAGAGGAGGGGAACTCCTTTGGTGTGATGATTCAGTTGTTAAAAGGTATGGAGGGACTAACTTACAAGATACAGAGAAGTCAGCTGATGACTTCTGTGATGTGTTCATGCAGCCTCTGATATCAGGAGCTGATCTCACACCCATGGTGAGGCCTCAGATTGTTAGAAGACTGGCTGGTGCTCACAAGGTGACTCTTGTTTTCTCATTGCATATAAACCATCTCCCAGAATGACATCATCAGACATGGTCACTTTGAGACAGTGATAAAGTGAGAAAAAGTAATTAAAACCTTAGCTGCTATGCAACTCATAAAAGGCCAACTGTTTATCTCTCCTGTCTAATAGAAGCAACTATTGCTTTTTTAGTAACCATAGTTTTATCTTTGCTATAGACTACAGGGGCCCTTATCTTTTGCAGTGGAAGAATAGACACAGAGAGGGGTCAGACCTAGGATCTAATAAAGTTGAAAGAGCTCCAGAGACATGTAATCCAGCTAAGGCCTGCTTGTTGTGCCCAAGTCAGAGCATTTGTTAGGAACACCTGGGATCCTGAACTATGTGAGGGGACATCTTAGTGGATTCTCCTGAGGAGTTTGATTCTGTAGAACTAAAGCTTTAAAGTTAATTCTGAACTCAGAACTGTTGGATGTTGAGGTGGCCTACTCTTCTAAGAGCCATCCCTTTGCCCGTGTTTTAAGGCACAGAAGGTTCTTGTTCCCACCAAGCAACATGTACTACCGAAGAGCCACTCTAACAAGGAGGCTAGCCGTGCTAAAAACTTGGTTTAAATCCCAGTGTAAGTCTAATCTGAAAAGAAAAAAGATCACTCTCCAAAGTAATCACAAGAATTTGACAGCAAGCACTGGATTGGATTTTGAGGGTACTTGACCAAGGAAGAAATAATATAAGACTTTAAAAAAAGAATTCATTGAGTGGGCAATTTTTTTTGGAGAAGGTATTTTAATTCTGCTATGCTTTAGATTTGAGTGTGGTTTGTCCCTGAAAGTTTCATGCATTTGAAGCTTGGTCCCCAGTGATATTAAAATATTGTGGGGCCTTTAAAAAATGAGGTCTAGTTGGAGGTCATTATTAGCACAGCCCCACTCTCTGGCTTCCTGTCTTTTGTCTTTTCTACATGGTCTCTCTTACATGTGCTTGTGCTATGATGGCATGCATCAAGAGGTCCTCACCAGACCTAAACTGATTCCAATGCCATGTCCTTGAACCTCCAAAACTGTTGGCTAAATATTTTTTAAAATCAAGTACTCAGCTGTTATGGTTTGGATCTTAAATGTTGCCTCAAAACTCATTGGTTGAAAGCGTGGATGCCAGCCTATCTCATGAGAGGTGGTACAAATGCTAGGAAGTGTAGCCTAGTGGAAGGAAGGCAGGTCTTTTGGGTGAGCCCTTGAAGTGGATATTGGGATTCCAGCCCCTCCTTTCCTTCTTTGCTTCTAGGAAACCATGAGATGAACAGTTTCCTCTGCCACGTACTCCCCACCATGATGTACTGTCTCGCCACAGGCCAAAGGCAACAGGGCCAAAAAGCCGTGGATGGAAACCCCTCAAACCAAGAGCCAAAATAAATATTTCCTAATAAGCTGAACATCTGTTTTTTCCTAGCAATGTAAAGCTGACTAACACCCTAACCTCAGCTTTTTCAGTATGTTATCAGAAATATACAAACATGATATCTGTCAAGAACCCAAGGGACAGTATAAATTCACTGCTAGAATGGATTCAGATGGCTGATGGCTAGACACCAATTGCCCATACTGAGTGAACTACCTGAGGTTCTCTGGCAGATGAAACAGGAAAAAAATAAAGAAAGTAGGTATGTAGAATTGTGATATTAGGGGAGGCCAGAATACCACCAGAAGATATCCTGTTTACCAAGGCAGTCAGGAATTCATGGGGAAAGGGGTACTAGCACCACTGAGGAGTGGGAGGAGAGACCCCAGAGGTGAACTTGACATTGCATTCCACACTGACCAGCAAGGTTGGTGCTGTAGTGACAGAAGCTTGATCTCCAAGGAGTTATGGAAATATTTTAAAAGACAATAGCTTCTCTAGAAGCAAAAACAATAGGTGCCTAATAGAAATGCTATTAACATCTACATCCAGAAGGAAAAATTGGGAAGGAGGGGACTAAGAGGATTCCCACATAAACAGGTCATGAACCCATGCTCAATACTCATACCAGAGGAAGTATTTATCTCCAGAAAATAGTAACTGAAGGAAGAAGCATTTGGGTTTCTAGGAGGAAGGACCTTTCTAACCCTGAAATATTCTGGAATATACTATACATACCTAGTTTTTCAAAGAGAACAGAGGGCCATTTCTTTGATTGACTCTACACTGGGGAAAAGAAAATACCCAAAACAGAAGTCAGTAAACTAAAACCTGTGGGCCAAACTGAGCTGGTCACACGTTTTTATACATAAAACTTTATTGGAACACTGCCACATCATTCACTTACTTCCATCTTGTAAGTGGAAGATGGAATTTACATATGTATGAATTCACATGCAACTAGATCTGTTTATGGGACATCTACATGTATAACATATAAATATAAAAATATACAAATTTGCCAAGTTCATAGTTATAATTGCCAAGTTCATAGTTATAATTAAGAATTTAGGATTTGTAAAGCTTAAAGTATTTACAATCTATCTGGTTGCAATGGCACCGGCCTGTAATCCCAGCGACTTGGGAAGCTGAGCCAGCAGAATTGCAAGTTTGAGGCCAACTTTAGCACCTTAGCAAGACCCTGACTCAGAATTAAAAGCAAAAAGGACTGGGGATGTAGCTCAGTGCTAAAGTGCCTATGGGTCCAATTCTCAATTCCAGTACATATGTGGGTTAAAGTTCTGACCTCCAAACCTAGACATCTGAGCACTATTGACAGGTCTAAAGTGACATTAATATCTTTAAAGACCCAAAGCATCAAGAAATGAGAGTTTAAGAAGTTATGTAATAACTGGAGTTCTGGCTAAATTCCAGCAAAATTTTCAGATTCACTACTCCTTAATGGAGCTGATGCCCTTCTCCCCATAAATTTCTGTTGGTCTTGGTAAACAGGGTATCCTCTAGTGAGTCTTCTAGTCTCACATAATATTATAATTCCACATGCCTACATTCCTCAGGCTCTTTATTTCCTCCTCTATCATCCACCAGAGCACCTCATGCTGTTCACTCAATAGCTATCTTCAGCTATCTAAAGATCATTCTAGCTGTGAGTTTGACCTGTCCCCATAGATCCTTGATAAGTATTATGCTTGCCATTTCCATTAATATAATGAAACACCCGAGACTCATTCCCTGAAAGCAAAGTTGAATCGATATACTTAGCCATTGGAATAGTCCCCATATTGGGCTGTTGGACCATGAAGTAAGAAATCTATAAGGAAGCTTCTGAAACTGCCCTCCAACATCTAGATAGGAATCACCAACAATATTGTATGTTTGCCAGAGTAGGTCTAGAGCAGAATGACAAAGATTAGTGATACTTTCCAAGATCTTAAGCTTACTGTGGGATGTGTGATGTTGGTGCATACCATGTTTTCTTACATGTCTTCAGTGTGATTTCTTTACAAGCAGAATGGATCTTTTGTGTGTGGGAGGGAACTATAGACCAAAAGCCCAACAAGTACTCAGCTTCATGGAAATGGTTGCACTGGATAAACTGTTGTTGGAGTAGATTAACACTGTCTTGGACACATGGTGTACAATGCTGAATTGGAGAATGTATATATTTTTAGTAGAATAGACATATTATTTGCATTCTCGTGGGAAGAACCATATTCAAGAACAGTTTCCCACAGGATTATGTTGGTTCATCTTGCCTTTAGCACGTAATTGCTCAAAGACATCCAGTCTATCTGTAAATAGTGCTGACATCATGTTGATCCATTCTCCTGAGACATCATGTTGAAGAGACAGGGTAAGAAAGTGGCCATGGAGTGTTGGGAAGACACATGAACTGCAGAGGGTAAGTAAAGGAGATAAGACCTAGGAGATTCAGAGATCTACATCTTCAACGAGGTTTTTAGGCATCCACATGTCAGGAGAATGATAGAATGTTTCCTACATAGTCAAAGGCACCTTATTGGTGCATCCTGCCTCACTTACCACAGTGAAGGATTTTGAGCACTTGGATGACACAGTCTGCTCTTGAGGGCTTGGAACATAGCCATCTGGAAGTTTGTCTTGGGGCAAGGAAAGGTTCTATAATAGGTCGATGCTGTAAGGGACACTGTCCTATCACTTGGTCTTTAAAATTTGGACCCCTATGGTGCTGTATCAGCCATGGGAACAGTTGCAGAGGAAGAATCCCAATACAGGTTTTGGCATTTGCAATGGGACCTCACCGTTGGCAGTGGGGAATTAACCTCCTTGGGAAATAGTTCCGTTCATGCAAATGTGCTCTGTAATGATGGAGCACCTGGACATAAGGCATACGTGATCACATGTATGAGATTGAACACTGTGAGTCAGGTCTACCACACTCAAACGTAACAATAAGATGTGCCCTTTATATGTTGAAAATGGAATACTCAACGTGGGGCTGTGCAAAGTCAGAGTGAACTATTTAAAAAGCGTCAGGGTCTAAGTAAGATGAACCTCTGCTCATCACTGGAAAGTGACAGCACTTGGGTTGCGTTTGACAAAGAGGAATCTGTCTCTCCTTGTGCTTGCCATGAGATGATGGCTCTCTAGAACTAGCACTAAAAGGACTTCTCGGGCCTTTTCAACTCCTATAAGTGTTAGTAAAGAGAGAGGGCCTAATGGGTCTGGGCATAAGTGGGTAAGGTATCTGTATCACATATGGAGTGCCTCCACAGGTGATATTGATATTTATTTGTATATATTCCATATTTGAATTTATTTATTCATTTGGTATCGAATATTTATAGATTTATAAGTCTATGTTTTTATAAGGTAACTATATGTGTTCTTTAAAAACATGTATTTGCATTTGCATTTGTGTATGTATGTATTCATTAAAGAAATTGTATTAATGACTTTTCTTTTAATTTTCATGGTAAGGCTCCCCAGACCATCACAGAGATTCTAAGATTTGTATATTTTCATATTTATATGTTATACATGTAGATGTCCCATAAACAGATCTAGTTGCATGTGAATTCATACATATGCAAATATCTATTAAGCAAGGCTATTTTTCATGAGGAGGCCCACAGGTTTCAGCCTCGCATAGATGAACTAAAAGGTCAGAAATTCTCCCAGGACTGTTACTCCTGGGTCCTGCCATGCTGCCTCGCTTTGCCCTTTGTGCAGAAGAAGTTCAAAGGCTCATCATATCCCACAGCTGGACAAGACCGTTCTCTGTGGACAAGCAGAAATCCTAAGTTAGCTGTATTATTCATCCATCTACCTGAGAAGTCAAGTCCAACAGGCCTCTGACATGGTAGCAGCCTGTCACATGTTCTCTAGGTGAGAAGAGCTTGTCACATGGCCTCAGTTCTGACGTGTTCCTCCCAAAATGGAAAAGCCTCAGGCACCTCATTCCTCAGGTGCCTTCAGTCAAGGTGATCCTCAGTCCTACCACCTGCTGGAGATGATCTAGATCTAGCTAGGGGAAGCCAGAACCAGATATATCAGGAATGTGGGAAATTTGCCTAGCCCTCAGATGTATCCACTTAAGCCCAGTGCAATCCCACCCTGGCAGTACTGCACCACACCAGGTGCCATTCTACCTCAGGCATATCTGCCCTGCTTTCATGGCAATGTGAGGGCTGAGGATGAGCTGAGATTCCCACCAGGGAAGAGTCCCGGCTTAACTCACTCTTACACATAAACCACACTGTGTGACACTTTGGGCGTACAAAAGATGGGTTTTCAAAAGCTTTAGGAAGAGAGGCCATTTGCCCTTACAGAGTGATACATTTGATTGGGTCAGGTTAAAAGAAACCACCCATGAACCTGCCATAAGTCCAGGGCCACCTGGAACTGGCAGTGGAGAGAATCAGTGTTGGATTAAGGCACCTATTGCTACCAGTAAAGGACAAAGGGTCAAAGGGTCTCTGGCATGAATGCATGAGGGGTATATATCAAATAGGATGTTTTCTGAATACATGTTAATCTTTTTCTACAGATTGTATATTAATATTAAATTATTGATAAATTTCAGACATTATAAATGCATCTTAAAACTGATATAGATTCATAGAGTAGCTATACATATTTATTAAAATATTTACAAATGAATATATTCATATAAAAGCCTATTAATGCCTTTTCTTATTTCTCTCAGGATCTGGGTACTTCAACATAATAAGCTATTTTTGCTGAGGAAACCAAAGATTTCTCAGCCTAGCATTAATGACCTAAGGCAGGTAGAATTCTCACAGGTTTGGTGGTGGCCCAGGGTTCCTTGTCTGGCCTTGGGTGTGAGGCTCTAACTAGGTCTTTAGCTCTGCTGCAGAATTGGCATCACTATTTTGACATCCCATGCCCCCAGCAAGACTTCAAATTAGATCTATTCTTCAACCTTTTGTCTTTGGATGCAAACCTCCACTCAGCTTCTGATGTCTTAACCGTGGTATGTCAAATGCTTTGGTAGTTAGAAGGAATTGGAAAATTTCAGAGCTCTGAAAAGCTCTTTGCAAAAAGTTAGAAATCACAGGCACTGGGCTCCGCTCCATATCTGTGTCTGATCAAGGCAATGGTCAGGTCAGTCAACCAGGGGGAGTCTCTTGATCCAGAAAGGGGAAGCCAGATCTGACTAGATCAGAAGTGTGTAACATTTAACATCTAAACAGTGCAGTCCAACCTGGGCGACACTCTCCTTCCAGCCATGAGATGTCTCACCTCATGCATATTCACAATGCCTCCATGGCAACCTGAGGGTTCTGTTAGCTGAAATTCTTCCCAGAGGGAGCATTATTCCTCCATTTACTTTCTTTGGCATGGCTGCTATATGATCCTCTTTGGGGTATTTAAAGAATTTTTTTTTTAATCCTCATGGACAGTTTTGGGAAGAGAGGCTACCTCTATGCAGAATGATGTTCCTTTGGCTGGATGTGGTTTAAGGAAAACTGCTCAGATACTTGCTATCAATGAAGGGCCTCCTGGAATTGTCAGTAAAGGAACTACAATTGCTTTGGTTTTGGTTCTCCATTGTTCTCAGTAGAGGAAGAGGAGGCTCAATTGGCCCTGGCAGTAATGGATGAGTGTGCATGTTTCAGATAATACGTGTTTATTTAGGTAACAATGATATTATTCATCCAATATATCTTCATATTTAATTATGAATTTTTGTTTCTGGGTACCTATTAATGTACTTAGAAATAGATATGTTTTATATGGCAGGTACATTAATAGATACGTATTTGTATATATACTTTTCATATAAAAAGCCTTGCTAATGGATTTTGTACTTGCTCCCAGACTCTGATACATACATAGGTATGTAAATTAAGTTCGAATTTTACATATGCAAATATGTTTATACTTATATTTATATTTAATTATGTTCCCTCAACAGATATATTAACATTTGTGTGAAGATATAAGTATCAAAGTATATTTGCTGAGTAGTTCCTAAAGGTTTCAGCTTAGTATTGAGGTCTAAGAGATAGCTGGAATTCTCTCAGGGTTGGTAGCCTAAAGTCCCAGGTTAGGCCTTAGGCCTGGGGTTCTTTCTAGCTTTTCGCCTCCTGCATGGGCATTTCATATCCCAACCCCCACCTACAGCTGGGTTGGGCCTTTCTCCCCCAACAAGAGACAAGAAAGAACCTCAAAGTAGCTGCATGTATGAGGATACATCTTCCTGTGTGTACAGGTTCTACATTCTGTGTGATGGGTAACACTGGTGTTGCCCATGTCTGTTGGCTTGAAGGTCTTGTCAACCAGTTTAATCTCTGAGTGCTCTTCCCAGATCTGGGAGGGCCTCAGGTAACTGGATCCCTAGCTTTCCCCAATCAAGGTAATTGTCAGAACTGCCAACCAGCTGGAAGTCCCTAGCTCCAACTAGAACCTGACAAAGAAGACTAGATTGGGAATTATATAGCCATTGGCATCTGGAACAATCTTCCTGCCTTGAGCGGTCCTCAAATATACACAGTGCAATCCTACTCTGTCACTCGTGTCCCTCCAGCCAGGTGCTATCATATCTCAGGCATATTCACAATACAATCAGGGCTATCTGACTGCTCCAGTACCTGAGAGTTACCTGTGGAGAGTTACCCCTTTACCACTTGCATCAGCACCACAGCCTATGAGTCTTCTTTGGCATTCCAAGAGTGGCTTTTATCCTGATGACCAGTTTGTGGAGAGTGATGTAATTTTGACCAGATGTGCCTAAAGGGAACTTCCTAGGTGCTTCCCTCAGCCAAGGGTCACCTACAAGCCAGTGAATGAACTTCAGGGTTTTAGGCCACCATTTTAGAAGAGAAAAAAAAGAATCAGTGGATCTTGACAAGAATGTATGGGAGTGCATGAATCAAATACTGGATCTCTTTAGGTTTGGGTTTGGATGATATTTATGTATATATTTATGTATTGATGTGTTTATGTTTGGATATTTAAAAATGTGCTTGTGACTTGATATAACTATAAGGATTTCTTAATAACATGCATTTGGGGGCTGGGGATGTGGCTCAAGCTGTAGCGCGCTGGCCTGGCATGCGTGTGGCTGGGGTTCGATCCTCAGCACCACATACAAACAAACATGTTGTGTCCACCGAAAACTAAAAAATAAATATTAAAATTCTCTCTCTCTCTTTAAAAAAATGAATCTAGGGATGGAGGTATATTTCAGATTGAGGAAAGGATAAATATCACCTTTTAAGAAAAATAAAATAAAAATAACATGCATTTGTAAAGATGTACTTTTTCCTTATGCAAAATTCTCTAAAATTTTTGTTGGTATATTACATTATTATACAGAATAGATTCATCAAACCACATTCATATATGCACATAACATAATATGAAAATAGTTTATTGGCTTTTCTTGTGCTTCATTTAGTGAAGCACATGACTCAGAGATATACATGTAAAGGAATAAAATTCAATTTTTATGTATGTACATATTTATATGGTTGTGTGTATGTTTAATAATATTCCATCTATAGATTTATATTGATGTCTGGGTATAGATAAATAATTATTAAACAGGTTTCTTTAATTTGATGCAGTCCCACTTACTGATTCTTGGTTTAATTTCTCATGCTTTATGGGTCTTTTTAAGGATGTTGGCACCTGTGCCAATATATTAAAGTGTTGAGCATGTTTTCTTCTAGAAGTTGAAAAGTTTCTGGTGTAATTCCTAGGTATTTGATTCACTTTGACTTGACCTCTGTGCAGGGTGAAAGATAGGGTTTTAGTTCTATTCCTCTATGCTAGATTTTCAGTTTTCTCTACCGTCTGTCAAAAAGGCTAACTTTTCTTCAATGTATATTTTTATCACCATCATCATGTATCAGTTGGATATTTCTATGTGAGTTTATCTCTGTCTCCTATTCCATTGGTCTTCATGTTGTTTTGATGCCAATACCAGATTTTTTTCATTACAGCTCTGCAGCATAAATAGAGGCCTGGCTTCTGCTCAAACAAAAGTATAAAGAGAGCCAACATAATGGGCGAAGATCTTTTCCAGCTGCTTCTCTGATAGGGATTAATATACAGAATATATAAAAAACTCAAAAAAACTTAACACCAGAGAAACAATAACCCATTTAATAAATGGGTAAAAGAACTGAAGAGTAATAAGTACAAATGACCAACAAATACATATTTTAAATTGTTCATCATCCCTAGCAATCAGGAAAACATAAATAAAAATTACATTGAGATTTCATCTCATGCCAGTTTGAGTGGCAATCAAGAATAGTACTAATAATCAAAGCAGTATGCTCATACCTTGTTGATGGGATTGCAAATTGCTCAACCAATTTGGAAAGCAGCATGAAGATTTCTCAAATGCTTAGAAACAGAACTGCCACATGACCCAGCTATCCCAGTATTCATCCTCAGTATTTATCCAAAATAACTAAAATCAGCACAGACACATCAATGTTTATAGCAGTACAGACAACAGCCAAGTTATTGAACTAGCACAGAAGCCCATCAACAGATACATGGATAAAGACAATGTAGTATATATACACAATGGAGATGTAGTTAGCCATAATGAAGAATGAAAATATAGCATACGAGGGAAAATGGATGGAACTGGAGGAAAATTATGCTAAGTGAAAAGAGCCAGACTCATAAAGTTAAGGGTCAAATGTTTTTTCGCCTATGAAGAAGCTAGGTTGGGCCTGGGGTTCTTTCTAGCTTTTTTTTTTTTTGCCTCCTGCATATGCATTTCATATCCCAACCCCAACCTACAGCTGAGTTGTGCCTTTCTCCCCCAACAAGTGGCAAGAAAGAACCTCAAAGTAGCTACATGTATGAGGATACATCTTCTTATGTGTACAGAAGACTCATAGACTAGGGTGCTGATGAGAGTGGGTAAAGGGGTAACTCTACACAGGGAATTATTTCAGATATAAGCATTCCCTCTAAAAATTGAAACAAGAATACCCTCTTTCACCACTATTATTCAATATCATCCTTGAAACTCTAGCCAGAGAAATTAGAAGCAATAAATTAAAGGGATACAAATAAGTAAAGAAGAAAACTATCACTATTTACTGATTTCATAATTCTGTATCTAGAAGATCCAAAAAAATCCACCAGAAAACTTCTAGAACTAATAAATGAATTCAGCAAAGTAGCAGGATATAAAATCAACACCCATAAATCAAACGTGCTTCTATATATCAATGATGAATTCACTGAAAGAGAAATTAGGAAAACTGCCATTCACAATAGACTCAAAATTTTTTTTGAGAATCAATCTAACAAAAGAGGTAAAAACCCTTACAATGAAAACTATAGAATATTATGCTAAGTGAAAAGAGCCAGACTCATATAAAGTTAAGGGTCAAATGTTAAAGTACTTGAAGAAGACCATAGAAGATAAAAGATCTCCCATGCTCCTGGATAGGCAGAATTAATATTGTCAAAATGGCCATGCTACCAAAAGCACTACACAGATTTAATGCAATTCCCATTAAAATCCCAATGACATTCTTCATAGAAATAGAAAAGGCAATCATAAAATTTATTTGGAAAAATAAGAAAACCAGAATAGCCAAAGCAATCCTTAGCAAGAAGAGTGAAGCAGGAGGCATCACAATACCAGACCTTAAACTATACTATAGAGCTAAAGGACAAAAATGGCATGGTTTTGGCACCAAACAGACACATAGACCAAGAGCACAGAATAGAAGAAACAAAGACAAACCCACATGACTAGAGTTATCTCATTTTAGATAAAGGTGCCAAAAAACATTCACTGGAGAAAAGATAGCCTATTCAACAAATGGTGCTGGGGAAAATGGAGAACCACATGTAACAAATTAAAATTAAACCTCTATCTCTCCCCTTGCATGAAACTCAAGTAGATCAAAGACTTAGGCCCTATAACAGAAACCCTGAGCCTAATAGAAGAAAAAGTAGGCCCAAATCTTCACCATGTCAGCATAGGATCTGACTTTCTTAACAAGAATCCTCAATTGCAAAAAGTAAAATCAAGAATCAATAAATGGGATGAATCCAAACTATAAAGCTTCTTCTGAGCAAAAGAAACAATAATGTGAATAGAGAGCCTACAGATTGGGAGAAAATCTTTACCACATGCATCTTAGATAAAGCATTAACCTGTAGGATATATAAAGAACTCAAAGAAGTTGACACCAAAAAAAAAAAAAAAAAAAAAAAAAACCCTCAAATAACCCAATCAATAAATGGGCTAAGGAACTGAACAGACATTTTACAAAAGAAAAAAATAAAATGAATCAACAAATATATTAAAAATGTTCAACATCTCTAGCAATTAGAGAAATGCAAGTCAAATCTACTATAAGATTTTCTCTTTTTCCAGTCAGAATGGCAACCATCAAAAGTACACGCAACAATAAATGTTGGTGAGAATGTGGTGAAAAAGGTACACTCATATATTGCTGGTGGGACTGCAAATTTGTGTGACTACTATGGAAAGCAGTATGGAGATTCCTCAGAAAACTGGGAATGGAACCACCATTTGGCCCAGATATACCACTCCTTGTTTTATACCCAAAGGACTTAAAATCAGCAAACTGTAGTGACACAGCTATATCAATGTTTATAGCAGCTCAATTCACAATAGCTAGACCATGGAACCAACCTAGGTGTCCCTCAGTAGATGAATGGGTAAAGAAAATGTGGTATATATATTCAATGGAATATTACACAGCCTTAAGGAAGAATGAAATTATGGCATTTCATAGTGAACGAATGGAGTTGAAGAATATCATGCTAAGCTAAATAAGCCAATCCCCAAAAACCAAAGGCCAAATGTTTTTTCTGATATGTTGATGCTAATTCACAAAAAGGGTGGCACTAGGGAAGAGTAGAGTTACCTTATATTAGATAGAGGCAAGTAATAAGAGAGGACAGCATACAGTGATAGGAAAGATAATAGAATAAACTAGACATGATTACCTTATATTTATATATCACTGCATGACAAATGTGATTCTACAACATGTACAACCAGAAAAAAAATGAGCAATTACACTTCATTTGTGTATGATATATTAAAGTGCATAAATGCATTTTACTGTCATGTATAACTAATTAAAACAAATTTAAAAAATACAATTACATAGGAAGGATTAATTCTAATGTTCCATAGAACAGCAGGGTGACTATGGTCCACCAAAATTTATTGCACATTTCAAAATAACTGGAAGAGATGGATCTAAAGTTTCTCAACACAAAGAAATGATAAATATTTGATCATGGATGTATTTATTATCTTGATTTGATATTGCAAAAGTATGCATGTATCAGATTATCCTATCCCACAAATGTGTACAATTATTGTGTCATTACAAATAAAAAATAAATGTTGTTTAAAAAATTAAGCTTCAGATTTGAAGATGAGATAAGAAACCTTCCATGAAAAACAAAAGTTTAAAAATTCACAACTAAAAAGTCAGCAATACAAACATAATAAAATATTTTATTAAGAAGAAATAGAGATTACAAATGAAAACCAGCAGAGGGTGAAAGTGCACTACAATAACAGTATAACAAAGGAGAATGTAATTCAACTTAAAAACTAGAAATAAACTAAATGACAGGAATTAACATCTCTAAATAATAACATAATATATAGTATATAGCAATATACTATATGTTATTACAATAACATTGTTATATAATATTATATATAACTATATAATGACATATAATGATATTAAATAACTATATAATAATATATAACAAATTATATAATTATATAATAATATGTTATAATATATAATAATAAAAATGTTAATGGATTCAACTCATTAATCAAAAGACATAGGCTGACAGATTGGATTAAAAAACAAAACCCAAGAATATACCGTCTCTAAGACTCTCACATTATAGGTAAAGACATCCACAGAGAGAAGTTGAAAAGGACAGGCAAAAATGTATCCTTCACATGAGTCTCATAAACAAGCAGAGGTTTCTACTCTCATATTCAATAAAATAGACTGTAAGCCAAAGTTAACAGAAGAGACAAAGAAGGCCACTTTATACTGCTTAGGGGAGTCATAAAACAGCAAGAAATAACAGTCATAAATATTTATGCCCTAAACAACGGAGCATCTATTCACATCAAACAAACCCTTCTTTAATATCAAGAATCAAATAGACCACAACACAAATTCTGGGTGACTTTAGCACACCTCTCATCACTGGATATATTATTCAAATAAAAACTAAAAATGCTATAGAACTAAAACATACAATTAATAAGTTAGATGTAATGGACATAGAATATTTCATCCATCAGTGACTGAGTAAACTTCTCAGGTACACATGGAGCATTTTCTAAAATAAACAATATTTTAGGACACAAAACAACTCAGCAAATACAAAAAAATGGACATATACCCTGCATAATATCAGATTATAATGTAATAAAATTATAAATCAATGATAAGATAAAAATAGAAAGTAATATATCACCTGGAGACTAAATAAACCACCATTGAATAATAAATGAATGAGAAAAGACATCAGGGATGAAATTTAAAAATATATAGAGGTAAATGAGAATAATGATACAATATCAAAATCTCTGATACAATATGAAGGTGGTTCTAAGAGGAAAGTTCACAACATTGAGCTCATAGAACAACAGAATAGAAAGATACCAAATAAATAATCTAACATTACAACTCAAGGCCCTACAAAAAAGAAGAACAAATCAACACCCAAATCAGTAGAAGACAAGAAGTAATTGAAATCAAAGCCAAAATTAATAAAATTGATACTTTAAAAATTTTTAAAAGTTAATCAATCAAAAAATTGGTTCTTTGAAAATTGATAAGCCCTTAGGGAAAAAGATATGATAAAAATGGAAATATCACTACAGACACTACTGTAATACAGTAATACACTATTGTAATAAGATCATAATCAGAAGCTATTTTGAAAGTCTTTAATAAACTAGAAAATCTTGAAGATCTTGATAAGTTCCTGATATGATCTACCCAAATTGAACAATGAGGATATAGAAAATTTATATAGATCAATTTCAAGTAATGAGATTGAAAAAGTCATCAAGCGCCTACCAACAAAGAGAAGCCCAGGACCAGATGGATTCTCAGCTGAGTTCTACCAGACCTTTAAAGAAGAACTAATATAAATATGTCTCAAATCATTCCACAAAATAAAAAAGAAGTCTTTCAAATGCATTTATGAAGCCAATATTGATACAAAAACCAAAAACACATAATGAAAACTTCAGACCAATATACTTGATGCACATGGATGCAAAAATCTATGGCAAAGCACATACAAAAACACAAGGTCAGAATCGTCCCAGAAACAAACCCACTTCTTGTTACCAATTTCTGTTTTAGCCAGATTTTTGTCACTATGACCAAAAGACCTGAAAAGAACAATGTAGAGAAGGAAACTTTTATTGTGACTCATGGTTTTAGAGGTTCAGTTCATGATTGGCTGATTTCGTAGCTCTTGACCTGAGGTGAGGCAGGACATCATGGTGGCTGGGCATGGCAGTGGAAAGAACTCAGGACATGGAAACCAGGTAATAGGGTTTGCTCTCCAAGGACAAAACATAAGCCTCTGACACCTCCCTAGTGACCTGCTTCCTTAGTTACATCCTACCAGCATACATTTATCACCCAGTAAATATGTATTAGTGGATTAATCCACTTATTAGGTTCAAGTTTTCATGATCTAATCATTTCACATCTGAACATTCTTGTCTCACACAAGAGCTTTTGGGGGAAACACCATCTCTAAACTATAACTCTTATTTTTTGTATTGTTTCATTTTTAAAAATTTTTAGTGTTTTAATTAGCTATACATTACAGTAGAATGCATTTATGCACTATGATATCTCATACATAGATATAATATCTCATACATAGGTATAATACCTCATTTTTCTGATTGTACATGTTGTAGAATGAGATTGGTCATGTAGTCACATATATACATACAGTAATAATGTCTGTTTCATTCTACTATTTTTCCTATCCCCACATCCCCTACTCCCATCCCATCACTTCCCTCTACCTAATCCAAGGTAACTATTCTTCCCTAGGGCCCCCCACCTTATTGTGAATTAGCATCCACATATTAGAGAAAATATTTGGCCTTTGCTAGTGGAATTGGTTTATTTTGCTTAGCATGATAGTCTCCAAAACCACTTTCTTATTAGTTTATATGCTGATATACCCCAGAGATGTACATATACAGGAATAAGTACCAATATTTTATATATGTAAATATTTAAATGATTTACTATGTACTTAGATGTGTTCAATCAACAGCTATATTGACATCTGTTTGTAGATGTAATTAATTAGCTTATAATTGTAGCTGAGTTCGCCCCAGTGGTTTCTGGATGGCCTTTAGAAACTCTCCAGTTGCATCTGATCAAAGTAATTGTCCAACCAGTCAACCATGAGAAATATTCTAGGTCAATTACGAGTGGCCAGAACTGGCTAGACCAGCAAAGTGTAGCCTTTAGCATCTGAGGCAATTTGCCTGATGCAAAGGTTTCCTCATATATCTGCAGAGCATCACGTCTTTCCAGCCTCTCAACTATAAAATGTGATGGCACAAAGGAGCCAAATCCCCAGCCTGTGTGAGTCAGCTTTCTGTCAGTGTGACACAACATCTAACAACTTATAAGAAGTGAAGGTTTATTTTTTCTCACAGTTTCAGAGGTTTCAGTCTCGGTTGGGTTGGCTCCATTGATTTTGGGCCTTTGGCAAAGTAGAACATCATGGTGTGGAATGTGTCATGCAGAAAAGCTGTTCACCTCATGGTGGCTGGGAAACAGGGAGAAAAGGGCTGAGATACCAATGTTCCCTCATTGACCTAACTTCCTCCCACTAGACCCCACCTCCTAAAGGTTCCACCACCCCTAACTGCACTAACTTGGGGACCAAGACATCTACACATGGGCCTTTGGGGAACAGGCAAACTATAGCACAGCCTACCTCTCAGAGGCTTTTCATCATTGGAAATAGAGGCAAATGTGTCCTTAGTGTCCACAGCTCTGAAGAGTGCCATGATCCACCGTCATCACCCAGGCTGAGAACCAGAATTACGGCCTCACAGATCTCAACCACAAAACACTGTGGCAAAGGGAGCCAAATCCCAGTGCAGGCCACAAAGGAGAACAGGCAAAACTGAGGGTGGTGTTAGGTGTTGCCCTGACTGAGGGCCTGGGGAGAGTTTCTCATTTCAGGAAAACTTAAGAATTGATGGTAAAAAAATACATGTTTCATGCTCCCTCTGGATTATCCATGTTGCATCAGCCTTAGGTAAATTTCTTTCTGTGATAATAGAGTTTTCTGTGTGGCTTTTCATAACTTGCTTAACAGGTGCTAATAAGTCTAGAGTAGAATATCTTGTGGGGTAAAAACTAATCTGAAGATGATACCAACCCAGAGGAATCCAGAGAGAGATGGCGTACAGAGAGATGCTGTTCAGAGGGCGGGTGGGCCACTCAAGCCAATTAGAGACACATAGATAGATGGCTTCCTGTTTTTCTCTGCCTCATCTCTGGTATCTTAAAAACTCTTGATTTGCTCATTTTGCCTAATTTCAGGGGATTTGTTTTGGGATTTGTTCAAGAGGTACAGTAAACCTGGTCTTTGTTACTTGATCATCACCAGAAGCACAGGGCCCCAACCTGAACATAAAATCCCAGGTAATGTGGGGTGGTGAGTGTTGTGATTGTTCTCAAATGCTTTATACTACTGGTCTTCGGCCAATTTTATATACTTCTTAATATGCATGCAGAACTGTTGGCTCCATTCATTACTTACATTCTTGCAGAGAGTTTGTATACACACACACACACACACACACACACACACACACACATATGTACCTTTTTAAAGGATCTGTTTATAAAAGTCCTTGAACTTGTTTCTCTTTGTGGCCTTTTACTTGCAGAACCATGGTTACTCTAAGCCAGGTTTCTCCAGGATGCCAAGGAGACCACAAGATTGGGGTTCCAGTGCTCAAGAGTGATGGCCAGGAGGCATAAGCTGGACATGTTGTCTGTCTGCCAGTATGAACAACTTTCCCATGTGAGGGTCCATCCCACTGGTCACAGGACTGACAACTAGGTGTTCGGTTTTTCACCAGGTTAAAGAAGTATTTTGTGGAAGGTACACTGTAAATACCCACAGGCAACCCCTTCACTTCCTGTTAGGTAGCAACTAAAGAAATCACAAGTGATTGTGCTCTTTGAGCCATCCACAGAGGTTTACAGAGAGTGATGTGGGACCAACAAAGGACATTTAAAGCAGCTGTGAAGGCAGACTAGCCAGAGGCATTTTGGCTAAGACTTAAGAGAAAGAGGAGGATAAGCCCAGGGTGGAGGAGGGAGGCAGAGGACAATAAGAAGCACCAGAATGGGAGACGGGGTCAAACTCCCGCACACAGAGACAGTGGAGTCCTTTAGGGCATAAAGAGTGTGAGTGGCCTATCGGGGAAAATGAAAGGAGAAGTTTGCAGTAGAATCCCTGTGCTCTGGTGAATCACAAGTATTTCAATGGTATCTGAAGTCACAGAGTCAGATAAAATCATTTAGGCTTCAGAGAGCAGGCACAGACATAGGGCTTACGAAGGAGCAGGTGTAAGAACCAAGACCCAGCCAATCGTTCACAATGGAGGATTTCAGAGAGAGTTATGTCTGAACATCCTGAAGTGATAATATTTTATATTGAACATGCATTCAAATCACCTGCACAGCCTGTTAAAACAGAGGTTCCTGGGCCCCACAACCATAACTCCTGACCCACAGCATCCAGGTCTTCCTGAGAATGTGCACGTCTAACATTGTTAACATTTTCCTATGTGATGTCTATGCTGCTGGTCTAGGGACCCATTTTGAGAAATAACCCTTATGATATCCATTTTGTGCCATGAAGTGACTTCTATTCTCTGTAGCAGAGAAGGTACTAGTTATGTGCCATCCTGAGAATTTTGTGAGATAGACTCTCAAATCCTTCATTATCTCTGCTCTGAGGCTCAGATATAGGAGCTCAAGAGGGAAGGGACTATGTGAAGAGGACAAAGGGCAGGAGGAGAATCAGGGAGGATCAGTGAAGGTCAACACTGAAGGCATTCAAGGAGGAGAGGACCTTAGAGGACACAGAATGCCAGAAGCAAGTAGAAAAGAATAATTGCTTATTTTTATTTAAGCAAATTAGGAGAATTATGCCAGTCTCATGTATCTTCCAGGGTTTTTGCAAGAGCTCAGTGAGATAATCATTAAATATAAAGTATTAGGTAACCACCCATAGGCAAATATAGATTATGATTATCTCTCTGCATTGGTAACTGTCTCATCATTTGTGCTGCTTTTCATTCACAATGAATCTCCATGGCATCAGATAATGATGCATGCCAATCTTCTAATGCCCCTCATTAATTTTCAAATCACTCTCTGTAACCTCTGTCCATTACTCAATAACACTTCATGAGAAAATGTAATTTCTTATTTTTGTAGTAACTAATAGCACAAATAAAGCATTTTCATGGTTATCCTTTGAATTGATATTAAAAATAATCCCTAATTCAAGGAGTGGACTTATTTTCTGGCCTGGGGAATTCTGAGAATTGGGTATCTTTTTCCAGAGTGCACACTTTGCTACCTGTGGCTTCTCTGTAACCTCAGGAAAGTTAACTTTGAAATAACTAACTGTGGTAGAACAAACTGTAAATTTTAGCAGCTTAAGAGCTGACTGGCTGTGGTTTCACACATTGCATTTAGCCATAGAGACTTGCAGAGACTGACAGGTAGCTGTGACAAGATGGCCACAGTAGCAGAAGCAGAAAACAAAATAACTGGGATAAAAGACCCCCCCACCCTAGGCTTAATGATGTAAAATTCCCCAAGCTGTATGAGCTGAAAGCCCCTATGCTGTTGATGTATAAGGAATGTAAGATGCTGTTGATGTATAAGGAATGTAAGATGCACCAATGCCCTTGCTGCAGTGTACTCCAAACTTGCTTACTTATAAAAGTAAAAGCCCTTCTGTGCTTGGGGCTCAGACTTTGGGAATCATGCCTTTGGGCTGTGTCCACTAACAAAGTGTTGCTTCCAGATCTCAGTGTCCTGACCTTGATTTCTTATTTCAAGTCTGCCTGAGTGCTTAGTAGCCAGGCGGCTTCAGCTACCTAAGACTACAGAAGAGTAGTCGCTTGTTGAAGGAGGAGCTTCCTGTGGTTGCCTGGCCTGCTGGGCTCCTGGACAGGCCTGCTCTGTGAACTGGTGAAATGGTCTGCTGCAGTGGTAACACTCACCTTGGAGAACATAACCCAGTAATTCACTTCTGCCCTCTGGCTGACCAGGGCTCAGCAACCTTCCCCAAGCTGAGCTTGTGGGCTGATTTTATCCAGTCTAGAAGCTGCTGTTTGTTCTTCTATTCTACATACAAAGTGCTCAGCCTTCTTAACTGGGCTCCTGGTAGTCTCAAATCACACACTGATGTGCTTCATAGGGGTCTTTCCAGAGTTTCATCAGGAAGGAGGATTATCTTTCCAACTCCATCTTCTGCCACGGCTCATCTGAGACCTGCCTATGCAGAGTCTTACGATTCCTACAGAATTTCCTCCTGGCCCTGAATCTTATCCTTAAGGAGTTTGGAGCTGGACCTCTTCTAAATAAATAAAAAGTTTTTCCTCAGTTCAAAACTGGTCTAATTTTTATTCTTCATGACATTATTTTTAATGATGAAGTACACATTTATGGAAATACTTAATCTAGTATATTTCATTACATACAAAATTGTGCTTGATGCAACAGCCCTATAAAGCAATTATATCATTACTCTGTGTCTCAGATGAAAACGCTGTGGCTTGGAAAGATGAAGAGACACTCAGTATCACAGTGATGAACAGTCTGAATCTCAGTTCTGGACAGCCAGGCTGAGCTGAGCTTTCAAGAGCACGTTTTCTTTCCTTTCTCCTAGCTCCACTGCTCAGATCAGAAGCACAAAGACCTGACAAATTTCCTGTCCTGATTGATTTCAGCCAATCAGTTCCATGTCTCATTCAGGATGGAGTATTACTCTGCTCTCGGGAAAGCTCTGACCTCCAACCTTGGCTAAAGCTACTTGAAACAAGTTTTATCTGTAAATCTCAAATAAAATGAGCATGTATATTTGACAAATTGTTTTCCCTGCAGATGTCCATATCCTAATCCAAGAGCCCAAGAATATGTCACTTTGCATGGCAAAAGAGACTCTGAAGATGTAATTGGATTAAAAATTTTGAAGTGGGGTGATTTTCCCAGATCCTACATGGGACCTATGTAATCACAGATCCCTATTTGAAGAGAGGCAGAGGATTCAGAGAAGGGAATGTACTTATAGAAACAGGTCAGAGAGAGATAAAGGGATCTGATGATGCAGTGCTGTTGGTTTTGAAGACAGAAGAATGAGGCCACAAGCCAAGGAATGCAGGCAGTTCCCAGAAGCCAAACAGGTAAGGAACAGATATTTTCCTATAGCCTCCAGAATTGACACAACCCTGCCAACACCTTGATCTGAGTGTTTCTGACCCCCAGGACTGTGAGATAATAAATTTAGTCTTAAGCACTAACTTTTAGTAACTTGTTACAGCAGCCATAGAAAACTAACACAGGCCCAGGGCAGGTCTCGAGATCCTTTGAGGAGCTGACAATAATCTGTCTGTCATGACCAAAGGGTATAAATATTATGTCCTAAATGTCCAAATTTACTCTTCCCCCTAATCTCCCAAACTTGCACTTTTAGGGTGGATAAAGCTGAATTTTTGAAAGCAGGAAGGACAGGAACCTGCCTGCTAAATCCTGGTGGATGGTCCTGGTTAAAATATGAATGAGAACCTGATTGTCACATGCTGAGGATGCCCTGTGCAAAAAACAGGTTCAAAGTCTAATGTAGGCCAGGGCAAGAACTAGAATCTGGTTTCTTGGGAGCAGCAGCCAGTAGATGTGCAGGAACAAGAAGGAATGTCCTTGATCCATCATCGTGCCCTGTGGTACTACAGAGCCAGACAAGGCATCCCCAGAATGCTAGCCTCTGCTTCAAAGACTTCCCAGGTTCTGAAGCCGTGAGTCCTCCTCCTGTCCTCCTCCTAACAGATTTAGGCTGGTCTCTTGTAAACATGAGCTCAGATTTCTTTTTTTCTCAATATGCTGCTTGGCTTTTTTTTTTTCCATTAAAAAGTGTGATTACAACTGTTTAAAACTGAATTTTACAAACCTTAATTTATCTCTCAATGTCTGACTTGGCTGAGTCTCTTGGATTGTACTAAAAGTTGCTATTTAAAAAAATCCAACTTCTGATATTGAACACTTGAATAATTAGTTCTTTCTCTGTGTGGCACTGGCTCACCTGAACATATCCTGTGGCTAGAATGTGCTTAATGTAAAATATGTTTTAGGCAGGCATGATGTTGAAAACAAAGGCCATGGTTTTCTGCCATTTCTTATTTTGTAATCAGCCCAAGAATGTCAGAGATATTTGCATTGCAGTACAAATGCTCATGGTGGTATATGGTAATGCACAGAAACCCTTTGGTTGAATGTAATCATAATATTTAAATGAACTTTCAGTCCATCACTTCCTCATTGGACTGTATGTGATTTCATGTCTTCTCTAAGAGGAACCCATATTGCTTCTTGGTTATTTTATTGTCAGCTTAGTTTATTATTATTACAAGAGTAAGATTTTAAAAATAATTGATATGTGGAGAAACTTCATTGTTATTTTAAAGACTATAATAATAAATGATTGTTTTTTAGCTTTTATTAAATTCCACAAACATTTATTGAACAACTGTCAGCACCAGATATTTTCTAAGTTCTTAAATCTTATAAGTGGGGAAAAAAATATACTAAAAGTCCCTGCCAAAGAACTGCACGTTAAGCCACGGTTCAAGGCTAGGATTGTAATTAAGTCACTTTATTTTTTAAAAAAAATACATTTGCAAATAAATAATTTCCATGTTTGTCTCTGTGCTGATAATAGAGTTCTCACAGTCAACCCTGAGAAACTCTTAAGGAGCAATCTAAAACTAGCTCCAGAAAAATCAGACATTTAATTTGTAATTTGAAAAGTCTGGCCATAAGGTATGGCTGCTAAGGTGAAATTGGTGTGCCTATTGCCTAAGAGGTTAAAGGTCATATTATTGTCCTTAGAGACTCCCTCAAGAACCACACATTCAATTGACTATGGTGAAAAAGTTTGTTTGTTGGCCACTCCGCCCTTCCAAGGCACACTCCTCCTGAAGGGCTCTACTTCAGATTCACCCATGACCTAGGCATCCAGCACAAGCCTCCAGGGCAGTAGGATTCTGAGATTAGGTCCACTGGCTGCACAGGGGATGACTTGAATGCTGTCTTTACTCACCATTTCCAGACCCAGACCTGTGACTCCTGGGCACTGGGCAGAGGGTGAGAAGGTGCTTCCTGGAGCCTATACTGCAGGGGGCCAGGTAATCCTACTGAGTCACTACAGAGTGAGTTAGAAGAGGGTATGTATGATGGAAAAACTAGAGCGGAATAAGGGGAATGAGTGGGATAAAAAGTCCATAAGTAGACTGGTTGGGGAGACCACAGTGACTTGAGGTTTCCAGCCAAGACTTGAAGATGGTGAGGAGTGAGTCCTGAGGCATAGAGAAGAGCCAGGGCAGATCTCTAAGGCAGGAGCATGCTGGCTGAATTCAAGGAGTGTAGAGAATCTACAGGGTCTTAAGAGGAGAGAGCAGTGGGGGGGGGAGATTGTCCAGATAGGGACCCCAGCAGCAGTTGGAGTAGAACCTTGGAGCCATCAGACAGTTTGGCTTTTATTCTTACAGGGAAGATGAGCAGCTGCAGACTTCCAGTCCGCAGGGTGATGGGTTCTGCTGTGAGGAGATCCATTAAGAATGATCATGTAGTGGCTGGACTGAGCAAAACCAGGAGGACTAGTCAAAAGTGAAAGGAGGGGGATGAGCATGCTCTTGCAATTCTCCAGGAAGGGATGTCAGTGGCTCAGATGAAGGAGCCAACAGCAGTATTGGTGAAAAGCATTTAAATCCTGGTATATGTTGAAGGCAGACCCAAATGGATTTCTTACGATTGGAGTGTGGTGTACCAGAGACAGGAATAAGATGATTCAATAGTTTTGTCTGAGTGAGTGAAAAGATAGAATTGCCATAAACTGAAATGAGGAAGGCCACGGGAGATCAAATTTGGGGGTCCAATCCTCTATTAAAGTCTCAATTTTTTTTCCTTTTTTTATTGGTTATTCAAAACATTACAAAGCTCTTGACATATCAGTTTTTTTGTTTGAAGTGTATATTTGACATGCAGATAGATGAAGTCAAAGTTGGGCTGACAACTGAAGAACTCAGGGTTAAGATCTGAGATGGTGATGTGAGTCCAGGTGATGGAATCATGTAGAAGGAATTTGAATCCATGAGATAAAATGAGATATGGTCCAAGGAGCCAAGGGTGGGCTAGAAAAGAAGAGAAAGAAGAGATGTAAAACATGGAACTTTGATATTTTCACCTATATTTTAATGTGCTTTTATGAGGACCATTTTTTAAAAGTTTTTTTTTGTTACATTCTTTTTTCTTTCATTTTTAAAACACATTAGAATTTTTCAGTATCTTCTACCACTCTATCTCCCAGCTTTTAAAAAGTACCCTTGACCGTTAAAAGAAATGTTCTTTTCTTGCTTTTTAAAAAGGAAAAGCTTAAAGAAACTTGGAGCTAGTAGAGAAACAAATATTTGGTTTATATTTGAAAATAATAAAATACTTTAAATAATCACAAAAGTATCTAGGAAGGGCGTTGGATGCTTTCACAAACATTTGCCCTACATTCAAAATTCTAAATGGTATTCGAGAATATGCAAATACCTCAATTATTTTAAATTTCAGCCAATTATTAATTTTATAAAAATATAATCAAATCTATATGAAACATTAAGGAAGTATCACAAATAAAAGCTTATTCAGTATTTTAATATATGCATTCTGTGTTCAACAAGGAGAGAGAAATCATACTGATTTGAGCAGGGAAAATTTTCTATAAAAAATTATTAACTCGGGGCTGGGGATGTGGCTCAAGCAGTAGTGCGCTTGCCTGGCATGCGTGTGGCTCAGGTTTGATCCTCAGCACCACATACAAACAAAGATGTTGTGTCTGCTGAAAACTAAAAAAAAATATTAAAAAATTCTCTCTCTCTCTCTCTCTCTCTCTCTCTCTCTCTCTCTCTCTCTCTCCTCTCTCTCTTTTAAAAAAAATTTTAAACAATTATTAAGTCTAACAAGTGTTTGGAGTAATGAGGGCTTGGCTATTAAAATTAAATAAACTCTGAAGAATATAGGAATAGCTGACTAAAGGAGATTTACTACCCCAGAGGTTGAAATGAATTCTGGAGCCTTACCAGAACTAGGACTGAGATCCTGCTCATATAGGAGAGGGCATGGCTGTGTCTCCAGGGATAACAGAAATTTGGTGTAGCTCTGGAAGAACTTGCTGCTCTACCCCTTGGAATGTGCAAGAAATCTCCCTCTAGTGAGCAGGGGAAGCTGTTCACAAAGATGTGTCTCCCTGGAGGAACTCCAGCAAGACCACTCTGGGAGGAAGCTGCTGGATGCACACGCTGCAGGAGCTGGATACCAGGAAAGCCAGGAGTGCTTCAGGAGCCAGACCTGGAGATGCTGCCCACAGTGGCAAAGGACAGCAGCAGGCTGGACAGTGAACACACTTAGCCTGGAAACAGAAGGCTTCCTCCTGCAATGTCTCTCCAGTGCCCTCTACTGGCAGCATTAACATGATATCATTTACAATGAGATCATTTATTTTTTATAATATTATCGGAGCCCATAGAGAACGAATTTTAAAAGACATATATGGTTAAATAACAGAGCATTTCAATTACTGTCCAATATTTCTTTACATTTATATGTTCCAACAAAGACACAATTATTCCCATGGTTGTTTTGAAATACAGTATTTTGCAGGAGCAAACATAAAACCCAAGAGAGCAAAACATTATACTTTTTTTGGAAGTGCATATATGTTTTTGTATTCTTCAATAGCAGTAAACAACCACAAATATTACATATGTTGTAAAAATTGTAGAAAAAATATTCATAAGATTTATTATTCTAACCATTTTAAATATGCAATTGATTCATTAAATACATTTGCAATGTGATGTAATCATTATTACTATCCACTTTCAGAATGTTTTTCTTATCCCAAACAGAAATCCTGTACTTATTACAAAATAGCTCGCTATTATCCCTATTCCATTGACTGGTAACCTTAATTCTATTTTCTGGCACTAAACATTTGAATACCCTGTAATTAACAGGATTGCAATCTTGTAATATTCATAATTTTATGCCTGGCTTATTTAATATAGCATATTATTTTCTACATTTGTACACATAATAGCATCCATCAGAATTTTCTTCTTTATTATGGCTGAACAATATTTTATGGCATATATAGTGTACATTTATCTACCCATTTGTATGTTGATGAACCCTTGGGTTTTTCCAACCTTTTGGCTATCATGAACAACACTGCTAGGAATATCAGTTTACAAGTATGTGTTTGAATCTCTCTTTTCAAGTCTTTTGGGTACACAAGTAAGACTGGGATTTCTAGATCATATGATAATTATGTATTTAACTTTCTGAGGAATTATCAAACTTCTTTCCACAGCAGCTGTACCATTTTACATTCCTTCCAAACCAGCCATGTACAAGTCCTTCAATTTCTCTACATCCTTGCCAATAGTTTTTGTTTTCCATTTTTTAATGATGACCTTCCTAATGCATATGAAGTAATATCTCATTGTGGTTTTTATTTGCATTTCCTTAACAACTAATAATATTACATTAGTCAGCCTCTCATCACTGTGACAAAATACCTGACATAAACAACTTATGAAGAGGAAAGATTTATTTTTGCTCACAATTTCAGAAGTTTCAGTTCACTGACACAGTTATTTGATTTAGTTGCTTTGTACTTGTGGTGGTAAGTACATTATGAACTTTAAAAATTAAAAATATTGTTTTTTAAAAATCTATTTTAGTACATATAATCGCTAATAAGTATCTGTTTAATTTAGAGCAATATGTGCATAAGAAGAGGGGTAAAATGGCATTAGACTTATCTCAGAGTGTTAGTCACCTTTAGTTTTACATCTCTGGGACCAAAAGACAAGAGAAGAACAACTTTGGAGAGGAAAAGTTCACTTTGAGCTCATGGTTTCAGAGGTTCGGTCTGTGGTTGGCCTGCTCCATAGCTCTGGCCCATGTGAGGCAGAACTTGAGGCAGACAGTCACGGCAGAGGAATCTGCTCAGTTCATGACATCCAGGAAGCAGAGAGAGCTCTGCTTGCCAAGGACAAAATGTACCCATAAAGGACTCCTCAGTGACCTTCTTCCCTGGCCATGCCATACCTGCGTGTAGTTACCACCGATTAATCTATTCAAATTATTAATCCATCAAATAGATTCAGCTACTGATGAGGTCATAGCTCTCATGATCTAATCATATAATCTCTGAACATTCCTGAATTGTCTCCCACATGAGATTTTGGAAGCCACCTTGTATCCAAACCATGACAATCAATATATACATGACCTTCTGTAGCTGTATTTTAAAAACATCTCTGTATTAATCTAAAAAGATAGGAATGATAGAAATTCAGATAATCTACAGAAGGAAATTCCCTGGAGAGCATCTCCTAAAGTGATGATTAGAAATTACCAAAGGCAAACGATGCCAGCTAGTTAAATAAGAATAAGCAACTGTTCATTGCTGGCGCAGTGGTGCACACCTGTGATCCAAGAGGCTGGGGAGGCTGAGGCAGAAGGATTGTGATTTCAAAGCCAGCCTCAGCAAAAGCGAGGCACTAAACAGCTCAGTGAGACCCTGTCTCTAATAAAATACAAAATAGGGCTGGGGATGTGACTCACTGGTTGAGTGCCTCTGAGTTCAATCCCAGGTACCCACTAAACCCACAAAAAAAGAAAAAGAGACAGTTTGTTGATTGTGCTCAAACTCATTCCAGTAAAGTACCAGTAAAAATTTTGTAACTGTATGTGTTTACTTAATGTTTTACTGGAATTCATCTCAAAACTCTAATATATGTGTGTATGTGTACTTCTACATAATTTTACCCATTTATCTTAAGTAATTACAAGGGAGTTGGAATATTCATTATAAACAAATGACTGATACCACTAAAAAATAGCTGATACTTGAAAAAATGTGTAACAAAATATTGATGAGATGCATTTAGAGATGGTCACATTAAAACAATTGATCATGGGAGGCCAAATTGGTGTAATTATTTTATAAATAATTGAGCATTGGAGACTTGATAAGTTTAAGCTCATTGACCCAGTAATCACATACATACAGATGTAGTTTTGCATTGTTACATAAAACCGTCAAAATTGAAAAACTATCTCATTGTGAGGCACTGTTAAATGAATCAGCCCATGTTTATGATGAAACATTAATCAGTCACTAAAAATTATATGTACAAACAATTATTGATAAAAATGTAATAACTAATAAGTTAGTATTGAGTATTTTTATGTTTTGTCACTGGATAAACATTTTACATGGGTTATTGCCAAAAAGCCTATTAAGAAATTTATCATACTGATGCTATTGTAGTATATTTATAGATGAGGAAACACAGGTATAATGCTATCAAGTAATTTGCAGCTGATAGGATTGAGACAATGGTGCCTGGACTCAACCTCTGTATTTAGTTTCTCCCTCATTCAGAGACCCTAGATGTTTTAGCAACAGGGCTATTTATTAATTAACCAGGTGCTGTGTCCCAAACAATATGAGCATAGATCTTCTATGTGAAGAAGAATAATATAGAAGATGGAGTCGATGGGCTCTAGTAACTATAAACAGTAAAATTACTATGTGTATATTGATGTGCACATTAGTATATGTAACTCATATTCAACTGAATTTCAACAAATTGCATGCAATTTAGAAAGTTAAAAATTAGAACTATTTAGCTGTTAGGCAAAAAAGTCATAAAAGAAGTATAATGAAAACATTTTTACCAGAAGCAAAAAGTCTTCTCAAGGTATTTTACTAGGAATTTCGGCACTGATAGTCTATTTTTAAAATTCTAGGCACAAATGCCAGAATTTGTCCTTAAAATTATATCCCACACATAAATGTTAGAAACATTATTTGTAAAGCACTTGGCATTCTTAGTGGTAACTTTAAAGGTAAATTGGTTATATTGTTAAACACACATGTATATATAAGTATGTGTAACTCTCATAATTAAATATTAATTATAAACATATGAAAACAAAAATAAATAATTATGTACCTATTAGTAATAGACAGTGTCCCTTACAGGGGTTGGCAGACTATTGTCTCTTTATGGTCCATGTATTAAGAATGGTTTTGATATTTTCAATGGGTTAAAATAAAGCAAAAATAAATACTAGAGAAACAAAGGAAAATAAGTAACAAAGTAATAAAAATTTGCACCATCTGCCCTCTACAGAAAACATTTTCCAACCCCTGCCTTACAGTAAAATATTTGATATCATACAACCTCTTAGCATATTTTTTTTCTCTAGAAGATTAAGCAATACTGTGTTCTCCAATTTTGCTTGTCTATTCAGTATCCAAAAGAATTGTAAAGTTGTTGTTTGGAGACTAGAGGGAGACTTTAAATTTCTCTTTTTCTTTCTGATTTTCAGAAGGTGGCAGAAATGTTCAAATGAATACACCTGTACTAAACTTGCTAAAGCCATTGTATGAAACTCCTCTTCTCCTCCCCACACCTACTCAGCCTCCCCACCCTCCCATTCTGGCTCTGGGCTCTGCTGGCCTGTCTGAAGATGTCACTAAGGTGTTCTGCCCTCCCTGCGCACTTCAGGCTCCTGTTCTCAGAACTTCTCAGGCATGCCCAGTGCACACAGCCCACCTACGTGGTCCCCTTCGCCTTCTCTGAGGAACAGTCCTGGATGTTCCTATGCCTTTTTTGGGTGTATTTTCAAGATTGAGCAAGAGCTCCCTTTCCACATTTAGCAAGGACAATGTTTCCCTACTGATTCTTCTACTCTCCCCTGACATTACACCTCACTTCTGCGGCACGGAGTGATAACAGTTCATAAGATCTCCATGTTAGAAAACCAGGGTGAGAAAGTTGATACAGAGAAGATAAGAGTCAGCTTTGTTATTCTGGAATACATCTGTTTCCCTGGGCTAAAATATACGAATTTGTTCGTATGCTACATGCCTGGGAACACTGTACTATGGTGAACTTGGAATATTCTGCATAGTCTTCGTGTAATTGCTTAGGTCATTACATTATACAACCCTAGTTACATAGCTTTGTAATAGATCTTAGTATCTGGTACAGGTACTTTTGTTTTTGTTTTTAATCAGTGGGGATCCAACCCAGGGTCTCAAGCATGCTAGGCAAGTACCCCCAGGTTTTTTATGTACTGATTGCTGTATGGCACAAAATGTCCACCATCTCATCTCTCAGCAAATCTTTAATGAAAGTCTTAGAGCCCATTAACTCAATACAGAATTGGATCGATTATATTTTTTTAAAATTTATTTTAAGGTAGGTTATCAAGTGCTGGGCATAGACTCATAATAGGTTTTGAGTCAAGGTGAATATATATATATATATATATATATATATATATATATATATATATATATATATATATATCAGACAAGTTTTCATATATGACTCATTCAAAGTTTTCAGTTAGCAAAAGAACCCTTAAAACCATGACATGGTTATAATTATTTCAAGTTTTGCTTTCCCATTTAAAATTCCTTTTAAGAATAAGATGCAGTCTTTGTTAGGATAATACTGTTAATCTTAACAGTACAAAGTTTTAGTATTGCCATACTTATATATCCAATCCATGTTCACAAATGTGAGTTAAACAATAAAACACTGTAAGGCAGTTTTAATCACTCTCTAGATTTGAGGAGTTTAACTTATTTAATGTTTCAGAAAGAACAAATTATTACTTACATAAAGTTACCATAATAACTACTCTTTTAATGATAAGTTGCATAATAAATATAATGTTAAAATTTGTGACATAAAATAACACTATAAAATATTTTTAAAAACATTGTTTTATTTTCAGAGTCATGTAAAATTAAACATTTTCTATTATTATTTTTAAAAGTACATTAATTCGTTGAATATAAAGGCATTGGTCTGTGCAATAGTCTGAATGTTTATGTCCTTCCCTAATTCAAATGCTGAAATCTTGACACCAATGATGATATTAAGAGGTAGGGACTGTGTGAGGTGAGTAGGTTCATGAGGGCAAATCCCTCATTAATGAGATAAATGTGATCATTATTATACTGGGAATTAAACCCAGAGGGGCTTAACCACTGAGCCACCTCCTCCATCTTTTTTTAAAAATATATTATTTAAAGACAGGGTCTTTCTGAGCTGTTTTGGGCCTCACTAAAATGTTGAGGCTGGCTTTGAACTCTTAATCTTCCTTCCTCACCCTCTTGAGCTTCTGGGATTGCAGGCTTGAGCCACGACACCTGGACTTGATTAGTGCCATTATTAAGGGCCATCAGAGAGCATGCTTGTCCTTCTATCAGGTCAGTTTTCAGAGAAAAGAATGCCATCTCTAATAAAATCTGGCTCTCATTAAATTCACCAGTGCCTTGATCTTGGACTTTCCCATCTCCAGAACTGGAAGGATCAAGTTTCTATTGTTTAGAAGCCACTAAGACTAGGATAATTTGCTATAGCAGCCTGAACAGACTAAGAAAGGCTCATTTGATGGAGAGAAAAAAAACATGAAAGATGAGGCAATTCTGGATTTCTAGACATTAAAATAAACATAATTTTAGTATTAGGTTCAGTCCAGTCTTCTTAGGTCAGTAGCTGCTCCTGTATCATTGTTCTTCCTGTATCTGTACAGGTGATAAGAAACAGAAACCTGAGAAATCTATCCAGTAAATTTGATCCAGAGTTTGTCTAGAGAAACAAACATCATTGAAATTATTATCTTTTACTGGGTTCTTCTCCTTCTATTTTTGAGAGAGAGAGAGAGAGAGAGAGAGAGAGAGAGAGAGAGAGAGAGAGAGAATTTTTTAATATTTATTTTTTTGTTATAGGTGGACACAACATCTTTGTATGTGGTGCTGACGATCGAACCCGGGCCGCACGCATGCCAGGCGAGCACGCTACCACTTGAGCCACATCCCCAGCCCCTCCTTCTATTTTTTAAAGAAGATGTTCTATGGGAGGTCAAGCTGGCAACTCACTCTGATCCTTACTTGGTAGCAGTCTGTGGATGAAGGAAACTTGGACCAGAGCCTGATTCTCAGCTCTGAAGGTTCACAATCTCAATCTGGAGGGAGTTCATTCTCACCAAATCTGCAAGAGTCTTATTATAGTAGAGTGCAAATTTATTAGTTGGACCTACTTGAACAATCATCTTCAAGATGTCTAGAATATTGAACTGTGAGTATTTTCTCTTGATAATAATGATGGTGACTTACATTTTTGAGTTCTTAACAGGTGTTTGATTTTATTGTGAGCATTTTGCTTGAATTGAACTGTTTGTTCTTCACATCCACCTTTTGCATCAAGTTTTTAATTATTCTTATCTTACTTAGGAACAGGCTAAGGCAGACATAAGTAAAGTGGTCAAGGCTGTAAGTGATAGAGCTAATATTCAGTCTTTGGCAGTCGCACTCAAAGACTGTACTCTCGGCCAGAGTGTTGAATTGCCTACAGAAATTGATTCAGCACATAATTTCAAACCATTAGTGGACAAAATACTGGATGTGAATGTCTTTAGTTGGGAAGTGCTTCTGGATGGTTCTCTTTCAAGGCATGTTCTCTGGGGTATGGTCTTATATTATATAGTTCACTATTTCTGGATTAATCCCATCTTTTCTTAATAATCATTGTTGAAAAAGGGATGCACATAAGAGAAAAAAATGAGAGATTTTCCAGGAGATTGTCCAAAATTTAGGTATATAACTTCATCATTATTAAAGGGGAGGCTGGGAAATGTGTTTGAGTACATGCTGAAGGATAATATACATCGTATGTAATGTATATCCTAGTGCAGAGGCTTTGGAATTCAAATACTTGTGACTACTTCAAAAAGGCATCACAATTCATGATCCTATATCTTATCTGTGAACCTTTCAGTACTTTGCAACTTTTCTACTATAAACCATGATGCTACAACCACACTACTAATAAGCACTATTATGAATGTTATCATGTAGAAGAGGAAACAGATGAACAGAGAAGTAACTTATCCAAGTCTGCACAAAGTAAATGGAAAATCTAAGAACTGAATCCAGGCAGTCTGGCTCTAGGTCCATGACCCTAATGCACATTATTCCCTTTATGACTAGAAACACCACAATAAACAGCCAAGCCCCAGTAGTTTAATCTTTTCTTTTTTCCCAACTTAATACATATATTTTCAAAATTGATCCATATGGACCACATGCCCTTCCCACTGTTGTCATCCTGGTCCAACTCATTTTTATGCCTCATCTAGATTAACAGAAGTACTTTCTAACTAGCCTCCCTGCCTCTGCCCTCAAACTTCTTCAGCGTGTTTTCAGCACAATAGCAAGAGTGAACTATTCCTGGGATGAAAACCTTTCAATGGTCTATGAACTCAGAGTTAAATCCCAATTCTTAACTAAAGTCTACAATGCCCTTGTAGAGTCTATTTCCAGCACATTATTACTTCTAACAAATACTGATATTGCTCAATTTACACTGGGGTTATGTCCATCAGGAAATACCCATCCTTATCATGGGATAAATTAATCATAAATTGAAAATATTGTGAGTAAAAATGCGTTCAGTACACCAAACCGACCAAACACCCTACGCTTGTCAACCCAGTGCCCTGTAGAGCATCTGTTGTTTCCCCTCCTGATCATGAGGCTGATTGGGAGCGGTGGCTCACTGCCTCTACCCAGATTGCACACCACTAGCTTGGAAAAAAGATCCAGATTCAAAACTCAAAGAGCAGTTCCCACTGAATGAGTATTGCTTTTGCATAGTTCTAAAGTTGACAAATCATAAATTAAACTTTTTTAAGTTGGATGCTGTGTGTAATTGCCTCCACCATATCCCCTTGCCTTCTCTACTTCAACCACATAGTCTCTTTGCTGCTCCCAAGTGCACCTCATGCCAAGGAGGCATATAATGTTGAAAAATTAAAATATGCACTTTCAAAACACCCCATATAAATGTATAATCCTATGAAAAGGGTAAATAAATGCGGTTTGAAGAGTTACTTAACCACTTTGTTATCATTTGGGTATGCGGTGTACCCCAAAAGCTCATGTGTAAGACAATGTAGGGATGCTCAGAAATGAAATAATCAGATTATAAGAGCTATAACCTAGTCAGTGGATTAATCCACTTAAATGGATTAACTGTGGGTGACTGTAGACAGGTAGGGTGTGGCTGGATGAGGAGTGTCAGTGAGGTCATGCCTTTGGGGTTACTATTTTGTTCCTGATGAGAAGAGCTCTCTCTGTGCTTCTTGGTTGCCGTGTCTTATGTTGCTTTCCTCTTTCACACCTTTCTGCCATGATGTTCTTCCTTGCTCAGGGCCAAAGCCACGGATTTTGCCAACCAGGGACTGAACCACTGACTGTGGGACAAAGTAAACTTTTTCTGTTCTAAGTTGTTGGGTCTTTTGGTCACAGCAACAAACTCAGTAAAAAGAAATTGGCATTGAGAGTGAGGTTTTGTCTGTGAGTAACCTGACCACGTGGTTTGGAGGCATTCGGAACTAGTTTCCAGGAGGAGCTTGAATAATCTGGAGGTGCAGGTGGAACGCTGGGAACAGAGCTCAATGGGCAATTCTCATGGGAGTGCAAAGACCAGAATACCCATGGAACTCTGAGCTCATTTGGTTTCAGAGGAGGAGGACTTTATTGGAAATTTGACTGGTCATCATTCATGTTAAATTCTTATAAAGAAGTTATTTACATTTTGACCATGTCTTGAGATTTTCTGTGAGGCTAAATTTAAGTGTGACAGAATAATTAATCTGGTGGAGAAAATTTCAAGGCAGTACAGCATTTGGGCAGTGGAATGGGTATTGCTCTTATCCAGTTTTACTGTGATAATGAGGAGCAGAAAACAGAGAAGAAAGATTTGAAAATCTTCCCGCTTGGTCAGAAAAGTAGGAGTAATACTGGGGCTAAGGATGTTGTGGTTATTAAAGACATTTGCAGCAACTAAAGAGATATCAAGTACTTTTCACAGAGATGATAGGAAAAATGGCTTGAAAGTATCTCAGGAATGGACAAGATCACATTAATTGGATCCTCAAAAGTGTAAACATAGAAATTCCTTTGAGAAGAGAGCAAGGCTGGAGAGACCTTTCATGAACAGGAAGGACTAGGAAGTTGTTTCACTGTGCGTAGCCATCTAGGCCCTGAGAGTCTGCTTCAATTCTAGTCCCAGGAGGCTTGGATACACTCCAGATGGTGGTGGAGCTGGGCATCAACCACCTGGGGCTGGCTCTGCAGGAAAAATAGAACGTAGGGATGGAGAATGTTGGAGTTAGGGGATCATGGAGACTTCCATCGAGACTTAAAGACAAGCCTGGTAGGCCAGGAAAAGCGCAGTAGGGTTGACATCCCTCAGGTAACACCTGAGAGGGGCAATGTATAAAGGTTTAAGAAACCTCTGAAATTGCAGTGTAGATGCCTGAGTTCAGGAGATGCCAGTACCATGACACCTGCCAAGGAAAGCTATAGTAATTGAGTAAATACAAGCCAAGAGAGAAGCTGTGTGGGCAGCAATCACCAAGGCCATAAGTGCAGAACTAATCAAGCCCTTTGGAGAGAACCTTCTGATGCCATGTGTCTCAAATGTTGGAGCTGCAAAACTCGTTTGCCCAGTTGGGGCAGAACTCTACTCTCTGGCTGTCATGTTCTGAGCTGCTTTCTTCTGTCAGGATGTTTAGTCTCACCTTGGGTCCAGAGCTATAGTGTACACTGACCATGGACTGAACCTGTGAAAATATGAGCCCAAATAAACTTCTTCCTCTAAATTGTTCTTGTCAGATCTTTTGGTCACAGCAATGTGAAACTGACTGCTGGCTAAAGGATTCTTCATTGAGTCAGATGGCCTTTTTAAAGGACTCTGGAGCTACCACTGCTGAGAAAGATTTTGCAGCTGGCAATGGGTTGAATTCAGCTGTTGATGGGTTGGGGGGTGGTTGGGGACTGACAGATTTCTGATAACTCATTCAGAATACTATAAATCAAAAAAGTCCTATTTTATTTGTTGGTGAAAGTAAAATGATTTTTTTTTTATGTTGAGCAATTTAAGAGTGAAGGCATTCTTCAGCATTTTGAATGCAAATGATCCATGAAGCATATACAGTATCTGTGATCTTCTGATGGCTTATTTCTCATTGTTCATTTTGCCACACATGTAGGAATGGGATAAATGCCAAGCTTGGGTCTGGCATTGGGGGCAGAGGATGGTTTCTCAAAGGAAGGAATCTCTCCTTCAAGTCCCGTTCCAGGGACCAACCTGGACTACCACCACATGATTCCAGGTTTTTCCTTTTCCCCATTAGCTGCCATGGGTTTGATTCTGACATGCATTCATGGTTTCTGAGTTTTGAAGCTTCCCAGATTTCAGCACACATCTCTTGTGTACGTAGCCTTGGTCATAAGATTTGGGACTTTTTTCTCATCCTTGACTTGATGTGGCACTTAACCTTTGTCCTTCTGGCTCAGAGCACTTGCTACATTCAGTGGATTTCTACTTTCACCCTTCTACTGTCTTCCTTCACCTATTCCTTGTTGGACCCTCCATCCTGGGTTACATCTACAATTTTATACTGTAGATTAGAAAATTTAAACTGTGATCATGGTTAAGTGTCCTTCGTTTGGAATTATACTAGATATATTTTGCATCTCGGTTCTTTTTTGTTCCATGTATGAGAGGGTATTTTGGAATTTTATTCTGAGTATGTTTTTTTATCACCTAACATAGCCTTATAATAATGAATACCTTATGAGATTACAGGATTAAATTATGATGTATATAAAAGCCTTATTAGAGTGTGTTAAAAGGTTTTCTCCCCACACTGTGGTACTATTTTGAGAGGTGAGACCTAGTGGAAAAATGTTAGTTCATTGGGTGGGTGCATGCCCTCAAGGGGAATTGTGAGGTGTCTTCCTCTCTGTACTTCCTAGCCACCAATATGAGGTGAGTAGCTTTGCTCTACTACACACTCTCACTGACCCAACTGACCTTGGACTAAACCCCCTGTCATGAATCAAAAGAAACCTGTCCTTATGAATTGATCATTTTGGGTGTTTTGTTGTAGTAACAGAGATATGATTAAATGATTAACATGACTATTGAGAAATTGGAGAGATTAACTATCATGCCTAGGGTCATACAGGATGGTAAAGATAAGAATACTGGTTCTTTGATTCCTAGTAAAATTCTGTATCACTCAAAGTCTGGTCCCTGAACCAGTAGTATCAACTTCAACAGCTTCAACTGGAATTTTGAAATACAAAGACCTAGTTTCATCCTAGACCTACCAAATAAGGGAGAATTCAGGGACCCACTTCAATCAGTTCTTTTGGAACTGGGCCCAGAAATCTGTCAACACAAGCTTCAGGTGGTTTTGATGCATGACAAACTTTGAGAATCACTGCTTTTCATTATATTGGCTCTATAATTTTTCTAAACTGATTAGTTTACATGTTTGCAAGGAAAGGCAGGGATATAAGAAATATATGAACATAACAAAACATTCAGAAGGAAACAAAACACAGAAATGTTGATAATATTTAATATACACATGTGTACACATACACACATATTTTCCACTCAGAAGATAAGAGTCTATTTATTTTTACCACCTTTAGGTCTCACACCAAAAGGGCTGCTCTATTTCTGTGATTTATTACTAAGATGCATGTACATCCTCAGTTTCAGTACTATTGGTTGCATGCAGTAATGGGTAACAGGCTCTTCCAAGCAGGTAAACATAAATAGACTACAGAAGACAGGAAGTGTGTGTGCATGAGACTTATTATTGTCATTCTGACTACTTTGTTATTTTTCTCCAAAAATATGACAACATAAAAAACTTACATGAACCTGCTAAGAAATTTACATTTCATTGAAAAGCCAACAGTTTCTGGAATGCTTAAATCATGCCACATAGAGTTGTCAATTTCTTTTTTGCCATACTATCTTTAGGTGGTCTATGAAAGCAATCAAGTGTGATATAATAATGATTTTTCACCCATCTGTCTGGATGGATCTTTCTTGCCCACCATCAAACCTTATAAACATTGCCTGGGGATGTTTTAGTTCCTGGAGTGTTTTGATTTTTTAGGAGACATGTTTATAACAAAATCATTGAATGGGTTTCCAACAATTTCACAATAAAATACCAAAAATAATTGGGTTAGTTTTGGAAAAGTTTGAGATGGGATGCTTTAAGGAATTGATATGCTCTGGAAAAATGCAAATGAGTCAGATTTTTTATTTAAATCCTAACACCACTCGACTTCCATATGAATGTCTTCACAATTTGGGTAGGGCTTCCATTTTAGCTTACATTGGAGTCCAGATCTTGAAGAGGGTGACAGGTATGGATCATTGATAATGGAAAGAGTTGCACATGTTTGGAAGATTTATTATGTTATGGCCACTTCATACAATAGCTATTATTCTTGGTATTGTTCACAATCATCATTATCATCATCACAACTGACATGTATTCAACATTAACATATACTTTTATGAGTTCTCAAGAGTCTACTCATCTAATCCTCACTGGAACCTTAACTGTAAGTAATCAAATTGCTCATTTTACAGATGAAGGAACTTCAACAGTAGATTAAATAATCTTCCCAGGATCAGACAGCTAGTAAGAAAGAGTCAGGGTTGAAGTCCGGGGAGTTCGTCTCCAGAGCCACCATATCAGAACTTTCCAATTCCAATTAATCCTAACAGCAATGCTAAATTACACCTGTGTATTTCCTCTTCCCATATAGATGAGAAAAATGAAGCTCCAGAGAAAATAAACTTTCTAAGTTCCCAGGTCTAGCAAGTGACTGGATGGATTTTTCGGCACCACCTGCACCCACACCTCTGTAGAGCCTCACATGCTTTTGGTGCCTTGTGCTTTTCTGTGTCTTGCCCTTGGCTCCAGTGGACCATGGTTTTCACATGTGTTCAAGAACCTAATGGGCTTCAGATATTTTGGCTTTGCCAGTGAAGAAACAGAGACTGTGGTTGAATACTGAGACTACTAAGTGAGACAGTCAATACAAATCTTGTGACTTCATCAAGGATTATTCTGTGAACTGATTCATATACAAGAAGAAATAGAAGGCTCTATTCCAATTTGGATCTCTGCTGTGAATCCCTGATCATTAAATTTAAAAAAAAATGTATTGAACAATGTAATGGCATCAGAACATTCACTTAAATATTTGAACCTCAGTTTCTGAATCCGCTCAGTAAGGGGCTCATTGAGGATTACAGATGTTCTCTTAAAGGGCCAAACTCATGGCTTGGTAACTAAAGGAACTTTGAAAATGGCTTCTATTCTTTGCTATAGGGAAGTGATTGCACCAGACTGAGGGTCCTTCAGTACCTTTCTCTTTAGAAACAAAGACTGAATGTTTTTGTTTATGCACATAAATTCTCACATCCACTTGACAATCTGCCATTACTTCCCATGAAGAAGATAACTCTGAGAAAGTGGAATTATCTCTGTTTTTGAAATGCAACTCTGATGTTCAGTTGACGATTCACTGAACATTTTATCTACATTTGATTGAACTTAATTTGTGTTAAGAAGAAGCAAGGAAGAAGCCAGGAGGGAAATCTGAACTCTATTTTGTTCTCTAAACTCTGAGTGACCGGATAAGACATACGATGATTGAGAGAAAAAATTTTATTACCCTGGTTCATCGTGGCTCCTGTACCTTCCCCAAGAAACTTGTAAATGAGACTCATTTCTGTTTATTTTTTTCTAGGCTCGCATGAACTATCTACCATGGTTAGCCTTCTGTAATAAGTCAGTCATTAAAGTGGGGCAGGTGGCATTCCAAGGCATGTCAGATGATCCTCTAGGGTCAAGGAAGAATATATTGGAATTTTTATTTCCATTTCTTTTTGCTTAACCAAAAATAAATTAGCCACTATTAACCTTCAGTGCTGGCACTTCCCCTCAAACCTGTTTGCTGGAAGGCTTGCCACAACTGTCATTCCCTTTGGGCAAACAGTGCCTAGGGCAGTTTTATGGCACTAATCAAATGCATTTGCCAGTTATATTAGCTACTTTTACCTAAATTCTCCCTCAAAAAATAGATTTTGAAAAAAATCTTGCAAATAACTATAGTGAAAGTTAATACAAATAATTAAAACACAAGCAAAAGATAAAAAAGTTGTTAAGTTGACCCTTCTCCTCTTGGTATAAAGTACTTGTAAGCCATGTTGTGTGATAAAATTAATGACAGTTTGGTTAATTCTGATAAGATGTTATTCCAATAAGTTAGAAATGATCAGGATGACTATTTATTCTCATTATTGCTGACACTCCCTGCCCTAAGTATATACCCTTGAGATTTTAGATAATGATAGTAGCATACGTGTACTATTCGCCAAATAACAAGACATTATTTCAGCTCTTCTATCACGTCTTCTTTTTCTTTCTCAGGTAGTGCCTCTAATCTTTCCAATTTTGTCTTCTAATTTTTCCCTTGTAGCCAGATTTCATTGCTTACTGTCATACAACAAATAACATCAGTGTCCCTCCCCCCTACTTTCAGCTTTAAAAGTCTTAAAATCACTTAGAATCAAATTCACACTCTTACCTGTGACCTGTGAGATCTGGGATCTGTTCCTACCTTCAGCCTCATCTCCTGCTGACCTTCCTTCCTGTTACCACTCTGTGGTCACCCTGTCTTCCTCTCCATTTATAAGACATCAAGTTTTTTCTGCATCAAGATAGTTTCACCTAATAGATAGGGCAGAGGGGTGGCGGGGGTGGGGGGAAGGTTGGGGACAGAGAGTTAGAAAGGATGGTGGAAGGTGATGGACATCATCATCCAAAGTACATATATGAAGCCACAAATTGGTGTGAATATACTTTATATACAGCAAGATATATGAAAAATTGTGCTCTATATGTGTAAAATAAATTGAAATGCATTCCGTGGTCATATATAAAAAAATCAATGAAAAAAATATTTCACTCCTGAGAATAGCTGTCATTTATTCTCCTTGAGTGTTTTTTTGGAGTGTGTGTGTATGTGTGTGTGTGTGTGTGTGTGTGTGTGTGTGTGTTTTATATATCCTGAAGTCAGTGCTAAGTGAAACACTTTCACTTTAGATGTTATAACATATGGTACCAAGACCACTGCTTCCATCCATAGAAACCTCACCAATGAGTCACATTTCTGTATTTCATGAGTTTTATGTTATTCTTACACTAAAGTAACTGGGCTATTTGGTATTTTCTGTTGTTATTATACAATTTAATTAACATACTAGATCAGTTGTCTAAAGTCTCTGCCAACTTTATAGGGCAGAGGAAAATACTCTTAGCCAATGGCTTTGGGTAGCCAATAAGGATGGACTGCAGTTCTAAGTGAAATGGAAAAAATATATATATTACAAGTCAGTATTAGCATGCCAGATATAGGAAGTGTGATGATTTCTCAATAAGTACTTTCATATATTAGCTTAGGTTTATAATTATTCATAGTTGTTTTTCAAGTGACATTGCCTTTACCATTCTTTGGTCTTTAAAGTTTTTTCTGATAGCAATAAACTCTGCAATTTTTCCAAAAAGTGTAGTATTGCTTTTGATTTACCATTTTCCCCAGAGGTGAAGCAGGCAGCTCCTGATGCTCCTACTTGGCTCTTGCTACCATGATAGTCCCTAATTATAGGTCAGGAGATCTATGTGGGAATTACGCCATTTCAAAGTATACTTAATTCATTTATGCCTGCTGAAATCAAGGGAACAACCGCAAAATGGGTCTGTGAGCCTACAAAACCCATAGTGACACAAATCTAGATCCACCATTGAGTGTCTTTCTGTAAACCCCCATTCTGTTCATTCAGCCATTGAGTCCCTGGAGTTGGTTCTAATTCAGAGATACCCTCTGAAGGCCTAGACAGCTCTTGTTCATAAAACAACCTTCTTAAGGGCTACAGTTTACTCGCGGAAATAATTGGGAAGTATTTGCAACATATCCCTGAGGTCATGCCTTAAGAGTCTTTCTCCACTTGTTTCCTGACAATCTCCTTGTTTTAGGGGCTCAGGATCCATGAATTGACTTAGGCTTAGTATCTGGCTGTGGAATCAGACCAGCACTGCATTCAGATTTTAATGCCTTTTTCATCATACATAGTGATTTTAGATATGTTAACCAAATACTTAATTGGTAGCCCATCTAATTTATTCATAGAAATACAGGAATTAGCCTGGTGTGGTTGTGCATGCCTGTAATCCCAGCAGCTTGAGAGGCTAAGGCAGGAGGATCATGAATTCAAAGCCAGCCTCAGCAAATTCACAAGGTCCTAAGCAACTCAGTGAGACCTTGTCTCTAAATAAAATATAAAAAGAAAGAAAAGGGCTGGGGATGTGGCTGAATGGTTAAGTGCCCCTGGGTTCAATTCCTGGTACTAAATAAATAAATTAACAAACAAATAAATAAATAAAATTAGAAAGTAAATAAATAAATACAGGAATAAGGCACAGATTTCTGAACGCCAGGGCACCTTGAGTGCCCCTGCACATGTGTGTCATGGTCATTGGGCAAACCTAAGCCTTACAGAGGGGTCTCTGCCACTTTGTGCTCTCATTCTTTCTACTGACATAAGGACATTCAAGTCAATGGGAACATCTCTCAGGGTCATCTCAAGGCATTGTAGGACAGTGATGCCGAGCTCTTCAGGGTGCTGGGACAGTCACCCATACATTTCTTTTTGGTTCATGGTGGGTTAAATTTAGGGGTTAGCTAAGCATGCTGTACATGAGTGGTCCAGTTTCCTTTGTTATTACACAGGAAAGTTTCCATCTAAACTCTTTGTTGAAGGCCACCACTGGATTCAGGCTTCAACAATTCAAGCTATTAGAATCACTCCTAGCTCTGTCGAATAAGTCCCAAGTCCTGGAGTAGTACACCCAATCAATCTCTCTGTTCACCTGTCTCTCTCTAAATATCTTCATTTTTCTTATTCAAACTTATGTAGAGAAATATATTCTACAATTATTTTTAAGTTAATATAATATGTAAGATTTAGGAAAGATATTAATATAAATAAAATGTTTTATAGATATATGTATACATAGAGAGATATATGCCATGCTTGAGTATATATAAAATAATATAATATATACATATTTACTATTATATATCTATATGCCTAAATATAGATGTGTGTGTGTGTGTGTGTGTGTGTGTGTATATATATATATATATATATATATAGTGATGACTGAAGTAAATTAGCAAGAACATCACTCCCTGGAGGGTAATTAGATATGCAGAATCTTGTCCTAGAATAAACCTGACCTATTGACGACCCCATAGCAGAGGGTAGGGGATGACTGTGAGAGCTGATACCCTGGGGGATGGGCCACGCAGAGGCAGCTTTAGTTGTGTAAGGACAGGGTCACTCCCAGAGACTTAGTACAGGAGGGGCAGCAGATAGACACCCCGACCTCTCTCCTCTGTCTTACAGTCTTTAGGTGACACTGTTTCTGGCTGAAACCAAAAGGGAGGGTGATTGATGCCCCCGTGTGGATCAACTTCCTAGGTCACATAGTGAGACAGAAAAGGTTGGAGAATGTTCTAGAAAGGGAGAACACAAATGGGCAATAATAAGTAATCCAGTTTAAAAAAAATCAGTTAATGTTCAACACCCTGAGTTTAAATTTCAGAGGCTCAGGAATTTTAATTCTCAGAGATGATACTGTGATTAGTGAAACATGACATTTCGGGATTTAAGAATTGTAAAGCTGCTCTCTGATGAGAAAGAATGTTATTCCTTCAGCTCCATCACGAAGGTAGGAGGCTGTTCCCACAGCACTGAACTATCCAATTTACCCTCCTCCTCTTGATGTACTGGGGAAACATTAATCCAGGCATTTCCCCTCATTTCCACTTCTGACATACTCACTGGTATGGAGAAGTAAAGATAAAAGCTTTGAAGGCATTTCCATCTCCATGATTTGTTTTTTTTTCTCTCTCTTCATACTCCTGAATGTGTCCAGTGTTCCCTCTTAATCCAACTATGATTAAGAAATGTAAACTTGGTGACTGACAGTGTGGATCTATCTGTGCACTGTAATGTTCATAAACACTCCTGCATGATGCTATTGAAGTATTGCAGGCCCCCTTCCCTATCTGCTCTGTAACCCCAGGCAGACCTCTGCTGACACTTCATCTATATGAGGGCTTGTGTCCATGGCCTGCCAGAGCTCAGGCTACCTGGGCATGAAATACACATTGCTATAATAAGCAATATGCTGAGATTCAGTATTTCTTCAGCCTAAACAGGGATGTCAATGCCCTAAAAACAGAGGCTTATATTGACATAATGGTGGCCTGCAAGACTTCAATATTATATTATATGTTGGGCTGAGAGTGCAGCTCAGTGGTAGAAAGCTCACCTAGCACATGTGAGTCTTTAGGTTTGTTTCCCAATACCACAAAACAAAATCAGCAACACAAAAAAGCATTACATTCTAAAATAAATATTTGGGGAAAATATAGAAATCTGTAGGGAAACAAAAATCCACAATTACACTATTAGACATTCACTATGAACATTTTTGTATGTATTATTCAATTGTGATTTTCCTCAATGTACCTATATTTACATTTCCACCTATATATATCTGTATGTTACTAAATTTATAAATCTTACCTACATTAATATATATATATATATATATATATATATATATATATATATATATATATATATATATAAAATTGATATCAATTTGGAAATCTTTTTCTCATAAAATTATCTATATATTTTAGAGGGGGTTTTGTTTGTGTTGATTGGTTGGTTGGTTGGTTGGTTTTCTTTTGTGGTAGTGCTGAGGATCAAACTCAAGGCCCTGCACATGACAGATAAGTGCTCTATCACTGTGCTGAACTTCCAGTACTATATGTTTTAAATAATCTTCTAAAGTGTGATGTTTAATGATTTTGTGATTTTGCATTATTATATTTTTGTAAATAATTCTCTTTTAAAAATTGTAAACCACACTCTAAGAAGCCCATTACTTATTTATATCTTGAAGTAATTTATAAAAATATAATTACTGAGCTAAAATGGTTATAAGGATTACTTTCTTAAGTTTCCTTTTTTTCAATTAATCATAAACTAACTAATTTTCTATTTTAAGAAAAATTTAAAAAGTACTCTATCAGGGGCTGGAGTTGTGGCTCAGTGGTAGAGCACTTGCCTGGCATGTGTGAGGCCCTCGGTTTGATCCTCGGCACTACATATAAGTAAGTAAATTAATTAAATTAAATATCCATTGAGAACTAAAAAAAAATTAAAAGTACTCTATCAAAACTTGTAATTTTATTCTATGTATTTAGAATACCTGGAACTGCTATTGAGAAGTGTAATTATTGGGTTAAAAGGACTGCATGGGTAATTCATTTTTAAAATCCTGTGTAATATATGTAAAGGAAGCACTCTCACTTGTTTTGTCTGCATTCATAGCAGATACTTTGGTATGCACTGGTTATGAAAAGTGTCAGAATATTTGAAAACTTGACAGATTATTCTGGGCAGAACATTTTCTTTCTTGACAGAATGCTTGCTCCTAGCCCTATCTCTGCTTCACTGGGCAGGAGTGCCTGTTCTGTTTGACTTCATCTATTTTGAAGTTTCAAATGGTCACAACCTATAAGACAGAGTGACAAAAGGCCATCAATCAATGTAAATCGGTGCTCAGCCCATGGGTCTGGGCCTGGGTTGGGAGATGGTCAGTGGCGGTTCTTTGGATGTAAATCTGCCTCTCATATAGCTGTGGCTAATGCAAAGGCAGGTCACAGTGCATGATGAGGATTCTAATATTAAGTGCATTTTAAAAACTTGAAATGCATGTATATAAATTGAGTTTTGAGCAGATTCTATTTTCTCCCAGCAATACTATTCATTAGTTACCAGATGGATATCATTTTTGAAAGTATTGATTTTTCAATGGCCATAGAAACATCTTTGTGTGTCTGCCGAGCTTGGTTATTAATTTTGTTGTTATTCTTTTGAAAATTATCACTTGTGAGCAGCTGAAGTTTGAGCTGGGAATCAGGATTAAAATCAAGGCAAAAAAAATGTTTCTAGCATGACCTTAAAATTGGGAATATTGTAAGAATCTGAATAGCTTTTTATCCTGAATGAGTATAAATACATACATGCACACAAAATCTTTATTACATGTAATACTGCCACTGCTTCTGGGGACAATATCTTTAGTGTGAAATAAGAGAAGGGATGCACGGACATGTAAGAGCATTATAGGCTTTCCTAGAATTCTTCTCCAAGCTGTCTGAGAGGACGGGGGACTTTGTGACAAAGACTGAAGTCCTTTTGTGAAGAGGTAGCTTTGCGATAGTGGTTCCCACTCCTCCTTCTTATCCTCCTCTCCCACCCCCTCCTTTTTCCTCTTTCTGTTTCTACCTCCCTTCTCTCTTACTTTTTCTTCTATTCCTTTCTTTCCTTTTTTCTTCTATAACATCTTTAAATATTTTATTGTCCAGAGTAATGCATGTTAATTGTAAAACAAAAACTTAGAAAATATAAACAATCATGAAAATAAAAATGATCAGAATCACTTGTAATTCTGTTTCACAGAATGAATGCTCAATATTTGGAGTGGAAAATAGAGAGAGAGAGAGAGAGAGAGAGAGAGAGAGAGAGAGAGTTAAAGCATGCACACACACACACACAGGTATACATGTATAATTAACTAAGATGGCCAGTGTTAAATTCTTTTGATTAATAAGAATAATCAGGTTATTTTGATTAGTAAATGGCTCTTAAGATATAATCAATTAAAAAGTGCTCCTTAAAAAATAACTTAGGCATAGGAAGATAAGTACTGCATCACTTATGTATTTGTAGAGACTAAAATAAATTAATGTTATGAAAATTAAATACAATTGTGATTACTAGAGACTAGAATAGGCAGGAGAGAGAGGAGCTTGAGGGAAGACAGATAATGGATTCCAAAATAACAAAAAGCTGGAATAAATTCTAGTGTTCTTCAGCATAGTGGAGTGGCCACAGTTCATAACAACTTATTCTATGTTTTATAAAGAATTAGAAGAGAGGAATTCAAGGGCTCCAAACAAAGAAAAAGGCAAATTCTTAAGGAGATGGAGATGCTAATTGCCATGATTTGACCATTATACGTTGTATATATGTATTGAATTATCACACTGTACTCCATAAAAATGTACCATTATTGTATATCAATTAAAAATGAATTTTAAAAAGCTGATGCAATTTCTGAGAATATGTTTCCATAGAGTGACATAGACTGTCTCCTCTGTTTCTAGTGTCATTCTGAATACGATTTGAGGAGGAGGACAGGTAGTCTTTGAAGCTTCTCCATCAGAGGAAGGCGTGTGTCTCTTTGAACTCCCTCCTCCATGTCCCCCAGCTCTGCAGCAGTGGGTGCAGCCAGCATGGCACTGGGAAAAGGCTCCAAAAGACCCTTGAGGAATTGGGTCGAGGTTGCGGATGTTTAAAATGTGTTCAAGAGAAAGATTTCTCTAGAGATTTCGCCTGGAAGCATTTAAAATATTCTCAGTGGTAGAGGCAGGCTCTAAGTCTTGCCACACTTCAAAGTAGGATCAATGAGCAAGGAGAACGCTCCACGAATCACCAGCTTCCCTACAGGAGATGTTCATCTCTACCTATGTCCCCCTCCCTCTCCACTGGGCCCGCTCAGATGTCTGGGCCCGGGCTATCATGCTCTGTGTGCTGTCCAATGCTGATCAATACAAAGAGGCAGGGAAGGAAGGCTGTTGTGTGCAAAAAGTCACCAGACGTTGAGAGACAGAAGCTCTGATTACGCTCTTACTATGGATCCACTAAATTTTTCTTGAATTGTTCATATGAGCTTGAAAGGGACTCCTGTGCCATGAAAAACAGTGAGATTACTTTCGAAGATATTATGATATTTTCTCAGTAGATGGCGATGTTTTGAACAAAGAGGCTTTGGGTGAGCTCATTTAGAAACGTGAAATTGAATAAGGTTTCTTTAAATAAAAAGAATCCCATTGTCACAACCTACAAAACTTTGACACAAAGAAGTGTGTAGTAATAAGAGCATGTTCCCTAGTTCCCAAATCAGCACTATCCTATAAAAATATAACAGGAGCCATGTTGCACTTTTAAAGTTTTTGGAAACAACATTGAGACAATGTTGACGTAAATAAAATAGGTGAAATTCATTTCAGCAAATTATTTAATTTCATTAAATATACAAAATTTAAGGTTTCAACATGTAATCAATATCAAAATTACCAGGGAAATATTTTACATTCAGATAACCTGTATTTAAGTCTTCAATAGCCAGTAATTGATAGCTACCATGCTACACCAACTGATATGTTTTCCTTCTTTTATTTCTTCATAAAAGGGTAAATTTTCAGAACCACTGATTTGAACAGGGATCATGTTTTTATTTTTTAGAGTATTTTGTGTTGAATTTGATCCTTGCTAAAGTAGTGTCTTTGGCTAAGCAAAGACGTGTGTGTGTGTGTGTGTGTGTGTGTTTCAACACAAGTTTTGGTCCTCCATAGAGAAATCAATGCACATATCAGTATCCAGGAAGAATGTCAGAAAGTTTTTTGTTATCTACTAAAGCAGTGAATCTCTCCTATGTACCAGGAACTGTTCTAACAAATAAAGCTTATCTTTGCATTTCTAAACAAGACCTGTATTAAATAAATGTTGATAGAGACTCCCTATGACTTGGAACTTCTCTATCCATTTCTCGCCATTCAGTCCATTAATGAACTTTTATGGGGTTCCTCACACTTACTGAAAGTGCACAATGTAGTAATAAAGCGGCTACCCCAAAGATCCCAGGTTAGTGGGGGAGTGGACCTAGCTGACAATTACATAAAATAGCATGAATGCTGCTAATTCATACTTAAGGGGCCATGAGAGTAAAGAAGAGGCACACTCATTCAGACTGTGGCTGCTCATGATGGAGGGGAGGGACTGAGGGGGTTTCTTTAAAGGTTTGCTGTCTGAGCTGGGTCATGAAGGAATGAACAGGGTTAGAAGAGTTGGGAGATCGCATCTTCAGTGGTAGGGGTGGGGGAGGGGTGAAGATGCATCCAGCAGGGGCCAGAGGCATGAGAAAAGGCGGCAAGTTTGAAGAACTGCAGGTAACTGAGGCTTTCTGTTATGTAGGAATGAAGGGTTCAGTGTTTCAAGAGGTGAACAATGCTCAGATTATTAGAACCTTTATGTTTCAAGCTATTGAGCTCAATCTTGAAAATCAAAAGAAGAATTAAAGGATCCTTATCAGGAGAATGATGTGGTTGGATTTCTGTTTTGGGAAACTCATTTTAGCTTCAGTATGGAGAATGGATTTGAGGGCTGTAAGACGAGGCAGAAAAACTCAGTTTTGAAGTTTTTTCAATGACTGTGAGAGGAACAGGAAGAGAGTGACCTGCAACAGAGGCCAGAGCTATGAATTAGCATTGGGTTTGAAAGAGATTTGGGAAGAGGATTAATAGGAATGGGTGTGCAGTTGTGAGGGAAAAAGACATAGACATCAGGAGAGATCAGACTTTTAGACCTGGATGGTTTTAGAACTGTGGAAGTTTTATACAAAATTATGAATTCACAAGTGCCTGGTTGCTTCTCAGGGCCTTAGAAGTCCCAAATTTGGGGGACCGGCCTTGGAACGTAAGCTTCCAAATTAAACTGAATTTTTCCTGCTCCCAGATTTATTTGGATGACAGAGATGCAATAGGGAAGGAGAGGATCTGTGGGGGAAGATGATTCTAATTTGAACTATTTTTGAGAGGCAGATGGTGCATTTACACGGTGATGCTGGACACTGACACAGAGCTCATGATGGCTGTGGATTGCAGAGGTTTCTGGAAGTCAGAACTTGAATGAAGTCACAGGAATCGATGGCACCATCCTGTGTAGAAGAAAAGGTGTGCCCTGTCTCTGGGAAAGACCAACATTCTGCAGTGGGAAGACAATTGTCTGAGAGGGAGTGAGCAGGAAGCTCTTGGGGAGTCAAGTAAAACAAGGTACCAGGAATGAGTTTTCAGGACTGCACAGAGATACAGTTTGCAGATCTGTCACTATTCATGACAGACAACCCACACGCTCTAGTGGTCTCAAGAGTGCTGAAGATTTAATTTGCAAGTACCTTGAGAGATGAAAAGTCTCTCCACTGCATATTGTATTACTAGTGACTGATGGTTCTTCACTTTAGAAGGTGTTCTTTCTCTGATTTGCCACGAACCACAACCTGAGGAAAGGGCTGAGTATTATTCTCTTCTCTATTGATTCTTCCAAATTGGCATTTTGTTCACTCCTTTGTAGCACATCTCATTTGGACATGCAACCTTCTACCTCTTTCTTTCTAGGTACCATTTCCATACTCTTGGTCAGTGTCCTCATTCATAAATAATGTTAGCACCTTCCTTAGGGTAACCAGCCTAAATACCTGGACAACCTTTGTACTATTCCCATACTGTTACTTCTTTCTGCTCGTGACCTCACTTCTTCTCTGCAGCTGACATTAAACCCTCTCTTTTTGTATCTGTGGCTCCTTAATTTTCTAATAGAAAATCCAGAAATTGATCAGACACATGGAATCTAAGCTCATTTTTTTAAGTCTAATCTGCATAGCATGTCTCTTACTTCTCTATCTAATTGGTCTGTACAGTTAGTCACTCTCTGTGACACTGTCTTATTCTCCTCTCAATTCCCACATCATTAAAGTTGGGTAAGTAACTCCTTCATTGCTTAGATAGAACTTGTGTCTTCTCTGAAGGCCTCATTTCCCATAGGAAAATAACTCTGTGTGGTGCCCAGAAGGCAATTCATGTGAAGATACACACAGGAACCAAGCAAGAAATGAATAGTAGCAGTGGAGAATGGGCTTAAATGGAAAGCTATATCCTATCCATATTCATTCAAATTTGAACCTTTTAAAAAGACCATTTTGATCAAACAAAACTACTATGAGTCCTTCTTCTAGTCTTTGTATCCTCAGCATCTGCAAATAAATATGTAAATCAGGTAAATATTATTAAGCACTTGGAACATTGTCTGGTAAGGCTATACAGGGGTTGGAGGCACATAAAAAATCTGGTACACAGATTTCACTTAAAAGTTTGGAAAATATGCTCTTGGCCCCTGGCCCTCTGATTTAAGGAACCAACATTATATTAGAATATCTGGAAACATAGTAACTAGAATCATAGTGATCAGGATCCAATATCCAGCCCAACTTCCTCCATGTTACAGATGAAGAAACAAGTCCAGAGAAGTTTGGCCACTACTGCACAAGGGTTCACTGCCCCCCACACATAAAAGCCAACACCACGGTACCAAAGTCTTTGCAAAAAGAGTTTTATTGAAGGTCAATGGACAAAGACTGGAGGAGTTCTCAAATCTGTCTTTCCATAGGCTGATAGTAAAGAAATGTAAGTAGTTTGGAGAAGGGGAGCCAGGATTGATTGGTTGTGACCAGGAGTCTTGGTGGAATAGTATGTAGCTGGTATGCAGATCCAGGTGGAACTTGTGAATAATTCTGGTCTTTTTGCAGCTGTTGACAGAAACCCTCACCTATAATCTAGGTCCATAAGGTCGTCTTATCACTCCTGAGATTCCACTTTTTGGAGATTTTTGATTCTACCAGACTCTCATAATCATTTTAGGTCAGGTCCTAGAGTTTTGCCCCTGTATCTTAGGAAAAAGTTTGGATAGTTTTTTATGAAAGTTGCCATTCTGTGGCCCGATTTTACTACCAATCACACCTTGTCTTGGCCCCTCAAGAAACAGCTAGTACTCTAGATGTTAGGTCTAAAGCTGCTAGAGGTAGCTAGCTATTCATCCAGCACTTATTTAAAGAGAAAATAATTCTGATGGCTCTGCTGTACGTCTACCATTAAGGATTTTATTCTTTTGGAAATGCTCTAGGATATGGCTGAGGCAGGTATCAACCAAGAAGAGGCTGAGACAGAATTCTTAAATCCAAGATGTCATGATGCTGCTGCCCTTGTAGCATGAGTGATGTTGATAAGCAAAGACAACAAGAATTATCAAACCTGCTCATTCAGAAATGGTCCCCCACCCCGGAACCCACCTATGCTCCTGTCACTAATGAAGCTGGTCACAGGTAGCCAAGCCAGCATGCATTGGCTGTTGGGTGAAATAAACTGTTTTCAGTGAGGCTGTAACTTACTGGCTGTCTATGTTGCTGCACCCAGAAGGAAGCATAAAGTGGCTGTGTTTGGAACATGGGAAATTATAGAGGGGTGCTCATTGAGAGGCAGTAGAGGTAGCAGGAGGCCAAAGCTACCCCACTACTGACTTTGCTGTAAGGGATATTGTTGGGTCCCAGCCCCTAGTATAACCAGAGAGGGGTTGAATGAGCACTTATTGTCTTTGGGTGTCAAAAAGTAATGCTTATTTCATGTTTTCATATTTATATTTAATATTTATACTTAAGAACTCCTTGAAAAATATGAACACTTTTCCCATTATTCTTTCATAGCTCTCTTCTTTACTCATCTAAAGATAATTGTATAGTTGATGATAGAATGACAACTTCTCCTTCTGGATAGAGAACTAGAATATTCTATATATTTTTTGTTACCGTCTGTTAACAAAGCCAATGGCTTCTTGAAAAATAAAATGACCTCCTCTATGTCTCCTAAATTTCCCATCTTGTTCTCTTTAAATCTAGGGCATAAATAAAAGGATTAAGGATTTGTAAGAAATAAAAAAAAATTATTCCTGCTTCCCTTTCCAATTAAAAAAAAATCAAATAACTTCCTTAAAACCCTAAAAGCTAGAAACCAGTCATGGTTTCTTTTAGCCAGTGTAGGTTGCACATTTAATCTACCAGGGTGTTGAATTATTGATGCTATATTTCTTTTTTCTTAATTTTGTAATACTTCTTGTATACTTGGCTTCACCCTGGGCTTTCATCCTGATTTCACATTTTTATTTTAGCCCATGACAAGTATTAATAATTTAAAGTCTGGAGTTACATCTTATCAATCTCCTTTGGGGAGTTTGCAAGGCAAAATTGATTGAAATAAAATTCTGTGTTCAGGATGTTTACTATGGAAAGACACAGCTTCACTGTTTGATGAGTAAGGCCATATCAATATGTTAACCACCATGCACATATGTTAAGGTAGAGATTCAGCACAGGTTTGTTTTATTTTTTATTTTTTTAATAACTCATTAGGTTTAGTAAAGTTGTTGAAATAAAATGGCCAAAGTAATTCATAAGAAGGCATGGTGCTTGGAGACTTCAGGCCAGGATAAACACCCTCTCTAATTTAAACAAAACTGACTTAAGATGGAACTGTATGCATGGTCATCTCAAGAGCTGGGAATGGCTGACAGGGGTAATTGAACATTAGTTGTTTTTTTTTAACGGCTAGAGTAGGTGACAGGTAGTGGAAATGAGAAATTGAAAGTTTGATTTTTTTTCCTTCAGTTTAGTAGACTTCAGGAAAATATATATATATATATATATATTTTTTTAATTTTGGAAAGGGAATTGAGATTTCTAAATTTGACGTGGCTCAATCTGATAGTTCTGTAAGAAAAAAAATTAAATTATTAACATTTCTTATTTTAAATTTATAGATGCCAAAGATTTACAAATAATTATTTTCTCCTTTTCAGCATCTACTCAAATGGCCCCCATGCAGTTCTGAAAATAAATAAAAGACTCATAAGTTTCTGTGGTTGCATTATAGTGAAAAATGTGCCTACTGGAAGATTCTAGTGCTAGAAAGCTACGCTTCCAGAAGTAGGAGGTTTGCTCTGTGTGGGAAACTTGGTAGGCTTACTCAATGAATCCGACTCAGTTAGAACTGATCACTCTGCAGTAATAGTCTTTTGTCTTTCTGTCCTTAAAGCGGAACCAAGTACAAGGCTCAGAACAGGGAAGAAAGCACCCTTCTATTCATTATCCGTATTATCTGTGATCAGTCACATGGCGTTTATATGGGTTTCAGCCAGGAAAAGCCCCCAGTGTCGTGAACCACAGCATTTTGATAAGAGATTCTCACCAAGTGAGAGGAAGGATCTCATTAGGGACCATGTGAGGTAAAGTGCCTATGTGTCTGCCCACTTCATGTTCCAGGACCACTGAGCCATGCCAGGAGCTGCATACATTAAGTCATTTGTTAGATGCATAAATAAATACTAGAAGCTTCCAATTCCACACAATGACTTGATCTAAATCTAATATCACAGCAGTTTCTCCCTTTACAATAGGAGTATCATCTCCAGCTCAGTCTCTTAGATTCCGCAGGACTTCTAATTGCTTGCTTTTCTCCCGGTTTCGCTAGCTTCATCCTCTTCAAATGCCACCTCTAACCCCGCTACATTATCATATCTTTATTTTGGAATGGTTATACCAGCTTGTGTTTTAGATTCCCTCAGCTCTTATTCTCTGCCTCCAATTCAAGATCTTTTCCTCTTATCTGGAATGGTAAAGCCTCAGATTTTATTTGGTTCTAGGTAGTCTCCACTCCCCATCTGTCTCTGAAATTTACAAATCTTATTGGTCTTAGAGGCTTCAGACCTTGAGATGTTAGAACTGGAAGATGCCTTTGAAATGTTCCTATTAAATCTCTCCAGTTTTCAGAAGGAAAAACTAAGGACTAAAGTCACCCAGAATGCCGCAGTCTCTGGCTGGGCACAAATCATGAGCCTCCACACAGCTTGTAGATTCAAACAGCAATTCTTTATTCCCGAACTCACACCAGCCGTCTACAAACATGTTCTGGGGGAATCCACATTCTATGCCCAAATCCACACTCTGCCCAAATCCACTACTCTGCCCAAATCCACCACTCTGCCCAAATCCCCTCCACATGGGGTTCTGTCTCCCAAAATATACTGTCTGACCCTAAGAACTCAAGAGGAACTCAGCAGCAGGATGCGCCCTATTCTAAAGGGGGAACACCCTAATCTCCTATTATGCTAAACCGCCCTGGTCCTTGAGCAAGCTCACCTTTCAGAAGTCCTTCCACTAGACAGCATGGAAGTAAGCTGGCAAGGAGATTGTCATACCTACTTGGCTGATGGCTCCCAGCACCAGAAGGCCAAGAAAAGGAGGAAAAGAAATTCTCTGCTTCTCAGGCACTGCCTTGAGAGTCTGTGGAAGAACTGTGTCAGCAGGGGCATCTTCAGCACCAGCATCTGCAGGTCAGAATGGAAGGAGAAAGAGATGGGAAGGCCCTGAAAGAAAAGAAAAACACATAAATACACAACTATCCATCAGATTGCTGGTGTTTCTTGTTTGCACATGGGGTGATGCTGTGATAGTGATGGCAAGGTACCAGGTAACAGCCATCTGCAATACTATTTAGAATCAGCTTCCAAGTAAATTTGGGTCACCGTTCCATATGGCATACTATCTAAACCCTTATTTTTATCCTTCCTACATTAATCATCTTTGTGTGATTGTAACAAAAAACCTGAGATGATCAACTTATAAGAATGAAAGATGTATTCTACTTCACAGTTTTGGAGACTTAGTTGGTCCATTGAGATTAGGCCTGTACACATCATGGCAGGAGTGAATGGTAAAAGAAACCACCCACCTCATGGTACCCAAAGGGAGAGAAGGTCCCAACCACCCTTACAAGGGCATTTCCTCGATGACCTGACTCGATTCCATTAGGCCCCGCATCCTAAAGTTTTTTCCACCTTCTAAAGTACCACAGACTGGGGACCAAGTCTTTAACACATGGATTTTGGGGCAGGGGGAGATATTCAAGACCCAAACTACTGCACTTCCTGTTTTTAATTTAAAAGAAAAGTTTTAACAGAAGTTATCACTTCCACTGAGTGATACTACAAGTATTTTGGAACACACCAAAAAGATTTCTGAAACTAGAAAATTTACACTTTGCTCCTTTATGGATTTGGAGTCAATGGAACACTTGAATGAAGAAATGGCTGTGCAATTGTGCTCCTGAGATTTTCTAGGCATTAAAAAATAAACTGACCAAAAATAAAGTACCTAAAATTGAGTGTACTTTTAACACCTTAGTCCTGGAAGATTCTACCAGTCAATAATTCTGTTTGCCTAAAACTTTATATTCTGATATTTGTCTTAATCAAAAAGCATCTTTAAAATTTTATTGGTTCCTTTTTAGGTATACACAACAATAAAATGCATTTTGTTGTAATATGTAGGCATGAAATATATCTTATTCTAGTTAGGACCCCATTCTTGTGGATGTACATGCTGGTGGGATTCACTGTGATATTTTAATATATGTACATAGGACAAATATGTCAGATTCATTCCATAGTCTTTCCTTTTTCTATATTTCCTCCCTTTCCTTCATTCCCTATTGTCCAATCTACTGAAATTATATTTTCTCCCACTCCCCTTCTTATTGTAGTATAGATTCCATGTATCAGAGAAAACATTCCACCTTTGTCTTTTGGGGACTGGCTTAGTTCACTTAGCATGATGGTGTCCAGACTCATTCATTCACTGCCAAATGTCGGAAGTCATTCTTCTTTATTCATTTATCAGTTGAAGGGGACTTACGTTGGTTCCATAGTTTAGCTATTATAAATTGAGCAGCTATAAACATTGATTTTAAGTCCTTTGGATATATTCTGAAGAGAGGAATAACTGGGTCAAATTGTTGTTCCATTCCTAATTTTCTAAGGAATTCCATACTGCTTTCCTGAGTTGTTGCACCAATTTTCCATCCCACCAACAATGTATGAGTGTAACTTTTCCTCCACATCCTCACCAGCATTTATTGTTACTTGTATTCTTGATAATTGTCATTCTGACTGGAGTGAGATAAAATGTCAGTGTAGTTTTAATTTTCATTTCTTTAATTGCTAGAGATGTTGAACATTTTCAAAAAGCATTTTTAAACAGGTTTCCATGTTTTGTTTTTCCAACCTATGTATTCAGTGTGTGTTTAAATCTGTTTGTTAAGATCTTTCTTAGGAGTTTAATTATGCTTTTATGAGAAGAAATCATAAATATTTTGCATAAATTGAGATACACTATGTAATGCACCATGCATTTTTAAAGCTCAGTCTGGACCCTTGTTTCCATTCATTTTCAGGTCTCATATGTCAGATGGTTTCATTTCTCTGGTATTGAGCAGATGTTGACACTCAAAGAAAAAGTACTGTGTATGTGGAATAATTATCCTCTGGATACCCTAAAGTACTTTAACTGGATATAAGAATCTGGCCCTCAGAGCTCAAAAGAACAGACACTGGTCTTGCCATAAATTTAAAACTTTACAGAATAAAAAGTGTTAATATTTTTACTTAACAAGAGGATTTTTAGTACTTATCCCTACCAGGTTCCTGGTATCTGATGTACTTTAGAATATGTTGGACATTCTTCTTCATCTAAGGCAGACAAATGTCTTTAACCTTAAAGACAAATGAAGCTCTATCCACATCCATGTTTCACTCAATGGCATTGGATATTTTTGTCTTCAGTTAAGAAACAAATGCACATTTAAAAGAAGAAGTAGCCTAGACAAAGTAACGCTCACTGAGGTTAGATGAGCAAGTTCAAGATTCTTCTCTGCTACTTACCATCAATGTCATCTTGAAGAAGTCACAGTGTTTGTCATAGTTCAAGCTTGTTCACTATTCTCCAGAGTCCTTTGCTGAATTGAAAATAGGGTGGATTGTTTGATGTATATATTGAAAGAGTTCTGGAAAATAACCTACTAAGGTTATCTGAGTACTATAATCCTTCTGTTCAACAGTGAAAGCTTTAAATATAATATCCTGGGAGTTGTTTTGAACTGCTAAGTTTTTCTTTACTTGTTTTGTAGTAACAGAAGACTAATACAGTGTTCATGAAAGTTTATGTCCTAAGGATTGGGTTAAAATGTAATTGGCAGTAGGATGTACTCATTAAATGAAATTTGGATTGAATGGGAGATGCAATTTTGCTTTTAAACCCATGGCCCTAGTTCTGTTTATTTAAAAAAATCAGGATTGTAGGTTTAAGCTCTAGAAAAATTGTGTAATACTAGAAAAGTTTACACTATATGCTAGGAATGGGTTCTTGTCTGTTAAAATAATTTCAAGTGACAAATGAAGACATTTTTAATGACTCTTAGAGGGTAAGAGAAGTCCAAAATAATTTCTGATCCTGCGTCAAGGCAAAGTCCTTCAGAATTTGAGTATAGTTAGACATAAAAATATGCATGAATAATTATTAAAAGCAAAGTTTGGGGTATACAGGGTGGCTTTATCTGGTACTGTTAAAATCCACTAGATTGAGGTATGATGAATAAAGCAAATTATGGTGGGGAATCAAAACTACAGTCTTAGTTGATACTGAATGTTGTTCTGTTCCAGGCTTTGCTATTTTATCACATGCTGCTCCTATTTCTGAAAACATATTACTTCATCATTACTCAAAAAGTTGCTCTCCTCTCCATGAAAGTGCCATTATGCTGACTATTTGGATGTCATATATTAAATTTATAGTGCAAAGTTTAAATATGAATTTGGAGTACAAATAAGATGAATAATTTATACCCAAAGAACAAAGAAGTGTTCTTTGGTAATTGTGGTTTCTGAGTATTCAAGTCTTTGATGAAATTTAACTTAGAATTTGTCAAATCTGCACATACATAAGCATAGATTAAATTTTAATTCAGTTTTGATATGCTTTTTAATATCAAAGTTGTAGCATTATAATTGGATTATAACAAACTCAATTTATATGTTGCCAAAGTAGTTGATTCTAGAATTCTAGTTATGATTATTACCATTATAATTACTCTTGAAAGACCTGGCAATCACTAAATATTAAAAGTGCTAATAAGGGAAATTAAATTCTAGAAAGTTTAAGCCTACATTTTGAATGAAATATGTCTTTCATGCCTTGTGATCACCTCACACTTGTAAATTCCATGTGTTTTCGTATTTCTTTTCATCCTCCTCAATTCCAATTGTTAATCCTTTTAAAAATGCTTCCTGGAGCTTTTCTGAGACAGACATGGTTGTGGGTGCTGTGGAGCTACATTTTGTCAGCTTCTGTTCTTAATTCACCCCTGTTCCCTCCTGCCCAGGAGCAAGTGGTTCAGGAAGCCACACTACAGCAATGGCTTTGAAAGATACTGGAAAGACACCCATAAAACCAGAGGTAGTGGTTCTCCAAAATAGAATCACTCTTGCCAGCATGAAATCCCCAGAGAAGGTGTGGCTGACTTGATCATAGGTATGGATGCCTATAAAGACCTTGAGAATTACTACAAGAAACGTTCCTTGTGTAAAAGATTCTAACACCTGATATCATTTCCAAATGGGATTTGGGCTCCTGGACTTGCAAAATCTTTTTAGGGTTGTTGAACAGATCACTACCATTAGCACTGAGCTCGGTGGAGGTTAAAGTCAACATTACAGATGCCAAAGACAACTATTTTAATGAATTAATTATCTGTTGTTTAAAGCAAAAAGGAAATGCTTCATTCATTATGCAAATCATTGACACTCTCTCTGTCTCTGTATCTCTGCACATACACCGAAATACATTTATTTCTTAACCATTTGGGGATGATTTATATATCTGTGTCCCTTTCCCCAAGTACTTTGAGGTGCATTTTCTAAGAAAAAAATATCATCTTATTTTAAAGTAGTGCAGTTATCAACTTCAGTAAATTTTACACTGACGCCTTTTATCTAACCTGCCACTTCTATTCCAATTTCATCAGTTGATCCATTAACATCCTTGAAAAGCATTTACTGTCCTGTACAGGTTCCAGTCTGGAATTGGGTATTGCACTGAGTACCTTTGACTTTCTTTACTCTGAAACATTTCCACTGACATTCTTTGCTTTTGCATTAACATTTTTGAAGAATACCAAACCATCACCTGTCATCTTTATAAAAAATAGTATTATTATTCTTATCTTGGGTTTCTCTGATGTTTCTTTGGGATGGGATACAACTTTTGCATTGTCATTTTGTATCTTTAGAGTATCATGCCTGGAATCACATGGCATCTATGCATCCACTTCTAGATAACATTGATTTGGCTAGGCCACAGTGCCTGGTTATTCAATCAAATGCTAATATAGGTCTTACTTTGAAGATATTCTATGAATGTTATCAAAATCTGTAATCTTTTGATTTTTAAGAGAGACTATCCCAAATAATTTTGATGGGCTTGTTTCAGTTAGTTGAAAGCCTGGGTTTCCTTGTAGTAGAGAAATTCTTTGTATTTATGTGGCTGGAAACTTCTTCTCATGTGTTAAAATTCCCTCCCATCCTTCTTGATGGCCTTCCCTATGAATATCAGACTTGCTTATTCAACCACAATTGTGTAAGCCAACTTCTTGCAATAAATCTGTTAATATATGTCCCCATTGATTGGGCTTTTTTCTAATGGAACCATATCTGACAAATTTAAATTCATATTAGTTTCCTATTGCTGCTATAACATATTGACATAAATTTAAACAATAAAGTTTATTGTTTAGATTTCTAGGAATCAGAAGTCGAAAATATGTTGCAGGGCTGTATTCCTTCCAAAGCTCTATTTCCTTTCTCTTTACAGCTTGTACAGACTGCCTGTGTTCCTTGGCTTCTGGACCCTCCATAATTCTGATCTCTACTTATTTTGAAAGTCTTCTTTTCTGATTTTTTAACACAGTTGGCTCCCTCTTTCCCTTATAAAGATTCTTGTATATATATTGAGTCCATCTAAATTATCCAGCAAAATTTCTCCATCAAAATGTCCTTAATTTTATCTTGTCAGCAAAGTCCCTTTAGGTCTGTAAATTAACATATTCACAGGAGATGAAGATTAAGAAGTCATTTTTGAGAAGAGGTCAATTTTATGTGCATCTGGGTTCAATATATTAGAGAAGCTACTAAATATCCCAAGATTATGACCACTCCCTTTAGCCAGAGGTGTGAACAATTTCTATGAACATCACTTATGCCAATTTTGATCTCAGATCTAATAGCACGATTGGTTTTAGGATTAGTGTGTATAATGATCATGTAAAAATGTTTAAAATGAGAGATCATAACTTATTATTAATAAAAAGTGTATCTTGTGTGAGTCTTTCCTTTCTCATCATCTAAGTGAGAACATATGATTGAAGCTTTATCCCAACTTTGAAAATCCTGAGCCCTTTTCACAACCTCTCTTATTAACTTTTATGTGTGTGTGTGTGTGTGTGTGTGTGTGTGTGGTGAAAATAAATCTATTTCAAATTTAATTGAACTATGAAGCTTATCTAGAATGTCTAAGCCAATGTTTGGGTACCTTTAAATTAAATAATAAATTAGAATTAATATAGCTGGCTTAATGCTATATTAAGAGGAAAGCAAGTTAAGAGCATTGCAGGAAATAAGATTTAAACGTAACTGGCAACCAAACGCATAAGATCCAATAGGCTTTGTTCTAATATGGCACATCCTTAGCCTTGCGGAAGCATACAACAGTAAACTCATTATCCACAGTACCTTGTCTCCTTGAATGGTACCAGTCCCTAGGTTTGTTAATTTTTTTGCACTTATGGAGCATGTGCACCTATTGCAGATGAAAGTCAAAGTGTGTTTGTCATTTTTACAGAGAGAAGCTAGGTCTTGCACCATTTTTGTGTGATTCAATAAGACAGACCGAAGACTTACCTGCTAACTCACACCTTTGCAAGTTCAAGCACATCACACAGGAAAAAAAAAATATTCAAGGCTACCCAACATGCCATATTTTTCTTACCTCTGTTTTCAAGTGTTGCTGTACAACGACAGGTCAGTCCAGGTTGGATATTAACCCTTTTTCAATAATTATATTATTTTTTTGTTTCCAGAAAGATTAGACCAGATTTTAATCTGAAGACTGCTCCAAATTCTGCGCCCCCTCCCCAAATTAAGCTCCATGCACCTTGCCCTACCTGTTTCTAGTTGTAACCCTATGAATGGGGATCTGGGGCTGCTACCAGGATGAGTGAAGGCATTACCATTTTGGGACAATTCCTGCTTAAGTTCCGGACCTCTAAGCATACCTCATTATTTACAATTGGATGAATTTAGAATGGGTCACATGTCAGTGACAGGAACTTAAGATGACTTTGCTTCTGAATAAGATGAAGTCTACTTGTAATAGAGTTTTACTTTTTTTTTTTTGTTTTTAGCCCTTCACCAAACAAAAGCAACATTAAAAAAACAAAAACAAAAAAAAAACCTGCTTGGCTCTTTCATATCACATACAACTGATGAAATAATCAGAAGAAATGTTCTGGAGCTGCCTGTGTCCTGGTTCTTTGCCACACGCCTGACTGGGCTGATCTCTCATTAGTGTTAATGAGCCCAGGGTGGAAAGGTACTTCTTTTTTTGTTCCTGAGAGCATTTATTCTCAGTCATCTTGCACTTTCAATCACCACTAATAGCTATTTTGGCACAAATTCAAAGCAGGCTCAGTTAGGGGCAGAAGAAATATTTTGCATTAACTGGATTATTTTAAGTTTTCAGCCCCATGATGTGGCTTCAGGACAAAATAGATGGCACAGAGAAAGAAAGTTTGCCTCACTGAGAGCCTGCAAGGACATGGTTGCTGCAATGCTATGCCATAGTGGGTCCCATCAGCCATCACAGGCCACTGTGCATCTGAGGTCTTTCCTTGAGTCACTGGAAATGGTGACAGTGATTGTGATGTGTTTGCTGTGTGGCTGATATAATGATCTGGTGTTTGATTACAGTGACTGGAAAAAGAATTAAAAAAGAAAAAGATGTAACATATTAAATTTGGGTGTTTGCGTACTGGGTCCCTGTAGATTCTCTGTTAGTACATTGACAAACATTTATGTTGCCAGTAAATATCGAAATGTCTGAGAATAATGGATTGGGTTTCAACTTTCCTGTATAACTTAAGTACCTCCTCCCAGGGACAGGCATATAGCTGAAATGGACATATCTGGGATTGTCAGAGATCTGGAGTCAGGCTGGTTCTTACTGGTTTGAGGGCACTGAGCATAATAGAACCCCTGAAACATCCTACAGAAGGGCCCTGTGCCTGGATGCAGTCCAGCATAATAATTCAAAGGATGACTTTTGGAAACCTGGTTTTTAATGTTGAATCCACTAGTTATGAGTATTTGAATGCTTCATTCAATAATTTGAGGTTTAGTTTTATCAGTCAACTGAATGGGGGGAATAATATTAATTACTTTAAGTGTTAAATATGACGTGTGTGTGTGTGTGTGTGTGTGTGTGTGTGTGTGTGTGAAGCATGGTGACTGTGATGGACCAACATGCTCAATAAATGAAAGCTGATGTTATTTTCAGATTCAGACACTTTCCAAAGTATCTCAATTTCATCCAGGTGTCCTTCAGATTCTTAATGGATTCTTATCTTTTCTTACTGACAAAATCCTTGATAAAAGTCAAGTTCCCCCAGAAAAGGACATCCTTGATGAAGGCCATGGGTCATCTCAGATTTATAAGGACTTTGGCTCTGGCTTCCAGTGTGTCCTTTCCTATTTATTAGTTGAGTCATTGTCTTTTGTGACTCACCAGGCAGGGACAGCAGAGGTAGTATGAGGACCTTGAGACCTGAATATAAAACTAATTGATCCTTAAATCCTTTCTCTGAGACATGTGCAAGTGGAATATAAGAAAATAAATTTTGAAGGGGTAACAGGATGTCACTTAATGTTACTCTTTAGGTTTGAGCATGGAAGAGCCAATTGACAGAAGCTGGTATTTCCCTGCTGTGTGTGATGCCTGGAAATGTTACAGCTCCCACCAATTGGGTGCTAGCTCCATGTTAGTCTCTGCGTGCCTGACAGTAGAATTCCAAACATACAAAAATGTCCAGCTTTCTCCTGACACTTTGTCTCTTTCTTGTATCAGGAATTATTAGGTTTATGCATTTGAATTTCCATGACTCCCTGTCCATCCTACTGCCTCTGCTCTCACTTTCCACAACCATTTTGGTCTTTATCTTACTCTCAGCTCTTTAGAGTAAGATAAAGTATTAAGTATTCAGAAATACTTAATCTGCTAACAGTTTTGATTCCTCCTTATTTGGTGATTGTACACCTTTTCCCAAAGACCTGAACCTTCTCCTGCAGGTCTAAGTTTTGTTCATCTATCCGGCTACAGGTGTCTTCTGTCTTGACCAGTAATGCTCCATCCCAACCCATCAGAACCAACCCTGTCTCTAACCCCTGGCCAGTCAGGCCAGCCCTGATACTGAAGAAAAGCTGAGAATAAAATGCAAAAACAGCCCAAAATTAGTTGATGGGGCATAAATAACAACCAACATGGTATATTTTAATGGAAACATTGTACTTTATCTGTTTTTCTATGGCATTCAAATAAAAACTAATGGTTCAAGAATTAAGGAAAAGTAGAGTCTTTGGTAAGAACTATTCATCATTACTAAACTAAATAACTCAATGTCTGATGTGTTAAGTGTTGACTTGCCTTTGGGTTTTAGCAAATGCTTTAATATTCTTCCCCTTGGAGTGAATGCAGTACTGTGGCAGTAAGCATATTCATGTTGTCGGATAGCCATCACTTATGTCCATCTCCGAAAGTCATGTGGGCCTACTCCTATCATCAATACTGAATCTTGCTCCCCTCCCAAGGCCCAGGAAAGAACATTGTATTTTATGTTTTGATAAATCTGATTATTGGGAATCTGAGATATGTGAAATCCTACAAAATTGTCTTTCTCTGGACACCATCATTTTCAATAGGTGCAGTTCACCCCTAATCCTGGGTGTACCAGGTTCACTGCCAATTCTGCCGATGTCTCAACTGGACTGTGACTGACAGTCAGTGGTGACGGTGCACAGGAGCTGTCTTTCCATGTCAGTGGGCATCTCTGGTCCCAGGATCTAGGATCTTGGGTTCCACCCAGCCTATAGTTTCCCCCCTCCTTCAGGTCCTTGCAGGCCAGTGTGTACCAAGGCCCTGTGCCTGGTGGTTTCTGTAGCAGTTTGGAGGATGTGTCCTGAGGAGGGGGCAGGGGCCATCTGAGTAGCACAGAGGACACTGGATTTGTGTGGCCAGGTGTTGTGGTCATGGGTCATGATGGACTACTAGTACACTGTGCACTTCAAAAATAGTTCAATTACAAAATGGATGTTTGGTGTACATTACTACAATTTAGCCATTGGGGAGAGTGCTGATTTACTCCAGTTCAGATTGTTCATGTTGTGATAGAAGAATACAAGAGACTGGGTAATTTATAAAACAGATTTTATTTTTCAAATTCTGGAAGCTAGAAGTCTAAGATCAGGGGCCAACTTCTGAGGACATTCTTGCTGTGTCCTCCTGGGGCTGAAGGTAAAATAGGGACAAAGCCTGCTAACACATCATCTGGAACAGACAAAATAGAATGATATGCTGTGCCCCCCACAACATCCAAACTTCTTGGGATGACTCAATTTCTGCAAGATTTCCAGTTCTAGAAAGGCCTCTTTGTGACATAGGACAAGTCTCTGTGCCTCAGTTTCCTCATCTGGGCATCCTTACAGCATCTCCTTTATAGGGTTTTGTTTATATGAAATGAGATGGTTTAAAAAGCTTAAAATAGTACCTGATAGTGTTGTTTATTTTTTATCAAAATTAAAAACTTATTTCCTTAAGTTGGAATTAAAATTCCCAGAAACTCCACCATTGAGCTCCATCAGGAGATTCACATTTGGCCTCTGTGGCCACTCGGCCAAGAGGGTGTGGGGCTGCTGTGGTAATCCATGTCTTTTCTGTTTGAGTTCACAAAAGGAAGAGGGCAGAGAAGGGAACATTTTCGATGTCTCAGCATTGGCATCTATCAACTCTTATAACTTCAAGCAGCCCAGTGAAGTTGTGCCTTAATTTCCTAATTTTATAAGTTAGATAACCAAAGTGAATTTAGTCTTTGATCCCAGCTCTTTTTGATCCCCAAACTCAATCTTTATGTATGACTTTTGGCTAGCATTTTGACTAGTGGCCAAAATAGAATAAATGAGACAAATTTACCATTGGCTTGCATATTTGGTAGTGTTTCCCTTTAAATTAGAGATTTCCTACCAGCCTGAGTACTATTGTAGGCATTTCTAGTTTATCTTAGTATAAATTAACAATTCATCCCTTTTTTTGATTTATCACTACTTTTAAGTGATATTTTGAATTAAATTCAACATCTCAGTCATTTTTAGAGCTTTCTTAAACTCTTTCCCATTGAATACTTTTTCTTAAAGAGACAAAATCATATATTAGGCATTTCCCTGTGGAAGGAAATAAAAATAGACCTAGGTGAGATGCCCCAGTGTAAGTTAGGAGCCTCACCATAATTGATGAAGGAAAATTAAACATTATATTTATTTTAAAAATTGATTCTAAATTTAATTATACTAATAATGAACACATTTTAATTTGGAAGGCAATTTATATAAATTGATGATATAGCTTGAGAATCCATCCGAATCTGAAACTTGTAAAGCTTTTGCATGAGACTACAAGTGGAAAATTCTACACTATGAAACTTGTTTCATCTACAAAATTATTAATAATTAAGTGAATAAAGTTACACTCAGGCTGTGCATGTAAAGTGTGTGTGATACAGATATTAATTTTGTGTTTAGACCTGAGTCCCATCCCCAAGATATCTCGTTACTAATATGCAAATATTCTACAATTTTAACAAAAGCCAAAATCTGAAACTCATCTGCTCTCAATTATTTTGGATAAGGGATGCTCCACAGGAAATTGACAGACATATAAGTTTATAACTGTGAATTGAAAGACCCTTTGTTTTTCCAGGATTACACCTCTAATTTTTAATATTTTGTGTATGTGTGTGTTGTGTGTGTATGTTTTCAAGCCACCAAGGATGAGATCCACTGCCATGAGCTTCCTATATTCACCATTTGTAACTCACTTTTATCTTAAATGCCTTTCTTTCCCACTTGGAAGAGTGGAAGGAGCTTGTAATGTGGTAAACTGAGTGTTTTTAGAAGGCAGAGGCATAGAGATAAGAGAATTGAAAGATCTGGAAACTAGGTTTGTCCTAATACATAACATTGCTTCTGGTCAATCTAATGAACAGGACCTATAGTTCCCAGAAAATGGCACACAATAATTTGTGGTGGGATGACTTATTGGATATTCCTATGCACCTATTTAGTAGAAATACAAATACCTATCACTGCTATTAAATCATGAGCAGTCGCTGGCCTGAAAGTATCTCACCACTGTACTTACCTTGTTGCATGGGAAAAAAAAAGAAGACGGCTTAGGCACATGACTTCTTATAATGAAATTCTTACTTGAAAAACTTTTCCTATTGTGAAAGTTTGGATTGAATAGCTTTAAAGATGACTGTAGATTTGTAAGAACAAAATAACAAAGTACCTCATTATGTTTGCAATATTTATTCCCAATGGTAAAATAAAGAACATCTTATACCAAAACCGTAAGAGGAGTTTTGCTTCATAATATATACATACTCAGAGAAATGTTCTATTTTGATCCTAAAATGAATTCTCATATTTGTTCCTCATGAAAAATGTGACATTTTTCAAGAAGGCAACCCTTCAATCAAAAATTTCAGCCTACTGTATACTTAGGCCCTGCTGAGGGAGGGTTGGGTAACTTGTTAGTTATTTCTATGTGGGTCTAACTTGGAACCTGTGTAATAAGCTCAAGTCTGCAAAAAGGGATGTTTTTGTTGTTGTTGTTTGTTTGTTGTTGTTGTTATTTTTTACTTAGGATAAAATTATATATATCATTTAAGATACACCTGGGTTCAGGATTGAACCCAGGTTTCATGAAAGCTAGGTAAACACCTTAACACTCTACCACTGAGTTACAATCCTAACCCTCAATAATAATATTCTTATATCTCCATGTGTTTAATATTAAAAGTAAAGAAGCAATAAATAGTAAAATTGAGAGCCAATACTTTTTCATAGTTAATAAGCTCGTAGGCTTTATTTTATCAATAAGACCATATTTAGTGTGTATGTGTTATTTCAAATGATGCCCAATATCAATGGGAGCTGTGGCCAGAGTGACTAAATTGCCTGTGAGTTCCAAGCCACTGAAGCAAGGCTCTTTTAACAAGATGATCTGTCATCCAACTGGTGTTTGTTTTGACAGCTACAGACAATGTTAATGTCAAGTATAACATTGAAATGTTCTATTTTGATCCTAAAATGAATTCTCATATTTGTTCCTCATGAAAAATGAGACATACAAGAAGGCAGCCCTTCAATCAAAAATTTCAGTGTGCTGCATACTTAGGCCCTGCTGAGGGAGGGTGGGGTAACTCTTTAGTTATTTCTATGTGAGTCTAGCTTGGAACCTGTGTAATACACTAAAGTCTACAAAAAGGGTTTTTTTTTTTTTTGTTATTTGTTTGTTTTTAGCTGAGGATAAAATAAAAAATGCCACACATATTTTTCCCCTTTTATAATAATTTTAAGTTATATTTCATACAATGGAAACGAGTTTATTTTATTCTGGTTTGAGAAAATTTCTTTGAGAAAACGTCATCATGATGGCTAAGAATGCCAACCCTACCATATTTAGTAAATGGAAAGTACTTTTAAATATTGAAATGGATGTGTTGGCAATAAATACTCTTTTAATTTATTTAACTCTGCCTGTACATTTTTTCAGTTAAGATCCATTTATCACAAATATATTCTGCTCTGGGACTCAGACCAAAAGCTTTGGGGAAATTAAAAAAAAAGGAAGACAATCATACAAAAAATGGGTGGGTCACAAACTTTCGGACCAGGCAGTAACATTCCCAGAATTCCAGATCAGATTAAAGAGATTCCCACAAGGGCCCTGCACGACTGCCATTAGTCTGTGTAAGAACATGTATTCAGTCACCATCCAAAGTCCTTTCTGCTCAAGGGGGGATGGATGGAAGTTCTGAGGATGCATGCACCCTGAAATTTTTAATTCTTTATTTTATTGTGCCCAATCAACAGACAAAAGCAGTAGTTGCATACTTAGGACTTCCTAATTTATTCAGGATTTAGAATATAACTATCAATTTTTCAGGCAATAGCAAACTCCTGGCTTTCTCTAATACAGATTTGATCACTAGAAAATTACTTGTTGGATAAAAGAATCATTTTTTTAAAGAGAGAGTGAGAGAGGAGAGAGAGAGAGAGAATTTTTTAATATTTATTTTTTAGTTATTGGCGGACACAACATCTTTGTACGTGGTGCTGAGAATCGAACCCGGGGCCACACGCATGCCAGGCGAGTGCACTACCACTTGAGCCATATCCCCAGCCCCATAACAGAATCATTTTAATCTTGCATTTTAATTTATTTCAAATATTCATGTAAGTCTACACCAAAAATAAGTCATACCTTATTTACTATAAGAATGAGGCTGTAGACTTCCACATAAGATGCTCTTTTAAAAATTTTGCTTTTCTTGAGAACTTTGTGTTTTCCACTTTTCATTAAGGAGAAATGTATAACTGGTTGCTTATGTGTGGGCTCAGGTTAACAGGAAATACATAGAAAAGTTAAAAGTAGATGACTTAAGTGATTTAAAAGACACATTTAGCAGTTTTTACCTTTAGATACATTTTATGTTATAATACTATTTCATCATGTGCATTTTTTTACAAACAGGCTATATATGTAGTTTCTGATAACTTTATATACATGGGTATGTGTTCATATGAATTAACTCTGAAACTTAGAAATAGATAAGATGCAAATATAAATATTCCAACAAAAGTAAAGTCTAACGTAGGAAAAATTCAGTGCTGAGCAGGGCATTGGACCAGAAAGCAACTGGAGGCTTCTATACTGTACATCTAAGTGTGTATAAATTACAAATCAAGCTGATAAGCATATGTTTGTGCATGTGTAGATATGCATATATAGGCACATATCTAATCTTCTACCTGTACAGATATACATTCATATCAGTAAAACACAGGTCTGTTGTATCTTTCTCTCTTTATTGCCTCTCTCCAGGGCAGGGTTTTTCTCTCTCTGTGTAATTGTGGCCCTGCCTTCAAGAACATCATTCTCTATGGTGGCCCAGCTTTGCCTACTCTTGCTCAGATATGACGAAATGGTCCTTCCCTCATAGCTTGAGCTCAGTAAATTCCAGCCTCCCTGGCCCATTTCACAGCTTTGTACCTAGGACAAGGCAGTCTTTGCATTTATAAGACTTCAGAGAAATGAACTGTACTGATTCCTTTTGTCTCCAGTCTCAAGGTGCTTCTAGAACTGAGAGAAGCAGACAGTGTTGTTCTCATTATTTAACAGAATTAAAAGCAATACATCTATGTAGACTTTGCATATATAAAACTCTCTCAAAGCACTTAACTGCTCATGCCCCAAGTATGTTCTAAATGAGTGGAAAATAAGGCCCAATATCTGTAAACATACACCAGGAATACAGGTTTGGGGTTGATGAATAATCTGACTCCTTACATTTCAGCAAAGGCACATATCCCACCAAAGCAGACATATAAAATGAGGTTTGGAAGATATTTTCTTCTGGATAAACCCTACTAAACAAAACTCCTTTGTTTCATTCCTTTAAGAACACAAAAGACAGCCTGTCCTTGATTAATGTAGAGAGTGTCTGTTTGGTTAAGGCATAACAAAATCTCTTTCCATCAAAACAAATGTTGTTTGGAGCAAGCTGTCCACCAGATCTATCATCCATACCCAAGGGAAATGACCATTTCCAATAAAATACTCCTTTCAGAATGAAATCTACACTCACGAAACGACGTGAGCACCCAGCAGCTGCTGCCCAGTGCTCTTGTCTCCTGCAGCAGCCTGGACAGACCAGGCAAATCACACACATTCTAATTACTTTGGTCATCATTTCTAGAATTTCATTCATTAAAGATATATTTACAAAGTAGAAAAAACTAACAACCCTGGTGCTGTGAGACCAGGATGCATTCTCTGTGAGGACAAACCTGTACTCCAAAATACTCTGCTGACAGGAGCCTGAGATGCATAATTTTGATCCATCTCCATTAAATACCTCTCCACTTAGTGCCATAATGTAATTAACATTGCAGGTCTCATGGCTCTTTTTAAGAGAATTTGAAGCCATGAGTCATTTGGGCATCATCAGAACAAGCTCTCCTAATGTAAAATGACTCAATCTCAGAGATTGCTATCTGGCAGCATTCCGAGGTACACAGATCTGAAAGTCAGCACTTAATCTGATTTAGGACCTCTTAAAATATTCTTCAAACTTGACTAACATTGTTCTGGTAAAAAAGATTGGGAATTATTTTAGGAACCAATCCAGTTCTGAGCTGTCATCGCTTTGTTATTGATTCCTTTTAAGTAATTTCATTTAATTTGGAAACCTATGGACAAAGAAGCCCCGGAAGAATTATGACTATGTCAAGTAAAATAAGACTTAGTATGTGGAACAAAGATAATATAAAAATAGAAATCTTTATTGAATAGATATGCTGTTTTTCTATTCCAGAGTTCTTAATGTCAGAATTTAGTCTATTAATCTATATAGGATATTTGCAGGGCTTAGTTTTTATTGGTGTATTATAATTAAGCATTGTAGTGAGATGTCTTATTACATATTTGTATGTGCACAGAATATAACAGTAGGATTTGGTGAATTTTATTCCTCAGTACCTAATTCTTCTGTCCCTTTTTCCCTTCCGGTTCTACTATTCCTGTGCTCTATATGTAGTCCTTCTATTTTCATGAGATTCCCTCCTTTTTTTCCTTTATTCTCTCTAGCTTCCATATATGAGAGAAAGCATACAACCCTTGACTTTCTGGGTTTGGCTTATTTTGACTAATATAACACTGTCAAGTCACACTCATTTTCCTTCAAATGACAATTTCATTATTCCTTATGGCTGAATAAAACTCCATTATGTTTATATTCCACATTTTCCTTATGCATCCATTCCTTGATGGACTCCTAGGCTGGTTCCATAGCTTGGCTATTGTGAATTGTGCTGCTACAAACACAGGTATGCATGTGTCACTATAGTATGGCAACTTTAATTCTTTAAGAATAAATACCAAGATGTAGTATAGCTGGGTTGTTTTGGGGCTCCATTCCTAGGCTTTTCAGTAATATCCAAACCAATTTCCATAGTGATTGTATTAATTTAAAATTTACCACCAGCGTCAAAGTTTTCCTTTTTCTTCAACCTTTATCATTCTTTGTGTTATTGATGGCTGCCACTCTAACCAGAGATGAAATTTCAGTGTAGTTTTTATTTATATTTTCTCAAGCACTAAAAATGTTGATTATTTTCATGTATTTATTAACCATTAGTATTTCTTCTTAAAAATTATCCATTTTTATATGCCCATTTATTTTTTGAGTTGTTTTTGTGGCATGAAAGGTTTTTTAATTATTTATATAGTCTGGATATTATTCTTCTGTCAGAAGAGTAGCTGGAAATAATTCCCCCTCATTCTACAGGTTTTCTTTTCACATTCCTAATTGTTTCCTGTTATACAGAAGTTTTAATGTGATTTCATCCCATTTATTAATTCTTAATATTATTTCCTAAGTTTTAGAAGTCCTATTGAGAAAGTCCTTGCCTATACCTAAATATTGAAATGTTGACCCTACATTTTTTTTTACAAGTTGCAAAGCATCCGGTCTAATTCTCAGGTCTTTCATCCATTTTTGAGTTTATTTTTGTGCAATGTAAAAGGGGTCTAGTCTCATTCTTCCACATGTGATATCCATTTTTCTCAGCACCATTTGCTAAAAAGGCTATCATTTTTCTATTGTATGTTTTTAGTCTCTTTTTTAAAAAAATCAGATGACTATATCTATGTGAATTTGTCTCTTTATGTCTTCTACTCTTTTCCACTGGTCTATGCACCTTGTTGTGCCAGTGCCATAAAGTTTTTATAGTATAATTTGAAGTCAGGTTTTGGAATACCTTCAACATTGCTTTTTATTTTGCCTAGTATTGCTTTGATTATTCAGGATTTTTTATTCTTCCATATGAATATAAGGATTTTTTTTCTAATTCTGGGAAGAATGTCATTAGTGTTTTAATGGAGATTGCACTGAATCTGTAAATTGCTTTTGGTGATATGGCCATATAACAATTTTAATTCTTCTTACCTGTGCACACACAGGTCTTTCCTTGTTTTTGTATCTTCTTAAATTTATTTCTTCTGTCTTCTGTAATTTTCATTGTAGAAGTCTTTCTTCTTGGTTAGATTTATTCCTATGCATTTTAATTTTTGAGGTTATTGTGAATGGAATTGTTTTCCTGATTTTTTAAAAGAAAATTATTGGTATAAAAGGAAGATATTAGTTTTTGACATTGATTTTTGTTTCCTACTTCATTGCTGAAATTGTATATTAGCTTTAGAAGTCTTCTGTTGGAGTTTTTTGACTCTTCTCAATATAGAATCATATATCTGCAAGTAGTGGTAATTTGAATTCTTCCTTTTCTGTTTGTATTCCTTTCATTTTCTTCTCTTGCTTAATTGCTCTGGTTAAAATTTCAATTATTACAGTGAATAGGAATGATGAGAGTGGATATCTTGTCTTCTTTCTAGTTTCACAAAAAGCAATTTCAGCTTTTTTCATTATATGTGATAGATAGAACATTTTCAATGGTGGTTTATAAACACGGAATATAAAATTTTAACAGGTGTAATAATAGTGTTTTAAGAGCTTAGTAAAGTCATCCCAACAATAGTGTAAACTGTCAATGTGAAAAGTAAGTGTAAGATATAAGGAATTTCTTTTAACACTTAAATGTTGACAGTTTGTTAATGTGTCTTTTTGCTTTGGGTCACATCATCTCCTTTAACTTCTCTCCAAACTGAGGAAACAACGTGGCCACAGGGTGGCTAAAAATTAATTTTCTTATATCAGGGCATGGGCTAAAATTTATAAAACACTCAATCAGGGGCCCAGGATACTCACAATGACCAAATATCCAAGTTCCATTAGGAAATGTTGAAGGAACTCTAGATTTCTCTATTGGCATTAACAGTCCCTTTATTTCTCATTAAACATCTTAGTATAAATTTATAAATGGATTTCTTTGCATATAAACTTGTGTTTTTATGTTTACAAGAGTTTTATAATTTCAAAGCCAAGTCTTTAGGACCCCCTCATATATATTTATCTCCTGGATTCCATGGACTCAGTTTTGACACCCTCTGTTTATCCTCATGGGAGACTTTTGTCACCAGGCTCTAGAAAGAACTTATGTCACAGAAAAACTCTATTTACTAGATATTCATAAGGTAGAGGTACCATAGCAACTGTCCCCAAATGTCTCCTTTCATTACATTTAGAAATGTATTAAGAAAATAGAAACAGTTTACCATTCCAAACTAATAAGTACTTTTGCACTGGCTTGTGGGAAATGACCTCAAATACCTGAGTCAATATCAAAAGAAATAGATTTTGGGGGAAAGTGAATACCTTTGTAAAATGTAGTAGACATTTTTGTTTTGGTGAATTTTCTGAATAATTATGTCTGGTTGTCAAAATTTGTTTGATTGCTTAATTCTTAAGTTGAACAACAAAAATTGTCATTTTTTGCTTTCTGTTTATATACATTATTAACTGGGACTAGATATTCAACATATGAAATGGAACTATATACATTAAAAATTGTCACAATGATAATTCACATTAAAACTGAACACTGATATGGTGCTAATTTCCAGTTTGTGGTGGAATCATTTAAAATCACAAGTGAAATTATTTTTAAGATGATTTATTTGGCCACTATAAATTACAAACACACGCATGCACACACACACACACACACACACACACACACACACATCAACTTTTAGCTGGAAGGGAACTTATAAGGTTAATATAAAACACTCTACTTTAAGATATTGAGATTAGAGACTTAAGTGACTTCACCAGATCACTTTGTGTACCAGCTCTTAGAAAAAACTCAGAACTTCCTGACTTATTTTTATGGCTCCTTATTCTTTATCTGGCTTTTTATATTTTCATTAACAGATAATAATATATAAAACCAACAATCCTGTTTGGAATTAACATTAATGTAAAGGCATTACAAGTCACTGATAGAGTGGAGATTTTCAAAAGGTCTTTAGTACTTCTAGAAACATACTTGACACTTAGGAGTCAATCTTCAAGTTCTGGCTCAAGATAGTCTAGGCCCTATAGCAACAGGCTAACTGATTATGGTCTGCAACATAAAAAACTGTGAGACAATAAACTTTTCTCTTTATAAGTTAATTATTTCAGGCATTAATTTAGGAATGGAAATCTTATTAACATATGGAGTTTAAGAATTAGGGCATCTTAAAAACATTGTAGTAAAATGTAGAAAATCACTATCGCAGAGAGTTCTGTGCCTGAGGTTTTGTTGACATCTCCCGATATGTATTTGAAAGCACAAGCAGTATTTTGTCAAAAATCTTTCATCCTCCCAACTAAAGAAGTTCCTTACTACCTCCTTACTCATTTTATCCATAGCACTAACTATATATTTGATATAATTTTGCTGGTTTATTAGTTTCTGTGTATATCTCCCCATGAGACTGTAAGATCCATAAGGAAAGAGACCTTCATATCTTTTGTAATTTTGTATATCATTTGGTCATTTCCAACAATGCTGTGTAACAAATCATCCCAAAATAGAGCATTCAGTGGTCTAGCCATTTCTGTTCATGGTTCTGTGGAACAGTTAGGGTATCTCTTCCTGAGGCTGTGGTGATACCAGACAGTCTTCTTCACACTGCAATTCTACATGAACAGATCTTCTCCATATTTTTCTCCTCTTCTTTTGAGAATTCATTTTTACCTGTAAGGATGGCAAGGTGTAAGAAGGTGAGAAGAACCCAGAGGTCTCCTAGGGTCTAAGTTCAGAACTGACTTTGGGTTTCCACCTATATGCTTTTCTTAGTCAAACCATTTTACGTGGTCAATGAAAACATAAAATTTTCATCTCTCTGGTTGTATATAAAGTATGTTGACACCAATTTGTGTCTTCATGCATCAAAAAAGAGGTAAGTACACTGTTCCCATGATGAGGCTACGGTAAGGGTGTGGATGACAGGCACAGTAATGGATTAGAACCAACATTTTGAACTACCACTAGGGACACTAGGTAATTGCATACATTCCCTCAATTCTATACTCCTCCATATAGCATGCCATCAGTTTGTGTGATTTTGAGAATTCTGTCATCAAGAGGTGCAATGTTTTTCTCTACTTCTTGAATGGGGAATGGACTTGGTACTTGAATTGTTGCACTGATAGAAAAGGAAGTGACAATAGTGTGTTTTGATTCCAAATCAATGCTTTTAAAGGATTTGCATGCTTCTATTCTCTCTTGGACCCCCTGATGCTGCCATACTAATAAGTCTAAACTACCCTTCTGAGTGATGAGAGGCTAGTGACTTGGTCACTATTATTGTCCCAGAAAAGCAACTGCCAAACACATGTGTGAGACTATAGGAGACCTGATATTCCTGGCTAACTCATGTATTGTCCATGGACATATGAACAAGTCCTTCTGTGAGCTTTTTTGGTGGGGAGGGGTGGGTACTGAAGATGGAACACAGGACACAGATACTTAGCTACATCCTGGTCCCTTTTTTATTTTAAAATTTTGACACAGGGTCTTGATAATTTGTTGAGGCAGACCTCAAATCTGCATCCCTCTTAACCTCTTGAGTTGCTGGGATTATAGGTATGTGCTTTTACAATCAATCAAGTCTGGTCCAAATCAGTGATCTAAGTTGACCCATATAGTCATGAGCAGAATTAATTGTTTACTGCTTTGAACTAATGGGGTTGGAGAGTTTTTTTTTGTTTGTTTGTTTTTTACAAATTAAGAGTTTGATTAATTAAGAGTGTGATTCAGAATCCAACTGACTATTGAATGGTTCATAGAACATTCCGAGTTGCATATTTCAGAAGCCGTGAACTCTGTCTTTGGAAAGATGAACAGATTCACAAACACAGCATTTTACATATGACATCAAGGGAGTCATAGACCACCTGGGCCTATCAGTGGTGGAATTCTCATGGCCTAGATTGAATAAAGGTCTGGTTGGCTGACTGACTTTTATGAGATTTGACTCCACATTCTTGAATCAAAGTACTGATTTTACCTTCTGGATATCCTAGATTCTTTCCATAACTAAACATTGATGAAAACTTTTTTTCCATTTATTTCTTATCTATAAAGACCTCTTCCTATCTAATTATCAAAAATACCTTTATCCAGAACTTCCCTATGACAAATTATATAAATGCTTAATGGCTCCTCTGTTCTATGGCTTCTGGGACACAAGGAATATCTAGACTTAACAAAACAAAACAAAAAACTAATTAATTCTTTGAAACACAAAACCATCACGACAGAACAAGAAACTTTTCAAGAAAAGTCCAGATAGATTTCTTAAGTTAGTCTAGTTTCTCACATTTGTTCTGTATTCAGATATATTTTGAACATATCTGTGATTTCAAAATATTAACAGATGAGTAGATCAGTAGAGCTTTTCTTACGAAGAATCTTATTGTTTTCCAGTTTTCTTCCTCTTTCTTGCATACAGAAAAAAAATCACCATTTTATAAAATTTTGAGTTTATGGTCTTATTGTTATAATAACTTTTACTGTAACATTTGAAGAATTTTCTAGTAAAATAACAATAGGGAATTTTTAAAGTCTGATAACATAAAGTAAAACAGATATATTTTAGATTTATTGAATCACATAATGACATGGGCAAAAGCTTGATGAATAAGTCTTCTACTGCAGAATGCAAAATTCCTAATTTTACCATAGTTCTGCAAGACTGGCAAAGAAGAAATCTCAGGGCTCACCAGGGAGCTGGCCAGTAGTGAAACCTGTCTCTTGGTTGTCTCCCTTGCTTTTTTTTTTTTTTTTTTTGAGATAGACAGATATCTCCCTTGCCTTTTTATTCTCTTTAATAGAAGCATTTTCTAAAAAATTTATATAGATATTCAGTACCCTGTGATTTTTTGCTTACTTTGTTTTTATTAGATACTACAGTTTGACCCATATTTTTCACAATTTTCTTTTTATTACCATCTTGTTATATAAACATCATGTTGTAAATTACATTTCTTTTTTTGTAATTTTTAAGTTGTTCTAATTAGTTACACATGATGACAGTAGAATGCATTTTGACACATCATACATAAATGAAGTGTAAACTTCTCATTCTTCTGGTCATACGTGTTGTAGAATCATACCGGTTATATGGTCATACATGTACAGAGGGTAATAATATGCAATTCATTTCTACTACCCTTTCTACCCCTGTACCCCTTTCTCCTCCCTTCACTCCCCTCAATAATCTGTTTCTTTTCAAAAGATTGAAATATTGATGTTTTCTGGTTTAACATAATGTGGAAACATATTTTAGGGAATATAATAAAAAGATTATTACAATATTGAGCTGGGGCTTATGGCTTAACATTAAATTCTCAATTAATGCTATCAGAAAACAGTCTAAGGGAATTTTTAGTGTTCATTAAATGTGCTATTTTTTTCTGGACTTCACAAGAAATGGAAAAATACATTAACCTCAATATTTTTATATATTATATTTGCATATGCAGGCATATAAAACCTGTATTATATAAAATATATAAAAATTATATGTATGCTGTTATGAGTATTGATAAAAGGAATAGCTATAAAGCACTGAAGTACTTTTTTTCTTGTGAAAGGTTGAACTAAAATTGAAATATTTTACCTCTTGCATTGAAGCTGATAACAAATGTAGGAAGACCAGTGTAGCAAAGAGAAGCTAATCAGGAGCCACTTGGGAAACCTGAGCCTAGAAAATCATAAGACTGTCTAGGATAGAAGACAGAAACTTATCACATGATAAGTATAATGCCACCTAAAGTGTTCCCATCTATGACTTCCTCTTATCCTTCAAGTGGCATTAAATAGCTATGTGGCTAGGATGCTCCCTATTGTTTCCAAGTATCTGTTCAGAAACTCTGTAGAATGCTAAATGAGGTGGTAAAAGTAGTTTATTAGTTGATTAATTCTTGCCATTTACAAAAATTTTATGAGATTCTTTCTCATCGGGGTCTGCTCAAGAATCACATTTATCTCTGGTATAAAAATACCAGAGAGTAGAGTTCCACATCCCCAGAAGCAATTAGAAGAACTCTGTGATCCTGTTCCCCAAGGAAAGAAGCATAACTGATGGAACTTATTTTCAAGAGAGGGCCATTTAAATTCATGAAAATTGTCCTAAGAGCACATAGAAAATTAAGAAGCTTTTATTTAAGAAAAACAACTACATTTGGTCAGAGCAATCTGAGTCTGTATCATTTGAATCATGATCTACTTCCCACTCCTTCCTTTCAGTTCAACCTGATGGGATTTCCACTCTAGGAGCGGGGAAGCCCAGGACACATGAATCTGTCTCTCTCAACTCCCAGTAGAAAGTTATGCTTTCTCTCTGGAAAGGTGACCCAGCAGAATTTTGCACCTTTTTCCATCTATGTGTTGTAGAGGCTAAATTCGGGGCAAGTGCCACCAAGAGGCTGGGGCTCCCATCCACCACCCAACCCCACTAACAGAACAGAGTCTCTCTCCTGGGTATGGCTTATGCTGAGACCCTAATGCCCTTGACCTAGTTTTCTTGCAGGGAGGTGGGTCCATTCAGTTAGCTGCCAATTGGAATTGGGAAGTCTTAAATGTACTCTTATTTTCTTCTGAAGTTTCAATAATTCTCTGAAATTAACTGATAATAGATGATAGCAGGAAAAAAACCCTGCTACTTTATTGCATATCTAGGCATGGAAGCCACACACATTAAATATGGAATTCAAAGGGGATAATTATGGCTGAACCTTACACAGAGCTTTAAAAGTGAGTAGGGGCTTGGGTTTGAGGAGGAGAGGGAAGCCAGGCTATTGAAGGTTGTGGGGAGATGTGCAGCAAGCAAGTATTTGTCTTATTATGCAGATAAAGTCTTCCAGGTAACAGATACTGGTAGAAATCTTTGTCTGGGCCAGGTGTCAGATCCTCAATCTCTTCTTCTTGTAAACATTTTTTCCCAGGCAGAAAAGGAGGTATTCATAAACCTTTGCCTGTGTCCTCTATTTACTTTACTAAGGTCAGTAAATGTGGATTTCTTTTAACAAAAAGACAGATTTTTTTCAGAGCCTTTCCTGTGTTTGTAGAGGCCTGAAGTTTCCCTGAATAACCAACTTGAAATATGCCAGTGAAATATATTTGGAATAGGACATTCTGCTTCCTCATAGTGCGGGGACCAGAGGCTACAGTTCTCATCCATAGCTCTGCTCTAAAACAGAACAACAGTTCATCAGAATCAGCTCACTGTGCCCACTCTCTTTCTATAGGTATGGCTCTGAAATGTCTGCCTAGCAGAAGCGCCCAGACACTGAGGACGAAGTCCCCAAACTCTTCCCAAAGGAAATGACTGTATTTGAAAGAGAGCACGGAAAACTTCTACTTACGTGCACTCACAAAATCAGTGATCAAGTTTGGGGAAAGCAATTAGGAAAGGCTGGTGGGAACCCACACTGTAGGTCAGGTTCATTATGAGGGTACTGGAGGAAGGTTACTAAGATGAGTTCTCTGGGGTCAGGACAGACATCAAAGACTGTTCTGGAAAGAAAGAAAGAAAGAAATAAAAAGAAAAAGAGAAGAGAGATGAGAAAAGAGAAAAGGGGGGAAGAAAGAAAAAGACAGAATAAAGTCTTACAAAGAGTTCTGAACTTAACTGGATCAGACTGTGGCAATAATCTATGCTTCAGAGTGTTGTTAAAAACAATGATGCATGATCTGGAAATTGTTGATGACTATGTCTGGGTGAGGCTGGAGGAAAAAGATAGTCAAAATGGCCTACGAAAACTACTCTCATCACAGAGTGACTGTACATTTACCCAAGGCTGCACCCTCTGAGGAAAAATTCAGGTCTTATGCTTTGGGAACAATTGACTTTACAAAAACAATCTAGGTGGCCACTAAACAAACAAGGAATTAACAGCAGCATCAAGCTCCTAAAGGAGAGGTTCAGCATCAGAGTTGCCATAACATATTGTTTAATGTGTTCATATTTTTAAAATATGACTTGTAAAAAACATAAAAGCATGACCAACCCACAGGGGAAAAAAACTCCAGAAAACAAAATTGCCTATAAGAAAGTTTAGATTTCATATTTAAAATAAAAATGGATGAAAACAGTTATTTTAAGTATATTCAAGGATCTAATGAAATTACTCTTAAATAAGTAAGGTATGGTGACAGAATCTCATCAACATGGAGAGAGAAGTTATTTAAAAAAAATAGAAACTCTGGATTGAAAAATAACTGAAATGAAAAAATATAGTAGACTTGACAATAGACTTGAACTGTCATAAAAATAATTTTAAAATTTAAAAAAGCATCTATACTTATTATGCAGTCAGGAAATAGATGAAGAAAGTGAATAAATGAGAAACAGAGAATGAGAAACAGAGAAATGTATAGCACTATCAAATACACCAAGGAATGCGTGATGTGGTACCATAAAGAGAGGACAGAAATATTTAAATAATGACTGAAAACTTTCCAAATTTGTTCAAAAGTATTAACACACACATCAAAAACTCCTACAAACATAATTAGTGCATATATAAATAATCTACACAAGTCAAAGGCAAAACACAAAGGAAAAAGAAATTTTGCAAGTGGCAAGAGGAAAGTGTCTCCTCTTTTACAAACAACTCTAACAAGATTAACCATTGACTTTTTGAGAGAAAGAATGAGGTGAAATGCTGTGGGATTATGCATTCAATGCATTGGAAAAAAAAGTCAAACACTATTTAACCCCAAAAAATGATATTCAGTAAATAAAAATGAAACAAAGACATTCCAAAATAGACAAGACTACAAGAATTTATTGTTAATCAAATGAGTGATAGAAATACTAGAAATTAGCAACCAAAGAATTGGTCATGATTTTCTAGAAATACTGAAGTAAGTTTTCATCAGTCTGAAAGCAGTGAAAAGAGGCAGTAATTCAAACCTACATGCAAAAAACAAAGGGCTCCATTGAAGGTTATTAGGTAATTACAAAAATAGTGTTCATGAATATTTCTTTTCTTTTTTACTCTTAACTAGCTTTAAAAAAAATCATGTAAAATAATAACAATTTTTCAATAACAATGGATTGACTACAAGAACGGCTGTACTAGAGTAAGAAATAAAGCCAAGTGAAATTTTAAAACCACAAGAATAAATAATAAGATTTAGAAATATTAAATAGATTTAATGCCATGATTTGAATGTGTCTTCCAAAATTTGTGTGTTGGAAACTTAATTTCCAGGGCCGCAGTGTTGGAAGGTGGGGTTTAAAAGAGGTGATTGGATCACAGGGACTCTACCCACATCAAAAGATCAATATCTTCATCATGTAATTAGGGTAGATATCCCAAGGATTGACTATTACAAAAGCAACCTTGGCCCTTGCTTGCTCCCCTGTTCTCATCATCTCTTGCCCTTCTGCCTGCTGCCATGGCATGACATGGCAGCCAAGTCCTCACCAGATGCTGTCCCCATGCTATTGGTCTTCCTAGCCCCCAGAACCATTAGCCCAATAAATTTCTGTGCTTTGTAAATTGTGAAACCTCCAGTATTCTTTTGTAGTATCAGAAAATGGACTAAGACAGAAACAATATAGTGAACTCTTGGCAAGAGTTGTATACTTTTATATTTTTATAAACCTGCTCTCTTTTTATCTCTTAGCTACTTAAATAAATATGAATTTCTATAAATTTATAATTACAACAATGTATTGTTAGGTTTTGACCTATATAAGTGTAATATATTAGTATAAATATGTTTATTCTTGTAAGTTAAGATATATATTTTGGGCTGGGGCTGTAGCTCAGTGGCAGAGCACTTGCCCAGCATACATGAGGCACTGGGTTTGATCCTCAGCACCACATACAAATAAACAAATAAAATAGAAGCATTCTGTCCATCTATAAATACAAAAAAAATTAAAAATCTATATTTTAAGTTCTGGAGTAAGCACAAAGGAAATAACTCAGAAAAGAATTATAGGTATTAAAATGCTACACTAGAAAATATTCAAAAAAGAAGAGTGGAGGGGCAAAATAAAGATGAAATATAGAGAACAAGAGGTTACCTAGCACTCATTTATTATGGGAGTGGATTAAACAATGCAAAAAAAGGAAAGAATTGACAAATTAGATAAAAAATTACAAGACTGAACTATATGCTGTTTATAGAAAAAGCACTATAGTTTCAAAGACAAAGGCTGGTGAAAGTAAAAAGATGACAAAAGATGTGTCATGCAATCAGTAGCCAGAGAAATATGTATGAGTAGGTATTCAACCATAAAAGGGAATTAAGTCCTGATGCAAATGTTGTCCAACACAGCAAACTTTGAAAATATTATGGTATTTGAAAAAAGCCAGGTACAAAAGATGTCATATTGAATCATGTTATTTATATAAAAATATACAAAGGCAGTCTATAAAAATAGAATATAGGTTGGTGGTGGTCAGTGGCTTGAGAAAGGAGGACAATGGCCCCAATTGCTTAACAAGCATGGAGTTTTATTTTAGGGTGATGAAAATATGTTGGCACCAGATAGAGATGATGATTACACAACTCCATGAGCACATCAGATGTCAGTGAGTGATTCACTTTAACATGGATAATTTTATGTTACATGAATTTCACCTAGATTTTAAAAATAAACTGATTTCTGAAAAGGAATATAGGCAGATCTTTGAGAAGTTAATTTTTTTTAAATAGTAAGAATTTTCTTATTTTACATAGTGGAAAATAAAAAATATTTATGAGGCTGGTATATCTATGGTTTTCAGAGTTAGATTGATATTGTCAGTTTACGGGTCAAGAAGTCTCATTTTCATAAATAAAGGAAGTTTCTCATTGTAGACAATTCATTAATCTTAGTATCCATATCTGAAAAATAATGAGTAAAAACCATATTGTTATACATACTTCACTGGTTGAGTTTAAAAACTGAATGAGATCTGTGCAGTGGAGGAAATTGTTTTGCAATGTGCTCTATGAACACAGGGCGGTACCCAGTGCAACCATGTTACCTAGTTTCAGTATTTAGCCTACCATTAAGGACACTTGTTTTTGTGTCACTTGTCGATTATTGAGTTGTAAACTATGCCTCACTAGTACACATGTACAATTTTAGTGGTAGATAAATTTTATTTACTCTATTTTCATTTAGAAAGTGAGGACTCATTTTGGAAAAAAATAATTGTTTTTAGCAAGATAAATGTGAAGATATTTTCTGGCCAGATTCTTGTTATCTTCTGAGGGTTTGCTCTAAAAGATTTAAAACTCTTTTAGGACATATGAAGAGTCTTGTCTTCCGGCTTCTTTTATTTTTCTGGTTTCTAATACTTCTGCCAGTAACAGAATGAGGTAGTTTATGATAGATTTTCCCAGAGTTAGACATTTTGATCTCTTTAACATGCTTTCTTCCTTTCAAGAGTAAATCAAAGAGAGAAACAACAGACTCTCTGGCTCCAGTTGTAAATCTGATCTTGCCATTTACAAGGTTAAATATCCTGAGTAGGTTCAAGTTGTTATTTTACTGTTGCCATTTTGAAAAGCATTTTCCCTCTTCTTAACCTGTAGGAGCTATTCTTGTGGAGATGTAGAGTTAGCTATATTCATTGTAAGACTTTCTTCTTAGATAATCAATAACTATCTGGTCCCACTTGGATATTGAGCCAATGTCCAAAAGTGGGTCATACTAAGCCTACCAGACTGGAGTTATTTATTGACAGCCAAGCATCAATGTCTTGGAGCTCAGAACAGCTTTCAGTGGGCAAGTCTAACATACCAATAAATCCCCAGTCTCAACTCTTATGTGATTTGAGATACATTATTTCTTGATGATTGCACACATTGTCTGCTCTTAGGTTGCTTTAAAAATATATTTGCTCTTATTATAGAATTAACACGTTCACTGCAGAAAAATTAGAAAACAAACTATATATTTATATCTATCTATCTATATAAAATGATAGGATACACCTCCAGTAAGAAATAATTAGCTGTTACTTTGGTATACATACCACCTGGAACATACATGCTGCAAGATGACACCAAAGCTCAGTTGTTTTATAATATACTTATTAATACAGAGGTTAATATATAAGTCAAAATACATAATTAACATCTTTCCTTTAAAAAGTGTTTCTAGAATACGACTTTTAGTGACCAAGCCACATTCTATAATAGGTATGGGGTACATTTACTGAATCAGTCTCTTGTTTTATATATTTTGCTTATTTTCTCAGGCTTCTTCAGGAAATGCAAACATTTACTTCATTCCTGAAGTGGTTTTAGAATAGATATAAGCCAGATACAAAAGATGTCATATTGAATCATGTTATTTATATAAAAGTATACAAATATGCTTTTTTTTAAAGAGTGGGTCACCATTGATGACTTTTGTATACCTCTCCATTAAAAAAAATGATGGCACTACTTCAAGTGTCTTGAACTTCCTCCTGGGCTTCAGCTGCTCTTGAAAGCCTACTTCTTCTTCAGTGGAAGTGAGCCCTCCTTATCTTCATTGTCTCAAACACATTTCCACTTTTCATTTTCTCAGATCCATTTTATTTCTACACCCACCCAAGGGATATAGTAATTACATCTTGTTCCTTACACCCTCTTGAGGAATGTCTCAATGAGTCCACTGACGAGAAAGAATGTTTAGAGACAATTTAAAGATGTCTGCCAAGTGGGGGCATACTTGAGTATCACAACTAGGTTATTTTAAAAAATTCATATTGTAAGTTGCTTTCTTTATGGTTAACAAATATTAATGAATTCCCTCAAGGCTTATGGAGGGAAAAGGGTTTTTTTTATTGTTATTTCTTTTTCCTATAAACATGTTAAAACTAATGCCCAGGAAAGGTGATGTGTGTTTTTCTATGAGAACTTTTTCTGGAATTAAAATCTTACCTATTCAGAAATAAATAATCATGTTTGTCTTTAAATATGGGTAAAGAGAGTTGATAAAAACAGTTGGGAAACTATGACTTGGCTTTAGACAAAATAGTAAAATATCTGTAACAGGTTGAGTGCTCATATAAGCATATACTTAGAAGGAAGGCAAAGACTAGTAGAAGATTTTAGTGGTAGGACTTTATAAGTCATCTAGTGTAACCTATTTATTTTATAATGGGGAAAATCAAGCCCAAGAGATATGAAAAAAAACCCGATTCAAAGTCAAATAAAGTAATTAAAATGAATTTTTGCCTAAGTCAGAATCAGGGTCTTATTTCTTTATTTTTCTGATTTTCATTTAATTGCCCACCCTTGCCCTATGAGATCCAATTGTACACTACCATGTAATTCATACTCCAGAAAAAGACAGTTGCATTTTCTAATTTCCAAAAAGCCAAAGGAAGCTTCAGGAGGAGGTAAAGGATAATGGTCATGTCAGTAATGGACCAAATAGTTAAGAGTGTTGACTCCAGAGCCAGCAAAATGTTCAAATCCCTGTTCTACTACCAGAGAACTATGTGATCCTGGTCACTGATTAGTCTTTCCATGTCTCCATTTCCTCTGCTTAGTAAAATGCAAGTGACAATAATAACAATAACAACAATAGAAGTAATATTGATCTCACAGGATTGTGAGAGTTGAGTGACTTGAAGCATTTGGAAGATGCTTGCATAGACAGCCCAATGCCTGTCAGACTCACTGCTGCTACTCATTCTTTGTCAAGGTGCAGGGTAACTGAACTCTAAACTGATACAGTCATATGTTATTAACCCTGCTCCTCAACTGAAGAACTGTGTGACCTAGATGAAGTTACAAATGTCTTTAAGTACCAAATTTCTTCTGATACGAAGTAAACACAATAATAAAGTACATCATATGAGAGTTAAATGACATAATCCATGTAAAGTGTTTACTAAAATATCTACCAAATATCAAGCACACACTAAATATAGTAATCAATATTATCATCATTAATTGTAGACTAACTTTTTGCAAACCAGGATTCTAAACACCTGTGATTATTTTTAGCCTGAAATTATACAATATGGTTGTTCACAAAATGACATTTGAAGGCCATGTGTAGTTGCCGTTAGAAAACAAGCAGAAAATAGGCCATATGGTGGGTAAATTACATTGGATTTCTCTACAGATCACCATGCCCAGAGCTCTGCACACACTAAGAGCGTCAATCTGCTTTTTATTTGGATGATGATGGCCTGTGATACTTCATGTTCAAGGCCTTGCCAATGGCATCTCTACGTTTAAAGAAAACATCCCATCGGGTGAGTGGGTACAAGGTTGTTCTAATTTTAACAAATACTGGTATGAGATACATTTGCAATAAAACAACTGTGATCTAACTAAATGGGACCAAAGCCATCAATCACTTTTAATTTGGCTTAGTTCCTATGCTCATGACTTTTAGAATCTAAGGGTCATTTATTTTTCTCAAAAATTGAAGGGCGAAAGATAAATTTGCGTTTTCCCTCTGCTGCCCATCAGGATCTCACTGGGGAATGCGAAGCTTATTTACCCTTCCTCCTACTTAATTTGAAATGTTCAAACATCAAAGGGTGGGAATGAGCTTTAAGCATTTCTGTTCACAAAGAATGTGTCTGCTTGAAGCCCACTGTTGAGACAGTTTTAACAATAGAATAATTAATGTTTTAGCTTGGATACTCATTCCATGTTGCTTCTGGCTGTGAATTTTGATTAGATGCTAAGAGAAGAGGATTTCATTAGCAGCTCACCAGAGATGTTGTTACTCAGTTGCTACAAAAACAAATATGGTTCTTTGTGGCTAAACGTGATTGCCCCTGACTTGTTTTCTTTCCCCATTTTTGACCCAGATGGTTGGTTGCTACTGTAATAAAAATAGCAACATTTGAGCTTCTTTAGTAGCAGACTTGATTAGGCCATGAAGGTTATCCGCTTACGTCATCAGATTCTCTTCTGGACGCTGCCTTGACCATGGAACTGCTAATTACATTACTGGAAGAGACTCTTCCCTTGATTTATCATTGCACAATGGCTCCATTACTTAGTTCCAAAAGAAATTACCCATCACTGCTTGTTCTGTTTTGGTTTCCGTGAGCAGGTCAAAAGAGGGTCCCAACCAAAGGCTAAACAAGATTAAATTGTTGATCATTCTGTAAATTTTAGTTATATCATTAAAACACTTTCACTTTTCTTTACTTTTCCATATTAAACATTTGCTCCAATAATAACCTCAGCAGCACATTCAGAAAATCCATAGGAAGTAAAATGAGTTTCCTTATGGGCAGACCACACATGGTTGTACTCTATAAAAAGGCTGAGGTAAATATCTAACTTGGATCTCTCTTCAGACAAAGTTAAATATAAAGATGAATTTGTAGGCTAGAGGTTCATATTCATGGCCATTTTATTTATATAACATGTTCTTTATTTTCTAATTTTACTTCTGCACATATTTCTTAGATTCTGCTATTATAATGTAAAAGGGGTTTTAGTTAATTTTATTTCTTCAGCAATACAATGTTGCTGATTCATGAGAATCACCTTTTGAGTTTATTTTTCTTTGAAGGAGCTTAGTAGCTAAGAAATGTGACAGAGGATGATGGTTGACTTTTGTTATGATATTCACCTCCACCTGTAAAGAAAGCAGAATAACTCATTTACTCAGTCATGCTGATCTATGAGCTGCTTTATATGGCCAGCTCAAGGAATTGTAAGTTCCAAGTTGGCCAGAAGTAGCTCAGAAGAGCCTGTTTGCTCAAATTCAGGAAGAGCTTTGACTAATCCAGTGAGGAATTCACCAGTTTTAAGAGGGAAAACTAAAACTGGGAGAAACAGATGGAATTTAACAGTGAAGAAAGCTCTAATTAACTAATGATAATAGGTAAGATTTGTTGCAAGCTTCCTGTGCGCCAGATACCACACTAAGAACTTCACCTGCATTTTATCATCCAATCTAGGAGTACATCCTGAGAAAGCCATAATATAAGTTATTTTTTTTACAAATTCTACTTATCACACTGTGGGAATGATTGGCTTACTCCATTCTAGTCAATGAACATGGTATATCTCTCCACTTACTTAGGGCTCTAATTAAATCTGTCAGTCATGTACTCCATGTAGCATTCAGCAGTACTCCATATAGAGAAGTCCCACATCTTTTGTTAAATTCATTCTTAAAAATTATTTTATGGTTTTTTTGTTATACTCTAAGTGCATTGTTATTCTAACTTCAGCTGTCTTATTTCTTATTTCTGATAGAATTGATTTTTTATATTAATCTTGTACCTAGTGATCTCACTAAACTGACTAGTAATTTTTGTATAAATTTTTGTATGAAGTCATTTTTGGGTAAACAAACATGCTATCTGCTAAGTAGATAACAGTTCTACTTCTTACTTCCAGATTGCAATCCATTTTATTTATTTACTTATTATATTATTGCAGTGGTTAACAACTGGGGTGACTTTTTTCCCCCAAGGGAAAATGAGACTATGTCATTTTCTTGGTTCACAGTCCAGTTCTTGCTGTTTTTATGTGGTGGGTAGAGATCACGAATGCTGCCTAACATGATACAATGTACAACATAGGCCTCCACAACATAAAATCATGCAACCCCAAATGCAAATAGAACCATTGTTGAGAAACCTCCTTTTTTTGTAATGCCTTTATTGTTGAATAAAAGCAATATGAACATACATTCTTACCTTATTTCTCTTCTTAGGAGAGAAAGTTCAAGTTCTTTATATTTTACCATTAGGTACAATATATGGTAAGCCATTTTGAAGGTATCTTTTATTAAATTTAGGAAGTTTTTTATTCTAGTTTGAGAGAGTTTTAATCATGGATGTATGTTGTTTTTTATCAAATAGTTTTTCTATTGAGTTGATAATGATTTTTTCTCTTAATCTCAATTTAGTGAATTAGATAGATGGATTTCTAATTGTTAAGTCATCCTTCCATATGTGCTACTTGGTCATTTTAAAAAATATTTTTTAGATATTGATGAACCTTTATTTCATTCATTTATTATATGCTGTGCTGAGAATTGAACCCAGTGCCTCACATATGCTAGGCAATTGAGCCACAACCCCAGCCCCAATACTTGGTCATTTTTAAAAGCATATTCTACATTTAATTTTCTCATATTTATTTCAATTCTCTTTGATTCTTCAAAAATAATTTCTTTAATGACTGACTGTATTTGGTCAGAAACATTCTCACACTTTTCTTCTTTAGATATTGATTCCTTTTGCTCTTTGATCATATTTATAATCATTGATTTAAAATCTTTTATTTTTTTCGTATGCTACTTCTGTTTGGGCTTTCTCTAGGAAGGTTTTATTGACTGATTCTCCCCCACCGCTCATGTATAGGTAATGCTTCCTTTTTCTTTGCAAGTCTCATAATTTTCTGTTGAAAACTGACCATTTTTTTGTAATATACCTCTGAGTTATGTTATAGTGACTATGAGGGTGATATTTACTCAGGGTTTTTGTTGTAGCTTTTGGTGTTATTTGGGTTATTTGTTGTTGCTGTTAGTTTAATGACCTTCCTTAACTAATTTTATGTAATCTGCATTATTATTATGTTTTTCTTTTTTGGTGCTGCAGTCAATGAATTCTCTGCTCAGACATCTTACTAATCTGTTAATGATTAAATGAAGCATTCTCAAATGCCTTACACCAATGTCTCCCTTTGCCTATCACTGTTTTTTGGGAGCATTTTTCTAATCAGAACAGTTCTGAGGGGTGGGGCTTTCTGTGGAGCTCTGAATCTTTTCTGCCCCCTTTAATGCATTTGCTAAAATGCTGTTTCTTGCCAATTATGTGTTTTCAAAGCTGTTGGTTTTCAAGGATGCCATGGAGTTGAGGAGAGGGTATTGTGAGTTGAGCAAGGGAAAAAGCAACAAAGTTCAAAATTATTATATTAAAATTTGACCATTTTTTCTGAATAAATGCTCATCTGAGTTCTCTAAGCCTTTGGCTAATTTCCAGTTATGAAAAAGCATATTTCAGTAATTTTTCTAGTGTTCTCGTTGTTTTTGTGAAGTAGCAGATATTGGGAGATTTTTTCTTTCTCATTCCTAAAAAAAGGCTCATTGACTATTCTTGAAGGACATTTTTTGCTAATAAATTCTTATATTGAATTTTCCCCTTTTTAAAATGACTGTGAACACAACTTCTTTGTGCTTTGGCCTCCATAATTTCTGATGAGGAATCTTGGGATTATTTTCTCCTGTTTGTGATTTTCTATGCTGTAAATAGTTTTCTTTTGATTTCAGTTTCCTAGAAGTTGACTGTGCTATGTCAGCAATGATTTTCTTCAAAAACGACTGGATTATGTTTGGTTGAGATTCTTAAATTGGAAAATTCGGGTTGATTACCAAATTTGGGGAAATTTTCTATTTCTTTTTTTAAATATATTTTTTAGTTGTAAGTGGACACAATACCTTTATTTTATTGAATTATTTTTATGTGGTGCTGACGATCAAACCCAGTGCCTCACACAGGCCAGGCAAGTGCTCTACCACTGAGCTACAACCCCAGTCGGAGGGATATTTCTTCATATTTTTTAAAATCTCATTATTTTTATTTTCTCCCCTAAGACTCCAACTAGCACTTAATTAGGCCTTCTAAAGTCGCTTCACTGATCCTTAAGATTTTGCTAATTTCAAAGTATATCTATCTCTCTCTCCTCTTAGGTGAGCATTTTCTTTTTATTTGTCTGTTTATGATTATTTATCTGTTTAGTCCTAGCCACTAAATTTTTCTATAATTTTATTTTATTTGGATCACTTTTTTCCCCCTCTTGGTTATATCCAACATTAGGGACAAATCAGTCTCTAGGGCTCTCAGGACATTGTTTTTTATATTTTATCTAGAGCTTATTGTTGTTATTGTAACAGAATAGGTTTGTTATCTACATTTTCTTTCATGGAAGACATGGAACACTGTGGCTCGATTTTTTAATTTCCCTTCTTCAAAGAGTTATGATTAAGCATGTACTTGTGTTTTGCTGTCTCTTTCCTACTTTTAGAATCAGCTGCACCTTTGGTTCAGCCAACCCACTGAAGTATAGGTCTGGAATAAGATTGGGCTCTGGGTGATATGCATTGGTGCTGTCAGATCTCCATGAGGACAACCATTTTGTCTGGGAGTGAGGGAGGGCAGAGAATTTGGGCCAATCAAATACTTTGTGGGGGGGGGGGACTCCAAACAGGTTTTGCACTTTCCATGTCTATCACCTGTTCTTCTGCAAGAGCAGAATAAAGGTTTTATTTAGTTGGTGTCAGCATTTTTACCCTGGGTCTTCTCTAATCATCGGAAGTGCAGCAACCCTGGGTTTTTAAGTGAAAGAAACACTGTTGAAGAATGAATGTAAAAAAATAAATAAAAAATAAAAATAACAAACAAAAGCCCCATAGAGCTCATGATGTTTATGAGAAGTGCAATTCTTCATTCCAAAGACTGAGGAAGTCAGACTGATGTAGAGAATTTCTTTCCTTCTCTTGCTCTAACCCCTTCCATTTGGCTTATTGCCAATACAAGAAGTCTTGCCTGGTATAATTATATAGGCCAGATCAATAATGAAAATGAATGTGCTACTGCTAATGTAATAAAGTTAATAACTGGCTTAAATTATGCAATATTGATTCTCAATTTCCTTTTATTTGACTATTTCCATATGAATGCTTGTTTCAAGAAAGTTAATATTGTTCAAAGCCAATTCTGAAGTACTGCTGTATATCCACACACATATTTATGTATGTATTACTTACACATGCGTATTCGCACGTGTACACAAGTATACATACGTATATGGATATATGGATATTATACACATGCACACATACATGTACACACAGGCACACATATACACAAACACACACACACACACACACACACACACATATACATATTCCATACACATGTATACTCATGCATTTCAATTTTCTAGTGAGTCCTGAAAGAAGGATCTGATTATAGAAAAACAATAATCTGCCTCTTCTAATGGAAATTCAGTGACAAGAATGGGCAAAGTGAAAATGCTGCTTGTTTCCATGCTGATATGACTACACAAAGGAAGGTTTTCTCTGGAAAAGAATGCAAGAAGTATAGAATAAAATTTGATATTAGTAAAACAGAGAAATGGAAACAAGGATGAAACATAGTGACCAAAACTACTAGAAACATAATTGTAGTCAAAAGTTCAGTTTGTAAACTTGCAACAGCAAGACAGCACACAAACCATGGGCACCTCAGCAAGAGGAAAGAAGGTTTGTGGTTGGGATTTTGCTGGTGTGGATGATTTGGGTAAATTAGTGGAAAAGCAAGAAATGGTTCTAGATTGGTGGCTGTAGGAAGCAGAAGCAATTTGATGATGACAGTATCTTTCTTTCTTTTTCTTTTTCTTTTTTTTTTGGTACCAGGGATTGAACTCAGAGGCATTTCATCACTAAGCCACATCCCAGCTTTATTTTATATTTTATTTAGAGACAGGGTCTTGCTGAGTTGCTTAGGGCCTTGCCATATTGCTGAGGCTGGCTTTGAACTCATGATCCTCCTGCCTCAGCCTCCTGAGCTGTTGGGATTAAAGACATGTGCCACTTTGTCTGGCTAAAATATCTTTTTCCTTGGATTTTTAAAGTCCTATTGAGACATAATTCACATAATGTACCATTAACCCATTTCAAGCATACAATTCAATGATATTTAGGATATTCACAGCCAAAGACTGGATATACATATGAATAAGGCCAGACCATAAATACTAATGGAATTCTGAAACTCATTCTGCAACCACAAGTTCATGAAGCCAAAATATTAAATATCATAACCAGCCCAGGGAGTCAATCTACTTTCTATGTCAGACTTGCAGGAAATCAGACTACCATCTGTAGTAAACAATCTAGGAAACCAAATCTAATCTCTAACCTCTATAATTCTGATTCACCCACATGGGATCCTACAGAACCATAGATGTAGGATCCCTTGAGTGTACAATTTTCTGCATTCCCTGGAGGCTGCTAGTCTGATGCATCATTGGTTTGTGTGTAGCTAAGGTGTCACTTTGGAGATGATTCTGTGTGCGTTTAGGTTCTATTTTTTAGATACAGTTTGCACTGTTCATTAATTGTGTCCCTAATGGTAGAAAACCTGATTCAGGAACCAAGGAATGGAGATAGGGCTAGCCTTCTTACTATTACTTGGAATTACCTATAAAAGAAATTTGTGCTTTCTATTCCTGAAACTTTAGTCTATATAGTATTAGAGACACTGATTTCAGGTTGGAGAGGAGAGGCTTCTACCAGGGAATGCGGGGAGCCATTAGCAAAGTAGGTATGACAATTTTCTTGCCAGCGTACCCCATGTTACTTAGTGGAAGGACTCATGGAAAAAGGACATTTTGCAGTGACCTTGCTCAAGGACCAGGGAGGATCCAGGTATAGGATGGATCACAATTTATAGCGCTCCTTGGATTTAGGGCGTTTCCGGTTTAGGACAATCCGAGTTTAGCACGGTTCCAAGTTTAAGGATATTCCTGCTGGGAATAGGGCATATCCTGCTGCCTGAGTTCCCCTTGAGTTCTCACGGGATTCAGACAGTATTTTTGGGAGACAGAAGCCCAGTGGAGGTGTGGATTTTGGCAGAGAATGTGGATTTCCCCAGAACATGTTTGTAGAAGGCCGGTGTGAGATCGGGAATAAAGAACTGCTGTTTGAATCTACAAAGCTGTGAGCGGCTCGTGATTTGTGCCCAGCCAGACTTCAGCAAGGGAACATGATAAGAATTCCACTGAGCCTAAAGCTATTGCTGATAATTTTGGGCTTTTCATGCCTGTAGACCAGTAGGCAATGAAGGAAGTTATATTGGCAGAGAGAGTGGGCCTTTATAGTAATCCCGAGGAGGTAAAATTGCTGCTATATAATGTGGGTGACAGAAGTCCAAAGGAACATGCTTCTTACTGGGGTACTTCCTGGTGCTTCTAAGCTCAGTACAAGCCAACAACAGGGGATTGCTTCAATGATAGGCTGACAAGGATTTGGTAAGATAAGTAGTAAAAGAGGGATGTAAGAAATATGGGTTATGATCTGGGATCCTAAGTAAAAACTGAAACTCTTGACAATAAATTTCTGCTACAAGTTGTGCAAAATATTTTATTTTCAGAAACTGTTACTAATCACCATATTGAAGACAGAAGAAAATGACTTTAACACAGGATTTCAGCATTGCGAGAAATGCACGGAAGTGGGTGTCATGGGTGCTGGGCCTATATTCCTTCAGCATTTACCATCCCCATTTAAGGTTTCTTGCTGCAAGCACATAAAATTTCGTCAGGAAAGTTTTCTTCAGTGAAGGGAATATGATTGATTTATTTTAAGAAAGTACAGAATTAGAAGGGGTTAACAGTCATTATGTCCCCTTATATTCTTTGTTTCCTGGGAAATTTCATGTGCATATATGGATGATTGAAATTAACACTTTCTCTGCATGTATATTCATTGTCATGTTTCTCCTTTATATGTTCAACTTATCAATTAATATTCTATTATTCAAACAAGTGGAATTTCCAGTATAGATCCTGTGTGTGTATGAATTATAGTTATGTGAGCTTTTTCTCTCTTTTTTTAGCAGTACTGGGGATTGAATGTAGGGCCTCAGGCATGCAAGGCAGGCACTCTACCTGAGCTATAACCCCAGCTCTACTATATATCATTTTTACCCCATCAAGTACAATTATAATAGCTGCTTTAAATTGTTTATAATAATTACAGTGTCTGATTGATCTTGAGATTGGTATTAATATCTTTTCTTATAGAAGAAATAAATCTTTAATTTTATAAATTTCATGCCTGACTATATTAATATAGTAGTAGTTCCAGATTGCATATTGATTGTGAGTATTGTGTTGTAGAAATTCTGGTTTTTCTCATTGCTCTGAAGAATGTTAATGCTTTGCTATAGAGCTTAATAGTCAAATTGCATCCTTTCACTCCTCTGGAGGGCTGAAGCCGAGTTCTCATTTCTGCTTTATGCCTCAGTTTCACATTATTTTAGTTTTCCCTACACATACGTGGTTTAGGAATCTTGGAGACCTGCGCTGAGCTCAAAACACACTTGGGTTTTATTTTTCTTCATTCTGAGGTTGCCACATAACTTCCTGGTGGACCTGGTTGCCTGGATGCCTTGTCTTTAGAGTATGGTCACCACAGTGACTAGGTCTGCCATAGGGAATAGCTCTAACAGTCAGGGGGCTCACATTATAACAGTGACTTGCTCCAAATTTAGACTTCTGAAATTTGCCTTTTTCAAATAAATTGTGGGCTTGGGGAAGATAGCTCCGTGGTAGAATGCTTGCCTAGGATGTATAAGGTCATGAAATTCTTTACCGTACCTAACACTCAGTAATGATAACAAATAACTATGTTATTGGTTCATGTATTTATTACACTGCAGTTTTATCATTATTTAAGAACGTGCTCTATTTATTAAAAAAAAAGTTTACTCTCAAATGGTACGCCAGTTTCATTCAGCACATGTTTAACATAATCTGGTTAATTTCCCTTTCCCTTCTTTCCTCCACTAATCCCCATCCTCTACTTTACTGATCTCCCTACTATTTTAATGAGATTCCCTCCTTTTTTTTTCTTTTTTCTTTCTAACTTCCACATATATGAAAAAATATGCAATGTCTTTAACAATTATGAAAATGTAAATGAATTACACTGAGACTTCATGTCATTCCAGTTATAAGGGCGATCATCAAGAATACAAATATTAATACATGCAGGAGAGGATGCAGGGAAAAATGTACCCTTACATGTGTTTGAGGGAATGTCAGTTAGTACAGCCACTATGGAAATCATGGAGGTTCCTCCAAATACAATGAGTGGACCCACCACAGGACTCAGCTATACTATTTCCTGATATCCATCCAAAAGAACTAAAGTCCAAATCTCCTTTCTCAGAATATATCCACATTGTTAAATAGAACATGCCCTTTACATTTCTAGAAAGGATATGTTTAGGTCAAACTATCACTAGATAGTTAATTCAGAATTTCTAAGACTTCATAGGCAAAATCAGGAAAGTGTCAATATTATAGAGTGGCTCATAAACTTGGACTGCTCCTCCTTTAACATTATCCCCCCACAATTTCCCCCTTTCTGCCCTGCCATTAGGTTTTCCCTTTCTGAGCTTTCCCCTATTCATCTCTTCCCTGAGTGCCCTCTCCTCTTGTTTCTGAATCCTACTTTTACTTTTCAATTTACTAACCCATTTATTTAAAAAAAAAAACTTGGGTAGAAAATTCAACATACACTGAAGAAGAGAAAATATTCTAATTAACTCCATATAGATGAAGTTTCATCTTTCATGTTCCACAATTTCTATTCATGGTGAGTCTTGGTTATTATATAGCCTCCCTCACTTTCTTCTTCAGACCAATTTATTTGGAGTAAATTCTAGCATGATGTCATTAATGAAAAGTCTAGTATTTCTCTAATGATTTCATTATTTTATTTTATTTTTCATTAGTTGCTTATGACAATACAATGATCTTGACATATCATACATTTCAATCAAATGGGGAATAATTTCTCATTTTTCCAAGTGTACAGGTTGCAGGATCACATTGGTTACACAGCCAAGTTTATACATACAGCCATAATAGTGTCTATTTTATTCTGCTGCCTTTCTTATCCCCCCTTCTCCACCTCTCTCCTCTCATCACCTCTCTGTACCCAATATGATTTCATTTTAATAGTAACAGTATTGTCACATCATAAGAGGCAAATACCCCTTACTCAATATGCAAATTCCCTGTATCTCTCAGTGATATTTAACTTTCACCTTAATCAAGATCTAAATGTCTATGCATTGCAAATGATTAATGTTTTGATACATTTTTTACTTTTCAAGGAAATTGGTATTTTTGTTTAAATTTTAACCTTTGTATTATTATGACTCTATATTATTAATAATATAATTTGTTGAAACTCATTATCTTGCTTTGTTGTTACAGTATATGGATTTCATACTCAAATCAGTATTGGAATGACCTAACATCCTTTGTATTTTCCTCCTTTTCTCTCCTCTCCAATTTCCACTGCCAGTCTCTTCCAGGCCCTTCTTTAGATGGTTTTCTTTCCTGGTAATGCCATTCTATTAAGAGCTTATTCAGTATTTTGTTCAAGTCCTATTAAAACTTACAACTTTTGTATCCTTCTCTTTCTTGGTCTTGTATTATAATTTTGAAACTTATACTCAGTTAATGCACCAGAGGATGAAGTTCTATAAACCGTACTTCAACATAACATCTTCAGCAGGTGCTTCCTAAACTGGAGGATAAACAGGTAGTGCCTGCTATTTGGAGTCATAAGAAACATACATCCTGTCTTCATAAAGTTTCAGTTTACTTGTGATGAAAAATTTTAGAAATGGCACATATATATCATATACTTATTGTTAAAAATTTATGACTATGTTATAGACTCTCATCTTTAATTCACATTGTTTTAAATTTAATCATGAAAATAAAAAGAAATTTTTTGTTGGCTGTAGACGTGGTTGCATTCTTTTTTGGTATAATTAGTGCTTTTATTGAAAAGTTTGTTCTAAATCCAAAGAGTGACTCTAAAGGTGAGAACTTCTTCCTTGATAATATTCTAGTATAAAAAATTGTTGACACACAGTGCTTTATGGTGACCTTCTAACCATCAGGGCCACATGTTCTGTTTATTTTGTATATTATTTTTTTTAAAACAATAGTAAACTACATTCAATTGACAAACATGTGTTTATATGACTATAAATTAAAACCTTCCAATTTCTAAGAGCATTTAACCACAGAATGCAAAATCTCTGCTGATATGTCCTCTTGTAACCATTTTATAACTTTATGAATACATAAAAATTATTTCCATTCATTAAAAATTAGTGAGACACTAGATGAATAGAAGGCACATTATTTTTGGCTCTTTGACATTTAAGGAACTTAGTTTATTTTTTTTAAATTAATTTTTATTGTTGGTTGTTCAAAACATTACATAGTTCTTGATATATCATATTTCACACTTTGATTCAAGTGGGATATGAACTCCCATTTTTACCCCATATACAGTTTGCAGAATCACATCAGTTACACATCCATTGATTTACATATTGCCATACTAGTGTCTGTTGTATTCTGCTGCCTTTCCTATCCTCTACTATCCCCCCTCCCCCTCCCCTCCCCTCTTCTCTCTTTACCCCCTCTACTGTAATTCATTTCTCCCCCTTATATTTTTCCCCCTTTCCCCTCACTTCCTCTTGTATGAAGTTTTGTACACCCCTGAGGTTCTCCTTCCATTTCCATGCAATTTCCCTTCTCTCTCCCTTTCCCTCCCACCTCTCATCCCTGTTTAATGTTAATCTTCTTCTCATGCTCTTCGTCCCTACTCTGTTCTTAGTTACTCTCCTTATATCAAAGAAGACATTTGGCATTTGTTTTTAAGGGATTGGCTAGCTTCACTTAGCATAATCTGCTCTAATGCCATCCATTTCCCTCCAAATTCTATGATTTTTGTCATTTTTTAATGCAGAGTAATAGTCTATTGTGTATAAATGCCACATTTTTTTATCCATTCGTCTATTGAAGGGCATCTAGGTTGGTTCCACAGTCTTGCTATTGTGTATTGTGCTGCTATGAACATGAATGTAGCAGTGTCCCTATAGTGTGCTCATTTTAGGTCTTTAGGGAATAGACCAAGTAGGGGAATAGCTGGGTCAAATGGTGGTCCCATTCCGAGCTTTCCAAGAAATCTCCATACTGCTTTCCAAATTGGCCGCACCAATTTGCAGTCCCACCAGCAATGTACAAGTGAACCCTTTTCCCCACATCCTCGCCAGCACTTGTTGTTGTTCGACTTCATAATGGCTGCCAATCTTACTAGAGTGAGATGGTATCTTAGGGTGGTTTTGATTTGCATTTCTCTGACTGCTAGAGATGGTGAGCATTTTTTCATGTACTTGTTGATTGATTGTATGTCCTCCTCTGAGAAATGTCTGTTCAGGTCCTTGGCCCATTTGTTGATTGGTTTATTTGTTATCTTATTGTATAATTTTTTAGTTCTTTGTATATTCTGGATATTAGGGCTCTGTCTGAAGTGTGAGGAGTAAAGATTTGAAGGAACTTAGTTTAAATTCAGGAAGTACTTTTACTTCCTCTGAAGCTCCATCATCTGTCATTCCTTCCACACTGTTTTCTAGTGATACATGACTATCATTAGTTTTTATTTCTATATGACTCTTCTATTCTCCTGTCTTGAATTCTGACACACTTTTAAGCATATGAGAAAGTTTGATTTTGGAGTCCAAAGTGAGATTTTCCATGTGAAATTCCTTAGTTTTCTCCAAAATGAACTAGTGCCACTCAGTCTCATGAGGCTTAAATGGAAAAAAAATTCACACTGTTTAATCTTGTTTTGACTCATAATACATATTTATTCTTATTATTCTTATTACATTTGGAATATCTTTAATGTTTTATTCCTTTGACATCTTCCCTCAATTATGAAAAAAAGACCATTTCTTATCCAACTTACAATAATTATCTAACACAAAGTTGGATAATAGATATTCTGTAGATTTTGCCAAATTATTTGCCAAATAACTCTATTACTGTTAACCACTGTTCTTTTCAACTTGGGTCATCGTGTTATTAAAATCAATTTCTTAGGAGGACCTGTCTTTTGCTTATATGTGGTTGAACTTGAAGGACATTATATTAAGGTAACTAATACATTAAAAATTTAAATACATAGACCCAGTTTTATAAAGGGTGGCTAAAAGGGGTAGGGATGGGTTGAGGTGGGATAGGAAAATGTAAATCAGAAGGGAACAATGTTGCAGTTAATAGGACTATAGTAATATAATAATATGTACTGGAAAGTTACTAGAAGAATTGCTTTTAGATGTTCTTCCTACTAAAAAGACAACTAAGTGATTTGATAGATTTGTTAATTTGGTTGATTATAGTAATCATTTCACTATGTATACACATATCAAAATACATTGTACACTTTAAATATATATGATGAAAAATTCTTAGAAATGATTGCTGATGTCACAGAATATTTTCTAGGCTTTAAATTTCAAATTTTGTATTTTATATATCTATATATACATATATACCCACACGTGTATAGTAATTAAGTCTTTGATTTTCCTTCCTTTACTTTATTAAGGACCTTTATTCTTGAAGATGATCTTATATTTTAGGATTGCTATGAATCTCGCAAATAATGACATAGGTTGATTTTTTTTAAGTATTTAAATGTACTTTTAAATAAGAAAAAAGCCTTCATAAGAAATTATAATTGCAATTGTGAAACCAGCAGTGAGACTAGGTTCATTCACCTTCAGGAGAGGGAATCAGAGGTCGTACAACCATTAAAATGGTTGGAGGGGGAAATGCCTTTTGTGTTTTTAAGAGAATAAAGGGAAAATAGACCATTATCCCCCTTTTCCAGCACAATGGTAGGCGATTCTCAGGAAAAGTATTGGAAGTCAAGGGTGCTACTATTGTCTTCCTTCTGGAAATCAATGGCTTCTCCTTAACTTCCCCTTTCCCAATATTCTATATGTAGCTTCTGCTGGTTAATTATTAGGGCCAAGGACATTCTGAAGTTCCAGTTTTCTCTGTGGAAATGTGAGTGCTAACTTAACTGAGTGATCCATGTTCAACACATTCTGTGGAGCAGAAAAGAATGCATTGAAAATCCAAAATATTTGAGCAATGTGGAGAGTGATTACCTATTTCTGAGGAAAGATTTGGGTTCATGATTGACATAGATATTACTGAAAATACTTGTCTAGTAAACCTCTGTTAGCTAGAAATAAACACAAAAGAAAACTGGACATAAGTATCATTAAAGCATTTGGTTTTCTAAGAACAAGCCTCTTTCCTTGGCTTCTACTTAATCTGTCCTTGTTGACCCCAGGGTCCTGGGAGGTGTTCACTACTGGGAGAATACCTGGTTGACACATTCATCACATGTGACGTTACTGGATAAAATGTCGCCCATTTCCAGCAATTTTCTATATCTGTGTGGGGCACAGGGAATGTGGTTATGCTTATAAAAGGTGCTTAGTAGTTTTAGAGTAGAGGCTAATTGATCATCATCAATTTCCCTGATTTTTTAAATTGGTTCTTTTTAGTGAAATTTCTGTGAATTTTTTCTAAATTTTCTGGAATTTGTCCAGTTGTCATTATCACCAACACCACATGTGTAGTGCAAGTAACATCAGGTTTCGCTGCTGTTGAAACCTTTTACACATGTGTCTTCTCTGCATATACACATCTGCTAATGTGAGTCTCCCAATATGAAAATCTCATCACCTCACTTTTATGCTTAAAGTAACCTTTTACTTATTCTCATTTTCTAAAACACAAAATAAAATAGTTTTTTTGAATTATAAAATTAACACAATTTATCAGTAAATCATACACAAAATTATAAATAAAAAATAAAAATACTATTCCAAAATGTTTATTTCTAAAACTGGGTGCATATATTTTAGATATTTTTCTATGTATATACAAACATACCCACGTATTTCCAAATTAGGTAATAGTTATGTTACGTTACTTTGTAATAAGTTTTTAAATCAGTAATAAGTTTTAAATCATGACATTTGCTCAAGGCCCTGCTAATTTGAAGAGGCTAACATCAAATTACTCACTGGGAAAGTCAATCTGCTCTTTTTTAAAGTTAGGAAATTACCATGAACGTGTTTCATCAATAAATTTTATGAATGATGTCATAATGTTTGATGACTGTGCACATGGTATTGTCAGAACTTAGGATCTTCTGCAGTTTTTTGTCACCTTAATGCTATGAGTATTGTGTGTAAATGCAGAGTGATGAGTGAGCCTAATATGGAGAATTGTTAGAATGCATGTAACTGTGCTATATGTTTGATGGAAGGTAGAATAAAGTTTCTGTTAGAACTAGAAACATAAGTTGCAACTGAACAGTGAAGAATCTACTGGAAACATGAGCCAATATCAGAAAATCTAAATCTGACGTGTTAATCCTTGGAAGAATTTGTTCCCAATAATGTAAGTGTGCATTTTTCCATGAAATTTATTGTGACGTCTGTTATACTTTTATTTATGTAAAATTTTTATGGAGATGAAATTCACATAAATAACTTTCACCATTTAAAACTCTCCTTTTTATTAATTAATTTATTTGTTTTATAGTAGAATGTATTTTGACATACAGTACACAAATGGAGAACAACTTCTCATTCTTCTGGCTGTACATGGTTCAGAATCACTCTACCAGTGTAATCATACATGTATGTAGGGTAATAATGTCTGTCTCTTTTTATCGTCTTTCCTTTTGCCAGAGCCCCAAAACTCTGACTCCCTCTACACAAACCAAAACTCTCTTTTTCTTTGGCATATAACACACTGACAGTGTTGTGTAACCACCACTTATATCAAGTTCTAAAGTGTTTTCACGAACCCCAAAGAAAATCCAAACACATCAAGCAATTAGTTTCCATTTCCCCTTACCCTCAACCCCTGCCAACCACCAATTTACTATTTTCCCTCTACTAATGTACTTATTCCAGATGTTTCACATAAATGGAAAAAATATTTTATGTGACCTTTTGTGTCTGCTTTCTTAGCATAATGTCCTCAGGTTTTATTCATATGATAGCATGTGTTGGCTAACTAATATTTCCTTGTATGTATATACTACATTTTGTTTATTATCAGATAATGGACACTGACATTGTATCTACCCTTTGGCTTTTGTGAATAGTGCTGCTGTGAACATTTAGATGAAATTATTTGTTTGAGTATCTGTAATTTTCAATTCTTTGGGGTATAAATCTCTTTTCTAAAATCATTTGGCAAGAAGTAATTAATTTCTGGACTCTTATTTCTTTTCTTTTCTTTTTGTCATACTACGGATTGAACACAAGAGTGCTTAACCACTGCGCCACATCCCTAGCCACTTCATTTATTTATTTGTTTGTTTATTTATTTAGTTAATTATTTGAGACAGGGTCACACTAAGTTGCTCAGGGCCCTGCTAATTTGATGAGGCTAACATCAATGTTTATAGCAGCACAATTCACAATAGCTAAACTGTGCTACCTACATAGATTTCTTCAGTAGATGAATGGATAAAAAATTGTGGTATCTATATACAATGGAATATTACTCAGCAATAAAAGAGAATAAAATTATGGAATTGGCAGGAAAATGGATGGTGTTGGAGAAAATAGTGCTAAGTGAAGGTAGCCAATCCCCCACAAAAAAACAAATGCCAAATGTTTTCTCTGATATAAGGTGACTGACTCATAGTGGGGTAGAGATTGGGAGCATGGGAGGAATAGACAAACTCTAGATAGGGTAGAAGGATGGGAAGGGAAGGGAGGTTAGCAAAGATGGTGGAATGTGATGGACATCATTATCCAAAGTACATGTATGAAGACACAAATTGGCATCAACATACTTTATATACAACCAGAGACATGAAAAATTGTGCTGTATATGTGTAATAAAAATTGTAATGCATTTCACTGTCATTTATTTTTTAAAAAATCAATAAAAAAGTGAAGAAAAAAATTTGATGAGGCTAACTTTGAACTCACCACCCTCCTGCCTCAGCCCTCCAGCCACTGGGATTATAGGCATGCCTTATCACGGCTGGCCAGACTCTTAATTCTATACCACTGGTCTTTTTGCTTATCTTCTTTATGTTACTTTGTAATAAGTTTTTAAATCAGTAAATCCTTCTTTTTCAATATTATTTTGGCTCTTTTGATTCCTTTACAATTCCTTAGGAATTTGAAGATGGGCTTTCTGTTTCTGCAGAAAGGTCATTGGTGTTTTAATTGAATCTATATATAGATCATTCAGTGTAGTCTTGCAATTGTTAACAATCGTAAGTCATCTAAAACATGACCACCAGATATCTTACCATTATTTAGGTTATGTTCAATGTATTTGAACAATATTTTGGAGGTTTCAGTGTACAAGTTATTCACCCCCTTGATTAAATTTATTCCTAGGTCTTTTATTTTTTCAGATGTTGGTTTAAATGCAATTGATTTTTAAATTTTCAGATTATTTCTTCCAAGCACATAGAAGTATAATCAATATTGATCTTGTTTCTAGTAATTTTTCTGAATTCATTTATTATTTCTAAAATGTGTATGTGTGTGTGTGTGTGTGTGTGTGTGTTGTAAAGGTTTTTCTATATATAAGTTCATGATAACTACAGATAAGAATAATTTTACTTTTTTTTTTCAATTTGGTTGTCTTTAAGGTGTTTTTCTTTCCCAATGAATCTGGTAAAAGCAATCATTCTTGTCTTGTTTCTGGTCTCAGTGGAAAGACTTTCAGGCTCAGATTAGCTACAGATTCTTCATAAATGTTCTTTACCAGGTAGAAAAAGTTCCTTTTTATTCTTAGTTTTTTAAAAATATTTTTTAGTTTTCAATGGACCTTTATGTTGTTTATTTATATGGGTCTGAGAATTGAACTCTGTGCTTTGCACATGCTAGGCAGGTGCTCTACCAGGAACCACTACCCCAGCCCCTATTCTGTTTATTTAAGTGCATTTAATATAAAGACATTTGGACTTTATTGATTTTTTCCCTTCAGTTGATATTAACATGTACTTTTCTATACTGGTTATTCTATACTGGTTATTCTATACTGGTTGCCTTTCATGTGTGCACCACTCTTTTATTCATGGGACAAATATTACTAGGTTAAGGTGTTAATACTAACAAGCCACTGAATTTGCTTTGCTGGTACTTTATAGAAGACTTTCATATTCATACTTACAACAATTGTTCTTCAGGGACTGTCTTGTGCTTTGCAGTGTCTTTGTCTGTCTTTGGTATTAGGATAATGCAGAGCTCACAGAAGTGGTTTAGAAAGTGTTCTTTCTTCTTCTGTTATATATATATATATATTTGGTAGAATTACCTGTCAAATCATTTGGTCCTGAATTTTTCTTTTTGGGGAGGATTTTGATTTCTGATTTAATCTGCTCACTGGGTACAAGTCTATTCAGGTTGTACATTTTTCCTTCAATTCATTTTTGAAGTTTGAGTGTCCATTTAACCTGTTACTTAATGTGCTAGCGTATAATTATTTATAAGACTTTCTTATAAATTTTTTGTGTATATTTCTACAATTTGAGTAAGGAATGTCCTTACTTTCTGATTTGTTAATCTTCTTTTTGTTTAGTCAAACTAGTGAAAGAATCATTACTTTTATTTATCTTTGTGGGAAAAAACTTTTGATTTTCTCTATTTTTTTTTCCATTATCTGATTCATTTATCTCTGGTCTAGCTGAAATTATTTACTTTTATATGTTAGCTTTGGGTTTAGGTGGCACCTCTTTTTCTAGGGTCTTAAGGTGTAAAGTTAGGTTTTCAATTTGAGACATTTTTCTCTTTTAAAATGTAGGTGTTTATAGCTGTAAATTTCTGAGCTGTACATTTCTGAATTTTGCTGCATTTCATACTGGTACATAGTGTATTCATTTCCACTTATCTGAAGTTGTTTTCTGCTTTCCTTCTGTGATTTATTTTGGGCCATCAGTTGTTGAAATGAGTATTGTTTTATTAAATTTCTACATGTTTGTAAAAATTTCAGTTTCACTTCTGCTGTTAATGTTAATTTTCATTGCATTGTTATAGAGATGTTTTGGATAATTTTAGTTCTAAAATTTCTTTAATGCGTTAACCTGTGATCTAACCTGGGGAATGTCCCATGTGTCTCATTATTTTTAGCAAGAAAAAAAAACATATTATCATGGCTTACTGCAGTCAAATAACTTGACCCCAACCATATTTTGTTCCTGGCTTCCCTCACTCCCATGGCTTTGTCATATTTCTTCCTTTTAGACCCTTTGATTTGCCCAAATTCTTCCCACCATATACTATGTACATGCTGTTCCTTTTTCCTCATATGGTGTTTTGATGTCCCCCCCTCCACAGCTATAATTCTCATTAAGCCACATTTGTCTCTTTTATAAATTATCTCAAAACTGAAGCTTCTCTCCTATTTCTCTGATTATTTTATTACTAACTTGCTCTTCCACTAGATTCTAAACTATGATACCAAGAAGTTAGCAGAGTGCTTGGTCTACAATAGGTTCTCAATGTCATTTGTGGAATAAATAAATAAATGAGGAAGGGTGTGATTCTTCAGCCCTCAACTTATACCAACAACTTCAATTTCATTTAAGTTTGACCACTAAACCAGAACAATCTTCAAAGCGAAAAGAAGACTAAATGAGTGAATTGGCAGCTATTATTCAACTCCTCCTTAGAATTAATGTAGAACACACAGTCTGCTCCACTTGGGAGGAATAATTTCTTGATAGTATTATTCATTGAGCTATTTAATACATTACATTTCTTCTTGTGGGAAATGTAAATGCCTGGAATGTGTTGCGCATTCAGAACAGCATATAAAAGACAACTTGGCAGTACATGAAGTGCTCAGGGTTTTCCGTCTCTTCTATCAAAACATTTATACACTATTATCAGAAATAATAAAAGGACATTTTTTATTTCCTAAAAACGTAAAAATTAGGAATTTCATCTTGTGATACAGAAGCAAAATATTAAAACTAAGACATATTTTAAATATAACCTAGTACTCCCTCCTTAATTTAGAAATGAGGAAGTTGAGGCTCATAGAGATTAAGTGATTAATTCAAATCACTGAGTTGGGAGCTAACTTCCAAACTTGTGAAATCCACATGAAGCTATTTTTAATTACAGAAATTTAAAAAGTTTCTGCCATCATTGCATCTCAACCTTCATTTGATCATCTTTGTAAATACTTGTTTCTATTACATTGAAAACAATGCTGGTTTGAGCCATGATGCAGTAGTGGTTTCTGGCACTCCGATCACATGTATGTTACACCACAAGCCACTAAAGCTTTGTGAGTTTTCATGATGCAGTAATGGGTAGCAGATTTACCTTGCCTGAATGAAAAACTATAAAGCAGGTTAAAATGTATGAAGCAACTGTTTATGTACTGGACAAAAGCCATCATACAGTTGGGTCCTTGGGAGGAGAGACCCTCATGAAATAATCCATGCATTTCCTTTGGTTTTCTTGCTGGCGGTTCTTTCCAAGCCATGCCATAAAGAAATGGAGCTTAGGGACCAGTGATGATGTTGAGGGGAAAAATAAAAAACAAAGTTCAGGGACCCTGAGGGAGCTGAAATGTGAGGAGCAGGATACAAAGAACAAGGTGTATACATAGAGAAGGAGGTCAATAAATCTGTAGAGAAGTACCCTTAAGACTTTGGCCAAAGACTAAACTCTGTACAGATAGGATGAGTCTCCCTGAACAGCTAGTAGTTGCTGGGGTCTTTTGTGCAATCATGCACAAAATTTTACCAGCTACAGTGAACACTTAGGGCTTCCAATTAAGACCCTCACAGAGCCACAGAAAAAGTCTGCACCCAGCTAGAGTAAGAGATGCTCTAGACTTACCCCCAAAATGCCTGAAAGTATCACTAATATAATGAAACTGTTTGGCTACTAAATGAATAAAATAAAGCTCAATCTTCCTCCAAGAAATTAGTAGAAGTCATATTTTCTGCAACAGCATAGGCACAATTTTCAGAAAGTAATGAAAATGACTATAGGAAGAGATACTGGACTTATCAGATAAGGCTCTCAAAACTGGTATTATAAATATATTCAAGGATTTAAGGGAAAGAGAACAAAAAGTATATTGGCGACTCTGTGTAGAAATTAACATTCTAGAAAAAGACCCATTAACCTTCTTGAAAATTCTGCATCTGCAAACCACTACATCTGAATTGAAAATTTGCCCGATGGGCTTAACAGCAGTTTAGATAAGAAAAAAAGAGAAAAAAAGGGCTTTGAGGTAGAGTAGTGAAAACAAAGGATAGAGATGAACTAAACGCACCTTTTAAAAACAATGATTATCAGACTGGATAAAAAAGTGAGATCCAACTATGTGTTGTTTAAACATAAATACATTAAATAAAAAAGCAAAATAAGTGACAAGTGACAGGATAGAAGTGGGTAGATTGTATCTCCCATCAGGTAAGTTAGAACTCAACATAAGAGAATTTCTAGAAATAAAGAAGGACACCCGGGATAAAAGGGCCCTTTAATAAACAGAAGAAATTCTAGATGCTTTTGTACCTGAGTTTAAAAAGGCACATAAAGAAAAAACTACAGGGCAAAAATGAGATCTAGACAAACTGAAAATCAGTGAGAGGTTTTCATACTTGATTATCTGTGATTAATAAAATAAATGGCAATAAATTCAGGGAAGACAGAGCAATTGAGCCACACTGTCTACTACTCAGATCTAATTGAAAATTTTAGAACACTATATATTCTTTTCAAGTTCATGTGTCAGGATGCCAAACACAATCAGTTTATATCAGAATTTGAAAGGATTCTTATCATTTCAGAATTTTTTCTTTGATCACAAAAAATTCAAATAGAACCAAGAAACAGAAAGACACCTGGAAAATCACCAAATATTTAATTATCATGGAACACATTTGCAAGGCACAGTAGCACATGCCTATAATCCCAGTGTCTCTGGAGGCTGAGGCAGGCAGATGGCAAATTCAAAGCCAGCCTCAGCAAAAGCGAGGCCCTAAGCAAGTCAGTGAGACCCTATCTCTAAATAAAATACAAAATAGAGCTGGGGATGCAGCACTATTTCAAGAACTCAGAATGCCCCTGAGTTCAACCCTCAGTATCGCCACCCCCCCACAAATAAACACATTTCAGTGTAATGAATGCATCAGAGAAGCCGTCAGGGGAGAAATAACAACATATTTTGAACCGAGAAAATTAATGATCAACATATTAAAATTGTGTGATCTGCTAAAACAATGAACAAATATATGTTTATACTACAAATGCTGAAAAAGAAAAAAAAAATAAAATCAATAAGCTTAAGAATGTAGAACAAGGGGCTGGTGTTGTGGCTCAGTGGTGGAGTGCTTGCCTAACACATGTGAGGCCCTGGGTTTGATCCTCAGCACCACATAAAAATAAAAAATAAAATAAATGAATAAAAAAAAATGTAGAACAAGACCAAATTTGCACAAATAAGTAATAGAGAGAAGAAATAAACACAATAGGAGATATCCTGAGCGTGGGTCTCTCCTCTAGAGGTTCAGTATGACCTCTAGTTGTTCCTGTACCTGAGGGTTGGCTTCTCTCTGGTCTAATAGTTGTGCATTCCCAGTATTTGCATGCTTTATTTTCCAGTGCCTCTTATAGCCCCATGATCTCCATGTTCTCTCTGGGTCTTGGGCCTCTTTGCTTAGTTGATGCAATTCAGTAAGTGAAGACCACTACTGAGTATCTCTGGACACAGTTCATCAGCATTCCTCACCCGCTTACTGAATGTCAATATAGTAGAACCCTCTGTCAACAATCACCTTCTTCATTGTCACCTCCTCCACCACCAGACTATTCTGCCAACAGCAACCTCATGTAGCTCAGTGGAGTTTAATGCACCATCCATTCTTTCTACTTCTTCCCTGTTGAATCTTGCTGGGATTTAGCATGTGAGAGAACTGGAAGACGCTGGGCAACGTGAGAGCCTACTGAGCAGTTGCACTGTGTTTGAGGACTATAATTCAGTATCCTCAGCTTCCATTTCTGTGAAACTATTGTTATATCACTGGTTTCTATAGTTTAATGCTCTGGTTGCCAACAATAAAGTTTTGTTGCATGGAGTTGAATTGTCCTTCCTAGACTCAAAAGTGAAGTAAGTATCTTGATTTATATTTGACAAGTGAATGTTTATTGTTAACTCAGTGGAACCCAGGGGCCTTTAAGGAGTGACATTAAATGTAGAAACTTTAACCAGCAAAGGTAACTGAGAAGATACTCATGAGATGGGCTTCTGCATTCACATTGGTCTGGACACGTTTTATTGACTCACAAAGCAATGCCGATCTCATTAGCCAAAGTGTGTGGGGGTCTTCAGAGTTGAGCCTAATATGATATTATTCTTAATTTCTGCATAAACTTTGGGGGTTCTACAGACTAGGAGGGCAGCATGAATTCCTTAGTGCCCTTTTGTTCACATACGATTGGCTCCATTATGTTCCCCTTCCTCCTAAGGGCCCTGGACACATTTTGTGAGAAGTATAGGCTCTTGGGGTAGCCTGGATTTCTGTGACTACTCATGAAAATCCTATCTGCAGAAAATGTATCTCGTTTGCCTGAACATTATAAATTAAATGATCCTTAAAATATTACACTGTCCCACAGGGAAATAATAATGGCAGCACTTCAGAAGGAAATGGGAAATACTGTACATGAAACTAAATACCAAGAAGAGAAAATAGTTTTATTGGAATTACATAAGCGAAAGCAATAGATGGAGTGTGGATTTTGGTGACTTAACAAATTGCTTTATCTCTTTGATCCTCACTTAACCTCATTTGCAATACAAATTCATCTAGATAACCTTTAAGGACTCCTCTGGGTCTGTGGGGGTAACAATTCTATATACATTTATTTTTGCCTTGTAAATTAATAATAACTGACATCAAACAGTCTCATTAAGTAACTATGGAATGTTTGCTGTGTAATAGGAATTTTAATATCTTTGCTTATAAGTTGCATTTAACAGTTTTCTAGTGACAGTGATGACGTACATTTTTAGTTACGTGTATGTCCAGACAGTGTTTAGATTTTTCTTTTCCCTGCCATTAGCTAGAGATTTGAAAATGTAGCCCTCTTCCCCTCAATACACACAATTTCAGAAAAAGAAAGTGTGTGCAGAGCGTATTTTGAAAATCTTAAAACTCTGACTCTTGGCTCTATTGTGGCTCTCTACAGCTTGACATTTTAAATTATTTAATATAAGAGAAGTCTCAGGGCATTCCAGTGTGTGTCAACATATTTCAATGATTTACTTGTACCTTAGACTCAAGCCAAGCATACATCCTCAGCTTTGCACAGCCAAAATCCTCATTTTGGCCTCTTCCTGGCTCTGTAATTCCTCTAACACAGAGGCCAGGAATGGTTCCTGTGGGCTTTTGTGCATGTGCACCTGAAGGAGGGTCTAGTTTTGCCCATTTTGTCTACATTTTACCTTTCTGACCACCCCCTTCTCTTTCTGAATCCTCCCAAGTGGTTCTCCTCTGCAGTCACTTTGGATTCCAGGAACAAGACATCTGATGGATAAACACTCTGTCATAGGCAAGAGCAACTCTCTTATTAGGACAAGGACCCACCGACAAATTCTGATCAGGCCACATCTGACGGTGATAACAGCATGACAGCTGCATAGTCCCTCTGACTCTGCAAACCCCCAACCATTGTTCTTGTTATCATTTGGTGTCCAGCTAGGGTCCAGGTCCTTGTTGTCCTGAACAAAGAATTGAGCAACCTACACATGAGTAACAAGCTACACATGAGAAAACTACTGATTTACTGAAGGTGAAAGTAGCACGAAGTGAGGTAGAGCTGAGAGGACTGAGCAAGAGAGAAAGGCCCAAGGCCCCAGTGTCTGGAATTGGTATCTTGTATACTGAGCTGTGAGGTGTTCTCTTCCCCATGTGGACCAGACTGAAGACCTGGCCCCACTGGCTCCCACTGATCACCTGATGATGCCTGATTAGAATATTGTCCAATTTTCCTCCCATTGGTTAAAAAAAAACAACTTATTAGAATACTACCCACTGAACCCCAGTGGTCATTTTGTGACACTGTGTCTTCCCTGTGTAGCTACACTGACTAAAGTTTCTTTCCTGCTTTTCAACACTATTTTTTTCCATTTGCTATGTAGGGGCAAGTAATTGAACCTGATTTGTTGGGCTGCCAGAATAAGGTTTCTGGCCTAGGATTCTGATAATATACCTACAAGGACATCACTGACTTACTGAATAATGGAGGACAGAATCTACTTCCTAGAGAAGTTCACCTGAGCTCTGAGACCACATTTCATTCAGTCATGCAGGATGGAGCAATTCATAGCAGGAGCCAACCCCATTAATGCTCCTTTTGTAAACTTCACTCCTTTCCACTTTTTAGCCTCCTCATTTTATTTATGGTTCCCAAAACTTACTTTTCCAAATAACTTACGTGTACAAAAGCCTTGCTTTTGGGCTCTTATTTTGTGGAAAACCAGAGCTAAGAAAATCCTCAGTGATATTAAATATCTAAGATGCATCAGGAATGCATGCATGTTTATTTATCGAAATATTCAAGCTTCCCACCTAAAATCTGGTGTTACCTTGGCCATAATTATAACAAAAGCAACAACAAAAAGAAAAGAAAGAAAGAAAGAAAGAAAGAAAGAAAGAAAGAAAAGAAAAGAAAAGAAAAGAAAAGAAAAGAAAAGAAAAGAAAGAAAGAAAAAAGAAAAGAGGACCTGTAACTGGAGTTGGAATTCTGGGCTTTACTGAAAGTCTCCATGAATCAGATCCAGCCACTTGCCCAGAAACCAATCAGAGAAGATGATGGTGAGAAGCAGGGAAGGGATCTATTCAATGTATCTATGTGGGGAAGGCAAGGGGGATCCAAGGGGTGACTGATAAAAGTTTCTGGTTTAAACTGGAAAGTAACAGACATGGTCTTGGAAGAGTTGGGGGAAAGCATGCATAGGTGATCAGTCTTGTTCAAACTGTGTTCTGGTTGGTCATCATCTCTGGATTGGTCAGGAAGGGCCTTGTCTGACAAGAAAGTTGCTGTTACTAGGGAATTGTTTTGACTCTCTTCAAATGATGTTTATCCATCAGAACTTTGTAACTGGAATCCAAGGTGAATTTTAGAAAGAATGACAGGAAGCAAAGGAGACAGACACCAAATGGCAAAAGCTTTTATTCTGCTTTTAGTTATCCATGAGGCAAGTGCAGGCACAAGTGAAGAAGAGTCAGTGCTTTCAGCAAAAGCAGCTTCTAAGTTCTTGTTACAAAACCCATATTTAGGATAAAGAAAAAGTGGTATATAAACACAATGGAGTATTACACAGGCATAAAGAAGAATGACTTTATGACATATTGCAGTAAATGGATGGATGTAGAGGCTAACATGCCAAGTGAAATAAGCCAGTCCCAAAAAGTCAAAGGCCAAATGTTTTCACTGATATGTGGAAGCTAACCCACAATAAGGGAGGGATGGGGAAGAATAGAAATTCAATAGATTAGATAAAGGGAAATGAAGGTAAGGGCAGAAGAAAAGCAAAAAGGAAAGACAGTGCAATGAATCTGATTTAATTTTTTTATGTACATATGCGTACACCACAGAGAACCTTACCATTGTGTACATCTACAGAAATGGGGTCCTAACTGGAGTAAGAAATACTCCATGCTTATGTAACTATATCAAAGTGAATTCTATTGTCATGTATAAATAATAAGAACCAATAAAAATTAATACATGTATATAATATGTAATATATATATTTCTTCTGGAATAGTAACCAGTCATTGTATTCCTACAGAAGTGAAAGGAATCCTTCCAACTCTTTAATTGAAAGGCTTTATACAGTTACAGAACCAGATTGGAAAACAACAAAGAAAACAACAAAACAACAAAGAAAACAACAAAACAACAAAGAAAAGAAGTTCATGAGAAGCAGAAACAAGTGTTGACCAAGAATATAACCAACCTAGTCAAGAACAACAACAACACAACATCACATTTATTTAGGGCTAATCAGGATGGCGATGCAGATTCCAGCGATCTTGTAAATGTGCTCAGAGGTTTTATAAATGGCGGCAGTATTTACATCTTTAAAAGGCATGGTGGTTAGAAACCACATCACTTTTAGGAATTTCGATGGGTGCTGATGAAGTTAAGATGTTGTGTAGGGAAGAGGTTGGGTGTGAACTCAGTCTCTGAGTAGTTTGGGGAAAGGGGTACACAAGGTCAATGGAAGTTAATCAGGCTTGAAAAGTCAGCTCCCACAGAGTGGGTGTTTCTGTACCTGGGGTCAAAGGGGAAAAGATGCAGAAGTGTTTCTTTGGGATTTAGTTGACAATGGTTTCGCAGCTCCAATTTAAGCGTCCTGAGCCAATGCTACTCCATTTCTATTGTCCCCCACCCCACCCCCACCCTTTGACAAAAGAATTGGTGCAGGGCTCAGAGTTATTCCACATTTACTTTCATAATTCTTTCCACCGGGGCAAACAATGTGATTGGTATCTGGAAGGCCTTGAGAAAACAAAGTCTTCAAGATACAGAAAAGAACTCCCTCCTCCTCTCCTTTTTTTGTATTATCTTTATTTCCATTTTTTTGTACTTGCTAATTTAGCACTTTAACTTTTTATTATCTTTAATAGATATAATATTTTTCTTACAAATGCCTATTGCTGAATTTTTCTATCATCAATTTAATATAATTAGGTAATAGCCACTGTCTGAGTCATAAAATAAAGATTAGAATTTATTCTTTCTGAAGTCTTTTTATGTTTTTTTAAGAACATAAAGTTTCAATGTCTCTAAAGCAAACAAAGTCTTTACCAAAAATAAAGGCAAAATTCCTGTTACGCTAAAGCCAGATTTTAACAAGTATCTCTTTTCTGTCATTTCCCTCTAGATTTTTAAGTCAAAGTTATAAAATGCTAAAATTAAAAGGTTTAAATAATAATTTTCAAAAAGGTACAAATTCTAGCCCATTACGAATACACTTTAAGAATTGAAGTTAAGGGCTGGGGTTGTGGCTCAGTGGCAGAGGTATTGCCTAGCCTGTTTGAGGCCCTGGGTTTGATCCTCAGCAACACATAAAAATAAACAAAAAAAAGAATAGAAGTTAAATTATGGATTATATGGATATACAAATGCATAGTAAAAGTGATGGTGTTTTAAAATTAGGTAGGTCTTCTAAAAATGTATATGATTTTTCCAAACCATTCTCCTCAAAATAATGTTTGTAATTTTCTGAAATTATCTAAATTATATTTTATTATTTATGGGACACTGGAATTTTTTCTTACTAAATCCACCTTTTTTTGAGAGAGAGAGAGAGAGAGAGAGAGAGAGAGAGAGAGAGAGAGAGAGAGAGAATTTTTCAATATCTATTCTCTAGTTCTCAGTGGACACAACACATTTGTTTGTACGTGGTGCTGAGGATCCAACCCGGGCTGCATGCATGCCAGGTGAGTGCACCACCGCCCGAGCCACACCCCCAGCTCCAATTCACTATTTTTTTAAAGCCTTCATTTTGGTGAAGATTTTGAGATCCTGGATAAAAACTCTCCAGTTACCTCAATAAGACTAATATCAATGTTATAATGTGTACGTGTTGTGTGTTGGTGTGTGTGGGTGTGTGTGGGTATGAGAGAGAGGAGAGAGAAACAGAGGTTGATAAGTCCTAGCCAATTTGATTGTTGCCTATTTTATGTAGCCCACAAACAAAGAATGGTTTTTTTAGATATACATTTGCAATGAATGTGATAATAATTATAAGGAACACTAACTCTAAATCAAATATTATTTCCTTTTAAAATAGTACACTTGTTTGATACTCTACTTGTTTGTTATTATTAGAGTTTGTATAAATTTGTTTTCTCATTACATAATATTTCTCGTATCAAATAATAATGCATGCCTTAATTTTGTTTCTTGGTTTTTGAAGTCTAAAATATTTACTTCTGACCTTTTCTTGAAAAAGTTTGAAAAAATCCCTATTATAATAAATCTTTTTAGATGAAGCACATTTTCTCTATATTAAAGAAAAAAAATAACTTCATTCTTTGTAGTGTTTCTAGCTAATGTGCTTTGCAGAGTAAAAACTCATTGAGGAGTAACCATATTTCCTTTGTTTTTAGTGTTTTTCCAACAACGAACAGGCCCATGGAGCATGAACATGCCCATATTTCTCACCTAAAATTCCGGGGACAAAGTAGTGTGGTACTGTCATTGGAGAAGAGGTATCTCCAGAAAAGGATCTGAGGAGTTCCCAGAGCTGAGAGGGACTTTGACTAAGAACTAACAGAGTTCTTGGCATACCTGATGGAAAAGAATTTCAGTACCAGCCAGACAAAGGCATAGGAAGAGGTTTAAGAAATAGGTATGTATTCGAGAGAGAACATGGTCCATCTCAAAATGAGAAGCCCTCTGTGGGTTGGCCTTCCATATTTAAAGAAGGGCAATATGTAGGAGCTGGAGGTAAAGCCAGGATGGAGACTCACAATTTTGCACCACTTTTCCCTGTGTTTGCCCATTTCCCTCATTTCACCAGGGCACAGGCCAAGGGCATGTTCCTCAGGATTTACAATGTATTGTCTGCATTTCAATGGCTCATGGGCATTTCCTTTAAAATTAAATAGTTAAATATATTCTTCTCTTTATCCTAAATTCCTATCTCAATGCCATAAAAATTTTAAAAGAGTCCTGAATTCTGTATGGTATTTATGGAAATGAGCAAGTATTTTATTTTTGTTCTTTTATATACTCAACTTACTACTTTTGAGGATCTAAATGATCCAAACTTATGCACTATCTTATTAACTAATACTTAAAATATAATTATTTTTTGTGAAACTACAAAGCGTTTCAACAGTGATTTACATCTTGCAATTGCAGTGGTAGTTCTCTCTTCATACGGACCTGTTTATCTTTATTGAAAGACACTGACCCTTGGATTCCATGACACCGTGTCCCCTGTATTTCTTCAGCTTCTGTGGCAATACATTTTCAAAGTTCTTTTTGGAATTATCTGCCTTCACCATATTTTCAAAAATTAGAGTTTCTCCAGGCTCAGTCCTAGACCCCTTTCTCAATATGCTCTCTCCCTGCTTTATCTCAGTAACCATCTGAACCTTCAATCACAATATGATAACTCCCATTTAGAGGTCTTTTTTCCAGATTTTCCCTCAGATTCAGACTAGTTAGTAGTAACTGTTTGATAAGCTTCTGCTGCTTAGTAATGTCACCATTTGAAAGACACAGGCCCTTCAGCTTCATGTTCCAAACTAACCTCATATTTTTAATTTGTGATTTTAAAAAAAATGGTTCTTTTTAGTTTTATATGACAGCAGAATCCATTTTGATATAAGTATACAAGCATGGAACACATCGTACTCCAGTTAGTGCCCCATTCTTACGGATGTGCATGGTGGAGGGAAAATTAGGTCAGATTCATTCCATGTCCTTTCCTTTGCTTCTCCCTCCTCCTTTACCTCCATTCCTTCCTGTCGAATCTACTGCACTTCTCTTCTTCCCATCACCTCCCTTATTGTGGGTTAGCTTTTAATGCAGTATTGGGGATGGAACCCAGAATCTCCGTACCATTGAGCTACATCCATAACCCTATTTTTTTTTTTTTAATTTTGAGACACGGTCTCACTAAGTTGTGCCTCCAAATTACCTCAGTCTCCTGAAGCCCTGGGATTACAGGCATGCACCACTGCTCTTATATAACTCCCATTTTTTTCCTCAAACCTGCTTCACCTTCCCTGTTCTTATCCCCTTATTATTCACATACTTGTAGCAAGCCTGGACATCACCCCCATCACTAAACAGAGCCTATAGTCTGCCATTTTCCATCCACTGAAATGGTCAGTTTCTCGGAATAATTTTTCATCTAAGTCTGTACTACTGTCTTAATTAGCTTCCCAGCCCACCACCCATGCTCAAACCTAAGCCTTATTTAGTCTTTTCTGCACCAGCAGTCATGCATTTGGGAAAAGAATTAATAATGTAAAACAAATCTAATCATGCCATTACTCTCTGAAGTACAGTGACCAACTACATGGTTTGTCCAGATCTAAGGGGATTCTCAAGACATGAACCATCTAGCATTAAAATCAGGGATGTTCTAGGAAAATCATCCCCATTTTCTTGAGATGAGAGATTTCTTAGGATTTAGTACTGTCATTGATGAAACTTGGAAAAATGTCAAACTGGGGCAAGGTACTCACCTTATGTTTAGGATGCATTAGTTAAAGACCCTGAACATCCTGCCCCTTTTCCTTCATTCTGAGTCCCAGCCAGAGGGTCTTTCTTCAGTTCCATGAGCTGTACCTCTATTAATGTCATTTCTGTAGCCCTTCTGCCCCTCAAGGGCCCCTGAGATGCCCCTGTGTTGTTCCAAAATGATTCATACCCTGTCCACCATGGTTTACCATAGAGCAGAACCCAGCAGGGATCAGCAAGCCACAATCCCCTGCACCTCAGCAGGCTCTGGGAGCATCTCACATTCTTTACTTCCCACATTACCCTTAAGCACCTGAATGGTTCTTTTGATAACACATAAACCCATTGGTGATCTTAAGGCAAGAATTTTGTTTTGAATTTTTAAAAAACATTTTCAATTAACACATAATTATTATCATGAAATACAATATGATAATTTGATACATGCATAGCTTGTGAAATGTTCCAGTCAGAGTAGCTATTAGCGTTTGTCATTTCTTTGTGGTAAAAGCATTTTAAATCCTCAGTTCTAGCCCTTATGGAATAGATAGTACATTACTGGTAATGATAGTCACCCTACTGTACAGCTGACCACTAGTGCTCATTCTTTCTACCTAATTTCTATCTGTGACATTGCACCTTTTAACCAATCTTTCCTTGAACCCCCATTCTCTGTTTTTAGGTAACCACTATTTTCCTCTCTCCTTCTAGGGGTTTAACTTTTTCAAATTCTATAAATTCTACATATGCAGTGGTAGTTATCTCTTAATATGGGTGAGATTATATGAGTGAAAAGATATGACATTTTTTCACTGTGTGACTTATTTTACTGTACATAATGTCCTCCAGGTAATAATTAGAAAAATCAACAAGTATGTATTAAGGTAGTATAAGTAGATAATTTAGATTCTTATTTTCACCAAAATTGAAAAATGCATGTCTGCATGTATGTGTATATATATGTATACATACACACTCATATATATATACACAAATATATATGTAGATATATATATATGTTTTATATATATATATGTATATGTATACATATTTTACACACACACACACACACACACACACACACACACAAACACATATACATATTCAAGGGAAAATGTGCTAAAGCTTTGGGCAATAAGATGACAGTAGCAATTTCTCCTCTGAGGTTCCTTTTCATTTCATGTGCACAAAGTGATTCACCACATACGGCTCAGCTGACCCTTGTCATATTCCTGTGCAATGGAGCAGGCCCAGGAATGTGGTCCTGGGGAATGGACCCAGACTTTCTATTTTCCTGTTTGTTTGTAGCTATGTATCAGAAGCCTCAGCTGGAGAGAACTGGCTGTAGGTTCTCAGGCCCCAGTACAACTAATGGGGCAGAGAGAAGTAGAGGAGCCACTGTGGAGGTAAAGAACTGCAAAAATGAGGGCAGAGCACAATTCAGCTGTAACATCTTCCAAAATTTCCCTGTGCATAGGGAAACACCCTGAAAATGGTCAGTGGACATGGCAACACCACTGGTTCTTTGGCCATGTTTCTCTTCATTGCTCAAGTGCTTAAACCAGTCATGGAAGAATCCTGGAAACCAAGGCCCTTGGACTTAGAAGGAGGGTGATAACTTATCTGGCTCCTCCTCTTCATCCTTCAATGAAGAAACTCGGATGCAAAGGAGTTTATGCTATTTGCAGAAGGTTACTTGATTATTTGTAGACAGTAAAAACAAACCTTTCCTTTCCTTTCTGGTTAACTGAGATTCAATTTGCAGGCTACTTGATTGGCTATTCCCCCTAATGTATGTGTATTTTCTGTTTCAAAAAGCTGTAAAATTAATGGTGTCCATTAAAAAAAAGATCAGTGCTAAATGAATTTTAAAATAATGAGTTGGTTAAAAGTATATTGAGTGGAAATAGTTATGTTCTTTACTCTTCAATTAATTATTTTGAACTTTAAAGTAATTTTTTTAAATCATTTATTTCTTTCCCAGGGGTTTTATGTCTACCCTTAAATAAACATCAGAATTTAATCAGGAGAGTTAGAAGGACAATTTCTCTCTTGAGAATTAGCACAGTATTAAAACTAATCAGGTTTCTCGGTTACAAAATGCAGCCTGTTCCAATGGTCCTAATATTCCTAGATAGTCCTTGAGGTAATTGTTGATATCTACATGTGTGATCATAACTCAGCATATTAAACTTAAATTTGAAATATGGTGACATCCTTTCAAAAGCACAAGAGAGCATATTGATCCCCTGAGACAGCATATCCCAGACCTCTGATCTTCCACACAGGTGCTCTACTGAAATAATGTCATGCTGAAGAAGCCACAAAGGAGCCTCCTAAGAACCATGCAATATGATAAGTCAAATTTATTTAGCATGAAAAAAGAGTTTATTACAAAGCATACATTTTTATAGAGCAACAACTTTTCTTTCTTTTAAGACCTCAAGGGCCTATAACAGCTCTGATTCTTATTGTTATTTGACTTATTCTGCTCGGGACAGGGCCAAATGCACATCTTATAGACTATTTGATCAGAGGCATATGACTTAGCTCCTTTAGAATTTACAGAGCTTTTCTTATTCAATATCCATAATAATCCTGAAATGAAAATAGAATATATATATTGTCATCATTGTGTTATAAATGAAGGTGTACATGAAGAGAGATTAGGTTTCCATGCCAAAGTTTTGGACTCCAATGTAGAAATTCAGGCTTCTCTGAATTATCATCATGATACCAATCAAAAAAAGAAGCAGTAGGGATTGACTTTCCATTAACTGAGTGGGGAAGTAGCAGGAATTCTTTGGTTATTGGCAGAAACAGAGACAAACAGTCCATATTGGTTCAGATTTCCTTTCTCCAAGAGTCATTCTAGACATTGAAATTACCAGCAGCAACTGTCTCCTAATAGTAGTGCCCTCGTGATTCCAATATGTGGGATCTGAAATCCTGTCCCACCTCAAGCTTACCTGCCTGGGAACTGGATTCTATGTTCTAGGGTATGGTGTCAGGAATTTAGGATGGTTTCTCCAAACTAGCAATTGGACTTAATGTCTCCAAAGTTTTTTTTTCCTGCTTAAACATCTATTGTCCTCAAATAATATTTTCAGGCCCAAATCCAGCTGCTTTCCACATGACAGGACGATTTAGTCAAGTGACAAGATACTGAGGCAAGAAAGATGACTGTATTTGAAAAGCCAGCTGAATAAGAAGAGGGCTCTTGTCCAAATTCCATCTTCCCAGGAAGCTGGCTTAGGGGTTTATATAGGGAGGTGATGGGTTTTCCAAAGCCGGTGGGTGCCTCCTCACAGCAGCTGGGCCAGTGATGCACATTAGACCTTACAAGATGGTTTTGAGTTCTGTGTATCTCAAGAAAAATAGTGATTATTCTGTTTACTGATTATTTTGTCTATGTGAAGTTCCCAATATTGCAGAGTGAACAGACCAGCGGGGTAGCTGTCCAGAGAAGAATAATAAGGATTAGGTGAAATTAAACCTGAAGTCCTTAATGCTCAGCCTCAATACTTTTCTTTCAGCCCAAGGCTTCACATCAAGGGTTATTAGATGACCTCAAGGAATACAAGAATATAGTTATTTGGTTTCAAGACTTATGCTATTTTATAATCTTAATTTTGGCATGCTAGAGTATAGTTTTACAACAGTTTGACCCTAAATTTGAAGCAGTTGTGCCAGTTACTGACTGTGTGAATGTAGACAAGTTATATAGCTTTTCTAATCCTCTGCTTTTTTATATTTAAAATTTCAAATAAGTTCACTGAGCAATTAAATGAGAATTGTGAAAAATGATGTGCACATAAAGAAAACTCATAAATGGTAGTCATGATAGCTATTAATGCAATTGCTAATATTGACTTTCATCAATTTTGCTGGGCATTAAATATGAAGATGATGGTAAATAGAAAATGCTCACTTTTTACGGAGATAGACACCAATCCACCAACAGCTATCTCTTGCAGCCTGGGTGAGCGTCATCACCAGTGGAGTGATATGAACAGGGCTCAAGGCTATTGGGCTATGATCCTCAACTGCTGATCATTTGGAGGAAGCCCTCCAGAGGTATATGAACCCAGTCTTAGCATATTCGCGTCCTGGGTACACAAATTTACCTTTCATAACTTCCATTTCTAATGTGCAAAATAGGGATAGGATTATTCAACTTAAACAAAACAAAACCAAACCAAAAAGGCTTCCCTCCTCCCAAATATAGAGAGAAAGGCCAAAGTTATCTGGCACATTCCAGATCAAATCTGCATACACCCACTTTCACCTTGATATGTGTGGAGAATTACCTCTTTAGGTTATATCCCTCTGGTTTCTTTGCTAAGCAGAAACAAAAGTGAATGGTGAGACAACCATCATATCAGGCACTCATTGGGAAAAAGGGAGATGGGATCAGTTTGGGCTCCTCATGCCTCATTCTCTCTAGAGCATCAGGCAGAGGTCCAGCTGGATTGGATGTTGTTATGAGAGTATTGGGCTGTGGGAATTTAAGCTGCATGATGCCAGCACCTACCCCTTTCCAGCTGTGATGGGGGTGGTGCATGATGCAGTAGAATGTGGCAAAGCCTTTTTCCATTGGCTTATTGTTAGAGTTTCTGGAGAAATGACCAGCACTGGGGATCCGAGCCTTGAGATCATCCAGGATTAATGGCCTTGAGAACTCAGCTATATCCAGTTTCCCTGGAACCTTAAAGGAGGCCTGCTGCTGTTTTCTTAGTGATGAGCCTGCAGGAAATCAATCTTGGACAAGCTAACCCTTACCTTTCACTTGTCCCTTTCTGCTTGAATTTGCATGAGAGATGCCAGCAGGAGACTGAGGAGCAGACAGGGAGAAAGAGGTTGGTATTTCTTCCCACTTCCCCCATTCTGACTCCTACCAGGCTGTTGCCCACATTGCACCATGTAGCCCTATTTACAGCTAAGGCTTCTTTCTCTGACCCCTTCTGAGCTGAGGGTGTTGTGAGCTCTGCTACGCTGTACCACCCTTCTCATGTTGAAATTTCTTCAGCCCATCCCAGGGGACCATCTATTTCCTGCTTCATCTTATTGCTCATTTTCTCATTTAGGGCAACAGGGTTTTCTCTAAATATTGTATTTTCTCAGTATTTTCAAATATGGCTTTTAATCTAAAGAGAGCTGAGCTTTTAGGAAAATATAAGAAGTGATTAGAACTAACAATAGAAAGTCAAATGATTAAAAATGCTCTCCTTAATTCTTTTCTGTTTTTAATTCCTAAAAGTGATCTTTAAAGTAAAGGTTACAGGAATTCCATAGGTAGCTGTGCAGTCAAGGTAAATGTGGAAATCGGAAAGTTCCATCATTGGAGCGGGTTCTCTCAAATGGTTTCAGTGCAAAGTGACTCATTTGGTCTTGTCACAATTCTGTTTTGTGTAATGCTCTAAGCAAGCACGAATAACAATAGTTGAGAAGGAAGCTTATGTATAAGCTCTGGTAGTAGGGTTTTTCCATGTGAAATTTATCTATTCTTCACAAGTCTATAAATTCAATTTACCTCCCTGACTTCCTGTATTGATACAAATGCCATGAATCCAGGGAAGGCTCATACAGACATGCCTGGTAAACACTTGCCATTTTTCTTTCTTAATTAGATGAGCTAAAATTGCATTACAGCCTACTCTGCTCTGAAAGCCCATAAATATATCTAATGCCCACTGTCTGGAGAAATGTAAAACTGTGCAGGCAGCTGCCCTGTTGACCTGGGCTTATAATTCTCTCACATCTTCTAGTGAAGTCACAGTTTTTCCCTGAAGTCATTGTTAGCTGAGATCTCAAGAGACTTCTGCCCGTTTGTTTTATAAGGACTGATTTTCTTATGTTTACTTCTATTTTACTAGTTTGGAGGATGCATATTAATAAATATTTAATTTGGTTTGGCAACTTGTGGTAACTGGTTCTCAAAGCTGATTTAGGAGCAATCACTCATTCATCATTTGTCATTCATTCATTCCTCCACTGTCAGGTAGTCCCAATCAACATACTAGTTCCCATTAAGGTGGGCCATGAAGGAGTTTCAAAAAGACAAAATAAAATATGTAATTCATTGTCAAATATGAAAGAATGTGCAAATACCATACTTTGTGCTCATTGCCAAATATGAAAGAATGTGCAAATACCGTACTTTGTGCTCTCTCTCTCTCTCTTTCTCTCTCTCTTACACATACACACACACACACACACACACACACACACACACACACACCCCTGAAGAGTTGTTTCTTCTGCATCCACGAGTTTGGTGTCCAATAAGAGAGTGAAAGGTTAGAAAAATAATAAAATGCCACTAATTGAAATTTTGACTTGATTTTAGTATTAGGAAAAAAATACAGAATTTGTTATTTAAAATTATTATTATATCTTCACTGTTAATTGAGGTAGCTCCCAGATTTGCTAATCTTGCTAATAAACACCCCAGGCCAGCTTTACTCTGAATTTCTATGAATTGAAATTTATATTTATCTTCAAATAGTAATAAACTTTACCTGGTGCAGCAAAACTTGTTCTCAGTGGAACTGCCAACAGGCTCTTGATTAGTATATTGGGACTCACAATAGTTTATTGGGTACTAGTCCAAGAAGGTCTTTGAAAAGAGACAAGAGAACTTGGTATCCAAAAGCACAGGTTCTAAAATCAAACACCATGTATGTGAAAGCTGCCTCCATCTCATGATAATTGTGTGGTTAAAAGCAAATTATTTAACTCTCAATTTATTTATATGGAAAATGTGAATGATAATAGGACCTATCCTATAACATGTACATCTTTTAACCCATTTTGTCTCATTGCCCCAGTTGTGGAACACCTATAAAAACTTGAATATAATATGTAGTATAATTATATGATACATAATGAAATCATATAATATTATGAATATGAGTATGTTATGCTAATTATAATTGAATAATAATATGTAAGTTCTAAATTATGTTTTCCAAACTATTTTCATGCATGTGTGTTGAATTTGTTGAAATATTCACAAATCAAAAACTTGAGTCTCAATGGGGTAATATGGCCACAGAAAATGGTCACTTAATATTATTATCTATTACTCTTCTTTATTTCGAGGTGGCCAGCACCTCATCAGGGAATTCTTGCCTTCTTGGAGGGATAAGCCTTCTAAGAAATTAGAGTCTAGAATAATTAGCAAAGAACAAAAGACAAAATCAGAATTAGGTTTAAAGGATGGAGCACCTCATAGATCCGGTCCCCACAGGAGCTGGAGCTAGACAATTAGAAAATGACACCTGTGGCTTATTTACAGAGGTACATCAGAGGCAGGGATAAGGTTTCAGGGGTGGAGTCTTGCAGTCAGCAGGTTTACTGGCATCTTGGCAGTTCACACCCATCTCAGAGGGGCTGTGCAGATGGTTGTAGCAGGTCACCCCACCTTTGGTCCTGTGTGGGACCAGGCAGAGCTCAACAGGGATCATAATATGTCTGGGCAACTTTACACAGAGGAGATATTCCCTGGAAGTTCCCAGACACCAGATTATCCTATTCACTACTCTGTGATGTGCAATATAATTCACACACAGCCCACGGATGGCTCTCAACAGTTATTATCAGCACCTCCTGAAGCTATAGGATCTCAAAACTAGAAAATGTTTAATCAAGCATCTGGTAAACCTAGTAAGCACTTGACAATGGTGATGCCAAATTCTTTATCAACATAGAAAAAAGTTAAAGCTTTATTAAGCTCAGTGTGTGAATTATCTATACAAAATATTATGAATACTTAATTCTATTTAAGGCAAAAATGTATTTATATAAACAAAAAGGAAAATACAGTATAGTGAGTACAGTGAAACCATAATGCTTGTTCTCCTAATAGTAAGAGGACAGGAAAAATAATTGGATAATGCCAACACAGTTATACTGACAACACATTATACCTACAATCCCAGCAACTAGGAAGGCCAGGGCAGAAGAATCACCAGTTGGAGGCTATCCTGGGCCTCCAAATAATAAAAAACTGGGTGTGTAGCTCAGTGACAGAGTGTCCCCTGAATTCAATCTCCAGTGCTGAAAAAAAAGAAAAGAAAAAGATGAAAGAAAGAAAGAAAGAAAGAAAGAAAGAAAGAAAGAATGAAAGAAAAGAAAGAAAGAAAGAAAGAAAGAAAGAAAGAAAGAAAGAAAGAAAGAAAGAAAGAAAGAAAGAAAGAAAACAAATAGATTAAACTGATTGGAGAATGTTGGGCCCTGTAGCACATGCCTGCAATCCCAGCAACTAGGGAGTCTGAGGCAGGTGAATCACAAGTTAGAGGCCAGCCTCAGCAATTTAGGGAGACCTTGACTCAAAATAAAATCATATAGGGCTGAAGGTGTAGCTCAGTGACAGTGCACACCTGAGCTCAATACCCAATATTGAGTTGGAGAGATGGAGCGATAATACTGTAAAGGGAGCGCCTATAAAGAAAGGCTCATGGGACCCAACACAAAGTATCTCAGGTAGGACATGAAAGGGCTCTAGTCATATCTGTACATGATTGGCAATGAAGAAATGACAAATAAAAATTCAGAAAAATTAATACCACTCCCACGCAGTTGCCCCTCAAATATATTACTTTCATAAGTTCTTATTTGATTAAAAATATGAGTACTTGTAACTAGCTAATTTTAATTTAACATAATGTCAATTTTTATCATTCACTTGTCCTAAAAAAGTTAGTCAAACTCTGCACTGGGCACAGTGGATGCAAAAATGTAAAAAGTGATGTCCTCAATGACCTTAAAAGAATTAAAATGATGGTCTTCAAAAGGGGGAAGCTTTAGGAAAGGGAGTATGTGATTCATTAATATAAATTTTTTAAAATAAAGCCTACTTAAATAAATCATGTAAAATTCACAAAATACATTTTCATTCTGTCATTCTTATTTGGTGTATGTTGTGTGGTAATTCCCAAGGGAAAGTGAAAGTTCCAAAATGCAGATGGTTATTAGCGACACACCACACATCCCAGGCAAGTACTATGTGTCAATGCATGGTAGTGTTTATGCATTTTAACAGGTATATGCTTCATAAGGAATTTTTATAGATCATACTATCTATTTTGACAGAATTGACCTTCATAAAATGATTAAGAGGCTTACAAAAGTTTTCTGCAAGAAAAATGAGGATGAGGATGATGGTAAACCCACCAGCAGAACATAAGGCAAGAATGAGAAAATGGCAGAGTCCCTTCTATTCCCAGTTGTGCCTTACTCAGCCTTGCTATGGATGACAGCTGGGGCAATGTAGTAAGGTCTGGCAAGCATCTGATCAAAGAAGTCCTAAATGACTAGAAGAATCTTCGACTTGTATATTTATATCCAATTATTGTGACTTATGAACCTCATCTCAAAAGTATTTTAGGTCTAAAAATTCTGTTTAATGATAATACAGAGTACAATTTCTAAACTCATAAATTAAAGAACATGTGCTCTAAATTTCTCAATGATTGTTTGTCATCAATAATTTGAAAACCAGGGGATTTGCATGGTAGAATTACAGAGAGCATGAAAGGGAAATGGGTTTAGTGAATGTAGTTCAAAATAACATCATCTCTCCTCTGCACCTCACCCCTTTGCACATTTGCGTGTTGGGAGGTTTTCTTTGTAGGAGTCATGGCAGGACTAATATCCTGTTTGCCCAAAATCCTGTCCAGTTGTACAGATGCATTTTCTTTCCTAGCGCTAAGACATTCCTCTCAGCTCTGTGTGTCACTCCATGCACAGAGTCCATTACTACTGTCAGGAAGACTAAACAGATATTGCATTGTCCAGTAGAAGTTCTCATACTTTGTATCTTATTTTTAGAGATCTTAATGGTAACATGAAAGTTCTGAAGAGATTTGGAAAATGCATCTTGAAATATCTGAAACAAACTATCTCTTTAAATATAAATGGTCTAAGTAAACAAGTGTTTTTGTGAGCTTATTTTTTTAATGTCTGTTGATAGCAAAATGCCACTTCCGCATCTTATTTTGATGACTTTTATAATTCTTAAAACACCTGATGCCCACCATTTTTCTTGCACCTCATAATGAGGGAGAAGAAGCCATTAGGTGAAGTCATGGCTTGGATGTAGCTTCTGGAGGAGTCTTGGTTTATAGGCAGCTCATTTGGACTCATTTTCTTCCTGTGACAACAAAGATAACCATTGTTAGTTCACAGGATGGTTTTAAGCACCAAATTTCCTAATGCCTATAAGTTCCACTAAGTAGCAGTCTCTTAAACAGTGCTCTTTCCCCTCATCCATCCCAGCTCTGGGGGTGAGTGTGGTCCAGCCACTAGACAGGGCATGAGGCCAAGCCAGAGAGATGATAAAAGTGACCTAGGGATATGAACCAAGGAGAGTGGAAATATCTGTGTTATATATTCACTTTATCCCCCTTCACCCATTTTGAACAAAATATGTGCTCATTGAATAAAATGTGAAAATACAGAAAACAGAAAGAAAGGAAAAAAACAGCCACAACCCAAAGGCATTCACTTATTATTAACATTTTGTATTTGCTCACATTGCAGGTAGATTATGGCCTACTGCTTTGTTTTAACATCATAACATAAAATATAGTCAATTTTTAAAAAATCAGCAAAGCATGATGGTGCATGCCGGTAATCCCAGCAGCTTTGGAGGCTGAGACAGGAGGATCATGAGTTCAAAGCCAGCCTCAGCAAAAGCGAGGCACTAAGCAACTCAGGGAGACCCTGTCTCTAAAGAAAATACAAAGTAGGGCTGGGGATGTGGCTCAGGGGGTGAGTGTCCCTGAGTGAAATCTTCAGTACACCCCCCCCCCCAAAAAAAACAAACTTTCTAAATACACTCACTGAATATTTATACTTATCATATGGATTTACCATATTATATAAGCACTTAATAAATTTTGGATTAAAATTTGTCACTATTTTAAACTCCTCAGGAATGGCCTTCTTGTGTTTGGTGTTTTTTCTTTTGTTTTTCCAAGTTATTTTCTTTCTGACTTTTTTTTTTATGTCTTATTGGTGACTTACAGCTATACCTAATACTTGGGGTCATTTTGATGTATTCCTATATGAATGTAATGTAATTGCCTCTATTTCAGACCCTACTACTCTAGTACTTCCTCTTTCCCTCTCCTCCTCATTCCCCCTGTTCCCCTTGTTTTTGTCAGCATGTTTGCTGCTGTGACTAAAAGATGTGGCCAGACAATTTTAGGGGAGGAAAAGTTTATTTAGGGGCTCAAGCTTTCAGCGGTCTTAGTCCATAGACAGCAGGCTCCATTCCTTGGGGCTCAAGGCGTGGCCCAGCATGGGGGAAGAGTGGGGCAGAAGGAAGCAGCTGAAGTGATAATCAGGAAGCAGGGAGTACCATAGCTCCACTTGTCACATAGAAATATGTGCCCCAAACCACTCCCCCAATGGCCCACCTCCTCCAGCCACACCCTACCAGCCTTCAGTTACCAACCAGTTAATCCAATCAGGTGATCAAATCACTGATTGGGTTAAAGCGCTCATGACCCAACCATTTCTCCTCTGGACTTTCTTGTATTTTCTCACGTGTGAACTTTTGAGGGACCCCTCACATCCAAACCATAACACACTTCCTGTACAAAATTGTCCTTCCTTCTATTTATTGAAAGTTTTTCTAATTCATGCTTTATAGATATGCATGAATAAATAATTCACTGTGATATATTCATAGAGGTACATATCATAATTTGGTCAATTTCACTCCACAGATTCTACCTTATCCTATTTCTTCTCCCTCCCCCCAATCTATTTCTACGCCACTGGTTTTTCTTCTGTGTTCATGGAATCTCCGCCCCCCCCACCACCTTTTATTTATTTATTTTTTCCCATTTTTGCTCTAGTTTGTACTTATGACAGAAAACATTCCATCCTTGTCTTTCTGAGTCTGGCTTATTTCACTTACCATTATGTTCTCCAATTATACCCCGTTACGAGCAAATGACATAATTTAATTCTTCTTTATGGCTGAGTAATACTCTACCGTGAATATGTAACAACTTTTCTTTATCCATTACTCTGTCCATGGGCACCTGGACTGGTTCCATAGCTCAACTCTTGTGAATTTCACTCCTATAAACATTGATATGGCTGTATCAGTATAGTCTGCTGGGTTTAGTTCTTTTGAATAAATACTGAGGAATGGGATAGCTGGATCATATTGTTATACTATTTCTAGTCTTTTGAGAAATCTCTATACTGATTTCCAAAGTGGTTGTACTTATTTATTTTCAGTCCCACCAACAATGTGTGAGTGTATCTTTTCCCCAACATCCTTCCCAGCATTTATCATTATTTGTGTTCTCTTTGATTGCCATTTTACCTGGACTGACATGAATCAAGTTATTTTTTAAACCAGGAATGGAGTTACTGAGGCAAGGGAGGGAGGTATGGCTTGTGGAAAGTCAGATTTACTTAACAAAATTTGGAAATAGTGTCTTTAATTTCAAATACTTGTATTTTAAGGAAGAAATCACTGTATAATTTAGTACTTCATGTGAATTTACCATGTTCACAGATAATTTTGATCCCCTTTATGACAAACATTTTCCTCTATTTGTTTTAATCAACTCTTTAAAACAATTAATACACAATACACAAATAATCAGCATCAGAAAATGAAAAAATCTTACCCTGATATTCAATAGCTGAAGATTCTCAGAAGGAGAATGTCAGCTGAAACTTAATGTAACAGTTAACCTTAAGGCCTTTATTTCACTGTAGCAAATTTTCTTTACTTATAAGTTTCAGCAAATCATTTGTGAATTGAATACAAAATAAAGAGGACATTTAAATAGTTTGGTGATTAGAAATAAAAATATTGACAAGTTAAAAAGAAAAGTAAGAGTTTCGATTAAATTCAAATCAGGAAGAAAGGTGGTACAGTTATTATTGTGAATCAGAGTCTGAAACCTCAGACTTCACAACTACATGTTAATCACTGAGAGGATACAAATGCTCCTTGATTTACCACAGGGTCATGACCCGGTAACCCACTGAGAATTGAAAATGCTATAAACAGAAAATGCTTTGAACATGTCTATACAACTGCGCAGCCTAGGTCACCAGCACAGCACAATCTAGAGTGGGCATTGTTTCCTTCCATCATCTGATCAGAAGGCTGGCGGAGCTGCATTTGCTGTCACTGAACATCATTGCAAGGGAGCACTGTACTGGGCTGGCCCCAGAAAAGACCCAGATTTACAACTCCAAGTATGCTTTCTGATAAATGTGATCACTTTAACACCATGGTAAAGTCAGACAGCCTAAGTCATGCCATAGCAAGTTGAAGATTGTCTGTATACATTTTTGTTTTTAAATCTAGGTTCTCTCATCTGGTACATAATGAGAACAATGCTTAATGCTGAGAACTTTTATGTGGTAAGCACTACACTGAGGCTTCACATGACTCTTCAATGCTCAAAACAACTTCAAGAAATAGAGACAATTTTTACTCACCTACAACTAATTAACCGGAACGTAAAATGCAAGATGGGACTATCATGGGCTATTGCAGGGCTGGCAGTGGTAAAGACAGGAAACTAAACAGGAAGCCTCCAAGGGGGGAGGAAAATCTGTTCCCCTTATCCTCTTCATCTCATAGCAGAAGGGCTGGAATCTACAGTAGCTGAGGTAACTCAGACATCAGGAATGATAGGAAAGATATAGACATGTGCCTTACTGCCTGCAAACAAAACCCTCATTTCCTTCCCTCCAGTCTTTCTGTGGAATGTGTTTGTTCTAGGCCTATCACATATTTGCATTTGGACCTGTATCCAGAACTGTGCCAGTTTTAGCATCGAAAGGTCCACATTCCAGGAAACCCTTGGGAAGCAGGCACACTGGGATGGTTGGTCACAACCAAGACACAACAGAATGGTTTCAGTCTCCTTTCTGGGTGTCTCTGGTAAGCCTGGAATTTGTTAATAGGAGAAACCAGGGACTTGTACACCTCAGCATACAGTGTATATAATTTCATAGGCTAGCTCTCAGTTTATAAGGTCTGGTTTAAGCTGCATCTTAGGAGCCTGCTCCCTATTCTAACAAAAATATCTTACTCTATTTTCACTTCTGAGCCAGGCATTATTTAACAGTCAAAATATACTGTCAAAATAAATTCTGTGTTCTCAACATATACATTGTACAGACATATTGAAGTATCACACTGTACACTGTACCCCATAAATATGACACTTTTTATATGTCAAAAAAAATAAAAAAATGGGATAGAATTTTAAGAATGCAACAAATTTTTCTAAAAAGTTATACAACCTGATTTGATCATAACTATGTATGAAAACATCACAGTGCACACCACAATTTTTTACAATTATTATGTCAATCAAAAATAAAATAAAACAAAATATTTTTGACTAGTTTTGTAAAACAAAGTAAAGTAGAACTAGGTGCACACATGTTGTAAAATAGATACCAGTCCAATATTCAATTATTGGGTAGTGTGTGTGTGTGTGTGTGTGTGTGTGTGTGTGTGTAGGTCTAAATACAGTATAGAAGAATTACAGATGGAATTTTGATAAAATTCTGAAATATCTGAAGATGACTGCCCAATTAATACTGAGACAACAAGTTATTTCTGTTATCATTATGTAGCTATGTCCCCAAGTTATGTGTGAGTAAGATTCTCAAAGCACAATTGTGTAGAAAGACAACACATACCCCATCCAGAGATATACCCTTTCTCCAGTGTGCTGGGAGCACAGCTTTCCACCCCTGATTCATATGGGTCCATAAAGAACTTTCTACCTTGATCTTCAAGCTGCAGCCATAAATTCTGTGATCCCTCATGAGAGTTTGGAGAGAGTAGCTCTGTCCTCCTGCACAGCAAAGGGTTGGGAAAACAAACAGAAACACCTAGACAGTGTGCCCCCACTTACCCTCATGCCCACCCCAGTTCTCTTTCCCCCAAACTCTGTCCATATCACAGTGTCCTTCAGCAAGGGTGGGTGAGAGATGGGGGGCCTCGGGGGCTGCAGTAGGGCTCAGGCTTGGAGTCTTCCTCTTCAGTGACCTTCTATAAGTCTCACTGAGAGCCCCACAAATTGTCATGATTTAGGATTCAGAAATTTCAGCCTGAAAGTTTTTCTGGGATCTGCTCCAAGTCAGAGGTCATTTCCAGGTATCAGGAGACATGGGGATGTGGTGGCCTCTCCAATAATATGGGATAAAGCTAGAAACAGGTTAAACTGCACTATACGTTGAGTTAGGGAATACATGGAAATGTGATTGGCAAACACTATTTTTTTTTTTTTTGTCATCTGTTGCTCCAGAAAAATATATTTTAGTGGCTTGAAATAATTATAGATGTTGGAGGGGATATATTTGAATGTCATACAATATACAAATGCACCTTATAAATGTGTTTTTATTTATCAGTTAAAAATACATTTCAATTAAGAAAATTAAATCTAATCAAAATAATTAATTAATGCCATCTTAAATTCTGGCTAGCATGGATCCATAACCTACTTGGGTTCTCCCTCCTCCCTTGGTGGCTCACATTGAATCCAAGGGAGGTCTGAGCAGCTGCTTCCCAGCTGAGCCTCCTTCTGAAGCACTTGACATTTGCTGTGTCCCAAAGGGCAGGAAACAGCAGGAGAGATACAGCCTGTCTTTTCCTGACTGCCCCACACCCAGATGTTTCCTGAGAACCTCCCTTTCCATGACTTGAAAGGGCTGAAGCTTGCACTCAGTCTCCCCAGGATGGAACTCAAGCCCAACATACGTTTTTCTGTTCTTGGTGGTACCCACACCCAGATCTGGGCTGCCCTTAATGGACTCTTCCCCCACCACAAGGCAGGAGGCTTGGGAGATGTCTGGAAGAGCTGCACCTTGACCTGTGCTCTAATCTTTTCAAATCTAGAAATCTAGGATTCCCTTCTGCTGGTAAAACTTTGGACTTACTTCTGGTTGGATTAAGGGTCTGACTGGTTATTTATAAAGATTTTCTCTTGGGATCACCCTCTTCTCCTTAATCTATAGCCAATTCCTTGACATACTTTAATGGGTGTGGGATGGGTACCCTGGTTCTGTGTTGACCAGACTTTTGGCAAAAATGTCTGTATGTGGGACCTAGGGGCATTTACTTACCTGACTCAATATTTTGCTCTTGGAGAATGCTGAAAATATTTATGCTGCTGGTGAATCTTTTAAACCCTGCATCTAAAAAGGATACTATCTCTGAGAGCTGTGTATAACCAGTGTGGCGCAGAGGTTCATCTACTCTCTGTTGAGTCCAAAATCATCTACATGTTGCTTTAGGCTTCCCAGAGAAGTTATTTTTTACATGTCAAATAAAATTATAGATAGATTTCAAAATCTAGAGGAAAAAGACTGAATTTTGATCATTAAGCATGACATTAAATATAATCAAGTTTCTATGAAAATGCCCTGATAGTTTGGGGAACTTTTGTTCTATTTCTAATTTGCAGAGAATTTTCATGATGAAAGAATATTGAATGCTGTCAAAACTTTTTCTGTTTCTAGGTGATCTGAGATGATCATGTGATTTTTTTTTTACTCTCTCTTCTATTTACATAGTGAACTTGGTGATGGTGACTTATTACAATTATATGTTGATGGGTTTAATTTGCCAAGATTTTATTGAGGATTTTGCATTAGTTTGTGAGGGATATTGATTTATAAATTTTTCATCGTACAATGATCTTATCTGGTACTGATTTCAGGTTGTTGCTGCCTCAGAAAATACATTGAGTAATTACCCCTCTTCCTCTATGTTCGGAAAGAGGTTGTGTAAGATCAATGTATTTGTTTCCCTAAATGCTAGGCTAGTGTTTCATTACAGAAATGTTGTTATTTAGCAGACAGCACTTCTTAAGGTCTTATATTTTTTTTCTGTCAATTTTGTTTAATAATATCTTTCAAGGAATTTATAAATTTCTTCTAAGTTTTTAAACTTATTGGTATAATACTTTTCATAATATTCCTGTTTTCCTCTTTATTTCTATTAGATCTTTGCTATTTTCTCTTTTACTCCTGGTATTAACAAAAGGATTCTCTCTTTCTTTTACTGGATTAGTTTTTCTAAAGATTTATCAATTTTATTGATCTTAGAAAACCCAAGAAATCAACTTCTAATTTTGTTTACTTTCTCTATTGCTTGTCCACATTTAGGATTATTGATTTCCACTTATATTTGATATTCTATTTTTGCTTGTTTTGGACTTAATTTCTTTTTTCCTACTTTCTTAAGGTATAATCAAAGGTCACTATTTTTTTCCTACTTACCTACTTAAAGCCATAAATTTATATTGAAATATTCCTTCTGCTGCATCCCAAATCATTAATAAAGTTTGTTACCACTATCATTCAGTTTGAAACAATTTTCTAGTTTACTACCTGTAGTTAGTTCTCTGTATATGGATTCTTTAACATCTATTGCTTAATTTCAAATATTTGGGGATTTCCTGATATTTCCTTTGAACTTAATTTAATGTAGTCATAGAACAGATTCAATCTCTTGATCCTTTGAAAATGTTTAGTTCTTTCTAAATAATCATTGGTAATTCTAAAATATTCTACAAAATTCTAATTTAAAGTTAGACTTGAGAAGTAGAGGAGTGAATGGACTTTGGGTTCCTATCATAATCTGTGATTATGGGTTTTCTTCCTTTATAAAGAGTTTTATTTATTTATTTGTTGTTGCTGTTGTTGTTATTGTTATTGTTGCTTTGAGCCAGGGATTTGCTATGTTGCCCAGCCTGGTCTCAAACTCCCAGGCTCAAAGTGATCCTCCCACCTCAGCCTCAAAAGTAGCTGGGACTACAGATGAAAACCCATGCCCAGCCAGAACGGAGTGTTTAATAATGGAATTTCAGACTGAGAAATAGTTCAGAGACAGCTGACTTAATCATGAACCAGCTTTTCCCACCAGCATCTCACCCTCTGATGCCTATTTCGCTGATGCAGTGTCCTGGCTGCCCCCTGACAAGACTTGCAGTCATTTTTTCCAGGCATACGAGGCAGGCTCCAGTTATCATGATTCATGTTCCCTTCTGCACTGACTTATTTGTAAAATGTGTTCAAACAAGAGACAGAAACCGGCTCTACTAATAGCTTTTCTACGTCGTTGCAGCACAATTTGTGCTATTAATAAAGGAGGAGCACTTAATGAATTTGATTCATTTAGCAGCTTTCCAGGGTGACAGATCATCCACAGAATATACTAATTGGATGTATCGAATAATCTGGGAATGAACAGCAATGTTATTAATGACCTTGTGTCAAAATGACTTCCACAGCCAAGTCATAAAGCTTAGGCACTGGAGGTGATATTATGTGTATAGATCGAATCCATCTACGACACTTGTAACATGCTTTTCCTCCTTGCGTGCATTATTTTGGAATGCACTCTGCTGAGGTATTTATTCCAGCAGGAAAGACATTGACAATCTTAACATGGCCAATCTTTAACTCTTCTGGTCAGAGACAAAGGATATGGAAAGATAAATCTCATCAATTTCTAAATGTGTGTCCTATGACCCCTTGGGAGTTATTCTATGGGACACTCTGTGATTCCATGTTATTTTCATAGTGTCAACTTGCTTGTGAAGGATTTTTAATGGCAAGACTTTGTCTTTCTTTGCTATCCAAGTTTTTCAGTTAGATCCTTTCATCCCATGTCTTAAGGGCATGCAGGCCACATTGCAGAAAATGGAATAATGATAAGTGGCAGATAGGTGTTGATTGAAAAAAAACATAGTTTTGAAAATTGTTTCTAGCACAATATTTTTAAAAATATTCTCTCTCATTTGATTTGTACAGAAACTTTGCAAAGTCGGTATTTTATATGCATTTTTACAGATAAGAAAACCACCGAGGCTCAAAAAAGTTAAACCACACAAGGTCACACTGCAAATTAAAATTAAAGTTCAGGTTTATCTAACTGTAATTTTCCCACGTTGCTCTTAAAATAATACATATGAATCTTGTGAACATTTTGACCTCAAGATATCTTTTATCTTAAGATTCTCTAGTTCCCTATTCAACTTTCTGCCACTCTTAATATTCAAATTCTAGATTCTGGGACAGCTGCCAGGTCAACCAGATGCTTCCAGAGAAAATATTGTCAGAAGTTCCATTCCATCTACATATATAAGGCCTCTTGCTCCAGTAACTCCACTCAGGTTAATATTTTAGTGACTGAAATTCTCTTGATAGGTTATATTCTCTGGTAATATTTTCAGGTGGACAGAGAGTTTTGGAAACCTCAGACAAGGTAGTTCATGATAGAAAGGTTTCAGGCTTATGAGGGAGAATATTTGAACAAAGATGAGCTTGGGCATAGGCACTTTGAATGCTAGCGTCATGGGCAGGCTGAGAAGGAAAGTTGGCCAATTCCACACAGGGCAAGTCTTGGCCAGATGAACTGAGCTGGCAGCAGCTGCATTATACAAAGGGCAAAGGGGGTCCAGACCTAGTTTACATCATAGAAATGTGGTGGTGATGGAGAAGGAGGGATTGCCCGACTCTGTAAACAGGATGGGGCCATCAAAGCCTTCCCAGCAAAAAATAGTTCATGGGCATTGGACAAGGTCATAAAACCTGTTTACAGTCTCCAAGAGAGTGGAACTGAGCCTGATAAGTTTCTGGTGATGGTAAAAAGTAGCCAAGAATTGGAATGGGCTTAGGTCTGCAATCATCATGATAGCCCTTTGGTGGAATTGACATAAATCTCCAGTAGCCTTATCCTGAATAGAGACATTGCCTGCTATTCTAGACTGCTGCTTAGTTGCCTGGTGTGCATTCCAGAACAGAAGATGAAGAAGAATTGTCATATCTCCCATAACCCTTAAAATTTATATACAACCACCCAAAATAAATATATCTTTTTCTCTTCTACAATAATATATTTTATTTTTACTTATTTGGACTGGTGAAAGTAGTGACTGATGTGATGTTTTATTGCCTTATATAATGATTTCTCATCTAATTATCCCAAATATACAAAATCTTATCAAGATTCCCCTTACTTCTCTTATACATAGCAATTAACAGGTGCTCATAAATAATTTTTTAACATGTCCATCCCCCTTCAGAGTGAAACATTAGAAAATACTGAAACATGTCACAGCTAATGATGTGTGCACATGGCCTCTTGTGATCACTGTTTAGCGTCTGTCTGAAGCAGTTAATGCATGTCTGTAAATGTCACCTTTCCCGAGGGTAGTAGGTAATCTTCAGACTTTATTGTACCTGGAAAAAATATTAAAAACCCAAATTTCTGGACTTACCTCAGAATTTCCAGTTTGGTCATTCTGAGACAAGCCTCAGAATTAGCATTTCTAATTAGTATCCTGGTGATGCTGTTACCGCTGGCCAGAGGCCCACACTTTAAGAAGCACTGCATTAGGGAATAAACTAAGCATAGAGATAATAGAAACTTCAGGTTGGAAAGCAAATGGTTCAAAATCTGTCATGGAACCCTCTTGGGCTTCCTCTCTTAAAAAAATTATGTACGGTACCTTTATTGATCGATATGAAATAGATGACTTGCCCTTTCGTAAATGATAGGAGTGGGTGATTAATTGCTAACTCAGTCTGAAACATGTAGAGCCATTAATGAAAGTCTTCCCTATTCCTTACTAACTTGCACTTATGACAGTTTCTTCTAGTGGTAATCACAAGTAATATATGACCAGTATTAATCGAAGTTATGTTTGTAATTTAGGACTGGCAGTAGGGCATCCAACCAGAAGCAATTGTCTCCATTAATTCCATTGAGAAGCATCAGCTGGGGTGGGAAAACTGGCTGCAAATGGCTCCTTGGATTTCCTCCAACCTCTTTGCCTCTCTGTGTCATAACAGACCCGTCCAAGTGACCTGAGTTATTACCAGCACCAGAGGATCGCACATTTGCAGTACTCAAGAGGGAGGCCCAGTCTGAATCACTATAAAGTTAGAGTTATAGAAATGTTAAGAACTGCAATTTAAGCCTGCACTGACTATTGATACACATCCCTGGATTCACCTTGTCATGCTAAGTACAGGAAATATATTTTGTTCATCCCAATTATAGTATTCATCAGTTTAGTGACTTCAGACATTTTTGGATATATTAGCCCTATTTCTGAATCATGGAACCAAAACTAGTGTATTATCATACTTTCCCATGTATTTCTAATTAAATACTCCCGGGATTTTTAATTTGCCCTGACACCATAGATTATAAATACCAAGTGAGACAATACAAAATAGTAGATGTGTCCTTACAAGTTAGACATGTGAGTATTTTTCAGTAAATGGGCAGGTGCCATTCAAAATGTAACTTTGGCTTAGAAGCTCCGGTTAGCTTTATTCTGGTTACTACAATTTACATGCTTTATGACATGCTCTCAAAGAATCAAGCCTTACTGTACATTTCTGGAACTTTTCCAAAAGGATTTTTGTCAGGGAATTTAAATATGTTGCTGACAAATGCAACTTCAAAAGCTCTTATGTATTAACTCTAGGCACTAGATCAACTATAATTCTATGGACAAAACATTCTTTGAATAAGGGGGAGATTTCCAGTAGCTTTATCATTTGTAAATGTAATTTGCCTTTTCTAAATACCATGTAGCTTGTTATTCAGATAATATAACCAGATATTTAAATCTTTGCTTGGATGATGTAGTACATCATATTTCTAGCAATGCAATTTTCAGGAAACAATGTTTGCAAAAATCAGAGAATAAAGGAAAGAAATTCTGTTAATTATTGAAAATTTACTATGTTCCCAATATTTTAGTGAGCTCATGAGCTCTTTCATGTACTTTTTTCTTATTTGTGTGACATAAGAATCATCATGCTAATTATTATGCAAAATAAAGTAGAGGTTTACAGATATTAGTAAATGATCCTAAGTGATAGCACAGATTTCAAGTGTAGGTGTTTCCAACTGCAAAGCTGGAGAGTTTTTCACTGCATGTTGGCTCAAGAAACTGAATGCATACTAGAACACCCTGTGAGTTGTAATTAAATGACTAGTGTCCGGGCTTTACCCTTAGCAACTGTGACTTATGTGTTGGTGTAGGGCCTGGACATTAGCATATTGACAAAATGCTTCATGTCTTGGTGGTTCAGATGGGTATTCATTGCCATTTATTCTGCTTTTTCTGGAAGATTAGCATTCTCCAACAGTTTAGGCTGTGAGGAATTCCAACAGGAAATGATTTCTTAGAAATTTGAAAATGGGCTTGAAGCAAAGGGTGAGGAGACTTTTGTGCTTACATCTTGTAGTTCCATACTGGAGCCACTGGTAATCCAATACTATGTAATGGGTTACATAGTAGATGATAGGGCACCACAGAATCACCCCATCTTAAAAAACCATAAAAGAAGATCACATGAAATGGACATGTACTCAGAATCTTCAGCATGAAGTGCAAAAATTCAGTTTTTAGTTTTTGAACAAAATTACCTGAAACATACATAGAGTATTAAATTTTTCATCCATTTATTCTGAGGATGCTCAAATGTACTGGTTAAAAACATTGCATCCCAAAGAACAAAATAGTACAATATTATTCTGTAGCATTCATTGACTTGTCTCAATCCTCCTATTATTAACTGCTGTTATTAAAGAAAGGAATCAAGTGCATAGGGAGGCAATATGTTGGAATTGGTGAAACATAAAACTAGAAAGTACAAGGACATATTTCCTCATCTAAACCTTATTACTAAACACCTGTAGTAAATCATGAAAATCTTCCAGAGTCAAACTAAAATGAAGATATGTGATGAGCTGTTACCTTAAAATAGTGGTTTTTATTTTTTTTAATTTTTTTTATTTTTTTCTGGTGCTCAGGATTGAAACCAAGGACAGATACATGCTGAGCATGTGCTTTACCACTGATCTACATCCCCAGTGCTACCAAAGCATCTTTGAAAGTTAATGATTTATGTCTCAGAAGTAAAAAGATAATTCTTCCAATCAATAATGATCAATAAACAACCCAAGTATGTCTGATCTTCAAAAGTGAAGAAAATATTTAAAAAGTAAAAACTGAGAATGAAGGCAAACTAATGATAATTTAAATTAGTGGATAGTTTTCTGTAGTTCTGCAGGCAGTGAATTTAAATACTTTTTGAAATAAGATTTTCAAAAAGCAGCAAGAAGGTTCTATACAATGATTTAACAGGATGTGTAGCCTTAAAGGTAGAAATGAACACAGTGAAGTTCAAAAGAGGATTGGAGGAAAAGTCATCTTATTTAATGGAGTTTGTGATTTCCATCTTATTCATTGGTAGATCAGAATGTCCCTTTTTCCCAATACCAACTGTTCACCCCTCCCATCCTCAATTTATCCAGGGAGTAAAGCATTGGGATACAATTATGGATCTCAGGCTGAATGTGCTGATGTCATAGTATCTGTAAGAAGAGAGTGTAGATTTTATTTCAAAATTAAGGTTTTATAGAATAGTTAAATATATAAAAGGTTATCTTGGTTAATCCTTAATACCTTTTCCTGCTGGAACATTCTTTGAAATTCTCTGAAATATAATTCTGCTCATTACTTCCTACAGAGCAACTGTCCATATGGTTCTCACCTCACGCATTAAGACTCAAACCCTTTTATCACCACAGGCAAACTCATGGAGGGCTTTGTTTCTCTGATGACTGGAATACATTTGAAACCAAACAAAGCAAAATTAAAGAGCTTCCTGTCTCAAGATGTTTGCATTTCAGCAAGGTCTGCAATCAGGGCGTATGGCTGTCTGTTTACTCTGTCAGCTGGCACCTCCCTGGAACCAGAAACACGTTTGGAGGAGGCAGTTTAAAGCACAAAGGAGCACAGCAGCTGGGTGATGAAGGAACAGTGCACTGCTGACACAGAGAGCTCCATTTCACGGGGCACCAATCATTACCGTGGAGTTTATTGCAGTCATCATCATCACTGATTTAGTCTGAAATGAACAGGAAGCAAAAAGAATCCTTAAGATCAACTTAAGAACCCCAGTGGCTGAGAATTTCATTTGCAAGTGTTCTTGGAGTTAATGGGTCAGAAGTCAAAATGGCATGTGTGGTTCTGGATCGCTCTAGCTAGGATCATCTTTCAAGCAGACCTCACAGGGAAACAGGTGGAAGCTTGGATCATATACAGGGAGTGGAAATCACACTATGGTGACAGATATTTCCCTTTTTCATTTTGGATTGCTTGAGGGAGAGACAATTCTGGTGTTAGCTATGGAGATGAGAAGAATTGGAAACATTTTAGCAACTTCCTAACAAAGAGATGGGATACCCGGAAATTTAGAGATTTTATGGAGCTGTATATAATAACTTGAAGGAAACAGACTAGAAAAAAAAATAGGTGATTCAGATTCCTGCATCAGATACAAGGTCTTACCCAGGCAGGTGGATGAACCTAAGCTTCATGTCTCTGATTTACTAAACAAGGGTAATAGTATCTGCTTGATGAGATGGTTTTTAAGATCAGGCAACATGGATACACTGTTTAATGCAGTGCTAACCTGGTGGAAATTCAAGATTCACCATTAGGACCCACAGAACTGTTTATGTATTTTAGGGATGGTGCCTGAGAAGGTGCTACAGTTCCCAGAGCATGCCTGTTCTCTGGCCTCAGAGCCAAGCCCTGAGGGCTCCCTGCACTCTGAGCTCACACACCATTTACTAAATCACTGCTTTTTGTGTCCTCAGTGGGGAAGTTTTTCTCTTGTTAAATTCCCAGTCCACTGCAGATTAATATTTTTTAGTAAAATACAATAAATAAGGTGTAATGGAAACACACAAAGACATAAAATAGAAGCCCACTGATCACATACTTCAGTATCATAGTAATGTCAAATTCCTGTAACTTCTTTCAATTTTTATTTCTTATTTTTGGCCAGGTATTGAACCCAGTGGTTCTTAACCACTGAGCCACATCCCCAGCCCTCTTATTTTTCATTTTGAGACAGAGCCTGGCTAAGTTGGTTAGGGATTTGTTAAGTTGCTGAGGCAGCCTCTGAACTTGTTATCCTCCTGCCTCAGCCTCCTGAGCCACTGGATACCAATAAGCCTGGCTAAATTCCCCTAACTTCTTAATAGCTACTATCAATTTTGTATTTATTTTGTTGAGATGACAGTTTTCAAATTGACACCTGAAAACCTATATCACACTCACTTTGAGGAACCCTAGCCCAAATTGACCCAGGATTTCTGTTCCTCCTGTAGTTCTCCACTGAGGTGCCCTCTGCCCTGGAAAGCTTTCTTCTCTCTCTACCCAGTGTTGAGCCTGTTACTTCTCCTGTACTTCCCTTGTGTAGCACTTTCCAAAAATTATAGGGACCATGTCTTGTTCACCTTCCTAATGCCATTGCTAGCAAGACCTGACACACAGTTGATGCCCAATAAATACCAAAAGGAAGCATTTGTTTACAGTGAGGTGAGAATTGAGTTGAATGCTACTCAAGTTCAAAATTACCTGAACTTGGGATGGAATCATTTCTGATATTAAATCAGACTCATTGCCCTTTTGAAAAAAACTCCTTTCTTGACAAGAAAATTAAGTTAATAACATCAATATATTAGGCCGTGGGGAAGTCTTATTCACAGAACTTACCCATCAAGTGGATTTTATTCACAAGATTCGGGAAAAAAATATTAAAGTTTTAATTTGTTTCTCTTTCTCAGAGGTGGGTTTATAAATCTTTAGAAACTCTTCCTGTCTGTAAAATATGTTGCTTTGCAAGATTTGTTTTTGACAAGCTATGATTCTGATGATGCATAGAAGACTTACTAAGAGAATAAATTGATATACAGAAAAGTTGATCCAAACACCAGCCAGGGATAATGGAAAAAACAGTAACTGACTCACCAAAGGGATAGGTAAGATTTTAAGAAGGACTTCTTTTCTTCCTGAAGGATAAAGGAAAAATGTGAAAATATGGTTTATTTCTTATAAATGGTGTTTTTATACTTTAATACTAAATACAGGAAGTGCCAGTTTCTACTTAATAGCAAACATCACTATTTTGATGGCCAAAGGGAGGGAAAGTACTGCTCATTTGAAAGGTGTCCAGATTTCTTTTCCCATGTTGGTAGGAGTCATTCATTCCCTAGCAATGCAGACCAAATGATGTTTAAGTCTCCATACATGAGCCACAGAGGACATGGGTGACTGGCTTTGTTTTAGGGCGAAGTGACTCTCCTCCTCTGAGGTGGGCACTGTCCTCATTCCTCCCCCATAGTCCTCACCAAAGATGTGAATTTGTGACTGGCAGGCATGCATCCCTCACCAGTCCCCAAACTTCCAAATACAGCAGTGAAATGAGGCAGAGGCCATCATCATGATGCCAAATGTGTAGAGACGAGCGGGAAGTCTCTTATCATCAGTGGAAAATTAATCCACTGTCTAATCATAAAAAGGAGTGACCTCCATCTGTGGAACAGTAACCCCTCAGGGCTGTGGAATTATAGTTAGGCATCTGGATGCCAAATGTACACTGGGCATGATCTGTGAATTGAGCACACAGCTTTTCTTGCCCACATGCAGAGCAATTCCCACTTACCTGTAGCTTGTCAAGCTTAATTAATTCATCATTTAAAAAAGAATTATTGAATGCATTTCATAATCGTTCATCATTGTTTTTTCTTGACCCACAAATAATGAAAGTGTCACTTCTGTAATGTGTGAGTCTGTGAAAAATGTGAGATTAAAAAGGACTCCTGAGTCTGCAAGGTGGGAGACCATGATGTGCACCTCCTTACTGGCCCTAGCTTCTCACTCTGCACTGCATTTGCCAGGAGCTTCGGAGGCTGGGTGTTTCTGCACAATGGAGAAGGAGGTTTGAGGAGAGAAGACTGGTGGAAAACTTCAGGGAATGAGCATCTCAGTGTATTGTCATTCAAACTCTGGCGCCAGCTTTCTTGATGATGAGCTAAGGGGTCTGCAAAACTCTTTATGCTCCGACATTTCCCACATCCAATCTTGAATGTTCTACCTTTTCATGATGGGGAAAAGCTTGCCCTTTGTTGTGGACAATTTTGATTTAAAAAGAAAACAGGTTGACATCCTCCAGTTTGAAGTAACCCTTCTCCTGCTTTCTCTTCTTGAAGAAACACTTTGATTATGAGAAAAGACAACATGATAGGGTACGAGGTATAGGGAACCTGAGAGTGGGGAGAATCCCGTGGAGGAAGGAAGGTTGGATTTTCAGCACTGTGAGTTAGGTTTGAGACATGGCAGCTCTGCATCAGCCCAGGTGCAGAGGGCAGGAGGCAGGGTCCTGTCACAGTAGACATGACCTCAGCAGAATAGGACAGGGAGGTGACAATGGCAGAGAGAAAACAAACAAACAAAAAAACAAACAGCAGAGGACCTATAGGTTAATATGCAAAATATTCATTTTTGAGGGAATTTTTGGACCCATGGTTCCAAGGTGATCCTAATAATAGCACAGAAAAAGAGTCAGGGAAACAAATGGAAGAAGAAGTCCAAAACCCAGATTCTGACAGATGGGAGGTCAAATATAAATATCTGTTGCATTTTGAATAAATGATATCTTTCTCCTAAATGTTGGCAAGGACTTATAAAGAGTGTTTTAGTTAGCTTTTTTGATGCTGTGATTAAAGGATCTGACAGAATAACCTAGAGGAAGAAAAGTTTATATGGGGCTCACAGATTCATAGGTTTCAGTCTATAGACAGCTGACTCCATAGCTCTGGTCCCAAGACCAGGTAGAGCATTGAGACAGAAGGGCATGGTGAAGAAAAGCAGCTCAGAACATGGCCACCAGGAAGCAGAGAGAGATCTTGGCTCAACAGGAAGGAAATATATACCCAAAGGCACACCCCCAGTGGTCTACCTTCTTTAGCCACAACCTACCTGCCTACAGTTACCACAAACTCAATCTTTATCAGTGAATCAATGCACTGGTTAGGTTAAGGCTCTCGTAACCTAATCCTTTCACCTCTAAAATTTCTTGCATTGTCTCATAAATGAGCTTTTGGGGGATGCCTCACATCTAGCAAAGAGAAATATATTCATTTTACAGCTTTGCCTCAAAGGTTTCCATTCACCCTTTCCCAACTTCTTCCATTACCAGAATGAGTAAAACCATATTAGATCCAATCAAACAGCATCACTTAAGATCACTGTCTCTGAGAAAGTATTTGTAAAATAATTTTTTTTAATTATTTTTTTATTTTTTTTTCATCTTTCATACATTTGATTCAAGTGAGTTATGCATTTCAATTTTTACTCCAAATACAGATTGCACGATCACATCAGTTACACATTCACAATGTTTACATAATTCCATATTATTGACTGTTGTATTCTTCTGTCTCTCCCCCCTCCCCTCCCATCTTTCCTCTCTACCTCATCTGTTGTTGTTCCGTTCTCTCCCTTCCCCCCCCTTTCCCCTCACAACCTCTTATATGTGATTTCGTACAACGCTGAGGGTTTCCTTCCATTTCCATGCAATTTCCCTTCTCTCTCTCTTTCCCTCCCATCACTCGTCTCAGTTTAATGTTAATCTTTTCCTCATGCTCTTTCCCCCTGTTCAGTTCTTAGTTGCTCTCCTTAAATCAAAGAAGACATTTGTCATTTGTTTGTTAAGGATTGGCTAGATTCACTTAGCATAATCTGCTCTAATGCCATCCATTTCCCTGCAAATTCCTTGAATTTGTCATTTTTTAGTGCTGCATAATACTCCATTGTGTATAGATGCCACATTTTTTTTATCCATTCATCTATTGAAGGGCATCTAGCTTGGTTCCACAGTCTAGCTATTATGAATTGTGCTGCTATGATCATTGATGTGGCAGTATCCCTATAGTATGCTCCTTTAAGGTCCTCAGGGAATAGTCCGAGGAGGGCGATAGCTGGGTCAAATGGTGGTTCCATTCCCAGATTTCCCAGGAATCTCCATACTGCTTTCCATATTGGCCGCACCAATTTGCAGTCCCACCAGCAATGTACAAGTGTACCCTTTTCCCCACATCCTCGCCAGCACTTATTGTTGTTTGACTTCCTAATGGCTGCCAATCTTACTGGAGTGAGATGGTATCTTAGAGTGGTTTTGATTTGCATTTCTCTGACTGCTAGAGATGGTGAGCATTTTTTCATGTACTTATTGATTGATTGTATGTCCTCTTCTGAGAAGTGTCTGTTCAGGTCCTTGGCCCATTTGTTGATTGGGTTATTTGTTGTCTTACTGTTTAATTTTTTGAGTTCTTTGTACATTCTGGAGATTAGGGCTCTATCTGAAGTGTGCGGATTAAGATTTGTTCCCAGGATGTAGGCTCCCTATTTACTTCTCTTATTGTTTCTCTTGCTGAGAAAAAACTTTTTAGTTTAAGTAAGTCCCATTCGTTTATTCTTGTTATTAACTCTTGGGCTATAGGCGTCCTATTAAGGAATTTGGAGCCTGACCCCACAATATGTAGATCGGAGCCAACTTTTTCTTCTATCATTTGCAGGGTCTCTGATTTGATATCAAGCTCCTTGATCCATTTTGAGTTAACTTTTGTGCATGGCGAGAGAAAGGGTTTTGTTGCATATGGATTTCCAATTTTACCAGCACCATTTGTTGAAGATGCTATCCTTCCTCCATTGCATATTTTTAGCCCCTTTATCAAATATAAGAAAGTTGTAATTTTGTGGATTGGTTTCTTTGTCCTCTATTCTGTACCATTGATCCACCTGCCTGTTTTGGTACCAGTACCACGCTGTTTTTGTTACTATTGCTTTGTAGTACAGTTTGAACTCTGGTATCGCTATACCACCAGATTCACACTTCCTGCTTAGAATTGTTTTTGCTATTCTGGGTCTTTTGTTATGCCATATGAATTTCATGATTGCTTTATCTATTTCTACAAGAAATGCCATTGGGAATTTGATTGGCATCGCATTAAACCTGTAGAGAACTTTGGGTAATATCGCCATTTTGATAATGTTAGTTCTGCCTATCCATGAACATGGTACATTTTTCCATATTCTAAGATCTTCTTCTATCTCTCTCTTTAGGGTTCTGTAGTTTTCATTGTATAAATCTTTCACCTCTTTTGTTAGGTTGATTCCCAAGTATTTTATTTTTTTTGAGGGTATTGTGAATGGAATGGTTTTCCTCATTTCCATTTCAGAAGTTTTGTTGCTGATATACAGGAATGCCTTTGATTTATGCGTGTTGATTTTATATCCTGCCACTTTGCTGAATTCATTTATTAACTCTAGCAGTTTCTTTGTAGACCCTTTTGGGTCTGTTAAGTATATTATCATGTCATCCGCAAATAGCGATAATTTAAGTTCTTCTTTTCCTATTTTTATGCCTTTAATTTCTTTTTTCTGTCTAATTGCTCTGGCTAGTATTTCAAGAACTAAATTGAATAGAAGTGGTGAGAGAGGGCATCCCTGTCTAGTTCCATATTTTAGAGGGAATGCCTTCAGTTTTTCTCCATTTAGAATGATGTTAGCCTGAGGCTTAGCATATATAGCTTTTACAATATTGAGGTAAGTTCCTGTTATCCCGAATTTTTCTAGTGTTTTGAACATAAAGGGATGCTGTACTTTGTCAAATGCTTTTTCTGCATCTATCAAGATGATCATATGGTTCTTCTCTTTAAGTCTATTGATGTGGTGAATAACATTTATTGATTTCCGTATATTGAACCAGCCTTGCATCCCAGGGATGAATCCTACTTGATCATGGTGCACAATTTTTTTGATATGCTTTTGTATTCGATTCGCCAGGATTTTATTGAGAATTTTTGCATCTAAGTTCATTAGAGATATTGGTCTATAGTTTTTTTTTCTTTGAAGTGTCTTTGTCTGGTTTTGGGATCAGGGTTATGTTGGCCTCATAGAATGAATTTGGAAGAGCTCCTTCTTTTTCTATTTCTTGAAATAGCTTGAAAAGTATTGGTATTAATTCTTCTTTGAAGGTTTTGTAGAATTCTGCTGTATACCCATCTGGTCCCGGGCTTTTCTTGGTTGGTAGTCTTTTGATGGCCTCTTCAATTTCTTCTTTTGTTATTGGTCTGTTTAAATTGTGTGTGTCTTCCTGTCTCAATCTGGGCAGATCATATGACTTAAGAAATTTATCGATATCTTCACTATCTTCTATTTTATTCGAATATAGGGTTTTAAAATACTTTTTAATTATCTTCTGTATATCTGTAGTGTCTGTTGTGATATTGTCTTTTTCATCTCGTATGTTAGTAATTTGCGTTCTCTCTCTTCTTCTCTTTGTTAGCATGGCTAAGTGTCTGTCGATCTTATTTATTTTTTCAAAGAACCAACTTTTAGTTTTATCAATTTTTTCAATTTTTTTTTGTTTCAATTTCATTGATTTCTGCTCTGATTTTAATTATTTCTTGTCTTCTGCTATATTTGCTGTTGTTTTGCTCTTCCTTTTCTAAGGTTTTAAGATGTAGTGTGAGTTCATTTATTTGTTGGTTTTTTCTTTTTTTGAGGAATGAACTCCAGGAAATGAATTTCCCTCTTAAAACTGCTTTCATTGTGTCCCATAGATTCTGGTATGTTGTGTCTGTATTGTCGTTTATCTCTAGGAATTTTTTGATTTCCTCCTTTATGTCTTCTGTAACCCATTGATCATTCAGTAACATATTGTTCATTTTCCAGGTGATGCAGGATTTTTCCTTCCTTCTTTTATCATTGATTTCCAGCTTCATTCCATTATGGTCAGACATGGTGCATGGTATTATCTCCACACCTTTATATTTACTGAGAGTCGCCCTATGGCATAATATATGGTCTATCTTTGAGTAGGATCCATGTGCTGCTGAGAAGAATGTGTATCCACTTGATGATGGTTGATATATTCTATATATATATCGGTTAAATCTAGGTTATTGATTGCATTATTGAGTTTTATAGTTTCTTTGTTCAGCTTTTGTCTAGAGGATCTGTCCAATGGCGAGAGTGGTGTGTTGAAGTCCCCCATAATTATTGTGTTGTGGTCTATTTGACTCTTGAACTTGAGGAGAGTTTGTTTTATGAACGTTGCAGCACCATTGTTTGGTGCATACAAATTGATAATTGTTATGTCTTGATGGTGAATGGTTCCTTTTAACAGTATATAGTGTCCTTCTTTATCCCTTTTGATTACCTTAGGTTTGAAGTTGACTTTATTCGATATGAGAATGGCCACTCCTGCTTGCTTCCGAGGGCCATGTGAGTGGTATGATTTTTCCCAACCTTTCACCTTCAGTCTGTGTATATCTTTTCCTATCATATGAGTCTCCTGAAGGCAGCATATTGTTTTCTGTTGCAGCCAGAAAACCAGCACTGCAAAGCATGTTGAGCAAAATATTACAAGAAGTGGAATTGAAAAATAGCACCCAAAACTAACAGTGGGAAGTATCTCAGTAAAGGGGGAGAAAAATAACCAAAGAGGGAAAACTAGCCAATCTAAAATAAATAAATAAATAAATAAATAAACATGACTGGAAGTTCAAACCATATTTCAATTATAACCTTAAATGTTAAAGGCTTAAATTCACCAATCAAGAGACATAGGCTAGTAACCTGGATTAAAAAAACAAATCCAAAATAAATTAATGGATACTGAATGTGTATGTGTGTGTGTATACAAGTAGACATGGTAGGATGCACAATTTGGCATAGTCTTTCTGCAATGTTACCACCCAAAAATGGTGATCACCCCGAAGTGTGGCAAAGATTCCATTGAATTCTGTGAAAAAAAAAAAGTCTACCATTGCTTCCGTCTTCACTCCCAAGGACTTGCTTGGATTTCTCCAAGTCCATAATCTGCACTGTGCCAGGCAATGACTATTTATCTCTGTGATGAATACTTAATGCAAATGGCAAGCCATCCTGAGGGAGACCAGCATCCGTTCCCAGTGAGAAGGCCAGAGAGGTGTTGACATCAAAAGCCATTAACACAAATGAAAATTAACATCTTTCATCAAGGTCTAATGGTATGCCACCAGACAGGCCAATCACTGTGCCACTTGTTTACAGAAACACATTACTAATCAGTCAGTAAAATCCTCTAAATTCCTGTGTTTCTCCAAATTTTCTTTTAAGCCTTTTGAGAGCCTTAAATTAGTTTCAATTAGTAAAGCTAACATGTGCAGAAGTATTGAACTTTTTAATTTAATGGGGAATACCCTACTGGGTGAAAAACATCACTTCTACCCAGAGCCCATTTCTTTTACACAAGCTGTTGGCTACTTGTGTTGAAAGGTTAATCACATGTTCATTACCATCCAAAACATCGAGGCTGACAATTTTTTGCACTTCTTACAAGTCATTAAAAAACTTAGAATTTATTTCTTCAGTGATGAGACTATTAGGGAGTTAAGAATCTAATTTGTGCATTTGAATTTTACCTTTTCTCCTGTTGAAGCAACAACAGGAAAGTAGCTGCAACATGCATGCTTTCTATCATTTGAAGAATTCCCAGGGAAACAAAATAGCAATATTTTACCAAGTTGAAATAACAAAACAGTCATCCTTCCCCAAAATGGCTGTGAACACCATCAGCCTCCCCAGTCATGGCTACTTAGCTCTGCTCTATTACACTCCCTGAGGATTGACTTCCAACACAATTCTTTGATGGAATGCCAGAAGAATTCTAGGTACCTGTGATAGAGGCGTCAGATTTATTCTTAATAATAAAAAAGAGAACCAGTCACAGATAATGAGAAAGTTCATTTTATTTACTGACTGGTGTTTATAGGTTGAACGTTAGAGGCTTTAGAGTTTCTGCCATAACTAAACCTCATAGTGTTGATGACTGATAATTTCAAATCATCCCATGGATTAAAAATAGCTGGACACAAAATTTTAAAAATGGAATATGATGCATAGAAATACATAAAATGGGCATACTCAAAAGAGAATGACTTGCTGGATGTGGTGGCATATTCCTGGAATCCCAATGGCTTAGGAGGAATAGACAGGAAGACCACAAGTTCAAAGCCAGCCTTAGCAACTTGGTAAGGTTGTAAGCAACTTAGTGAGACCCTGTCTTAAAATAAAAAATAAAAAGGGCTGAGAATGTAGCTCAGTGGTAAATTGCCCCTAGATTAAATCCCTAGGACAACCCACTTCCAAAAAGAATAACGTTAAATACAATTCCAAATCAAAGTAATATTTATTCTCACTCAACATAGTATAAACCACAATAACTTCTCGTGTTTATAAAAAAGCAAAGGGAGAGAAAAAAAAGCAGGATTCTATAATTTAAGAAGAAAAAGGGAAAGAGGAAGTGGGGGTGGGAATGAGAGGCATGAAGACTGTCCCATGAAATTCCTGTTGTGAAATTTTGATTTCTGAAAGTCTTGACTATGATTTCTGTTTGGGATTGGAAATGGGGTACAGTAGCAGAAGTCAGGGAGGTGTACCCCAACAGGAGAACATACTGAGCACTCACACAGGTACCATCCTCTGGGGGAAACAGCGATCCCATGGAGGCTGCTGCTGAACCTGTTAGACCCCAATTCATTGCCTTTTTGATAGTCAGCTTTTGATTGCTGTTTCCAAAATACCTGACAAGAACAACGGAGAGGAGAGAAAATTTGTTTTGAGTCATGATTTCAGAGGTCTCAGATCATGGCTGATCAACTCCATTGCTTTGCTGCTGAGGGGATGCAGAACTTCAGGCAGAAAGGCATGGCTGAGGAAGGCTGCTCAGGTCACGGCAGCCAGAAAGCAGAAGGGGGCTAAAGCGGGTGAGGAGTAGATCAACCTTTCTAGAGCACACCCCTAGGAATCTCTTTCCTCCAACTAAGTGCCACCTCATCTTACTCCATTCATCAATCAGTGGATTAACCCACTTAATGACTGATGAGATCAGAGCCCTAATCATTGCCTGAATGGTGCATCTCTAAACCTTGCTGTATTGGTGATCATGCTTCCAACACATGAGCTTTGGGAGACATTCTGGATCCAAACCATAGCAACCTTCATGAATGGACACATTTTACTTTCCCACTTATATCTATCTCTGTTCTTGGAACCACTATTCCTGGACTTTTATTAATTGGCAAACAATGATGCTTCTGACCAGGAGCTGTGTTTAATAGTGTGTCTCACTGGGATACTAACAAGTACAGGATAGAGTTGATTTTTATGGTTGGTTCACATTTAATTAGACTGGTGTGTTTAGATTATTGATTGATTGATTGGTTTGAGTACCAGGTTTTGAACCCAGGGGTGCTTACCCACTAAGCCACATCTCCAGCCCTTTTTTATATTTAATTTAGAGACAGGGTGTCACTGGGTTGCTAAGTGCCTAAACAAGTTACCAGCGCTGTCTTTGAACTCATGATCCTCCTGCCTCAGCCTTCCAAACTACTGGGATTATAGGCACCTGCCAATTCACCTGGTCTATTTATTTAGTTTTAATTCTTTTATTTTTCTATACTGTACTTGTACTTTTATGATGTCTCACATTATTTAATTCCTTTTGAATTTTTCTATTGGCTATTTGTATCTTTTTTTTTTTACAATATCTGTAACAATTGATTAAGGGATTACAATAAACAACATTCCACACCCAACCTAGAAGTAATATTTACCAGTACAATGCAGAAACATTGTGATCCCATGTGTCCCTTGTCCTCACTTTCTAATTATAATTGCCATATATAATCCATCCACACACATTGAAAATATTATCAGAGAAAGGTATAATTTTGGCTGTCAACCTTGATGTGCATTTTAAATAACAGAAATAAATCATCTCCTTTTATCATATTTAACCAAATTTTTACCACTTCTTTTGGTCTTTCTTCATTCAAAAACTATCAGATTCCTCTGGTTTTTGTTTTTTTGTTGTTTGTTTTTATTTTGTTTTGTTGTCTTGCCTGAAGAGCTTCCTTTTCTTCTTTTAGTCTACAGTTCAGCAGCAAGAAATTCTTTGAATTTCTTTCCATTGAGAGTAACTTTATTTTTTACACATTCTTGAAGAATAATATTTTTTTTCTGCACATAGAATTCCACATTGACAGTTCTTATCCTTCAGGGGTCTGATATTTTTATATTGTCATTTCCAAGCTCCATTGTTTATTATAAGAAATCTACATTTATTAATTTCATTTATTCCCTCTATGTAATGCATTATTTATCATTTAGTGCTCTTTTTAAATGCACCTTTAGTTCCTCAGTAGCTTGATTATAATGTGATAAGATATGGATTTTGAAATTTTATTTTATTTCTTTTGGAGTTTACTGAGTTCCTTTGAATTTTGGAAAATTTGCAGTTATCATTTGAGGTTTCAGTTATAATGTACAAAAACAGTTTCACCACCAATCTCATTTTTCTCTATCTGGTACTGCGATGAAATGAATGTTAGAGCTTTTAAAAATATTACACAGGCCCCTGTTCATTTATTTTCAATCTTTTGGTCTGTAATGTTTATATTGGATAATTTTTATGAACAACTGATCTAATTTATTGACTTGTCCCTTGACTAACTCCTTTAAGACATAAAACTCACCCAATTAACTTTTTATAAAGAGTCAATTCTCACCACTGTTGTCCTTATTCTGAGGCACCCTCTCCAGATCCTCTGACAAGGGAGAGAACTCATCTTACTTAATCCATGCCTAGAGATATGAGAGGAAACTACAAACATTGCATATTGACTTTTCATGAGATTTTATTTCCTTCTCCAATTCAAATGCTATTATTTTTCTCATTTACTTTTTCAGAGTCCTCAAAAAATTTATCTATAGTCACACACAGAGATAGGATCAAGAAACCTTACTTCACCTTGACTAGAATTAGAAGCTACACAGGGTAGCATTTAAAGTTCTTGAGTGCAGCTATAGAATCTACTTCAGCCCTGTGTCACTGAAAATCTAGCATTTGGCTTTGCATATAATAACTATGTGATTGTACTTGGTAGCTTGCTTGAATTATCTTGATATATGTAAAGTAGCATTTTAAACACATTGATAGATACATATATTAATGTTGTACAGTGTTTTAGTCAGTTTTTTCCACTTCTGTGAATAAAAGATCTGACCAGACCAATTTTAGGAGAAAAAGTTTATTTGAGGGCTCACAGTTTCAGAGGTCTCAATCCATAGACAGCTCTTCTTCCTCATGGCATAAGAGTGTGGCAGAGGGAAGAAGCCCACACATTGATCAGAAAGCAGAGAGAAAGACTCCACTCACTAGATACAAATATATAACCCAAAGCCATGCCCCAATGTCCACCTCCTCAAGCCACAACTTCAGTTACCACTGAGTTAATCCCTATCAGAGGATTAAATCACTGATTGGGTTAAGACTACTATACACAATCATTTCTGCTCTGAACCTTCTTTCATGGTCTTATGTGAGCTTTAGGGGGCACCTCACATCCAAACCATAGCATACAATTTTCATTATTTTTGCTTTTGTAGACTATATCTTTATTTCAGAGATCTGGATTTCTGTTCCACAGATGAAAGAAATACTGTCTCTAGGCAGTGCCCTAGGCTAGAACATGAGTATTTGAGGGTAATTGACATGAGCCCAGTTGTGCTAATAAGCATGATTTAGGGGGAAAAATCAATACATTTTCACATTTATTACATGATTTGGAATTCTTATTACTTACATGAAAAGAAATATAATACTAATAAGAACATTGTTTTTCCTTATACCTGTAGTCATGTTCAGATGTTAGGAATCCAGAAAAGAGCTACTGACAACTAGAGAAAAGCATGAGTTGCAGCTCTGTGGAACTAGAACTTGAAGAGATCCTAAGAGGAGGACTGGATGTTACACTTGAAGAAAGTATATTGAAATGTGGAGAAAAGAGAAAATAATGAATCTTTCATGAAGGCTATGTGTAGATACTATATATTTATTAATATGGTTTTTATTTTTTCTAAGCAGAGAGAGAAATAAAAATTATAAAGATAATTATTCCAATTAATCAGCTGGAAGAAATCTTGTCAGTGCCAGACATTATCCACAATTTTGAGGAACTCAGCATGTGATTTTTTGTTAAGTTTTATTAGCATTAAGCCTCATCCACCTGGTATTATATTCCATAATTTACCAAGACTATACTGAGTTTTCAGTTTGTACAGTTCATGAAATTTTTAAATTAATCATTGATGTTAAATTGCTATTAAAACCACAAAATGAGAGAAGCTAGAAACAAATAAATATAAAACACCACATGTGGAATGATTCCATTTGTATGAAATTTGTATGGATGGACAGATCTATTGAGACTGAAAATTGATGTGTGGTTTTCAAAGGCTAAAATGAATGGAGGGTGTTATTGATTATAAGCCTCCTTTTGGGTTGAAAACATTCTAGAATTAGATAGTGGTTTTGGTTGCTCAGGTTTGTGAATATACAGAAACCATTGATTTAAACAATGTTTAAATAATTTAAGTAAAATTAAGTGTGAATTATATCTCAATTACAAAAAAGACTGAGACAGAAGGTTTTTAGTAGTCCAGAAAATAAATCCATTCTTTTATATGGGAGCCCCAAATATTTCTCTAATAATTATTAAAATTTTTAAATCATATAATACATAAGATAAACAGTGAGGCAATAGATTATTGAAATATTTATTAATGGAAATAACATGTATTCAGTGATGCATGCTTTGTCCTGGTCAACTTGCCTTCCTGTAGACTCATGGTATCACATACAATGCTGCCATTTCAGCATTCGACCTCTTCTTCCTCCTGTTCCCATTTAGTTCCTTCCTCAGTCCTGCCTGAGGAATTTGTGTTGACTGAATTCATCTTTCTGTTCATTACTTAAGTCCATAAACACTTTCTAAGCTCCCACAGAATACTTGGCACTTGCTTTCAGTGTTGTTACAAAGTCGAGTAAAATATTTATATAAGTCAGCAAAAAAGGAAAATGGAAGTCACTTTGAGCATTTAAAGTGAAGGACCTTTCCTGCAGGGAGTTGATTAAAGAGATGATAGAAGAGATGAAAGTTCAGAGAGAAAACAGTGCAAAAGCCAGGAGTCATTGCCATGTACAGACGATTGAAATCGAAAAAGTAGGAAGCAGTAGAGTTAGACCTCTTAGGTCGGGGTCCTGCATGGAACAGCCTACCCAGGAAAATGATTGCCTTGGAGGAGCATGAAACCCAAGTGCTACTGGAGAAGCTGCTAAAGGCAGAAAAGTGTGGGGTGGGATATACCTCCCACCTTTAAATCTCCCTCCACTGCTTCCCACTGGATGAGCAGAGTGGAAAGCTAGCTTACAGAGACCTGGGAAACAGAGCCTGTGTCCCCCAGAGTACAGAACTAAGCAGGCATGAGGGAAACAGGAACTAAGGTAAAGAGCCCTGGAAGCTGCACAAACATTGTCCTTCATGTGCAACTAACAGACCAGTCTAGGATGTAGACAGGTAAACTATGATTCACACACAAAGAAAATTATATGAAAAATAAATCATGAGTATAAACAAGCAATTTATTCTCTCTGGGTTGATGTTTCAGTAAAGTCTAAACTATGAGTGAGTTTGTAGTCAAAGAAAGAGAAGGCAAGCCAACACTGGAAAAGGGAACAATGGCTCAAAAGCCCAGAGACATGGCATAGCAGGCTGTGCTTGAGGATCCACCAACATTTTAAGATTGCTGCCTGTGGAGTCTGAGGAGGTAAAGGCTCAGGAGGGGCATGGTGCAGTGCACTTTCTGGGATATGAGACGGTCTTTGGGATTCATTCTCTAACCTGGAGCTTTTAATCAATTTCTCTACTGAGTTTCGGTGAGGGCCTTAAGGTTTTATCATAATATGGTGGATAGCACCATTGTAGGAGCATGCGTCAGAGTGGCGACCAGCATGTGAGAAGAGGGATTGAGAAGATGAGCCAGGCTCCCTGTTCACAAACCGTTCTCTCAGGAGCTAACACGGTCCCACAGGACCTGAAAGAATTCCTTCCAAGGGTGGCTCCCTCAATAACCTAATTACCTTCCCGCAGGCCCCATCTCTTTAAGGTCCCATCACTTCCCCAAACTGCCACATTGGAGACCAAGATTCCTGAATGTGGATCTCTGGGGGACAAACCACACTGAAACCATAGCAGTAGGGCAAACTCTTCACCTTCTTAGTGACCTCAGCTCTACTCTACATCTGTAGGCTTCTTGTGGCTTTTCTCTCTATGAACTTGAGGTCATCAGAGAGTCCTTTCCTCTGCAGACCAGCTAACACTCTCTTCCCTCCAAACCTGCATCTCACCATGCCCACACTAGGCTTTCCAAGATGTTCCTGGCTCCCTGTTCCAGAACACGTTCTTCTTTCTCATTCCAGAGTTTAGACTGGCCTATTTTACCCTCTTTATTGAATCCTGTCCTTAGTGGAAATTTTCTGAGCATTAGTTTGGAAGTTAAATGAGTCTCTCTCAAAATCCCTTAGTTTTACAGTCAGTTCTGCCATAATGAAATATATGCATTTCAAAAATTGACTGTGTTATGTAAAATTACACAATAAATTCCACAGGACTCATAGAAAGTGGAGTTGGAGTCAATTTTCCAAATATTATCTACTGTATGAAAAATTAAGAATCTAATAAAAATGATGAAACCATATGTACATTTCCAATAGTCAAAAAATACATAAACACCACAATAAATATGGCACAAAATATTGATAAAGCCCCAGTCCTGGTTGGAAGTAGACATCACAGAGGTACAGTTTATGCAGTATTGTGAAGTGCAGAAATAGTGTGATCAGAAACGAACAAAAATTTGACCTGAGAAATGAGCACACAGAGAACAAAGATTGCTAGTGTGTGCCTATAGGCATTATGTTGATTCAATATCCCCATTCATCATGGTACCATTTCCAGTATTCATCTAGTGTTTCTAGTAGACAAAATCATATGTAAGAAACACAAAATTTGCATTATGCACAAGTTGCTGCCTAGTACATCCTTCCTGTTGGAACAGATCAGTGTTTTCTAAACTTGAGACATGGCAGAACTGCATATACTTCTTCTCTGACCTATAATACTTTCCTGCTTACTAAGATTCTGTCTTGTTCTTTGCCCATCCACCTTATACATCTTTTATCTACTATGTGTACTATGTGGCTTCCTTGATCATCTACCAGTAGTCAATTTTTTGTGCGTGTACCTGAGCCTGGGTCCCTTACACTTCCTTCTAGAATCTAGGAATCCCATCTGTTATGACTTTGATATAAAGTGTCTCCCCAAAATTCTTATTTAAATGCAGAAATATTGAGGTAAAATGATTGAATTATGAGAGCTATACCCAATCAGCTCAATTCTAGTTGGAATGGACTAACTGATATTCACTGTAGGCAGGTGGGATGAGGATGAAGGGGAGAGGTCACTAGGGTGTACCCTGGGAAGGTTCATCTTTCTCTTTTTTCTCTACTTCCTGGCCACCATGAATAGAGTAGCCCATCTCCACCAGCCCTTTCACCATGGTGTTCTACTTCATCTTGGGCCCAAAGCAGTGGACTCAGCCCATCATGGACTGAACCCCTGAAACCATGAGGCAAGATAAATATTTTCTCCTTCAAGTTCATCTTATGGAGCATTTTAGTCACAGAAATATAACATTGACTAACGCACCACCATCCACCGACCTGTCTACTTGAATCTGCAGATATCACAACCCCTACCACGGGCTTTTCTCACTGACTCTTTTGTAGAAAGGGTCATCTCTCTGAGGCATAGCTCTCAAATTGACTGCACATTAGAACCAACTGGGGAGCTTTGAAAGATCACAGGGCACACTCAGTGTCCCAGAACAATTGGTTAACTCCATCTCTGGGGATGGAGTTCCAGATCACGATTTTTTCAAAAAATCTTCCTCACTGATTTTAATGCGTAGCCAAGTTTTAGCACCACTGGGTTAGAGTGCTGTTGCTCAGACTTTTATGTTCACAAATATTGCCTGGGGATCTGCATAAAGTGCTGATTGTGTGTCAGTGGGTCTGGGGTGGGGCCCGAGATTATCTACTTCTAACCATCTCCCAGATTTCATAGTGCTGCTCGAGTACAAGGGTTGCATTTTGAAGAACAAGGGCTTACTAGGAAATCATGCAATACCTACCACTTTATTTATATTCAGGCATGGTGTTTCATCTGCCTTAAAAAGATTTTTCTCAATACCTGCCTCAGCATGTGGGTCTCATTGGTCACTGGGATGCTGCTTCTCCTGAAGTGGCCTCAATTCAAAGGCATATCCTGACCCTACAGATGCCATTCTTGTTTGGTGATCTTCGGCTCGGATCTCAGGGCTTTCTAAGATATACTGTTTGGAAAGCAAGCTTATTCTTGAAAAGCTCATGGGAATAAAATAGGGGCAAGGTCTCTGGACTCACACAATTCTAATCACCCCATTTTTCCCCTCTAGAAAACTGGTAGCATCCATGTCACTGGGACCTTTTTGTCACACAGTAAATGGCACAAGTAGCTTTGAGAACTGGGATTCCAGAGGGCTTCCTCTGTGCCTGCGTGTGGGAGGTTTCTGCTTAGTCACCCTGGGGAGGTGGGGGGGGTGTCAAGTCCACAGTAACCTGCTCAAACTCTCAAGGTTCTGATTCATGTTTTCAAGTGCTAAGTGAGAGCAAGGGAGACTGATTTTATTGACATTGATTAGCTGTGTACTGATTGAGAAAATCTTTAGTCACATTGGGATTATCAGGGTGGTGAGATTTTAACTCATAAAGATATTTATGTAGGCAGGGCCAGTGTCTGTCTGTTAGTAAGCTTAAAAGTAGGACCATGGGGCTGAGGAAGTGTTATGATTGAATTTGGAACCCCCAAAAGACTACCAGAGACAAAGATAGATGTAAGCAGAGAAGAGGTGTTTATTGCGAGCTAGCTCAGTCTTCCACGCACACATACAGCAACTGGTGATGCTGAGAGGCCCGAGCCCAGGGTTTGCAGCAGTTTTATACATTCTTTGGAGAAGGCAGGGACCCCACATAAATCACAGCATCTCTTAGCAAATCATCACACACCACGGGAAAATCAAACAACAACTCTAAAACATGATTAGCACATTCACTGGTGGGAACAAGTTGTCTAGGGGTGATTGGTTACTACAAGAGGGGGATTCGTTTGAACTGATTGGTTTAAGCCAAGAGGGGAGTAGGTGCTGAACTACATGGTTTCCCAGCATGTTATCAACCACCATAAACTACTGGGGCTCATCTGGCATCCCAGGTATTTTCCTGTCTCATGCTGATAGGTGGCTGCTGGGGGTTGCTCTGGGTCCCCACCTAGCCTGACTGAGTCAGGGACACCTGTCGCAGCAGATCTCTCCTGTTATTTGTAGATAAACAACTCAGCAGGGTGGGAATGTGCCTAGGAGTGCTCTGTGGGTCTTTCCAAGGTCAAGGGTAACGCCCCCTTTCCTGGACAGGCTTTGCTCTGAGGTAGGGGCTGGTTTTTCATCTATCCCGGTTTTCTTTCCATTTGGAGCTATTCCTCTGCATTAGTGACCTCTTACCTGACACGAATTGCTGCAATTCCATCATGGACCCCAAAATAATTGTGCTGTAGCACAGTCTCAAAGACAAGAGGTTATATAATCAGAAGTGTACTAACACAACACCAAGTTGTCTTCTCACAGAAGGTGATTTGTTCTCTTTACATAATCTCTAAAAGTAGTGATTATTGTGCACATTCTTCATTGAGAACTACAGGTTCAGATTCTAGTGATGATAATTCAAAGTGCAAACTCTTTTTAAGCTGGGTTTATAGCATGTCCAGCTTCACTTTGGCTTTGGTCCTTCCCAGGTCTGATTATAGCTGTGTGGGTGACAGCCCACGTTGCCTGGCTGGCAGATGTCATTAGATAGACTTCTCATTGAAGTTACTGTGCTTGTTAATATTGAATTCAGTAGTCATGAAGTGAGTAACAAAAGTTGTGTGAGCACTGGTCATCTGTGGCTGCCCCATATATTTTGCAAATTGCCAATATATGTATGATAATATCTCCCTAAGTAAATCCTTGTCTAATATCATAACTACAAAATTCCAAAGTTTTCCAGATTCGGGGGAGCACACACCTCTTTCCTGGGGAGAGCTGGGAGACAGACCTCTCCTCTTATAGATATGTAATACAACCATGTCTCTCTTCCTGGGATCAAAGGCTCCCAGACATAATCATTTCAACTTGGGTAAATTCTCAGATCTTATATCTCATTCTCTGGTACTTTGTACTTTCTTCACCATAATTCTTCCCCTATTTTGTGTCTTCTAAAGTTACTTTATTTCCCCTCAGAGTCCATTGTAATCTTTTACAGTTTTGGAAAATGAACCCTGGTTCTTCTTTAAAGACCCTACACTCTTTTTTGGTTTCTTGGTTGTAACCTCCCTATCTCCCTATTAACCTCACATCTTATGTTATGGGACATAGAGAACACAATTGAGGTTTTTTTTTTTTTTTTTTTTTTTTTTTTTTACTATTCATTGCCACTTTGAAATATTATTGAGTTTTTTGTTTTATTTTTCATTGCCGGAATAATTGTGCAAATTTGTGAGATGTAATTTGATAGTTTAATAGACATTAATATATATTGATAATATACCTTGATTATAATACATTAATATATATTGCATGCGATCAAATCTGAGAAATTAATTTTCTTTCTTTGAAGATCAAAACTCTTCCTCTTATTAACCCCTGTTCTTGTTGCTATAATTGACAAAACTTTCTATACTCCTCTTCATTCAGTAATGTCTTTATCAACGGCCTCTTAAACTTTCCCTAATGTGCCAGTTTAGGCCTTTGTTTTAGCTAACATTTTCATCTGTAAATTCATATTCCCTTGGCTACCTACCAAATTTATAATGGCCCATAACTTTAAAGTATCTTTTTTAACCTAGGCCTTTACTGAAAACAGCACATGACCAATTTGACTTTCTAAATGTCCCCTTTCCTTGCCATCTGTCTGGGAACTGTTACTCTACTTAGAGATTGCAAACATTGTGCAAGCTCTCATGAACTAAAATAACATCCATAAAATGTAATCAATTTCTACATTACATTTGAGGATGTAAATAATATTTTTTTCATAAACAAAATACTCTTATTTTTACAGTTTTGTTTCCAGAGAAAACCATTCCTTAGGCCTACAGCTAGCATTTATGTATCATAATTTTGTTTTCTATTTTATATACTGATTATATGGTCTGTGGAGCAGAAAATAAAACTGCTGGGAGCCATCAGCCAAGTAGGTATGACAAATTCCTTGCCAGCTTACTCCCATGCTGTCTAGTGGAAGGACTTCTGAAAGGTGACCTTGCTCAAGGACCAGGGCAGGATCCGTGTTTAGGGTGTTCCCCCTTTAGAATAGGGCGGTTTAGCATAATAGGAGATTAGGGTGTTCCCCCTTTAGAATAGGGCAGTTTAGCATAATAGGAGATTAGGGTGTTCCCCCTTTAGAATAGGGCGTATCCTGCTGCTGAGTTCCTCTTGAGTGCTTAGGGTCAGACAGTATATTTTGGGAGACAGAAGCCCATGGAGGTGAATTAGGGCAGAGTAGTGGATTTGAGAGAGTGGATTTGGGCAGAGAATGTGGATTCCCCCAGAACGTGTTTGTAGACGGCCGGTGTGAGTTCGGGAATAAAGAATTGCTGTTTGAATCTACAAGCTGTGTGGAGACTCGTGATTTGTGCCCAGCCGAGAGACTGCGGCATCTGGTGGCCCCTACGCGGAACGTCTAAAAAGAAGGTAAGTGAAATTACTCGCCCCTGAAGGAGAGCAAAAGAATGGGTGAGCATTTCAAAAAACAATGTGTTCTTGTTCTAATTTATTTTGTTTTTATTTCAAGTTGCCTGTTCCTAGAACTTTCTCAGGCAAACTGGGGAAAATGGTTGACTCAAGGTTTTAAGTTATTCGCCTCCGAGGAAGAGAAATTGTTAGAGAAAGAAGGCACCCCAGTAAGACCAAGAACAGCTAGGGCATATGTTGATACAATACAAAAATGCAGCCCATGGCTTTTAAACGAGAAGTTGTTAAATATATCAATGGGACCATCATGGTATCCTGTAGAAGGATTTTTCTTCAACAATAAAGAGATGGCTAATTCTGTTTACTACGCTTGTCTAAGATCTTGGTTTTTACAGACATCTAATTAATTTACAAAGCTAAAGTGTTAAAATATCAACCACTAAATATAAAATCAAGTACTCTTTACTTATTAAGTCCATAAGGTAATATATTTAATCATTATGTGTGTTTTCATAAATTGGTGAATGGAAAAATGTTTAATATTGCTTTGGTCTATGTCTTTGCTGAAACAAGGTTACTAAGTGTTAAGATTCTATCAGGTGTAATTTACATACAAAGAGTATAAGAAGTTTCAGTTGGGTTTCAATTACAGTATTATAGTACCATAAAAAAACATGAAAGCATTTCATGTTATTAAAGTGGAATAATTTGTCTAAATTCAGAAATTTTATAAGCGTTATTTCAGAATGTGAATTTATAAAAAGGGTTAATGGCTAGAAAAGAAATATTAAAAGATTGAAGATGTGAAAATATATTTTAATATGGAAGGTTAAAAGAAAAAGAAATGTTTCTAGATGAGATAATCTCTGTGTGGTAAAGTAAAAAGTTGTGAAATGCCATTTAAAAAGATTTTGAGGAAACTAGACTTACTTTAAAAGTTTGAGAAGGGAAGAAAGAAAAAAAAAAGTATTTGTACATGGCAGATTGAAACAAAGCTTCTTAATGGAGTAAAAAAGGCCTTTGGTTGAAGGGCAGCCATGTAAACTAATATTAAGCGATTTAAACAGAATCTAAGCCTCGTTTAAAAGAGTGAAGCTGTAGGTGGTGAAAAAGTATGTTTAAAAGTACAGTATAGATAATAATTGTAAGACTTTAAAAGGTTAATTTGAAGGTGGTTAAGATGCCTTCATGATGGAGAAAAGATTGTGTCATTCGAAGCCTAGTTAATCTTAAAAATTGGAAAGGGGTATATATCCCCCAAAGATAAACTTAAAATAACCCTTTTTACTCTAAACTTTTTAAATTTGGATTCATCAGGACTTAGTGCTGCAGAAAGACATATGTATCCAAAAAATGTACATAAGACTAAAGTACTTTGGAAAGATATTCTAACAGGACAATGGAAAGATCCTGACCCAGTGATTTTCTGGAGTCGGGGTTCTTTTTGTTTTTCCACAGGAAGAACAGCAGCCGATTTGGATTCCAGAAAGACTAACCGAAATAATTTCTACAGATCGAAAAGAAGATGATTTGACTCAAATCCATAACAGCTGATATCCAGAACTCCAGCTTGGCCATTCTTACATCTGCAACTGTGATTAACCAGGATGTTTTTTTCAATATCTATTTTATTATTGCATTTTTCCACATCATAAGGTTCTATTTTTATTTTTTGAGCTCATACAAACCTAGGTTAATGTTTTTCTGATCAGTTTTATTTTTTGACTATAGAGTTTTTAAACATTGCAATGGAGATTTCACCTAGGTAAAGCTACAAGGCCTTTATTATTATCTTATGTGTTGTACGTTTGTTTGCACATTTGTGTTTTGTGTTGTATGTCTGTGTGTCCATATTTCATATATGAGGAGCGCTCATGAAAAAATGGATCCGAATTATTTATTTTTTTTTATTCACGTGATTTAAATGGCTTAATTTAAATTAGGTAAACAGCTGTAAAGGATTATTTTTTAAGAAGGTTAACAGATCTGTTTGTTTACTTTCACCTTTCCTTTTCATTATATTTAATAATTCTTTTCAGGTTAATGTCTTTTTAGCATCATTGCCAGAATTCCTATCTTCATCCCAATGAATATAACTCAACAAGTATGCTCAATCAAGGAGTCAACTTACTTTGGGAGGAAACGGACTTTGGGAAGAGACGGACAGATTGATAGATTCCTCCCCTTTGAACTGCTTACAGAACTTGCCTGGACTATGTAACTACGTTTAGTGCAGCAAATTGTGGTAATGCTGGCATATCTTTGCTGATGGTGTCACCAGTGATCTTTGCTGGTGGTGTCACCAATGATGCAATTTTTCCAAAGGAACTGTCAATTGGCTTGGTGTCGTGGCATTTCTGTATCCTCCTCCCTTCTGCTAGTGATGGTCTAAATTTGGGGGCCAATGGCTATATGCTGGACCGGCAGTCAGTGACGGGTATGATCCAATTGCGATGGTATCAACCTAAGACAGGAGGCTGACGCCTAAAGGTCAGTTGCCTAAAGGTCAGTTTTCCGATGACGGGTAAGAACCATATGTTGAATTGGACAACCTACCAGGCACGGTCCTTAAGCCACATTAACCTCACTCCCCCACTGGCACCAAGGCCAAATTTGGGGGCCAACAGACGTGAGGCAAAGAACCTTACCCCCCCACTGGTGCATAGACCTATCCACAAGTATGGCTGTATGCTGGACCGGTAGTCAGTGACGGGTATGATCCAGTTGCAGTGGTATCAACCTAAGACAGGAGGCTGACGCCTAAAGGTCAGTTTTCCAATGACGGGTAAGAGCCATATGTTGAACTGCACAACCTACCAGGCACGGTCCTTAAGCCACATTACTTGTTGTTTAATTAATCAGAAGGGGGGAGATGCTGGGAGCCATCAGCCAAGTAGGTATGACAAATTCCTTGCCAGCTTACTCCCATGCTGTCTAGTGGAAGGACTTCTGAAAGGTGACCTTGCTCAAGGACCAGGGCAGGATCCGTGTTTAGGGTGTTCCCCCTTTAGAATAGGGCGGTTTAGCATAATAGGAGATTAGGGTGTTCCCCCTTTAGAATAGGGCAGTTTAGCATAATAGGAGATTAGGGTGTTCCCCCTTTAGAATAGGGCGTATCCTGCTGCTGAGTTCCTCTTGAGTGCTTAGGGTCAGACAGTATATTTTGGGAGACAGAAGCCCATGGAGGTGAATTAGGGCAGAGTAGTGGATTTGAGAGAGTGAATTTGGGCAGAGAACGTGGATTCCCCCAGAACGTGTTTGTAGACGGCCGGTGTGAGTTCGGGAATAAAGAATTGCTGTTTGAATCTACAAGCTGTGTGGAGACTCGTGATTTGTGCCCAGCCGAGAGACTGCGGCATAAAACAACATCAGCAACAACAACAATCTGTTTCTTCTCATTCTGCCCATTACATCCTGGATAAGCAAATACCAAATATAATTAACATGCATCCTGAAAGACGATCCTCAGCACCAGCAAATTATGAGAGCAACCTGGAGCCTGGAGTATATTTACACAGTCACAGATCTTCATGCCTACCCAAAAAAGTGTGGTGTGTGTGTGTGTGTGTGTGTGTGTGTGTGTGTGTAAACTGTCATAATATAACTGTCATGATATATGTCCTGCAGTAGAAATTTCATTTTTAAGAGATCCATTCTTTTACTGACCTGAAGGAATGTATTCCAATAAAGAAGGCTGACTTCTTCCCTTGACCAAACTGCTTTTTCTATCTTAGGTTTCTTTAATATCAGATGCTGCTTTTGGGAGGGTAGACTTAGCTTCATTTAATCCTGCTCTCTCCCCTGCTATACCTACATCCTGGAGAGCAGTTGCAAAAGGATTTGGGGCCTGTCCTAGGGAGTCACACAGGAAGAGGGCTATGCCCATAACAGTTCTACCTATAAATGTCTCTGGCATCTGTCTGTTCCTAGGCTTGCGTTCAGCCTCTGTAAGTGATGAGTCAATTAAGGATTAACAATTAACGTTTTTCTCTCTCTGCCATTCTATGCTAAGTATGTAAATTAAGCAGCTCTTATTTAGCCAAACTCCTAGTCTAGGTTAGCCTTGTCTGATTTTTGTAATCTCCACACCAAGTTTGGTGAATGTGTCGTTTAATAAGTACATGCAGAGATGTAGGCTAGGAGGCCTGTGTGCACAATCCATAGAGGTCTGAATCCACAAAGCACTATAGTTCAGGAAATAAATACTTGAAGGTAGAAGACATTTACTCTACTGTCTCAAAAAAGGGTTTGAAGATATTATTGGAATTTAATTTGGGGTTAGTGTTCCCTGCCTCCTCCAAGTGTCCGGGCTGCACAATACAGAAGAGTAGGATCTGAAGCAGGCACATATGTATGAAAATCCCAGAAAACCAGGCAATAGTAGTTTCAATTTTTCTGAAATGTGCTCAGTGTCAAAAAAATACATACAAAATTAACATCATGGCACAATGGGCCACAGAAGCAGCTATAGCCCTAATATTTCCTCCCTTAGACGAATGTTTCAATATTTTAGTAAATTGTTTTTGTGAAAAAAATATTGTCAAAACCTTCAGTTTGATTTATAGTCAATCAGAGTCTATATATGTATATGTATATTTACATTATTATAGGTATGTATCTGTAGCTTTATTTTTTTTTAAATACTTATTTTTTAGTTTTTCGGCGGACACAACATCTTTATTTATATGTGGTGCTGAGGATCGAACCTGGGCCGCATGCATGCCAGGGGAGCGTGCTACCGCTTGAGCCACATCCCCAGCCCCTGTAGCTTTATCTTTTCACATTATTGAGAAAATAAGCAAGGGTAACAACTTCATACACATATATATTGAAATGTTAATATATTTAAACTCATAAAAATTTGTTTCTATGGTTTGTGGTTGCAATTCTACCAGGAAGGGCTTTTGTGTGCAATTTTTATAGCAAATATTACCTGCCAAAAGAGTGAGATTTTAATATAGTAGAAAATTGATAGAGGGCTAAAAATTAAGATTATTTACAATTGGAAATGTTGATAGATTTACCAAATAACTCAGAATTTATGTGTGTCAAACAATGATTACTTATGCAACTTTTTCCACTCTGTAAATGAAACAAACATGTTCTGAGAAGAAACAGATATCTAAGTTAAGGTTTTTTTAAGACCAAAGTGCTTGTGTCTGTTAGGATTCTAATTCAGTATTGCATGTGATTTAATTTCTAGCAGAAAACTGTAATATTTTCTGAAGATTTAACTAAAGAGTAAAACTTTTATTTATTTTTTCAACCAAAGTGTGTGCAGCAGGCCCATCTAGCACTGAGTGTAGGTCATCAAATCCTGACAGGCTTATTTGGGAACTTTGATAAGCTACTGGTAATGGAAACAGATGCTAGAGGCTTGGGGAAGGGAAGAAAAGAGGGCAGGCTTACATTCTGACTCAAAAATGATATCTATCTGTAGTTACTTAAAAATATGTGCTTACATATTTCAAACAAATATTAGCTAAATTAAATTATATGCAGATGTTGGACATCCCTAATTTGAATATCCCAAATATATGTTCCAAAATTCAAAACTGCTGACATGAGAGTCGAGTACAAAATTCCACACCTGTCTTCATGTGAAAGGTTGATCAAACTGCAGGTGCACTAAAAAATATTGTATGAAATTACCTTCTCTGTGTATAAGATGTATATGAAACATAAATGAGTTTTCTGTTTAAACTTGGGTTCCATTGCCAAGAGATTTTATTATCTATGTGCAAATATTCCAAAATCTCAAAAAAATCTAATATCTGAAATACTTGTTTTCCCCAGCATTTAAATAAGGAAAACTGGGGTTTTCCTTATTTTTTAAGTAAGGTTTATTTCAATAATTTCAAATTAAGTCTATTTTGTTTTTAAAAATGCTTTTGGTGATGCATTATAGTTACTCATAATGGTGGGGTTCATTTTGACAAAATCATAGAAATAGGAATTTAATTTGCTCCATTTCAGTTCCCAGTGCTTCCTCTTTCCCTCCCACCCCCCTCTCCCCATTCCCATTCTCTACTCTACTGGTCTTCCTTCTATTTATTTATTGTTTTTTTAATTGTTCCATTGACTTTTTGTATATTCCTTTATTTTATTTATTTTTATGTGGTTCTGAGGATCCAATCCAGTGCCTCACAGGTGCTAGGCAAGTGTTCTACCACTGAGCTACAAATACAGCCTCTCATTCACTTTTAATAGTGAATTTGAGAGTTTTATGCTAAAAAGGCCAGGCATTTTCAAAGCACTGTCCTGCTGGCCCAAACTTAGGAAGAATGGCAGTAGCTGTGAACCTTCCCTAGCATCACTTCAAAACCACAGCTGATCCTTTGCAAGAATCCTGGAGCCCACAGTGTAGTCATTGACTTGGTAATAAAGCTGATCTCTCCTTACTCCAAGGAAGGCAGCCTCCGGCCCCAGCTAGGATAGAATTGGAGATGTCTCAAATGCAGCAGAATCACTTTTTTTTTCTTTAGTTGTACTTGGACACAATACCTTTATTTTATTTATATTTTATTTAATTTTATGTGGTGCTGAGGATCGAACCCAGGGCCTCGCACTGGCTAGGTGAGCGCTCTACCACTGAGCCCAAACCCCAGCCCTAGAGCAGAATCATCTTGAGCATTTATCATTTCTTTGTACTGGGAAAATTTAAAATCCTGCCTAGTAACTATTTTGAAATATACTATTGTTTTCAGCCCTAGTTGTCCTACTCTGCTAGAGAACACTGAAAGAACACTGGACTTCTTTTTGCATTACAATTCTTATTACACATACCTATTGTGCCCCCATGCACATTAGCACCCTTTCTTGCTTCCCCCTCCCCCATTCCCTTCCCGGCTGCAGGTAAGGACTCTTATCCTTATGTTCTCTACATGCATGAGATCGACATTAGCTTCCATATATAAGTGAGAACATGCAGTGACCCTGATCTGATCGATCACTACACCTTGTATTCAGACACTGAAGTCTACGGCCATACCACCCCTGAATGTGCCCATGTTATGCTCGAATTTGGGACCCACACAAGACCACCAGAGACCCAGATTGATGCAAAAAGGTGTTTATTGCAAGATAGCTCAGTCCTCATCATGCACCCAGCAACTGGTGATGCTGAGAGGCCCCAAGCCCAGGATTTGCAGCAGTTTTATATACTCTTTAGGGAAGGCAGGGACCCCCCCACATAAATCATAGCATCTCTTAGCAAATCATCACACACCACGGGAAAATCAAACAACAACTCTAAAACATGATTAGCTTATCAAGTGGTGGGAAAGAATCTGGAAAGAATTATTGGTTAGTTCAAGGGGTTGATGCACTTAAAATTGATTGGTTTAAATTTTGAGGATGTTGCAAGGGGGGTACATGCCAAGGGCTGCAGGGCTTCTAGTTTAGATACTGGTCACCACACCTAGGTGGGGGCCATCTGGAATTTCAGATATTTTGATATCTTGGCCTATCTTAGGTGATCACCATCTGCGGCTTTTCCGAGAACTGTTTCCACAGAGCTTTTAGGACTGCAGTAGGTCAGAGGTTAAGTTTCAGAGCAAAATGAGGTCCCAAGAAGAATGAGGTTGCTTAGGTCTTTCACGCAATCTCGCTAGACACTGAAATATCTCAAAGTACCCCATCAAGATGCATAATTATGTATCAATTAAAAAGTAATTTTAAATGCTAATTTTAAAAACAGCATATGACAATGCAGAAGCTTTGATAAATCTACATTTGACAATGCAGAAACAACAAGCTTAAATTTCTGCTCCTTTTCTTCCTTTTTTTCAGTACTAGGAATTGAACCCACTCTACCATTCTATTACTGATCCAAATTTTCAGTCCTTTTATTTTACTTTTGATTTTGAGATGGGATCTCACTAAGTTGCTGAAGCTAGCCTCAAACTTGTGATCCTCTTTCCTCAGCCTCTTGAGACACTGAGATTACAGGCATATGTCACTGTGCAAAAGAAAAAAATTCTGAACTCAAGAAACCCCACTAAGTCTGCCTCAAACTAATGTAGTTATATTCTCTGGTGATGTTTATACTGTACATAAAATCCAATCACAGGTATACCAGAAGCATCACCTTAACAATGAAATGAATGCAGATCTCACTGTGTTTTACCAACCTTTCCTTATAACCACAGACTAGGATAACAATCAGAGTTAATAGTGTTACAGGTCATGGGCCTTACACAAAATTGAGGCAGCGTGAAGGTCCCACTTTAAATCTCAATTCTTGTAATCAAGCCAGAAAGATTTTAGACTTGTCAATCAGAGATACAGGCATGAGTTTACTAGGAGGGAAAGAATAGGTCCTCTAAGAGAGGAAAGCAATAGAGTTCCCCTCCTGCCCCCTAGTTTTACTTCAGGTCCCAGGGAAGTTTCCAGTCTAGCTCTTGCCTTTTGACTGACAGCAGGATGACACCAGATTTTCCAGTCCCCATGTGCATGGCATCCCAGGTCTCACTGGCTCATGCCAACTGGTTCTAACTGAAACCTGTTCTTACAGATTTTATGATTAGTGGGATCTGGTCAGTGTAAGCATCACAAAAGTACCCCTTCTTCTCACTCCTTGATTTATACCCAAAGGATTTAAAATCAGCATACTATAGTTATGCAGCCACATCAATGTTTATAGCAGCTCAGTTCATAATAGCTAGACTATGGAACCAACCTAGGTGTCGCTCAATAGATGAATGGATAAAGAAAATGTGGGATATATATGATGCTAAGCAAAATAAGCCAGTCCCATAAAACCAAAGGCCTAATGTTTTCTCTAATATGCTGATGCTAATTTACAATAAGGGACAGGGGGGGCACTAGGGAAGAATAGTGTTACCTTAGATTAAGAAGAAGGAAGTGATGGGATGGGAGGGGAGGAGATGTGGGGATAGGAAAATTGTGGAATGAAACAGACATTATTAATCTTTGTATATAAGTGACTACATGAGCACTCTGCAACATGTACACTCGGAAAAATGAGAAATTCTATCCCATCTATGTTTGATACATCAAAGTGCACAAATACATTCTATTGTCATGTATAAATAATTAAGACAAATTTAAAAATTAAAAAAAATTAAATTAAAAAGATTAAAAAAAAGGTACCCCTTTCGGGGAAACTTATGTTCTTTTTATTGGCATTTGGGGCCTGGTTTTCTCCCGCAGAAGACAGGAAGTTTGCTGAGAAATGTAACACATCTGTAGACTTAAACTAGTAGGTTTCCAGATAAGTTGATTTTTTAGAAAAGAAAGCATGTGGAAGCCAGCACAGTTGGCCCAGTTTATAGAATTAATTCTTAACCTCATGTCTGGACCACCCATATCTCTCTATCCCCTACCAATACAATCCACCTCTATGAAGCAGACAACAACCCCACAGAAAACAAAGTAGGAAACAGCATTTTCTTTGTTTTACTTTCCCATTCTAAGGACATCTCTTTGTGTGTATATATAAAGATGTAATGAAAATTAAAGAATAGAACAAGTAGAGCCTGCAATGGGCCAGGCAGTATTCCAAGCATTTCTGAATGCTTATTTGATACAGGTGGAAATGAAGCTCAAAGCAGGGAAAAAACTGGAAACTCTGAGCAAGTCCTCACGTCAGGATTTGAGTGGTAGAACCACTCCAGCCTTCATCACCCAGATCATTCCACTCTGTGCACAAAAAAGGAAGAAAAAAAAACTGCTTTTAAAATTCAAAACATATAAATTAAGCTTTAAAATAGATGTATAAGTCTATAATAGCTGATTTTCCAAGATCCACTATTTTGCAAGTTTTATAAAACTTCTTTAGTTTCATCTTTATCCAACATAAAAAAATTATGATAAAAAGTAAAGCAAAAAACAATGAAAAATAAAAGATGAAATTCAAAGTATTCATAGTGTACCCTAATAAGGGCTGTCTATAAACCAAGGTACTGTAACAGTGGTTACAGTGAGTGGTCCACTTCACCTTTTTTTTTTTAATATTCATATTTGGCAGACACAACATCTTCATTATTATGTGGTGCTGAGGATCGAACCCGGGCCACAGGCATGCAAGGTGAGCATGCTACCACTTGAGCCACATTCCCACCCCTCCACTTCACCTTTTGAATATAACTCTGAGGCTATTTTTTTTAAGGTACACATTTTTCTTTGCCTCTACAGCCTCTTCCCCTCCCTAACTTGGGGTGGGGAGATTACTTTGAGTTATCTGCATTCCACAGGAAGGAGGTGTCTGCCAGAGGATCTAGGAAGTGAATATCTCCCAAATTAACAAGTGAATCCTAACACACTGTCAGGGCAGCCTGGGATCCCCAGTCAGTGCACATCTGGAATGTCACCTTTGAATAGATCCTTTAAAATCCCCTTTCTTCCTGTTGGGCAGAGTCACAGCCTCTGTGTTTCTTCCTTTGCTAACAAAGCAATTACACTTTCAAAACCATGTCCTCATTATTGAATTAGCATGAGGGACAAGAACTGAGCTTTCAGTTAGAGTACCATGCTTAATGTCCTTGATATCCATCTGGGTCAATACAAACTCAGAAACTACAAACATAGAAAGACTCTCAAAGATTCAGAAAGTTCTGAATCAGTGTTCTGAAAAAGACAGGAACTTATATTGAATGAAGTGCTGTAAGGGTCCGGCGAACCCGGACCCTTACAGAGACCACCAAGAGACTGACTCATGCAAGAGACCACCAAGATACTGACTCATCCAAGAGACCACCAAGAGACTGACTCATGCAATTAGCAGAAGGGGATTTATTGAGGATCCAATTCATCACGCTGAGGCTCCAGGCTCACTCAAGAAGGGAGAGCAGCCCAGAGCCCAGAGTAGAGGTCAAGCAGTGCTTAAGTACACTTTTTGGGGAAGGCAGGGGCTTTGCATACATCAGAACAAATCATCATGAGGCATGGGAAAATTGAACAACAACTCTGAGACATGATTAACACATTCATTGGCGGGAACAGGTCGGTCGAGGGTGATAGGTCAGTTCCAAAGGGGGTACACATTCAAACTGATTGGTTCAGGCCCTGCCATGCCTAGGTGCAAGATCACACAGGGCCCTAGGCTATTAATCAGCTTAATGGCCAGTAGGGCGTTATCTTAACTGCCTCAGGAATTTCAGGTTCTGGGTGTAGCAGAGGAACTTAACTTTTACATTTTAACTCAGGCTTTGCAGCTTAGAAGCAGCTTAGAAATTTTACCCGTATAGTGCAAAGGCAGTGAAAATTCTTTTGTGGGGAAACTTGTATTAAAATTGCTAGTAGGTGCAGGAACTATGTGGCCAATCAAAGATAAAGGAAGGAATGTAGATAGTGAAAATATCCATGAAACAGTCTAATAACCTCTTGAAATGTATCTTGAGCCTCTGGACACACTGTAGCTCTCTGTTCTAGATGACTGCATTTGAAGGATGAAGTTGACCAGAGTTCATATTCTTAAGCAGCAGCTGTTCACAAAGCAAGGGCTGGTAGTCCAGGCAGCTGCTGTGGTCCTTAGGCACCCATTTTTTTTTTTTTATCTCACTAGAGCGAATTCAAGGGAAACACAGAGTAGCAAGTAAAAGTTTAATAGAACAAGAAGTGAAGGTTACATATGTAGAAATTGTATGAACAAACTAGTGCTCACCAAGTTGAAAGTTTTTTGTTTGTTTGTTTGTTTATTTTTAATTTATTTATTTTTAACTGGGGATCAAACCCATGGACACTTCACCACTGAGCCACATTCCCAGAACTTTTTAATTTATATTTTGAGACAGAGTTGCTTAGGGCCTCACTAAATTGCTGAGGCTGGCTTTGAACATGTGATCCTCCTGTCTCATCTTCAGGAGCCACTGGAATTAACAGGTGTGCTCCAAATTGAAGTTTGTAAGAAAATCAAATCTCCTTCAATTTTCCTGCTCCATTAATTAGTTTCAATACTGCTGAAGAAACTTTTCATTTTAGGTTGCCAGAGCATCTGGTTGTGACATAGTTTGGGTTATATGAGAGAGCCCTGACAATTTGGTTATTAGCAATGATGAAACATGGTGTGAAAACAGCAATTTCCCTTGAGGGGTTAGAATTATTTATAGCTGGGGGTGCTTTGACATACAATACCCACTTTTCTAAAGCTCCTCTACTTCAATTAGAGCTCCCCATGATTTTAAATTATAATTCTCTCAAGGGATTTTAATTGTCTACGGCTTTGGGGAGATTGTACATTCCAGGTTTCCCTCCCCAAATGATTTCTGGTTGCAGTTTTATTTATAACTCCTGAATTTTTCCTTATGCATATGCCTAGTCTCTTTCTTTCATTATCTTCCATCATTGCCCCCCTCCAAATCTGTACATGGCTAACTAACCTACCTAACATCTGGAATCCTAAATAAATCCTGCATCCTGATGGCCTCCAAAGTGTATTTTGAAAAACTCTTCCAATGCTGCATTCATTGCAATTTTTGTTTTTAATTTCCATACCAACATAATAAAGAGGAAAGCATTTTTAGAAAGAGAGTGTTTGGTGTGTGATGTGTCAGTTCCCTGTGTGTGATGTGTTGTGCCAGTGACCTTGCCTTCACTTTGGAGATTGATGTCCATGTGCTGTTTCACTCCTTTTCACACTTCTCTCACCCAACATGAAGGACTTGTAAAATATTCCACAAGAGTTTGTATATTACAAGAGCAAAACTGTCACTCAAAATTCACCCGGAGTCACTCTCTGTCACTCGTGTAGCTTGAAGAAAAGAAAATGTATCTAAACTATGATTTAAATAAAAAACTATATTTACAATTAATTGATGATGGTTTCTCCCAAATAAAAGAAAGTCTTTTCAAATTCTCGAAGACTCAGTGGGCCTGTTAAGGGGTAAGTTATAATTTACTCTACAGGTTTCACAAAGGTAGTTGTCTATGTTAGTGAAAATATTTGAGACCAATAAATCCTGATGCCTGGGCAACAGTAGGAGGCACTTATTTATGAATTCTGCAGAGTGAACTACGCCTCTGGGTTTTTACATTAGAATTTCTTAGGAAATATTTTACATTAGAATTTTTACATTAGAATTTAGGTTTTTACATTAGAATTAGATTTTTACATTAGAATTTCCTAAGAAACCATTGTATGAAAAGCTTCAGATTAAGTAAGGAGAATATTCCTCTATAAAACTAGCATCCCAGACATGAGACAGGACATATATGTGTACTATGAGCATGCACACACACACACACAATATACATTTATATATTTGTACATATATAGAGAGCATACATATTTTATATATATGTAAAGACACACACACACATACACATACATATATACTTTCTTTTTTTATAAATGATAATGCATTGAATATTGTGTGGGCTCACTCTCATACACAGAGGAGGTCCACAGAACAGGGTAGAGGAGAGTGTAGCTGCGGAGTTGCTATTCAAGACCTCTGGAGACCAAGCAGGAAGCAGGTCTGATTTTATTTGACAGTTATCATGTATATGTACTCAGGCAGCCACGAATGCAATTTCTGCTAACTGTCCTTGCAGCGACCAATCAAGGAGGGAGCTGCGGAGCAAGGTCGCTCAGACACCCTTAAGGTATGCCATGTATGCAGTACGCCATTCACTTGTCCCCACAGAATATTGCAATTAGAATGACTTTTTTTCCAGTCAGTAAAATTGCCTCATAAACAGGACTGGGTATCATCTTTCAAACTCTCCTCATAACCAGAATTACCAGAAATAACTGTTAAATATTCACATTCCTAGACTCCAGGAGCAAGACTAAAATATTTTTATACAGTGAGCATAGGATTAATGTTGAAGAATATGGTCACCTACCTGTCCTCCAGCCCCACCCTAAACTTCTCTCATTACAGGGCCCTGCCATGGCCAAGAGGCCAGCCAAAATTAAATAGCTCCTCCTAGGACCGGGCTCTGCTAAGGCCATATAAAAGCCAGACCCACATGCAGGTCCGGCTGCCATTCTCCCCTCAAAGATGTGCCTCTCAGGTGCTGAATAAAGCATGGATTTTCCATGAGGTCTCCCTCCATTTTCTTTTTCTTTTTTTGTTCTCTTTTATGTGCTTTCAAATGTGTGTTCATGAGATTCACGAGTGAAAAGAAAAGTTATTAATCTAGATTATAATGTTGTCAGATTCAGAACTCAATTAGATAAAATGCTTCCTGTATCTCATCATTCAAAAGTTGTGCTTTGTAGGGCAGACCTTTCATGGGTCTTTTTAGTCCCCTGAGTTGTTGTTCTTGTAAAACAAAAAGATACTCTTCTACTATCAGCACCTGGTTTTTGATTTGCTCTTAACCAGTTTATTACAACTTCCCAGTTTGAAGTACATTTTTCATAAAGGAAAAAAAATGGAGAAGTAATAAAAGAGCTTTTTATTATGTGATTATTTATAGTTTACAAAACCCCTTAATTCTGATATTTTAATTGATCTTTACAATACCACATTTTATAGAAAGCAAAACAAATAAGCTGTGGATTATTTTGCACACAGTGCATTTCAGTACAAACAGGTATAATTAAGGAAAATTTTGAAAAAAAAATTTAATTCACCAAAAATTTATTAAAGATTCCAAATTTCAACTTACAAGAGAACATGCATTTTTTGTTTGTATTGATGTTATTACTTTAAATCTCATATGTATTTCTTTACTATAAATTATTTCACATATAAAATCACAATGTACATCAACCATAAATAATAATATTTTAGCACTCACATAAAAAATAAAGAACCATACAATTTCATTTTTATGAAATGTGCAGGTAGGCAAAGGTACCTCAAAAAGTAGATTGATGGTTTTCTGGTGCTGGAGTTTGTAGTGAAGGCCACTAGAAGCTGGGTAAAATTGATTTTTAGGTTGATAGAAATGTTCTAAAATTATATTGTGATGATGAACAATTCTGTAAATATACTAAAAAAAACTATTGAATTATACACTTAAACTGGGTGAAGGAGATCACTGAATCATTACAACAAGGGAAATAATTTCAAAATGTAACCTTGAGTTCTCAAGATAAGTAACAGATTGACTAACAGAATATTTTTAAGAAAGGACACTTACAAACCTTCAAATCCTTATCTCCTTGAATGGTATTACATACTAAATTTATGAATAGGATAATTATGTAAAGTCCCCTGGCCTACCAATAGATGGGAAGTGTAAGAGTTCCCATAACTAGTTTAGAATTCACAATATCTTCTAACAAGTTTTAGCCTTTATACCTCACAAAATATTTAAATAAAGGAAACTAATTTGCTATCTTATTTTAAGACATTATTTGAACGATAATATTTTTTTCAATTAGATGGCTTTTCCTTTCTTTCAATAATACAAATTTGTTGCTAAAATTATACTTATTGCTTATGAATGAATATTTTTAAGCAAACATGGATGCATATATAAAAATCACCTATGGTTCTAAAATCATAATTGAATATATGCAAAATCTTTGAAGCAATTCATTTAACAAATTCAATAATTAGTGTAACAACCCTTGAAAATTTTTATAATGTGCTTTTTTAAATGAAATCCTCCACTTTACGATAAATATAATTGGAACTGTTACTATTGCTTGATCTTTCATTTTTATGACTACCCAATAAATACGTTGCCCAAACTAATAAAATCAAATGACTTGTTCTCTTACCAATCCAGAAGCATGCCTACTAGCCTCAGGGGCCTTTTCCCTTGGGCAATGACACATGCATATACTGGTTGGGTGGTACATGGAACTATGATTCCATCCCATGAACTTACTAATATCCCATTAAGGAAAGAAATCTGAGGTCCACAAGTCTCTAGGCATTTTAAAGTTTTCTCACAACTAAATTAACATAAGCAAAACAAGGTTCTTAGGGTGTATGGGTTGTCTTCTTTTCACATCTGTTTATAATTGAGATTCAGAATGGCAGATTATTTAGTTTTGCTGCTAATTACCACAGATTAGCAGAAATATCTCTAATAAACAATTAAAAAGCCAAAGGCAGGGAATCCTATATTTACTTCCATCTTTCCATTCAACTCAACTTCTGACATATTTATAAGATTCCGGGATTATGACACTTCTCCTGAATTATTTTAAGTCCTTAGTAAAATGTGTCTGAAACAGTATGAAAGCGATGGCATTTTCCACAGGCAAGAGACCAAACCAGGAATGTCCACATGAATCATGGATGAGCTCCCTTGGTGACCAGGAAGGATTAATGCAGAGATATGGAGTCCTTTACCATGCAGATGATGTCAGTGGTTTGCCTTGGATGAATCCCACCTGGAAAACAAAAAGCATGTTCACTTTTTGTTAACATTTGCATTTGGCAGACACACCTATGGTATTGGGAATGTACACTTGGAGAATAATTGAAGTATATTTTGAGAGGAAAGTCTTAATAAAATTCAGCTTGGCATTTTGTTCAATAGGATTCTCACTGTCTGCACTAACAAAAATATTCCTTCTTGGGGAGTTAGAATCCCCAGTTCTGTGGAACTCAGAGCTACAGGAATGAGGAACAATTTTGTCACTGAGTCAGTAGGACAGATGGCTGAAAGGGCCATTCCCCTTGATTCCCAGGCTCCATTTGTTTTTCCCATTGGAAGCACAGTACCATATAGAGTTATTGTCTAAGCCATATACCTCTATCTACAGGACGGGAACCTATCATTGTAAGGTGGTACCTCTGAAGCAATGCATCTCTTATCCCTCTAGAAGCCAATTTCTAATGCAACAGGCAGTCAGTGTCTGGATGCAACACTATAGACCAAAGAATCCTATGGTCATAGGCCCACTCCTGTATCTTTTTTGCTGTACAGTGAGTGCACTGGTGGTTTGACGTGAACTTATAAGGGATCATGCCTTGGTATCTCTGTGCTCTGTAGGGCATAGTGATGCTGTCAAGAAAGTCAGAACATAACCGGGGTATGTATCTATTCTTGTCAGAATGGATTTCTTGCTCTTCCAGAATGGAAGGAGCCCATGGAATTGACTTGCCACAGGGTGACTTGTTGGTTTCCTCCAGGAATGATGCTGTATCAGGACTCAGGATTATTCTCTGTTAGTGGCAGATCAGATGCTTGAGCAGTGGTGTGTAGATGAGCCATTCTAATAGGGATCCCTTGTTACTGGTCCTGTCAATAGCCTCCATCTCTAAAAAGTGCCACTTCATTCACTTGCTACTGTGTCAGCACTGGAGTGGCTGATGGCAGGAGATGCTGGACATCTTGTGTATTTGGTCTTCATGCCTCCTTGAGGCAATGCCCTGAGATATGGGACTTCACAATTTGATAACAAGTTCATCCAGGAGATGGTGTGTACTTGCTATTAGAATGACTCCTATAAACATAGAAATGTTTTGACTTGGCTCAATGGAGTTGAAGTGTCAAAATTGTCATCTTAGATAGTAAGGGAGGAAGTTAAAAAATTGGGGGAATAGGCTTTCTGGAGTGAATATGCTAAAATATTCCTGGAAAAGCCCCAAATCCCTAGAAAAGATTCATCATAATAACAATGTTTCATGAGAAGGTTCAGAGGATCTACTCTTGACCAGAACTATAAAGAATGTGCTAGTAAGAGGGTGTGCAGAATCACTAAGAAATTCAAGTGATGCTTTCCCCCATAGGTAAGGCAGTTATTGGAAGGGGCTGACAATCAGTTAAGATGCATAGACCCCAAAACAACAGTGCCCCTGGAGATGCTCAACTATCAGATGATGAGAGATACCATTATTGTAATAAGCCAGAAGATCAAATGGCTTACATGAAGGTATGGAGATGCTATACAGGCACAGCATTCCTGGGCATTGTACATCCATCCCATAGATGAGCAAAAATGATTTTTCTTTTCTTTTCTTTTTTTTTTTTTTTTTTAATAACGGGGAAGGAGTCAGCTATCTTTGGCAACATGTGAGTCTCCTTGGAATGGTAATTAGTGTGGGTACTAATTTTAACCCTTTTGGTATTTAAATAAAACCCAAAATTCAGATAGCCCTGTGTGTCTTGGCTTTCAAGACTTAGAGATGTGTTGGAGTCCTGTGGCTTCAATATTTCTGACATAAAAAGAAGAAGAAAGATGATGTTCTTTTATGTTGCTGACACCCTTGAACATAATGAGAGCCCTAGTACTGGCTGTAGTCATTTAGCATCCTCAGGGATGTAAGAGAAGTTTTATTATACTTCTGAATCAAATCAAATAACAACACCACCAAAAAAAATGGCCACAGAGTAGGAGGTTATGGTGTGTAGTGTCAGAAAGCAAGGAGCACTCTCCAGGTTACATTCTCCAAGGAAATTTTATTTCCCAGTAGTTCTGTGCAGCTATATCAAGTATGTTTGTTTGTATAACCTTCACCACAATTAAAGTACAGAACAGACCTGTCACCCCAAGTTTTTTTTTGTGCCATCAGTAAAGGCACACCTGTGGACGTTTTCACTTTCTTCTTCATCTAGATTATTTTAACTCTCTTAGAGTCTCTGCCCTCCTGTGGATCACTTGAACATTTTTTAGAGTTCTTTTTTTGTTTACTTAGAGTGTCTTTGATTATATTACTTTCTGTAGTGTTTTAAGTGGCATTGTAGGTCTTGCAATACATGTGTGAATACTGGCATCACAGTGTGCTGGTATCAGTGTTTTACCTCTTAGAGTGAATAGGTGTAGAAAGTTTGCTTCTATTTGGGTCCCTTCGTCCTCTCCATTTAAAAGATGTAATCACCCTATGTATTTCCCTTACACAGTGGGCACTACACCAAATGGTGTTGTGATTATTGCTTTGATAATCAAAGGAATGGTCCTTTATCTGAGAATGCTTTCATTTTCCCTTCATTTCTGAAGGCTATTTTCACCAGGTAATAGAATTCGTGGTTGACAGTGTTTTCCCTTCTGTGCTCGAGACAGGTCATGCCACGTCCTCCTGCCTTTGTGCCTTCAGATGATAAATCTACTGTTATTTGAACTCAAGTTCTCTTATAGCCATATGTCATTTCTCCCTGGGCATGCTTAAGAGCTGTTTGGTGTCTTCTGTTTTCAGAAGTTTCAAAATGATGAGTCTTGGCATCAACTTCCTTGAGTTTATTTGCTTAGCTTCTTTGAGTGATTTGCTTAACTTCTTAATCTATTTAGGAAATTTTTAATTATTGTTTCTTTGAGTACTTTTTATTATCATATTCTCTCCTCCCCTTCTAGGCTCTACTGATCTGAGTGCTAGATCTATGGATTATCGCCCCACAGGTTTCATACTCTGTTTCTTTAGTTTTCTATCCATTTTTTCTGTCTCATAATTCTATCCATTTCTAATGTTCTATCTTTAAGTTCACTGATTCTTTTTTCTGCATTATTCATTCTGCTATTGGGTCCACCTAGTCTTTTCATTTTTGTGGTAATTTTAGCTCTATAATGGTTGTTAAGTACTTTTCAATATCTTCTATGTTTTTGTACATATTTTCCATTTTTTCCCCCAAGAATATTTTGTATTTGCATGTGGAAGCCTTTTAGGATGGCTGCGTTCAACTCCTTGTCAGGTAATTCCAACATCTCATTCATCAGAGTGTTGGCTTATCTTCTCATTCCAGTTGTTATTGTCCTGGCTCTTGGCATGACACATGAGTTTTCAAGGGATCCTGGACAGTTGGAATATTGTGCTTTCAGTCTCTGTGTCCCATTTTGATCTATTTTAGCATGTAGACACGTAGTCTGGGTTTAGAGCTTAGGTCATGCCCTGCCTCGCTTGCGTGATTTCAATGACAATTTAGTGTTTAATTGCTGCAGCACCCCTCTGGGCTGCTTTATTTGCTGGGTACAACTGGGGCTCCTACCTGATCTCTATCAGTACCACATGTGTGCCTAGAGTATGCGCTTCTGCAGCTGGTGCAGCTAACTCCTGAAAGAGTGGAGATGCCAGGCTGGAGTGGGCAGAGAGCTCTTCCCCTGGCTGCCCTGTGAGTGCTGCCTGTAGGACAGAGGGCATCCTAACTGGCTGCCTGGTGCTTCCTAGGTGGAGGGTGGGAGACACTCCACAGGGCACATCTCACTCATTGGCTCTACTGTCTGTTGACAAAACCTCAGCAGTTCGGCCTCTAGTATGAAAAGTCCTAGGCTCCTCTTGACAACTCTTGCCACAGAATCATTGGCTCTACTGTCTGTTGACAAAACCTCAGCAGTTCGGCCTCTAGTATGAAAAGTCCTAGGCTCCTCTTGACAACTCTTGCCACAGAGTGGAAACAGCCATTTCCCCTACAGAGTCCTGATTTACTTTAGTTGGATTTGGTGATTAATGGGTGGTCTGAAGACAGTTAACTATTGCTTATTATATGCATGGAATTTCATCACTTGAATGTGTTAAGCAATAAGGGTTAGCTACCCTTTCCTGACGTCACAGACTGGATTTTTTCCCCTTTTTATTCATTTCCACATGTACCCATTCTCCCTTTTATAGCACTTCTCACTCTTAAGATCATTTATTCAATGTCTATTTTCCTTGCTAGGTGAAATTATATTGGAATCTATAATTATGTAAGTCAAATATAGAAAGAATCAGCTACAGCTGCTGTCACCAGGACCCGCAGTAACCAGCGTAGGCTTGCCCACCTGCTAGAAGAATATGAAAAAGCAGAGCAACTCGGTTAAAAGAAAGTGCCAAGATGACTAGCTATTGGGTGTTACCCCGAAGCAGGGGGATTCAGAGATCATGCAACATTAGCAGAAAAAGACAAATGAGAAGAAGGAGGAACCCAAGTAGCTTTGCGGCTTTGTCTCCAACCCCCTCGCCCTTTGCCTGTGTGCTTGGGGGGCCAGTTCCACCATGCTTGAGTTTCCTCCTGTAGTGCTCAAAGGTCCCAGCACCAATGGCATCCCCTTTGCCCCAGTCCCTTTTGTGCTTCCTTACCCTCAGGTAGCCTCTCTCCCCCTGAGCCACTCCGTGAGGGAGATTAGCCATTCCGTGTTTTTTATTCCTGTGGGGCAGACCCCGAAGTATTAAAAGTAGCTTTGCAATTCCTTAAAAAAAATCAGCTCCACTTTAATTTCCAGGTTTTGATAGCCCATTCTTGCTTATATTCCGTCAATTTCCAGTTATTCTTAAACTTAGTTACATATTAGAATGATGCGAAGAACCATTTGAAAAACAGTGATGCTAAGCACTGCTTCCAGAGATTCTGAATCAATTAGCCCAATGTATTGCAAAATCTTCCTAGCTGTCTCTAATGTAAACCCAGGATTAAGAACCAGTGTTCTAGGTAAAAGACTCATTCATTCCATAAGCCTAGAATCTAAACTTTTAATCTTTATTAAATTATTTATTCATATTTTTTTTGTCTTTAGTAAATTATTTATTCATTCTAATTTGTTATACATGGTGGCAGGATGCAATTCATTTCATATTAAACATATAGAGCACAATTTTTCAGGACACTGGTTGTAGACAAAGTATGTTCACACTATTCGTGTCTTCATACATGTACTTACCCCTTGCCCTCTCCCTGTCCCTCCCTCCCTTTTGCCCTATTTGAGTTCCTCCATTTCTCCCATGCTCCCTCTGACTATCACCATTATGCCATTATGAGTCAGCATCCTCATATCAAAGAGTCCATTCAGCCTTTGGTTTGGGGGGATTGGCTGACTTCACTTAGCATTATATTCTCCAACTCCATCCACTTACCTGCAAATGCCATGATTTTATTCTCTTTTGAGGCTGAGTAATGTTCCATTGTGTATATATACCAAAGTTTACCTATCTATTCATCTATTAAAGGGCATCTGGGTTGGTTCCACAATTTAGCAATTGTGAACTGTGCTGCTATAAACATTGATATGGCTGTGTCCCTGTAATGTTCTGTTTTTAAGTCCTTTGTGTATATTCCATTACACAGAATTTGTATAAACAGCCAAAATTGAATAGAGTTAGCTCTCCTATCTGCCAATTCCACAACCATGAATTCAACCAACTATGCAGAAAAAATTGTGTCTGTGCTAAACATGTACAGAATTTTTCTTGTTATTATTCCATAAACAACACAGTATAACAACTATTTTCACAGCAATTACATTGCAACTAAGCAGGAAATGATTTAAATCATAAGGGAGGATGTGTGTATGTGTATGCTATATGTAAATACCATGCCATTATATATAAAGAACTGGAGCATCATGGGTCTTGGTATGCATAGGGTAGTGGGGGAGGGGGTGCTGGAACCAATCCCCACATGGATACTGAGTCAAAACTGTATGTAGGAAAGTAATTAATCACTCTCCCATACAAGCTCCTCCTGGCTTTCTCTTACACATTATTGTGCTCACACCCTAATAGGTTTAAATCTTTGAAGTTTGCCTGCTGAAGCTTCTAGAGAATCTGTTGCTTCTCTCTCCAATTCATTCTATCCTGTACATGCTGATGGCCACTGCCCTAGTTCAGTCCTTGTTCTGTCCTTTAGTCTCTTTTTATAGTTGTTTCCCAACCAGTATCCTGCTTTCATTTTCTTGCTCTTTACTCAGTTCTGTATTTCCATACATTCAATTTCATGCATTTTCTCAACTTTCTCCACCTGGAGTTTGAAGCATCCAAGACTAAGATGTCAGTATGACAGAAGAAAGGGGAAGATAAAGGAAATCTTGGGAGGATGCTATATGTTGATTATAATCAGAGGTTCAATTTAGAAAGATTGGGATAAGGTATGGGACTCAAACTACAGTAAGAAGCTTGTCAGAATACACATGTATTCAGAATCCAGGGATGCGCCCCCAGATGGCAGCACACTGGTAAAGAGGAACAATAGTTTGGAATGACTTTCCATTTTCCCTCTGAGGGATGGTCCTCTTCCTATTCTCCCACCTGATCCATCATTCTCTACACTTGCAGACTGTCTCTGTTCATTCAAATTTCATTGTAAGCCAGTTCTTTCTGAGGTCTACTATGCTTGCACGATTTAAAGTGCCCTTCCTCCTCCATCTCTCCAGCCATTACACCCTATTTGTTCTCTTCATTTGTGAGTTACCTTTTTACTCTTTCTCCCCTTAGAACTCATTCCCGCTCCAAAGTGTAATGCAAACTGCTTAAAGAAAAGGACCTTGACATTTTTACTCATATGTGTATCTTCAAGTTCTAAAACAGCATATGGCAGGAGTACAATAAAAATTTGTTGAATAATAAACAAATGGAGGAAACACATATAGAAAATAACACAGTATTTCAAGGGTTTATGGATTTTAGACAATTCAACATAGGCTGAGAGGCAGATGTTCTAGGGTGTGCTCAGATAGGTCAAAAGTTTCAAGGGGGGGGCTGGGGATGTGGCTCAAGCGGTACCGCGATCGCCTGGCATGCATGCGGCCCGGGTTCGATCCTCAGCACCACATACAAAACAAAGATGTTGTGTCTGCCGAAAACTAAAAAATAAATATTAAAAAATTCTCTCTCTCTCTCTCTCTCTCTCTCTCTCTCTCTCTCTCTCTCACTCTCTCACTCTCTCTTTAAAAAAAAAAGTTTCAAGGGGGCACTTGTTGGGGATTTTGGATTTGTCCCATGCCTGATATTTTTGCCAAGTAGCTAGATAAGGTGAGAAGTTTATTTATAGCAAGCCTTAACTGTATATTGTTATCATCACGAGATAGTCTGAACACACAAATACAGGTAAATTATCCATCTCAGATGGTAAGTAAGTGGGATTTGGAGCGGGTAGATGACTTGTTATTTATCTAATTATAAAAATGCATCCCACTTTACTCTTAGGAGGAGAAAGTGGATAGTTACCTAAGGGAGGTGGTATCAGTACTCACCTGGGAATGCCAATGGTATGAGTGTGGGAGTACTTCAAGTTGCAATGAACACTAAATTTGAGACCTTGAAATAATTCAATTTGTTCTGGTAGGAGTAATGAAATGTGTCTGGAGTGACCTGGAGGGCAGATGTGAGCAATGCAGGTGTTAAGTTTCAAACCAGAGAGTTGCCTTAAAGATCATTTACAGAAGTTTGTATAATTTACAGAGAATGATTTGAGACCAAGAAACATTCATTAACTCACTCAAGATCGAACAAGAGAGAGAAACCAGGACTGAATGCAGCATCTCCCCAAACCTAAGGAGTAAGCCAGGGGACTCTCCACAGTTCACTCTGAAGGGACATCAGTGTGAATGCTGAAAACTTGCTTTTACCTAAGATTTCATTTTGTAAAACTTTTAAAATTTTGTTTATTTTCAGTGTTGTTTTTCTATTTTTAGCCACACTTCTAAGAAACTAATATCAGAATGTTTATATATAAGAGGTCTAAAACATTAGGAGGTGAAAAAGTGTTTTTATTTATGTTACATTTTTATATCTTAATTTCAAAAACCTACTTTCTAGGTATTTGCGGTTTTCTCTGAAAAAAAATGAAATATGGAAAGTATTTGCTAAATATATTTTTATTTAATGGAAATTTTGTTGTCTAAAATGAAATGAAAAGGGAATTGGTATAAAATAGAAGCCTAAGTAGGTTAGATTTTTTTTAAGGGCTAAATTTGGACTTGATGTTGACTCACAAAAAGCAGATCATTCAATGTCCATTGTGTGTGTTTGAGCTCTGTGAACACAAACAAATGTGTTTGGTGCTGCAGTGGCTTTTCATGGTTCAGCCCACATTTTTCCCTGCCCTTAAAGTCATAGCTTATGTTCTATGCCGATGGCCATCAATGCCTGGGACATTTTAACCTATATAGAGTAATATGGTTTGCAATACTTCTTGACCTTCGTGTTTTGAATTTCATATAAATCTTGATTGGCTCAGTACTGATTTCCCACCCGACCCAGAACACACAGGTTTATGAACTTTAAAGGACCATTTGGCTAGTTTTCAAATTTAGAAAATTACTCTTGCAATCTCTTGTTATTTTTATACCTTTTAAAAATTTTTTTGAATTATTTTATGTTTTTTAAGGAAAAGATCAGAAATACACATGACAACTAAAAAAATTTTCACTGACTTTTCTAAACTTGCAAATCTCCAATGGATTTCCTCTATTTCTCACTCTTATCCCAAAGAACTCTTAGAAGGTGGCATTGCTCTAAAATCCAATGTAAATTAAGATGTAAACTTTGCCTAAGTCACTATGGAGCACAAATTGGGTGCACATATAGCATGAGAATTCTGTTAAATCATGTCCTAAAAAAAAAAAAAACTATTAAAGGGCTAGAATTGTGGCTCAGTGGTATAACATTTGCCTAGCATATGTGAGGCACTGGGTTCGATCGTCAGGACCACATACCAAGAAATAAAATAAAATAATTTAATTTATTAACAACTAATAACAATGTTTTAAAAAACAAGTAAAACAAATATGATCTCTCCATTTATATGCTTTAAAAAGTGACTCCATTTTCTTCCTGTTTAATGTAAATCTAGGCTGATAAATAGTTGGATAAAAGACAAGGATCAAAGTCAAAATGATTTCCCAAATAGCTACATATGTTTTTTCCACAATTTTCCCAGTTGGAGAGCTGTATTTATTATTCCACATCTCTACACATTTTAAGCGTTTTCTACCACATTACTTTGAATGCCTCATATAACTTAACTAATGACAGGTACTTGCCCTTCCTGTATGGTCATGTGACTTAGGTAAGAGCATACATCTATGGAGGCCATATGTGTCTTTCTTTATAGCTCTATTCTTGACTACTGTTATAAAATTGTGCTGCAATTCTTTGAATGGCTTCCAAATAAGAAGATAATCAAAATCTGAAAATATGAGAGACTTTGACAATCTAATCAGAAGCCTTAAAGATAAAAGTGGTATCCTGAGTATTTTAATTATTCTCCCAGGAACCTCCCTCCATATTAAGGCTCAGATTCGTTGGTCATCTTTTGGTGTTTGCCTGCTCTAGATGCCTTCACAGGGCATTGGGGGCTGTTCACCATGATCCCTTTCAAGACCACCTACTGTTCTACCATTAGATTTAAATTCTACATGGCTTGTGTGCTCCATTTAACTGCTTCTAAATCATAAATTGATAAGTCAACACTGTTTTGCTTCCAAAAATACATCATGCAGTACCTCTTCTAAAAAGGTGACTATAATTTACCAACCAAAATTCAAAACAAAATTACCTTATACTCCTTGATTTTAGAGAACTTAAATAATCCAACATGACTATTTTCAGTGTTTGGGGGTTTTTCCTCAGATAGTTGTATTTTAAATGCTATAAATCATCATTGTTTTTCATCATCATTTAAATGGAAAAATCATCATCATTTATCTGGGGCTCCCTGGGTCTCTTTCAAGAATGTCTATCTTAGGAAAGTGCTAATGATCAAATTCAAACTCTCTCCCATGATGTTTAACATACACTATCTCCAGTGTTGATACTGATACTTTCTCTTTCCTGGGTCTTAATAATTCCCCCTATAGCATAGATTTGTGATAAAGCAAAAATGCATGCTTACTCTGGACACCTGGAAGAATGTCCACAATGACAGAAGAGTGAGTGTGATGTTTCCCTCCTGTAACTACTTATTCTTTCCTTTTGTCCTCCTTAAGCTTATTCTGGTCCTTCCACCCAAAGACACTAATGGTTTTGATAAAGGCATAAGACTTTGAAGTTCTCTTGAGAGTATGAGAGTATATATGAATTCATTGTTAAAGACCCCCTTGAAGAGTTATATAAGAGATATGCAATGCATATTTATAGCATACTTAGGAACAGTTCATCACTTAGTGACTGGCTTTCTGTACTATATCCACAACTATCAGACAGCTATTTGGTTTTTAAGATTTACATCTTCTTTTTGTTAATAAAATAGTTATTTTGTGTGCCAATTTCTTTGATTCAAAGAAAGTTGTGCATAGTGGTAGAGCAGCTTTTGAAAGAAAGAAAATTTACATCTTGTTAGGAGATATGATACTGTATATTGCCTAAGATCTATGCAAGGTGTGCTATTTCCATTTAGCATTTGCTTATCCTCAGAAATGAGGTGGTTCATTTCAATTCCATTACATGACTATCTTCAAGCACCATTTATATTTATTTTAAGAGAGGTCCCCAAAAAGTCAAAATTGGACAAGGATATTCTGAATTGCACCAGCACAATTTAATACAATACATTTACATTTAAAACTTTACATTTAAAATCTTATTTCAAGCATAACTTGATATAATATTTTGACAGACAAAAATATATGATTTAGGACCATTATATGCATCTGTCTGTTCAGTAGCAAACTTATAATAAATTATACATTATAGCAAACATAATAAATTATATATTATACCAGAGTAAATTTTTTGAAAGCTAAAAAGGAAAAATTCATAATTCATGTTTAAAATATATTGCTAATTCATTATGTTCAAATAAAATAGCCAATAGCCATTACATCAAATTTCATTGTTTCAAGCTTACATTCATTTGATATTCACATAAAATTCATGACTTGTAAGTGTACCGATGAAGTTTAATTTTTGACACTGAGTATTTGAATGCTTTTTTTTTTATATATCAGTCCAGCAACAAGCTTGATGTTTTGAATGTGGGTTGGGGAAAAAAGCATTAAAATTACCCAAGAAACATGTTACAATCAGTGCAAAATATGAAAATGTTTTTTATTCTAATGCTTTAGCCACAGGTATTGCCTCCAAAGGTTAATATAGTCAGTGTCTAAAATGATCTGGGTAATTTATTTTCATTGAGGATGAAGTTTGAAGGTACATTGAATGAGGCTGGAAAAATTCAACACCATCTACATTACCCATGATGACAAAACAGAGCCGGTCTCCTCCATCTTCCTTGGAAATTGAAGGGGAGTTTATGCCTGAATGTGCAGATAAATAAAGATCTTGAGATTGTTTCATTCCTTTTGACATTTTGGCACTTTAAAAATCATTTGCTAATATTTAGTGCATTTATAAATCTGAAAATACATTAGTTTTTTATATACCTAGGTTGAGAACAGATGGGAAATAATGGATTAAATGAAAGTCCATTATCTTTTAACCTAAATTATTTAACTGGTTTTAATAGTTGGATAGGTTAAACCTTGTATTTCCCTGTACCTTTCTATTTTTACAAAATGAATTAAATGGGAAGAAATTTTACTATCAATATTAATTATTTTTTCACAGAATTTTAATAAGGTTGTTAGAACAATTGTTACTCAAGAAAATTGTTAAAAGCAATGTCTGTGGAGAGTATGCCCCACTGTTGAAGGCTACAGTGTAGATGATGTGCTTCCTGATGCTAATAGTGTATACCTGTGCCTCAATGAGCTGAGGCGAATGTTACAGGATGGAATGGACAGAGTTGCTATTTGGGTGCATGGTACATGTGGAATATCAGTTTTCCAGGAACTGTAGTCCCCATTAGTCAATACTTTTACATGTCATATGTTTTTATCTGCTTGGTTTTTTTTTCTAATCAACTTCCTTTCCCTGGCTCTCTTCTCAATCATGTCTCAGTATCTTGGATTCTGAGAGCATACCAAAAGCATACCCCTCACAAGTACTCCACAGTACTAAGTAGATCCTCAAAAAATATATGAATAAAAAATTATCTTCATTTAGGTATATATGGTTTTCAATAAATAATTTTGAACGCATTGTCATATTTATCATCATGTTTCAATAAAGCACTGTAAATATATAGGACATGACAATATGTAAAATGATTTCATTTCACATTTAACAAACTACCTTGGGAATTTAACTTGTTTTTATAATGAAGAAAATATTTGTTTTGAGATAATTCTAGTTGAAACCTAAAAAAAAATTCTATTCTATTCATTGTATAGACTTAATGCCAGACATGGAGTTAACAGCATTTTGCTTATGAATCACAAAAAGGAATATTTTTTGAAAAAAGTGCTTCTGTTTCAAAATTCAGACTAGCTTTCTTTATTGAATAGAATTCCCAGAATATTTTTCAGCTCATAAATTTACTCTGATTTTGTCAATACAGCTTCAGTTATTTCAATAATATATGATTGGTGGTCAAAGAATTTATAATTCTATAATGGATAAAAACCATTATATATATAGATAGATATATATAGATAGATATATATAGATATATAGATATAGATATAGATATAGATATAAATATAGATAGATATAGATATAGATATAGATATAGATATATATGTATTTTAACTCCAGACAAGGAGTAAAATAATAATGACTGACCTCATGAAAACTATGTTCACTTCAAGTGTTAAAATTGATGGCTTCTTCCTTTTAGAACTTATTTTTACTTTCCACTTTTGGTCACATTTTAAAATTCAATATAAAATTTCTGTCCAATATCTAAACCTGGTTTATGCAAAAAAGTGCCACAGAGCAGATCCCTTAATACTAGGTCACCTCATTAATGAATATAAAACAATAAGTGTGATTTGTTTTTCCAATTTTACTATTAGGAGGTGTTTTGGGAACTTCTGTTAATACATGTTAATCTAGTAGTCTGTCTCTCATCAACCATAATGGTATTGCATAGCTACTGCTCCTTACCCATGGCCCATCTTCACTTCCAATCCTGATTTGAATAGTTACCCAAAATACTATTTCTTTTATCATGCAACAAAACTGTATATACTTCAGTTGAAGATAAAAATGTATCTTTTATCTCTTCATATCACTTTTTGTTTAATGTCCTTCTTGATTTATTGCTGTAAATTTGCCTAATAATTTTGCTATGCTCCAGGTATTATTATCTACACACATGTTAGTTATGGATGTACTCAAAGAATCCCAGTGTTCTTTTTCCAAAATTATCTCTCTTTTCTATCATCTTGCACATAAAAAAAGTGCCACTATGAAATAATTTTTGTGTGTTTGCTTTGCCTGTGCTCAGAAAAATACATGCCATTACTCAAAGAATGACAGATTACAGGGCTGGGTATGTAGTTTAGCAGCAGAGAACTTGTCTAGATGCTCAAGACATTGGGGTGGATCCCCTGCGCTAGAGGCGGGGAGTGGAGATTGCATATTCAGCAAATGTTTTAGTTCAGACCACGAAAGAAGGGGTTAATCATCATATCAAGAAAAATCAACTGATTAACTCATTACATCATTCATCAGAGTAGCTGTGAGTTATTCTCAGAGCCTCAGTCTGACAATCTGACTCACCAGTGCATTAACACTGGTCATTAAAAAGTGCATTAACAAAGTTTGGATCAAAATCATCCAATTTCCTTTCTTAGGCTCTTTCATCTGCACACTATTTTTCCATAAAAATGATAACTAATTGGGCCATCTTTTCTTTGGGGCATTTTTATTTTTATATTCCTAACAAAACTATCTAGTGTCAAAATATAAACTACTATGGATAAGAAATAAAATGAAATCAAAAAATAGAATAAAATTCATTGCTGCTTCCTTCTAGTTTAGTCTGTATTTGTGCAATTGCACATTACTTTTTCTGAATCCCTCCTTTAGTACATATTCATATTTTTTGCAAGGATTTTGTTCTCTTGAACGTTGTTTATAATTTTAATATGTATTATATGTGCCATGAACCATCTTTCCAGGACTATCTTACTATAGTGCTCTGTTTGCAAAAGCAGTATTTTATTTAGATGGTGTCATTGTAAATTATCTTCAGTCCCAGAGCCTTCTGGACTGGAATCGATGTCAAGAAGGGCCTCTTTATTGGTGAAAGTTGAGCTGAGAGTTATGCTCTGTCGAGGCTTCACAGGTGCAAGTTCATTTAATTTAATATTTTCATTTTTGACCAGAATTGTCTTATTCATGTTTTCTTCACTGTGCCTTGCAACAACAGCATCAAATACATCTAATTTGGGTGGCAAGGTTCCACTTTCAAATAGGTATTTGGTTAGATAAGAGATACCGAGGTTAGCTAGGAATGAGGTGAGCATGGCAAGTGTTTTAAATGGGAATCTCTGGTTATAGAGTAATAACCAGGGTAGAAGATCAAGAGCTGCAGGTACAAGTACGGCTCCCCCAAAGTGATTCTCAGGAAAAGCCCAGAAACATAACCTGCCCTGGCCCCGTACATGTTGGTCCCCTTGACAAAGAGAACACAGAGCAGCTGTGGGAAGATGATGATGTAGACAAGGTCAGAGCTCAGGTACCAGAGCCCATACACGGTCTTTGTCAGCAAGGTCATGGCTGTTGCAGATGCTCCAAACACAAACATGGTGATCCACATGACCCAGACAATTTCTTTGTCTGATGCCTGTAAGAAATTGATGAGGGTCAGCATTGCACCAATATGTGGACTCATGTGGGTGAAGACCAGGATGCATCTTTATTTACCCTTTACAACTTGTCTAAGGAATCCCCCAGGGTAAATGATCTTCTCTGTGGGCAAACCCAACCTAACCTACAACACCTGAAGCTACAATCTTGATGACCTCCCAGGTGGTTGGTGGAGTGGGGCTTCTGAGTGCCATATGCATGAAGCTAGATCACCACATCCTTTGCCTGAAGGCACAGGGGAAGAAGATGAGCTAATGTGGTATCATCCAGGGACCATGGGGTAAGGGAGAATTTTGCTTATATATATTCATGAATAGTCTTCATGTGGCACGGAGAGAGCTGTGACTGTCCTCACTTCCTCTCTTTGTAGAAGTACTACTGTCTTTAAGACTGACCACCTTCTGGTGCCACACAAAAGGACTTTTCCATGACTTTTCCTTGTTAAAACCACTGGGACTACTCTGTAACATGACCTAAAAACACAGAGACCAAGCTCAGTAGGGAAGAAAGGCTCTCCAGAGGTGTTCTGGATCCCTCGGGACTACAAAAGCCTTCTGTTCTGCAACCACTCGATTCAGTAAAGAAAATTAAATCGAGGGGATATTTCATGACAAAGGTAGACTTGGGAGTCTGAATGAAGAGCAGTTCAGAGTTTACACAAATATGCATAACATAACCTAGAGTGTCCTGCTTCTGCCAGTGTTTCCTGTCTCCCACTGGGCTTAATCAGACCAAATGGTTTGCTAAGATATTTTAAGATGCAGTAATCTTTTGTCAGAAGACAAGAAATTTAATTATGGCAACATGATGAAAATAGTAGTATTGATTTGTTCCTTTAAGTATAACATGAATGATAGGGCTGGGGTTGTGGCTCAGCGGTAGAGCACTCGTCTAGCACATGTGAAGCTCTGGGCTCGATCCTCAGCACCACATAAAAATAAATAAACAAAATAAAGGTGTTTTGTACAACTAAGAAATAAATATTTAGAAAAAACATGAATGATAAAATGTATTGTTAATATGCATTTTCAGCACATGTAAGCTCAGTGTCATTTAAACTAGTATGCCTAATCAAAGCTTACAGAATATAGAATTACAGAAAATGGAATTAATATAGGATATGAACACATATATACAGATTAAACATTCCTTAGCTAAAATGCCTAGTATTAGCAATGAATTTCATATATTTTTGGATTTTGGAATATCCACTTATATAATGAAAGATCTTTGGGATGGGGCCCAAGTTTAAAAAAGAAATTAATTTAGATTTCATATACACCTTATGTACATAGACTGACATGCAGAATTTTTAATAATTTTGTGTATAAAAGTTTCATAGTGTGAAATTCCTGCTTGTAACAACATATCAGTAATCAAAATGTTTCGGATTCTGGAGCATTTCAAATTTCACATTTTGGATTAGGGATGCTGAATCTGAACTTGATAGGGTAAGATAACTTGAAGTTCAGGTTTGTCTTAGAATATGTAGCTTTTTTACTGCTTGGTTACAGCACAAGTTGAATATAAGGAATCCATAAGCATACATATTCTACAAACATTAAGTACAATGACAGTAGAAATAGCAACAATAATCATAAATTACAAATTAAAAAAAAAAAGCGTTCTTACATTTTGTCTGAAGGAAAGCTGGTAGATGTTCCAAGCAAACATTGAACTTGCTGACAAGATGGAAGAATCAGCTGAAGACATAACAGCAGCAGACACAGCACCAAGGCCAAAGAAAGAAATGTACACAGGGCAGAGGTACTGCAGAACAATCGGTAAAATCATGTCTGCTTCTTCATTTGCCTTGGGATCTGGAAGCCCATATGCAGTCTCATTCCAGTCTGTTGAGTAGAAACCACAAGCGTAACAACCAGGAGGCATATCTTCTCTACCCATCTGGGTCATGCTGTTTACTAGGTAGTTTTGAAACCAACTGAGCATCACATACGTGAGCCTGCATAAGTGGAAAGTCCATGTGATGGCCATGTGGAAATGTCTTACATCTTCTGACCTCTAAAGGGTATTGATTACCGTCAGTCTCATTCATGACATCTGCTTAGAATATGATGATGATGACAAACATAATCCTTTTCTGCAATGTGGCATTATATTACATAGAATCATAGAAAACAAATGCTCTTAGACTGAACCACAAAATTTTCTCTGGACCACTTCCTTAGGCCTAGTTATCTGTGTGCAAGAGACTACAGCATGGCTGTTGTTACCTCTCATTTTTCCTGTTTATAAGCTTTATTTAGGAGCTATCTTGGCATAATTTTTCTAATTTCATTTAATCTTGTGTAGAATTTTACCTACAAGAAGCAGGAGACTTGCTAGACTGAACCATCTTTACTGAATAAAAATTATACTCATAAAACTGAGATTTTTAAGAAGGATTTTGAACTAAGGTTTTTGAATTAAGGTAAGAGGACTGAAGCATATGTTAATCTTAGAATATGTAGCTTCTTTATTGCTTCCTGTGTTGAAGAACACAAGGAACCTGTAAACACATATTAAAATAATTCCTTTTATTTGCTGAACTTCCTTAATGTCAGAATGATAGGGTGGATTCCTTTGGATTCTGCTACTTTTCCTTTCCCCATTTTTATGATCAACATTAAAGCCATGCTAAAACGATGCCAACTCTAAAGCCTTAACAGAGATGACATGATACCAGAAATAACTGCTAAGTTTCACTCAGTCCAGAAAAAAAAATGCCTTTATGCTGTTTTAATCAGTCTGTTTTCCTACCACCCTCCAAATAATCTCCAGATCTGTCTTCTGCTTGTGAAATAAATCCTGTATTTTTTTTTAATTTTCCACCCCCCAAAAGGCAGACACTGCACAACTTTTTTATCTTTTTGAATGTTCATTTATGTCATGAACCAACAACTGGAATGAAAAGAGTATTCTCTGAACCATGACTGCTCTTTCAAAAACTAAAAGATCCAATAAATAGCTCCTGAGTTAAAAGTCAGAACCACCATGTGAGCATCACCCTGGGTCATCTTTAAAAAGTACAATGAGGTAAAAGAAAAATTGTTTTTTAACTGTTTTATTTTTCTCTACTTAGGTTACTCTTTTGAATTTTGTTAATTTGATGTGTTTTAAATGCTCTTAAGAGTTGCATTGCAATCACATTTAGAATAGTCAGAAGTCTGACTCTAAAAAATGGAAAACACTGAACATGCCAAAAATTTCCATCACCATCATTATGTTAGTCAAGGTCTGAAGTTTATGCCCTCCTAGTTTATTTCATTTCTAATCCCAAAGAGTTGAGATTAGGTATTACAGGACCTTGACCGAAGACTGGGTCATGAAGGCAGAGCCTTCCTGCATGTGATCAATGTGCTTACGAAAGAGGCCCAAAGGAGCTTGTTTTTCTCTTCCACCGTATAGGGAACATAGGATGAGGAGCGATTAAGTTCAAATTAAAGATGAGAGTTTCACCATAAAGGATAAAGTGTTTAACATAAAGGATAACAGGGAAAAAAAAAAACATTTCTTATTGTGTTCTATCTCTTTCTCTCTCCCTTTCTCTTTTACCATTTAGTTTCTTAGCTTATCTTAATCCATACACATACTCACTTATTTCTCCAAGGGGGGAAAAAACATTGAACAAACTATTGAAATCATAGAGGTAGACTCTGAAGTTCAGAGTGGTCTGTGGGTAGTCATGATGAAGACAGGTGAATTTTTCTTAAGATGGTGCCTCTCAACTTTGGCTTAGCTTTGACTCAACGGGGGGGGGGGCTGTTAAACACACACACACACACAGACAAACACACACACACAGACAAACATACACACACACACTAGTGTTTGGCTCTATCTTTGATTATTAAACACCCTGTGGAGTAGGCCAGGAGTAGATGTTTTGTAGAAAGTCCCTCTCCACTCCTCAGGTGGGGTCACTGTGCACCATGGTTGAGAACCACTGGGGATGGAAGTGGATACAATTGATAATATAGCAAAATTGGGGAGGAGGTATGTTTGTCAATGAAGTAAGCAATCAAAAAACGTGGAGATCGCTGAACTGCAATGCAATTTGCTGAATGCTATACGAGGCACATAAGGAACCATGAATGAAGAGGCATTCACTATGTGGGGGTAAGAGGGAAGAAAAACAGGGAAGGCAACCGGTGGTGGAACTGGCAAATTAAGTGATGACTATGGTGAAGCTCCCAGAGATTTATTTACCTGTTGATGCGTCAATGGCCCCAATGAGTATGGCTGGCAGAGCCATCACCAGGCACCCAAAAGCTGCCAAGAAGGACAGCACTTGAGCGTAGGTGGCTGAGGATGAAGAGAGGACTCACTGGAAGTATGCCTGCCACGGGATTCCACCCAGAATCTGCATGAGAACCCCAAAGATTCAGAGTGAATTGAAGGAATTTCACATTTATTAATATTTTTAAACAAGACATTTATAACAATTGCATCTAGAATAGTCAGAAGTAGGGCCAGAAATCTCAGCTGCTGTGATTATGTTTGTTGTGATATGAAGTTTGTTATTGTCCATGTGTCTATTGAAATTCTAATCTCCAAGGTGATGAAATCAGGTACTAGACAGGGATTTAGTCATAGGTAAAGCCCTGGGAATTGAATAGGTCATAGGTAAAGCCCTCATGAATTCCTTCTACTATGTGAGAACACAACAACAAGTTTTCTGAAAGTACGGTCTTCATCAGACACTAAATTGGCCAGCCCTTTGATCTTGCAATTGCCAGCCTCCAGAACTTTGAGAAATACATTTCTGTTGTTTCTAAATCACTCACTTTATGATAATTGATCATAGTAGCCCAAGAGAACCAAGACAACATTATTGCGTATTTTTCATTGTGGAAAATTTCTTTAATTTGTTTTCCTTAGTAATTAGACAAGAAGATCCTTGTTTTCCCTAAATTTTTAAGTTGCCTTAAAACTATGCAGAAGACCTCAGCTGGTTCTCACCCCAAATTTGAACCATAAAAAATTCTATCAAAAAATTATTGAGATTCTGAAAGTATTAAATGAAATCTGAATCATTACAACCCAATAAATATTATAGACTCTGACCCTGCACCAGACATGTAGTGGTCGTATGACACAAACTTGAAAAGGGTATGGTTCCTGCTTCGTAATTTCCATCCTACTGGAAGAGTAAATGCATTACATTGTTTTGCAAAGTGCCCAAGAACATGGAGAATATAGCGGAATGTCAGAGAGAATGTCAGAATTTTGTTTATACTCATTTTTACCTGACAGCTAAATGTGATATTGGGCTTTAATTAAATGACATAACACATCTTTGCTTACGGTGTGTATGAGCAATCTGTGAATGCACTTTGGAGATGAGCTCAGAAATGGCCATGATGGAGCTTTAGTGGTAAAATCAGTATGTGGTACTTATACAGAAAAGGCCATGAGCCAGCAGGTAAATATTTAAGGATAAATATGAAAATCTTGAAAATGCCTTTGATTGACAATTAGACAACCTTCCTCAGGTCACAGCATCACTTACCAACAACAGAAAACTATCAAGCAAAGTGTAGATTTCATTGGACTCAATGGTCCCCAGCCAGGGCTCCTGGTATTTGGCATGTACAGCAGTAAACCCAATGTCAGAGACCGTAGGATGTGACAGGGCAAAGGGGACACTGATCCACTGGAACAAAGAGCAACGTTGGAGTCTTAGTCTATGATTTTAAACTTGATTAACATATTGCAAAATTGATACATCTGGTTTATTTTTCTTTTACATGGCATGGCTCAGTAGTTCCCCTATTCAAAGAACATGAAACTATGTTCTCTGTGGGACATCATGGAATACAGATTTAGTAAACCTAAAATAACACATTATCTACTTCTGCTTGATTATGCCATATCATATAAACTATAGGAGCAGTCACCTGAAAACTTTGAGAAGAAAATACTACATTTAAGACATACAGACACACACACACACACACACACACACACACACACACACACACACTTTTATGTTTTGTGTGAATTAGGGAAAGATATCCACCCATTAAGGTGGCACGGAAAGGTTTAAATGAGAAATTTGTTGGTAAAACAAGTGTTGAAGAATGGGCCAAATACTAATAGGAAAAAGAAAAAGAAATCAAAGGGGGAGACCATCTGGAGGAAGCAAAGCAAAGAGTGGAAGAAAACATACACTTCTGGACTTACCCCGGGATCACACAACAACAAACACATCATAAGCTGAAAAAATTGCAAAGCTGCATTGAATCCACCCAACCTACCAAGCACCATAGCTTAGCCTCATTGTGCACTGTGGAGTGTCAGTTGTTTCCCCATATGATTATGTAACTGACCAGGAGCAATGGCTACAGCCACTAGAGAAAAGACTGCACTTGCTGTGCCTAGGTAGCCCAGGAAAAGATCCAAATTCAAAATAAAAATTGTGGTTTTTACTGAACATGCTTCATTTTTGCACCATAATAAAGTAAAACAAAAACAAAACAAAAACACAAGTTTCCAAGTTGAGCCATTGGAAGTAGAAGACTAACAGTACAAGTTTTATGTTTTGTGTATGTGTGCATATGCCCACATCTGTTGCGTGACAAAGTTTGCTGGCATGGAAGTAGCTTAGGGAAATGGGAGCAGTAAAGATAGACGTGGAAAGAACCTTGAATTGCAAGCCAAAATATTGATATTTTGCTTTGTATGCAAGTGGAAGCTCAAGGAATTTGCAAGCATTTTATGTGGTACCAAGAATTTAACCCAGGGGCCCAGCATGGTGTCTGCATGACTGTATTACCAGAGGCTCAGGAGGCTGAGACAAGAAGATTGCGAGTTCAAATCAGACTCAGCAAGTTAGCAAGCCACTAAACAACTTAGTGAGATTGTCTCTAGATAAAATACCTTTCAAAAAAAGCTGGGTATGCGGCTCAGTGGTTGAGTACTCACCCCTAAGTTCACCCTGGCACCCACCACCCCAAAAAGTTAATGTAAGGGTGCTCTACCTCTGAACTACATCTCCAACCCTGTTTTCTTTTTTTTTTAATTTTATTTTGAGACAGAGAGTCACACTACATTGCTGAAGATGGCCTCAAATTTGCAATGGTCCCACCTCACCCCTGGTCACTGCGATTATAGACATGTGCCATGTCCCTGGCTAGAAGAATTTCTTTGGAGTTTTTTTTTTTAAAAGTCAGTGAAATTTACTCTAAATTTTAACACCATAAATATTAAAAATAAATTTAGAAGAATATAGTAGTATGGAAGGGCCATAGATGGTTTCAGTGGCCCCTGGATAAAGCAGTGACATTAGGAATGGGAAGATACTGGCACTGAACAGGAAAATGAAGAGAGTCAACAGAGAAAGGTCAGAAGGAGGTCATCATGGAGGTCAGAGGAATCTGAAAAGGAAATCTAAAATTTGATGGGAGCCATCAGCCAAGTAGGTATGACAATTTCCTTGCCAGCGTACTCCCATGCTGTCTAGTGGAAGGACTCCTGAAAGGTGACCTTGCTCAAGGACCAGGGCGGATTCATGTTTAGGGTGTCCCCGGTTGAGAATAATAGGAGATTAGGGTGTTCCCTGTTTAGAATAGGGTGTATCCTGCTGCCTGAGTTCCTCTTGAGTTCTTAGGGTCAGACAGTATATTTGGGAAAGAGAAGCCCAGTGGAGATGTGGATTTGGGCATAGAACGTGGATTTCCCCAGAACGTGTTTGTAGATGGCTGGTGTGAGTTCGGGAATAAAGAATTGCTATTTGAATCTACAAGCTGTGTGGAGGCTCGTGATTTGTGCCCAGCCAGAGACTGCGGCAAAAATTTATAACTTTGGAGCTGCCAGAGTGATGATAAAGTCCAAAGAATTAGAGAAACTGGGAAGAAAAGATGGTTTGAGTTATAAGTTGATTAATTAATTACATATGCATGAACAGTAATCAAAGCTTATTTAGTCTTATTTGCTAATTCAATAGTGATTTCTTAACAATTCTTATCTTAATTTCTTATCAATTTAATTTTGTAGTAAAAAAACATTCTAACATATATCCCTACATATATTTGACCTACCATCTTTACACCTGCTTACTTGATTTATGTACCGGTGTATTTTAAGTTCTGGTATCATGCAATGTAATGAGAAATCACATACATCACTGATGAATAGACTTATCCCCTGGGGCTGTGTCTCTTGGAATAACAAGTGCATCAGTTATGAGAGCTGCCATTGTCAAAGGAACCTTGCTTCCTACACAGTGAAAGAAGATTTACTTCTGCTTTCTCTGTTTCATAAAGTTTATGATGATGTTAAGTACAAATCAGAATTTCTGCACTGTCAACTTGATACTGGCAATTTAAAAATAAAAAAGTGGAAGTTATTGAGTAAATTAAATATTCTCAAATTCAATTAAAATATGACTGAATTACATTCCACGAAATGCAAATAAAATGTCCAGGAGAAAAAGAGGAAATATAATCTTTGCTAGGGTATATAAATTTAGGGTTAAACTGTAAATCTAATTTTAGTTAATTCTTTTAAATTTTCCTCTAGGATATTATTACAAATGCTAGAAAATTGAAAAAATAGGAATGGGATTCATTCTTCATCTCTAAGTGTCTAGAGTAGAAAGTAAAATAGAGTGAAAAGCTTTTTATTATAAGAAAAAATAAAGAAAGCTGAGGAGAATGAAGAGTGCTTTGACTCTCTTTCAGACAATGATTCATCTTCAGCATTGGCTGGCTCTGTCTGTGGCCATTGACCAGGGCTCTGTCCCTGCAGAGTCTGTGGCTGACATAATGTATGTGTTTGATGAGATCATGTATGTGAACCCACAGTGACACCTAGAAGAGTGGCCACACCATTTTCTTTATTTTTCTTTTGACATGTCTTAGGTGATGGATATTGTTATATGCATAATTATAATCTCCCTGGTTTAAGATGTGAGTTTGCAAGGAATCAACATTGACTAGAATGCATCTAAGATGTGCAGAGATGCTTTTAATATAAGACGCATAGTATTTGTATTTCATAATTGTATAGTACTCTTTCTTAATGCCCCAAACCTATATTACCTAATTTAATCCATGACTGAAGAACAATAGATAATACAGTTAATTCCTTATATAATTAAGCCCTTTCTTTGACCCCAGATATTAACCATTATAATTTGAAATCTACAGTTTTTTCAATGGGATATTTTTCTAAGAAAATAAGTTTTCAATAGAATTTCCATGTCCTATGAAGAGTTTAATTGATAAACAGTCTCATAGATAAATGAACACAAGGATAGGAGAGAAACTTGTGTGGGGGTACTATCAAAGTTTTAGTTTTCTTAACTGTGGAGAAAGTGTGATATCATCAGTTCTCAAAGGGTGTCACACAAAAGTTTCCATGAAATCTAGACATGAAGAAAACAAAGACCTAGATCTTTCTAAGAATTAGTCATAGCACACATTTTTCTGTCAACCTCTAACGAAATAACTACAGTTTCAATCTAATCAATTCATAGAAAAATACAAAATTTCAAATAGTATACAACTTACAATGTATTACTCATTATGGAAAACATTAATTCCTTTGCTGAGTTGGTATATAACACCACACGATCTTTTGTTAAGAAAGAGAAAGAGGAGGAGGAGGAAGACCAGGAGGCAAATCTGAGGAAGGCTCCACTTACCAGTCCTACAGAAATGCAAAAGAGCTGAACAACGTCTGTGTAGGCTACAGAGTAGAGACCACCCACCAGGGTGTACAGAGTTGCAATGAGGGACGACACAATGACGGAAGCATGCACATCAACGTCAATGTTCATGCTGATGGTGGCTCCTGTGGGGACAAAAAAAGAAGTGAGAGTCCCGGCCATGGTCTGGGGTGAGTTCTGGCAAGGGCATCCTGTGGCTTCTGTTACAGCAGCTATATTTCCCTGTGTCGTACACCCTGTACTGCATGACCTTGGCTAAAGTGAATTTTTATATTGAGACCTTTGTATGTTATCAAACTGACTATATATCTCTTTTTATATATATTCAGATACACGAGAGACACCCAAAACTTACTATCATTGAACACCCTGCACAACTGAGACATTCAGTTGCATTCCATGAATTCACAATTTCAACCTCTGAAATTCTGACTTAATTATATGCAATGTATTTACTCACATCCATAAGGAAAATAAGCCTTTCTGAGCAATTTGATCAGTCATTTCCAGTTTTACAATGATTATTCATTGGCTCTTTTGCATTTAGTTTGCCCTCGGCTTTCCTGTTATAGCTGGTGAACCCTCCGAGGTGCCAACAATTAAGACAAATTTGTAGAAGAAAATTATATAATTTTTAAAACTTATCTTTCAACTTTTTCTCCCTCAAAGTCATGAAGGATCATTTTATTTTATTTTGCTGGTGGGATATACAAGTTCTACTCCTAAGATATCAATATAATGAAGAACACTAATGGTGAATATCATATTTTTAGGTCATTTCCATTAACAAATTTTATATTCTTAAAATTCAAATTTATGTTTCTTTTACTTTACAGGTTGTTTATTGTGTTTGTCAATGCCTATGTTTCCAGTGACAATTTAATGGTGTAGAAGGTTTGGCCCATTTCTTGGACTAATGGCTTCTTAACTCACTTGCTGCTTCATAACTCATTAATTGCTTTTCCATTTTTTTTCAAAACTATATAGTTTATATTTCATCTTATTATTAATGGCAATTATAGGTATACTAGCAGATATAAAAGAAATCTGTGATTTTTTTACACCATCAATTGTAGCCAGATGCCTCACAATCTCCTTCTTCTCCTCCTTCTCCTTAATTGGCATAACAATATTTACAATCTACATGGATGAGAATCCATCATCCTAAAGAATAATTCAAAGTATTTTGACCCAAGAGATCAATACAAAATATATTTTGTGTGTATTTTGACCATGATAATAATATAACATTATCCTCCTGGATAAAAAATCAATTAAAAGAAACTTCTACTAAGGAGTTGTAGGATAAAAGAGGAGAGTGGTTAATTATTTACAAGTGACTTTAGGTAATTATCTGAGTTATGACAGTATAGATATATAAGAGGTTATTTCCCCCTCAAATCCCATTCTTGATAGTTGCCACTCTTTGCCATTCCTCTTTGGGTGTGGTTCTCCACTTTAATAATATGTATGTTATCACCCCATAATATGAGAGGTTCTATTACAGAATAAAAATCACTGGACTGAGATTTGCAGTCCTATAGATGTCATCATTTGGTTGTAAGTTAGTGATCTGAGAGAAGTTACCTTTCTGTTTATTACTGTTAAGATTGGGTTAAGTTTTTTATCCAAAATATTTTCTGAAAAATTATATCAATGGTAGTGAATAAAACAAAGTTATTCTAATAGATCTACTGAGAAATATAGTCTACTTATGTAGATAAGAAAATAAATACACTGTGAATCAAGTTATGAAAAAAATCTCTTAATTTGAGCCATCTGCAGAAGAAGTATACATTTAAAAGGTATAAGGTGTTGACCATTTATACCAAACATAGTTGGTGTAACTTTGCTCTCAGGTCAAGATGGCAAGCATGCCTGTTCTATCAGCATTAGGCCAGTAGCTGCATAGTAATCAAAACTGGCATGAGATTTCTGCAGGGTTCATGAAGCCAATTCAATAAACTGCAGAATTTATCAATGTGGGATGATATATCAGGATAAAGATGTCTTAGGCTTCCTGAGAACCTTTATGATGACAGGGTGTTTCAGGTTAAGAGGGCAGTGAACTTGACCATGAGACCTTGAATCTTGCCTCAAGAGCAAGGGACAAAATACAAGAAGGATAAATTCTACCTTGAACCAAATCCAAAAGAGGTTATTCAGGGGGAAGAAGAAAAAGAGAGACAGGGAAGAATAGGCAAAGATAAAATCACATAGTTGACATTTGTGAATGCAGTTGTCTTCAAAGTATTTTCATGAAATTGGTTATACTTGAAACATACAATTTAAAAATTATTTGGTCTGCAGTAGCATATCTTTACATAAGTGTTCATTGTAATCATTAAAAAAAAAGATTCTTTTATATTTCCGCAGTAAACCATGCATATGCACAGTGAGGTGATAATAAATTTTACACTTGTCTATTCTTAAGTATCCCAAGTTTTTTCTTATAAACACTAGCTCTGACTTACTCAAGCTATTATTTTTGAAGAATATGGGTGATAATTTAAAAGTACATATTCTGCCACAACACAGATTTCAAGCAAAAGCAATAATATATATTATTTCATATATGCATGTGTCAACATGAAATAGAAGCATGCTTTACTGAATATACTGAAATACATACACAGACACTTATATCCAACAGAAACTAATTGTAATAAAGTTCTGAGTTTTGCCACTATGCTTTCTATTTCTAAAATACTTTGGAAATATTAGCTCATTAATTCTTTTCCTCTTTCAGGACTGTTATATAAATTGATCCTTATTCAGTTAGAGTGAACATGTTGTATTCTGTTAGATATTTAGCCCACTCCTTTTTTAATACCCAGCAGGTAGTTTGTTCTTAAATCCAAAATTTTCTAGTATTGAAACCAATGACAAATAAACTCCCATTTCTTCTCAGCTAATGAGAGCAAGGTGGGAAAAGAGGTATATTTTTACACATAATTTCATTAGGGTATAAGTTTAGCAATGATTGGGGAGTGTTATTATCTTGCACCAGTGCAGTATGACATTTTCCCATGAGTTATTACTGTATATTATAACCATCAAATTCTCTTCTTTCCACATCAAGTAACTTTGTTTCTACACAGACCAAGAAAATAATGTTAATGGGAGTTCGGGAGAAAGGGAGAGAAAGAAGGCCATATGGAATCATAATAATAAAAACTAGAAGGTGGATTTATATTCTATAACATACAAAATAGGAGGAAATTTATCTTACTTTTGTTCTAACCCCTTAAAGTTTGGTGGTATTTCCATTTGTAAGAAAAAAATGGGAAATTACATCTAGATGAATGTATGCCCAGAAGGCAAACACTAACATAGTCCACTGAAGAAAGCTGAGGACCTTCCAACTCTGCTGATTGGCAAGAAGGACCTCAGCACTCAGTGGGATGGTACACATTCGCTCTTGATCAAATGAGCCTGAAGATCTCCCATGGTTCCTCTGAAATTCCTTATTTTCTAAATCTCACAAGGAAACTGAAAATTCAAAGGCCAAGTACAAGTTCTTAGCATTAGTTGATCTTGGGTCGTAAGTTAGACTCTACTGAGTCTAAACTCAGTATCTACCTCCCTAAATGTGTACACAACCCAATAATTTAAGACATAATGGAATTACACTGGGGAGGGGGGAAAAAGCAATATTCATCTTCTTTTGTCAAAAAAGTAGAGCTCAAAACTATTTATTAATTTATTATAGTTATTCAAGGGACACGATTCTTGCCCTAAAGAAATTTATAATCCATCATGTACAGTAAAAATTTGGGCATGAAGTGAACAGGCAAATTATCATACAAAGGGAGATGATGAGCCCAATGAGGAAAAATTGCAGCTGCCTACGAACGCCTGCAGGAAAGGCTCCTAGCAAGTTTGGAGCACTGCTCCCTGTAAGTGCCAGGGTGCTTGGTATTTAGGGAGGCAAATGGTGAGAGAGGAAAAAAAGAGGAGAAAGGAATCCAAAGCAGGGACACCTGTGCTTGCACCATGTCAGTAAGAAGCAATAGAAAACCACAATTCAGACAGAAGATAGACGGCAAGTGGGGTGCAGGGGATAATCAGAGGAGAGAAGACCCAGGTCATAGTTAAGGGCCCTGTTCAAAAGTTTGGTTTTAAGCAAGAAAGGGGACATGAGGAGATTAAAATATGAGGTTAGAATTTAGAAGGATGAGTCTGGCTGCCATGTGGCACCCACAGTAGGGCAGACCTGCAAACATGGAGATGGCTGCATTACATACAGGTAAGGGAGGCTGGGAGTGGCCTGGCTTATGGCAGGGAAGAGGCAGAGGTGGATGGAGGTAGGGGTTGAGTGGGGGGTGGTTGATGGAGGAACCAGGTAGGAGTGCAAACAATTAAGGATGAGTCTTAGAGCTGAGATGTATAGCCTGCAGAATGAAGGTAGGTCTGCAGCAGGTGAGGTTTGTGTACCTTAATGTGGGCACTACATCTCCTAGCTGCTTCAGCAGCCTCAGTCTGCTCAATCATGATCAATTGGCCCAGTTGGTACCCCTGTAGGTCTTTGAAGGTGAAGAGGAAGTCAAGGGTGGGGAAACTTTTCATTATTCATTAAGAAGATATTTTACCTAGCAGGCAAGTCCAAGCTACATTCTACCACACTTAATTTTTTCCACTAATAAACCATAGCATTGTGCTTTTTACAAATATCATTTTATTAAAATATCTCAAGTTAGGCGATTGTGCTTACATTACTTGTCATCATGAGAAGGTGGGCAATATTTCTTTGGGAGTATTATTTACAGTCGAGACTCACACTTGTTTTTATATTTGTTTTTGATTAGGTATATTTTATGCAAAAAGTCAATATCTCTAGAAATATTAATACTTTAAAAATGATGTGGTACTATTCTTTGAGGAATTTAGATAGTTTTGTTTATGCTTTACATCAATTAACAAGGCAGTTATCAGAAGGAAAAAACAGGGAAGATTAAAAAGTTCTCAGTTCACATAAATGAGACTTCTAGAAAAAATAAAAATGGAACTCAACTGATTTAAATTTATTCATCAAAAGTATTCTCCCTAAACCTGGCTCATTGACAGTAGTTTTTTTTTTCTTTTTCTTTTGTACCACTTAACCACTGAGACCTATTCTCAGTGTCCCCGCCCTTATTTTAAAACTTTTTATTTTGCGACAGGATCTCACTAACTTACATAGGGCCTTGATAAATTGCTGAAGCTAGCTTTTAACTTGCACTCCTCCTGCCTCATCCTCCCAAACCACTGGGAATATAGGAAGGCACCATGGCACCCAGTAAATATTCTTTTAGATAAACTGCACTTTTGTTTCTGTTGGTGCTAGGGCTTGAACTCAACTCTAAATAGCACTCTTAGTTTTACTTAATTAATGACGTTTTGTTCAAAATCATATACAACTTACAAAAGCAACCCTGAATCCCTATAAAGTAACTCATGGTTATTGTTCTAATTATGTAATTCAAGTTAAAAACAAATGCACTTGAGATTGAACTTAATCTATACAACAGTATTGCAAGTAAATGTAGAATTTCGGTTGCTTGTAAATATAAATATGACTTAGGATATGGTTTTAATAATTTCTAAGACACCAAGACTGAAGAAAGTAAGGTTATTGGTCTGATGTTCAGGAAACTGGAAATGAAGGTAGAACAATGCTCCATTGGTGCTTACCTAGTGCAGAGAAAATTGCTGCAGCCCAGAACATTTCTCCCATTAGCGCAGGAATGAATAGGAGCCCACCCATGCACTTTTCATAGATCTGCTGAAATGGGTCTAGCATGGACACATATCCCTTGGAAAGCATGGGTTTTGCAAAGAACAGACCACCTAAAAAAATTACATGAGTGTTTATGAGAACATTAAAAATTCATAATATAATAGTCTTTGCCAGCTTTTTACTATGCTATAATTTCTTAAGGGAAATAACTTTTTTAAAACACTGTATATATTGAGGAACTAGTCTGAAATATACTGTGAGTGCATTACCAAGAAGCATTCAGCAACCTAATATAAATTGCTTAGTGCATTTAATAGATGTATCCAATGGACAACAAAATGTTATAATTGAGGCATATGAAATTTAGATATATGGAGTTGGATAGTGTTCATTGAGATGGCTTGGTGCATTTGTATCACTCAGTACATTTAGACATTTGAAAAAGCACAAGGTCCAACAGAACAATTTGAGGGGGAAAAATAAGAAAGAAAATAAAAGAGGAACCATTTTATATAATATTCTTGGTCTTTTATAAGTTTAATTTACAAAAAAAGTCAGGTACAATAAAGTTGATTCATTTTTAATGATATGTCCATAATATTTTTGAAAGAATAAAATATGATTATGCTAAGAAATTCACTGTTTTAAAAGTTATAAGATCAAATGTTTTTTTTTGTTATTTACATGTTCCATAATCAAGAGATTACCTAAGCATTATTATTCTGTTGCATATCAATTTCTTGTAACACCTACTTAGAACTATCTGGTGACATTTTTCCACAATAGTTATTCACACTGTTTTATTTGCTAACCCACTTGTTATTTAGACTTTTATTCTTTAGGCTTTACTGAATGAGTCAAGGAGATTTAACTTTCCACTTACCTAAAACCAGACTAAGTGAATATCTAATTGGTGCCTGAGCCCAAGCTAGACCATTATCTGGTACATAAACTGCTTCAGCTGTCCCATTGATATACCCTCCTCCAACCCACATGGCTGAAATAGAATGAAAAGAGAGGTCATGACATATGACATTATCTTACATGTCATAACTCTAGGTCTGATTGTCCAACACCAGGCCACTAGTCCCATGAGGTAATTCAATATGGCTACTCCAGACTGAGGAATTCTGTGACACATGTTTTCTTCAGATATATGAAATTTCTATAGAATAATAGCTGAAAGAGGGAGGTCAAGGAACGAAAGAAAGCAAGTTTCTGTTAAAATGAGTTTGGGCCAATAATGATCTACAAACTACTGCTTTCTTTAAAAAAGATAATGAAGTATTTGATCCTTGTTGAAAAACTGAGGTTAAAGGGACTCTACATTTCTGCAGCTTATATTCTTCAAAAAAAAAAAAGTCAAAATATTCAAAATGCTATTTATGTAAAATGTATATAAAGTTCTGAGTGTCAAAGGCTGTTAAAAAAGCTTATCAGATATGACACTGAAATTTAGGCTGAATCATCACATAGAAAATAAAATTTGACTTTAAGGAATTTTCTAAACTCTCATAGAGTATAAGTAAAATAATTACGTGTATTTGATACATAAGTACTTGACAGATAAGTGCTTCTGTTGCTTTCATGCCAGAATTTATCTGGCTTTTAATCTAACACAAAGCAGAGATTGTGTCTTGGGGTTAAATTGCTATTTAAAAGATTAATATGAAAAGACTTTCCTGCAGAGTAATTTTAAGTACATTTAATGGAAAATTTACATATAAAATCTTGATGTGGACAAGATTTGTATTTAGCAAACACTCCTATCTTCAGAGTAGCTTTTACATCTGGTGTTAATAAGTAGCAAACACCATCATTTGCTTTTCTCATTCTAAATCCTGCTGAAATTCTAGAAAGAGTCCCCACCTGATACACACACACTGAGTATGGAAAAAGGGCAGAAGAAAGAATTCTCACAGGCACAGAACCTGAGACTTGGTCTTCCTGCTAGGTACCTGGAGCTGCTAACACACCAGCACTATTTTACTGCATAAAATTAATAATCAGATGGTCTTACAAGCACAAAGCTAATTCATGGTTATTTTTTATTGTGTAGCTCTCCTGTCCTTTGTCCAAAAAAAATGGTGTTGAACAATTGTCCCTATTATAATACAGAAGTGAAGACTCCATTACTTACTATGATTAAACTAATTCCCTTCATTTTTTTTATCAATCTTGTCCTTTCTATGCTATAATTTATTGTCCATGCCTGTATATTTTATATTAAATTCATGAGTGAGGACTTGAACATTTTAAAACTGTATTTTTAAAGAATCAACATTTTTTTGAAATATATAAGTAAATGAAATATATATAAGTAAATGAATCTGATAAGGGTTAAATAACATGGTTCGTATTTTAAGTGAATTATAATATTCATTAAGAATCTTCTGACACAAAAAAAGAGAGAGTGAGAGTGAGAGAGAGAGAGAGAGAGAGAGAGAGAACTTCACAAACCAAGCTAGACCATGACACTTCATAAGAAATAGTGTTATTCGAATATATTCTATATAGTTTCATAAAGTATTACACTGAAAAAATTATTCTATATGGTAAAGGAACAAATCCTGAAATTTCTTTATGACCATATTAGATAGAATATTAAACTAGTGTAATAGGACAGTATTATTATTATTGCAAATAACAATTTGCAATGAGTAAAACACTTTGATATACAGCAGTTCGTGTATTACTTTAGTGGGATTTGCAAAATAAGCAGCATTATAAAGAAATAGAGTGAGGTTAGTTAATGAGCTCATGTGGTATAGTACCAAGAGCCTGGGGCATGGCCATCAGAAGACCTCGGTTTGGGCCTGGCCCTGGTCTTGGTTAACAATGTAACCTGGATCTTCACTTAACCCCACAGCCCTTTCACAAGGCTATTACAAAAAACAAATGAATCCATCTATAGTTGGTGAAGAGTTAAACAAAGAGACTGTAAATGCCTGGAAGGTAAAATCTAGTGTGTGTATATAGAACATTGTAGATTACAAATGGACAAAATCAAGACTTTCAGAATGCAGATGCTGTCTTTACAGTGCTTTGGTAAACTATTTGATATACAGGGTGAATCATTTCTAAATTGCACTTCAGGATTGAAACTAGACATCATTCAGATATGATTTCCAATGGGTTATTTTTCTAATGAGAACTGAGAGTTCCTGTTAATATAGATTATATTGCTAATGTTTAAATGTTTACTAAGACTCACATAAGATGTGTTATCAGTGAAAGTGTAATTTTAAGTTGTTGTTTTTCAGAATTATTTTCAATGACTAAGATGACTATAAAAAAGAAAGAAATTGCCCCACATACAAAACCACCTCTGGGAAAAGCAAAGACAGAATACCAGCCCCTCCTAATACAAAAAAGGCTTGAAAGGGACACAGCTACAGATAGTGGCTAGGGGATTCCAGAAAGGACACACCCTGGCTTTTCCCCTTTTTATCAAGTTTCCTTGAAATTCCTTTTTCATTGTTGTGGAGTCATAATATTGTCTTCCTTTAAGGAAACTAATTACTAAATAGGAAAATTAGGTTTCCAAGCAAGGGATCAATCAGTTTGCTATTGTATTGCCTCCAAATGGATTTATTTAGGCTAAAAACCATCACTAGTTAGTATTCACTGACATTTTTCATTTAAGATAACTCAAAGTCACAACTTCCTGCATGCATTACTGGACACACAGAAACACTATCATATTAATTTACAAATGCATGACTTGTAAGACTAGGGCATGTTTTCATTCTTCCACTTCTTTGTCTTTACTGTTTCCACCCACTAAACAGAACAGAAAGCCCAGACTTTTTTCGTTGGTATTAGATTCATTGATTTATTATAAAATCATTTTATGCAAGAACTACTGAGTTGAAACCATTTTGTTTTCAAGCAGATATTCATTATTTTCAAAATACATAACCAGCAAACCTAAAGAATCCCCAAAGGACAAAGAGCAATGTTTGCAATGACACTCACTCTGAGACCACATGCTGTATATTCAGAGAAGCCTAGCAAGGGTGAAGTGCACCAAGCAAGCACTGGAACCTACCTGTCATGGTAAATCCACCGACTAACACCAATGTCTTGCCCACCAACTATTATGGCTTCGCTGCGTTCTTCTGCGCTGCCACTGTTTTTGGTCCTCCATGCAGCCCATATTCCAACCAGCAAAATGAGAAGGTAGAATATGATGATAGCTATCAGTCCTTCCACGTGGAAAGCCATTTTTAACTAAGGGTTCAGATTCTTCCGCAGTTGGCTACTTCATTAAGACTTGTGGAGAAAATACAGTAATGCATTAAGAAACAGCAGCCCAACACTGTGCCTACACAGGCAGCCAGAAGAAGCCAGCTGGCTCCTGAGCGAACCTGTGCCACTTAAAGAAAGAGTACACTGAAGTCACGTGTGAAATTGGCCATGGCCAACAAGTGTCCACTATATTATCCTACCTCTATTTAACAGTTTAACAATGTCCTGACTTTTCAAGAAACAAAAATAAATAAATAAATAAATAAATAAGGAAATATTGCTTAACAAATAGAACCATAAACACTTTGTGTTTCATGATTTTTTTCAATTTAACATTAACCTTGAATCTTAACTCAGTAATTCTGTCAAGAAATCATTTTCAAAAATTATGATTGCATTTGCCTTTTTTTAAAAATATTTATTTATTTTTTTAGTTATCGGCAGACACAACATCTTTGTTGGTATGTGGTGCTGAGGATCGGACCCGGGCTGCACGCATGCCAGACGAGCGCACTACCGCTCAAGCCACATCCCCATACCTGCATTTGCCTTTTAAAACTTAGTTACTATACTAGAATTATTAGTATCATCAGTGTATCATCAAGCAATATACCAAGAATTTTTAAAAATTTGTTCATTCTCCTACTAGTTCTTTGAAAAGATTTCAGGAAATGCCTCCAAAAGTAATCTGACATGGGGAGGGGCGGGGGACAAACTTTAGGAAAATCTATTTAAAAATGCATCAACTTCACCTTTTCAACAAGTTCCTATGGGTCAAATTTATTGTGTGAACTAAATATGCACTTGTTGTTTAAAGGGTTCCGCCTCTTTACCTGCCATTGTTCTTCCTTCATTTCACACATCCCCATTAGTGATATCCATAAGAAAATAATTTAAAAATGTGTTGCCTAAAATCATAGCAGAGGGTCAAGGGTATTAAAACGCAAAACTCTTAAGAGACAGATGTCAAGTGCTAAATCCTTAGCGGCCTGGCATTCTTGTTCTCTTTTATTCTGTTAGTCTCATAGCCTGGGCTATTACATGCACCCCGATTCGCACACAGAAGTTTCTGGTGGAAACTCAGATATCTGTGCACACAAGTGGCAGGGGGGTGATGAGACACCAGAACTACTAACTTCCCTGCAATCCCAAGGAGGCAAAGAACTCCGCGGACCGGGTGGGCTGCGCCATTGTGAGCAACCCAGTGGGCAAGTGCTTTCTCCAGCTGCCTTTTGGAGCTCCCCTGGCCCCTGCTCCCCTTTCTGGACCCCTCGGCTGGTATCCTGCACCCAGATCAGCAGCCCGCACCTGGAGAGCCACAAGTGCCTGGGAGCGGAGCTGCCCCGCATCTCCACCGTGGGGCCCAAGAGCCACCTCCCTTCGCTCTAAAACTGCGGGAGCCGGCGCTCACAGGGTCCCCGAGGAGCAGCGCAGAGCTCGGGGAGGGTCGCTGGCTGCGCTCCTACCTGGGGTCACCGCGGCGCCAGGAAGCGCTCCGCCGCGGCAGCTCTCCAGCCGCCCGTCCCCCCCCCCCCCCCCCCCCCCCCCCGCCAGCTGAGCGGGATGTGCGCGAGGGCGCAGCCAGGACTCGAGGGGACCGGTCCGGGTGCCTGCTGCGGGGCCGGGCCTGGCGCCCGGGGTCACTGGTGGAGGCTGTTCCTCACCGCGCGTCCCCAGGACCCTGGAGGCGGGCAGAGGCGACAGGTGTGGGAGCCGGGAGGGCGTGCAGCGCTGCGAGGTGGCCACCGGTTCCAGTACTGGGAGAGTCCCCTTGACAGGGCGGCGGACGGGGGCGACCTCAGGCCCCAGGCGGACGTCAGAGGGGAGTGTGCTGGGGCGTGCGCTGGGGGCCTTGCCCTCGCGCTGGACGGGGGTGCGCAGGGACTGGGGTGCGCAGGGACTGGGGCCCCAGGGGCGGGGACCAAGCCTGGATTCGGGCCGCCAGGGTTGGCTGTGGTCTCCCTGCCTCCAAGGCAAGCCACTGCCACTGCCCAAGAAAAGAGAGTGTGATTCCCTAAGATCCTTCCTGATCTAACCTCCCCAAAGGTGACCTGAAGCTGAGCACGGACACGGAAAGTGGATCCAGAGGAGGCTCACATTCTGGGCTTCCCAGACCCCCAGGAGCCAGAAGCTGTTTCCTGAGGTTCCCTATGAAGGCCAACCCCCTCACTGCACTCTACACCTACCCCGCATCCCGCGCACACAACCCGATCTCTGGTGGGCCTCTGTGGAGGCTTATCACAACCTTCCTTCTGATGGAGTCCCTAAGTAGACACTTCAGAAAGATTTGGGTAGTGGTCCTTTTTTTTTTTTTAACATTCATACCCCTTCTCTTAAAAATAAGGTTACAATGAAAAACTCTAGGAGTTATTGATAAATAGGAAATTACACACAAGCTGGACAGGATATCTCTCCTTAAGAGCCAGCTATGTGCTTGCCTGCTAAAACATCCTATTTACTGTATTGCTTTACAATATATCTCTCTATGTACCTACATCTGTGTTTTTTACCTAGACTAGTTACATATTCACCAATATAAATGCATATCTATAGATGTATTTATATGTCTAGGTAAGTATGTATATATATATATATATATATATATATATATATATATATACACATATATTTTATAAATGTGTATATGTGTCTGTAAAAAATATATATTTATATGTATATGTGTGTGTAAAATATATATTTTTATATATGTGTATATGTGTGTAATATATATATTTTTAATATATGTGTGTATGTGTGATATATATATATATATATATATATATATATATATATATATTTTTTTTTTTTTTTTTTTTTTTTTTTAAGGAAAAAGGGTATGGAAGAGAGAGTAGTATAAAAGAGCCACAAACCACAAAGTTTCAAGCCCTGGGGCCAATTTCTCACTTCTTTCCATATTCCACTATGACAGTTTATTAAAGAGTGAAATGTGCACATTAAATAACTGATAGAATGAGTAAAAATACATCTTGGCTATTGTCCACCTCCCTCTAGGCTAAATTTCAGACTAATCTTCCATGGTTTTACACTGGATTTAGAAATGATCTTTCAAATTCATGTAATTATCTTTTTCCTTTGTTCTCTATATAAATGATCACTGCATCTAGCAGCCTTCTTTGAGTTCAGCAAGTTTAAAACAAGGCAGAAGGCCTGCGTGGACAGTGATATCAGATGGATTTTGTGATTAGCTAAATGCTTTTCTGGAAGACTGAGCCTTTCAAGATAATCCCATTTGTATACAGGAAGGGCAAAAAATTTTAAGATATTTTAAAGATCTAACAAAGGGAAGACAGAGATGAATATCATATAATTACTCACATATTTTAAAATAGACTTGCCACAGTCTCTGGCTGGGCACAAATCACGAGTCTCCACACAGCTTGTAGATTCAAACAGCAATTCTTTATTCCCGAACTCACACCGGCCGTCTACAAACACGCTCTGGGGGAATCCATGTTCTCTGCCCAAATCCACTCTCTCCCAAATCCACTACTCTGACAAAATCCACTCCGCATGGGCTTCTGTCTCCCAAAATATACTGTCTGACCCTAAGCACTCAAGAGGAACTCAGCAGCAGGATACGCCCTATTCTAAAGGGGGAACACCCTAATCTCCTATTATGCTAAACTGCCCTATTCTAAAGGGGGAACACCCTAAACACGGATCCTGCCCTGGTCCTTGAGCAAGGTCACCTTTCAGAAGTCCTTCCACTAGACAGCATGGGAGTAAGCTGGCAAGGAATTTGTCATACCTACTTGGCTGATGGCTCCCAGCATAGACTAATTTACTCATTCATTGTTTTGTTTTTAACACTTATAATCAATTTCTGATTCTGGACTTTGGCCATGTGTTTGTTTATATTGTTCCTTCCAGAATGTACTGAAAGATGGTGATGACGCAAAGCTTACAGTTATAGCAGGACAGGCTTGGGCGACTGCACAGCTTGGAGTAGAGCGTGGAGCTATGGTCAGGGAGTATGACTCAGGTACAAAGAGGGACTGAAGAGGTGCCTGTCCTCAGGGAACATCGTCAGGCATTTAGGTATGAGAACCCAGAGTGCAGCCCGTGCTCACACTCTAGGGAAGGGAGGGACGGGGACCTAATCCACTTTGAGAAGCTGGGCATGCCAGACTCTAGACTCAGATCTGAATAGGGACAGTGACTTTGAACATGGCCAAAAAAAAAAAAAAACATCTGGCCTGGCAGAGCCGCTGTCCTTCATGATGAAAAAACACGAATATAAAATGACAACTTCTGATGCATTGAGTCTAGTTCTGGGGAGACATTTCCTCATCTGCCCAGGCCTGTGAGCTCCTGTGTCTGACACACAGATGATCCTGCATGTGCATTTATGTCCCAGGGTGTCCCCTCCCAGACACCTTTTTTTTTTTTTTGTCTTGAACATGCACCTCTTTCTCTACTACTCTCCTGAGGATATGTGATTATGATAGTAGTTAGGGAAACAGAAGTCAGTGGGAGATCACTTCCAGTCTTAGGGGATAAATAGAAGGTTTTTTGCATTTACAAATCATTTATTTACGCTCATTTTCTAAGTGCCTTTTATGTTCCAAGCACTGATCTAAGTACTGAGAATACATGTAGAAAGTGATATGTAGCCTTTGCTCTTAGCAACTTATCAGCCTTGAAAAGAAATAAGAAACAAGCAAAAGCTTCCTTTCAGTATACTATTATAAATGCTGTTTTAGGGGAAGCAGAGACAAAAGGTCTTAATTAAACTGAGCTGTTCTTCCTGGAGGAGGGAAATATTTACTCATTCAACAAACATATGGGAGGACCTACTATGTATCAAGAATCATAGGAACTGGGTATATATACACATAAGATTCCTGTTCTTAGTGAGCTTAAAGTCTATGATCTTGCTACACCACATCAAATCTGTTGCAGCATCAGCAACAATTTTCTTCCCAAACATTGGTCATAACTTGAAGATGGTCATAACTTAGTCTATACATTTTGAAAATGTATTTTGAAAATAACTTCAATATAAATCAAAATACATACAGTTTTGAGGACCCACTTTTCCTTAAGTCACTTACCCTTCATAGTGTCCAAGTTTCCCCATACAATTTTAACTTGAACCTTTTATAATTTTGAATCAGTTATGTTCTACTTCAATTATAATTGGTTGGTCATTTTCAAACTGGGGAGATCATTGGTATTATACCATGCTTTCAAAATTGCAGATCTTGAGGCCCTACAGAATTTTACAGAATTCTGATTAATCTCAAGCAAACATTTGGGAATATGTTTTTCCTTCAAAATTTCCCAGTGACCCTGATGATAGCTGGTTTGGGGGGAGTCTACTGCATTTCAGAGTAGAAAGAACTTTGAAGTCAAAGCAGAGTAATTTTAGCTCATAGTGATTAGTTATGGAATTTTCATCCAAATATTCTGTCTTCTTTTTGTTTTTAAATTTTTTAATTGTAGATGGACACAATATCTTTTTTATTCATGTATTTATTCTTATGTGTTGCTAAGGATCAAACCCAGTGCAAGTAAACTACACGTGCAAGGCAAGTGCTCTATCACTGAGCTACAACCCCAGCCCTGATATTCTGTCTTCTTTAAGTTATAATTTTCTTATCTGTAAAGTAGAAATAAAAATGTACAGGTGATTGTTGATCTCATAGCAATATGAGGATTCGCTGAAGTTTATATAGGTAGTCCTAGATTGACAATGTTCTGACTTACGATTTGTAAACTTTACAAGGGTATGAAAGTGATAGTTTCATCCACTTTGAAAAGTGATAGAGTACCCTCTCTTGGTCCAGAGGAAGCGCCAGGGAGACACAATTCTTTGATCAGTTCACCTGACCATAAGGATAAACAACCTATGTTCTATACTGTTCTGTATAGTATTCAATAAATTACATGAGATATTCAACACTTCATCATAAAATAGGCTTCATGTTAGATGATTTAGCCCAAGTGTCGGCTGCTGTGTTTTGAGACATTCAAGTTAGGTTAGGCTAAGCAATGATGTTCAGCACACAGAGTGTACTAAGTGCATTTTTAACATTTTTAATATGTTGTTTTCAACTCACAATGGATTTATTAGGACATAACCCCATTATAAGTCAAGAAATATCTGTACATTATTTTAAAACATCAAATGCAATGGGTGTTTTCCTAGTGGTGCTCAGTAGTACATGGTAAGCAGTTGTTGCTCCTGTCTCCTCTTTTTATTGTTGCTTGGATTCAGTGTTGAAGCTGCTGATGTTCCAGCCTGTGGTGGTAGCTTATTGGATAGCTGGTGTGCTGAACAAATGTCCCTGCCCACAAAGAAATACTTTGCTAAAAATAACACCAGAGTGTTTTGGGGTTTATACATTCTGTATACCACATCACAGACTAAGGTCATTTTAACTAATCACAAACTAAATTCAGTGGGTGCCCTTGTAGGTAGGGCTGGGAGATGGATGTGGCAGTGATATTGCATAGAGATCCATGTGGAAGAGACCTGGAGCCGCTGACTTCTCAGCCTCTCCTCCTGCCTCTGCTTGACACTCTGTCCTTGCCAACTGTTCCCAGTCCCCTTGGAGGAACACCCTTTTTGTTTTCTGTGCCATCTCATATGAAGTCAACCTTTTTTCATGTTTTCAGAATCTTCACAGATATGGATTGGAGAGAACCTTCAAAGATCCTGGTTGATGCACTGACTGGGTAGTGTGTCCCTCTGTGGGGCTGCTGGGAGGTATCGATTTTCTGTAGATTGCTTGTCTGTTTCTCTGTTACCCTGAGAACTGTGAAAACAAGGAAGTCATGTTCCATTCATCCTTATATACCAAACACTTAGCACCAGTCCTGGACATAACCAATCAGAAACTTAGATGCATCAAACTGCTTTATTTTCCCAAAGATGAGAGAGAGTAAAAGAGAGAGGAAGAGAAAGAGAGAGAGAGAGAGAGAGAGAGAGAGAGAGAGAGAGAGAGAGAGAGAGAGAGAAGGAGAGAAGAGAGAGATTCAAAATATAAACATAGGGCTGGGTTATAGCTCAGTGGTAGAACGCTCACCCTGTACATGTGAGGCCTGGGTTCGATCCTCAGCACCACATATAAATAAAAAAAATGTGTCTACCTACAACTAAAAAATTAAAAAAAATATGTTAATATATGATAAATCATTTAATCAAAAGCTGTGGTTAAAAAATAGAAGATGCAGAAGTGGTCATTTTAGTGGTGTTGTACATATACATTATTGGGGGTTTAATTTGCATTAATTTTTATAAGTCACACAATCCTTTGGTGACAGATCTCTTGCAACCCAAATAAATGACTTTTAAAAGTTGTGTAATCTAAGCTTTAGCACTGTTTTTTTCTTTTCTTTTCTTCCTTTGGTAGTGGAGATTGAACCCAAGGGTGCTTTACCACAGAACTACATCCCTAGCTCTTTATTTTTGTTTTGTTTTGAGATGGGCATCTACGTTTCTAAGTTGTTATGGTCTAGATATGTGTTGTTCCCCACAAGCTCATGTGTGAAACAATGCAAGAAACTTTAGGGGTAAAATGATTGGGTTGTGAGAGCCTTAATCTAATCAATGTGTTAATCCCTTGTTAGGGACTATCCAAGTGGTGGTGACTATAGGTAGCAGGGTGTAGGTGGAGGAGGTAGGTCATGGGGCAGGGTATATTTGGAGTTTCTATTTTGTTGGGATGTTGAGAGTTCTCTCTCTGCTTCCCCAATTTGATGTCCTGACCTGCTTTCCTACAGTACACTCTTCCTCTGTGATGTTCTACCCTCATGTCAGGCCTAGAACAATGGAGCCAGCCATCTATGAACTAAGATCTCTGAAATCATGAGCCTTCAAATAAACTTTTCTTCCTCTAAAGTTCTTGTCAGGTTTTCTGAGTAGAGCAGCAAAAAACAGCCCTCACTAAGTTGCTGAGGCTGGCCTCCAACTTGCAATCCTCCTGCCTCAGCCTCCCAAATTACTGGGATTACAGGTGTGTGCCACTCTGCCTGACCCTATGCTCAGTTTGTTATTTCTCTATTCCTAAATTGTAAATAGTTTTTATTTAAAATCTTTATATCTTATATTACTTTTGCAATAATTATCATAAAAAGTTGAAGTAGAAAAAGCAAAGATGTAAATGAAAAGAAAATTGCTAAGGAAGATGGAGAAAAAATAGTTTAGGGATTAGAATTTTTAGGGGAGAAAATGTTTTGTTGTTGTTTTGGAAAAGAATCTGTTAATCTGTTACTCAGATCTGAATGTACTATACTAGACCTCCTGTTCTGACAATAACATTAGAATTATTAACTAGAATACAAATCATTTTGATTTAAATGCAATTGCCCAGCATATACTATTTTTTTCCTTCTATCTTTATGATGAATGGCATATGATGACTAAGTCTTCAAACTTTTAAAACAAGCAGTTATACATAAACTGTTCAGCTGTATACCCCCATTGAAATCTACAAAATTGTAACAGTGAAAAATAATGTATTTTAAGTTCAATGATTTATCTCCAGTGGTGGTATCATTACTATAGTTCTTGATAATTGTATGAATTATTTTTCCTTTTGGACATTTTTCTAACATTTGTTATGCAAATATTCAACCAAATATCAAGGTTGAAATGTAATAAAGCTCACACGTGTATACACACTACCTAGATTCAATCTTTCACATTTTTTTAAATCCCATAACCATCTGCCCATCTTTCATTCCATTTATTAATTAATTCATTTACTCAATTCATTTCAGAGTAAATGGCATAAATACAATTCCCCCTAAATATTTCAGCAAGTATATAATTAGCTAAAGTTCTTATACATGCATGGTATTTTTCTGTTAAATCAGAATTTTTATTAAAAAAATCAGGAATCTTAAGATGAAGATATTACATGAATTGATAAATGCAAACATCAGAGTAACTCAAACCCTGACCAAAATATAAAGCATTACTCTTGCCCCAGAACTTTCCTTATATTCTGAGTCAATCCTCACCTTTATTCCCTCAAAAAAAATGGTGTTTGGATTTTTATTTCATTAATTTTGCTTGTGCTCAAACCCCATGAAATGGAATGATACAGTACATATTTGCACTTAGCATAATAATTTTGAGAATTTTCCAGGTTGTTAAGTGGGTAGATAATTGTTCCTTTTTGCTGTCATATTTCATTGTGTGAATATACCATTTGGTTATTGAAGCTCCAACTAATGGGCTCTTGGGTTCTTTTCAGATTTAAATGATTATGCATAAAGCTGCTGTGAACAAGTATTTTTTGTGGACACAGGTAATGACTTCTACATGTTTCTTCCAGCTCTTGGTGTTATCATTCTTGTTTTAAAATTATATATGTATATATAATTCTGGTATTTAGAATAGAATATATATGCTATTCTCATAATATCACAATGAAATATATCATTAAGAATTTAATTTGGATTTTCTTGACTCCTTTTTCCATATTCTTGTTGATTTTTGAGTTTATATTTATGTTTTAAATCTTTTATATTTATTGTTTTTTAACTGGGTAATTTTTACTGATCTATCTTTAAATTCACTCTTTTTTTCTGTCATCACTATTTTTGCTACTACCCAATTCAATGTAAATTTTGTATTTATGGGTTGTTGAATTTGTATCTTTTCCTTACAAAATTTTCTCTCTGCTAAATTCTACATTCTTTCAGTCAGCCTGACATTTTTTCTCACATAATCAAGAATATTTAATGCTTTAATATCCTTGTCTACCCATAATGCCAACTGTGTCAAATTCCTTGTTATTATATTCTCAATTGGGAATTGGTCACTCTTTTCTGTTGGTTCATTATTGAGTCATTTGTCTTGGACAATGGGAACGCTTGGTGTCAGATCCTGTTATATTCTTCCAAAGACTTATTACATTTATCTACTCTTTTATATTTGAATAATGGCTTTATTGCCCTAAAACTAATTTCATGGGGTAAAAAATCACAGAACATAAAATTAACCACTATAAAGTGAGCAATCAGTGGTATCTAGTGCATCTACCTGTTGTGTGGCAACCACTTGTATTTATGTCCGAAATACTCTGAAGTGAACCTCCTCCACAACAGGCACTTCTCTCCACCCCGCATTCCTCTCAGCCCTTGGCAACCACCAATCAGAGGAGCGATCTTTTATTTAATCTGCTCTAACAATCTCTGCTCTTTTTGTTTGGATACTTTAATCAATTTACCTTTAAAGTAATCACTAATAGAAAAGGATTTGCTTCTGACATTTTGCCCCTTGTTTTCTATATTCTTGTCATTTCCCCTTCATTTCCTCCTTTACTGCCCTGTATTCTCTAGTGGACTTTTCTGTGGTACAGTGTTTCCTACCCCCCCCCGCCCCCATTCAGATGTTAAAGATCTGACTTCCAATGTAACTCTGGAGGTAGTCATTACACAGGTAAGGTTGAATGAGGCCACACAGGTGGCACCCATTTCTAGTAGGACTAGGGAAAGAAACACCAGAACTCCCCTCCCCTCCAATCTCCCACCCATATACACAGAGAGAAGACCCTAGGGGGCACAGTGAAAAGGCAGCTGCATGCAAACCAGGAAGAGAGGCCTCACTCAGAACCAAACCTCTGACACCTGATCTTGGATTTCCAGCCTTCAGAACTGAGGAAAACTGATGTTTATTGTCTAAAGTCATTTAGTCTATGGTTCTTTTATTGTAGCACAGTCTGAATAATACAGATTTCTGGACTAGCATGTGAGTTTCTGGTATAACAGTGAGCTGAAAATGTTGAAATAGTGTTGGAAGTATAAAATAGGTAAACTCAGGAAGAATTTAGAGATGTATCTAGAAATATTATATATTGCCTCAGTGAGTTTGGGTAGAAATATGGACATTAAAACTAATTCTGGAAAGAACTTCATTAAAAGAAAAGTAGTAGAAAAGGATTCTTTTAGTTTTGAGAATGCATCTGTCATCAAATAATAAAATGTTGACAGACATATGAAAATTAAAAGTGCTTCTAAGCCGGGCACAGTGGCACATGCCTGTAATCCCAGCGGCTCAGGAGGCTGAGGCAGGAGTTAAAAGCCAGCCTTAGCAAAATTGAGGCTCTAAGCAACTCAGTGAAACCTTGTCTCTAAAAAAATACAAAATTAGGCTGGGGATGTGGCTCAGTGGTCGAGTGCCCCTGAGTTCAATCCTTGGTACCCCAAAAATAAATAAAAAACAAATAGAATAAAGCACCTCTGGCCATGGGAGCAAATGTGGCCACTCCTAAAGGGTTCAGCATCAAATCAAAGGGGATTATTTGTAATCCTTAGAACTAGTGAAATTGACCTTGCTAGATTTTGAATTTGCTTAGAACCCATTACCCTCTCCTCATTCCAATTTCTTCTTTTTGAAATGAAAATGCCTACCCTCTGTTTGTCCTACCATTGTATTTTAAAATACATATGTTGTTTGTTTTCACAGTTCTGCAACTGGAAAGGAATTTTTTGAGATGCATTATACTGCAAGTCCTGCTCATACCTGATCACATCATTACTAATAAGACTTTGGATTTAAAATTAAGGTTGGCAAGCATAAAGTCTTTGGGAGTATTGGACTGGGAAGAATGTGAGAAAGGCATGCATTTGCATGGGTTGGGGCAGAGAATGGAATGTTATGGATTGAATTGTGCCCATCTTTAGATGCAGCCCCAACAACCAATGTAACTGTACTTGGAAACAGAACTGTTATGGTGGTAATTAAAATTAAATAAAGTCATACAGTGGGATCCTATTATGTCAGGTCCATTGTTCTTATGAAGAAAAGTAGGAGGAACCAGAACTCTCTGTCTCTCTGCATACACACGGAGAAAAAGATGGGAGAGCAAAGTAAGAAAGCAAACATCTGCAATACAGAGAGAGACCCACCAGAAATCAAAACGATTGACATTCGAATTTTGATGTCCAGAACTGTGAAAAGAAATATAACTCTGTTGTTTAAGCCAGCCAGTCTGTGGTATTTTGCTATGCCTTCCTGATCAGACTAATAGATGTTATTCACTTTGTGATTATCTTGGGAATAACACAATATCCTTAAGTCCTAATTATCTAATTTTAATTGGTAACAACTTCAGTTGGTACCAATGAGCTTTTCTTTCTCATTTATGTTACTATCTCGCAAATTAAATGATCACACATTGTATGCCCAATAACAAAGATCTGTAACTATTTTTATATATTTGTCCTTTAAATACTGTAGAACACAAAAAGGGGAGCTATAAAACCAAATCACAGTAAGGTATCTATTTACCAATGTGGTTGTTATTGACAGAGATCTTTATATCTTTAAATTCTAGCCTGTATTGTTTCTTCAGGATGTCTGCAGGCATCTCTTTGTAGTGGATTTCTTTGGCTTTGGTTTACATAGGGATACTTTAATTTTTCTATCATTGCTCAAGATGATTTGCAGGATATAGAATGATCATTTTTTTTCTTTCAGCACTTTAAACATATGGTTGAAATGCTTGCTAGTCTCCACATTTTTAGCTGAGAAATCAACAAATAAACTAAATGTGGTTCTCTTGTGCCTGATGAGCTGTTGCTTCTTGTTGCTTTCAAGATTTTGTCTTTGGTTTTCAACAGAGTTATTTATAGTATGTCTTGGTGTTGGTCTCTCCAAGTTTAAACTATTCGGTGTCCATTGAGCCTCTTTAATGAGTATAGTTTTGTTCAATCATCAAAATTGAGATGTTTTGGGCAGTATTTATTCCAGTGATTTTTCTGGTTCTTTGCCTCTCTCTTCGTCTTCTGGGATTTACACAGTGCATATGTTAGTTCACTTGGTGGTGTCAGGTTCCTTAAGGTCTGTTTACATTTATTAATTATTTTTATATGTATTTTTTCAGACTTTGTAATTTAATTTTCATCTTCAAATTTGTTGATTCTTCTATTTAAATCTGCAATTGAACCTTTCTAGTGATTTTTTATTTTAATTATAATACTTTTCACCTTCATATTTTAGTTTAGTTCCTTTTTATAAAGAAACTAAACTAAACTAAAATAAAATAAAATGCACCTGATGGTATTTTCATTTTTGCTGAGTATAATTTTTCCAGTTTCTTTTCATTCTTTGTCTCTGTTTTCCTTTAACTCTGAGATCATTTAAGACAGCTTTTAAAAGCCCTTGTCTAGTAGTGCAGATATCACAAATTCTTCAAGGGCATTTTCTATCAATTTGTGTTTTTTTTTTTCAAATGAAGCACAATTTCCTGTTTCATTGTATGCATATGACCTGTTGTCAAAAATTGGGTAGTTGAAATTGGGAATGGAACCACCATTTAACCCAGCTATCCTGCTCCTTTCTCTATACCCAAAGGACTTAAAAATAGCATACTACAAGGACACAGCCACATCAATGTTTAGAGCAGCAAAATTCACAATAGCTAAACTGTGGAACCAACTTGAATGCCCTTCAGTAGATGAATGAATTAAAAAAAATGTGGCATATATACACAATGGAATATTACTCAGCAATAAGAGAATAAAATCATGGCATTTGCAGGTAAATGGATGGAGTTAGAGAAGATAATGCTTAAGTGAAGTTAGCCAATCCCAAATAACCAAATGCTGAATGTTTTCTCTGATACAAGGAGGCTGACTCTTAGTGGGCTAGGGAGCAGGAGCATGGGAGGAGTAGACAAACTCTAGATAGGGCAGAGGGGTTGGAGGTGAAGGAAGGAGGCATGGGGTTATAAATGATGGTGGAATGTGATGATCATTATTATCCAAAGTGCAAGTATGAAGACACGAATTGGTGTGAATATACTATGTATACAACCAGAGGTATGAAAAATTGTGCTCTATATGTGTAATAAGAATTGTAATGCATTCTGCTGTCATATATAAATTTTTAAAATTGGACAGTTGATGATGATTAGAATGTGGCAAACCTGGAAATTAGATTTTCTCTCTTCCAATCTATTTTTCAACACTATGATTCATTATGGATGTTTCTGTAACTTTAAATTATTTTCAGATAATGTTTTGTCAGAGATTTATTTGAATGTTAAAAGCTGAAGCAAGCAATCAAATGAAAATCAACAAAGGTATAGGAGAGAGAGAGAGAGAGAGAGAGAGAGAGAGAGAGAGAGAGAGAGAGAGAGAGAGACTAGCTCTTGAGAACAATGTGCGTTCTGCTGTTGTTTGGTGGAAGTTCTACATAGTCTTTCTGGTCAGATTTGTATATGATGGTGTTTAAGTTCTCTCTGTTAATCTTACTTTTGTACTTATTGAGAAAGGGCTACTGAAGTCTACATTGTTTCATTTCTCCCTTCTGTTGCATTGATGTTTTCTTTATATAATTCGAAATGCTGTTTTTTGGCTTGTATGTGCTTGTTACCCTTCTGTTTTCTGTTTTTTTATTGTTGTTATTTTTTATTTTGAGACAGGACCTTGTTAAGCTTCTTAGGTCCTCCTTAAGTTGCTGAGGCTGGCCTTGAACTTCTGATCCTCCTGCCTCAGCCTCTGGAGTCACTGGGATTACAGGCATGCACCACTGTGCCCAGATACATGCTAATAACTTTTATATTTTCTTGGCAATTGACAATATTTTAAGTCCTTCTGACCCTTATACTAGTTTTTGATTTAAGGTCTATTTTGTGTGACAGTGTACCCATCCCCCATCTCTCCTTTATTCCCATATGCATTGTTACAACAACTTCTTCCATCCTTTGTTTGTTTGTTTATTTGTTGTGGTGGTGCTTTTAAGCATTTTTGGTTGTAGATGGGCACAATTCTTTCATTTTTTTAATTTATGTGGTGCTGAGGATCCAACCCAGTGCCTCACACATGGGAGACAAGTGCTCTACCATGAGCCACAACTTGAGCCCTTCTTCCATCCTTTATCTTTCAAACTACTTGTGACATTGGATCTCAATTGTGTCTGCTATAGATAGCATATTATTGGATTATGCTTTCAAAAAGTCCACTCTGCTAATCTCTGTATTTTAATTGAGTTGAATCTATTTATGTGTTAAATATAAGGCATGAGGAAGACTCACCTTTGTCCTTTTGTAAAAGAGTAAAGGTCCCTTATCTGAAGAGTTTGGGAGTAGAGGTGTTTTGAATTTTGATTTTTTTCTTTCGGATTTTGGAATATTTTCACATACATAATGAGACATCTTGGGAATGGAACCTAAGTCTAAACATGAAATTATTTATATATCATATACACTCCCCCCCCCCCCAAATAGCCTCAAGGTAATTGTATATGGTATTTCAATAATTTCATTTGTAAAACAAAATTTTGTGGTGTGGAATTTTTCACTTGGGCATTATGTTGGCACTCAAAAAGTTTTAGTTTTTGGACCACTTTGAACTTTGGACCTTTGGATTACAGATGCCCAACCTGTACTTATTTTTCATTTAAGTCTTGTTTCTTCCTCAGTTTCTCGATACCTGCTTTCTTTTTTCTTTACTTTTTCTAGGTTAGCATTTTGACTCCTCTTTCTGTATATATATTTTAGTTATTTTCTTGGTGGTTTTCTGGGAATAACAATTAACACCCTAAATTTATAACAATCTAGCTTGAAATAATATAGTTTGTCTTCAGTAGCATGTAAAAGTTGTGCTACTATATAATAAATAATAAAAAAGTGGATACTAAAAAAAATCAAAATTGCAAATATTTCTCTATACAGCATGTACCTGGTTATTGTTAGCTTTTGTTTTCTAGAGTTCTGATATATATTTTAAAATTTCTTCTTGTTTTTGAAGTAGTATGTGCCATGACAGGAATTTGAAATTACCTATTTCATTATTTTGCCATCATCTTTTCTTTTCCTGTATTTTTTCTCTAGTATACAATTAAAATGTCTAATATACAACTGAAAAATCTCTGGAAATTTTTATTATGCATATAAGAAAATCTCCAAGATACAAATAGTTCTTAGATTTGACATCAAAACATGGACCACAGTAGCTAAGTTGGGCTTCACCAAATGAGAACAAACAATTTTTTTCTCCCATGGAAGACTGTGTTATAGGGTGAGAAGTCAACCTATAGACCGGGAGAGAATACTTGCAAATCATATCTATCTAACGACCAGTTTGTGGAATGTATTAAAAACAAAGCTCAATACTAAAAATACAAAGAATATAATTGGGAGGAGGCCAAAAGCATAAAGGACATTTCATTTAAAGGATATGTGCTTGCAAGTAAGCACATGAAAAGATGTTCAGCATCACTTTCCATTAGGGAAATGCAAATTCAGACCACACAGCCAATAGAATATCTAAAAAATACTGCTACAACAAATCCTGAAAGACTGTGGAAACATTAGTCCTCACACACTATCATAAAATGGCCAAACTATAAAATGTAAAATTTCCAAATTTGTTGTGAAATGTTAGATTCACCTTGGAAAATTGATGGCATTCTCTTGTAAGATTCATATCCACGCATTTGAACTCTTGGTATCTATTGCGCAGAAAACTTTTATATGAAACCTAGACAAGAATTTTCATACTAGCTATGTATAATGACTCTAAACTATAAATACCCCATATTTCTTTCAATAGCCAAATGTATAAACAGACTGTGGCACATTAATACCATAATGAGGTAGTACTCAATAATGAAAAACAAAACAAAAAAATCACTAAAATATGCAATAGATTGCATGAATTATTGGGAAATTACATGTAGGAAACATCCAGACTATGGGTTAAAGTATTATTTAACTCTATCACATTTTCCATGACAATGTTTTTGAAATGGAGAGAAGAGTAGATGTTTCCAGAGACTGGGGTTGGGATTTGTAGGCCGAGGAAATGTGGATATAGTTAAAAAGGTAACTTGAGGAGTCCTTGGGTGTAAGGAACCTGTCTTTTATTGTCTTGGTTCTGCTGGTAAATGCACACAAGTGAGTACAAGTTGCAGTAGATTAATCTGAAATCTGATTAAGATTAGTAGATTCTGTCAAAGTCAATGTCCTACGAGGTACTATCATAGAAATAAACTCCAAAATTGTGACATAGATTTCCCTGTATTGTTTCTTATAACTGCATGTGATTCTACAGTTGTTTCACTAAAATTTCAATGAAAAAATATTTTTTAAATTGGCAAATTGGCAAAATACTTCAAGAAAAATTTCACCAAAGAAAAACGAAGGGGCCTGGGGATGTGGCTCAAGCTGTAGTGTACTCATCTGGCATGTACAGGTCACTGGGTTGGATCCTCAGCACCACATAAAAATAAAAGAAAGATATTGTGTCCGCCGAGAGCTAAAAAATAAATATTAAAAAAAAGAAAAACTAGGAATGCAAATATAATAATATCATGAAAGATGCTTTGCTTAACTTATCATTTGAGGAATACAAACTAAAACTTCAATGAGATACCACTATGCCATTACTAGAGTGGAATTGCAAATACCACAAAATGTTAATTTTAAAATGTAATGAGTTCTTTCAATTTATCTATATCTTTAAATTTTCTTATAATAAATAGTTGGGTAAAACAACCAAATACTTAAGTATTCTTTTTTTTTAACCTATGTTTTAGTTGTCAACAGACCTTTATTTTATTTATTTATATGCAGTGTTGAGAATTAACCCCAGTGCCTCACACATACTAGGCAAGTGTTCTAACACTGAGCCACAATCCTAGCCCAGTATTCTTTTAATTCATCTGTATCTTTGAATGTTCTTAGAACAAAATGTAGGTGAAACAGAATCTAACAGGCATGTTCCCACCAATAATAATTGGTAGTGTGTCAGGCGATTGTGTTTAAGATGTGTGTCTTAACATATTTGATGAATTGCAGGGATGCTGCCATTCGTGAAATGGGGCCATTTTTAAATTTTTACAAACTCCTTGATATCACCCAATATTTTGTGCAATGCTTTTACTTAAACCATTAAGAAGTTATTATTGCTACTGAATGTCCATAGTTTCAGATAAATTATGAAAAGATGACTATGTAAGTAGCAAATGATGTGAAGGCCTACTGGATGAAATTTCAAAATGTTCTACTTGATTTTAATTTTATGCTTCAGTGTTTCTGGTTTATATAATTTAACTAAAGGCAAATATGATACCTGGAACAAGTATTTTGTGGATTACTATTTATTTTTTTTTTTTTACCTTTTAAAGTCATTGTCCAATACAAAAGAAATCTATCATGTAATTATTAAAAAATGCCCAAATTGTATAGTTCATTTCATAGTAAAGCTTAAGCATCTAAGATCTTTTCTTTTTTAAACCATTTCTAGCCTTCTTATACAAAAATGTATTTTAATGAATTTCAATGCTGTTGGTAAGTTATAATTACATTTCATTCCACTTCTTTAAGGTTCTTTTACAAGAAGAGTGCTCTATTCTTTTTCAGTTAAAACATCAGAATATAAAGATTTCTGCTATACTTAACAGAAATTTTGATTTCTATTCATGTGTGTACTTGTGAAGCTAATTTTTATTGTACTGTGTATAACTTTAAAGGCAGAAGAACTTTATTTTTCAAAAGTTTTTTTTGAAAAAGTTATTTTTCATTTTTCTTCAATGTATTTGTGAACTTTTTCCATTAAATTTAAATTAGGCTCTTCTAAGAGCCTAGCGTTACATGTGCCTTTTTATTGATTGCAGAAGGTCTTATTTACAGAGCACATAGATTTTCATGATATATAATGGATGGACTGTCAAATGAATTAAATAAGCTCTTACTAAAGCAACTTGAGAATGAGTCAATGAGTTGCCTGAGCACATTTGGCAAGGACTGGCTTCAGATGGCGATTGAAACACTGGATTTTTTGAAAAATCTTATTTTTTTAGAGTAATTAAAGTACACAGCAAAATTGGGTAGAAGGTACAGAATTTTCCCACATACCTCCTACCTTACACACTCACATCTTCATTTTCAACAACTCCTACCAGGGTGGCATTTTTCTTCCAATTGGTGATACTACATGAGCACATTGTTCTCACCCCAAAGTTGTGAATTTACATTGGGGTTCACTGTTGGTGTTGCACATTATTCAGGCTTGATCAAACATATTATGACTTGTATTCATGATTATAGTCTCATATAGAGTAATTTCACTATCTTAAAATCCCCTGTAATTGATCCATTCACCCTTCCTTCCCCTAGAACCTCTCACAATCATTTTTAATGTTACCATAAACTTTGTCTTCCCCCGAATATCAGATAGTTGCAATCATATAATACATAGCATTTTTTGACTGACTACTGCCGCAGTCTCTGGCTGGGCACAAATCACGAGTCTCCACACAGCTTGTAGATTCAAATAGCAATTCTTTATTCCCGAACTCACACCGGCCGTCTACAAACACGCTCTGGGGGAATCCACGTTCTCTGCCCAAATCCACTTCTCCCAAATCCACTACTCTGCCCAAATCCAATCCACATGGGCTTCTGTCTCCCAAAATATACTGTCTGACCCTAAGCACTCAAGAGGAACTCAGCAGCAGGATACGCCCTATTCTAAAGGGGGAACACCCTAATCTCCTATTATGCTAAACTGCCCTATTCTAAAGGGGAAACACCCTAATCTCCTATTATGCTAAACAGCCCTATTCTAAAGGGGGAACACCCTAAACACGATCCTGCCCTGGTCCTTGAGCAAGGTCACCTTCAGAAGTCCTTCCACTAGACAGCATGGGAGTAAGCTGGCAAGGAATTTGTCATACCTACTTGGCTGATGGCTCCCAGCAGACTACTATCACTTAGTAATATGAATCTAAGTTTCCTGTATGTCTTTTCATGGCTTGTCATCTCATTTCACTCAACCATGTTGGTTACCATAACTTTATAATTAAAGTCTTGAAGTTGGTAATGATAATCCGCCAATTTTGTTCTCCTTCAAATATTGAATTGTCCATTCTGGGTCTTTTCCCTCCCCATAAAAATTTTAAAGTCATTGTGTTGATTTCCACAAGCTAAATTTATAATTTTTTATTGAAATCTCATTAAATCAGTTAATCAAGTGGGGGAAGAATTAGCATCTTAATAATATTGAGTCTTCTTATTATGAACATGAAATATATCTGCATTTTTAAATTTCTTCATTGATTTATTTTGTCACATTTTGGTAGTTTTTCTCACATAAATTTTAGAATATGCACCTAAGTTATTTATATTTCCTGGATGTTGTGTTAATCAGCTTTCATCACTGGGACTAAAATAACTGACAAGAACAACATGAAGGAGAAAAAAGTTTATTTTGTCTTATGGTTTCAGAGGTGTCATTCATGGTCAGCTGGCTGCATTTGATTGGACCTGAGGCCAGGCAGAATATCGTGGCTGTCAGGCATGATGGCACATGACAGTAATCCCAATAGCTCAGGAGGCTGAGGCTGGAGGATTTCAGGTTTGAAGCTAGCCTCAGCAACTTAATGAGACCTTATCTCAAAAAATGAAACAGGCTGAGGGGATGTGCCTTGGTGGTTAAGTGCCCTTGGATTCAATCCCTGATATGGAAGGGAGGGGGTAACAGGGAGGGAAAGAAAGGAAGGAGGGAGGGAAGGTGTAATGAAAACAAAAAAGAGCAGAACATCATGGCAGAAGGGTGTGGCAATGGAAGACTGCTCAGTTTGTGCCAACCAAGCACGGGTGAAGGGGCCAGATACCATGATCAGTCCTTCCAGGGCAAGGCCCCCCAGTGACTGACTCTCCAACTAGATCCCACCTCCCACTAGTTCATTCATCTATTAATGAATTAATCCACTGATGAGGTCACAGCCCTCATGATCCAATCACTGTCTAAGGCTCCAACTCTACGACTTGCTCCATTATCGACCAGGCCTCTCAATGCATTAGCTTTTAGGAGCCATTCTGTATCCTAGCCACACCAGACATTATTTAAATTCAGCCTAAATCTCCATAATTTAAATTCTTACATAGTGAACTGCAACCAAACATAGGCTGTAAACAAGTTGCAATCTAGTTAGTAATACATTCTGTAACACATAGCTGAGTCTCTCAACCATAGCAGTCAAGTTTCAGCCCATCACAGTTAGAAAATTGACCAGACTATGTCCGTATAAGGCAAATTCCTTCAATCTTTACCCAAATACTGTATATGCTGCAACCAATCACATAGTTTCTGTAATTTTCTTTAGTGGCAATATCTTTATTTTGTTTATTTAGATTTTCATGTGTGCTAGGCAAACAGCCTACCACTGAGTCACAACCCCTGCCCACGTCTATGAATTCTGTCTGACTACTTTTCTAGGTGGACCTCTCTGAACCTCTACTGATGATGTTGTCCAATTCATGAATCATTCTTTGCTTGAGTAAATTCTACTAAATTTAATTTATCTACAGTTTTAACACTTTGTTTCTGATCTTCATGGAAAAGTTTTGAGTTTCTGATCATTGAGTATGATGTTTGCAGAAAGTTTTTTATAATAGTTTTCTATCAGATTGAGGAAGTTCTATTCCTAGGTTTTTAAAGTTTGGATGAGTCAGTTTTTCTCAAGTGCTTTTCTCTATTGATATAATCATGATCATGTAAGTTACATTAGTTGATTTTTAAGTGTTGAACTCGCATAACTGTGATAAAACCAGCTTGGTTGTCATGAAATACTCTTTTATATATATTATTGGGTTCAATTTTCTGTTTTTTAAAAATGTTTTTGTATCTGTATCATAAAAGATAATGATCTTTAGTTTTCTGTTTGTTTGTTTGTTTCCCCATGAAATATCTCTATTTGATTTTGGCATTAGGGAAATGCTGGTCTCATAGAATGAGTTAGGAAGTATTCCTTCTGCTTCTGATTTTTGAAAAGAGATTGTGGAGAGTTGGTATAATTTCTTTCTTATACATTTGGTAGAATTTACTAGTAAATCTATCTTGGTTTCGTGTTTTCTGTTATGGAAACTTATTCTTTATTGATTTAATTTCTTTAAACATATAGACCTATGTAGAGCATTTATTTTTATGTGTGAATTCCAGTGGGTTATATCTTGAAGGAATTTGATTGTTTTCATCAAGGCTAATAACTTTGTGAGCATATAGTTATTAATAGTTTTATTTTGTTATTCTTTTATTTCTATTGAACTCTATACTGATATCCTGTCTTCTATATCTCACATTAGCAATTTTGTTCTCTTTCCTATTCTCTCAGTTAACCTGATTAGAAGGTTATTGATTTTGTTGACCATTATTTTAAAATTCCAGCTTTGATTTTTTAATTTTTCTCTATCAATTTTCTATTGTCAATTATCATTGATTACTGCTTTAATTTTTATTATTTCTTTCCTTTTGCTTACTTTACATTCAACTCATTCTCTTTTTTTTAGTTTCTTAAGTTTTTTCATATTTTTAAGTAATGCTTTTAATTCCATAACTTTCTAAGTACTGTTTTTGCAGAATTTCATAAATATTTATTAAGTTGAACTTTCATTTTGATCTCTCAAAATATTTAAAAATTTCTCAGTTTTCTTCTTTAACACAGAAATGTGTCAATTAATTTCTCAAGTCATACCTTATTTCAGACTTTCTTGTTTTTTACTCAGTGTTCTTTTCTTCTCCAGGATAACTCCTTCTAGGATATCACATCACATTGAATCTTCATATCCCCTTCAGCTCCTATAATCTGTGATAGTGTGTCAGATTTTCCTTGTTTTTGATTGAGTTGATAATCGTAATGAATAACGATGAGGTATCTTTTAACTATTCCCAATTGCTTTATACACATAAACACACACACACACACACACACACACACACACACACAAACAAACACATACACTCTTTTCTCATGTTTACATTTTAATTAGGGGTTTGGGGGAAGAAAAATGCTTTAATCATGTAGATAAAATGCCATTCTCAATACATGATGTCATAGGTACCTGTTATCAGTATGACTTGCCACTGTTGATATTGACTTGATTACATGACAGAGGTAGAGTTTTTCAGGTTTCTGTGATTAAAAGTTACTCTCCTCATCTTGCTTTTCATACTGTACTCTTCAGAAGGAAGCCTCTATTATCGATCCACATTTTAAGGGGTTGGGGGCTTTGCTCCACTTTTTAAAAGAGAGTATCTGCATGAATTACTTTAAATTCTTTTGTGTGGAAAATTTGTCCATTTTCCTAAATTAAATTTGTTCATTCATTCATTCATTCATGCCAGTATGTATCATGGATATAGATTTTACATTTCAGGTTTTAATCCAACATTACATAATTTATTGGGTTGTTTGAATTATTACAGAGTTAGAACTAGGAGATTTTATATTTGGCCTCTGTGCATCTTTAACCATCATTGTAGCTATTATTTGTTTGGTTGATTTTTAAGCATTTTGTGAAAGCCTTAATCCAATTAGTGAATCTCCTAATGAGATTAACTGAGTGGTAACTGGAGGCAGGTGGATTGTGGCTGGAGGAGTTGGGTCTTTGGGGGTGTTGCTTCAGAGTATATATTTGTATTTGGCAAGCAGATCTCTCTCTCTCTCTCTCTCTCTCTCTCTCTCTCTCTCTCTCTCTCTCTCCCTCTCTCTCTCTCTCTCCCCTTCCTGATTCTCATGTGAGCTGCTCCCTCTACCACACAGTTCTGCTTCACCTGGAGCCCCAGGGAATGGAGCCAGCTGTGCTCTATATATGTAATAAGAATTGTAATGCACTCTGCTGTCATATATAAATAAAAAAAATTACATAAAAAAGATGATTGAATCTAGATTTTTAGAGCACAAATATTATAAATGTTGGAAACAAAAGATATACCATGTTCTCTTTATTTTTGCTATCAATTATCTTTGTGTTTTAGAGGTTAATGTCTATTAACCTACATTTAATTCAATTTTTACAAAACTCCTATGCATGTGACTATAATGAACCATTTGGTAAAACTGGTAACAGTAAGTGATATTAATCATTCCTTAGTCATACTGGGAATCACCTGGATTAGCCAACATATTCTGCATATTGTAATTGATGATTATAATCTTTTTACTCCATTCATATGAATACATTCTGTTAGTGAATGTTTCTGACAGTAACCACTGATGCTCAGAATGGAACAATATTGAAAATTAACATTACCTTTACCATTATTTGACCAGTGATTCAAAATTTATTGGTATGGATTTTCAGAATATATTTGAGATAAATTATATTTCCTCTTACCAAGCATTGCATGGTAATCTCCTGGACTAGAGCTGAATTTCTCCGCTCACTAGTTATTAATACAAAATATATTAACTTTTTGATGGAGGTAGCAATCAACACTCCCAAATTCAAAGGTTATCTCCATTTAAGTCTTCAAAAAGTTCTAATTATTAATGGTGTACATTTGTAATACCTTAATTACTGACTTGTTAAGGAGAATACTTAATAAGTACCTTAATTACTGATTTGTTAAGGAGAATACAATTATTTCTATGGAGGAAAAAATAATTCCTGGTAAGAATTACAGGACAATACCTAGAGGAAAGAGAAAAATCCCACCAGAGAAATGAGATCAATTAATCTGCTGTTACTCAAATATCCATCATAGCCAATGTGTTACCATTAATGAATTTACAATATTATAAAGGAGAGAATATTTTTAAACATCCAAACATCTATCTTCTCAAAATAGGCTTTTCCATTACTAACTTTCAACTCTTTCATTATACACACCAGGGGTTCACAAAAGATGAGTTTCTATTTCTTAATCCAGCTGCCTGAAAGAGGCCACAGGACAGAAGTCAATTCATAAGTCACAGTGGTGCTGGCTATAGTTGTTGCTTTTATAATTTAAAGCCATAAGTGATAGCTCTGCAGAGAGCTCAGTAATCCTCAGGGTGACTGTGGATTGGTTGTTACACTATTAAAAAAGAAGCCAGAGACTTTCCATTTTAAGAAACACAAGGGGGGCTGTGGATGTGGCTCAAGCGGTAGCATGCTTGCCTGGCATGCTCGAGGCGCTGGGTTCAATCCTCAGCACCACGTACAAATAAGATAAAGATGTTGTATACACGGAAAACTGAAAAATAAATATTAAAAAAATTCTCTCTCTCTCTCTCTCTCTCTCTCTCTCTCTCTCTCTCTCTCTCTTTAAGGAAAAAAAAAGAAAAAGAAAAAAACAAGAAATGGAAGGGGCTAAAGGAAAATTCCATAGCTTAATTTGGAGATTAGCAGTTAGATAACAACAGCAGAAGTTAGAAAAACGATCAGGAAAGCCAGCACAAATGTGCCTTCTCTGCAACATGGCTGTATTTTCTTTCTGTTTCTCTTTAAACTATTCCTGCTTGAAAATGAACAAGTGTAACAATGTCAGATCAGGTGAGAAAAGCCAACATTTTAATTCAATAGCCTTTAGAAGAAACCAGTCCTGTGACTAAGTTGCTTTTTACTACTGACAGCTGTTTTCTCATTAGAACACAGATCATATTAATACTTTTTAAAAGTTCGGATTGAAATATCATGTCTCATGTATACAGTTGAAAAATATTAAGAATCATGTAAAGGTTTCATCATCTGTTCTATAAAATCTTTTTTTTTCCCTCAACTGCTTTTAACCACACTGGGAAATGGTTTCTTCCCACTTCTCTTAAAACAAATTATTTTGCAAGTAATTTTCCTTTATCTTGGTCTCATATATAAATTATCTTCCTTTCACAGTGACATTAATTAAGTCATTATATTTCTGGGTAATGAGCTCAAGTATTACCTGAAGAAAATCTTGTATTAAAATCTTGTATTCACAGCTACTCCAAAAATCCTCCTTAACCAATTTATTCTTCCCTCCCTGAGTAGTATTACAAAACCCTTTGTAGGTTCAACATACTTGCATTCTGTTTCACAATCATTGGAACTGGATTGGACAATGGTCTGACTTCTCAAGTGATCTGAGATAGGACATGTCTTGAACTCATTGTTATTCAATGTTCTATGTTAGGGGGAAAGGGAGTAAAGGAACAAGAAGGAAAGAATTTAAAATGAATTGGTTGGTTTATCTTCATTCACTTTTTTTTTTAATCTATCCAAAGCACTGTGAGGTGGTATCATTCTTATCCTTCTTCAGATGAGACAACCAAGACCTTCTTGAAATAATGATTTGCAGTTAAATGCTCTACAAAGTACATGTATGAAGACTTGAGTTGGGTGTCAACATACTTTATATACAAACAGAGATATGAAAAATTGTGGTATATGTGTATTAAGAATTGTAATGCAAAAAACAAAGACAAAAGTACATGTATAAAGGCAAAAATTGGCATGAACATACTTTATATACAGACATGAAAAACTGTGCTCTATATGTGTAATAAGAATTGTAATGCATTCCACTACTGTTAGAGTCTATAAATAAGTCTGGATGGCGCCTGGCAAAATGCCAGAGGCAGTGGTTTGTGAAGTAACGCCAGCGAGAGCCATTAAGTGTGGAGATTCCTTATTGGTTGACTGCTGTATCTAGTTTATGCTAATTAAGATAAGCTGTGTGGAATGTATATATACCCCTCCTGTCCTACAATAAAGGGCTCCCATTCCTGCTGTATCAAAGTACACAAGTTGCTCTTCACCCCCGGTTATTTTGCTGCAGCCGGACTGCGGCACACTACTGTTGTGTATTTAAAAAAAATTAAAAATCAATAAAGATAAAAAAAAGAAATAATGATCTGCCTGAAATCACATAGCTAGTCAGTGATGGGTGGAAACAGGATTTAAATGTGATTCTCCATGACATCAAAGTGCATTGTTTTTCTCTGTGCTTCTGGTGTATTTGAGTGCCCAGCATGGATTCTATTCTTTATTCCTTGGATCAGATGTAATAATTATATTCCATTTCTTGGATCAGATTTGATTACTTCCTGGATCGCTCTTTATTCAAAAAACAGGTTCTAAGATGCATAATATGTGAGTGACTATCATGCTAGCTCCTTGACCACTCTGCAAACATCATATTCAGGGTTTTATTCACATCTCCAGGACAGGACACTCTGGACAGCCTCACAGCACATCATGTGGAACATAGTTGTACTGAGGACTCTAATAAAGCCCTATTTAATGTATAATAAATATAAGCAAAGGAAAAAGAGATAGTGACAGGTATTTAATCTTGGAAAATGATAGTCTAATAGGTTTGAGTATATTTAAAAATTTTTTGGTGTGTTTTTAGTCATCGATGGACACAATACCTTTATTTTACTTTGTTTTATTTTTTTTTTATTTTTATGTGGTGTCAGGGATTGAACCCAGTGCCTCACACCTGTTAGGTAAGTTCTCTACTACTGAGCCTCAACCCCAGCCCCTCGAGTGTATTTCTTTAATGAATATCTGAAAACTCTTAATAAAGTAATTATGTGAAAAGACATTTCCAAAACAGTTGACAATGTAACATTATATATCAATTTTGTTTAAACATTTTAAGAAATTCTTGTTTTCCAATCACTCCTCAGTAAACACTGGTTTATCTTAACAAATGGAATCTGTAAACATTTGTGTATCTTTTCCTTGACCCACAGTATGTACTGTAGTTCCTCAGTATCACAACCTCTCCCTACTGTATTCCATTCGATTCTTCTACTCTTTATGACTCTGTTATGGTTCTGGTATGAGGTATCCCCCAAAGCCCCCATTTGGAGGAGAACTGTGAGAGCTGCAACCTAATCAGTTCATCTGAGTTTCAGTGGACTGACTGGCAAATGGGGCATAGCTGGAGGGGTTCAGTCACTGGGGGCATGCCCTGGAGAGGATGCATATCTGCCCCATGGCCCCTGGCCCCTCTTCCCTTCCTTGATGTCATGAGGGGATGGATTTCCCTCCATCACACTTTCCATGACATGCCACTTCACCTTGGGCCCAGAGCAGTGGAGCTGGCTATTTATGGACTGGGACTTTGATACTGGGAATCAACACAAACTTCTCTTTCTCTAAGTTGTTCTTGTGTATTTTGGAGACACAGAAGCTGACACAGCTAACAGACTCTGTTCTGAAATGTGCTTATCACTTCTTACAAGAAGAACAGCTGTGGGGCTCAACTGAAATCTTATCTAATAAACTGCCTTTTGACTAATTGGAGAAGATTTCATCGTTTTGGAGTGGCTCCAAAGCTGGCAATGAAACTGCTCCTCTTCACACATGTTCTTTGCATTCATATCTTCCCTCTAATCCCTGTTCTAGTGTGGTGTGGTTGGAGCTTGAGCCAGATTTACGTGACTGGTGCCAAAATGTTTTTGCTTGTTGAGTAAGGATTGATTATCAGGGACATAGGGTACCCTTGAAACTAAGCCACCGAAGAAGCTATAATGCCTTCTCAGAACCATCTATCTTCTCAACAGACTTCTTTGACAATGGATAGAAGCACTTTTCTGCTGGTAAGAATAGAGTTTAACCTCAGAAACCTGCTCAATGTTAGAGACTGTCAGAAGTTAGCACAAACTCTTAACCTCTATCTTCTACCAAAATGCTGTGTTCAAAAAATTGTTTCACTTTTGGGCATGGTTCAAGGTATTGGATATTGTTCTAAAAAGATAAATTTTATTTGTTTCATGAGTTAAAAATGTTGTAGCATAAATTGTATAACTGCTTAAAAGTTTAAATTTATGTGCTGGCATATTTTAGAACTGGGATGACTATATAAGTTAGAGTCATAGAGCCATTTTTTTCTGTAAGTTTTTAATCATATGTATTTCATCCATAAGGATCACCTTTAATTATCAATGTCTGAATAAGTAACTAACTTGGAAATGACTATCTTAATAATTTATTCACATTATTATCTAAAGGGAGTCTCATATCAGAAATGAAGAACAAGAATATTTTAATGGACAACAAAGATTTTCTCCTAGTGTATAGGCTGTCTTCTTATTCTTAATTGTTTCCTTTACTTTACAGAACCTGTGTAATATGAGGTCATTCCACTTATTAGTTCTTGGTTTTATTTCTTGAGCTTTAAGAGTCTTATTAAAGAAGACAATACCTGTGCCAATGTGTTGTGATGTTGACCCTGTTTTCTTCTATCAATTGGCATATTTCTGGTCTAATCAATAGGTCTTTAATCCACTTCGAGTAAGTATTTGTGAAGGATGAGAGAGATCTAGTTTCATTCATCTATATATGGATATTCAGTTTTCCTACCACCGTTTGTTAAAAAGCTGTCTTTTCTCCAACTTTTGTTAAGGACCAGATGACTGAATCTATGAGGATTTGTCTGTGTCTCCTGTTCTCTTCAAACAGAAGAATAATATTCACAGTATATGAAGAAGTCAAACACTTAACATCAAAGAAACAAATAACCTAATCAATAAATGGGCAAATGAAGCAATGTTTATCATCCTTAGTGACCAGAGAAATGCAAATCAAAATTGTACTGAGATTTCATTTCACTCCAGTTAGAATGTCAGTCATCAAGAATACAAATAATAATTGCTGGTGAGGATGTGTGAAAAATACGTACTCATACATTGTTGGCAGAGCTTCAAATTTGTATGACCACTTCACAAAGGCGTACAGAGATTCCTCAAAAGATTAACATTGGAACCATCGTATGACTCAGCTATCCCACTCCTTGTTATTATCTGAAAGAACTAAAATCAGCAAATTTTAGTGATACATTCACACCAATGTTTATAGCAGCACAATGCATAAGTGAAAAGTTATGGAGCAAGCCTGGGTGTCCATCAACAAATAATAGATAGGTGTCCATCAAGAAATAGATAAAGAAAACGTGGTATATATGCACGATAGAGTTATATTCAGTCATACAAAAGAATGAACTATATCATTTGTTGGTAAATGGATGGAACTGGAGAATATCATGCTAAGTGAAATAAGCCAGACTCAGATAGTCAAGAGTTCAATGTTTTTTTCATATGCAGAAGGTAGAGAGAAATAAGGAATTTTGATAAAAAGGTTGTAGTGGTGAGGATGTCATAAAAACAGTAGGGAGAACAGTTAGGTAGACAAATAGAGGTTTATTGAGCTCACTGCTTTGGAGGCTGGGAAGTCTAATGGTACAGCACTGGCCGGTGCCCAGTCTCTGGTTGTGGCCTCATGCTGTGCCAGAAAATAGCGGAGGCTACCACATGACAAGACAGAGCATGTGTGCCTGCTCAGGTCCCTTTTCTTCTACAGAGTCAACCAGTGCCATCATGGGGCACCATCTTCACTTACAACCAGATCTAATCCTAATTACCTACTGAGAGCACCATCTCCAAATGCCAATGGCAAACCAATTTAGGGTCACGTTGTCTACACATGAACTCCTGGTGGACACACTTGAACACCAGCAAGGGCATGAGTCATAAGGCGAGATCTCACATCCTCATCTCATTAAATGATCAACAAGCATCTCATCACAGTCTATGGCTTGTGTTTCTTTGTTTTCCCACTGATGGTGTCATTTTCAACTGACATTAAAAAGTTTTGATGAAATCCAATGTGTAGCTTCCCCCTCTGTCTTTGCACCAGGGATTAAACCCAGGGGCTAATAACTATCAAGCCATATCCCCAGTCCTCATTTATTTTTTATCTTTTTTTCCTTTGGATGGCATATCTTTTATATTATTCAACTTTTCATTGCTAAAATGAAATATATGAGGAAGGTAATTTATTAAGAAAATAGGTTTACTTAGCTCACGGTTTTGAAGTGGGAAGTTCAAACAGGATTATGCAGGCTCTGGTGAGGACCCCCATAGTTTGCATTACATTATGGCAGGAATGTTTGTGTATCTCTCCATCTGTGAGGTCTCTTTCCCTCTCCTCATAAAGTTTCCAGGATTTATCAAGAGAACTTCACCCTAATGACCTTTTCGAATCTAATACTTTCCCAAGAAACCCACCTTCTTACTACCATTAAAATAGACTTTGGGGATTAAATTTCTGTATGATTTTGGGGACAACAATATTCAAACTACAGTATTTTTTGCTTGATCCAAAGACATAGAGTTTTTTCCTTTTAATTTACATTTTATAATTTTTGCTCTTATTGTTAGGTCCCTGACTCATGTAAATTATTTTTTGCATCTGATACAAAGTAGGATCTAAATTTATGATTTTTCTTGTGACTAACTGACCCAGAACCATTTGCTGAAACGACTGTCTTCATAGCTTGAAACTTTGATTTCCCCTATGTCCATTTGTTAAAGGCTTAGTTTCCAGGAAGGTGCTATTAGAAAGCGTTGAAACCTTTAAGAGGCAGGGTCTAGTGGGAGGTCCTTAGGTCATGGGGGGTGTTCCCTTGAGGGGAATTGTGGAACTCTGGCCTCCTTCTGCCTCTTTGCTGCTTCCTGACCATGAGGTGAGAGGTTTTTATCCACCTTACACTCTTGAATGATGTGCTGCCTTAATACAGGCACAAAGCAACGGAGCCAATTGATCATGAATCGATCATATCTGAAACTATAAGAAAAAAATAAACATTTTCTCTTTACAAGGTGATTATCTCAAGTATTTTGTTACAGCCATCAAAAACAGACTAACATACTGTCCTTTCTCCTATTGAATTTCCTTGGAAAATTTGTTGAAAATCAAGTGACCAGAAATATAAGAATTTGTTTCAACATTCTCAATCTGTTTTATTGATCTGTATGTTTCCTTTTATGCCAGTACAAACATTATTCATTTTTTAAAAAATTTATTTGGGGTTTGCATTATCATATAAAATTCAAATATCAGCTTTAATATTGATAGAGAGAATTGCCATCTGGAAAATATTGAGTCTTCAAGTAGATAAAAATGGGACACTTCTTCATTAATTCAAAACATCATTGATTTGGGTATTGTTTTGTAGTTAGCAGTGTGCATATATCATACTTATTGTAAATTTATTTCTAAATATTTTTTTTCTGATGCTATTAGAAATAAATCTGTTTTCTTAATTACATACTGATTCAATCCCTGTGTATGGGATACATTGTTTTTCTCTTTCCTCTCTCAAAATTTTTCTCTTTGCCTTTGATTTTTAAAGTTTGATTATAATGTGTCTAAAGTTGGCTTCTTTATACAATTATCTATATGAACCTGCAAACCTCAAACATTCTATAAGTTTTCTTTATTATTTTTTCTCTGTATTTTTTAGTTGGGTGGTTTCTGGTGACCTATCTTTAAATAATTCTTTTCAGCATCTTGAATCTCCTAGTGAGTTCAATCTTTCCAGTAAAATTTTAATATTGGTTGTTGTGCATTTTCCTTCTGGAATTTATACTTAGTTCACTTTAAAAAGTTCTTTATTATAATTTCTCTTTTTGAGACATTATCATCTTACTTTCATTCAGTTCTTTAAATGCAATTTTCTGTAGGTCTTTACACACACACACACACACACACACACACACACACACACACACTCTTAGCCACTGAAAGACAATATCAATTGATTTTATTTTCCAAAGAATATATCAATTTTTTGTTCTTTGAACATCTTGCAATTTTTTTTATTGAAAATTCACCATTTTAGATAATATACTGTAGCAATTCTTGATTTTCTTTTCCCTTTGTATGTATATATTTTTTGTCTGTTTTTCAGAAGGTAACTTACCTAGACAACATCCCCTATGGCATGTCTCTTCATAAATTTTTTTTTTAGTTCTTGTTTTTATTTTTAAGCCTGTTTTTTTTTTCAGAGCTTGCCCTTGTATCAACACAGCTTAATGGTGATACAAAGATTGGATATCTCAGTTTTAAAGATTCGGTCTGCTGCTGATGGATGTGTGTAATCTGGAAGGTTCATAAACTTCAGACACTTTTTTCTATCTTTTTGTGTACACAGATGATGTTACTCAACGATGTATGGTGAGCTTGGTCCTCCTCTGATCTCATACTTGCAAGCAACTTTGCAGAAGGTCCAGGATATGTATAGAACTCATCAAGTCCCATGGTGGCTCTCATTTCCTGAATCCCCCCTATGTGGCCCATTTGCTGAACTTTGTTTTCACGCCAACCAGAACTGCAACCCCAGGCTGGCTGAGTGCTGACCATTCTCAGTTCTTAGAACATGGAGGTTGCTGCTGTAACCGACTGCTCTGCTCTGCTCCAAATTCATTGAACTCCCTTTGGCAGTAAATATTGTGATTTTATAGCTTATTTCTCCCCTGAATAATCAGCAAATTGGCTAGTTTAGGAAGTAAGAGAGAATGTGGGTGCAGTCCTAGGCAGGAACATCTTTCTTTCCTTCTTTTCTTAATTTTAAATGATTAAGAACTTGTCAATCTGTTGTGTGACATGGGCGGATTTCTAGAGTGTTGCTATGATTATTTTGCGGGAAACTTTACTGGGAGAATTCTTTTTGTTTTCTTTTTTTTTTCATTATTTTTCATGATGTGTTATAGTGGTATTTAATGGTGGAATTTGTTGTTACATATTTATAAATTCATGCCATATAACAATATAATTTGACTAATGTCACTTTTTCTGCCATACCAGCAGTCTTGACTCTGTGCCTTTATTATTATTATTATTATTATTATTATTATTATTATCAATAGTAGTATCAAGCTTTATAGTTACACATAATAATTGGGGCTATCCTGACAAACTCATGCATGTGTCGCCTCTGTGCTTGAAAAAACTGCTTTATTGAGATTTAATTCACATATAGTATAATCCATTCACTTAAAGTATTCAATTAAATGATGTTTCAAATATTTAAAGAGTTGTGCTACCATCACCAGTCAATTTTGGAATATTTTTGTCACCTCACGAAAATCCAACAAACAAAATCTCACACCCCATAGCTACCATCATTCCATTACTACTGCCGCTGTTCACTAAAAGCCCTAAATAGCTATTAATCTGCTTTCTGACCACAGAGATTTCTTCATTCTGAATTTTCACATGAACAGACTCATATAGTAATGTGTTCTTTTGTGACTGACCCTTCTCTCTTAGCACGTTATTTCCAAGCTTTATCCATGCTGCTTTACGACTCAGCACATCATTCCTTGTTTATGACCAAGTAATATACTACTGTGTGGGTGTGCATATTTTGTTTATTCATTCATACAGTGAGGAACATTTTGATTTTTCCACAGTTGGGCTGTTATGAATATGTTGCTATACATGTGTGTACAAGTGTTTGGGTTTTATTTACTCTACCTTTTGCCTGATCCTGAGGACCCATTGATCTTCTCTCTTTTGTAGCAGTTGGTCTCACTATCTTCTAATAATCTTTTTCCCTTTCAGTTTTAGGGGTGGTAAATGCTCCCTATCTTGACAGTTCTGTGGTGATTAACCATGCTCTGTTTTCCTTATCCCTGTTTCTTAAATATAGGAAATAATCTTTACCTTAATCTTTCCTTGATTTTCACACTTTAGTATACCAACTATTTTCTGTGAAGACTCTGGTTGGTACAAGCTCTTGTTAGGCTTGACATAAAGGGGAAACCCATAGCTAATTTTCTCATATTGAATGAATCTGCAATTAAACCCCTTTGAGGACATGTTCTCAATGACCTAATGACCTCCCACTAGACCTTACTTCTTAAAGGGCCACACCACCTCCCATTACCAGCACCCTGAGGACAAAGTCTTTACCTGTGGAATTTTAAGGAACCCTTCATCCAAACCATAATGAAGGGCATGCATCATTTTTTCTTTTAATTCATATTGTCAAGTTGTCTTCCAGGAAGAAACTTCACTAATTTAAAACTCTTTGGTAACGTGCTGCTTCAATATCTTTATAAATAAAGACAATTATCTAGTTTTATATCTTTGTAAATTTGCAGGATAATAGTTTTATTTCCTTATTATTATGATATTTTAAATTATATTCATCATTCAATTTAAATTCTTCTTTTATGATTAGAATTTTTTTATAACAGGCAGGAGTTAATATTTTACTGTACTTATATTTTCTTCTGATTTGTCATAGTATCTCTTTGCATATGAAAGCTATAACCATTTCTTTTCTCTCTGATTTATAGGAAAATACTTTTCCCAATATATTTTTGCATTATAATGTTTCCAATTCAGAGTTTTTCCATTGCATTTATGATTTGAAAAGTGTTTCTCAAAGTCTCATTAAAGAGCCCACTAATTTTCTACCTAATTCTTTATGTTTCCCTTTTTACTATTAATTTCATTATTCAACTGTGTACTATAACTGAATATAGAAAAATATGTAATATCAGACAAACTTAAGAAAATAATTTTATTTTCCAAATATATGGCAAATATTAAAAATCAACATATATTGAGTAAATCATTCTTTCCCCATGAATTTTTGATGTAATCTCTCTGTATATTCTCCCTGCTATTCTATTTTACATCACCCAGTATATATTTTACTGTGTTCTTACTAATATGCCTATTATGTTCATTATCATTGAATACAGTGAATGCTTTTTAATTATTATCTTTTTCCCCAAATTTTCCTATTCATTGCTTCAGGTAAGTTTTGGATTAATTAAAGCTAAATTTGAATTAAAAATTCTGAATTTAGGTAAGGGTCTGATAAATAGAGTAAAGAAATATTGAAATCTCCATAATTTTTACTCTTATCTATTCTACACTGATTTTATGTGTGTGTGTGTGTGTGTGTGTGTGTGTGTGTGTGTGTATTTATTTATTTCTCTCTCTCTTGAATTTCTATCTTTTAAGTTCATATAGGGTTAATCCTATTGTTTCTTTTTTTTTTCTATTGTGAATAGAATTGGATATTATCTTCTCATATGGCATTACAGCATGATGATATATAGAAAACACTGTCTTAAATTATGAAACTCAAAACCTAAAGTAATCATGACTTAATAAGATTTAGCATCTTCTCTGGAGAGTTTCATCGGTGTACTAAAGGCACACCAATTTTTTAATAATATAGTGTTTACTGTAAAGAACTCTATTATCTTTCCAGTTTTCAATCATCATACAGCTAGAATGAGGGTCAGAAATGGTGAAAGGCATTTGTGACCCAATCTCTGTGTGTTTGTTTCAGGACAAAAGTTACCTGCTACATACTGGCTCTTATACAGTTGTGGTGCTCCATTTCTCGACCTTATTAATTAGTTCTTCCTTTTACCTACTTGCTCTTTCTGTCAAACAAGATATTTGAAGTGTCCTTTACAATTTTCCAAGATTTCCTGTTGGCTTATTTTTGTTCACACAGCTCTCTTGCTCAAAATTCCCCTTTTGTCATTTTGTATCTAAATCCCAGCTATTTTTTAGGGATTAACTAAAATTACATTTTATCCATGGAATCTTGCTTAATGCTTTTAAATACAAATAACTCTCCTCTCACTTGTCAAAGCACTCTGAGTTCTTATTGTACCAATTTAGGTGTTAAGGTTGTGAGCAACAGTATGGCCTTCTACTTAGGCCAAAAGGAAAAGATTTAAGGCAGCTCACAAATCAAAGGAAGGAACAGAGTCAGACTGTTCTGGAGAGGTAAAATCTAGGAATAAAAGAAGAATTAAATCAGACAAGAGTCTCTCCTAGTTACAAAAATCATCTCAAAATGGATTAAGGACAGATGCAAACTTTAAACTGTGAAACTACAGGAGAAATGCTTCACAATATTAGACTGAGCAAAGATTTTTTGGACAAGACCTGAAAAGTACAGGAATAAAGGCAAAACTAAACAAATGGGCTTATATCACACTGTAAATGGGGTTGTATCAAACTATAAATCTTCTGCATAACAATGGAAACCATCAAGAGCACAGAGACAACCTACACAATGAGAAAAAAATATTTCCAAATTAGTCATCTGTAAAGGAGTCAATGCCCTGAGTACACAAGGATCTGAAAAACTTCAGTGAGGAAAAGACAAATAATGCAATTTAAAAGTGGGCAATACAACTCAATAGACATCTCTCAAAAGAAGGATGGCTAACAAGTACATGAAAAAATTCTCAACATTGCAGGGAAAGGCAAATAAAAACTGCAATGAGATATCACCTCCCCGGAGTAACAATAGCTATTATAAAAAAAGACTAAAAATATCAAATCCTGATCAGGATGTGGAGAAAAGAAAAACCTTGCACACTGTTGACAGTAATGCATATTAGATCAGGCATTATGGAAAACAGTACAGTTCCTCAAAATATTAATAGCCTTGCCCTATAATCTAGGAATCCTAGGTATGTAACCAGAGAAAAATGAAATCAGTGCATTGAAAATACTTCTACAGCCCCATGTTCTTTGCAGCACTATTCACAATAGCCAAGAAATTGAAACAAACTAAATGTCCATCAACTGATTTGGATAAAGGAGACATGTTACATATGTACAATGGAATGCTATTCAGCCATATGAAGTACGGCCTTCTTTCATTTGTAGCAACACAAATGGAACTGAAGATCAATATGATAAGTAAACTAAGCCAGGCACAGAATGACAAGTACCATGGGATCTCACTCATGTGGAATCTAAAAAAGTTGATCCCATAGAAATTGAGCATAGAATGATGGTTGCCAGAGCCCTGGGGGAGGTAGAGTTGGAGAAGTTGAAGAAAGGTTGATTGGTGTACTAACTGATAGATAGGAGTAAGAAGATCTGGTGAGAGATTGCAGAGCAGGGTGCCTAAATGACAATAACATGCTCTCCATTTCAAAAATCCAGAAGAAAGAATTTTGAAAGTTATCAGCATAAAGAAATGACCAAAGTTTGAGGAGACAAATATTAACCCAATTTAAACATGCAATGTATACGTGAATTCAAACAGTGCCCTGCTAATAGGTAGAATTTTCATGTTTTTCTAGAAGAGGAGAAGAATAAAAGGTAGACTTCTTTAGGATACTCTTAGAAAGACTCAAGGCCAATCATTTTCCCTCCTTGTCAGTAAGTTAAAAATCTCTAAAAATATATCTGATTGTCCTAGCTGGGGGTCAAGCCACCACACCCTGTGTAAAAAAAGACAGGATATCCTGATGGATGGGCCCTCAAGAATGGAGTTCCACCAAAGCAATGGGAAGGAGGTGATTATTTCATGGACTGTAGGCCATTCAGTTAATGAAAAAAGGAGAATGAATGCTAAGAAATAAGAGAGAGAGAGAGAGAGAGAGAGAGAGAGAGAGAGAGAGAGAGAGAGAGAGAGCCAGGAGATCTTTGGTACTCAATGTCTCTTAGCTTGCATAGATATATTGGTAAGTGTCACTTTTTTATTTTTATACATTTTTTATTTTTATTTATTTATTTTTTATTAGTTGCTCATGACAATATAATGATTTTGACATATCATACATTTGATTCAAATGGTGTATGAATTCTCATTTTTCCACGTGTACAGTTTGCAGGATCACATTGGTTATACAGCCATGTGTATACATACAGCAATACTAGTGCCTATTTTATTCTGCTGCCCTTCCTGTCTCCCCCTCCCCTCACCTCCCCTCCCATCACCTCTCTCTACCAAATCTACTGTGACACATTTCTCTCTTTTTTTTCTTCCCCCTCACATCATCATACATGTATCTTGTTTTATCTATCTTAGGATCTTTACCACATCAAGAACATCAATACACACACACACACTCACACACTCACAATTGCTTACTAAGCATGAAAATATATAAATCTGACTTGACTTTTTTTTAGAAGGTGAAACACTAAAAGAAAACCCTAAACAAATTCTTTGAGCAACATAAATAGTATAAAGTTGAAGGAGTTTCCCATTTGTGTTCCCCCAAATTCAAGTGCTAGAATCAAATCTCCTGTGGGATGATGTTAGGAGGTGGCACCTTGGAGGGTGATTGGGTCCTGAGGGTTCCTCTTGAATGGCACTGGTTTCCTGGTGCTGGAGAGCTGTTCAGCCCCTTCCACCACGTGAACATGCAGTGAGAAGGAGCCATCACTAAGCCAGGAGACAACCCTTACTAGACACAAGCTGTCAGGGCCTTAATTTTGGATTTCCAGCCTCCACAACTGTGAGAAATAGTTTCTGCTTAAATGTCACCTAGCTTGTCATATTTTGTTAGAGAAACTTCAATAATCAAGACACAGCTTCATTTCCATTCATTGTATTCAGTTCTTGAGGTATTTTCTTTTCCTCACCTTTACATTTCACATTCATTAATTTCCTAAGAATTTTTATTTATGTTCAAAAAATATTCTCCTTCTTTAGAATTTACCTGAGATTACAAAAAAAAGAGTTCTTCCCTAATGGACATATCTTCCATATCATCCTCTGTTACCCATTTGTCTGTGACAAATGAGAATAAACTGGAGAAATTATTTATAACCTTATTTAGATTGTGGGCTTAATAACTGGCAATACCTGTAGACAAATGTTTTAATTTATTAATTTGAAGAATTTTATTTATTCATTTTTTCATGCAAATACTTAGAACTTTTGTATGCATCTCTTAATAGAAATCTGGGAGTTTCAGTGGAAGGATCAAGTTCCTATTGCATTGAGTTTGCGGTCTAGGAGGGGGCTGTGTGGAAGAACAGTCCAACAGATCCATGCTGGTTGATGACAACTATATTTGGAACATGTACAAGGAACTATGAGAGTAAATGGGCATGTGTCTCAGCTCAATCTGGAGATGCAGAGCTAGGAAAGTGAGCTGGAGCAGGAAGTCAATGACAACCAACCACTGAAGGTCAGTGCAGTTATCCAGGTACAGAAGGAGTCCAGGAAGAAGGAGCTGGGCCATATACACAGGAGTTATAAGAAGGCATGATGTATTTAGGGAATTTCATAAATTTCGGTTTTTATTTTATTTATTTGTTTTATTCACTTATGTAGAATTCGGTGTCTTCCAGACTGATCCAAGTGTTAATGTGCTGATTCATCTAACATTCTTTCATGTACTTTTAGATCTACAGTTGGCCAATTAATAGCCTGAAGATTGAATCTAACCCACTGCCTGCTTTCCTAAGTAGGGTTTTATTGGAAAGACACGCCCATTTTTTTATGTGCTACCTACAACTGCTTTGATGTTACAATGCAAAGGTGAGAAATAGCAAGAGTGATAATATGGCCGCTCTTTACATAAAAGGTTTGCCTAATGCTACTGTGGACCCCAACCTGAGGGGGACACATAAAGCTAAAGTGAAGAAGGGGCAAGCTGTGGAAGCTGCCAATGTAGTGAAGACTGATTTGTTAGGACATTACAATTAAGGGGGTATAACCATACCCCCCAAACCACATAATTAGCAGAGTCTCATAAAACCTGCCCAGGAGGAACTAGCAACTTTTCCATCAGAATATGGCAATACCTCATGTTCTACTCAGCTCTAAAATGTACCTGCATCTGAGGATTCTGTTGATTTGGGGACTGAAGCAAAACAGTTTCTGGATTCAAAATTTCATCTCATCATAGATAAAATGATGCTTGCACTGAGAAAAGGGTCATCTTAGCAAAGAGACAAATTTGAGATATGTTATCTGCATCAATAATATTAAATGTCTCATGCAGACTTTCAATTGCCACTGAATAATATTTTGACCTTGAGTAAATTATTTAGAATCTTTGCACCCAGCCTCTTCAACTGACTTCAAAATAATGTTTTGAGGAATTGATGAGATAACAAGGAACAATAAACCTTTTAAACAGGGAGTATTCAATATGTTGTGTTTATTATTGGAGACACCATAAAACTTCAGAGACCTCTCTACATAGCTCTGTTCAGCTGATTTCTTGCAGTTTCACACTTTTTTCATTAAAGAAACATTTATTGTTGAAAGTCAACAAACTCACAAAATCCAACATATCTATGGAGTAAACAGCTTGAAGCTTGAAGACACAATAAAAGTGTGCAGACAAGTAACATGAATTCATTTTTTTTTCTCCAGAATTTACCTGGACAGAAGGTAGAAATCACCTTTCTGAGAAAAAGGCTTGAATTTCAATGAAGTCTGGAAATATGATAAGAATAAAATTCATATGTTGTTTCTATCTTAAATTTTCCAGATGCAATATAAATGGTGAAAAATGGGAGTGGGTATGACAGTTTTGATGAGGAGAGCGACAAGGAAAACAATCAATGTGCCATGGAGTTCCCCCGTTTAGCCACTGACCTTATTTCCCCTTTTTCTCTCCTCCAAAGTGGATCAGGAGAGTGACAGTCTTGGATCTCCAAGCTCACTCACACTTTCCTTCACTAGTCATGAGAAAATCTTTTCCTTCACATTGTCATTTTCTTCTTGAGAATCCCTGGCAAAGTCTCCTAATGGTCATGCCATGTATTTTTTGTTTTTGTTTTTTAATAAGGAGGTTGACTCATAATGGGGTAGGGAGGGGGAGCATGGGAGGAATAGATGAATTCTAGACAGGGCAGAGGGGTGGGAGGGGAAGAGGAGGCAGGGGATTATCAAGGATGGTGAATGTGATGGACATCATTATCCAAAGTCCATGTATGAAGACACAAATTGGTTGTCAACATACTTTATATACAACCAGAGGTATGAAAAATTGTGGTATATATGTGTAATAAGAATTGTAATGCAAAAAAGTACATGTATAAAGACATGAATTGGTGTGAACATACTTTCTATACAAAGATATAAAAATTGTGCTCTATACGTGTAATAGGAATTATAAATGTATTCCACTATCATGTATCTAAAAAATACAATCAATTAAAAAGTAAATAAAGTATTATAAATAAATACATTCAATTTCTAACCAAAGTTGCAAATACAATTTTGGGAATTCTGAAAATTTAAAATTAAAACCTTATATCACTTTAAAATACACCCAAATAAATCTACACAACTCATGATCATCATCGTTTATTTTAAAAACCCAGAATTTTTTACCTCTGTATTTGGAAATTTTATGATATTTTTAAATTTTCTGTTGGATTTATATTTCGATTCCTTCTCCACTCTAGAATTGTATTCTAATGTAGTAGAACAGTTGAACAGTTGAGGTTTCATATATTGTTGGATGGTTATTATATAGGTTAGCACTGTGGTCAACCTATAGGTCATCGAGCCAGCAGATTTCTTGAGTTCAAGTCTTGTTATCTGACAGCTGAATGTGTTGTGGGCCAAACTCTATGTGCCTCGACCAAAAAAGCTCTACTTTACACTGAGACTCCATTTCATATAAAAAATGTTTCTCCCATTGAAAACCTCGCCTCTGTCATCCAGCTCCTGCTTAGCACACCCTGTTTGGTCACGCAAATGGCTTAAAAATGTTTCTTTTATTCTTGTGCCATGTCTTTTTCACTGAGAAAAATAAACGCCAGGTTGACTACTTCCATCTTATGCTGCAGCTCTTTGTTTGCTCTGTAACAGCACCACACATCTCTTTCTGTGAGTTTCCATGGCGTCCTATGCTGGTGTTGCTCCAGGCCCTCTTGTCTGAAGTTCCTGCAGGGGTTCCTGGACAACTCCAGGAACAGATGCCGACACCTGCTGCTTATAAAGTTGATGCACTGCATCAAAGCTTCTGGTAAGTCTGGCAAATTTGTGAGCTTATTTTGGGTACCAGTTTTTGATTCAGGTTTCTCTGAAGACTATGAACAAAAAGACAGCGGGGCTCCTGAATGAGCTGCAGAGACTTAGAAAGTTCTTCTATCACTTTCTTTGTAAAATTTGTCACTAGCCAAAGGGAAAATAATTCCCATGTCAGAAAAAGAAGTTTAGACAGGGCAATGGACTTTTGACAGGAAAAAGCACGTGCCCACAAGAAGATATACAGTACAAAGAACGCATTTATAACTATTTGGATTGAGCAACTTGTTGAATCCATCTGCAAATATTTAAGTAGGTTGTAAAGCTTTAAGCCCTCTCCTATACAGTTTTACCTCTGCTATACAGTTTTACCAGGATTATGAGTTTGACAGGTAGGACAGGTGGCAAAAATACTGTCATAAATTTGGAGTGAAATTCCCATGCCAGTGTTGGTTTAAGATTACAATCATTTTTTTTTTCTCTGCTATGGTAAAGAATGCTCTGAACGGTTCTGGTTTATGAATTATGCTATCCACCATTATCAGAATGGAAGAGAGTAGATTATTATCTTGAAGAATAAAACAGAATTACTGGGGCTGGGGATGTGGCTCAAGCGGTAGCGCGCTCGTCTGGCATGCGTGGGGCCTGGGTTCGATCCTCAGCACCACATACAAAGATGTTGTGTCCGCTGAAAACTAGAAAATAAATTTTGAAAAATTCTCTCTCTCTCTCTGTCCCACTCTCTCTTAAAAAAAACACAATTACTTACAAGGATTCAATCAATAATTATTCTGTGTATAAGGACAACTTATAAATAACAAGACCATCAAAAGCTTTTCAGCTTCTTTTGTTTTTTATTTTAAAGCTTTTTCCATTGTCCTGATTTTGCAAGTACATGGAAGATAATGTACCTTTTTTTTTTTTTACTGGTACCAGAGATTGAACTAAGTGGCACTCAGACACTGAGCCACATCCCCAGCCATTTTTTGTATTTTATTTAGAGACAGGGTCTCACTGAGTTGGTTTAGCACTTCGATTTTGCTGAGGTTGGCTTTGAATTCATGATCCTCCTGCCTCAGCCTCCCAAGATGCTGGGCTTGCAAGCATGTGCCACCGCACCCTGCGATATGTACACTTTTTTTTTAACAGTCCTTACATTTGAACCATGTTTCTTGAAATCAAAATGTGTGCAACCATTGAAAGCAATTATTTATACATCTAACCAACAGTTCACAACCTTGTGAAAAATGAATTTTTTTCTTGACTACCCATAACTGATTCCAAAATATTTACTATAATTTAAAAAAAAGAAATTATTTGAGTATAAATAGTAGAACTTATTTTCTGTTACTGAACCTTTCTTCTGTTTGAAGGCACTGCCCCCCTTCTTCCTTAATGATGTTAATCTTCCCATGGTGAAACCCTCTCCTTTTCCTCTGTGTCTAGGTTGGAACCATCTGAAGCCCCGGGGGAGGGGAGGAAGAGAGAGACATTAGGCCTTGAATCACTGGTCCCACAGGGATTCTGAGTTGTTCTTTGTCCACTCTGATGGTGGATTTTGTCTTTTGGTTTCAGGCCTGAAGGTTGGGGACGTCTGTGTCTTTCTTGCCATGTGATATAGCCACGATCCCCGAGAGGTAGCTCTTCTGCTTGGACGCATTTAAAGCATCATCACAGTAATTTTTAGAAAAATGAATTCTGGGACGTCCTCACCAAACTCCCAACACAGAAACCACGAGTGAGCAGACTGTGAATTCTCCACGCTTTGCTGTCACTCTCAGAGGCTCTACCCAGGAAGGAGTGAGGAGCGTGACCAGTCTTTTCTTCCTGTGGGGGCTTTCTGTTACTGTAAACAACAGTTGAGAAAGTCAACTTAAAAAGAAGAAAGGTTTATTTTGGCTCAGAATTTTGGAAGTTCCAGTTCATGATTGATTGATTCCATTGGTTTTGTGTCTGAGTGTGAGGTGCACATCATGGTGGGAAGTATGTTATATAGCAAAGCTGTTCACCTCCTAGCAGCCAGGAAGGAGAGGAAGGGGTGAGGTCACAATTTTCCCTTCCGGGGCATGTCCCCAACCACCTTACTTCCTCTAGGACTCACCTCTTAAAGGTTCCACCAACTCTCAATAGTGTCACAGTCTGGGGACCAAACAGTTAACACTTGGCCTTGGGGAGACAATCAAAATGAAAATTAAAGCACTCTTTCTCTCTTTCTCCTTCTTTGTTTTAAAAAGACTTTTATTTTTTTAAAGATCAGTTATAATTTTACCGAAAATCTGAGCAGATAATATAGAGTACTTCCATCTAACTCATTATTATCTTGGCTTAGCATAGTACATTTGTTAGATTTAATGCACTGATATTGATGATTTTTATTAACTAAAGCCCATAGTTCACATTAGAGTTTCTTTTTATGTTGTACAGTTCTATAGATTTGGCAAATGCATGTCAAGTATCTACTAAAACAATGTCATATAGAATAAAGAATTGAATTTTAAGTTAATTAAAATTTGAAGACCACAAGGTTTTCCCCCGGAAAATCAACAAAGTCTTCAGTTATCATTAAGTGCTTTGAGATACAAAGTACAGTCCAGGAAATAAGATTGTTTATGATTTAGAATAGTTTATTCAAAAGACATATAATGAAAACACACTCTATTTAAAAAGTTAAAATTTACCAATCAAAAGTAAGCCATCAGGGCTGGGAAGCTCAGTGGTAGATGTGCTTGCCTAACATATACAAGGTCTTGGGTTCAATTCTTAGTATTCAAAAAAAAAAAAAAAACAAAAAGATTAGGCTGAAAACAAATAACATTTATTTAACTGATTTGCTTTGACTATAAGTCAAACAAAGTGATAGTCTTGAATTTTCCAGCTTGATTGAAGACCAAGTTGCAGGTTTTAGCCCATAAGGATCCTTTTTAAAAATAAGTATTTTGCTGTTAATATTAAAACATTATTTATAAGAATTTTTATATTAAATAATGTGGATTTACCATGCTAGTTCAAATTTGTTGATGCACACCAAGCATTTACTGAAGGGGCTAAAATACCTGTCACCTGTCAGCATGTCCTCCACAACATCCAACCCCATATCCCCTTACCCAGAAGGACAGGGCCTACATACACTCTGCTGAAGTTAGCAGTGTCCCCAGTCACTTCTCTTGGTTGGCAAATGACCAATAGGATAGGATCAAATGGATTCTGATTTTTTCTGACTTGTTTCAAAATGTTGGAGGGAGAGAAGGAAAAGGTATCAGGGGCCCTCTGCTGGTAAACCTACATAAGAAATGAACATGTTCAGATTGAGGAAGGATAGATTATTTTATTTATTGCTACTTTCTAATTCAAAATCCAAAATGTTCTCACTCATATCAAGATGACTTCATATCTTGGCATCATCTCATTATATTCACTTTCAATTTTATTTATTTTTTGGTCTTTGCATAGTTTATTTTTAATGAAAACAAGTCTATCTCTCACTGGGTGGCACAATTAGGTGTATGAGGGAGAGGTTTTTCTAATTTTATCTTAGATCATTTTCTCTGGCTTTGAAGGTCAGAGGGATTGACCTGTTCTCAAAACAGACTTGGGGAACTCAGAGGGGTGAAGAAAATACCCAAGCATGAAGCTTTAGGTAGGAACATAGCCTGTCTGAGAAATAGCGACACAGTTTGAGTTTAACAAAATCTTTTGGTCTGTATTCTCTCCTTTATAAAAAAAATGAGTTAACAAGCATGGCATATCTGTTAGTTTTAGAATGTTGAAAACCTATTCTTTCTGATTATTTTCAAAGTGAAAATACATGTTCCATGAAAACCTGGGAACTTCTTCTTAAAAGGGTCATTCCCTCTTTCCTCAGCCCAGCTGGGACCCACCTGTCCCCTTAGTAAGTCACTAGCAAGGACCCCAAACAGAATCAGAGAGAATGAGGATAGGGCTATCTCCTGGTGTATACCTCAACCCTCCACATCCTTTGAGAACCAAAACCACAGTTCCAGGACTGAACTGTAGATTTATTGCCTCCCCAACACCTTCACTTTCCCAGAGATTTTTTTCATTTGATAGTAAAATTCATCCCTTTTGAATCCATATTTTCAAAAAATTCCTATGTCAGAATATAGGCAGCACCATCCATCCTATTGATCTCCCAAATCAAATACCTAGGAACCAACTTGGATTTAGTGTGTGTGTGTGTGTGTGTGTGTGTGTGTGTGTGTGTGTGTTTCTCATACATACACACACACATCCAGTAAATCTTGGTGCTTCTATAGTCATGATGTGTCTCAGTCTCACTCCCCCATCCCCTCTCCGCCACACCTCTGTGTCTAAGCCGCCATAACCTTTCACAAGAGCTGAAAAAGAAACTCCTAGTTGCTCTCTGCCTTCACTATCATCCACGCCTCCCACAATCCCTCTTCACTGAGCAGCAGCCTGTGTGGTTGCATTCAAAGGTAAATCAATAATTATAACTTAAACTGGCCCCCCAGTTTAATATTTTGCTTAATAGAGGAATATAGATACCGTAGACAATCTGAGTTTAACATCTGTGAGATTCAGCATTGTTTAAGTTATAATTATTGCAAGTTGTCCTCTTCTGCTTAATTTCCTTCAGTCACTTTCATTGCATTTAAACAAACTCTTATTCCTTAACTGCACCTTACTGATATTTGCAGCTTTTCATACTCCTCATCACCCCCTTGTGTGCTCCTCAGCCAGGCTGCCTTTCCCTGCGCTGCTGGACCTGTGGCCTGGCCATTCCTTTCTCTGGAGACACATCCCACCCTGCTTAACTCTTCATGGCTGTTACTTTTTGTTCATGCCTGGTACTTAGATCAGCCCCTGCATGCTCCCCTATCTTGCCCCTTTGGCCCTTTAACACGTCACCATTTATTTCTTTCCTAGGGCTGATTGCAAGCCAGATTACCTGGTTAATATGTCCACTTGTTTGTTGCTTATCTCTCCAGTGGAGGGCTCCAAAGTTAATAACCTGTCTATCTGGTTCACTGCCTCATTTTAAAGACCTAAAGAGTTGCTGGCCCCCCAATGGGATTTTGCTTAATAAAAGAATATAGATAGAGTAGACAATCTGATTTTAACATCTGTGAGATTCAGCATTGTTTAAGTTATAATTATTGCAATTCTTGGAGGCTGACATGGAAACTAAAATAGAATAAGTGGATGAAATTAGTTAAAACCATCTTCTTAATAATGAGGTGCTCTGATTGTAAAAGTACTTTGACTCTTTAGAATATACCACTGGAGACCAAGCTGAAAAAACAAATTAACAATCTGTCACTAGAATGCAGTCTCCCATAGACAATATACCCATAAATGAAAAGACAGAGATTCCAGCATCCATCATTATCCAATCAATGACATACTCAGGAAAGTTAGGCAAGAAAACAACTTGTGTCATATTTTCTTTGATTATCTAAATCTCAAATAGGCACAATTTTTGTTTTGAGAATTATTCTTTTCATCAAAAGCACTCTGAAATACTATAGATATATACTAATGAGAAATGAAAGAAAGAAAAAATGTGGCCCAATATTTTTTTGTGAATTATTAATTATATTATACAAAATATTTTATGTGAGAAATTTGCTGTCAGTAACCTGAAAAGTGTCAGCATTTGTCCAAATCCTTCCTTTTTTTCCTAGGGAATTGATGTGAAAATTAGTAATTGATTACATATTTATAAGAATAGTAGTGTAATAGTTGATTTGCTTCTTATAAAAAGATTTCATGTTAAAAAAAATTTAGTACCTAGGATTAGCAAAAATTTTAGAACATTAAAGAATTTTAAATTATTAAAGATTATCTAATACATCATAAGCTAGTCCTTAAATATGAAAAATAAAAGTATAATGATTTTAAGTATAGATTGATTTAGCCTGGCTTAAATCTAAGTTAGATGTATATTTAAAAAAATGGCAATGGTTAAGGACAATTCTTTATTTTTTTTTTAACCATAAAAATTATAAAACAGGTCTTACTTCTTTTCTCAGCAGGATAAGAACACCCATTCAATTGGATTATATGACATCATGCCAAGAGCCATTAGTTCAATCATTGACTTGTGCCTGCAAATGCTACCATTTAGACACATGGAAACACTTCCAGTCACATCTGGCCACTTGGGCATGTGAGCTGGCACAGGCATGCTGTGGAAAGAATGAATGTCCCTTCCCAAGCTATTTACCCCAAATCCTTTAATATTGCAGGGTTATTTCTCTTAATAAAAGAGAATACTTAAAACTATGAAACTCGCAGCTGTGCATTTATGATCAACAGAAATTTTCTTCTTCTTCTTCTTCACTTGAGTGGTTTGGATTCTGAATAGCTTCAATCTAGCTCCAGGCCTTTGAATCGTTGATTGCTCATGTTCAGGTATTGATTTCAGGTTGCGCCAATTCATTGAAATTGTACTTAATTTCAAAGGACCTCCATCACTGACTTGAAGACCAGTTTGCAAGGATGTGGACAAATGACTTCCCTCCAGGGAACTTGACCTCTTCCAACCAGAGGTATATGTGGGCTTTGCAATGACAGAGAGTAATTGTCCTCATCTTTTCCTGGTTATCACGCAGGTTATCACAACTGTTTCAGTCTCCAAAGGCAAAAATATATTTTGCTTAATTTTATTTGCTGTTGTTTTCCCCATTCCCATTTAGAATTAGTTATATCAAACATAACTAAATTTATTAATTTAGTTTGGACTCTGAAACATGCTATGAATTCAGGAAAGTTGTATTAATAGTAGATTGTTATACACACTTATGCATGTGCACATGTGCACACCTATATACACAGAACACTTCTGTCACTCTGCCATAACACAGGTGCTATAAAGGTCAAGTCATTTTCTAATTTCTTCTTCTCAATCATCAAATTCTACACCACTTTTTGCTGACTCGGCTCTTCTGTTAAATCTCACTGTGCCTAGTCAGTTTATCTCAAAATTAGGCTGTGACTATTTCTAATACTATTTGATCAGTACATCCAACAGCCATGACTTATCAACTTATTACTTCTTTTTCACCTAGACATGTGTGCTTTGGCTGGTATTTAACTTAATTCAAAACATGCTGATCTAACCCTTCTTTCCTCATCTCAAGTGAAAAGTTCAGGAGACCAGAAAGTAGAATAATAGTTAACTGATTGGCCATTTTTTTTTTTTTGCTTCTGAAACTAACACCTGGTCCTTATAGACTTTTGCCAGTGGAAAGTTTTTATAAGTATATGTAGGGTATCAAAAGAAAACCAAAATAAGCAATTAGCTCAACTGGGCTTTTGCTATAAGGAAACAAATCTGAAAATCAAAAATAAAAACAAAAAACATTGAAAGTCTATTAAGGAAAGCCTGTTGAAAGAAAATCTGAAAATACCTCTTAGCAATATCTCCAATGTCAAATGGTGACCTCACTAAGATTTTAGTTGATCTTCTGTTTAATAGTGCAAAGTAGAAAATATTTGTTTTATCACTCATTGCAAAGCTCATGGCTGAAACATGTATAACAAAAGACAGATCAACAAAAGAAATGCAGGCACATTTATCTAAGGTAAGTTTTATATGACATGGAAAATGTCATATGAAGTTGGGTCTTCTGAAATGAAGACCCAATGAAACAGGGTCTTAGTATTTCTATGACAAGTTTGAGGGAGAATTATAGAGTCAAGGAGTATGATTGGATAAAGATTGTGTGCTCTTATGTTGTGGAGGAGGGGAGCTTCTTCTCTCTGTTCCTTAGGAGATAAATGACATTCCTTTCCTCTTTGTATACCATGGGCAGATTTCACAAGGGTCTTACATCTATATCATAGGAAGGGCAGATAATTCTTCAATGTTCTACATGACAGTGCAGAAGGGTGGGAGAATGTCAGAGAAACTGTCTTCTGTCTCCTAACATGACAAGTAACATATTTGGGGATGTCATGTCCTGAATCCCATCAACATTATATTTATAAGTCACTTTTCATATTTATAGTTAAATTTATTGAAAACAGTTGATCTAGTGATTTGACAGATTTCCCAATAGCATTGGAAAATACCTATTTCATTTTCAAAGTGCTTCAATGAGCTTAAATAACAGATCGTCCACAAGCAAATATATAGATAATTCTCCACAAATGAAAATAAATACTAATGTAAGAACAAATTTACCAAAAAATGGTGAAGAATCAGATACATCTTTACACTTAAGATTTCTAGTTCTTCAACTTATTTGAATTCCTATTTTCTTTTCTTTTTTCTTTTGTTTCTTTGCTATTTCAGGTATGTCCTCTTAAATTTTCATCTATGGTAAGCTAAATAAAAAAGAAGGGGTTTTATAATTCTCTTCTTTCTCATCATTTATTTATTTATTTATTTTATTTTTGGAACCAAGGATTGAACTCAGAGACACTTAACCACTGATCCACATCCCCAGACCTTTTTATTTTTATTTTGAGATAGGGTCTCACTAAGTTTCTAAGAGACTCACTAAATCGCTGGGGCTGGCTTTGAACTTGCAATCCTCCTGCCTCAGAGTCTCGAGATGGGGGATTACAGGTATGTGCCACTGCACCTGGAACCTCGTTCTTCTTCTCAAGTCCTCCAGATCCTACACAGTGAGATGTGAGAACATGTTAAGATGGCTTCACATGTGTCATTTGGCTCTTCCCACATCTTCTCTTCATAGGTGGGAGGTCCTCTAGTCTTTGGATTCCCCAGTAAGAGCACAGCTCTATTTCACTTGTTTTAAAAAGCTTCCATTGCAAAAACCTCTCCCAGAAATTTTGGCACATAATCTAATAAGTGGATCATAACTGGACATGACATAATAAAACACTTTTACTTTTCACTGAAAATTTTTCTCTTCAAGGTTAAAAACATGATTTACATTTATTATATAAATTAATATATTTATTATTTTCCTCATTGTTATTTTGTTTTCTCCAGTATTTGAGAAATGGCCTACCAGTTATTCACAAACAGGCTGCATATTAAAGCTGCCTGGGAATTTTGAGAAACACTGATATTCAGGCCACCAGAGCAAACTGATTCAGAATTTCAACATGAGAACTAAACATGATATTTTGAAAAACACAGTTCTTCATTGTCATTACCTCCTCATTCACACCTATTCACTCCTTATTCAGCTTTAATATGGCTTCATCATTTCACCAAAACTATTCTTTTCAAGATCTTACTTATAAATTGCCAAATACAAAGGGCACCTGTGTAATGAACATGAAGACAAAGACAAAATCACTTCACATCCTCCTCACCCACAGATTCTTATGATGTCAGCCACCACTTGTGTATCCATAATTTCAAACTGCAGCTCAAATTTAATTTTCTCTGGGATCTAGACAAAATAGTCACATATTTAATTAACATTTACTGAGCATTTGCTGTTTTGTGGATATCCCTTCGGCTTCACAGACTCAGTATTCATAAGTTAATTAATCACGTAACCCTTTTCCCTTTTACCACTCCTCCCTAAAACAACAACAAAAACTCAAAACAAATCACCACCATCAACGAAGAACTGTGACAACACAGCAGTTCATCTCTCCAAACATATCTGTATGTGTAATTTTTCTTTGTTCCTTTCTTTCTTTTACTCCTAGGTCAAATTGAATCTCATGTGTGAGAGTCACTCTGGCTTATTAGTGTCTGCCTATGTTAGTCTTCCTCCCATTACTGTGACAAAATCCCTGATATTATTCAATTACAAATAGACTAAGTTTATTTTGGCTTTCTGTTTGGAGCTTTTTGTTCATGGTGGGTTACTTCTGTTATTTGGGGGCCTTTGGTAAGGTTATGCACCACATCAGGTGCATGTGGTGGAAGAAGCCCACCTACCTCATGGCTGCAAGTGAAAGAGCAAAAGAAAAGAAAGTGGTTGCAGTTTCATTATCCCCTGGACGGTATATCTCCAGTGACCTAAGAACTGCCATTAGACCCACCTTTTTAAGTTTTGTCCATCTTCCTAAGGCATCAAGCTAGAGCCTAAGCCTTTAACACATGGGCCTTGAGGGATATTGAAGATCTGCTTCTTTGCCTATTTCCACTGTCTTACCAGAAATGTCAAATGCTCATCTTACTTTTCTTGGATTTCCCAACCATTGTCTAAATAATTTCCCTAAGCATAAGACTTACCTACCTCTTACTCTTTCTAAAGATAGTTACTATGTTGAATTCTATAAAATAATAGTGCAATAATATTTCTTATCTTTTTAAAGACTCCCACTGCCTAAACTATCATTTCACTGTTTCCTTGGTGGCACGCTTTGTTTTATGAGGTGTTAATTATGTTCCATGTAAAAGACTGATATTAACAATGTTTTCTGCTTTGATAGTTACAACATTATATATGTTAGAAAAAGATTATCATGCTTCACTGGACTTTAAAAAATGGCTTTCCAGAATAGAGATTCCTAGGAAATTACAATGGAGATAATTTAATAAATGAATACATATATGTAATTTTTCTTTGTTCCTTTCTTTCTTTTACTCCTAGGTCCAATTGAATCTCATGTGTGAGATTCACTCACACATTGGCTTATTAGTGTCTTATTATATATATCCAATCTGTTACTGATGGCAGAAGAGACAATGTCCCAATTTTGTCATATTTTAAATTTCCTATTGATCATTGCTACTTATTTATATTAATATTTCAAAAGTTTTGGTAGCTAAATTTCATTATATTTAAAAACATATGATTCAAATATTTATTATTTCTAAGAGCAAGTAATTAATTCCAAAGACCATTTTTGTTGTTGTCTACCATAATCCAAACATATATATTATTCCATATGTTGGTTTTCTCCCAATATGTTATGATTCATAAAAATTTTCTTGAGTTAAGCACTGTTGTCTGACCATATGGAATCCAAAAGCTCTTCATTCTTTGTTTACCTAACTGAAAAGTTAGACTTCTCATACTACAGTTAATAGTAGTATCCCATTCTTAATATCATTTTTTTTCTTTATTCTTTTTTTATTTTTATTTTTTTGGCTTATGGCATTCTCTCCATTTGATACTTTTGAGTATTCTGATTTTTTTGTTTTGTTTTGTTTGGGAACATAAAGAGTTGTCTATGTTCATGTCTACCTATGCACTCGACTATTAATTCTGTTGCACATATCTTGTAGCTAATAGATATTCAGTGAATGCTCCCTGCAATGGACTAAGTCCTATGTCTCCTTAAGATTCTTATATTGACATTTTAGTCCCCAATGTGATTGTATTAAGAGTTGGGCATCTTTGGGAGATAATTAGGTCATGAGATAATTAGGTGGAGTACATATGTATGGGATTAGTTCCTTTATAAAAGGGACCCCAGAGAGTTCTCTCACCTTCTTTCCCCCTTAGGAAGATACAAGGAAAAGACAGATGTCTGCTATCCAGAAAAGGCTCTCACCAGAATCCGACCATACTGGCACTCTCATCTCAGACTTTCAGCTTCCAGAATTAAGAGAATTTTATTTGTTTTTTATAAGCCACATTGTCTATGATACTTTATTATAATAGCTGAAATTGATTACAACATTGACTAATGCATACAATAACTTGTATTTGCCTCAATTCCAACTTTAATGCTTCAATTTATTTAGATTTTTTACAATGAATTATACTATGAATTACTGAACATGGAAATATGTGTGTGTATATGATACACATATTGAATATATATATATTCAATATGTATATGTACATATACATATACAGACACACATGTTTGTTAGTTTGTTACAAAACAGTCAAAATCCTGCAACAAATGAAGCCAATGGCATAAAAAAAATAATAGAAGTAGAAAGAAATAAAAAGTGCCATTTCATTTTCAGAGACCATTATTCTGTAAAATATCAGGTATGGATTGAAAACATCCATTGCATTAGAAAAGCAATCATTAGGAGATTTATTATCTATGTACCTATCAATCTATTATACATGATTATCTGCTGTGATGATGGAAGCTAAGTTCCAAGATCAGCAAGCCCCAGAAAGTCAATGTATAGTTCCAGTCCAAGCCTGAAGGCCTGAAGACTAGGAGAGAAGACTCTATGAATTTCCAGCCCAAGAGCAGGCAGCATCAACCTGCAAAAAGAGCCAATGTTTCAGACTGAGTCCAAAGGCAAGAAAGGAAGAATGAATGTCCCAACTCCAGCAGTCAAGAAGTCTTTTCATTTTATTCAAGTCTTCAGTTGATTGGATGAGGCCCAAACACATAACGGAGAAGAATAGTCTACTCAATGTGCCAATTCAAATGTTAATCTCATGTGGAAACACCCTCACAGACATGTACAGAATAAATGTTTGGCCAGATTGTGTTTGATGAAGAAATATGGTCCATATGAGTGGACCCGTAAAATTCATCATCACAGTCATTTTCAAGAAAATAGCTGAGGGCAAATTAAGAAAAAAATAACAGCAAGAATAAATTAACAAAATACTTTTTAAATTAAAACAAGGAGTAATAATTTAGCTACATAAAATTTTATCCAAAATAATTTTATTAATAAATATTTTTATCCAAAGTTGATCTTATTTTGAGAAATTATCATGATTATTGCTTTTCCTTAAATATTAATTTTATATTATTGATGTTACTTCTTAATATCTAAATTGTGACTCTCTCTACAACATTGTGTATTTGTGTATTGCTTGAACTGTTCTGACTGGTTTCAAATAGAAATTTCTTTTACATTCAACAAAACAAGAGAAGCTCAAATGTAGCCAGAAGGATCCGGGGTTGTTAGCAGCACATAGGGAGTGGCATGAGCTCAGTGGAGTTTCAGATGGCCTTCCTGTACACAACACTTGAATGTCAACTGTGTTGTATTTATTCATCTCACAGAGCTCCTTCTCTCCGCAAGACACAATTTTCCATTCTAAGTGTGTGTTTATTGGCTGAATACCCCTGTGAAGTTCATGGGTACAGAGTTCTTCTTGTATCTTTTGTTCATTATCATATATCAGGCTCCCAGCACAGTCCTTGGCACAGAACAGAAACTCTGTAAATATTTGTTGATGGATAAGGATGAATTATGCATTTTCTAGGTGTGCTGACCTCTTGTATTTTCCTTCCAAGAGTAAAAAAAATTGGGGGCCAGTTGTAGCATCAATAATCTTAACTTTTTTTACCATTTAAGATGATGAAGGACAGGCTCAAGTCTTTTGATTTAAAATTTAGGTTGGTTTGTCCCTTGATATGTAGGTCTCAAACCAACATAGAAGCTCTCAAATAAGTTTTGTATATAAATTAACATAATGTAAGGTAGAAGAATAGGAGTAGAGCGACCATAGGAAATTAATTTGCAAAGAGAGAGTTAATAAATTCTGACAATGTCTCCAAAATTTCATTAGGACTATTTAACATGGTCCTAAGGAGTAACTCATTGTATAATCTGATTGAATGTAGTATAGTGCCACCACCACTTATATTTACTGTCCTGTTCTCTAGGAATAAATATGCAATAACATAAATTGACTAGCTATAAAATTCTCATTTCCTAATGACAAGTTTCATTTTTATTTTTAATTGTAAGAATATAGTAACATATACTGAAATATGCAAAAGCAGTTCGCTTCACAAGATCTTCTAAGATGAGTTATTTTTTGTAAATTATAAAAATTATAAAAGGAAGAAGGCAGAATTGACCAAAGAGCACTAGTGTTTAGGGAATCTCCCATAAAAATTACTTTCAGTTGGGTGACCATGTTTGATTTTTCTTGTCTCACCTGACTTTTCCCATCTTTAAAGTGGAATTAGGAAATATTTTGTAGAATATATAAAAATACAGAGAATAGATGTATATAAACTTAGGTAGAAATTATAATTATTGGCCATAAGGTTTACTGCATATAGTTTTAATTTAACCTGATGAGTATATTTTTAATTAAAAGTAACTTTTAAAGTAAAGGGATAGAAAGCAATGTAATAAAAACTCAACTTATATATTTTACAGTTAAAGAAAATCTAATTTGGAGAAAGCAATGAAACCCTCCCCCACCACACACATGCGCACGCACACACTCACACCCACATATAAATGTTCAAAATTTTGTGAAATGTTTTTTTTTATTTTGTGGAATGCAAATAATGGTAGCACTGCTAGTGTAATAAACTAGATTATAAAACTGGTTTAACAGCATGTGAACAGTGCAGGAGTGATAAAATGTAATGTGGATAGAATACATTCTCCTTTTCTCTACATTGCCTAGCTCTCTAATTGCTGTTAGATATGCCATATTTTTTTTTCACTTTCATGGCAGTTATTATGAGAGCTCATCTTTTACTATGTAAAAGTAGATGAAGTTAAGCAAGAGTCTGGGCATATGTAGAAAAATATTTTATAAGGAATATCTTTAGAAACAGCAGAAAATGGAAGTGGTTGTCCTTATCAAAGTTTCAATCAACGAGTATTATGTTCTCAGTGCATTATATCTCCCATGTACAAAGAAACAACAGTTGTTCTTTAGTGCCCACATATAATTAGTTATTTCCCTTCTAATATGCCAAGCAAGGTGACTTAGTTTCCAGGGTCACCTTCCATTAAAAAACCATCTTGGCTACATGTTTGCTGAAGCTATTAACTCACAGCAAACAAAGGATGTGCTTTGTATAAATGTACAAAGCCTTGAAAAAGCTTTCAGTTTTGGACAGTCACAATTGAGTTATTTGTATAGGTATAAACATTCATCAGAGACCACCCATCTCTCTCCATAGCACAATGCCAACCGGTTTAATGGTTGTTAAATCTGAGTAACAAGAATGTTATTAGCAACTCTTGTAATTTTACTTTCTTTATTATTTACCAAAAAAAAGTGCTCAGAATTAAACAGGATGATAATTTATATCTAGGATTCTGATAAACAGATTGTGAATGAGGTTCTTTTAAAAGGAGAAAGTGTGTAGACATTTGGCAAAGACTGAAGAGATACATTTTATTCCTGATCTCAAGCACTACCCTAGCTATTCATTGACCTTCAATTTTGCATTAGAAATGGCAGTCATTACTATGAAATCCTTCACTTTTCTATAATCAAAGCAACAAATTTGTGTTTTCTCCCTCTTTTTCATTCACTATTACAAGAGAGAAAGTGTACTTTTCCTCTATCAAAGGCAAGATTTTCTGCCAATGAACTCAATCTCATCTCCCGAAACATTTACAAGATTAGCTGTCTTTAACCACCCATCTAAACCTCATCTCATTATTACTGTTTTCATACCACTAATCAAATCTGCCATTTTTTTACCTAAATGTCCATGGTTTTCTTTCCATCTAGACTTAAACTTTAGGAGGGTAGGGACACTGTCTAGTCTCTTATCCTTGGGCACATAATGCCTGCCTGGAACATTTAAAGTGCTGAATTTTAATTGAAAAATGATTATACTAAGTGTTTACTGTGCTTAAAAATATTACAAATTGATTTACCAGAACATTCTAAGGTTGTTGCCAGGATTAAAAATAGGTGTCAAACATTTTAAACAGTGCTGCATTGAAATGAGTTATTATTAATACTACTTGCATGAAACAATAAGCTAGACTTTAAGAAACTGAATATTAACCAACACTAGGAATTAGAGATGACAAAACTTAAGATCAGTTATAGCCTTTGTATGACTTTGAAATGTTTTAGCACATAAATGAGTTGCATCAATGGGTACATTATTTGCTTTCCATTTATAAAATTCAGTGGCTTTGTAGTTTGAATCAAGACAAAAATGATAACATCACTGCAGCCTGATTCAATGATAAAGCTTCCAAAAAATTCTGTGATATAAAATAGGCCCTTTAAAACAATAGAAATTAGACAGAACTCTCCAGATGTAAGGCCTGGTGTGGAAGGCTGTATTAGATGAGACTTTCTTTCCACTTGCTGGGACCTCAGAGTATGATGAAGGTGGTATTCAAACAATAATCTGAGCTCAGTGTGATACTTGCTGGCCTGTGAGAAGGAAATGTAGGGGCTGCTGTTGAATTCCAGTGGAGGGAGTCATTAATTTGGCCTCAAAAATCTAGGAAGGATTTATTTACAGACTAGGAAAACAGTAGAAATTTTCTGCACAAGTTAAAGTGTGAATGTTAGTCACAGAGAATAAAACAAATGGATAGAGAAATCTATTGAAGGACTTGAAATGTTTGAGAAATGAGGACAAACTGTATAAGAAGAGGCAGGAGAGAATTTTTGCAACTTTGGAAAATGAGGCAGGGATGTGAGGCTGGGAATAGTTTATGAAAGGTCACTTTTATTTGAATCTATTAGAATCTGCCAGGCTGGGGATGTGGCTCAAGCGGTAACGCGCTTGCCTGGCATGCGTGGGGCACTGGGTTCCATCCTCAGCACCACATAAAAATAAAGATGTGTGTCCACTGAAAAATAAATATTAAAAAAAATTTCTCTCTCTCTCTCTACCTCTCCCACCCCCTTTAATAAAATCTGCAGTGGGAAGGAACAAAATCAAGAACAATAAGGAAAAAAAAAAGCAAAAAGATTTGATTGCTTATATAATTGAATGGAATTATTCTAGCTGTTTTCAGGAATGATCCTCAAAATATATTGTGATTGTCGACTTGATTTGTCAACTTGATTGGATTAAAGAAATGTCAATGATTACGAAGCTTCTGGATATGTCAGTGAGGGTCTATCTAGGAATGATTGGCATGTGGGATAGCCAACTGAAGTGGAGACCCTCCCTAAGCGTGGGCAACACTATCCAATGGCTTTCTTCTGGGCCTATAAATATTATTTTTTCATTAGCCAATGCCTGACCTCCTTGCTGCCTGAAGACACTACAATAGTTGACTTCACAATCAATTTCCTTTCTGCTGGTTATTAGAAAAATTGATCACAGCCTTACATTGCCTAATGAATAAGAGGCTGAGGCCATTTTTTTAGTGTTAGTTTTTCTGTAAAATTATAAAATAGATTTAAACAAATATTCTATAAGAACCTCAAAACTGATCATTTAAACAAGAAATGATCAGAGTTACCAAATCAAGGAATGAAAAATTATACGTAGCAAAGACCTGATTGCCACTCTACTTTGAAACTATCAGCTTTGATGTTGTACTACTTGGCTGCATTCATAGATCCAGAAGTTGAGCCTTTGTCTTCTACAAAGCAATAGAATAAAGAGATAAGTACCAGAGAAGCCTAAAAGCTTCCCAAATGAATATTAGATAAGAGTGATTCTAGAATAATAAGTTTGTGTCTTGTCTCTACCACTTAATAGCCCATGGTCTTGGACAAATTATTTGAATGCATAATGCCCCTGTTTTCTTGTATGTAAAATGGAAACATACCTACCTAAGGGGCTTGAAGTAAGTGTGAACTGAGTTAACATGTAAAGGCAGGTAGATAGCACCCACAGATGGGTATGCTACCTAACTGCTGCCTATTGGTCTCATTGTCATTCTCTGATCACAATCCCTTTAAGAACTTGATATCTTTGGTCCACATTCACAGAGAAATTCCATGAAAAAGTAAGCAGTGATAGCTATTTTTCCTGCCCCCTCATTTTCTACCATACCATCCATGGGTCTGGGGATGTAACTCAGAAGTAGAGTGCTTGCCTAGCATGTTTGAGGTCCTTAGTTCAACAACAAAAAATTTCCAGACATTGTCATGTTTCCAAATTCAAAGCCATTGGTTGTTTCTTTCTTTTAAATTTGTTGTGTTTAGATACACATGACAGTATAGTATATTTTGACATATTGTTCATACATGGAGTAGAACTTATCATTCTTGTGGTTGTACATGATGTGGAGTTTCACGGTCATGTATTCCTGTATGAACAGAGGAAAGTTATGTCCAATTCATTCTACAGTCTTTCCTACTCCCAACCCTTCTCCCTTGCAACCTTGTGGCCTTAAATAGTATCTTCATACTATGACTCTGAATTTAATTCTCTCTCTGAGTGCAGTTCAGACTTCTCCTTGGGCTCCCAGATTCACAATGGAACCATCTACTAATTCATTGATACCTGTACCTGCAGATACAATAGAAATCACTAACTTAAAAACATCTAAAATTAAATCTACCGTAACCTGCCACCCCTCATTTCTTCAAAAAGAAGTGAATTACCTCATCTTCATATGAATCAACTGTTATAGATTTGTTACAACTCCTTTGAGGTAAATAGCAAATAAAATATAATAGGTACTTAAAAATCTCTTGTGTTACAAGTTTCTAACAGTAAAATACTATAGCGTACTAAAATCTGCATCCATTTAAAAATTCCCTATTACAAAAGGAAGAGGAAAATGAATGATGGTAAACAATTAGCAGTTTCTTCTACTGAAGGTAATTTGTAAATAATTTGTGGAAAAATGTAACATGATGTTTTCAGTTTAGGAAACAATGATTAATTACTTAATCAAGATTACTATGGCCTTAAATTTTCTTTTATTTAGAAAGCCATATTTATAACGTAAGGTTTCTTGTTTTCTTCTCCAGGCCAACACACACACACACACACACACACACACACACACACACATAAATTTTATTATAGTGGTAGAAAATTCCCTCTTCCTTACCCAGAAAGAAAAGCCAAGTTACATCTATAAGTTGAATATAAGAAGTATATTTCTGATATTTTTATCAACTTAAAATATATCACAATCTTAATAGTCAAAATAAGGTTTGAATGTTAAAATATAACTACCTAAATAACGTGTTTCTTGTTTCCCCTCAGTGAGTCTGCAAAGTCATCTAGAATCTCCTCATCTCCATCTTCAGTTCCACGGGAAAACAAAGCAAAACAAAAAGAAGTTACTATAGAATCCACACTGCCCAACTTGATTTACAAGGTACAGGTGCTCTGAATTTTAAACCAACCTATTTCTTACTTCAAAAAAAATTACCAGTGTACCTCAGTCCCTGATATTTGTTGACTCCAGGCTCGTGGTTTTTCATTTTTTACATTTAGAGTCAAAGAATGAATAAATACAATAGAAGAAATAATAACCAAGCTATACAGTCTTAGGAATCAAACACAAGTTTAGATTTAGCCTTGAGTTGAGGCCCTTTGATTGACATTTCCATTGCTAGAATTAGTCCCAGTCATTTCAAGATCCAACTAAATTTCATTTTGCCTTATCTGCAGGTTATCATTCTTGCAAAAATCATCTCATCCTGGCAGGATCTTGATGTAAGGTTTTAAAATTCAGTGAGGCTCAAAGAGATTTTGCAAGGTCAAAAACAGTGTAGGTTTGTTTGATAATATAAAACCCAAAGATGGAATACCATCCTGAAAGGTCTCCACAGTGGTTAGCCATGTTTCATACTGCATTCTCATTTACCATCTGAGTTGCTTTTAAAGCTCTCTGGTTCACAATTTTCTCTTGTGGTCTGATTTCAATATTTCTTTCTGTATACAGTGGTAACAAAGCTCTAGTTCTCCCCAAATTGTTAATCTCGGGAGAGGCTTATATGGAAAGAAATGAGTATCAATGAACACTCTGGTAGTACACCCTGAAGGTACTTTTTCTTTATTACATTTTCCCCTAATCAGGTAGATTTTTCTCCTGTGTAAATTGGCTTTTAGCCTCATAAGTTTTTTATCACACAGAACATCTATAGATAGGCAACTAGATATAAAAGAATATGTATATTTACAACAGTTGCTATATTCTTTGCAACAAGGATATAGTTCAGATCAACATCATTTACTAATGGTAAATTGCTATTTCAGCAGGATATGTAAAAAGTTGTTTACTATTAATTTTAGTAAAAGGTCTGAAATTTTCAAATGTGGGAAGTGGTATATAGGGAAAAAGAAAGTTACAAAAGACAGCCTTAGAAATCTCAGTAGAATATAGAATTGAGATATTCGTGTGGAAATGAAATGTGGGCTAATGTTTTCAGACAATCAAATTTCACACATGCATGTGGATATATCTCTTAGCTGTTTCTGCTATAACCTTGTATAATTGTCTCTATACCATGATGCATCAGTTTCAAGATGATCAATCTGGCATTTTAAGCTACTTGAAATTCAAATCCATATTGAAGACTTGAGAATGTTGAAATAAAATAATGTCAGTATTTCATAATACAAAATAGTTAATTTTATACATAAGCATATGTAGATTACTGAGTTAATAAGTTGTTGTGTTTTTCTTGGTGCTTACTGAAGGTAGCACAGCAGCGAAAAGAGCACATATCTGGGCTTGAGTGGTGGCTCAGAGGTTGAGCACTCACCTAGCATACATGAGGCACTGGGTTCAATCCTCAGCATCACATAAAGTAAAATAAAGATATTGTGCCCACCAATAACTAAAAAATAAAAAAGAGCATATATCTGGAGTCAGATAGAACTTGACTCCAAATTAGATCCTGTGTTTGCAAGCAACATGATCTTTGGTTGAGTCCTTAAGTGCTCTGGCCTACAGCTTCTTAAGGAGTAAAATGAGAATGATAAAACTTATCTCACAAGAGTATTGTGAAGATAAACAGATTAGCAATGCAAATAAATCACCCATTAAATAATGGATTTTCATAATGCATGCCATTGATTCATCTCTGATTTTTTAAAATTTATCTTCTATGCTTTTTTCTGGATTTCTCTCTTCCACTCACCCCAATCTACCTTTCATTCACCCAAGTCCAGGTTTATTTAATTCAAGAAGATAGGTATTAAAAAAATATTTCTCTAAATCTCTTGTTTTAAATCTGTTTGGCATTATGTACTTTCTCTCAAAACATCTCAAACACTTCCTATAGCTTCAATTATTGATGACTTTCATAGTGGGGATATAACCCCTTTTTCTGAACATTACACATATTTATCCAAGTATAACATATATGAAAGAGACAGTTCAGGTTCAATGTGTATAAAAATGAAATTTTATCCCTCTCCCCTTTCATTTCCTTCTTGTTCAAGATTGTTTCTGCTTTAGAAAACTGCACAACCACTATTTCAGAAAGAAAAATCAGAAATCATCCTTGACTTTTTCTTTGCCCTATTATGGTGTCATCCTCCAATGTGCAGGGCCCTCAAAGGACCCCAGCCATCACTTTGACATTGCCAAGGTCTACATCTTTCCCATTGCCACAGTCACCAGTTCAGCTGCCAACATCTTCCTGGCATTTACATAGTGATCTATGCCAATGTCATGCCCCGCCAGAGCTGCTAACACCATTGGCACCAACACTGCCAATGCCTCATCTTCAGTGTCCCACAGCAGTCACAGAGCAACAGCTCTTCTAACTGGCACTTTTAAGTTTGTTTCAGCCCCTTTGTCCAATGATCTGTGTGTGAGATAATGAGATTTGGTCTATGTAACAATCTGAGGGTCACAAATCATGTTTAGAGTCATCTTTCCCTTCTGTGTTTAATATTTGCCAAAGATCCTTCAAGGAATCTTACCCATCTTGACCTTCTTTTCCCCAAGGATGAATTTTTATTTTTCTAGAAGGTTTTTTGATCTTCCATGTAAACACACCTCTGGCTACTCTTCACTAGTCTTCCAAATTATGCCTGAACACGTGTGACTGATGGCAAACACAGCTTAGGTTCATGTAATGACCACTGTCACACAAATATTTGTTTGTCAATGAATAGTTGTTGAAAACATAAATGAATGAATGGTCTTTCTTCTCTGCTAGGCTTCCTTTTTCCAAAGTGTTGATTGTGTTCCTAACAAATCAAGTTTACTTTTCTAGTGACTTCTAAAGAATCATCCTTAAAGAGAAAGGAGAATATAAATTGCAATTGTTATTTCAATCACACACCATTGAAAATATAATTATTGTTGTACTTTTCATTTCTAGAAATAAAGTTTTGTTCATCATGTCGTAGCCAAATTGTTAAAAGAGAAAAAAAACACACAAGATATTTAGTTCTCCTTAGTTATGGCCCATTATATACACAATATCTTGTATGTTTTCTGAAATACTGAAATATTTTAAATCTTGAATATATATGTGTGAAGGGAGGAGTTATCTTGATGAAGCTTGTTTCTCACAGCTTAGAATCACTTGGACAAAAAGATCATGTGCTATGGTCTGAATATGCTTCAAAATTCATGTTGAAACTTCACTACCAGTGTTATAGCAGTTAAGAGGCCTTTAGGAGGTAATTAAGTCATGTAAGAAGAGCCCTCTCAGATGAAATTCATAACTTTATAAGAGATGTGAGGGGGCTTTTGCCCTTTCTGGTCTTCCATTCTAACATGTGGGGACACCACATTTAAGGCACCATCTTAGAAGCACCAGACACTGAACCTGCCAGTACTTCTATCTCGAACACATCAAACTCCAGACTGGGAAAAACAAATTGCTATTATTTCTAAACTGCATTCTCGGTGGTATTTGTGATAACAGCACAAGCAGACCAATACATCATGTCTTCACCTTCTTCACATGTCTGGGAGAGTATTGTAGTGTTCATGTCATCATTATGCTCAGTTAAAGGATATATGATATGATAAATTGAGAGCTATATGATATGATAAATATTACATGTAAAAGAACTCTAAGGCCAGGAAAAATCTAATCAATGTGAAAAAATATAGTCATTTCAGACAGAAATCCTATAGATGTTAAAAGACATTTTTCCTTCAATTTTCTTCTTTTTTTAAAAAATGTATGTAATTCCAACAGTGTGTCCAGATTTCCCAGCAAAATACACATGAATTGTATTCACTGAGAATGAATACCTATAACATTATTTAATTAATGCTACTTATTTGAAATGATGAGTGCCTGGAGTTTTTGTTAAATGTGCATTTTTCCAGAGGCACTGGGTACAGGATTCTGGGTTTTACCAGCCTCACATATAATCTGATGCATGCTGAGTTAAAAAAAAAAGGTTTAAAGGAATGAATACTAAGGATATACATTAGATGCCAGCTAAACTCATATATATTCTTGGAAAACTATCATATTTAAATTAGCATTGAAAAAACACAAAACATAAGTCAGAGTAGAAGAATTTTCCTTTAGTGATACTTGCTTTCTTATCTGATTCTGCCCAATGTCACATCTATTCCATTACCCTTGAATCAAGTTTTTATTTTACATACCAGCTAAAAATTTTATGACTTTAATAACTTTCTAGAGATAATACTAGTCAAAATGTCAAAATCAACTCTTGGTTAAAACTTCATGATGTGATCCAGATGAGATAAAACTGATTGTATTTAGGTACATAATAGAAACAAGATAGTTAAAAGAAGTGGTTTGTTAATAACCACCACCTTTGATTATTTAGAAATTTTTTTGAGGTAGAATTTTGAGCAGTAGTTTATCTTCCCTAAGAAAGAAAAGGCATTTCTCACAAACTTAATTGACCCAAACTGCAGTTCAATTCTGCTCAGTATTCTCTCCATTCAGTCCAGCACCCTTTGTCCTAGATTCTGCTTTTTCACTTCCAGAGAGAAGCTTTACAATTCATTTTTTTCTCCCTCTCCCTCCTTTTTGGGATGGAGAACACATACTGACTCACAGAGAGTATATGAATTGCACATCCCAAAAGGAACCAGTCCAGCTAAGCAACTCTTTTCCTTCTTTGTTGGATATCAGTGTAGGTTCTAATGAGCTCAGTCTCCTGGGGAGCATTTTAATTTTTTTTTCTGCCTCCCCTGATAACCATGTTTATGCTAAGTTTTGATACAGTATACAGGACTTGGGTAGTAATTAGCATTCAGATGGATCCGTGATTTTCCTGTCATTGACTGGGTTGTCTCTTTCTAGCCCAGAAAATGGAATCCAATGAGTTAGAGCTTGTAATAATAAAGGCATATTAACAATTCAAATCCTAAATTAAATATGCAAGATAGTGGGTTCAAAAGTGAAGCATCATTCGTGTCATAGACTGGGTAAGAAACTTAAAGGGAATAAAATAATGAAGAATGCAAATTATCATTAGCAAATATGAGGAGCAACACAAAACATGTGTGCTGTATATGATACCAAAGCAACATTGAATGATAGAATGTGGTGCTTTTTGGTTTAAGCCATTTAAACATCTTAACATCTTTAACTATTGTTTATACTGTTTTCAACACAGTCATTCATAAAACCTAGGCAAGAGAAAAATGAAATAAATATTCATCATATCTAATTAATATGTATTTTAGAGTATTTCAGGGAATCACCTGTAATGTTAAGGAAGAGTTGGAAATTTTTGCAGACAAAGCTTGAGAATCTCAATTGTTGTGTAATCTTCTTAAAGCCCATTGTAGTGTTTGAAAACATTTAACATTTAATATGGTAATATTTTTAGACATAGATCCTTCACAAAATCTTGAAATTTGTACCTTCTCTTTGGAGAAATGCACATACATTCCTAACAACTGACAATACTCTGTTTTAATCATTAAATTTAAAAGGTGGAACAAAGGTAAGTGGAAAGACTGTGTTTCAAGTCTTTAGTGAATGGTAGTCATATAATTCATACATACATTATAGGTTTAATTATGATTTTTCTTTATTTAGGAGTCTATGCCTAAACTAAGTGGTTAAAAAGAAATAAGACAATAGAAACAAAGACCTTGACTAAAAATGTAAATAAAGTTAATTTTTCTAAATAAATCTCTTTTAAAACATAAAATAATAAAATGACTATTGCTTAGTGAGCAATAACCTACTAGCTTTGCAAAAGATTAAAATAGTCATTATTATTCACATCTGCAAATGAATGGTGAAAGCAGAAGAAATTAAACCATTATAAACTACCCGTATTTTATTTAAAGAAGTACTTTTGCTACATTTATGCCCTACACAAATTGCATGAATATATTTTTAGCACAATTAACCAAATACCCTGGAGCATACTTTCATTTTCATGGCTTTAGGCTGGTTAATTTAAAATTTAATTTGTGCTAATCTTCTCCAGGTTAGTAAAGTGTGAAACATACTGTACATTGGATTTACATAATTTACAGTAGCACTGAATTACTGCAAATTTTCAGAAAATGAGGTCTTAGAATTTTCTAATAAAAGAAGAAATGGTAAGAATTTATTATTAGGGTTAAAACTACTAAAATGACAAAGGAGAGACAGTGGCTTAGATAGGCCAATAGAGATTGCAAGTAAGGAGCTCTTAAAATGAGTTAGAAATTACAAAAGGACTCTATAAAGTCATGGTTTCAAATTATTACTTTTAAAACCAGAACTACAGGCTCTATGATCACAAAAAGTCTATTCTGGTCCAGAAACCACACCTTTTAATTGTGTCTAATCATATAATTGCCTAGGATGAGCATGACCTACATTTGACATTTCTCTTCCATATAGAAACTGTCACAGCTCTCTCTTAACTAAAAAAATATAGACCTTATATTTAGGGGACTCTGAAACCATTTATGTGGCCAATCTTGTTACACACCTGATTCATCTAAAAAAGCATTAGTGGAACATATAAACAACTTTTAAAAGCACAGTAGGAGGTAAGGAAAATGGGTGTGGTATACAATTTGTATTCTAAATGTGCAAGGCTATTACATTGAAGAAAATTCTATAAAACACTTAATGAATTAAACTTGAAAAGGAGTAATGATGTGAAAAAAATATATAGGAGAAGAAGCAAATTGCATGCAATAAGGCAGAAAATAAAATTCAGTAAGATTTAGGTTTGTAAAAACAGAGTTATCTCAAAGAGGCTGTTCAGTTTGCATTCTTGGAACTCATAACAGAGCTACAAAAATGCTGTAAAGATTGAATAATTGATCTTACAAATTTAAAAATACGTGTGTGTGTGCATATATGTGCATCTATGCCACTTAGTATAATGATATTGAAAGCCATGTTTTGACCATATACTAGCATTTAAAGGAAACACAAAGCTAGTAAAGTGAAATTCATTTAAAATAACTCACAGTAGCCTTATTACTCCAAGAGGACCTCAATATGGTAAGGCAAAAAAACACAAAATTCTTCAAAATCTAAAGTGTATGCAAATATAAGGCACTATAAAATATAATACTTAGCATAGCAAGACAGAAAAGAATTAATGTATTGTAAAAGCAATTTTTTTCTTTTATACAACTATGAATACATACATTTATGAGACAAATAAATACATTATACTTTCTATGTGAAAGTGATGGCATGAAACCACTTTTAATATGATGAGTACTTTCAGTAATTCATTACAGAAGCTGGTCAACATGGAAATAAAAAGATGAATGAAAAACAATTTTTCAGAGAGTTATATATTGATTGACTTTACCTATAAGAGAAAAAGAAAAAAAATTAAAACCAAACTTTATTTCCTGATTATAAAAAGAGCTTCAAATTTATTTTGTGATAGCTGTTAAAAAACACCGCATAATTTGCTGCATTGCAGCCTAATCTGTTCCCAAAGGAAACTGAAGAACATGCTGGAATTTTTAAAGCATCATCAGAAATACAACCAGCAATATACCTTAGAGAACTTTCTAGATTAATCAGTTGACTAGAATAATTTTCTTTATAATAATTGGTAAAAGAACAGTCTGTCTCAAGATATTCAACATTTGGCTATTGTTCTGGAACAATCCAGACCCAGTGTATAAGAGCCAGCTTCAAGGTGCCATGAGGACCAAAAGAGAGGAAGACAGATCCAGGATCAGAGAGTGCCTTTTATTGGGGACTTATTGAGAGAAGCATGTTTCTGGACAGCAGCAAGATCAGGTGGATAAACATGATTTGTGTCAGAAGACAGGGGCCTATAAAATAGTCAGGACAAAAGTGGCTTCATCCAACCCAGAAGGTCCCTGGTTTATCTCAAGCTAATATCAAAGAGTCCAGCACATTTCTAGCACCATGTCCTGGTTGTAAATATCCTTATGTTTTTGTCTACTTATAGTGCACTTTTGAACTATAGGGGGAAAATCAATCAGTGTACTTAGAGGCAATTATAGTTCCAACTCAAGATAGCTACAGATATCCCAAGCTGAATCCATACAGCTATGGCCATACTTTAATTATTACCATAATTATCCCTACATGAGGTGAAATGGTTGACACCTTATATCTTTATATGTATCTGTTTAATTACCATGTAATTCTCTACCTTAACTAGTGGTTTTAATGTTCAAATCACAAATAACAGAATTATAGTGATCAGTTGCTGCTAAACAAAATAATTTATAGGCATTGAATATTCTCAGACATATCTCCAAGTTAAAAAATAGTTATAACTTTTCTCAAGCCATTTAAATTTTATGCATCCATCAAAGATCACTATTTTGGGATTTCATGCAGGAAAAAAAAAAGAGTCAAATGTATTCTGACATCCACAGTGAAATTAAATCAGTTCATGTTCTTTATCTTTTCCTGATTTTATAATGTAACAACTGCTACTCTGGCCAAGTGTGCCATATTATTTAATGAAGACCAAAAATCATTGAATCTTTTCTTGGACGCAGAGTGCAGGTCTTTAATGTTAATCCATGTAAGCAATACAGACCAGCCACCTGACCCTTCCCACCTCCCTTTTGTGGTAATACAATATGCCTTATGGGAAAGTGCTAGAACACCATTTATAATCTGGGTCTCATCTGCCTGAATCCAGCCTCATTGGGGTAGAATATTTTTCTTTCTTTCAAACCCTTTATCAGAGAGACCAAAATGATTTAAGATGATGAGTGTATTAACAACACAATAGACCCCACACTCCTAAGTTTTAAACAGAGTTTGAAGAAGCCAGTATGTATAAGTCAGGTCTTTCATGTGCAAGGAATGCAATAAACTTGTTTACAGTCTTTTAAAAAAAAATTTTAAAAATTTCCTCTTTTCATTTCAAAATTCTACACTAAGAGAAAAGACTATTCTAAGGAGTGTGTGTGTGTGTGTGTGTGTGTGTGTGTGTGAATTTCTCTAACACCAAGAAAATATTGAATATGTTTTTTTCCTTTCAGTTTATCTAGTTCAAGCCAATATCATCTTTCAAATTCAGTATTTCAACTAGTGATGATATAACTTGATTTCAATATTTTCTTATTTTTTAAGAAGTGGCACAAATACAGGTGAACCTGGGTGTGTGAACATACACTATTTTTTACAGTAAAGGCTCTATTATTTTTGTGAAGACAAATGCATTAGGGGTGCAATTATGAACTGTGGTCACATCTTTTTTCCTTATTTATTCTCAAGAGAATTTGAGATCATTACTTTTTTTTTTTCCTTTCAGTTCTCTTGGGAATGGGGACTCGATTAATTCTTTGTGATTTTAGTATTTTCTTCTCAAAGCAGTTCAGTGATAAGAAATAGACATATTTCCTTTTATATTTCAATTTTGAGAATTTCCTGGTAATTGAAACTATTTTTAGTTGAAGTTTAGAATTATTGCAAGTATATATTTCCTTTTGAAGCATGGCTTTGAATGAAGGGAGGGTCATAAAACCCATTTATAGCATTACTTTATGCTCTCTCTTCTGTTTCAAGACTTCCAAAGCATTAATTAAAAGTTGATAGAATTGCCCCTAAAACCAATTATCCTTTGGTACAGAATGCTGAGTACACATTATTGAGTTTTCAAATAAATTGAAAAAAAATTCAGTCAGGCAACAGCATTATCTTAATTTATAAACATTAATACAAGAAAATATCTGATTAGTTTGAAATGATTACTCTACACTCTATTATGAGTATCATCCCTTTCCACAAATTTCGATGGATACCAGAATACATCCTCAATCCATAACAGTGAACAATCATGACTAATTTCTCTGATGAATACAGTGTTCTAGCTGAGGTGTTTCTTGAATTTAGAGACATGGCATTTCACCAGATTTATATTGTATTTAAATTTCTCAGTTGATGAACCCCTTTAGCCTGTTTGTCTTTTCAATCTTGCAATATGGAGGGCTGATGGCTTTAGGGACTTTTGCCCTCTAACCTTTAAATCCGTTTTCTTTTCCTTGCAACATGACTGTCCCATTTTCCATAAATACATTTAATTTTTTTTCCCTTCACATATATGCACATACACACACACAAAATATGAGATTTATAAAAGTTATGGGCAAAAGTTGAAATTGCTTTCCTTCACTTACATTATGAAAGATAGAAGAAAGAAAAAAAGAGGGAAAAAATAAGGCAGACTCATTGAAAACAGCAGCTAGGTGTTTTGTATCCTTATTATGGCAAGACACTGTGTTAAAAACCTGTGCTTGTTTAATTTAAAAAATAAGGAGCTAAAGCTCAAGTTGTATGTGAGCAACTTGCCTGGGTCACTCGGGAGAATATATTCTGAGGCTAGGATTTGAATCTAGGATGTCTGGTTCCAAACTTTTCACCATGTTACCACGCTTTGGTTATTTAACAAGCACATGGTACCCCTTTCAGAGCACAAGGAAAAGAGAAACAGAATACCATGATACCTGTCTTTAAGACCTCCAGTTTCCACGAGTAACAAGAAGTCACCATTCTTGGTTTGGACAATTACTTGCAAATAATTTGGCTCAAAATTGTTGTATCAATGAATAATTGAAGAAAATAAAAAATTATTTGTAAGTAAATATCCACTTTAGTGACAGATTCTATTTTCAATACTCAGTAATAACTGATTGAACTTCAAAGTCATTTATATGCAGGCTTTATCTGTAGGGTTGTATTGTCTTTAATGATATTCAGAGTGGTTCTCCATAACATTGAGATATATTTCTACTTAAATAATAATTGCTTTCTTTTCTTTCTTTCTTTCTTGTAGTGTTGGGGCCCAAACCCAGGGCCTCATGCATGCTAGACAAACACTTTAACACTTATCTAATCCCTGGCCCCCACACACTTAATAATGTTCTTATTCTTATTTAACAACTAAAGTACTGGGCAGAGGTCATTAAGAGTAGCAAGGCTATAAGGGGATAAAAATCTCAGCAAAGTTCCTACTTTTTCCAGTCTTCATTTAATATTATGTATTACCATTATATAATTGCTTGAACATGGTTTATCTGGTTAATTCTTGCTTTCCTTTTTAATTTGTTTTTAGTAGTCGAGGAGGGTATTGGGAAATTTCTTACTATATCCATAAACTTTTCTGATGTTGAGAAAACACTAGCAAAATTGCCTCACTGTACCATTACATTTTCACAGTTCTTTGTCCATACAATACAGCCATAATTCCAATAAATCTCAAAAATCCTGAAAATAGAATGGCTGATTTCCACAAATACACTGTTGTCTCCAAACGAATGGTGGTGGTGGGGGTGGCAGGGGAGCATAAGAAATATTGCCTGACTTTCATGTTGCCACTTTCTAAAAATTCTCCACAATTTTTATACATAGCAGGATTTTCTGAAATTTTTCATTTTTTCTTGTATGCTTAACACTTTCCTCTTTGAGCCACCTGAGAATTGCCTCAATGTGCTATTTCTGCTTGCTAATGAAAATGTCAAAGATCAGGCTTAAAAATGTTAAATAAAACTGAGTCAATCAGTCACCTACTGTTGTTCATTTTGAGGCTGACTTTATTCAAAGACAGCTTTACTCCCTGTTGTTACTTCTTAGCTAAGATTGTAATTGTCAGTAAACATTATCAAACAGGTTTGGGGATTGCCAATGTGAAATAGATGCTCTTGACTATGATCAAGCTCACATTGAAAAGCAGGATTAAGCAAATACCATTAATTCAGACTGCTAAACCAGAGGAGTGCTGAAAAATCATCCAGCACCCAAACACCTAAAGAACACTCTTAAACCTGCTAAAATGTGGTTAAGGATTTATTTTACAAAGAACATTTCTGTAGAAACTATCAGAAAAATAAGAAAAATTTAGAAAATCATTGTCACAATTATAAAGGATAGGAACTATTCCTTTAAACATTTAATAAAATTTAGGAAATCACAACAGTAGAGATAACAATAACCACTGCTAATATATAATGGTTTCTTCCAAATATATTCGTGAATTAAAGATTATAACATATATAAAAGTGTCCCATGAATTCTACATATTGAAGGCTTGATCCTCAATGCATCAAAAATATTCAGAGGTGGGCCTTTGGAAAACAATTAGATCATGAGGACTCTGAACTCATCAGTGTATTGGACTACTGAGAGCTGAATAGACTATTGAGAGGTGGTGGAAAGTGTAGCAGGTAGGGCAAGGTTGGAGGAAGAAGGGCACTGGGACATGACCTGGAAGGATATTACTTGTGTCTGCCCCTCTTCCTTCTCTCTCTTTGCTTCCCAGCTTCTGTGATCTGAGACACTTTCCTCTATCACACCCTTCTACCATGATATTTTTCCTTGATTTTGGCCCAAAGCAATGAAGACAGCTGACCATGGACTGAACCTCTGAAACTCTGAGCCAAAATAAGATTTTCTTCCTCTAAGTGTTTCTGGTCAGGTGTTCTGGTCCCAGTGACAAAAAGCTGACTATCACCCTTTTCTTGTTGAGAACATTCCACTTTTCACTTAAGGAAGTACTACTGTACAGTTTCTTTAGAATTTCTGAGTTGACAACATTACTACTCTTGTGCTTTGGGGCCACCATTAATGGTAAAATGATGGTTACTGAAAACACTGTGATACCTCAACCGTGAATCAGGTCTGAGGTCACTACCAAGTGACTAATGGGCATGTAGCAGGTATAGTATGGATGGGCTGATAAAGAGATGACCCATGTCCCTGGGAGGATCAGAGCAGGAGGGGGCTTGAGATTCTACCAGGTTACTCAGAAAGCATGCAATTTAAAACTTATGAATCAATTACTTTTGAAAGTTTCCATTTAACATTTTTAGGCTTCAGTTAACTACAGGTTATTGAAACCATGGAATATGAAACTGCTGATAAGGGAGAAATTGAGCACCAAAGAAAAGAAGAAAAGTGAAGAACAAAAAAGAGGTAATATTTTATGGAGAAAGACCCAAGTAGGAAGGAAGGAGCCAGAACCAAAGACCATGCAGAGGGATTGCTTTGGTTTTGGGGACACTATTTCTACTGATATACACGGAAGGAGAAAAATATTTCCTTCTGTTATGGTTTGGTTGTGACCTATCCTCTAAAAGTTTATATGTGAGACAATGTAAGAAGGTTTAGAGGAGAAATGATTGGGTTATAAAATCCTTAACCCAATCAGTGAATTAATCTCCTGATGGTTTTTTTCCAAAAATAATGGAATGGTGATTAATCTAAGTGGTAACTGAAGTTGGGTAGGTGGCTGGAGGAGTTGGGTCACTGTGGGTATGCCTTTGGGGGTATGCATTTTGTATCTGGCAGTGGAGTCTCTCTCTGCTTCCTGATCAACATTTGATCTGCCTACCTCAGCCACACTCTCACCATGATGCTTAGCCTCACCTGGAATCCCAAGGAATGGATCTGGCTGTCTATAGACTGAGACTTCTGAAACCATGAGCCCCCAAATACACTTTTCCTCATCTAAAATTGTTCTTGTCAGGTATTTTAGCCACAGCAAAAGCTGACTAAAACACCTTCCTTGTTTATAGCCAATCTGTAAATCACACTGGGTAAGGATCTTTGGATTATAATGCTAACTTGATCTAACCATATATTTTAACTCTTTTTTTGTTTTTTGGGTTTTCTTGAAAAATTTACCTTGTGCATCCCTGAATATCAGAAAGTTGGAGAGACAGATTAACACTTCATTTTACTCAGGATGTGTATTTATTTTCACTAACAGCGAACTGAAGCCATTCTGAAATAAGGCATTACCTCACTTTAGATGAAACATTCATAAAAGCAGTATCTTCACACTTTGTTGTACTGATTACAATGATCTACTCCTTATCCAAATTCTTTTCAGGACTTTTTTTGGAACAGAAGTTTCAAGGCACAGTGAAAACTAAGTCCTGAGAAGTTAAGGTATATATTTAGGTGGTGGTCTTGGGAGGCAGACAATTTCATCATTTTGCCCTGGTCTTGTTGGTGGTGAGGGGGTTGATTATATTGAGCTAATTCGTTTTCCTAGGATCATCAACTTACCAACAACAACCTAAGCTAGAACCTTGACCCTTGTTCATTCTTCTATAGGCATAGGTCTGTCAAGAATGTACCTGCAGTTCTGGAATAAAAAGGAATAACTAGCCTCTTGAACTCACACTACCCATGAAACAGTTCTGTCAATAATATATTGAATATCTCACATTAGAGAAGTGAGGGCCTCTGACTCCTGGTTGTGTTGAGATTTTAGAGCTGAGTCAGATGGCTGATAGAGGTGTTATTGACCAAAAGGCTATAGTGCATGTTATAAGAAGTACCCCAGGAATCAGCCCAAGAAGTAAAATCTTCAGGAAAAGTCAGGCAATCAGCCATGAGAGAACAATCTGAAAAGAATATGGAGTTAGGGAGAATCTAGTTGGATGCAGCATGACAAAAGCCAGAGAAAGTACAAAAGTTCAAAGTCACAGTTTGAGGTATCTAGAGAAATGTCCTTGATTAAAAGAAAGAGCTGAAGAGGTTGTTGGGGGCAGGGAGTTTGTTTTATGTTTGTGTGTGTATAAAACCACCTCAGATTCCAAAGAAAATAGCCAGAATGATGTACCTATTTAGTTTACTGTTTGACATTATATATAAAAAATACATAGGGAAATAACTGATTTCTCTCTCTCTCTCTCTCTCTCTCTCTCTCTCTCTCTTTTTATGTGTGTATGTTGCTGTGGATTAAATACAGCCTTATGCATGCTTTACCACTGAGCCTTGTCCCCAGCCCTTGATATTTCAATTTTCATCTTGATGTGAAGTGTCATGCAAACAGATGTATCAGTAAAACATTTTAAGCAACCAGTTTTTTTCTTGGTCTTAAAATTGCTAGTGAAATTATTTGTCTGGTGTCATCCAGATGCTAGGATTGCCATGAACTTTTTGTAAGACTACCCTTCTCCCTGATGTATGAAATAATATTTAGCCTATTTCTTGGAGAACTCATAAAGGTCTCCTGCATAATATAAGAATCAATTCCAAAAATTAACTCATAAGTCTGGGCTTTAAAAAGATAGGACACAATATAGTTAGACTTGAATAAAAAGTAGAATCAAATATGAAAGTATAACCAGAGCCACAAAGTGCATGAGTCCACAGTTTTGGGGGAAAAAATCTCTTAGGGTACTCAGGATAAACTTGAATTTATTTGCTTTCTTAATGTGCCTTCAGCCTATGAGACAGTCATAGAAAACAGAAGTGTTACGAAGGATCTTGGGTCCTAAACAATCCTTTGTTCCACATTCGTAATATGGGGTCATGAGTCCCCAGGGAAAATAACAGCACACCAGACACCTTGTAAAGCACTCACGAGGTCTGGTTATTACTCCTGTCATGTCTTGTCATCATATCGCATCTTAGCTTTTCTTTAGAAAGGGAGTCCAGAATCACAGCAACCCACAGAAACCTTTTGTTCATTTTATCTGTTCAGACTTTCGTGAGCATATACACACACACACAAACACACATACAACAAACACAAACACACATACATACACACAAAGAGACAGGAGGTTCAAACCCCAAAGGGGACTATGCCTCTACTGTTTCTATTCATTTCTATTAAGAGTACAATCAAAATTTATCCAAGCATTTCAGGCACACTTCCAATTAAGACTTTGTATACCTTTTTCTGTAATGTACTTGTTTCTTTCTCAACATCTCAAGAGCATTTTTAATGATTAAGCTGTGAGATAGCAACTTTCTTCTACTTCAGACTTATTTATCTTACTCAGAGCTTTCTCTAGGCTATCGTCCAAAATAGCCTCTAACCACCTAAGCTGTTCAATGAAGTGTATCAGAAAGCAATCCTTGAAATAGCTCTCGGAATATGTTCTCTTCCTTCATTTGAACATAGTTGCATGCCAATCAACAGCAAAGCAATTAAAATCCTGCCAGGATCAAAGAATGTGCCTTACTACAGCCTTTGTCAATCTATAAAAATACTTCCTCATTGCCTTTTGTTAAGGCTCTGGTGACCTATGCTACAGTAATATCCAACAATCTACCAGTGTTCTTTATTTTTCTTAATTTCTTTCTAAGTGTATGTCAGCAAATTTCTTGCTGCAAAATGCATGCTGTCAATTTCCAGTTTTTCCTACCTTACATTTCTTTGTTTTATATTTCCCTATCTTTTTCTAAAGTACCTGTCTTAACAATATTACCTCTTTCATCTTGGATGCACATGAATTTCATTTTAATATTTTCACTAAGGCAATACTGTTGGAGGACTTCTCATATGCTTCTAACTATTGTGCATATCAATTTTCTTTATATGCTCTCATTCTGCTAATAAGATAATCCTTTTGTAGATTTTTTTGTATAATCCATTGAATCCTAGTATACTCTAATACCAGTTAACTTGAGTTAATCAGAAAATACATTGCTATGGGAGGTCGATGGTCCCTTTCTGGATTATTCTGACTTCTCATCAATAATCAAAAGGACCAACTAAGCAATTCAACATACCATCTTCTGATCCTATTTCTCCCCACTGGGGCAATTGAGATGGAACTTGCTTACTCAATTCTACTCAAGAATTTTAAAGTTTTAGGGTGTTCAGAGCACAGCTCTGTGACAGAATACCAAGATGCAAGCCAAAAAATTTCCATGAATCCAAAGCTGTTGATGAATGCAAAGATAAGTGAAGAATTGCTGTAATCAATATGAATAATCCAAGCCAAAATATGTCAGCTGAAAACCAGGCAATTGAGGTAAACCTATGTTTTAGTTTAAATTATATGAATGACTATCTATATTTTCTACTTTACTTCCTGGATAATTCTCTCATAAGTGTTGTTTGGGGGATATCAATTCAAATTTAAAATTTTGATATATGGTTATAGAATTATACAATCTAAATTAATAATCCAGTAAATGAATACAATTGTTCTCCTGAAGAAGTAAATGAAGTAAAAATACATTCAAATCATGCTTAACAACAATGTTGATTTTAAAAATATCTGGATGTTTGTGAAACATCCTTTGTGAAAGTTTTACACTGAGGTATTTCTTAAAATCATTTTCTAAGTGATAATAGATTTAGAATTGGCACATAATTTGGAACTGGACATCTCTCAATGTGAGTCCCCAACTTTTTCATCGGTTTATGTAGTTTCAGGACAAGTTACTAAATCTATGCTATTCTCTTTCATTATATGCTCTTTAACTAATAAGACAGTTACCTCATATCATCATGCTTAGACATAATAAAACAATACAAACTTCTCAGCACTAAACTTCTCACTTATATGTGTAAAATAAATGGTTTTATTCTTTTCTATCAACTTAAGTTGAACAAAGGGAAGAGACATGTGATCAAATTTTAGGTAAATATCTGTCTATATTATTGGGAGAATCACTGACCTAAGTGGAGCAGTACCTGGTTAAAAATGCCAGTACATTATATGAAATGTATATATAAAATGTTATATTCAATTCATCCTTACTGAGAAATTATAATTTTGCAAGTAGCACATCTATGCTCGATAACTACTATGCTGTTTCTTTCCCTTGCAAGAAAATGAGACTTCCACAAAAGATTCATTTTCACTCTTCCTCATTGAAGTCTAGATGGGTCAAAGACAAAGGGAGAGCCTTTGGAAACTCCTACATATGCAGAGGATGCTTACAAGTTGTCTGTCTCATCTTTACTCATCCAGCCTACAGCAATGGCCACTTTCCCCTGATTCCCTAGTAATAAGTCCACATTCTTCTTTCTGTACTGTCCACTCTGAGTCACAAAATCTACTCATCTTTGATACCAGATGAGCCACCAGGAGGAGACATTAACACCGAAAACATGGGGGAAGCTACTCCCCAACCAACAGAGCATGATTCCATGGCCCCACAGGCACAGAAGCTACTCATCTGTGAAACTAGTTTAGCCACCAGGAGGTGACACAATGCATGGGTGATACTGTGTGTGACCAGCTGAAAGGAGATGCTGCTTCAGCTAAGAATTATGTAGGATAAACAGGAGCAAGCTTGCCACCTCATAAATTAGTGTTTGTGACGGAATCTCATCTATTCCTGCTCATGTTCACTCATATAGGTCCCTCCTCCCAAATACATTTTGGATGAATATAAGAAATCCTTTGCCACATACTGATTCAGAACTTACCATTTTTTCACTAATTTTTGCTTCAAGGAGCAAATTTTTAGAGGAATCATACAGATGTAATTTTATCTTTTTTTTAAATCTTCAAAACTTATTTTGGTATCATTTTATGTATGACTTGACAAAGGCTCATGCCTGGATGATGATGATGATGATGATGATGATGATGATGATGATGATGATGATGATTTTCATTAAAAACTAGCCAATTTAGGCTACTTGTGTTTGTTTATTTTTTATTGGCTATTTAACTTGAATTGCCTGTTTTATCTTATCAAGTTCATCCTTACTAATGATCAATATTTAACTTAGAACATTAATTTACCTCAATTAGTGATTTAACATCTTTTAGTTCCCTAGTTTTTATTCAATATCATCTGTTTTATTCTGATGATTAATAAAGGAGAAGATAAGCTTCTTGGACTCCATCTCCTTTCTTATAGCTTTCCTCATTTTTCTAAGAAAGCAGATTATAATCATCTATTTTGCTAATATATTCCCAACTAATTAGGCCTTATTTAATGGTAGCAGGCTCATTGGATATTAAAAAATCATTTGCAAGTCATGGGTCTCTACTCTCCTGTTCCTTACCTTTTGGAAGCAAGGAAATCTCCCTGGTTTATTTTCTTTTCTTTGTTTTTAATTTTTATTTATTTATTTTCTTTATATATGACAACAGAATGCACTACAATTCTTATTATAGAGAGAGCAAAGTTTTCATCTCTGGTTGGATACACAGTATACTCACATCAATTTGTGTCTTCAGACCTGTACTTTGGATAATACTGATCATCACACTCTACCATCATTAATAACCCCATGCTCCCTCCCTTCCCCTCCAATCCCTCTGCCCTATCTAAAGTTTGTCTATTCCTCCCATGATCCCACTCCCTATCCCACTATGAATATTTATTTCAATGAAAACATTCGGCATTTGTTTTTTTGAGATTGGTTAACTTCACTTAGAATTATCTTCTCTAACTCCATCATTTACCTGTAAATTCCAAGATTTTATTCTCTTTTATTACTGAATAATATTCCATTGTATATATGTGCCAAAATTGGGAATGGGACCACCATTTGACCTAGCTATCCCTCTCCTCAGTCTATACACAAAGGACTTAAAAACAGCATACTACAGGGACACAGCCACATCAATGTTAATAGTAGCACAAGTCACAATAGCTAAATTGTGGAACCAACCTGGATTCCCTGATTCATTTTCTTTCTCAGTGCAGCAAAATTTAAATATTAAGCCAGGTTCTAACTTTTCCTAACATCCCTTGTCACATTATCTGATGGGAGAGTTACTAAGAAATGACCTGTTCCTTGTCCTTGGGCCTTAGCTTCAAAAATCTACCTGCCCTCAACAGACACCAAGAGTATAAGCTCAAGGAAATAAACTAATTAGGAATGTTTTTTTTTTTTTTTAGATTCTCCTTATTTTATTTTTTTTTATTTTATTTTTTTATTGGTTATTCAAAACATTACAAAGATTTCAGAATCACATCGGTTACACATCCACATTTTTACATAATACCATAATAGTAACTGTTGTATTCTGCTACCTTTCCTATCCTCTACTATCCCCCTCCCCTCCCCTCCCATCTTCTCTCTCTACCCCATCTACTGTAATTCATTTCTCTCCTTATTTTTTCCCATTCCCCTCACAAACTCTTATATGTAATTTTGTATAACAATGAGGGTCTCCTTCCATTTCCAAGCAATTTCCCTTTTCTCTCCCTTTCCCTCCCACTTCATGACTCTGCTTAATGTTAATCTTTTCCTCCTGCTCTTCCTCCCTGCTCTGTTCTTGGTTGCTCTCCTTATATCAAAGAAGACATTTGGCATTTGTTTTTTAGGGATTGGCTAGCTTCACTTAGCATAATCTGCTCTAGTGCCATCCATTTCCCTGCAAATTCCATGATTTTGTCATTTCTTAGTGCTGCGTAGTACTCCATTGTGTATAAATGCCACATTTTTTTTTTTATCCATTCATCTATTGAGGGGCATCGGGGTTGGTTCCACAGTCTAGCTATTGTGAATTGTGCTGCTATGAACATCTATGTGGCAGTATCCCTGTAGTACGCTCTTTTGAGGTCTTCAGGGAATAGTCCGAGAAGGGCAATAGCTGGGTCAAATGGTGGTTCCATTCCCACCTTTCCCAGGAATCTCCATACTGCTTTCCATATTGGCCTCACCATTTTGCAGTCCCACCAGCAATGTATAAGAGTACCCTTTTCCCCACATCCTCGCCAGCACTTGTTATTGTTCGACTTCATAATGGCTGCCAATCTTACTGGAGTGAGATGGTATCTTAGGGTGGTTTTGATTTGCATTTCTCTGACTGCTAGAGATGGTGAGCATTTTTTCATGTACTTGTTGATTGATTGTATGTCCTCCTCTGAGAAGTGTCTGTTCAGGTCTTTGGCCCATTTGTTGATTGGGTTATTTGTTTTCTTATTGTTTAATTTTTTGAGTTCTTTGTATACTCTGGATATTAGGGCTCTATCTGAAGTGTGAGGAGTAAAAATTTGTTTTCATGATGTAGGCTCCCTATTTACCTCTCTTATTGTTTCTCTTTCTGAGAAAAAACTTTTTAGTTTAAGTAAGTCCCATTTGTTGATTCTTGTTTTTAACTCTTGTGCTATGGGTGTCCTATTAAGGAATTTGGAGCCCGACCCCACAATATGTAGATCGGAGCCAACCTTTTCATCTATCAGACGCATAGTCTCTGATTTGATATCAAGGTCCTTGATCCATTTTGAGTTAACTTTTGTGCATGGCGAGAGGAGGGGATTCAGTTTCATTTTATTGCATATGGATTTCCAGTTTTCCCAGCACCATTTGTTGAAGAAGCTATCCTTCCTCCATTGCATGCTTTTAGCCCCTTTATCGAATATAAGATAGTTGTAATTTTGTGGATTGGTTTCTGTGTCCTCTATTCTATACCATTGGTCCACCCGCCTGTTTTGGTACCAGTACCATGCTGTTTTTGTTACTATTGCTTTGTAGTACAGTTTGAAATCTGGTATCGCTACACCTCCTGATTCACACTTCCTGCTTAGAATTGCTTTTGCTATTCTGGGTCTTTTCTTTTTCCATATGAATTTCATGATTGCTTTATCTATTTCTACAAGAAATGCCGTTGGGATTTTGATTGGCATTGCATTGAACCTATAGAGAACTTTTGGTAATATTGCCATTTTGATGATGTTAGTTCTGCCTATCCATGAACAGGGTATATTTTTCCATCTTCTGAGATCTTCTTCTATTTCTCTCTTTAGGGTTCTGTAGTTTTCATTGTATAAATCTTTCACCTCTTTTGTTAGGTTGATTCCCAAGTATTTTATTTTTTTTGAGGATATTGTGAATGGGGTAGATGTCCTCATTTCCAGTTCAGAAGATTTGTCACTGATATACAGGAATGCCTTTGATTTATGCGTGTTGATTTTATATCCAGCCACTTTGCTGAATTCATTTATTAGCTCTAGTAGTTTCTTTGTAGACCCTTTTGTTTCTTCTAGGTATAGGATCATATCATCCGCAAATAGTGATAATTTAAGTTCTTCTTTTCCTATTTTTATGCCTTTAATTTCTTTCGTCTGTCTAATTGCTCTGGCCAGTGTTTCGAGAACTATATTGAATAGAAGTGGTGAGAGAGGGCATCCCTGTCTTGTTCCAGATTTTAGAGGGAATGCCTTCAGTTTTTTTCCTTTTAGAATGATGCTAGCCTGAGGCTTAGCATATATAGCTTTTATAATTTTGAGGTAAGTTCCTGTTATCCCTAGTTTTTCTAATGTTTTGAACATAAAGGAATGCTGTACTTTGTCGAATGCTTTTTCTGCATCCACCGAGATGATCATATGGTTCTTATCTTTAAGTCTATTGATGTGGTGAATAACGTTTATTGATTTCCGTATATTGAACCAGCCTTGCATCCCAGGGATGAATCCTACTTGATCATGGTGCACAATCTTTTTGATATGTTTTTGTATACGATTTGCCAGAATTTTATTGAGGATTTTTGCATCTAAATTCATTAGGGATATTGGTCTGTAGTTTTCTTTCTTTGAGGTGTCCTTCTCTGGTTTGGGAATCAGGGTGATATTGGCCTCATAGGATGAATTTGGGAGTTCTCCCTCTTTTTCTATCTCCTGAAATAGATTATGGAGTATTGGTATTAGTTTCTCTTTAAATGTTTTGTAAAACTCTGCTGTATATCCATCCGGTCCTGGGCTTTTCTTGGTTGGTAGTCTTTTGATGGCTTCTTCTATTTCCTCCCTTGATATTGATCTGTTTAGGTTGTTTATATCTTCCTGATTCAATCTGGGTAGTTCATATGTCTCAAGAAATTTATCTATGCCTTCACTATCTTCTATTTTATTAGAGTATAGGGTTTCAAAATAATTTCTAATTATCGTCTGTATTTCTGAATTGTCTGTTGTGATGTTGCCTTTTTCATCCCGTAAGCTAGTAATTTGGGTTCTCTCTCTTCTTCTCTTTGTTAGTGTGGCTAGTGGTCTATCAATCTTATTTATTTTTTCAAAGAACCAACTTTTAGTTTGGTCAATTTTTTCGATTGTTTCTTTTGTTTCGATTTCATTGATTTCTGCTCTAATTTTAATTATTTCTTGCCTTCTACTGTATTTGCTGCTGATTTGTTCTTCTTTTTCTAAGGCTTTCAGGTGTAGTATGAGGTCATTTATTTGTTGGCTTTTCCTTCTTTTAAGGAATGAACTCCATGAAATGAATTTTCCTCTTAGTACTGCTTTCATAGTGTCCCAAAGATTTTGATATGTTGTTTCTGAGTTTTCGTTTACCTCTAAGAATTTTTTAATTTCCTCTTTGATGTCTTCTGTAACCCTTTGTTCATTCAGTAGCATATTGTTTAATCTCCATGTGATGTAGGGTTTTTCCTTTCTCATTTTATTATTAATGATTTCCAATTTCATTCCATTATGATCAGATAAAATGCATGGTAGTATCTCAACTCCTTTGTAATTGCTAAGCTTTGCCCTGTGACATAATATATGGTCTATTTTTGAGAAGGATCCATGTGCTGCTGAGAAGAAACTGTATCCGCTTGATGTTGGGTGGTATATTCTGTATATATCAATTAAGTCTAAGTTATTTATTGTATTATTGAGCTCAATGGTTTCTTTATTCATTTTTGTTTGGAAGATCTGTCCATTGGTGAGAGAGGTGTGTTAAAATCTACCATGATTATTGTGTTGTGGTCTATTAGACTCTTGAACTTGAGAAGAGTTTGTTTGATGAACGTAGCTGCACCATTGTTTGGGGCATATATATTAATGATTGTCAAGTCTTGTTGGTGTATGGTTCCCTTGAGCAGTATGTATTGTCCTTGTTTATCCCTTTTGATTAACTTTGGCTTGAAGTCTATTTTATTTGATACAAGTATGGACACCCCTGCTTGCTTCCGGGGTCCGTATGAGTGATATGATTTTTCCCAACCTTTCACGTTCAGTCTGTGTATGTCTTTTCCTATCAGATGAGTCTCCTGTAGGCAGCATATTGTTGGATCTTTTTGTTTAATCCATTCTACTAGCCTATGTCTTTTGATTGGTGCATTTAAGCCATTAACATTTAGGGTTACTATTGAGATATGGTTTGTATTTCCAGCCATATTTGGTTATGTATGATACTTAACATGATTAGTTTTTCCTCTATGCTTAGTTTTTCCTTTATTGTACTACCACCTGTTGTTGGTTTTCATTGTTATTTTTCATTTCCTCTCCTGTAATGTTTTGCCAAAAATGTTTTGAAGAGCTGGTTTTCTAGCTGCAAATTCTTTTAACTTTTGCTTATCGTGGAAGATTTTTATTTCATCTTCAATCCTGAAGCTTAATTTCGCTGGATACATGATTCTTGGTTGGAACCCTTTTTCTTTCAGCGTTTGAAATATGTTGTTCCAGGATCTTCTAGCTTTCAGAGTCTGTGTTGAAAGATCAGCAGTTATCCTGATTGGTTTACCCTTAAATGTAATCTGCTTCCTCTCTCTTGTGGCTTTTAAGATTCTCTCCTTATTCTGTATGTTGGGCATCTTCATTATTATATGTCTTGGTGTGGATCTCTTATGATTTTGTATATTAGGTGTCCTGTAGGCTTCTAGTATTTGGATTTCTTTTTCATTCTTTAAGTCTGGGAAGTTTTCTAGTATTATTTCATTGAATAGATTACTCATTCCCTTGGTTTGGACCTCTGTACCCTCTTGTATCCCAATAACTCTTAGGTTTGGTTTCTTGATGTTATCCCATAATTCTTGGATGTTCTGCTCATGATTTCTTAACATTCTCGCTGAGCTGTCTATGTTCTTTTCAAGTTGAAAAACTTTGTCTTCGTTGTCTGAAGTTCTATCTTCCAAGTGTTCTACTCTGCTGGTAATACTCTCATTTGAGTTTTTAATTTGGTTTATTGTTTCCTGCATTTCCAGGATTTCTGTTTGTTTGTTTTTTATATCCTCTATCTCCCTATAGAGTTGATCTTTTGCTTCTTGGATTTTTTTATGTAATTCATTGTCAAAGTGATTTTTCATTGTCTGAATTTGATGAATAATGTCTTCCTTGAGACTCCAGATCATCTGAAGCATGTATATCCTGAACTCTTTGTCTGACATTCCATCAGCTGCAGATATTTCCTCATCTAATGTTGAATTGACCTGTATTGTTTGTGGTCCTTTCTTTCCTTGTCTTTTCATACTGCGCATGATTCTTTCTAGCTTTGTGAAACTGTTGAGCTAATGTTTTTTCCCTTATATATTTGTATTGTTCTTGAATAGCTCCAATATCCCTCTTTTTCGGAGAAAGACAATGTTAACAGATCCCAATATCAACAGTACATTATCTAAGGACAAGTTTTCATTATTAATACATTTATAGTTAGATTCTAAGACTATAGATATTGATTTAATTATTACTTAAGAATATATTCCTTAGTTTCATAAAAGGCGTACCATATCTGGTGGCATATAGAAAACTTAATTTCAGACGAAGGATGTTATACTTAAAGAGAAAGGAGTGAGGGAATGAGGTTAAACTAACTTAGCACCTTTGGAGAACTCTAACCACTTGACTGGTAATTTATGGAAGAATGTATAGACTCAACCTCCTATTTAGATAGTTACCCTATGTATAGATAGCAAAAGTTAGGAGATTGAAAGTGGTATAGAGAGAATATGAATTAAAAAGAAAAGAAAAGAAAAGAAATAACAAGGAAGAAAAGAGAAATAAGAGAAGGGAAAGGGAAGTAAGATAGAAATACAGAAAAAAATGGGGGGGGAGGTGGGGTATATGCAATTCCTCTATATTATATTACTTTGGTAATTCAGTTGTTCATGCTCAGTTCTTGGTTTCACATATGCTGAAGTTGTGGAAGAGAGAGAAGAAAAGAGAAAGAGAGGGAAAAAAAAAAGTCTCTCAGAACACTGTTTTCCTTGCTTCCAGTAGGTGGCGTTGTCTATTCCTAGTTTGAGACTCTGTATTCAGGGTGGTGGGTATAGCCAGTGTGAAGGGAAATGAGCTTCCACCTGTATCTTCCCTACTCTAGTCTCTGAGGTAGAAACCAGGTGCCTCTACAGTTGTTGTTTTGTGTTGATAGCTACAATCCCCAAAAGCTTGTGGGAAATATTTTGAGTTATCGCAGCTAAGGGTGGGGGAGTTGGAAACCGGGTACCTGGATCAGCCGCAACTGTGCTGGTAGCCACACCCACTTTGATGGGTTTTAAGGGTTGATGGGCTTCCTGGAGACTAGCGTTCGGGACGGGACCGGACTTCCTCCTCCTGTCTGGCTGAGCGGCTGGCGCCTTCCTGCTCCGGTCTGGCTGGCGGCTGGCGCCTTCCTGCTCCGGTCTGGCTGGGCGGCTGTCGCGGCTCCCTGCTCCGGTCTGGCTGGGCGGCTGTCGAGGCTCCCTGCTCCAGTCTGGCTGGGCGGCTGTCGCGGCTTCCTGCTTCGGTCTGAATTAGGAATGTTTTTAAGAAGGGAATCTCATTCTCATTTGTTAAAACCTGGTTTTCTGTCTGAACCTGCATAATTTATCTTATAGGATAGTAAGTTACAAGGATTCTGCATTTGCTAACTACTTAAGACTCAATATTAATCCTGAGCTCACCTAAAACAAGTAACATCCCAGGTGATTTTCACTGTGATTCCATTTAATTGAATGTTGTTCATTTCTTGCATAATTTTACATAATTAATTGCATCTTTTATATTGTGCTTTTTAATTAACTTAATATTTTAAGAATAATATTCAATTTGAAAAGTTCACAAATCAATTAGATTTACTTTTTTTAAAACAAATGTTTTAAACATTTTAAGCATATGAAAATGAAATAAAGATTTGACAATTAAAAAAGAGCTTCGTCTTCATATTTCAACAACAGTACAGGAACAATAAGCAAATCAATTTTATCATCCTAGATTCAATAGCTATTTCAAGTGATGGTGGAAAAAGAACAAAATAAAACAAACGATACAAAAATTGATTTAACAGTGGAACATTGATAAAATAATGTGAACCAAGTATACATATGTTTGTGCACATCGTATCATTAGTCCTGAGAGAGGGATTTTACTATTGACAATCATCAACTTCTACTTTCTTGCTGTGAATGTCCACAAACATTGTTTGATTCCACTACCCACATGTTGGCCTTCCTTCACGTTTTTTTATTCTTTTCCTTTGAGGATCTTAATCCATACAACTAAATTAAACTGTTACATTTTGAAGAATGATGTGTGATATTAAGAAACATTTCTGAATAACTGCTTAAAATGCAATATGAAGTGTTCTGGTACTAAGAGAATTGGTAAAAAAAAGATATTTCCAAAATAACTTTAATTTAGTCTAGAATTGTTAATATATATTTTGTAGGAATTCTAAGGAATTTCTATGTTATGATCTAACCTTCTAACCTTTCTGTCCTTACTAATAAACATGATCTAGGAATATAAGTAAAGAAAACATTTTATTGAATGAATTGGTAAATGAACCTCATGTATTATTTCAGAGTTAACCTAATATAAACAAAAAGAATAGAATCAAACTAAAAATAAAGCATTTTTTTCCCAAAACATTGCTCTACAAAATAGGGAAGACAAAAATAAAAAGTTTCTGCACAATGTTTTAAAGTTCTATTCTATATATACAAAGTAACTAAGAATTTAATATGCTCCAAGGAAAAAAAATTGAGCAAAATTTTATTTTTTAAAGAAAGACTTATTTGGCCTTTGAGAACAGATTTACAAGTTAAGAAAAACTTTCTTAGATTTCAGTGCTATAGAACAAACCAATGTTTAAATCCATCATAACATCCCAAGAATGCTAAAACACAATACGTGTAAATAGATCACCAGTGACTTAAGCAATATTCATTTTTATATTTATTTAATATCCTATACCACTGGCTTATAAAGTACAAAAAGATGAGGCTTAATATGGATATGAGAATATATACTGTTCAGATGACAATTAATAGGCTTTTGTTAGCATTGGAAAAAATAGTTTTCATGGAGACATAAAGAAGAAAATGGATATGGGTAGACTAAATTCCAGAAAGAAAGAGCTATCAATTGACCCAAAGAACTCACAAACCAACATTTGTTTTTAATTTAAGATTTTAATTAATAATGAAAGTATAATAATCCAGAAATATATGCTTTTCTATCTTTTAGAGAATTTTGTTTTCTTTCCTCATTTTGTAAATCATTACTGGTGTAACCATCAATGTCTTTCAACTCTCTAGGTGAATTTAGGTGGCAATATTATTCTTAAATTTATCTGTGATGTCAAAATATTCTATTAAAATGAGCAAACTATTCACAATGCTAATATAAATCAAAGAACTTATATTTTAAAGAATGTCTTGACAGAATAATAAATACCTTAAATATGAATATGTATGAATGTCACAAAGTAAATAATCTTGTAAGAAATAGAAATTAAAAAGGTCAATTATATAGCATGAAGCCAGATAATCTAACTGGTTCATAATATAAAAAAATTACCATAATTGATATTGTTTTCTATCGGAGAAATTACTGTATCAGAAACTAATAGAATGCCAAAGTAACAAAAGCTCAAATCAATTTGATTTCTTACGTTTATTTTTGAAAATGGGGGGTCCAATTTAAAATGCATTTATGAGAATTTAAAGAACATTTTAAAATATAAGAATAAATATAAGAATGTAAGGAAAATTTCATGATAAAGCAATTTACAATTTATAGAAAATTATGAGAACCAACTGATATTTAACTGAATCAACAAATACTGCCTCTGAATGATTATCAGCTGAAGTAAACTACAGGTCCTAAAAATGCCACTATGAAAACTAGCCAAATATTATGACCAAATTAAAAATTAATTACAGAAATGTAGAAATTATGAACCATAAAATGCTACCTTTGACCCAGGGAATATGACATTTAATTAGACAGAATATAAAAACTTAATGGCTAATGACATACTAACCAAGTTTCCTTTATGCAGAGACTATTCACTTTGGTAACATTAGGACTCTGAACCTGAAATCCAAACAAAACAATAGCCTTCCTTTAAATTCACTCTAGACTTCCTTATAGCTAATACTTCTAAATTTGTTCTTTGCTTTTGAATAAAAGCTCTCAATTGACAATTGAAAATCCATAGGAATAAATTATTAAGAATTTAGAACATAGTCTAGTATGCTTTTAATGATCATAAAGGACATAATTTAAGTACTTTTAAAGAGGTGACATAAATTATAAGTTAATTATATAAGATTCACCAAGTTATATAATTGCCATGTAGAAAAAAAAAAAAAAACTATCAATAAGCCTGGTATCTAACTTCATGTACTCTTGATTGAAAGACTCATATGATAGGAGACTAAGATAATCTTCCATTTAGTAAGAATACTGACTTGGATCACTGAAGTGTAAGTATAAAATACCTTGATGTCATATTTAATTTAAAAGTCGACCTACATGATTTTCCAATGGATTGAGTTTGGTACAAAGGAAAAAGAACAGTTAAAGATGACTTTGTGGGTTTTGGTTTTAAGAATTGAAGAAATAGAATCATCATCTTCTAAAACTGGAAAAATTGTGGGAGAACTATATCTAAGGGAAAGACTACACAGTCAATTTTTAAAGTAATAATGTTGAGTTACATATTAGACTTCAAATATCGACTGGGCAGTTGAATATATAATTCTGGAATCCATCAGAAAAATGAAGGGTGAAGACAAAAAGCTGAAATTGGACTGGACACAATAAACAAAGGAGCTTAAGCAACAGACCATCTAGAGGAACAAATACTGAGTTTTGGATAAAAGGAAAGAAATTCCATAATTTAGCCTTATTGGGCTACAATTTAAAGAATTTGGGGATCAGAAAATAAAATTATGAAGCGGTAACTAATGAGGTGAGCAGGATGTATAGTAGAGTGCCCCAGATCTCAATGAAGCAAATGTTTAGGGAGAAATGACTATCTCAATTGGTATAAAAAGGGATATGCAAGTCAGTACTGTCATTGACAATTATGGATTTGCAGCATAGCAAAGGAAAAGACGTTGGGGTGAAATCTTCAAAGTCCTGGAAGAAAGGATTTGAGAATAATGGGTACAGACTACTACTCCATGAAGTCTTGACCTAGGGATCAGCAAAAGGAGATAGTGTATTAAGAGAATTATATGATCCAGGAAGATGTTTTTAGGTAAGAATAATTGTGATAGGCTTGTGTATGAAGAAAATTACCGATTAGAAAGAAACTACTTGACAATGCAGAAGAAAATGAAAAGTTAGTGAATAAGGTTCATGAATTATAGTAGACCCCAGGGGGTCAGGTATACAAGATGACTTTGCATTTCCTGAGAACATATCTTGGCTTCTTACAGCCTAGTCTCCATAGCAGCTAGAAGGGTTCCTCAAGATGGCAACGAGATTATGATGTATGTCTTAATTATAAAAGAAAAAAATTCTCCAGTGACTTTTCATCTTGTTTAAAGTAAAAGCTTCTGATATTACCAAGAGTTGCAAGAAACTGCAATTTGACTCCACTCTCTCTCCACCTCCTGCTCTCACTGTCCCTCCATTGATTATTGTCCAGTCACATATGAGTCATTGTCACCTATATGTCACCTCTGCCTGCAAAGTCCTGCTCCTAACCATGAAGCTGTGTAGTATTGTGCTCTCTTATTCCTTGGACTTTTAACTGAAATGACAATGACTTAGTGAGGCCTATTATAACCACATTAGGTAAAATTGCAATCTATCCTTCTTACCTCCATATTCCTTTTTCTCCTTAGCACTTACCACTATAGGATTTCTATGTGGTTTTCTGTTTGTTGTTGTTTCTTTGCTGTTTATCTTACCCACTGAAAGACAGTTTCTAAGAGGACATGGAATTCTGTCTATTGTTCACTGATGTATCTCCAGAAGCAAAATTACTGTCTGTCCTCAGATATTTGATACTAAGTAAATTTGTTTTAAAAATAAGAAAAACAGTTTAGGATTCAACTCCAACATTGTATTTTCTGACTTTGAAAATTTTGAAGTTACCAAAGCTGAAAAGTCCTAAAACACTGTTAGTGTTTAAATAATGAACTATTGTGTGCATTTTAAAGGATATTCTTTCAGTAAAATTTCACATATAATAAAAATGGAATGCCAAAATAAATCACAAAGCATTACTTTATAAAGCTTTATAAAAACAGGTACATTTCAAACCTTGTAATTGAAAGAAGCCGTGAGCTCTGGAATATACTTTTGCTATAGGACCAAGTAAAATTAGCATTACAGAATAAAGGAGTCCATAAGGAACATAACCATTTTGTAAATAACTTGTTTGGAGCATGAAGAATATTCAGTATAATAAATATTCAAAGTAAACCATCATTTTTTTCCAAAAATTTCAAGGCTCTGATTTGATTTATTGCTAGGAAGAGTAAAGCAACTCAGGAATTCTGCAAACAGTTTGGATAAATTTGGTTGTCAATCTCTACTATGTTTTTCAAACACGTGGTTAAACAGATTCCTCTTAGTTAATATTACTAATGTAAATAATAGCTACTGTTGATGTTTATTTTGCAGATATTGTCCTTTGGTCTTTACACAAAATAAATTTAATTTTCAACAGACCTATCAGTACTGTTGTACTGTTTATTATACTTGTCTACGGTAGAAGGGACTCAAAGGATTTAGCTAGAAGCATAAGCTATCACACTTTTGATTTGTGACAGGTCTGGTATTCAAACCAATGAAGAGTACTGTCTAATCCATTTCCTCAACACCCTTACTCAACTACTGCCTTGGGTTTCCTGGATCAGCAACATAAACTTGGTGTCCTAGAATCACATTATAAGGCAAAGATGTTCACGAAAATGTCTGTTTTGTAAGAGCTGATGAAGAAGCCACTTTAAGTGAAAAGACAGTTGATAAGAAGTTGGTATCATCAATTTAAGCAGTCAATAAAATAGCAGTTGCACTTCAAAAGATTTTTATACACCTAGGCTAACATGATTTACTATATCCCTCAGCTGATTATTCTCTGATGTTTAAATACAAAGTTATTTCTTGAATTCTTAAAATTTAATAAAGATTTTTAAAAGCAAAAATGAAGAATGCAGCAGCAAGTAACCCTGAAATAAATGTCTGGAAACCCAATTTTTTATCTCGCTTCTTAGCCTAACTGATTGCATTTCTTAATATATGTGAGCCTGCTTCTTTCTGATCTCCTGAAATGAGGAACTAAATCATGTTTGCCTATACTTTGCTGTGGATCTTTATAATCTCAAAATTAGATTTTTCTTCAATCCATTCTGCTTAACTGTAAAAATTTTCAACAGATGTACAAAGATTTATTACTCTTAGCTGTATTTTCAATGTAAAGCTTATTTATAAAAAATATTTCATTTTTAATAGTTCATACAGCTGAAGTTTACTTATTTTTTTTTTAGTTGTAGATGGGCACAATACCTTTATTTTATCTATTTATTTTTATGTCGTACTGAGGATCAAACCCAGTGCCTCACATGTGCTAGACAAGAGCTCTACAATTGAGCTATAATCCCAGCCCCACCATCAAGTTCTTTAAAGAGACATTTGCATGATTTATTCCATTCATGGGTTCCTATTCTTTTATTAATTCACCCCTGGCTGATTTCTGCTCCCATCTCGCTGCTTTCCCCAAGGTGAGTTAGGACATTGATTTACCAATCAATGGACAATCTCCCATTCTTCTACTTCCCCCCCTCTCCATTTCCCACTAATGATTATTAATCCCTCCACCAGAAAAACATCTTCACTTCTGAGTTTTGTTTCCTTCCTTCTCTTAGTCTCCCTTCTGTCCTTTTAAGTGTTCTGTCTCTTCCTCTATTTTCTGTTCCTTGATTCATCCCTTAGAAGTTGGGTTTCCCTGGGATTTTCCTCACCCTTCCTTCCTCCTTCTCCTCTCCTCATCCCTAGGAAATCTCATACACTCCTGACTTCCAGCTACAGATCTACATCTCCAACTGCTCATAGGAATTCTCCTTAAGGCACCTCAAAATTCAACATGCTTAAAGAATTGGCAAGATACCCTGCCGGTGGACTACTCTGAAGTTTACTTATTTAAAATAAAATTTTAAAACAATTTTGAGTTTCCATATGCAGTAGCCATTTTTAGGGTATAAATTTGTGTAAAACTATGCAGTTGATCAAAAGACTTTGGATGCTGATTCATCATTTCTCTGCTAGTCTCAAGGAATAATATCAACAATCTCTAAATTAGAGTGATTTATTAATATGTCATTGTATTTATTGTGTGATATGATAAATATAATATGATCTATCATGGCATTCTGTGAATATTGCAATGAATTTTTAGAGCAATAAAATCCAGTGCCAGAAATATAATGGGATCATGTCACATTTGTACAAAAGGGAGATGACAAATTATGCATTCTACAAAGGCTGTTGTTATAATCTTAAAAGGATTTAAAGTGAGATTCTTGGAGTACAAAGCCAAACAACCTTAAATCTTGTTTAGGGTTCAACTAAGAACACTATGTAACATCACTTTTGGAGAGCACAAAATAAGACAGGAGTACAGAATGATTATAATCTGAGCTGTCATGTGATGGACATGTTTTGATTATGTAGACTATCCCTTGAACATTAAGCCTAACATATTTTAGAGAACATTTGTAGTAATCCCTTAACTGAATCAACATGTCCAAGTAAAACCACAAAATGCATCAGATACAGAGACATGCATGTATAAATGAAAAAATTAGTATGTATATGAAAATTTGCATTAGGCTATATTTGTATGTGTTTCAAAGTTTACTTTGTGAATAATTTTCCATTCATATGCTAATATTATGAAAAATATACCCCTTTGATAGAAAGGTTATTATGAAGAGAAATTTTATTCCTTAAGAAGATGCTCTTTGGGTTTTACATGCTTTTGTATGTAAAATTAGCTAAAGATTTTGTTTTTGTAGCAGAAAATATGAAGAAATTTGTGGCTAATAATCTTTCTTTGGTTTGAAATAAAATATGCTATCATCTGAAAGAATTTTTACATAAATTTTATCATTTTGAAAATGATAAAAATTATACTTTATTGCATTAAGTTTTAAAAAAGTAACTTTGTATTCATCTCCCCTGACATTATAGATTGTCCTTATGTTGTTAATGATTTGTGAGACCAAACATTTATGACTGTTTTAAAATTAAACAAAAAAGCATATTCTTGTTTCTAAGATGAGCAAATATGGTGATCTATTCAAGAATTGTATGATGCCTATCTAGTTGACTTTGACAAAAGAGAAATAGCTTATTGTGCTGGCTACCAGCATATGAATGGCATCTTCACTAGGCAACATTTTTTTCTTTGTTGGTTTGTTATAATAATTTCCCATTCTATTATGTTTTATAATAACTTTTGCTTCATTTCTTTCCTGAAATTGTTTCAATTTATCTATCTACTCTTCATAAAGGAACTCAAAAAATAACATAGGGAATTTAAAACTATTAATGAATAAATAGAGTTTGGCACATTCTGTGATAAAGACATAGGAATGAAGAATATCACCAATAAAAAATATTTTTTAATCACATCTTTACCTTATGATGCCTTGTTATACATGACAGGGAAATTTAGGTGTCAATAAGAACGCATTCTCTAAAACAATGTAACTCTATTCTAATTTTACATTGTATGTATTCTTTCAAGCCAGAAAATTATATTTTGCATAAAAATAAAAATCTGTTTACTACTAAAGCATGTATCTTTTTTTGCAATATAATAAAAGTAATGGGTAGGAAAACTTTCTTATTATTTTTTAAAAATGATTGCTATAGAATAAGTTAAGACTCAGTTAAATTTCAAATTTTCAATCATTTGCCTTTAATTTGGTCATTGAAGAAGAAAAATGTAATTCTCTAATTCTCTAAGCACCATTCAGCAGCCTGGCTTAGAGTATGAGGGACCTGTGTTCTCCTGGAATTGTTTATTGCTTTACAGTTCAGACTGTGGAACAAGAGACGCTTGGTAGCCAGGCTTTCTGTGTGAAGTTCTTAGCCCCTGATAAACTTTGTAATCTCATCATGTGTATTAATTTTCTTCTGCTAACAGATTAACACAAAATTAAATCTTGACACAATGCAAATATGTTATTATGTATTGTTATGGTAGAAGGCTCAGCAATTTGAGTAATTCTTTGCTGTGTATCACATGGCTAAAGTAAAATGTCACCCAGTCAGTTGTTCTCAGCTTGAGCTTGGGGTTCTTTCCTGGGTTCTTTAAGGATAAGGGAAAAATCTAGCTTCAAGCAGTTGAAGGACTAAAGTTGCTTTCCTTTGTTGGCTCTTGCCAGGGATTGTTCTTAACTCTAACAGGCAATTTCAGAACCTAGCCCTGTGGCCTCTCAAAATATGCCATCTTACTTCTCCAAACGTGGTTGTCATTTTCTTATTTTTTTTAATTTTTTTTACTTGTTCTTTTTAGTTGAATAAATTTTTACATACATACATGGAGTTCCCATTTTTGTGGTTGTAACATGATGTGAAATTACACGGATTGTGTTTAAATATATGAACATAGGAAAGTTATGTCCATTCATTCTACTGTGTTTCCCATTCTCACTTAACCTCCTTTCCCTCTACTCTGCACTGTCCAATCTGCTGAACCTCCTTTTCTCTTCTCTTCCCTGCCCCACCAACTCTTGTGAGTCAGCATCTGCATATCAGAGAGAATATTTGGTCTTTGGTTTTGGGGGATTGGCTTATTTGACTTAACAAGATATTTTCCAGCTCCATCCATTTACCAGTAAATGCTATAATTTCATTCTTTTTCTATGGCTGAAGAATATTCCATTATGTACATATACCACATTTTCTTTATCCATTTATCCATTGAAGGACACCTAGGTTGGTGCCATTGATTAGCTATTATGAATCAAGCAGCTATAAAGATTGATATGCCTGCATCACTATAGTATGCTAATAAACATACATTGGAGAAAAAGATAGCCTCTTCGAAAAATGTTTTTGGGAAAAATGGAAATCCATATTTAACAAAATAAAATTAGGCTCCTATCTCTTACTCTGCCACAAAACTGAACTCAAATGGACCAAGGAACTAGGCATTAGACCAGAACCCCTGCATCTACTAGAAGTAAAAGTAGGCCCAACTCTCCACCATTGCAGCTTAGGAACCAAATTCCTCAAGACTCCTAAACCACAAGAAGTAAAATCAAGAAATAATAAATTGGATGGTATCAAACTATCAAGCTTCTTCACAGCAAAAGAAACTATCAAGAATGTGAAGAGAGAGCCTACAATATGGGGAAAAATCTTTGTCATCTGTGCATTCATCAGATAAAGCATTCATCTCCAGGACATATAAAGAATTAAAAAAAAACACCAAAAAAACAAATAACTCAATAAATTGGCAAAGGAACAGAACCGATATTTCACAGAAGAAAAAATATACATGCTAATTAGATGGCCTCAAAATAAATACATTACTTTGGATAATTCTTGGGGATCCCAGTGAAATCACAATGGTCCTTAAAAACTTAATAAAAATCTGAAGAAGAATTAGAGTCAGAGGAAGATGTGACCACAGAAAGAAGGCATAAAGGCATCCAATGTTGCTCTGATGACAGGGAACCGCATGGCAATGAATGCAGGTGGCCTTTTCTAGTTAGAGAAGAAAAGGAAATGGACTAAAACCTACAAAAAGGAATGCTGATACCTTGACTTTACCCTGTGAATGTCTCATCTACAGAATTAAAAAATACATTTATGTACTTTATAGCCACCAAAACATTTGTGATAATTTGTTACAGCATCTATAAAGAACTTACACAATTCTTAAGTGTGATTTTACAGAAGAAAGTTTCTAGTGCCTCAGACTGCATATCAAAAATCACTGGCAAATAGATTTGCTTAGATAAAACATACACTTACACATATTTGACCAGCGCTCATCTCTACTCCTAAATCATTGGGTAAAATAATGCTGATTCAAATATGCTGATTCAAATGTGGAAAACATAGGAAATCAACACATTCCATACCTGTGTCCACTTTCAATCACAAAGGCAACAATGAATAGACTTATTTTAAAGTCAATAATCCTTTTTACAAAAAAAAAAAAAACTACTCTGAACAATGAAGTTATACTGAAAGAATTAGAGAATCAAAACAACTTGAGTTTGCATAAATGCAATATATTCCCTAATTTGACCATGAGATGAAGGATACAGATGATAAAAAGCACAAATTTCACAATTTGTCCAGTAAAATAATTTCAATTTCTACAATTGGTTTATTATATCAATCAATTATGGCAAAATTTTAAAAGTTTGACATGAAATTAACTTGGTGAAGGTTTATACACATGAATTCACTCTGACATTTATTTTTTACAATCTTTATAAAAGAAAATAGCATGAATTAACATGGTCTAATATGGGTGCTTTCAAACAATGCTAGGGAAAATAAAAACCTCAAATCTAGCAGAGTTTTGCAATACTGTTTTTGTAGATGGACGCAACACAATGCCTTTACTTTTATGTGGTGCTGAGAATCGAACCCGGGTCCCACCCATGCTAGGGGAGCCCTCTAGCACTTAGCCACAATCCCAGCCCTGCAATACCCTTTTTCTTGGGGTGAAACTATAGCAAAGACATACGTTTAGAATTTCTAATATTGAAACACTGACTGGTGTCCAACATGGGAGTATGTTTGCACACTGCCGGAAGGAACAACCATGAGATAGCCAAGTTAGAAACTTCTTATTCTCTGTTATATCTCTTTCCATAAACAGAGAAATACTCTATCCAGTAAGGCATCACAGCTAAGACCTGTTAATTATCATTCACACTACATTTGAATAGTACATGAGAGGTACCTTTTCTTGACTGGAAGAAAACTAAAATAATCCTAACATTTGTATGATCTCTTAAGCAAAAATCTTGGAGTTGTTATTTATAGTTTTAAAGGGAAAAAAAAATCAGCCCATAGCAGTCAGACTGTATTTATACCTGCCATTGTTGGGATAAAAATCCCTGGTTACTGTAGCCAGCAATAGCTGCTAGCCTTAAAAATTAACACTTTACAAGGTAGCCAGTTTTTTCAAGAAGACTAAAGAAATTCAAGGCCAAATGTCCAGTGTTGATTAAAACAATGCTAAGGTCATTGACAAACTTAGAGAGCTACAATAGAAAAGTATACTAAAACATAGATTTTGATTAAGACTATGGCCATAGATATGCATATTTCTTCTGCCCCTGCTACTCAAATTAACTTAATATCCATATCTGGTTTATTTCTATTGCTGATATACACAAAAAATGATATCTAAGTCTGTGAGAAGAAGCACTTTTCCATTTACATATAAATGGACATTCAGAATAAATATGATTTGTGATAATCAAACCCCAAGTAGCCTTCAGAAAGGAAGAATGTGAAAATAGCTTATAGTTGTGAAAAGTGGTAATATTCAACAACTGAAATTCCATGTTCTTAAAATAAAAACTGTTTTGTAACCTGTTTTATTGGAAAACATTTCAAAGCACCCTGATATGGTAATAATTTGTTGTGGTCTGGATACAAAATCTACTGTATTAATGCAGACATGGTCAGAGGTAAAATGATTAGATTATGAGAGCTATAACCTGATCAGTGGAGTAATCCATTTGACGCATTAAGGATTTTATTTTATTTATTTTTTTTATTGGTTGTTCAAAACCCTACAAAGCTCTTGACATATCATATTTCATACATTAGCATACGTTAGCTTCAAGTGAGTTATGAACTCCCTTTTTTACCCCAAGTACAGATTGCAGAATCACATGGGTTACACATCCACATTTTTACATAATACCATAATAGTAACTGTTGTATTCTGCTACCTTTCCTATCCTCTACTATCCCCCCTCCCCTCCCCTCCCATCTTCTCTCTCTACCCCCTCTACTGTAATTCATTTCTCACCTTGTTTATTTTCCCATTCCACTTACAACCTCTTATATGTAATTTAGTATAACAATGAGGGTCTCCCTTCGTTTCCATGCAATTCCCCTTTTCTCTCCCTTTCCCTCCCACCTCATGTCTCTGTTTAAAGTTAATCTTTTCTTCCTGCTCTTCCTCCCTGCTTTATTCTTAGTTGCTCTCATTATATCAAAGATGACATTTGGTATTTGTTTTTTAGAGATTGGCTAGCTTCACTAAGCATAATCTGCTCTAGTGCCATCCATTTCCCTGCAAATTCCAAGATTTTGTCATTTTTTAGTGCTGCGTAATACTCCATGGTGTATAGATGCCACATTTTTTTAATCCATTCATCCATTGAAGGGCATCTGGGTTGGTTCCACAATCTAGCTATTGTAAATTGTGCTGCTATGAACATCGATGTGGCAGTATCCCTGTAATATGCTCTTTTAAGGTCTTCAGGGAATAGTCCGAGAAGGGCAATAGCTGGGTCAAATGGTGGTTCCATTCCCAGCTTTCCCAGGAATCTCCATACTGCTTTCCAAATTGGCCGCACCAATTTGCAGCCCCACCAGCAATGTACAAGAGAACCCTTTTCCCCACATCCTCGCCAGCACTTGTTGTTGTTTGATTTCATAATGGCTGCCAATCTTACTGGAGTGAGATGGTATCTTAGGGTGGTTTTGATTTGCATTTCTCTGACTGCTAGAGATGATGAGCACTTTTTCATGTACTTGTTGATTGATTGTATGTCCTCCTCTGAGAAGTTTCTGTTCAGGTCCTTGGCCCATTTGTTGACTGGGTTATTTGTTATCTTATTGTCTAATTTTTTGAGTTCTTTGTATATTCTGGATATTAGGGCTCTATCTGATGTGTGAGGAGTAAATATTTGTTCCCATGATGTAGGCTCCCTATTTACTTCTCTTATTGTTTCTCTTGCTGTGAAAAAACTTTTTAGTTTAAGTAAGTCCCATTTGTTGATTCTTGCTATTAACTCTTGTGCTATGGGTGTCCTATTAAGGAATTTGGAGCCCGACCCCACTATATGTAGATCATAGCCAACTCTTTCTTCTATCAGACGCAGAGTCTCTGATTTGATATCAAGGTCTTTGATCCATTTTGAGTTAACTTTTGTGCATGGTGAGAGGAGGGGGTTCAGTTTCATTTTGTTGCATATGGATTTCCAGTTTTCCCAACACCATTTGTTGAAGATGCTATCCTTCCTCCATTGCATGTTTTTAGCCCCTTTATCAAATATAAGATAGTTGTAACTTTGTGGATTGGTCTCTGTGTCCTCTATTCTGTACCATTGGTCCACCCACCTGTTTTGGTACCAGTACCATGCTGTCTTTGTTACTATTGCTCTGTAATATAGTTTGAAATCTGGTATCGCTATACCGCCTGATTCGCATTTCCTGCTTAGAATTGCTTTTGCTATTCTGGGTCTTTTATTTTTCCATATGAATTTCATGATTGCTTTATCTATTTCTACAAGGAATGCCTTTGGGATTTTGATTGGCATTGCATTAAACCTATATAGAACTTTTGGTAATATCGCCATTTTGATGATGTTAGTTCTGCCTATCCATGAACAGGGTATATTTTTCCATCTTCTAAGATCTTCTTCTACTTCTCTCTTTAGGGTTCTGTAGTTTTCATTGTATAAATCTTTCACCTCTTTTGTTAGGTTGATTCCCAAGTATTTTATTTTTTTTGAGGATATTGTGAATGGAGTGGTTTTCCTCATTTCCATTTCAGAAGTTTTGTTGCTGATATACAGGAATACCTTTGATTTATGTGTGTTGATTTTATAACCTGCTACTTTGCTGAATTCATTTATTAGTTCTAGTAGTTTTTTTGTAGACTCTTTTGGGTCTTCTAGGTATAAAATCATGTCATCTGCAAATAATGATAATTTAAGTTCTTCTTTTCCAATTTTTATGCCTTTAATTTCTTTTGTCTGTCTAATTGCTCTGGCCAGTGTTTCGAGAACTATATTGAATAGAAGTGGTGATAGAGGGCATCCCTGTCTTGTTCCAGATTTTAGAGGGAATGCCTTCAATTTTTCTCCATTCAGAATGATGCTAGCCTGAGGCTTAGCATAGATAGCTTTTACAATGTCAAGGTAATTTCCTGTTATCCCTAGTTTTTCTAATGTTTTGAACATAAAGGGATGCTGTATTTTGTCGAATGCTTTTTCTGCGTCTATCGAGATGATCATATGGTTCTTATCTTTAAGTCTATTGATGTGGTGAATAACATTTATTGATTTCTGTATATTGAACCATCCTTGCATCCCAGGGATGAATCCTACTTGATCATGGTGCACAATTTTTTTGATGTGCCTTTGTATCCGATTCGCCAGGATTTTATTGAGGATTTTTGCGTCTAGGTTCATCAGGGATATTGGTCTGTAATTTTCTTTCTTTGAGGTGTCTTTGTCTGGTTTCGGAATCAACATGATGTTGGCCTCATAGAATGAATTTGGAAGAGCTCCCTCTTTTTCTATTTCCTGAAATAACTTGAAAAGTATTGGTATTAATTCTTCTTTAAAAGTTTTGTAAAACTCCGCTGTATACCCATCCGGTCCTGGGCTTTTCTTGGTGGGTAGTCTCTTGATTGCTTCTTCAATTTCCTCCATTGATATTGGTCTGTTCAAATTGTGTGTATCCTCCTGACTCAGTCTGGGCAAATCATATGTCTTAAGAAATTTATCGATGTCTTCACTATCTTCTATTTTATTGGAATATAGGTTTTCAAAATAATTTCTAATTGTCTTCTGTATTTCTGTAGCATCTGTTGTGATATTGCCTTTTTCATCCCGTATGTTAGTAATTTGAGTTCTCTCTCTTCTTCTCTTCGTTAGCATGGCTAAGGGTCTGTCAATCTTGTTTATTTTTTCGAAGAACCAACTTTTAGTTTTGTTGATTTTTTCAATAGTTTCTTTTGTTTCAATTTCGTTGATTTCCGCTCTGATTTTAATTATTTCTTGCCTTCTGCTGCATTTGCTGTTGTTTTGTTCTTCCTTTTCCAGGGCTTTGAGATGAAGTGTGAGCTCATTTATTTGTTGGTTTTTCTTTTTTTTGAGGAATGACCTCCAGGCGATGAATTTCCCTCTTAAAACTGCTTTCATTGTGTCCCATAGATTCCGATAAGTAGTGTCTGTATTTTCATTTATCTCTAAGAATTTTTTGATTTCCTCCTTTATGTCTTCTGTAACCCATTGATCATTCAGTAACATATTGTTCATTTTCCATGTGATATAGGATTTTCCCATCCTTCTTTTATCATTGATTTCCAGTTTCATTCCATTATGATCAGATAAAATGCATGGTATTATCTCCACCCCTTTATATTTACTGAGGTTTGCCCTATGGCATAATATATGGTCTATTTTTGAGAAGGATCCATGTGCTGCTGAGAAAAAAGTATATCCACTTGATGATGGTTGATATATTCTATATACGTCAGTTAAGTCTAGGTTATTGATTGTGTTATTTAGATCTATAGTTTCTTTATTCAACTTTTGTTTGGAGGATCTGTCCAATGGTGAGAGAGGTGTGTTGAAGTCACCCATAATTATTGTACTGTGGTCTATTTGATTCTTGAACTTGAGGAGAATTTGTTTTATGAACGTCGCAGCACCATTATTTGGTGCATAAATATTGATAATTGTTATGTCTTGTTGGTGAATGGTTCCTTTTAACAGTATATAATGGCCTTCCTTATCCCTTTGGATTAACTTAGTCTTGAAGTCGATTTTGTTCGATATGAGGATGGCCACACCTGCTTGTTTGCGAGGACCGTGTGCATGGTATATTTTTTCCCAACCTTTCACCTTCAGCCTGTGTATGTCTTTTCCTGTCAGATGTGTCTCCTGGAGGCAGCATATTGTTGGATTTGTTTTTTTAATCCATGTTACCAGTCTATGTCGCTTTATTGGAGAGTTTAAACCATTAATGTTTAGAGTTACTATTGCTATATGGTTTGTACTTCCATCCATGTTTGATTATTTGTCTCTCTCTTTTTTTTTAAATTTAGTTTATTTCTCCATGATTAGCTTTCCCCCCTCCGTCAGTCTTTACTGGGGCACTTCCCACTGTTGGCTTTGGTTATTGTTTCTCATTTCTTCCTCGTGTAGTGTTTTGCCCAAGATATTCTGCAATGCTGGTTTTCTGGCTGCAAATTCTTTTAGCTTTTGTTTATCATGAAAGATTTTTATTTTGTTGTCGTACCTGAAGCTTAATTTTGCTGGATACAGAATTCTTGGTTGGCATCCATTGTCTTTCAGTGTTTGAAATACGTTGTTCCAGGATCTTCTCGCTTTCAGTGTCTGAGATGAAAAATCCGCTGTTAACCTTATTGGTTTACCCCTGAATGTAATCTGCCTCCTTTCTCTTGTAGCTTTTAATATTTTCTCTTTGTTCTGTATATTGGATATCTTCATAACAATGTGTCTTGGCGTTGGTCTACTTTGATTTTGTATGCTCGGTGTTCTGTATGCATCTACAATTTGTATATCTGTTTCCTTTTTTATTTCTGGAAAGTTTTCTGTAATTATTTCATGTAGTAGATTACACATTCCCTTGGTTTGAATCTCTGTGCCTTCCTCTATCCTGATCACTCTTAAATTTGGTTTTTTAATGTTATCACATATCTCTTGGATGCTTCTCTCGTGATTTTTGACCAGCCTATCAGAGTTGGCTAGACTCTTTTCAAGATGATATATTTTGTCTTCATTATCTGACGTTCTGGCTTCTACTTGCTCCACTCTGTTAGTGATACTCTCATTTGAGTTTTTAATTTGGTTTATAAGTTCCTTCATTTCTAAGATTATTGTCTGATTCTTTTTTATAATCTCTATCTCCTGATAAAGATGCTTAACTTCTTCTTTTATCTGTTTTTGTAATTCGTTCTCAATGTGTTCTTTTGCTGCTTGAATTTGCTGTCTCGTATCCTCTTTAAGGTTCCATTCCATCTGTCTAAGGTATTCCTTGAGGTCTTTATATGACCATTTTTCTGATGAATCTATATTCTCCTGGGTATTTAGGCCTTCCTGCATTGTTTGTACTCCTTTCCTTCCTTGCTTTTTCATATTGCTTCTTGTTCTGTTTGACTACTGAGTTGTTGATTACTCCTATAAATTTATTTGCTGCTTGGGAGGAAAGGTATTATAGGGGGAGGGAATAAGTCACCAAGGAGAATGAGAGTAAGCAGGCAGAATTCAAGGAAGGGGGAATATGAAAATTGAAAATAAATGCAAAGACAGAAGAAAAGAAGAGAGAGAGAAAGGAAACAGAAAATTAAAAAGAATTAAAAAGAAATCATAATTGCAATAATAAAAATGAAAATTAGTATTAAAATATAAGATAAAATGAATTAATAAAAATTTGGGGAAAACAACAACAAAAACAAAACAAAACCAATAAAAAAAAATTTTATTACATGCAGTCTTTTAGACTCATCAATTCAGATTGTTAACTACAATTCTGGTATGAGAGAGATCATCCATAGTGTGAATAAAACAGGAGTCCAGAGAAAAGAAAAAAAAAAAATGCAGTCTTAGAGTTCGATTCACTATTCTTCCAGTAGGTGGAGCTGTGCCCACCGGGCCACGCTTCTCCTCTCAGTAGGTGGGAGCCAATTGCTGTGCATCAGCTCTTCCTCCTGGACTGGGCGGGTCTCTAATCCTGAGTGCACCGGTGAAGCTCACCACAATATTGGCTACACACCAAGTCTGCTGTTCCTGTGAGCCCTGTTTTCAAGAACGCCTGGGCACATTCTCCCTGTTTGCCATTCCCTTGGACCCTAAGTTTGTAGAGCTTGGGGTTGAGAACCCCCAGCGAATTTGCTTGCCCTCTGGTAGCCACGCCCCTGGAAGCTGGTGCAAGAGACCTCAGTTGTCAGCACTGGTGATAGCGGTAGCCGGAATTCCGCGCCGCGGGTCACGCGCCACTCCTGATTCCCCCGTGCAAGAGCCGGGTGGGCGGGGCCTTTAGCAGTGCCCAGCAGGCGGGGACTGTCCACACGAGCACGGGGTTGGGGGTTGGGGTGGTTGTTTCCAGTGCCGTACCGCCAAAGGCGGCTCACAGAGCTGGGAAGGCAGGACCCAGCCTTCCGTATGCTCGCTGCAATGTGTGAGCAGCGGTTTTTCGGCTGAGCCGGCGGGACCGCGCCCCAGTGGGAGCTGTTTACACGAGCGCGGCAGGGCAGGGGTGGGGGGTGGGGGTGATCGGAGGGGGTGGTCGTTTGCAGCGCCGAACCGCCTCTGCGCTAGGCCGGCTGGGGCCCAAGCAGGCTGTGGCCGTTTGTAAGTACGCTGCAAAGTGTGGGCAGCAGCAGGAGTTCGGCATTGGCCGTGAGTTTCTGCTGAGTTTCACTCGCTGAGATTCACTCGTCTGGGACAAAGTGACCCTTCTAATAGACTTACTAATTCCCGGCAGGTCTCCTTTCAGCGGAATTTTGCTAGAAGTTCCTCAGCAGGCTGTATGCAGGTGAATTAATGGTCCTCTCTGCTCCCGTTCCTGCGGAGGCATTGAAAGTGCTGCCTCCTTGCCGGCAGCCATGTTGGGTCCCCGCATTAATGATTTTAAAGAATTACTGTACTTGGTGGTAAATGTAGGCAAGAGGGGTGTGGTTAGACAGGGTGGATCATGAGGACACACCTTGGAGGATTATATTTTGTTCCTGGCTCCTCATTCTGTATCCCTCTCTCCTTCCTTTCTATCATCAGGTGAGAAGCTTTCTGCTGCTATGTTTTTCTTCCATGATGAAAGAAATCCCACCTTAGCCTGGCCTCAGAGTAATGGGGTCAGCAAATCCTGGGCTGAAACTCTGCAACTTTGAGTTAAAAAAAAAAAAAAACTTTTCCTACTCTAAGTTGTCATGGTTAGTATTTTGGTCATAGATACTACCACCTGACTGATGCAGGTTTATTTGATGTAGTAGTAAAGAGTTGCTGGTTGTTTGATCTGTGACATTTGCATGCAGTGGTCTCTAAAAAGTGGGAATTGGCTCTCTACCACTTTCATCAATTAGGTTGCAAAAAGTTTTATAGCTATAAACTAAATGCTTTATATAAAAAATAGCAGCATCACATATAAACACAGATACTTTGAATACCTGAAAAAGCAATAACTGTAGATCTGTTTACGTTGGTAAAATTAGTTCTGCAAAAATAATAATAACTCTACACCTGATAATATTTCCCTCCTAAAATAACCTTATGTTAGATTTCTTTTTCTACCTCACCCACATTCTGTTCCTAATCATATCCCTTCACCCTTCACATGCTCAGGGTACAGGCGATGATTTATGGTACTGGATTTTTAACTACTTGTCTACATTTATGCTTTGCTGTTAGATCTCTCTCTCTCTCTCTCTTTATAAATGCAGCTAACAAAAAAAAAAACTTTGTTTATGGCATAAGATTGGGAAGAAAAAGGATTTAGAATATCATTTTGAATTTTCAAACAAAAAGTCACACAAAAGTCTAATTGAATTGTTACTTGAAATGGAAAGACAAAACAAAGGACATTTTGATGAATATTTGACCAGGGGGTTGGGGAGCCGGTCTCATTGATCAACTACAATGATCTACAGCTTTGTATAATAGGCTTCCACGTCTATAAATCTGTTCTACTCTGCAGTACTTTCCTGAGAAGGTGATATATTTTTTAAAAGTTTCATCTAAATGTCACCCTGAAAGCATACTATATTGAAGATTATTCCAAATTCAGAAGAGTAGAACACTCCTGAAACCCCTTACTGACTTACACATCAACACACAGCATAGTCATAAGATCAGTGTGAGGAATATTTCACTTAATAGTTTTGTCCTTAGAAGCACCTATAACTTCCAAATGCTACTATCTCAACAAACTTGATTCTTCCTCAGGAATTCCAGTTCATGTGGGCTGGATTACTGAAGCAACAAACAAACAATATAAACTGAGGACAGATGTCCACATAGACTTAAAGAACTCCTAGTATATCCTTATCAACATACACTTCTGTAGATACACTCAGGAGAACCTGCAAACATCTTGCATCAGACTGAAGCCAATATGAAAAGAATATAGAAGCTAAATAATACATAGAATAAAAATAAATACATAGAATATTCTATACATATTCTAAATACATAGAATAAAAATAAATCGAGACACTCAGAATATGTTTTTTAAATCTTGTCTTAATTCAAATATGTTCTTGGAAAATTATGAGAGACTCAATGATAAATACGCAGAATATTCAGGTCAGTAACATAATTTAAATACACACATGCTCACACACACACCATAATTATAAAGACAAATTTTTAGTGTTTAATAATGGGTTGAAACTGTTCACTCCAAGAATTGCTATTTACTCTATCTGATATTATAATTTCTTCTACTATAGTTTTTAGCAAATCAGTTTTCACATCATAAAGTGCTCCCTGTCACTACCTCTTCATTCATAATTTATTCATATGTTTAGAATATCTATAGCCTTAAATTATCAGAGATATCTGAAATACTACAATTATAACTGCCCCTCAGAATCCTACAAAAAGGAAAGTCAGCAGAAAGTTTTTGTTGTTGCTGTTGTTTGTACCAGGGGTTGAACCCAGAGGTGCTTAACCACTGAACCATCTCCACAGCCCTTTTTTACATTTCATTCAGAGACAGGGTCTCACAGAGTTGCTTAGGGCCTCACTAAGTTGCTGAAGCTGACTTTGAACTCAGCCTCCCAAGCCCCTGGGATTACAGGCATGCACCACAAAGCCCTACTATGTTAAGTATTTTAAAGGCAAACACCTTATTGTAAGAAATGCATTTAATTTCCCCCCCCCATTTAACTCCTCTATAAAGGATAAATAAGCCTTCAGTATTTTTAAAGAGTATGTGCTTTTTTATAATTTTATTTTAGGGACTCTTTTAGAAAACATAGTTAAAATAAAAAACACCCAATATGATTCTGCCTTAAAAGGTATCACCAAAATACAGTTAGGAGAAATTATTTCCAATATTCTAAAGTACAGTAGGATGACTGTAGTTTAGAACACTTTATATATTTGATGAAGAGCTATGAAAGGAGTTTGAAGCTTCCCAAAACAAAGTAATGTTAGGAATGTCAAATATTTCCATTTGATCATGGCACTTTGTATACAAGTTTCAGATTATGACATGGTTTCCCATAAATATTTACAATTGTTATGTCAGATAAAATGGTAATAGACATTTTTAAAATCACCCATTCCTAAGAAAATATGACATAACTTAAATAATCCACATTGTAGATTGCAGCATCAGTAGCAGAACAATCTTATATGGGCTGATGATTTGTGTCTAACAATGTTTTGCTTCAGACTATCCAAGTGTGTTTTAATCCCCCTCCAAAAATGTCAAATGAGTCACCAAAACTGAAACTCAATAATGAAGGCAGTCCCTCAAGTTTCTTTTAAAAATCTGGTCTTAACAATAAATGAGATCTGCCCTTTTGGACTGATAATCAATCAACCTGAGGATCTGATCAAAATTTCTGCATCTCCCTCATCTCTGGTTCAGGAGCTTAAGGAATGATGCAAGACGTGTGGCACAGCAAGATCCAATGTAAAGAGCAAAGGGATGACTACAAATAGAGTGAAATTTCCTCTCCCTGACTTTTCCTAATAAAACATGAAAAAAAGAAAGAAAGAAAGGAAATAAATAAAGAAAGAAAGGATTTTCAAGCACCTACACCTGAATTTAATTTCAAAATAATTATTACAATATCTACACTCATAAGCTTTAAGGACAAGAGCCAGTAAGAGAGCATTAAATACACAGGGAAACCACTAGAAGTATGTCAGTTCTGATTGAAAAATTAAAACTCTACCAGGATGTTTTTAACTTTAGAAGACTGTTTCTCAGTTCCTCTCTAAAGTCACTTTGGGATTAGCATTTTTAAGAATTTACTCCTTAAGAAAATTGACTTGACAAGTTGGTAAACAGATTCTCCAAGTACTACAGGTACTGTGAGTAGAAGAGGAGATCAAGATAGAAGTATCTCAGGTTAAAGTTTACACATTTCAAAAGCTTTTAAACATACTTTTCCTGGAAAAAATCATATCTCTGAAAAACAAATTACTTTTTCATCTAATACTGGTGAATATGACATTCTAGCCACTGTAGTTCTTTCAATGGTATGCAGGCCAGAATTTAATGTTAAATTTAAAAAAAATGCAAGTATGAAAATTAGAAAATAAAGATTGTGTATTGTGTATCAATTTTGTGAATATGCAACTAGTAAAGTGTTTGTTGTAATGTTTTCTACAGCAGCTTTATTATAGTGACCCTGACCTTAATCAGTATTTCCTTTAGCAAGGACTTCTGTATATACCCAGGGGGAAATAAATAAATAAACTCAGATATGCTTCTGTCATTATATGTTCCTGTTTCAGCTATAAGGTTTTTTTTTTTTTTTAGTATAACATCCTGGTAATATTGATACATTACATCAGTCAATAAATTTACCTATTCTAGCACATCTCACTGCAAAAGCAATCTGATTTCCTGGGCCATATTGCCTACTATGTAGAGATAACTTAAATCAGCTTGAATGTATCTGAGTTGAGTTTCACCTACTCCTGGGAATTGATCATAAATAGTTAAGAATAACCTAGGGTTGTTTCCATTTTTCCTCTAGAGTATAGAACTAAATTCAGATAAAATATTTGACATCAACTTACTCTAAAAAACACATTTTACCTCATCAAATCAGTATTCACTTTTAATGAAGTCTGCCCTATTATTTTAATTAAGTATAATGTCCAAATAATCAAGTAGAAACTAACATTCTATAAGTTTTAAAACATATCTCCACAAAAATATGTTTTTCATATCAAGTGTGTTTGCTCATATTTTTAGTCAATTTAGTTTTTAGATAAGTTAAATCTTTAGGCATTGTAATAAAAGTTAAATGTAGATATTTTACTTTGCATTTAAGATATTTGTGGTATTATTTGAAGGAAAGAGGTAATTACTTAATATAAGAAGTTCTGCAATCCCATTCTACAAATTGTGCTCAAATCTAGCCCATTTGATCTACATCACAAAGATCAGATATGAAAAGACACAGGATCAGGGAAGCAGACTTTCAATCTGGTACTTATGTCTGTAATATAAAGTTACTCTCTAAAATAGAGAAGATGGGACTTTAATGAACCCATCCATCTAAATGTACAGCAAACCCAACTAAATGCTCTAGATTGTCATTGTGCGAAACTGAGTAAAGGCTGGATGAGATTTCTCTATATCATTTCTTATAACTGCCTATGAATCTATAATTATTTTAAAATTATAAACTTATATCACAAAATTATAAATAAAACTATGGCTTTTTCCAATGTAAACAAAACATCATATTTGTTACCTTATAAATTACTTTAACATTTACAATTTCTAAAACTTCATATTAGCCACTTTGAAGGTAATCACGTAAGTTTACTCTCTCCCAGTGTAGAATTAACTTTATAAAATATCATATGCAAAGAAATAGCTTAGTTTATCATATCAGATTTGAAAATATGGATGTTAGATTATGCAAGGAGACATTTCAATTTGGAATATCATAAAAAATAATAGTAGCAAAAACTCCTATGAAGAATTAAAATCACGAAAAGTTACACAGGTTTTGATTCGTATACTTTGTTTTATTTAGCAGTGAGAGTATTTGCTAACATCATTACAACATCACTGAGAAATTTTAATTTCATCAGAAAATGAGATTATTCTCTGAATATTAAAAGTATTAAACCCCAAATGTGTATCATGCTGACAGTTTATCTCAAAGAATCTCCAGAAGAGCATCATAAAATATTACTAGAGTATAAAAAATTACTAATCTAGATTAATCCAGCACTTCTTCACTAGAGATTAAATACACTATTTTATTTCACCAATTAACTTGATTACAGAATACAAATCATCTGCATTCATTTGTACATAGGTGAAACCCTTAAGATAAATTTTATGGCTAGATGACAAATCTTACTATTTTAAGGGTAAAATTTGGATTTTTAATATTCCACTATCTTTTTTTCTTAACTTTAAATACAATTGTCACATCTTCTTTGAAGACTTCATTTTCTTTCCCACCCCAATTCAAGGGCCAAGTTAATTTTTCTAACTATCATAGCTCTTACTTTATCAGATGGGATAGTTATTGGTATATAACTGTTAAAAATATTTTGAAAGCTTAAGTTTAGAAATTTTGTGCTTGTGTGTACATGTGTGAGAGAGATTATTCACATCACCACTTCAAAAACATATTTGTATTTCTGATGATATTCCTTAGAGAAAGGCATTATATGAACAGTAGTCAACATTTTATTTCAATAATAGTTTTATCACTGCAATTTAAATAATTCCATTATAAAAAATGCCATTATTGAAGAGGAATATCTCCTCACAACTAAACTAAGTAGAGATTTTATTGATTCTGTAGCAGTTCAGACTTTAGAAACATATAATCTAACCCTCCATAAGTCTCCATCTTTAACATTGTGTCATGGTTTGTTGAAGTGCAAGACACACATTATAGGAAAGAAGAATAATGTAAGTAATGTGACTGAACTGGATCTTACCTCAAATTATTTTTAAAGCACAAGATTAGAATGAACATAGTTTTTGCATGAGGCAAAGATTTTTCTTTAGTGTTAATTTGCAATATTCTATTACAACTCCACAATATAATTGATATCTGGTCCATAAAGCTTATTTGGGCATTTGACCTACAAGAAACACTGAGTATATATTATTATGCGTATAATTAAATAAATAATCACAAACTTTTAGAAACGTAGTACAATGTTTAACAAAAATGTGAAAATAAAGTCTCCAGAAAGTAGGACCTTATGTCTCGACTCATTCAATTTGTCTTATCAGCAGATTCCCTGAGAAATAGAAGACAAATTGGCCCTTTAGATAGATGTGGACTAAAATTTCTTAGACCTATAGTGATATATTCACAGCTGCATAGTAAAGTACTTCATTTTGAAAATGAAAAAAATGGATATGAGAAAATATATTTTAGGATTTCAAAAAAATTAAACCTATTATTTTCAGAATACTGAATAAAAGAGTAAGTGAATTTTTTTGTGTGTGTTTGGTTACTTTTGTCATAGATCAAGTGTATATAACAAATTGTACAAGATTAGTTAGTACAATGAGAAAACTCATGATGCAGGAAAAACTTGTCAAGAATATTCAACATATCACCAAGTTTGCATGTTTAAAATCATGATAAACTATATTTCATAGTTCTTTTTTTCAGAAATTGTTCATTTTTCTATCTTCATTTTTTAATGAAAATGACAATAATTCTAGCTATTTAAGAAAAAAAAATGTCAACCATCATAGTTCTATTCATTAGAGAGGGCATTTGTGGATTCCTTTTCCCTTTCTGAGCCCAGTTACAAAGAACCAGCCTTGGGAGGAAAGACATGAGAAGATAAAGATGACCTGGAAGTCACAGGAGAAGGCAGCATGGACACAGTTTTGCAGGGCCTGTAGACAAATAAACATCGCCAAATTCTTCCATAGCAGCAAGAACCCTGTGGGTGTTTATGCATTTATAGCCCTGACCACACCTCCCACCCAGGGAATGGCAAACACCAGGTACCTACTGATGTCAGAAGCCATTCTGCATCCACTTAACTAGTGATCTACTGGATCTGGGCAGTATTACAGAGTGCAGACCAGAGAGACACCTGCTTTTCATTTTTAACAACTGGAGGCAAGAGGCAAAATTATAGAACCTGGCCAGTTGGCCTGATGTAAGAAGATGAACTGTGAAAGGCCAAGAGTGAAAATTTCCAAGAGCTTGCCAGGGCACAGGAAGTCATATATATCTTGTTTGATGAAGACGTGACAGAAATTAAAGGACACTGAACTCTAACTTGTGTGCAATTAAGTTCAGATAAAAATGGGCAAAACCAACCAAGGGTGAAAAGCTTTTTTTGGTGTATGGTATAAATGACTTCAAGTAAATATTTAAGACTCACATATTTTTCCTTTTTTTCTTCTTCTTGGAGAACTGAAGACATACACACAAAAGAATGCTTATGACAATGTGAGACACCCAGATTAAAAAAGAAATAGAGCTCCCATGCACATAGCACCCAGCTCAAGGTAAGAAAGTGTCAGAATTTCTGAAGCTCCCAGAGAAACCCTCTGGTTTACATCTCTCTCCCCATAGAGGTCACCATTATCCTGTATTTTTTTTAAACCTTTGTTCTTGTAGTATTTTATGTTGCTTATTATAGTATGCTTTTGAACTTTTCAAAAAGCATGTATCTTTGTGGGATGTGCTGTTTTCATTCAACATTATGTTTTTGAGATGCAGTTTGCTGACATGCAAAGTTCTAGTCTTTCATTCACATTGTTTCATTCCATTTTTTAGATGTACTATTTGTTTCCTTATTCTATCAGCATTCCATGCTGTTATCACAGACAAGTTGCCATTAACACTGATATGCATGTCTTTATGCCTGTGTGTCAGGGCTTTCTCTACTTGTCTAACAGTGAACTTGCTTGGTGACAGCATGTATGCATCTTCAAACTTATTCTATAATTTCAAATTGCTATTGAACCATTAATGACAACTGAAAAGTTCACCAGTCTCATAAAATGTTCCATGTTTCCCTGTTCAAATAATGATTTGAACATGGAATAATGTTCACATGGAAAAATGCTCACATGATACAAAAAAATCGAATAGTTCCTTATTGCTTACTATATTAGGTAATACTTATTTGCAGATTATGTAAAAACTCATTTTGTGACTTAACACTGTTATCTACTCTACATCAAAAACCTGGGTGCCAATCAAGAAATGTGTCTCCCTGACATTGTATAGAAAATTCATACTTTTTGAGTCACAAGAACGCAAGTAAAATTTCTATTTTGTTTATTTAAAAGTCCATGTTTCCATCAAGATGGCTCTGGAACTAGCAGATAATAGAACTCTACCAAATCCCACTCTCAGGGGTAAGTGTACATTCTGGTTAAGACATGAATAAACAACTAATCTTTAGAACCAAAAACCTGCCCACCTATGAGAATAAAAATGATCACTGTTCTTCGTTCATAATATATTGACAATTCATTTCATAAAATGTTTTATGGAGACTAAATGAGATAATATGTATAAGGCCTCCGATACAATACTCACTATAAAGTAGAAATCCAATAAATTTCAATTGTCCTTATTTAGAAGCCACTGACTCATAAATCACTAATGTTTAGGGCCACTCTGATAAATGGCTGACAGCTATAATGGAGCCAATAGCTATAATAGCCATGTCATAAAAAGAATAACATTCTTCCCTCAGTTTTAGCCTAAGTAATAAATTATTGGGTTTTCTGAGGTTTAACAATACATACACTTTCCATACATACATCATACATATATAGTCATATGTCTGTTATCTTAAAACTGAATTCAAGGTCACTACACTTATCTATATCTTATAAAATTATGTGTATGTGAAGTTAAAAGCATCTTAATATAATCATTCTAGATGTTCATCATCACTCACAGTCCCAGAATGATGATGTTGGATGACCATCCAGACCATAATTCAGATCCTTTGTCAAAGCTTGGTGCAGAGTAAATGGAAGGCCTGGCTCATTTTCACCCTTCACTGGGGATGCCAGTCAGCACTGATGCAAAACATGTGTTACAACCTTGAAGAATGTATTTTGTCCTTTTCGCTGTGCCCTTTGTTGCCTCTCTAATGACATTTTTCATGAGGAATATCAACTTTTGCACACTGCAAAATTGAACTAGCATGCTTTTTTTTAAATCCACATAATTTTGGTGGGTGCTTCAGCTCTTGTGAAGTTTTAAGATATTCGTTTAGTTCTTATTTAGGTTACAGACTGTTCATCCAAGGATTAAATTCTATATTCAAGTACAGCATCAATAGCAATCCTATGGCTGTTATTTATACATCACTTCAGTCTCAAAAGCACTTAAGTTGCTTATAGATGCATACAATTTATCAAGATAAAATACTGAAACTCTGTAAAGAGAGCCTTTGGAATACTAAAACAGGAAAGTGAAGACAGTGCTGCGAATGGGATTAGTGAACAAATGAAAAATCTTTGCTCAATTAAGGTAGAGCACAAACTTGACTTTGAGTTTTCTAATAGACATGTGAAAAGTAGGAAATATAACCAGGAACAAGTCCAAACATAGTACAAGCAAGTCATTAGAAATGAATACCAATAGAAAGAAATGAAGAGAAAATATTTCCTTGGTCCCTCATAGAGTATTTCACCATAATGGCAAATGCACAGCTCTGTCCGAAAACATCCTGCTGGACCCAATGTGAAGGGTCTGTTCCTGATGGCCTCCCTTAATCCTGAAATAGACTTTAGATTATATGGCAAAATGGATGACTGCATTTTCTCCAGGCCTTCTTCAATAAATATTATTTCTTAGCCAAAGAATCTGAAAGGTATCGAGCTGTACTGAATTTGATATTGTAGTCCCTGACAAGTGCCAAGAAAGCTGCAATTCAGTGTTTCCATTTACAGACAGTCTTATAATCTAAAAGTCAACTAAATTGTGTGTAGCACAAGCATCCTCATATGGAAAGAAGGAACCAGATAAAGCTGGTCCTGAACAAATGACTCAATTTCTGGCTAAAAATGTGTACAGGCAGGGCTGGCAGTCAGAGTAAAGACTCTCCTCGGAAAACAATTTGGGTCTATCTTAATGCAGAGAAAAACGGAGGCAAAATTCAGTACCCACACTCCCTAAAGCAGGGTGGCAATAATTTGTTTGTGTGGGGGGACCTTATACTAAAAATGGCTGCTTGGATGTTAGAAAAGAAGAAGTAAGGAAAGATACATTTTGTAGTAACAAAACTACTTGAAATTCTTTCCAAAATAAACCTCTGGCAAAATATCAAACATGGAAATAGCCTGCTTAATGTATGAAATAACCAGCTGTTAAATAGTCAAAACCTTAAAGATAAAAAGCATTTGTTGTTTTGACTGAAAAATTAATAATATAGGTTGGCTAAAAGTGGGAATTTTAGGGCCTGGATTAAAAAAGTCCATTAGTCTATTTTTTTATTCTCTTTTTTTATATAAAATTAACATGCAAAATTGAAGATTCTTATCTAGAACTTGTATCACTAAGGTCCCCATAGGATCTACTTCACCCTATCATGTAGAACCTGGCCCAGTTTCACTCCCTTTTTCTTAATCTGCCTGGCTCCTTAAATCATGGAAGTTTGGGCTCCCAGTGCATGTCCTCTGCACAATGAAATATGAGAAAGCAGAAAAACACAAAAGAAGAACAAAGTAAATTTTCTACTTTTGACTCTAAAAGCTGACAGAGAGGCCTAGGATCAACTGAAAAATGTTGCAAGGTTATTGCTAAAATCATCCTTCCAAGACTTTACTCAAATATGACTTGTAATGCAGCAGGATGCCACATGAGGGCAGTAGATTGCCAGCTTTCTTAAAATGTGAAAGGAGTTTATGAAAAGGAAATTTGATTAAAACAAAATTACCTTCTCTCACATGTAATAAAGAACAAAACTTCTGTAACATTTACAAACTCCATGGGTTAGTTGTAATAAAACTGAAGTACCCTGTTTGACTTTTGCTCACATTCATTCCACCTCCAACCTGGCCCCTATCACTTTTCAAACAGCCTAGCTAGGATTTTCCAGTTCAAAAACATCTGCACATTGTTTATCTCTGCCTAGACACTGACCCCTCCTTAATTTTTTAAACAATATCTTTAACCTTATTTCTTTTTTTATATGGTGCTTAGGATTGAACCTAGTGTCTCTCATGTGCCAGGGGAGCGCTGTAACACTAAGCCACCATCCCAGCCCCACAATCTTAATCTCTAAGGTCCCACTTAATTACAAGTTTTTTTTTTTTTTTAAAAAAACACCTTATATACATGCCTTTGATAAAGCAAGTTTCTCTCCCACAATGTGCAACTTTCTGATGAGTTCTATGTTTTTAAATCATGGAACCTATCCTAATTTAGAAATAGCTTATTTATGTGCTTTCCTACTTGAGTTCTATTTCCTCTGGTGTACTCTAAACTTGTGAGGCTAAAACTCCATCTCTCTGGATCACTTTTTAATTGTCGTAATTTAGTACTGGATCATAAGGAAAACTAAAAAACTATTTGTTGACTGTGGCTTATTTTCCCCAACACCAAGTTCACCTAGCCCCATGTGCCCTTATAAATTCTTAACCATAGTAACAAGATCAGCAGCACCTGTCTCCCTGTATTTTCCCACCAATAGATCTGAGAACTTGTTTGGAGATTGTACATTATGTATAGTTCTGATAGAATCGTGATTAAATACCACTTCTCTTTATTTAGAAACCTGCTCTTTCAAGGGCTGGGTGGGGCAAACTTGGGAAGAACCTAGATCACTAGAGGAAGAATATGTCACTTTCCCACTTTGTCCTAACTTGATTATATCTTTTGGCTCAGTAGCAGAGAAAGAGCAAAACAGAGCTAAGTGAAACCCCTAGAAGTGCCAGGCCCAAGAAGATGTACTGCAAGCGGAAGGGGCAGGAATATTCCAGGGAAGAAGAAATTAACAGAGAAAGAGAAAACAGGGCACCAGGACCACATTTACCATCATGTAAGAGCAGCTCTTTAATGGACACAAATCTATGACACCATGGTGTTAAGACAAACCCTGACATTAGTGTAGAATTATCTGTATGCATTAAACACTTTTGCTTTTGAGATTTTAATAACTTCTTAGATATGGAAGAACACCATTTTAGATATTAAAGGGGGTGGAATATCCAAATTATTATCCAAAATGCAGAAAAACTATTTATTAATGGTGAAAAAAGGATTGGAAGAAATTTTAAATTTTTGAGAGTAAAAAAAAACGACTTAAGCAGATGTGAATAATTGTATATATAAAATGTAGCATTAAATACTTTCTCAGTGGATCATAGTCTTTAAAGGAGTAAATTTTCAGTGGTGGCCCTGCTTCTAGTTCAATTTCTATTTTCATCTCTGATATTCATACACACCTAGGCATACCTGGACACAGATGCTACTGTTTTAGACAACTTTTATTAAAATTCTTATACACACCTGCATGCCATGCATGAAAAATCAAGCTTTTTGCTCATTTCACTTCTTTTAAATCATGTAACTATAACATAATTAGGCATTCAGATATTCTATCCTTTCTATAAACTGATATTCTTAGAATATATTACCCAACTTTGTCAAATATACAAAAAAACTATATTTAAAGGTTAGAAGAAATTAAATCAGCTTTTACTTGTTTCTAACCCTTTAGCATGTTCCTGGTATTTGTGTATGTGTGTGTTATTTCAAGGATAACACAACTTTGGAAGACATTCATTAAGTGTTGTCTATCAAGGGTTTTCTGATTTTTCTTATGATTTAAAAGTCTCAGAATGATCTGGATTTAATTCTTGTTCTTTGGTTAATCTGCCTATATTTAACACATAAACACACATATGTACCCCTGGTACTGACAGCACAGATTTCAAATGATGTTACCTGAACATCTTATAAACATGTTTAAACTTGAAGTGTACTCATGTGTCACGTAATGTCAATATATTTCATTAAAGCAAAATTAGAGCACTCTATTTTCAAATGCCAATAGACTGATCCACTGAAAATGTCAGAGCAATAATTAAATAAATGTCAATAGAATGCCCTTATAATTTTTAAGCCCAAGTTTCATAAAGGTATGAGGTACACAAATTTCAATTCACATGATATCAATACTTACAAGTGTTTTCTGGTATTAAAAACATGAAAAAAATAAAATTCCATCAAATTCAAATTTATTTTGTTAGGTGGAAAAAGAATTTAGTGGGAATCCAGTGAAGTTTTTGCATTTTGTTGGAAAATACATAAACATTTCAAAAGAGTCAATCAGAGTAATATACATCTGACATACAAAAAGTGGACTACACAGAAGAGGGGCCATAACTCTGACTATGCAGGAGAATTAGGAAATCTGTTTCCATTAAACCCAGGGAATTTTAGCTGTGACTTCGTCTTTGATTTTGGAGGTCACTAAAATAAAAACTCTAAATAGGTTTTTCAATGGAGTAGCTCAGAAGAAAAAAAAAAGTCACTCACTATCATAGTCAAGTTTCTAGTCATTACAAACCATAAGCACATGGGATGACATTTCTTCCTTAGCAGTGAGATTTCAAATCAACTATGTACTTTCAGTTACAAGTGTATTTATTTTTTCTTATTATGTATATGTCTCTGTGCTCAGAGGAAGTGTAATTAAATGCAGAAAATTTAAAATGATAGAGAAAGTTTGGTACTAAAAATGAATGAACGTGTATTTGGAAACTTATAAATCATTAATATTTAAGAAAATATATCCCATGACAGTAATAATTTCAAAGGTTAAATATCAAATGCACTAATGAGTACTTGAATAGGCATTTGATTTTAAACCTTTTACTAGTATTATAAATACTATTGGCACATTCAGTACTATTTTGGTGCTATTTTTATTCTTACAAAACAATATTGTCATGGAAATTTGTTGATGATGACAACTCAGACTTAATTGTGCAATATAATACTATTAGAAATGCTGGTGAATAAAGAGGATAGCATCATTTCAAATTTGAAGTATGCAGATAAGTGATATAGGCAGGCATCCTATTTTATGTTGGGATCTTACTATTGTATATTGTTTGGAAATAGCTAGAATAGTTTGGGATTATTGTATTTGTTAATTCCATGTATAAAAATTATATGAATTAGAAAAAATATTTTCATAAAATAGAAGCAATTTTAAAAAGTTATAAAAACAGATTTCAAATTATTTGAGCATATTTTACATTTGTAAATAAGATCAAACATACTATTCATTACCCATTAAAATTGCTAAAGATTTCTAATATTTATAAATAAAATAAAATACTATTACTAATGAAAAACCTAAGAAAGTTTTCTAAATCTATCATTTTAAAAACATTGGCTAGAAAATGTTACAAATAATTTTCAGAAGTTTTCTCTGTACAACAGAGGCAAAAAATTAGAAGAAACCTCTTTGTGGTGGTGCGGGGGAGGTACCAGGGATTGAATTTAGAAGCACTCCATCACTGAGCCCTCATAGCTCAGCCCTATTTTATATTTCATTTAGATCCCAGCTCTCACTGAGTTGCTTAGCACCTGGCAGTTGCTGAGACTGGATTTGAACTTGGAATTCTCCTGTCTCAGCCTCCCAAGCTGTTGGGATTACAGGCATGCCCCACCACGCCCAGCTAAGAAACCTGCATATTTCATTTTGAAAAGATATTATTTAACAGAGGAATAATTTATCACCTTTCATAAAACTTGTAAAGTTTAAAGGAACTTCAAGATGTTGTGTATTTTATTTTCGAAGGCAGTTTGAGCAGCTCCAATGATACTTATTGATCTGCAATTATACTTATTGACCCGAACCATCCATCCACTTACATCCTTTATGGAAATTAACTTCTCAAAGCTTTCCATTAAATTACACATGACCATGTCCTTTATTAGTTATATTCTAATTACAGAGACTCAACAGGCTAAGTTTAGACTGACAAGTATTTATGCTTACTATAACATATTCAAATAATTGTTTTTCATTTATAAAATAGTATTCTTTCCTTTTGCCCTATAGACAGATCAAAGATGAGACTCATTATGAAATAATCCCCAACAGAGAAAATGTTTATGTGATCTTAGTCGTGTGCTTATTTTTAATGAGAGGTAATTGAAAGTTTCTTTAAATTGCCTTTTCTTAAGGGAGTAGGAAAAATGAAAACAGATGTTTTCATCACAAGCATCATTTACCAAGCAACTCAAAATGCATGACATTTTATATTAAACAATAAAGCAAGTAGAAGAAATCTGATGGCCTAAATTTGTGCTGTATAAATTCATTACCATTACTGTCACCTGGACTCTCAGTGGTGTCTAGAAAAAGTTCCTGTGTTTCTTTTCAATGCATTGCTTTTCAAATGACTACTTCAAGCTGTCCCCATATGCAGTGCTCTGAATTCCCCTCCACTTTTCAAACTCTTTGCTTTTTTCTTCCTTGAGTCAGATAGAAGCCACAAAACAGAAAAGTGTGTTGCAGCTGCTCTCAAACTCAAGCCAAGCTGCATTATGAACACTTATGCCATCTATTCAGGAGCATTATGTAATCTATGATTCAGTTTCTCCCTTCTTAAATCACCCCCATATCACCCTTCTCTAGATTCTGGATTTCTGCTAAACTTCACAAGAAGATTACCAATATTCCTGATCCTAAATCCCCATTCGTATAACTTTGCAGAGTTCAATTGCATTGCTGCTTTCATGACTCAACCCAAACAGCTGCATCCATTACTAAACTGAAAAAGCTAGTCACCTTATTTTCTCCATCCTATACATCATTTCTTGACTAAGACAACTAAACACAATCTGGCAAACATTTTTTTCTTAATATACATACACACACACACACTCACACACACACACACACACACACACACACACACACACACATATATATATATATATATATATATATATATATATATATATATATATGTTGATTTTCATGTGCTACAGTCTGGTTTTCCTAGGGAAGAGAATGTCAGATGCAGATTAGCAGAAAAAAAGATTAGTTTTATAAAATCCCCTTGGAATCAATACCCAGGAGAGAAGGAGCACAACAAGGAAATGGAATAAAGTCAATGAAACGGGCAATCTTCAACCTATAGAGGTAGCTGGAGATGGGAAGACACTTCAGAATATTTTACAGCTCATTCTAAATTGGTGCAAAGGGCCTGGGCCTTATATCGCCACATCAGTCAGCCAGGATTCCCCACTTTACAGAGGTCAGTGTTTTTGAGATAAGGTCATCCTCGCAAGGAGCTGTTATCATAGCATCAAACAAACAGAGAAATTATATTCTCAAAATAGTTCTATCATTTCTGTAAGCATGCTTCCAGATTATAAATCACACTAGATCCACATTTCTACCCAAATTTTAAGTGTTGGATTTTTTTTTATAATTCCTTCTTTATCCTTATTCTTATATTCTTAAGACAACCACATCTACTCCCAGGTATTCTATTAAAATTACAAACTAATATAACCCAAATTTATATCTACATTAGCTATTTCTTCTAAATTCTTTTCATAATTTATTCTAATTTGTTATATAGGACAGCACAATGCAATTTGATTCATATTACACAAATAGAGCACAATTTTCATGTCTCTGTTTGTATACAAAGTAGAGGCACACCATTCGTGTTTTCATTAATGTACTTTGGGTAATGCTATCTGTCTCATTCTGCCATCTTTCCAATCCTCCTTGTCCTCCCTTCCTCACCTCTCCTTTGCCCTATCTAAAGCTCATCTATTTCTCCCATGCTTCCCCCCATCCCCATTATGAATCAGCATCCTTATATCAGAGAAAACATTCAGCATTTGGTTTTGGGGGATTGGCTTACTTCACGTAGCATTATATTCTCCAACTTTGTTCATTTTCCTGCAAATGTCATGGTTTTATTTTCTTTTAATGTAGATATTTCATTGTGTGTATATATATATCACAGATTCTTTATCCATTCATCTACTGAAGGGCATCTAGTTTGGTTCCAGTTTAGCTATTGCGAATAATGCTGCTATACACATTGATGTGGCTGTGTCCCTGTAGTATGTTGTTTATAAGTCCTTTGGGTATAAATCAAGTAGTGGTATAGCTGGGTCCAATGGTGGTTTCATTCTCAGTTTTCCAAGTAATCTCCCTACTGCTTTCCATATTGGCTGCACTAGTTTACACTCCCACCAGCAATGTATGAGTGTGCCTTTTCCCCACATCCTTGCCAACACTTATTGTTGTTTGTATTGTATCTCTATCTCTCCAATGCACAAAACTCAATTCAAAGTGGGTCAAGGACCTAGGAATTAAACCAGAGATCCTGCGCCTAATAGATGAAAAAGTAGGCCCAAATCTCCATCATGTCAGATTAGGCACAGACTCCCTTAATAAGACTCCTGTAGTGCAAGAATTAAAATCAAGAATCAACAAATGGGATGGATTCAAACTAAAAAGTTTCTTCTCTGCAAAAGAAACAATCAGACAAGTGAATAGAAAGCTTACAGAATGGGAGCAAATTTTTACCACAGGCACATTAGATAGCAGAAGTATATCCTAGAGATTAGTGCTCTATTTCTAGTCACTTATTTATGAAACCTATTTACAGAATTCTTTGGCTTTTCTTCCTGCACATCCTTCTCTTTCTCAAGCAACATCATTACCACATTTTCTTTTTTCCTTGCTTCACACAGAAAAACTAGAATATCTTGTTTAATATTTAACAAGATTCAACTTACCCTTTTGTTAAAATCTTTCAGTGAGTTCCCAGCACCCTTCAGATAGGGCAAAATGTTATTTTGACTGACTCCCAAGGCTCTGCATATTATGATCCATGGTGGTTCCAAAAATTTATCTCTAATGTTCTTATTCAGGTTTCTTCCCTAACCCGTTTCATGGGACTAATCTTTATTTTTGAATCTCAGCTTAAGGACATTTCCTAAGAAGTCATCATTAATCAAAAGTTTTTATTAAGAGTAGTCCAGGAATTTTGCTCAAGAATCTTATTCCATTTTGTGTTTATTTAAATGACAATTATTTACTTATTTAATATCTTTTTCTCCTTGACTGTAAGTTCCAAGAGGGCAAAGGAAAAATGTATGTGTGTGTTTGTGTGTGTGTGTGAGTGTGTGTGTGTGTGTGTGTGTGTGTGTGTGTGAGAGAGAGAGAGAGAGAGAGAGAGAGAGAGAGAGAGAGAGAGAGAGAGTTTTCTCTGAACAAAAAAGCAAGAATAAAGAATGTTCATTCATATGGTGATTTTAAAATGTGTTTGGATTTTTAACTTAGCACTTCCTTCCTCAGAATTCAATACTGATATCATAGGAGAATAAGAATAATTTAGATGGGAAATAAATTCTGATTTAGTCAATAGGCAAGATTTAGAATTAGGATTAGTTTCAAAGGCCTATAGGGAGATAGGGATGGATTAACCTATATTACCTGAGGGCAGGAGAAAATCTCAATGAAAAATAGTAGAAGTCAGAAAAGTCAGAAAATAACACAAAAGATTGTTAAATACTTTGTTTACTAAAACCCTTGGTCTTAGTAATTATATAATTATATTACCTTAGTAATTAAATAAATTACTAAGCTCCAAAATAAGTATGGATAAATTTTTTATGGCAAAATATCTAAGTACTATCAAGCAAGGGGAAACAAGATTGACCTTGACCTTTTTCATGATCAGAAGTCTGAAGGGATAAATAATAGTGTGTAGATGTAAAAAGAAAATAAAAAACTTGCCCCAAAATCACTTGGCTAAAAAGTAATATGTTTTAAATTTAAACTTATTTCTTTCTGACCTCAAATGTACAATATTCTAATATGTGAATGTAATCCCAAATAAGTGTGGTTATCAACTGGTTTACTTTTTTTCCAAGTAGCAATGCATTAAGCACTACCTATCCTGAATCTAGCTTTAGAAATTTAAGTGGAAGGAGAGAAAAACAAAAATATTTTCAAAGAAAGTTTTTCTTTGAAATTCTGTTCAGACAATACAATGATTCAAAGGTTTCAAAGCGGGAAGCTAATTATGTAAAAGGGTGAAACAGATCAGCATTAAAAATGTGCCAACATAATGGTTTTAGAAATCACCTACAAGATGAGATGGAAATTTCTATCAAGACTGCTGCCTTCTGATGAGAGGGTGCCAATGGATAACATGCACAGGTCTCCAGATGCACATGGTAATTACACAACATATCAAGGTATAGCTATGCAAAATACTGTGCAGTATGGCATAGAGATGATTCAATATCCCTTTATTTAATTGCTATTAACTAATGTGTGCCTTAGAAAGAAAAATCATCAAACACTACATCAACAGATTTCTTTAATAAAGTGAGGTAGGGAGTGTTTCTTATTTCTTTTAAATAGTATGCTGGTTCCCTTCAATGACATTAAAGAGAAAACCTACTATAGCACAGCACATCTTCAGAATAGAATTTATGCTTCAAGTCTCAAATTAAAAAACTATTATGTGAGTAATCTGTTATGAATATCATTGGGATAATCCATGCTGAGATAACACTTGTGTATTTGCCTTGGGACATTGTCTAGAATATTTGATATTGAGAAGGCTAAATATCAAAGAGGATTTTAACACAGGTGCATGAATAAAAAAATATAATTTTTTTAAAATGAAAAATATGTCACACACAGTCCTAGGAAGAGAAGATACTTCAACTAGTTCAGATCAGGAAGAAAACTAAATAATTAAATGCAATATTATAGTTTAGCTTCAAAAATAAAAGCATGTAGAAATCTAGGATTTTTTTAAAAAATTCATTTCCAAATAAAGGGGCATTATGAGAAAAAGGAGATGTATGAGTCAATACCTTAGCTAGGGCTAGAAGAAACTATTATTAGGCAAGTTTTGTTTTGTTTGGAGGAGTGGGAGTAAAAGACGTCAGGGGACCAAAGAATGAAATTTTAACACAGAGAGTTGAAGTAGCAAAGTCTTACATGTTTGACCCACATTATAATTTGAGAAAAATCATAGCCAGTTTGGTGGCTGGCACATAGCCCATGAAATGGACCATAATGAGTGATAGCTAAAAACAGGTCAGGTCTACAAATGTCACACAAAGAAATTTTCACTTTTTTTTTAATGTCACAGAAAGAAATCAAAAGGACATTGTTGCAAGTCAATGGCATATCACCAAAAAAAAAAAAAAATGGATTCAAGTTAGTACACCAAAGGGGAAAAACAAAAGAAACAAAAACTGACCTGTAGCAGATGAATTACAAACTAGACTTGCATGATTAAGCTGAAAAGTAAGTACTGTCCCCATTCTGAAAATTTCCAAGAAACAGCACTGCTGCCAGTAATTCATCATTTAACACTGTTCCATAGAGAAACAGACTTTTGCTATTGTTCTTTTGGTTTTGAGAGTACTTCTCTGCAAGAATCTATAATGCAATTTACACATCTTATCTCATAACATCAGTATAGGTGACTTGCTAATCTCAAAAGAACAGAACAAGATAATAAAGACAGAAGCAATTTAGTTCTCCAGAATAAACCAGGTAAGCTATTTGAGAAGGAGATTATATTGAAATTTCAAACCACTGTTTTATCTGACACTATAATTGCAAACAAACAGGTATTTAATATTTTTTACCAGAAAATGATTTAGAGAACAACTTAAAGTTCATAATTCTGCCTTATTCATAGCAAAATGCTATCAGGCACAGCCGTCCTCTTCAAAGGCCACTGAAAATCACTCATTGAAACACTTTGGTAGAGAGAGAAAAACACTCACCAATGAACATATTTATGCTGCTTTGTAAAGGGTGTACCTCTCCCATCAAAAAGTATGGGGACAAGAAAGATAGTGGAAGGCAATGGAATTTGTCACCCCAGGTACATGTATGACTGCACATATAGTGCAATGTTACATTGTGTACAATCAGAGAAATAAAAAGTTGTGCTGTAATTATGTACAATGAATCAAAATGCATTCTTCTGTTCATAAGTACTTAATTAAAATAAATAATTATTTTTTAAAAAGTGAAGTCTTTTTCATTCTCTCTTGAATTTGGACTGCCCACATGGTTATCTTTGACAAGTAGAATTTGGTAAACACATGTTTTTGGACTCCTGAGCTCAGGTTCCGTAGGTTCTATTTTCTCTCTTGGTACCTAGTTTCATATAAATAAATACAGGCTTTGCTGCTGGAGATGATGGACACACAGAGAAAGAGGAGAGATACAGATAAAAAGTTCACATGGGGGACCTGAATCCTACCTCCATAAATGAGGACAAAGAGATCCATCAGCTCCCATGAAAATCCTATTGGGCATAGTTGAGCTATCTTTGCCTTGCTCTTGCCCAAATTTAAGTCCCATGGAATGATGAGCAATAAACAGTTATTACTGAGAGCTTTTAAATTCTGGGATAGCTTCTTACACAGTGAAATTCAAATAATATGCTTACTGCTACTGTTCTGTGAAAAATCCCAGTGGCAGCACTCACTGTCATGCAGGAAATATCTGGAGGCTCAATTAGCACAAAAATGTCAGACCACATTGACAGAGGCAAAGCCACATTGTCAGACCTCACAGGATAAACAGAAAGTGGACATAGCAAGAGCAGCAGAAGATCCATAGACTTCTCAATATTTACATCAAGAAGTGAAAGCAGTAGTGCACATATCCTGGACAGCAATGTGTGTATGGTACAGCTCAGTCAGACCAGATCAAGCAGCAATCATGGAATGAGAAAGATTTTAGAAAATTCTTTGAGTATATCCTGATAAAATTGCTATTTTTCTTCCCTTAAGAGAACAAAGGAAAAACAAAAGAATAAAAATTTCTCCCAATTATGCTGCAATAAACATTGATTGTGATTGTGTCCCTGTAGTATGCTGTTTTTAAGTCTTTTGGGTATAGATGTGTCCATCTACATCTAAAAACGGTGTGAATATACTTTGAATGCAAGTGGGATAGCTCGGTCAAAAGATGGTTTCATTCCCAGTTTTCCAAGGAATCTCCATATTGTTCTCCATATTGGCTTCACCATTTTTCAGTCCCACCAGCAATGTATGAGTGTGCCTTTTTCCCCACACCCTCGCCAACACTTATTGTTGTTTGTATTCTTAATACCTGGCATTTTGACTGGAGTGAGATTAAATCTTAGAATAGTTTTTATTTGCATTTCTGTAATTGCTAGAGATGTTGAACATATTTTTCATATATTTTTTGATTGATTGTATATCACCTTCTGAGAAGTGTCTATTTATTGCAGCACAATTCACAATTGATAAACTGTGGAACCAACCTAGATGTCCTTCTGTAGATGAATGGATAAAGAATATGGAATATTACTCAGCAATAAACAAGATTAAAATCATGTCATTTGCAGGTAAATGGATGGAGTAGGAGAATATAATGTTAAGTGAAATTAGCCAATCCCCAAAAATCAAATGTCTAATGTTTTTTCTGATATAAGAAGGCTAATTCATACAGGGGTTGGAAGGGGGAGCTTGGGAAGATTAGACAAACTCTAGATAGGGCAAAGGTGAGGGAAGAGAAGGGAGGGAGCAAGGGGGTAAAAAAAGAGATGTTGGAATGAGATGGACATTATTAAACTAAGTACATGTATGAAGAAGACACAATTGTGTGGATATTATTTGTTTACAAGCAGAGATATGAAAAATTGTGCTCTATATATGTAATATAATTTTACTGCATTCTCTTGTCATATATAACAAATTAGAATTTTTTTAATCTACAAAAAAAAATAATCAAGGTATCGTGTCCATCTACAACTAAAAATGTTTAAAAATTTTTCTCATAATAATTGTTATATTCCTTTTGTTATGTTCTGCAAGTACTATTTATTTCTATATTTAAAGCTAATCATAATGTATTTTGGTGTGTCTTATCTTTTTAAAGTTTCAGTGAAAAAATCTGATAATTTATCATGCATAGTAATATTAAAAGAAAAGCCTATCTCCCCCAACATAAACAATATCATCTTGTGTGACACCAAAACTCATTTCAATAGATACACAATATGAGTTTTTCTATTGAAACATTGTGATCCATTAGAAGATACCAATGCCTAATTATTTAAACCAGCATGTCATTGCATTTAAAATATTTATACATTGGAAATTGCAAACATGCTAATTTATAGATTTTCAAATATATGTGAGGCACCAATCGAATGTCATGTTTCTTCTGAGTATTTACTAAGCCCAGTTGACCAGAACAAATCAGAAAAAATTTTTTTTTTTACTAATTTTCCATGATAACTTCCATTTTTATTTCAATTTTTTTTCTGGCTTCAAACTATTTGGATATTTGTTTTTAATGAATAAAACTGATATATTAGTTCTTGCTAGCATTCTTTTCCTCTGAAGAAACCCTCTTCCACCACTTTTTGTGAAACTATCTAAAGAACAATCCATGTTCCTTTCCTATTCAGTTGCTTTATATTCCAGGGCTACATGCACAAATTGGATGATGAATTTCCACTGCTGACATCTGAATAAGAAATTTGATCTTTTGAAGGTCATAGCATTCATATTAGGAATGAGTTCCCAAAATATGAGCTGGGATGACACTGATATGATTAATTCCAAACACACCACCAGAATTAGACATTAAATTCAAAATGTCCAAGACTTTCATGTTTAAATTTATATAATGAAAACAATTAAAAATTTTTTATCTAGCCAATTGCTTATCTTTTAAAAAGATTCTAAGATTTTGATATAGTGACCTTTGGTAAACAGGTTTTCTCCTCCTCCTCTTCTCTCCATTCCTCTGTGTTTTTGTCTTTTAAATAACCAAAGCTCTGAAGGTACTTCTGAAATTCACACCACTAAAAATTTGGAATTTTTACAATAATTAAACATTTTTGTCTGAATTTTAATGTATTGCATTTTCTTGAAGATTTCTTTAATGCATGTCCTAGTTCTTTGGAGATTTTCAAAGTCAGTTTAACAGTGTTTCTTATTCATTAGCAACTTTTTTTTTACAATCTACTAACAAGTCCCTTATGACCCTGAAGTTCTTTCAATTTCAGTACTTTTTAATGTCTTCATTGCATTGTTGGGAATAATTCTGTTACTTTTTACCTCACTTAGAAGCTTAATGATATTTCTTGCATATATGTCTGCTAAAAATGTTACATAACTCTTAAAATATATCTACATCTTTCATTGTAAGTGTTCTAGTCCCTTCACAGATTATCCGAACCTACCATTTTTCAGAGAGCAGACCTAGTTTACTTCCTGTGGAATTACCCTCCCTCTGATTTGCTGAATCAGTATATATTTGAATATAGTTTAATTCTATAGCATGTGATTTATCTCACACATGGTTTTCAATTCTGCAAATATGACATGAAATCATCACAGGTGCATTAAAATAAATTAGAAATCACAATCTAGAATTTATAAATTTACTATCAATAATTATATCAACATTAATAAAATTAATGGTTATTATCACTAATCATGTACTTATTACGTTATCAAAGAATAGGGCTTTCAAAATATAAGTATTTATTTCAGAGTTACTACATGTGGTCTGTTTGGAGTAATTCTATTTTAATCTAATAACTCTTAATTTCTGCCTTTAGTTTTTTCCAAAACTCTTGAGAATATTTTAAGAAAATCATTAGTTTCATCTTCAGGAGCAAAAACACTTTGTCAGAGAAGGATGTTTTTCACTTTCTTTTGTTTCCTGTACTATGATAATTAGAAAGGAAATATCAGGAGTGATCTCATGTAGTCACAAATAGTGTCTCTTCACTTGTTACCACTTGGAAAGGTGTACCACAAGCTCTCCTTCTCACAGTGCAAACCCCCTCCTTGGCATTAACCTATTAATCCAAATTACAAACATTGCACATCTACTTTATGATAGCAATTATAAAGTCAAGGATTCCAAAAAGAACCAGAGAGGTCCTGTTCATTAGAAATTTTAAGGCCAGTAAATGGGGACATAAAGATATGAGAATCTGCTATTTTCATTGATTTTTAGTATCTGCATTATTTGAGCCACATTTACCTATGAATTTATGCTCTCATTATTAAAACCATTGTAGTCTATTACAGAATATATGGTGTACCTGCAAGTACTTCTTTGTAGTCAGTAAAGGGTAAATGTGTTCCTTGGAAGAAAAAACATGCTGACCAAATAAAAAATTAGTAGGAGTCTTAAAAATTATTTCTACAGAACCTTGAAATTGACTTAAACCTCCCTTCGAAGAGTTTCTTTGCATTGGAACTCCCACTGCTAGGCAGCCCCGGCTTAATCCTCAGATAGTTCCTCACTATAAAAGCTTCTCAGGCACAGATTCTTGAAGAGTGGTAGGAGACCTTTAGAGGTTCCTGAGACCTTTGAAGGGAATCCAAAAATGTTTTTCCTCAATGACTTTTCTGTAAACTCCACTCATGCTTCTATATAAAGTGTCCCCTTAGAAAGGTCTTCCCTTACAACCCACTAAGAAAGAACAGCCTGCTTATCACCTTGCTCTTCACACTTCTTTGCCATTCTCTTACAACCCCAAATAATATAAGTTACTTGAAACTATAAATGATACATTTGATATTGAGTCTCCTTCACAAACTACATAAGTGTGAAATGGGTATTTTTGTTCATAACTTTTTCCAGAGTACCTTCAACAGTACCTGGTGTACTGCAGGTCTGCAGAAATCATTTGTATTTCTTTGAACAGAATGTATATCATCTACAGGCTTTCATAGAGGTAAGTGTAATATAGACTTTCTCCTACAGCTTTCCAGTTGAAGGACATTTCTCTTAAGTGAATTCCTCTGTTCAATAATTTAGGAACAAAAAGTGTGTGTATAGGAAAAGCATTTATAATATTTAATAACTTATTCCTAAAAAAAGTTAACTAAATTTCCCTTACAAGTGCAGTGATGGGATTTTTTTTCAAACTATCACTTAGTACCTTACATTTTTAATACCTGTATAGATCAGAAATAAAAACCATCATCAAAAGGGAAATATTATTATATTAATTAATAATGTGTTAATAAATAGTGTATTAATAATGTTGTAAAATCTCTGTAAAAACAGATTGATGCTCAAGACTCTCAGCAGTAGGTCTAAGCTCCAGCTTATGCTTTTGAATGCTTCATTTATTCTGTGGTTCACTGGTTGCCTACTATCGTAGGCCAAGCACTAAGTAAAAAGAGACTAATCATCACCATCAATTTGGGAAAAATTGTCAGCCAGTGAAAAAGAGTTTTTTAGAATAACTAGAGTGAGGTTAGTTTGGGATGGCATGAAATAAAATGACTGTAATGGTGAGTATATATCTAATAGAAACAGTTGAGTTCAGGTGAAGACTAGGGACGAGACAACAGGATTTGGCCATGATTAGCTCAGGAGTCAATGCTACTTCTAAGTAGTAGTGGCAGTGATCACTTAGAATAAATGGTAAACAAAAAACAGATCTCACTTATTTGATATTCCTACCACCAGGAGCCAAGCTTTACAGAGCATTCTAGGTACAAAATGATTTTATAACTAGAATTTCTGAAGGTGTCCTTCTCTTGATGTGCATGGCTTGCTTGCTGTGAGCGTCTCTAAACCAGTGTAATTCTATAAACCATTATTGACATGATGCTTTTAGAGTTTAAAAATGTATTATTATAGTGAGTTTTATTATTCTGTGGTTACACAAGAGACTTATTCCTATTTTGTGCAAAGTACAAATGTTTAAGTGAGAAGATCAGAGGTAGGTAACCACTGATTATCCATAGCCCTTTTGATGATCTATAGTATCAGTATTTTAATAGAAATAATGATTTTTCATCTTCACTTCTAGTCTTTCCAATTGCTCCATATTACTTTATTGGAAATTTTTCTTCACAATTAATCACTCTCCTTACCAAAATATCTTTCCCAACTAAGATAACTGCAGGGAACTACCCACAGCTATATTTTCTCTAATGTTTTTACACCACAGACCTTGGTAATGTATAGTCCACCTATTGTGAGAGCACAATAGATCAATAAAATGTAGATATGACTATTTTCAATTATTTAAATTTATTTAACATCCTTTCCAGCAAAATTTTCTCCAGGGAGAATGAGAACAAGAATTTGTTTGAGAGAAAGTAGAATTTTTTCTATACATTGATTTGCTAACATTCTATAAAAAACCATATATGCAGAGTTTATCAAAGATGCCAAATAATCTGTTCCTTCAAGACTTTTAAAAAAGAAATTCTGTGTGTGTATCATAGCTAAAATGTAAGGGTATGGATGCTTAGAATCTGAAAACAAAATGAAAGAGTTCCATCAAGTGGTCACATACAGACATGACAGTTTGCATTTCACCAATTCAAGGAGGAAAATAATTGTTCTGCTATGTAGTTCAGGCACATTTTTCAAGTAAACTCCCAAAATGTAATGCCAAGCAACATTAAAAATATTAGATACCTTCTAAACATTATCACTAACTTATTTTTTATACTATTAAACTGTAACAGAAATAGGAACTAAGGATTTACTTTCTCCTTAGAGCTTGATTTTGAAAATGCATGGTTAACATCTTTACTCATGTTTATAGCCATCTGTTTAAATTAGTTAGCAGATACACCACAGGATATACTAAACCAAGTATGAGGCCAGCACTGTAAATTCACACACTAACAAATAGCAAATGAAACAACACATTTAAAAATACTACCCTATAAATGCAAAGGAAAGTCAACCTAGTGTTCTCTAAAAAGTAAAATAAGTTTTAAAATATAAACATGAGTTAACTTACTTCCATTAATATTCTAAGTTGAATTTTTTCCTATATCTTGGCAAATTGCATCTCCTTATCAAGGTAGAGAGAAAGACCACATATAATTTTAAATTACAGCCCTGTAAAAGGCTTATAGGTCTTTCTTCTCACTTCAGAAAAGAATCATAGTTTATTTTAAGGTTGTAAATGCTATTTTAAAATATGCATTACATTTTTTTTACTTTTTATTGGTTATTCAAAACATTACAAAACTCTTGACATATCATATTTTATACATTCTATTCAAATGGGTTATGAACTCCCATTTTTACCCCAAATACAGATTTCAGAATCACATCGATTACACATCCACATTTTTACATAATGCCATATAAGTAACTGTTGTATTCTGCTACCTTTCCTATCCTCTACTATCCCCCCTCGCCTCTCCTCCCATCTTCTCTCTCTATCCCATCTGCTGTAATTTAATTCTCTCCCTTGTTTTTTTCCCCCTTTCCTCTCACAACCTCTTATATGTAATTTTGTATAACAATGAGGGTCTCCTTCCATTTCCATGCAATTTCCCTTTTCTCTCCCTTTCCCTCCCACCTCATGTCTCTGTTCAATGTTATTCTTTTCCTCCTGCTCTTCCTCCCTGCTCTGTTCTTAGTTGCTCTCATTATATCAAAGAAGACATTTGGCATTTGTTATTTAGGTATTGGCTAGCTTCACTTAGCATAATCTGCTCTAATGCCATCCATTTCCCTGCAAATTCCATTATTTTGTCATTTTTAGTGCTGTGTAATACTCCATTGTGTATAAATTCCACATTTTTTTAATCCATTCATCTATTGAAGGGTGCTGCAGCCCACCTGGCTGGGCAAAATAACCGGGGGGTGACAAACAACTTGTGTACTTTGATACAGGAGGAGTGGAAGCCGTTTATTGTAGGACAGGAGTGGTATTAATACATTTTACACAGCTTATCTAATTAGCATAAAATAGATACAACAGTCAACCAATAAGGAATCTCCACACTTAATGGCTCGCTTTTGTTACTTCACAAACCACTCCCTCTGGCATTTTGCCAGGCACCATGCAGACTTGTTTACAGACTCTAACATTTCTCTGGCAAAATACCAGGTGCCATCCTGACTTGTTTACAGACCTTAACAGAAGGGCATCTGGGTTCATTCCACAGTCTAGCTATTGTGAATTGTGCTGCTATGAACATCCATGTGGCAGTATCCCTGTAGTATGCTCTTTTAAGGTCTTCAGGGAATAGTCTGAGAAGGGCAATAGCTGGGTCAAATGGTGGTTCCATTCCCAGCTTTCCAAGGAATCTCCATACTGCTTTCCAAATTGGCCACACCAATTTGCATTCCCACCAGCAATGTACAAGAGTAACCTTTTCCCCACATCCTCGCCAGCACTTGTTGTTGTTTGACTTCATAACAGCTGTCAATCTTACTGGAGTGAGATGGTATCTTAGGGTGGTTTTGATTTGCATTTCTCTGACTGCTAGAGATGGTAAGCATTTTTTCATGTGCTTGTTGATTGATTGTATGTCCTCCTCTGAGAAGTGTCTGTTCAGGTCCTTGGCCCATTTGTTGATTGGGTTATTTATTTTCTTATTGTTTAATTTTTTGAGTTCTTTGTATATTCTGGATATTAGGGCTCTATCTGAAGTGTGAGGAGTAAAAATTTGTTCCCAGGATGTAGGTTCCCTATTTACCTCTCTTATTGTTTCTCTTGCTGGGAAAAACTTTTCAGTTTGAGTACATCCCATTTGTTGATTCTAGTTATTAACTCTTGTGCTATGGGTGTCCTATTAAGGAATTTGGAGCCCGACCCCACAATATGTAGATTGGAGCCAACTTTTTCTTCTATCAGGCACAGAGTCTCGAATTTGATATCAAGCTCTTTGATCCATTTTGAGTTAACATTTGTGCATGGTGAGAGAAAGGGATTCAGTTTCATTTTGTTGCATATGGATTTCCAGTTTTCCCAACACCATTTGTTGAAGATGCTATCCTTCCTCCATTCCATGCTTTTAGCCCCTTTATCAATTATAAGAAAGTTGTAATTTTGTGGATTGGTCTCTGTGTCCTCTATTCTGTGCCATTGGTCCATCCGCCTGTTTTGGAACCAGTACCATGCTGTTTTTGTTACTGTTGCTCTGTAGTATAGTTTGAAATCTGGTATTGCTATGCCACCTGATTCACACTTCCTCCTTAGAATTGCTTTTGCTATTCTGGGTCTTTTGTTTTTCCATATGAATTTTATGATTGCTTTATCTATTTCTAAAGAAATGTCGTTGGGATTTTGATTGGCATTGCATTAAACCTATAGAGAACTTTGGGTAATATCGCCATTTTGATGATGTTAGTTCTTCGTATCCATGAACAGGGTATATTTTGCCATCTTCTAAGGTCTTCTTCCATTTCTCTCTTTAGGGTTCTGTAGTTTTTATTGTATAAATCTTTCACCTCTTTTGTTAGGTTGATTCCCAAGTATTTTATTTTATTTTTTTTGAGGATATTGTGAATGGGGTGGTTGTCCTCATTTCTATTTCAGAAGATTTGTCACTGATATACAGGAATGCCTTTGATTTACGTGTGTTGATTTTATATCCTGCCACTTTGCTGAATTCACTTATTAGCTCTAGTAGTTTCTTTGTAGATCCTTTTGGGTCTGTTAGATATAGTATCCTATCATCCACAAATAGTGATAATTTAAGTTCTTCTTTTCCTATTTTTATGCCTTTAATTTCTTTTGTTTGTCTAATTGCTCTGGCTAATATTTCGAGGACTAAATTGAATAGAAGTGGTGAGAAAGGGCATCCCTGTCAAGTTCCAGATTTTAGAGTTTTTCTCCATTCAGAATGATGCTAGCCTGAGGCTTAGCATATATAGCTTTTACAATGTTGAGGTAAGTTCCTGTTATCCCTAGTTTTTCTAGTGTTTTGAACATAAAGAGATGCTGAACTTTGTCGAATGTAGTCAATATAAGACAAATCTTAATATGTAATGCATTTTCTGATCATCTCGATAGATGTAGAAAATGCATTCATTACATATTAAGATTTCTCTTATATTGACTACTTTATGAAAACAATAGTTAATTTAAATGACTACAGTATTGGTTAAACCATTCTGCCTATACTCAGTGTTTCCTACATTGTATGGAATAATTATTATTGAACTAATAAGATAGTGTTCAATAATAAATATCTTATATTAAACCTAGGAAATATTATTACATTATATATTACCTAAACTGAATTTTACAGTGTGCAGTGATGAGGATCAAGTAATTTCGCATGAAAGAGATTGAATTTGAATCTCTGCCACTTTTTTGCTGTGTAATTTGCAACCATTATGTCTTTCTGTAAAAGAGATAAACAATGCTTCTGATATGAGTACTGTAGAAATTAAAGAAAATTTTTCATATCAAGAACTTACATACATAGTTGACTTGCATTGAATGAATAATATTTTTATAGTGAAAAATCTTTCCCTGGTTCTCTCTTGTCATTAATAGGTTAGAGTGGCAGAGAATTTTGTGGACAAATTTATTGAATTTGAGAAGTTGAAAATTATGAACTACCAATAAAGTACTGGTGCTATGAGGGCAACATGACTATATATTTTATTAATGCTCTTAGACTTTCTCATTCTAGGTAACCTTTGGACCCACATTTCCATTTTTACCAGAAGTCAAAGAAGAAATAGAGTTAGTTTTCTTCAGTCTCTCCATTGAATCTTGCATTGATAAGATATCAGGCTGATTTAAAATCCTCACATCTCATAAGGTAAGAACAACTCTTCTTGTCAACAGGATAATATAATGAACACAGGAAAGAGGGGAGAGAAAGAGGCATTTGGTAATGTGTAAAGCAGTTGAGAATGTGGGTGTAAGATATATAGGAACTATTTCTGCTCTTCATACATATTTTCAATGTTTGAATTTCTTCCAAGGGAAAATATAAGTAAACAAAAAAGAAAAACTAAAATCCCTTTTAGAGATCCTAAAAGTAAATGAATTTACCACCAACAGATTTGCACTTTAACAAACTTTTGAAGTTATTTCTGTAAGATGGAAAATAATCACAGAAGGAAAACTGAAGATGCAAAAAGAAATGTGCAAAGAAAATGGAAAGTATGTAGATCAGTCTAACCATCCCCAATCTGGGTAAAATAACAGAAATATGTTATTGAGGAACAAAGAAAAGATAATTTAAACAGTAAATTTTCTGGAAGAGAAGACAATTTGAATTTTAAAATTTCCATGTCCACTTTGTTACACAAGAGAATAAAGATTATTGTAGACTTTGAGGTAATAAACCCATTATCTTTTCACAATAATTACTAAAAGATTAAAAGAAAAGGGAATTTGAAAATTAATGTAAATGATGCAGAGAAGATGATGAAAAATTAAAAAAATGATACAAAGAAGGAATTTATAAAATAAGAAGATGGCAATGAATTCTAATGTCCAAATATAATTATAACCCTTATACATATAAAAGATTAAATTTCAAATTAAATTTTAAAATTAAAAAATAAAAATAAAAGAGTCAAGCTTCATTTTATAAGGCTATGGGAAAATTGATAGTTAAAGGTTGAAAAAAATGGAGCTTAAATTTGGCAAAAGAATAGGTGATGCATTGATATTATATTTTAAACATACTTTCAATGCACAAAGCTCTATTAGAAAAGATAAAAATTGATGTAAATTACTCAATCTGTAAAATTAAAAGAAAAAATGAGAATATGTTTAGATTCAAATATTGATGCCTCTTATATCTTACAAACAAAATAAAGCAAAATAATGGATTCTTTGACTTCTTATGTAATCTATCATTTAAAGGAATATATGTCATTTTGAGATACACATGGAACTTAAAAGAAAACAGCCAATTGGGAGGCACAAAGGAAAAAGTAGCCAATTTCAAGGAATAATCATGCAAGTCTCTTCTACAATCACAACCCAATTTAGATATCAGAAAAAAAATTAATTCAAAAAACTTGTAGATTTTCAGATATAACAGCATAAAACACACCAGAAAGCAATAAAGACTGAAGTTATTATGGGAAAAAATAGAATACAAACATGCACAAGAAAAAAAATTATCTAAGATGAAAATCAATGAATAGTAAACAAAAATATAAAGTTAATATAATCTAAGACTAATATCATATATTTAATATTTTCATCTCTACTCTTAATATCAAACTTCAATCCTTTTAAGTATGTGTACACACACACACACACACACACACACACACACACACACATCCAGCAATATTTGTAACAATTTTTCTATTATTAAATTTACATAAAAACCTTGAGACATCTACATTTTTGCTTAATTTTTTTTACATTCAGCATTGCTTTTTGAGACCCATTTTATTGGGATATATACACACACACACACACGCACACACACACACACATACATACGTACATATATGTATATATATATATATATATATATATATATATATATATAGGTGTGTGTATATATGTGTGTGTGTGTGTATGTGTGTGTGTGTGTGTGTGTGTATGTGTATATATATATAAATAAAATGGTTCACTTTGTTCCCTTTAACATGGCATAGTAGTCTCACGTTCTGTTTATCAATTGCCCTTTTTCTCTCTGTTAGCAGTACTTCAATGCATGTCCCTGGCATTTACTGTGCATTTGTGAAAGAGGGACACTGAAGTGAAAAAAAATGAACTTTTAAGAAAATGGGCATGTTTAATTTCCCTAAATGTTGGCAAATTCATTACTTAAATATCTTTCCTCAAGCATTTGCAACAAAGGATCTTTCTTCATAGAAAAAGATACATGTCTGCACAGATGTTTAGCTTTCCTATAAAAAGGAGAATTGAAAAGTTTTTTCATTTATTCAATTGGAGCAATCTCTGCCATAATTTCATGAATGATAACTCAAATGTCTTTGAACATTCAGCCTTAAATAAGTCAATGCTATAAAATTTTACTCTACTTAAATTTTCTAAAATTTTTATTCTTACCTCGGTTGCTTTGACAATGTATGAGAGGGTGTGTATGGCTAATGTGTGTGATTTATCTACTACATACAAGTTATACAAATATGTTGATGTGAACCCCAAACATAGCCTTAGTAAATGCCATCCTAAAAAGTACTAAGGTAACAAAGATGACATGTAGCTATCTTTTCATATCTGTTACATTTTAAAGTTTATTTCCACTTTATTGGATATGTATTAAGTTGCTATTTCTTATATAAGTCAAGAGATCTTTAAGTAGGTGATCATGCAATTGCTTAAGAGATCAGGACATCTGAAGAGTAAAAGTAGCCTCAAGAATAAACCAAGACCTATCCTCGGGAACCCATGTATCAAATTGATCCTCTAGTGAGTGTAATACTAAAAATATATTGTGAGTATCATTAAGTTGGTAACCTCTAATCTCCAGTAGGTACTGGATCTGCCTTTTGTAATGCTGGAGGGAATGCTATTCCCATTTGCTTATATCATGATTATATTAAAAAGTGACATTTGTCAAAATGGCAAACTCCTGCTGCCCTGGAAGATGCCCTGAGCAAGAAATAGTAGCAAATTATTGGAGTTGGAAGAACAAGAAGTAAAATGAAGATAAGAATGGAGTATTAATTCCTCAATCCAATTTTAATAATACACCATATACTGGCCAGCAGTTGCTATGCAAAACACAGGCTGTTTTCTTTTGTTCTGAAATCTCATATAACTGATGGCATTTTAAATGGGATTTAATACCAAAGAGATTTATAATCCTCCTTCTATACCTAATTTAATCCATTATTTGGGGACTCCCTTTTAACAAGTTTCACCTTCATTACCTCCTTTTTTGGCAAGTTACTTTTAGAAAGAAGAAAAGTGAGAGAATATGTTACACACACACATACACAGCTTTGTGGCACATATTTGAGAATCTAAGGTGTTCAGGTAAAATTGAGATATGTGGGTACAGATTAGTCCCAACCAATATCTGGCAGCAATGTCAAGAGAAGTCATATGTGAGAGTAAACCCCTTTTATCAGTGAATGGAGAATTGTTCCTAGTTGGGCAAATGCTCTGATATGATGACAAGGGGACAGGCAGGACAACCCTTGCTGCATTCAGAGAAGACAAAACCTCTCTCAGTTCCTGTTATTAATGTTCTGTACTGTCCACTAGCCCTTAACCTAATTATAAAATCCAGAAATTCCTCCCTGTTTACTTTTCAGGTTTGATCTCACCTGGTACCCTTCACCTTGGGACCAAGTGCCAGGCACACTACCTTTCCATGTTGATTTTTTATTAATTTCAAAGACATTTTTGTAGAATTTTTTCAAGCATGGATGTCCAACTCAAATTAGTCTAATATCAACACATTCTCCATTGTTTCTTGACTGCCAATGAGAAATTGTAATATATATATAGTGGAATTAGAAATAAATTAGTAATCAGTGAGTGGCAACAGAAAAACATAAAACATAAAAACTACAGACTCTCAGTGTGTATACCATTATCAGTAAAAACTGAATTGAAAGAATAATTTAAGTGAAAAATGACTATAATACAGAGTCATAGATTAAAATGTTGAAAGTAAATTTTTTTGTGCACAAATTTTCAAGGAAAATACTCATGAATTTGCCTGGAATACAAAAAGTTTCAACAACCAGCATTCTTATCCATTCACGTTTTCTGAAACCATATAAAAATGAGGGGATGATTCTTTAAATACTAATCAGAAGAAGAAATTAGCCATATGAAATTAGATTGTATGCTTAATGCCCAAAATATCCTAGACTCATTGCTCTGAAGGAAGCTGAAACCAATATTCTATTGAAGTTCTACAAACATCCTTTGTTTTAAAAAAAATCAAGAAAAATGTAAGGCAACTATGTGTTAGACATAAAGGGATGTCTTAAGGGCAGCAACAAATTTGTAATTAACATGATATGAAGAAAAATTAATTTTGTTAAGTGAAAAGAAAATAATAAAACATAACATTTTTTTGCTATCTGTAAACCAGGTTATAAAAATCCTGAATTAAATTAATGTCTCATTAAGCTAACAGAAGTATCATATTGTTACCTACACCACAAAGTCCATTATGGAAGATGAGAGAAACAGAATTGGGTATTTATAACAACTGAGTAGCTTAAATTTGATGTGAATGAAAGTCTGATATCTTTCTGAACTAACATATCTAAAAATGTATTGTATCATATGGATGATGAGGTTCAGGACATTCTACCTCAAAATATGGCAGCTTGGTCTTGGAAAAAGCAGCAAGAAGATCTCTGACTTCCTCCTTCTGTCCTTCTTCCATGAAACCCACCATGAAAGAATTTTCTGACTTTTAGGAGAAGTGAGGGAGAAATAAAAGGGCTTAGGCAGCCAGAGCAAGATGGCCAGGGAGGAGGTCAAGAACAGGGCCAGAACAAAAGAGGGTCTTCTGATGAGGTCAACTTCATGCTTCATGTAAGTGCTTGTGGACACAAGCCAGAGACCCAATAAGACAGACACTTCCATACTCATGCTCCTAAGTGGTGATCCAATGAAAACACTACAACAGGCATGTGGACAGAGGGGGCACCTATCAATAATAATGAGGAGAGTATGGACAGGGGAGGAGATAGGAACAGAGAAAATTCCAAAGACCATAAAAAGAGCAGGCCAAAACTCCTGCACCAGATTCCCAGCTCTGGGGCCCCTTCTCTCTTGCTTTTGCAATAAAACTACTTCCTTCTGGAAATCTCTGTGTCCTGTTCTTCAGTTCTTTGCTGAACAGAGATATTGAACACAGCACACCTAGACAGCAATAAAATTAAGTCATAAGACCCTCGTGTGCTCTACACCTGGAAAGAATGTGGCACAGGAACACAGAGAACAGCCTCAGCTTCCTTACTAAATTTATTTAGTAAATTTATTACCATTACCAGTTTATTACCAGTTTATTACCATTATCTCATAACTCCTTTGCTCAATAATATTTCTTTATGACTGCCTCCTTTTCATCTAATCTGAGCATAGAAATACACAGATATCCATTTCTTGGAGTCTACATTTCTGAAGGCTCACCTATCATGAGAAACTTGTATTAAACACATTTTTATGCTTGTTTTTTTATGCTGTCTTCTGTCATAGATGCCTTAATCATAAACCCAGTGGACTGATAAGAAACATTTTCTCCCCTATATTGACAAGAAGCATTAGAGAAAATTTTGAATTTTTGCAGTTGGTATTCAGTATAATTTGTTCAATACAATTTTTTAAACCACTGAGTAACATCTCACACCCTTTTTAATTTTTTTTAAGAGACACAGTCTCATTAAGTTGCTTAGGGCCTTGCTAAATTTCTGAGTCTGGCTTTCAGCCTGTGGTCCGCCTGCCTCAGCCTCCCCAGCTGCTGGGATTATAGACCTACACCACTGTGCTTGAATATTCTTGAAACTTTTATGGTCAGGTTATTGAGTGCTCACGGTCTAGTTGTTTAATTTTCTGTTTTATTTGCCCTCATAGAAATAATTTTAATTTGTATAGAGAAAAAATTGAATAAGTGAATGTGGGGTGGCTGAGTGAGGACACTGAAGGGTATGGAGAGTGACTACAGATGGTAATGAAGTTTTTGTGTGATGATAACATTCTAAAGTACACTGTCATGATGGTGGAACAACTCAAATCACACTAAGAGCTATTGGAGTGTACAGTTTCAGCCGATAAACTAGGTGATACATAAATCATGTCTCAATGTAAACTTTTGTAAAAAAATTAATTTACAAGACACTTCACAAAAATCTGAATTATTTTCTCATTCCACATGCCATACTGTGATTACTATAAGTAGGTAGATTGGCACCAAGAACACTAAGCCATTGGTGTTTATCCCAAGACTGTACCATGAAGAGTCTACTTAACTCTTCCCAAAAGTTTGCTTGCTTGTAAAAGTAAATTCGTTTATCGAGAAAGCATGAATTATACCGGCATAAATAGAAATTAGTAGTACGATGTAATTAGCAGTAATTTTAAAAGCTGTAAACATATGGTGGTATCTTTTTATTTTCCTCTAATTTCACTAACTGTACTGAAGAGTTGTTGTGTAAATTAAAATAACAAAAGGCCATTTGTACAAAACTTTTAAGATACTTAAAACACTTTACTAAATGAATAATTGTACATATTTATATGGTACAGTGTGATGTTTCATTATACATATACAATGTGTAATGACCAAATTGGAGTAATTAGTTTTGCCATATTCTTATCGATTTTGTTTATGTTAGGAGCCTATAAGATACTGTCTGCTAGTTCTTCGTAAAATATGTAAAAGGGTCTTATGAAGCACAGTCATCCCACTATGCTGTAGAACACTAAACTTACTTTTCCTATGGAGCTATCAGATATCCAATCTTCTTCCCACCTTCTCCCCACCCTCCTCCTAGCCTATGATGGAGAACACGTAGTCTGTCCTTCAGTGCCTAGTTTACTTCACTTAATATAATGTCCCCTAGTAACATCCATTTTGCTGCAAGTGACAGGGTTTTATTATTTTAAATAAAATGGCTGAATAATTATGACTGAAAAATATTCCATTTTGTACATATACCACATTTTTTTATCTACTCATCTACTGATGAATTATCTTGGCTATTTTGGATAGTGCTCGGAAGAATATTTTTGTCTTATAGAATTTGTTTAACAGATTTTTCTGAGGGGAATTATTCAAAATTATTAAAGTTATCAAACACAGTTTCCACTTAGAGTAAATATTTCCATTTTTAGGTACACTTGAGACACCTTCATTCATATATGCTACCATATATATGATTTAATTTTCTCTTTACCTATAGACAAAAAATATGTTCAAAAGTGGAATTATTTACTTCTGTTTTCCAATTCCAGATATTTTTTAATTTCCAAGCCCATTTATTAGAAGCATTTTAAAGATTATTTCTATGGAAATACCTTATTCATATCTAACACAAAATGTATCCAGATCCAACTTAATGGATAAGCAATTATTTTTAGGCAAAAAATTCTAACATATGGTATTAAATGTGATGACAGGGACCAAGTGTGACCTTGAGAATTCTAGCATATAGAAAGCAGAGGAGGGCAAAAAATTGTACTGCAAGATCATTCAAAAGAAACACACAACATTGATGAGGGGTCATATCTAAAGTGGGTTATTTACCTTCTCCCCACACCTTCATATGTAAAATAGGGATAAGAAGGTTTTGCAAAGAGAAAAAAATGTCTATAACATCCTCAATACCATATACATATGCTGAGTCTGTATTAACTATTTGTTGTTGTTATTATTGAAATCAAATTTCCAACTCTGCCTAATGAGAAGCCAACCTTGGAAAGTTGTTTGAAGCATGGGGAGGAAGGTGTGCTTTCTCAGAGGCTATTGTGTCTAAATTTTCTTTAATTACTAATATGTCACAGTTTGACCTTTCCTGGGGCCATGAGGCCTATCTTTGAGGTTATATAGTAAGGAAAGTGTTTCCCTGTTAATATGTGTGAGGGGATCAGATATTAGTATCTATAGATTTTAGATTCTTTGTTCAAATCAAGTTTACCAAGAAGAGTAGGACAATGTGAATGGCATGTCCTGGAGAGCTGGTCACTAGTGACACAGAGAAGATGGAAAGGTATGTTAAATGATAAATTTGTGTGCATCACAACCTTACGTATACTTATGGTACTAGTGATGATATAAGGAGTCTGGGGCTGAGTCATTCTGGGGTAGATCCATACCAAATCTTTTGTCTTGGGCCTGTTTGCAGAGGCAGCCCAGAGACTGCAGGTCTAGATTCTAATCCAACAGCTGTCTGTCTGTATGGTTTAACTTTGTTCATTCATTTATCTATCAAATGATAGAATTGGATCTTATGATCTAAAAATTCTTTTCAACATTAAAGCTTGTTTATATTCTCATTATGCTGTCCTCAGAAAAGACAGGAGTTCTTAATGGTACTTATACTCCATTCTAAAAATCCTTTTCTTTTAATCCTATGAATATTTGTTCCCTGGATTCAATTTTGAGAATATAAACCTGAATATGTGTTACTGGAGAGACCTGAAGGAATTTGCCTCTCTGAGTTTTATCAGGTCCTTCAGCCATACTATTGTCATGCTCTTTATAGTTTATTCTTCTTATTATATGTGCTGGGGGCTCTTTAATTTCATCTTTGGGTTGTATACACATATTACTGGTATTTTTAGAAGCATTTTATGAGTACAAAATCTATTCACTGTGCCCTCATCAATTTGAAATTACCATTTTAAGGCTGATTAAATAAGGATTAGTGCCAATGTTCTACTTATTAGGCTGTGTCTTCAACTGGAACTGATGATGTAGTATTTGTCAATAACTAGTTCACAGCCCTAAATTCCACAAAATGAAACCTTTGCATCAGAGTCCATCTGTCTGAAAATTTTGAGGCAAGCTTCCATGAAGAGGAAAGCCATCTATTATATGATGATATAAGTGTAAAGTGGCATGTATCACAGCTGTTTGATTACTGCTGGGAAGATGACTTGCATTCCCCCTAAGCCCTCTATCAGAATCCAGCAGTGATGGATTGAATTTCCCTTGCCTTAGCATGATGATGGATTCCTTTAGAAGATATATATGAATTGTAGAATCTCTGCAGAAATTAATTAACATCACAACAAGAAGATGTTAGCATTGATCTTTGCCATGATATGAGATTGATCCAAGGAATTAGTAAAGTAGCCACTAAACTTTCTGAAAATATAAATGGGTGAGCATTAATCCAAGTTTTTTGTTCAGTGACACCTAGTTCATTATCATGTACCAATTATAAGGTTAAAATATATATTATTGCCAGTTATTGCAAATCTACACATCTACAGAGATTTCATATCAGTAAATTAATATGACATGACTCTATGCACAGTTCATAATGTACATTTTGTAATAGGAGTCCTTTGGAATGATCCTTCATAAGTGAAAGAAGGAAAATATTAGGTGGTAATTACCTTAGGATGTAGTGCTAGGTATGAGGCTCGAAAAGTTCCAGGCTCCAGCACCTTACGATTACCCTGTAACTGAACTCTGTGAGTACAGCTCCTCCAGTATAAATATTTTCATCTGCTTTACCCATTTTTCTAAATAGGCATTAATGTTAACTAAATTACTATACTTCAAGCTTACAATCTATGTAGAGCATTGAATAAATCAGAGCTAAACAAAGAATACAGTGACTATCCTTTGTTTCTTATATATGTTGATTAGGTGAATGATAGAAAGAAATCCAGAAGAGCGGAAAGTAAAACAAAGCATTCTAAATTATTATAGTAAGTTTTTAATGTCCTTAAATGGAGTTATAAAATTATGTAGAATAATATTTTATAAATCTCAAGTTTATCATAATTAAAAATACAAAGAGATAAAAGCATCAAACAATGACTTTAAAATATTTTAAAGAACATATTTTAGTACTTGAAGTATAAAGGGAGTAGGGCCAAGTATATGCCTTCAAGGATCAGAGATCATCTCCATGTTTTATATTATTCTGTCATATTCCTTTGGTTCATTTCACAAATCTTCACAGAATACTGTTGCAGAAAGACAACTAAAATTCCCAAGTTTAACAATGTTCTCTAATATGTCACCATTATTTCAAGAAAGAAAACTACTCAGCTATTTTAATTTTCATGTTAGCTACATGTTAAATACTAACACTGAAGAAGATATCTTCATATTCATTTTCTCAATTGATTCAGTTCCCAACTTAATAATTTATGAAGTATCTTTTGAAAATTAGAGTAGAGTGTGTTACGTACTATATACAAGATTAACTTACTAGTGAGTTAATATATTTATAATAGGAATACATTTATGCAAAATTAATTTACTATATTTGAACTGACTAGGTCAATTGCATACTATGTCAAAATTCTAGTGACTGACTAAAAGGCATATTGGAACTCCCATGTTCATTACATTATTATTCATAATAACTGGGAAATAGAAACAATGTCCCTCAACTCATAAACAGATAAAGAAAATGTGGCACATCCACAAAATGGAATACTATTGGTCCATGAAAACAAAAATCCTATAATTTATAATGATATAGATAGAAGTGAAGATCTTTATGTTAATCAAGCCAAATACACAAAAATATTCCCAATTTATTACACTCATGTGAAATCTAAAAAGTTCACTCCATAGAAATTGGTTGCAGAATGTGGATAATAAGGGCTGAGAAATGTACAATACAGAAACATTGATCAATGGCTACTAAGCTATAGTTAGATAAGGGCATGAAGCTATTGCTCAGATAGATAACATTAACTAACTGTAAATTTGAAAAAGCTGGAAGAAAGAATTTTGTCTGTTTTGTCATAAACAAATGATACATGTTTTAGGAGACAGATGTTTAAACTAACTTAAACATCACTAAATGTATTTGCACATCAAATCATTATGTAGTAACCCAGTAATGGGTACCATCTTTATGTTTTATCAATCCAATAAAAATAAATTTGATTTAAAAATTTAAAATAATTCTTATAAGTACTGGGGGCATGGGGAAAAAAACAGAATGCTGTGTACTGTTGACATGTACCTGTCAGCTTCCTTGATATCAGAATAGAGCAAAAAGCTGTTTTGTTCACAGAAGCAGAACAAATTTCCTGACATTTTGTTAGGTCTCATGAACTTATGTTAGGGTCAGTTTATTCTCTTCCTGTTATAAGTTTTCTGGGTTTGTTCTACATGCTCCAACCTACAAGACTCCCAATTTACTGCAAAAAACTCCATTTGCTATAACTTAGGTAAAGAGTAATTATTATTGACATGGTTTTAACTCTCCATGAAATATTCAAATTTAAAAGTCAATAAATTACAAAATTAGAACATTAGGAATGTTTTTAGATAAACACACAAAAGGGTAGTTTGCCTACTACAAATACCAATAATAGAAAAATTGTTTTCAAATATTATCAATTATGCAGTGCCATAAGCACCTCTTTATTTTGTGATGCTATCTAGAGGGGAAGCAATCATTTAAGAGTTCATGGTTGCAGACAACATTTGATGTGAAAATGAAACATATGTCACCAAATAACTCTGGAGTCAAATATCAGAAAGTTTATGTATGTGATATGTAAGAATCAATAAAGCATTTTGTTGTTTATTGAATTCTTTTTAAAAGGAAATAAATATAATACACATTCTAAGATATCTAACATTTTTTATCCTTTCTGTACTTTCTAAATACTGTATTATATACTTAAATACTAATTCTAAAGTTTTAAAATAGAGAAATAGTTCTCCCAGTTGAGATGCTGCCTTAAAGTTACTCTGGCTTAGAAACAGTTAAAACTTCATAGTTATTAAATTGCCGGAAACTGAAGCTAAATGAAATTGAGTAACTCATGGAATCTAAACCCTTCACTTTATAAGAAGGAAAATTTTTCCAGAATATTAAGGACTTTAACCTAAGAAAAACAATTGAGTTAAACTTGAGACAACTGATATTGTTCTCTTTGTTGCTATGGTAAAGTTTTACACACAAATAGCTCCAGAAGAGATCTGAAAATATATAAGTGATCTAGATTGACATTTATTATATTATGCCCCCCCACCCCGCTAAAGACTCAGAATATTGCCTCATTGAGAATATGTCAAATCTTATCACTTGGACCTCTTCACCACTACCCTACAGTTTTCTGAATCCCAGACCTTCATCCTTTGACCGCTTCAAATCATATTCTTCAGTGTTCTTCTCTTGACCTCCTCTGCCCCCGAGGCTGGACAGGTCACATTCTATCAAAATCTCATAAGATACATAGGGTTTTAGAAACAAGGGACAAAAAATATCTCATAGCTCAATTTCTAAGATTAAACTCAATTTTTATTTAGAAAATATAACATTACCTTTCCTAATTTTAGGTATTAGTTCCCTTTTGATCACCAGGATGATACACATAAGCCATTAATGAAATACTTTACTTTTGGGCTGGGGATGTGGCTCAAGCGGTAGTGCGCTCACCTGGCATGCATGCGGCCCGGGTTCGATCCTCAGCACCACATACAAACAAAGATGTTGTGTCTGCCGAGAACTAAAAAATAAATATTAAAAAAATTCTCTCTCACTCTCACTCTCTTTAAAATAAATGAAATACTTTACTTTAGACTTCAAGACAGTATCAAGCAAAAATCTCATATTCCTAATTGACAGTCAAATACAATCATTTATCTCTAATAGCTTCACAAAGACTGAGAAAATTCTCATTTTAGAAGTTTTTTTTTTTTCAAATCTTCCTACTTTTTGCAACACATCACTGTCAGGAACTACTGTGCATACATCTGAGCATGATTTTTGAATTTTGTATATGATGCTGCAAAGGCCCATTTTTAATGCTATCTGAAAAAGAAATTAGATATAAACTAGATTATAAAATTTCATGACTTGACACAAATTCTGTATTTGACAGTTTTAATTTCTGCATCAACAGAAATTAGAAATATTGTGGAAAATTTAAAGTAAATTATAAACAAATTGGTAATTGCCTTAAAAGTCAACTGGGAGTACCATTTTTCTACTTTTAAAAGTTAAATAGATGGCTTTATTTTTAAGCATTATATAAATTACAAAATAACACTCAGCTTGGTGTGATAGCACAAACCTGTAATCTCAGTAACTTGAGAGACAGAGGCAGTAGGAGAAGAAATTTGAGGCCAGCCTCAGTGTTTTGGTGAGAGATTGTTTGAATAAATAAATAAATTTATAAAAAGGGCTGAAGGTGTAGTTCAGTTGTAAAATGTCAGTTCAATAGCAGAACTTCAAAAATAGAAAAAAAACAATGATTTTGACTTTATACTGTACTAAAGGCAAAATTTTTCTATTAAAGTTAACATGCAGGAATATGTATAGCGAGCTTATAAATATGCAAAGTTTTCCTTCCATATTTTAGTCCTTCCATATTTACTGGGGTAGGAATCTCAATAAAAACAAAAAAAGAAAAGAAAAACATATGTATGTATTATATTATTACATCATTATCTAGAACTAAAACTTTAACATAATACTAAAATATATTAGTAAAATACACTAGATTTTTTTCAAGTTAGGTTGTGAAATATTTATATTTGTAGATCGTAAACAATTAAGAAAATCACTTGTATCATAAAATAAATGGCTTAATGATGAAATGAAAACTCAAACTTTATATTATTAACTAAATTGCAAACTATATAATAGTCTCAATTATATGGTCTAAAATAACATCAAGGCCATGATATCCATTAATTTTCCCAGAGTTAAAACAGTAGTAAAAATAAAGACACCCATTTTCTCAGAAAAACCCAATGGAAATTGTTCAACTTAATGTTTTTCTTTTTGTTATTTTACTGAAAAGTGGGTCACTGGTAGTGACAGTCACTGAGGGGAAATAAAAGATCTGTCATTTGACATGTATTCAAACAGTCAATACTGATCGAGTGACCAGTACTAGCAACACAGTCCATGAAATAAATCACAATCCTTGTGTTCTTGAATCTTATATTTCTTTAACTTTACATTATTCTGGAGAAAGTATAACACATAGAATCCCATCTATATTCACCAACACTATGCAACTAGGACAGTTTCTAATCATTGAAATTTCTACATATATCTCAATGATCTCATATGTTCTTTATGACACTTCTAGAGAAAAGCTAAGGTATTTTCATACACCCAAATTAAAACAGCGCCAAATTAATAATGATCAACATAAAAGTTACTGGAAAATAAAATGGATCATGTTACATGGCTCTGGAACAGCATTAGGATGAACCTTTTCTACACTGCAACAACCTCACAATTCAGTGACCTAGTCTTATGCATTTTGATGAGAAGGCAGGCATTGCAGAAATACTCCAAAGACTCCAACAACATAAAGGCTGGTAGGATAGACACAGATGCAGGAAGCTTCACTACTGATCACAATAATTAGTTCCAAGATGTAGGAATCCATAGTTCTGAGAAGACAAAAGTCAAGGACCAAACTGATATCTTTTTAAATATGAATCTACATTTTCTCAGCTAAACTAAGTTCCTTGGTAAACACACTCACCCAAGGGGAGACAAATTCCATATAAATAACCCCTGTGAAATTGAAATGTTAGCATTGATTAAATACCTTACATACCCTAGGAATCATGATCAGCACTGAACATATAGGACAAAGTGTGATGGATCCCATGATTGGCAAATACAAAATATAACTTCTATTTACTTGAACACAAATCATGCACTAGCATTGTTACAATCCTTTTAGAACTTGGCTAATATGAGTCACAGGCCATTTTATAAATAATAAAATTTGTTTCCAAAGTTAGGAAATTGCATATCAAGTGTAGGTGGCACAGACTAGAAGGACACGATTGGTGTCAGCCTGTGCTCTCGACCCCTATCAACATCACCTCTTGCACCTGTAATGCTAGTTTAGAATTAGCAAAGGGTAAGCTCATAAACCCCAAATATGAGCAGAAATGCATTTTATGGACCACATTGTGACTTCAGTGTATCTTTACAAGCATTTGTATTATGGCCTTCACAAATATGCTATGAAATTAGTTCTCTCTCTCTCTCTCTCTCTCTCTCTCTCTCTCTCTCTCCCTCTTTTTAAAATACAAAATGGAAGACTGAAAGAGGTTATAGTGATGCTCAACTGCTCTCAAACCCATGTGCACATGTGCACAAACTATTTTTATTGTGAAGACATTTATATTCCACTCATAGCCCTTCCTGTAAAATAAATTCTGAAATTCAATTAAACACTTGTCTTGAAAATGAAAGCTTAAGTGGAAATTTCTCATTGACATTCATTCTAACAAACAAAATAACAACATTAAGCCAAGTCTAATCTCTTGTTGTACATATCTAGTACCTGCTAGAGCGACTTTCTTTCATGTTTTACATTCATAGTGATGCAAACCATGAAGTGAGTTTATTTTTATTAGCCCAAAACTAAATAGCAAGAGAGCAAAAGGGCAAATTTATTGATTTTTCCCATATTTTCTTCTGCTAATTTCTACCCAGGGGCATTCTTACCCTTAATGTTGAAGGTCATTCTAAACTTTCTAATTTCCTATCTTTTAAATTCCTCACCTGAGCAACAACAAATTTTAAGTGAATCAATGCTTGAGAAGTTTTTAAAGTTAACTTGCATCATTGTATTAAATCATGTGTGTCTGCATTATTGCATAAAATTGCCTGATTTTCAGCTAACTTTTTCATGGAACATTAGTTCCTCCAGATGTTAAAAAATATTCCTTTAAAATGTTTGGAAAATTCTGGGGTGGGAGGGAAATGAAGATCCTTTTCTATAGTTTTGCTTGGAAATATTATTATCTTCAGCAAATGAAAAATGTTAAAGCAGATATATAGGACACTTATTAAAACCTATAGAATTGATAACACGAAGAATAAACCCTAATGCAAACTATAGAATTTAGTTAAAAATGTACAATTATTGTCTCAATTATAAAAAATATGCCATTCTAATACAAATCAATAAAAATAGGGAAAATGGTATAGGGAAGGGAAAAGACATGGAAACTTTTTTTCTGTAAAGTCAAAAGTACTTTTACAAAATGAGTTTATTAATTTTAAAAGGAAAGAACACATTTTTATACCTGATTGAAAAACTTAGAGCAGTATGGCATGTAAGAGACAATTCTGCTTATACTGCTTTGTAGATTATTTTCACTATATAGTTTTATTCTTTGCTATGAAGCAGAATACAATAAAAGCCATCTAGAGCATTTTAATGAGTACAATGAAAATATTTTCACCTACAAAGTCAAAGAATCTTCTCTTTAAAACAAAATAGTTCATTTTAGGGTTTGCTCAAATATAGTTCAATAAAAAAATAAAGATAATGAAGAATATTCTGACTTAATTTCAGTACATGTTAATACAGCATTGCAAGGCATTTTGATTTAGAATTAAGACTTATTTATGGCACTGCGGATTTATTTTGATAGATATTTAAAATGTAAAACATTAGAAGTCCTGTCTTCTTTTGATCTAATATCTTTCGTTGTTACCTAATGGTGAATTTATTGTACTTCTTGTCTTTTTCACATGATCTTGCACTCCATCTAATTATACATATTAAGTTAAATTTTTTATTTTGCTTTGCTCTAGAAAGCCAAATGCACAGAAGTTGTTCCACTATAATTACTGAGAATAAGCAGTAAAGCATATTTAAAGAACAAGAGAGATAATAAGTTTTAGAAATTCTCATGGAATGAAAGTTCAAGTGGAAAGAAAAATTTTGGTGTCATCCCATTTTATTTGAGGAGAAAAATGAAACACAGGAAATATCCTTTAAATTAGTAATGCCCATATATTTCTAATATCATAAATGGATAGTATATAACTCATATTTAAGGCAGAGCATTAGTTCTCATGCCATTCCATTCCTTCCAAACCTTGATGTTAACAGAAGCCGATTTCTCTTTGCTAGCCGCACCACTGCTTTCTAATATCGCATATTAAATAAAGCTATCTGATGATGTAAGAGGTTTAAAAATTATGGACACAAAGCCCAAATGTGCTTCATGGATTGTTTTCTATGTCTTAGTGGTAAGAAGTGATTTTTACATCTATAAAGAAGGAAGAGAAGGAGAAGAAAGGGAAGAGACAGGGTAAGGTCAGCAAAACCTTAAATATTTTCTTGTAGTGCTTTATACAAAAAGTTTGACAATCCCTGACAAAAATGGAGCAAATACTTGATGAGTTTACTGAAAGAAAATTACCATTTCAAACATTTCAGAATTAAGAGACTTACACAAATATTTTTAAATTTAGTACAACAGGCCTCTTAACAGAATTTTCTAGTACTACACCATTAGCCTACCCACAAACCACATTAGAACTGTGTTACAAATAGGATTTCATATTCCATCCACATCTTCCTTTTTTCTTATATTTTCTAAGATATAAACTTGTACATGTACACTTTAGTTCTTCTGGAAAGTGAACATGTTTTTTTCACATGTGTTACTATTTAAAAAAAAATTGAGGTGTAGAAAAGTAAGAAGAAGGTGAAGAGGAAAGAAAAGGAACAGGCATCTAGAAAAGAAATCTGATCTCTGTCTCCTGAAATTATTTTTTTCATGATTTTTCTTCTTTTCTTTGCATAAATGATAGTTTCTCATTTTCCAAAGGGAAGTGCCAATTGTAGGATAAAATTTTTGCATTTTTGAGAGATGACACTGAATTCAGAGACACTATATTTAGAAATCATATATCAATTTTGTCAAAAGAACTATTTGATGAAATTGAGTGATATGCATATACACTCTCACTCACTGTATCTGCATAATGGTGATAAGACCACTGGCTCAGAGTCCCAACTGGCACTTAATGTACCTTCAGGCTTATTCTTTCTCAAGGACAAGATATTTGTTTGCAAATGATTTAGCATGCAAAAAGGATTAAACAGGAGAACAAATGCTTTATTTATAAGTTCACATTACAAATGAATTAAAGTTATTCTAATACAACTCTAATTTATAATGAATTCAAATAGCTTCCAGAAAAGTCATCTATGGAAAAATGCAAAACAATCTGAATTAAATTTCAGGTGCTTCATCACAACAGTGTTTCCAGTCCAGCAAGCCAGGGGTCATGGAGCACAACTGTGTTCAGCAGCAACAGGCAAAGTTGGACAACAAAACCTACCTCATCAGAATGAGACTACTTCCCAGAACATCAAAATTAGATGTTAGTTTCTGCATTTTTGTCAAATATTGTTTGCTTATAAGGCAGTGTAACATTTAAGGAGGAAAACAAACTTTCTGCCAGTACATGTTGAGTGACTATGTCAAAACAAATCAGCAGCCTTCACAGCCACCAAGCCTCTCAAGATTCACAGTGGGCAACAAGTTAAACCACTATCAAGATGGATCTCTGAGCAGCCATAGCTGAAGACACACACAGGTAATGCTGCTGGGATTAAGTTTGCCAAAAAAATGGAAAACAGTATCTGTGCATATCCAAAAGGAGTGGTGATTATTAAATTCCAATAAAAATTTCCAAAATAGAAGCCATGCTATCCACCAAACAGAGAAATAAGAACTTAGGGTTTGGGTTTATGGGGGAGTGAAAAATAGTATGCTGTTATTTCAGCAAAACTATGTAATATGTAATATGACTTAAAACTGATTACAACAAGTGGGAATAATGATCTTTATTTTGATATCTAGTATTTTTTTGAATCTATGAATATTTCTTTGTGTAAGAGTTATACATTTTTCACTCCAACTGTTAAACATTTTATCAAGTATAATGTGTAGACAGAAATGTTCTAATAGATGTTGACTATACATTAATTTACTCTGGTCAGAATTAGATTTGAAGGTGTTTAAAAATGATTAAAATCTGTTTTCTTGAGATAACAGTATAAGTAGTAGTATACTGAAAAAATACTCAAATCAAAAGACATGGTTCTTTTAAAACAGACAACTTGTTTAATTTTCTGAGTGTAAATATTATTATAGTTCAAAGAAATATTATGAAATCTCAGTCTACACCAAAAGTTCTACTCAGTGAGGGTGACTAACATGTTTCATAATTAATATAGCATTGGTGACTGCTGTCATAAAGAGTCTTCTTATGGGATCCTACCGGAAGACTCAAGTCAAAAGATTGGTAAAATTGTACTAAATATAATACCAAGGTTGTTATTCTCATTCATTTTTAAAGAAGACGGGCCATATTCTAAGTGAGAAACCATAGAAAGCTACAAATGGAAGGAAATACTTGAGTTTGGAGAACAATTGATCATGTGAATTTACATGAAGCTAAAGCAATATTTTCTAAATGTGTATTAATAATAAATAAGTAAAAATATAAGATATCACAGAGACATTTCAATACAAGTAGAGTCATGATTCTCGTTCTATTCATCAGGATAATTAAAAATGTTTTTTTCTAGACCTGCTTTGTATTTAATAAGGCACAATATCCTGGGGCACATGCACACATCTAAATTGCAAATAAAAAATTGCTTATGTTGACCACACAGTCAAAGGATTGGTAAAATTGTATTAAATATAATACCAAGGTTGTTATTCTCATTCATTTTTAAGCCCATTCCAATATGGATATTGTACCTGCCCTTGCCAAGGTTACCTGGGGTCTTCCATTCACTGATTCTAGTGGGGTAATTTTAATTCCTCATCCAACTTGCCTCCCTTCCATTCTGGCAACACATACATCCAGAGAGATCATTCCCATCAAATATGATTGGCATTCCCCCTTCAGAATCTCTAAATGACATCACATTTTTCTTAAAATCACTTTAAAAATCTGAAATATTTGATACTTTCTTTAATCTTCAGCCAGGTCCAATGCCATCCTCCCATTTACTTTCTTTGTTCTAACTCTATTAACCTTCTCTTTTATCCTCAAATAACAGTACACTTTCTGCTGGAGTTCCTTGTATGAGTGAGTGAATGGTCTGTGGAAGATATGTCCTTTGACCCCAAAAGTTTTCACTGATGATACTGAAAACAAATCTTTTTTTCTGAGAGAGGGAGAGAGAGGGAGAGAGGGAGAGAGAGAGAGAGAGAGAGAGAGAGAGAGAGAGAGAGAGAGATTTATTTTTTAGTTTTCAGCAGACAAAACATCTTTGTTTGTATGTGGTGCTGAGGATCGAAACGGCCACGTGCATGCCAGGCGAGCGCTCTACCACTTGAGCCACATCCCCATCCCAAAACCCAAATCTTTTATTTTAATGTCTCTCACTCAGTTATACCCAGGTTTATGTTCTCACCCTGCATACATATTATAATGGTCACAATTTTCATATGCACTCTGATACTCTCTGTCAATGCTTTCTTACCACAGGGTTTCATCTAGATCAAGAGCTATTAAAATGTTTAACAAAGAATCAAAGAGAAAATATCAAACTTTATGGGCCAAGATGCAATCTGAGTAACTGACCTCACCAGAATTTTTTAGTTTACTTTACATTTCCCACTTATAAAATTATATATATAAAAGATTAGATATTAATCTCAGCTACATTATAATATTATATATATATATATATATATATATATATATATATATATATATATATATATATACACACACACATATATATAATCATGAGCTATACAAAAACATGCAGTAGACCAGATCCAATTCATGAGCTACAGTTTTCTAAGTCCTTAGCTAGATTTATGACTTTAAGCATAGTATATAGGTCTACAATTCTCACTCACATTTCTAGCTGAGATTGTTCAGTTCCTATTTGATTTCTTCACATGAATTCTAACATGTATCTCAGTTTAATGTGAAAAAGTAAATTCAATCAGACATATGAACAAAACTATACCTCTGGCACTTGTAATTCATCTTGTCACCAAGCTTTCCCCATGCCAATAAATAACCATAATCCACCAGGACCCTAAATCTAAACATCTTGGCATGATTCTTGACTAGTATAAACTTTTAGCTCTACTTTCAAAATAGCTTCCAATCTCAAATGATTTTCTCCAACTTTTTCATTAAAGTCAGAATTCCAACTGAGAAGCTGGAAAAATCTGATCAAAATCAGGATGATCCTCCAACTGGGCAGAAGCACTGGTCCAGTAGATGGTGCCTCTTCTGCCACTATCAAACCACACCACTATCAACACAGTGCACTTGCCACATTGAAAATAGTGGAAAGTGTATAAGAGTCAATATGATCATTTCATCTTCAATTTAAAAACATTTTGTTGAATTTATGTCCAGGCATCCCCTACAAAAGTTGAACTTGGGAGTGCTTATGTCATGCCTATCCTGTATTCTCCATCTGTATTCATACCAGTTTGCCTTGTTTTCTTCCAAAGAAAATATCTGGCTTTTATCTAGAAATCTTAATATTTTCAATTCTAATGGCTCCAAACACCCTGTATCAGCAAAATACTGGCCTTTTTCTTCATTTTAGTTTCAACTGAGGCATCACTTTCAAGATGGAGAAATTCTTTGACTCCCTATAGCTAGATCAGTGTTCTCAACAGTTGTATTCAGCTACATTATAATAACTAATCTTTCTAGTAGAAAAATTCACAGCCCCTCACACATTGGCCTTGTATATTTGTATCTTCCTTCTCTTTTCCTCCCAACTGCATTATAACTTTATGTCTGTTATTGTTGTTTGTATTGTTTTCTAATTTATGTTATATATTTGGGTTTCTGCCTACTTCATTGCCATACCCCTGGTGCCTGGCATACAATTCGTGGGTGAACTGGACTACTGTGTGTACACTAATCCTTTTTAATAATTTTATACCATTGTTTCATTCCCTGTATTTTTCGAACAATTATCTTTCTTTGGATATTCTAATATTAAAATGTACATCATTATATGCCCTTGGCACTTTCCCTTGTGTTGTGTTTTGAGATGTTAATTTCCCCCAAGAAAACACTGTTTGAGAGAAAAAGAAAAACCATAAAGGAAGGCAAAATACATTAAGACAAATTCCTGCCAGGAAGACAATTGCACAGGACCCAAAAATTTCTGGTTATTCCGAGTCCCCAAATATGAAGCCAAAAATTGCTTCTATCTTCACGCTTCCTCAACCACAAGGATGAAAAGTGTCTACTTAGAGCTATTAACTCATTACCAGTGTCTATAATGAAGCTCAAAAAATACAGTTTAATATGTTTTTGATTGACATGACAGTAATTTTAAAGTGGTTTTATCAATGTTCTCCAATAGAACAAGTAATATTTCAAATTAGAACCTTCAATTAAGTACCTAAATCTGATGAAGAATAAGTTATACATTAATACTAAATTTGCATTGGCTCGCTGTTCTAAAAAGCTTTCAGATTAATTAAAAATGGAATATTCAGTAATGGGAAAGAGAGAGATAAAAGCATGTTAGTAATTTTAAAGTAGAATTTAACATTACTTTAATACACTAGTCTATAATTTATTGGAAGAGTAATAAAACAACAATTTTGAGTCCCAGGTAGTGACCATTCAAAGCAGAAAGTGAATTTCTAAAAAGGCTCAAAATCCCCATCAGCTTTATGTTATACTCCAAAACAAAGTCAAAGTTTCTGCAATAAGAAAAACCCTGTACAATTTCCATTGCTTCTCTCCTGTTCTGCTACTTCCATACCTGCTACTACTCCCATCTGTGCTTTTCTTTAGCCATGTTCATTCCTTCTATGTTCATGCAAAACAGAGGTATGATCCCATGCAAGGATAACATACATGCTGTGCCCTCAGTGAGGTGGGGGACCCTCTAAAATTTGTGTGGCTTGGGCTCTCACCAACTCACTATCTCAGACTTCCAATTCCATCTCCTCTGTGTGGACTTTCTTGGCTATCAAATTAAAATTTACCCTCTCAGAATTCACTGATTCCCGTCACATTATTATTCTCACCATGTAACTTACTCTTACCACACTTTACATATTCATGTTGCTCGTTATCTTTTATCTGTATTCCCCACATTAGAATGTAAACTTCATAAAGTCAGAGATTTGGGTCAGTTTTCTTCCCTCAGAATAACTCATGGCCTAAGGTAAAGGCTTTAAAAATACTTGTTAACTAGATGAATATATACTTCAAACTATTGAGGAATTTATAAATAAAAAAGACACATGCTAATAATTAGAGTACAGAGTGAAAAATACAGTGTTGTATGTTGGAAGCCATGTCATCTACAAGCGACTATGCTACATTAGAATGAGGAACAAGGAAGAGACATGGAGCCGGTGGTATATGAACTGAATGACAAAGAAAATACGGCCAAAATGAGGAGAGAGAAATATCTTGCAAATAGGCACCAGAAGTTAACCACAAGGAAAATAAGGGGAAAATCATCATAATAAAAAACAAAAATAAGATAAACTGCATTTAAATTACTAGGTCACATGTAAGAAACCAAAAAATCCCAAGGCAGTTTATGGTGTGATAAAGCTACAGTTGATAAGCATGTGGCTGATATGACCATCTATAAATCTAAGAGCTTCTTAAACATTGAGAAAAAGCTTTTACACAAGATAGGATGATTTAGAGAATTAAAGTTGCTGATGGATGGACCATGTCCTTTGTGGACAAACACTAGAACATTGTGTACAGCGTTCCTAATGGGAAGGTGCCAGATTTATTTTAAAAGTCTCTTGAAAGCTCAGTTAGCAACTTTGAAATTTATGTGTAATTCATAAGCTTTTTAAAAGACACATAATAAGTGACAGAGAAGTGATTCCCAAGCTTGTCCTGATGCTGAAGTAGGTATGGAGTTACAGGTTCAATAGGCAAAAACAAACAATAACATTAAGAAAAAGCAATCATTTCTGCCAACATCTAGGGTACCCAGTTCAAGCACAACATTGGAACTCTCTTGACCATCCCATGCCCAGGATATGGTCTTGAGTTTGTACATGAAGAACTAACTAAGGTTGCTCTTGAAACATTGTTTTCACACTTGGTGGTTTGGAGCTGACCACAGGGTAACGTGCACAGAGGTGAAGTGCATACTTGGCACACAGGGCTCCTTTCCTCAGCCACTTTTCTCCTCTTTCTCCTCCCCATCAAAATCTCTCTCATGTGTATGAAGGCCTTACTGAAAATTTCACATGCAGAATAATATTGAGAATTTATGCTCTTTACTAGCAACAGTAGACCCTTGTTTGTGTGTTTCCCATGCTTGTTCCTATCAATTTGCCCTTTTGAAACTGTTGCAACCACTTATTTCTATTCCTCCAACTATGTATTATCTCTTTACTTCAAATTTGACTTCTTTTTTCCTCTACAAATATTTACCTAAGGAGAGAGATGAAACTAATATACTACTAGATGATAATGTCTAACTAATATCATTATTCTTCACAAACTGCATAAAAGTTCTAAACACAAAAATAAATCTGTACAATTTTCATTCTAAATCAAACGACTGTGCCATCTCCAAATAAGTGCAAACAGAACAATGATCAATAAAATACTTAAGTCCCTTGAAAAGGTTATTTAGTTTTCCTAAATAAGTTTTAATTTTGAAAGGTATTAATCTCATTAAAAGGATATAAATTTTATTAAAATGAGATTTTCTAAAATAACAATTTAAAATCTAACAAATATGAAATAAAACACATTTTATTATGTTGCATGGTAAGAAACTTTTCTAGAATATTGTGAATGACTGCCACCCAAATATTGGGTATTGTGATTTTAATTAGCAAGAGGTATAAATTACCATATTCTTCCCACAGAGAAATGGAATATTCTGCAAATCGCCTTTGTTCCATAGCTGTGCCTTTTAATACTAAATATTTATCATTATACACTAAAATAATGATGATGATGAAAATGATGATATAAAGAGGATCAGAAAGCAAGGGATAGGGAAGAAGGAGGGGAGAGAGGGAGGAAGAGAAGGAAAGTTGTGAAGATACAAGAATAAAGTTGATCAAATTTATGTTCTGTCTATGTATGAAAATGACATAATGAATTCCACTACTATATATAATAGTAATGTACCCATAATTTTTCAAAAAGACTATTTGAAACATGAAAATTTTATGCAGTGATTTTGTTTAAAAGTGATTATTCCAAGTTGTTTAAAGAAATTTCTATCTGTAGAAAAAAATTAAGATTTCTTAAAGAGCAATTCAATATGAAACTTTATTACAAGATATTATAGTTTACACCTCACTATCGTCATATAGATTAAGTGCTTGTACTACTATTAGAAACACAAATTTCAGATGTATGGAAAGAATTTGAAATGAAATATGAATTTATACACACACATTTTTCATTTTTCATACATTTTTCAGGAATCCAAATTTTGAAGACAAGTTTTTTGAAACATTGTCATTAAGATAAATCCACTTCCAGTTTCAAATGAATAATTTTCCTGTTTACTGTATGATATTAAGCTTTTAAGATATGAAATGGTACACTCCATAAAATTTCTGACTTCTTTTGTAGGAAGAAGCTATTAGAAATAAATTGAGATTTTTAAATATTGCTGGTGGTGGGTAACCTTGTGGGTTAGAAATATTGGATATTTTCATTTATAATTGTAAGAATTAAAAAGTTAAAAGCTTAATATAACATAATTCTGCCATAGACTAAGTTAAATTCAATTAAATTCCGCCATGCGTATGTGTATATATATATTCTCATCTAGCATAATGGAAAATCCTTTACATTTGATAAAGAATGTCAGAAACAAAGACGTCTATTACATAGCACAGTTCATTTTCACCACTACTTAACTTTATGACATTTTAAGGTCAGGTCTTTGCGGATACACAAATAATGATCATTCGATAGTCACTGCCAAAATGTCTGAGCTCACTTCTCTTATAACAATACTCAATTATAAGATGAAAATAATTCACAAAGCAACTTCAAAAAGCTAGCTCTAGATGGCTTCAAGGTTCTTCTAGGTAATTATACCTTACCAGCAGTGATCTTAAGATATTAAAACAAACTGTGTGATCTGAGATTTTCTAATAAAAAGCTCTATCTTTAAACCTTCAATTCAAAGTTGCATAGACCTTCGCTTATTAATAGAATTACACAATCACTTAAATTTCTTGAGTGGAAGAGAGAAACAAAAATAACAGCTTCATACACTGGGAAAATATTGAGAGGGATTTGAGAAGGATTTGAGAGAGAGAGAGAAAGAGAGAGAGAAATGAAGAGCTCTTTATTTTCCAAAAATCTATATTTAAGTAGTTTTGTCATTGATCATGAAACTGGAAATTGTAATTACCAGATACTACCAGATTTTATTTTTATAATATCTGACCCCATATATAGTTGTTAAAAGGGAACATAAATTGAATTGTCCTCAAATCTTTACTTTGCTAAGTTTCATTTATTCTTCAAAATTTCAAATTTTCTTACATCTAGCATCAGGTTGCTATTTGAGATTCAGCATGTAAACTCATCATGGAAACAAAGATGTTTAAAATTCTCTCATATGCAAAACATGTTAAAATCATTACTATATTTAAAAACTACATTATTTATAAAAACTCTAAAATGATGTTACATTGAAAACACTAGCAAATCCTTTTTGAAACAGACTGACATTCATTGCATTTTTTTAAAATTAAGTTACATAAAAATAAACACATCTCTATTACATATGAAAAAGAAATAGCATTTCTTTACTATGCCATTAATGTGGCAAATTTAAGAATTACTAAATAATAGTTATAAAGTTTATCTGCTTCTTAAAGTCAAACTTATTGCCTTTATTTTTAGCAAGCATTCTTCTCAATCCCAAATTGCTTCAAATTGCCTTTATATTCACACTCATCCTAGTGACTGATTTTTTTTATTCTAATGCTTTCATAACCATAATGCATACATCATATTATCACTTAAATATGTTTTTGAGGAAGAAATGGGATTGTTGTATTTGAAAACAATTTCTCATTTCTGAATATAATATCTGCCTCCTACACTCTCTAGCAGGCTATAAATGGATTGGACGCTTCTCTCTCTCTCTCTCTCTCTCTCTCTCTCTCTCTCTATCTCTCTCTCTCCCACCCCCCTTTTATTCCAGTTAATAGGTCCATGGTTTTGCTGGTTGTGATACCAATTATACCTATTCTTATTGCATGCCAGTTCAGTTCTATCTAGATTATTGTAATGTCACTATTTAACTTAATGTTTAAAAAAGGAGTATAAAAATGCCTATTCTAGTTCCTGGAAAGACAAAATAAATCTGAATGTTTACACTGAATTTTATTTGTAAGGTGGATATATTTTCTTTTAAAGTCCACATACCTTCTACTTTATCTTGTGATTGCCTATAATTTCCCATACCTAACAGTTTCTATTGTGCAAAAAACATGAGCAGTCTAGATAAAAGGCAAGGCTTAGCCAAGAATGCTACCATAAAGACAAGCACCTGTTAATCCAGAAGTTAAGCATTGGATGTCTTAACGCAGATGCTTTATTTGATGGATTAAAAAGTCCACTTCTAATGTGCATGATACCAGTGCATGTCCATCTGTTTCCTCTTATTTTGACCCTGATGCTTCCAGAGGGATTGGGGGAAAAATTCTTGTTTAGAATTCAGACTACATTTGTTTCTCACATTTGTTTAAGTGGCGATTATCCACAGTTCAAACAATACTGAGTATGACAACTCACATACCTTCTCAATTCAACTACACACCATTTCTAATATGGTATCAATGGGAAAGAATATCTAAATTTCCCAGTGAGTGACAAACAATTAAAACATAATCTACTCATAGAAATAGAGACTGGCTTTACTATCATGTCTGAGGAATTTAAATTTATATTAAAATAACTGCATTACATTTTATATGCACACTTGCTGTAAGAATCATACTTTATTGAGATTTTGTCATAATTCTGGAGTTTAAGATGTAAATCATCAATGTTCAAAGGAGAGTTGCAAACCATAGAGAATATATTACTCATTAGATTCCTAATTATTATATTCTTATCAATAATAGTAAAGAGCTCTAAGATTTTTATTTAAAATATGACAAATAATATAAATTTTAATTGAAAAACTTTATTTTTTGTTTCAATATGCAAAATTGAAAAAAAATTTAGTAAACAGATTTTTGCTTCAATATTCAAAAGTGAAAAAAAATATTTAATAGTGAACATATTATAATATGTAGTTTATGTTATATTTGCAATGGTGTGGTCTGTTCATTATACTTGAGAAATCTCCATCACTAAGTCTAGCTACTCAGAAAGTAAAATTCCCTTAATAATAAAGATAAAGCATTCCATTATGTTTTCTGCTAAGTCATTTTTCCTTTGAATTGTTGTCTATTTTAATTTATTCTTTTAAAAAGAAGCCAAATTACTTAACTCACATTTACCATTAGAAGCTTCACTGATGTTCAGCTACAAATTGATTTCCAGGTATTTTTTAAAAATAAATGATGGTCACAATCAAAGTTAAAGCTTATCTGAGCAATCAATATTAAAAGAGTAAATTTAAAAAAATGAATAATGATTTTGGACAAAGAAAATACTTATTTTTCACAATTATTTTACATGTCCAATAAATGATTATTCATCAGAAAAAAATAAAATAAATATTGTCCATCGGATAAGAGGAAGTACTTTGCAATCCTGTTCAATACTACATGTAGTGCTCCATCTCTATATACAGTAAGCAGACTGCATTTTAGTGAACTGATATACTGCCAGAAGTATTAATAGCTCTCTTAGCCAATAGAAATGTAAGACAGCAACTGCCTACAGATTCTTGTTTTAGACCTTTGGTGGCAAAAAAAACCTCAAAAACTATATATTAAATATAATTTCATACATTGTTTTCAACATAGAAGAAAAGGAAAATGAATACTCAACTAGATACTAATATAAATTATTTTTTTAGTTGTAGTTAGATACAATACATTTATTTTATTTATTTATTTTTATGTGGTGCTGAGGATTGAATCCAGGACCTCATACATGCTAGGCAAGCACTCTACTCTTGAGCCACAACCGCAGCCTATAATATAAATTCTTAATGGCATGAAATGAACACAATCACATCATTACCTACATATACATACAAAAACACATATATTTATTCTCATACATGGATACACATGCACTTTTATTTTGGAAACTTCTTCCTATTTGAGTTAAAAAATTCATAGGACAAAACTACATATGGCAAGCAAACAGTGTTTGTTTTGAAGGAGCTCTTCAAAAGGGTAAATAGAAATCTAAATATGCAAATATTTATAAATACCCATCAAATATTTTGGAAGCCAAAGGACTAGTAAATCTCAATTCCATCACAATTATATAATACCAGAACACACTTCCAACTATATCAGGAGTCACATATCTACCCCTATGCTTTTCCTGTTCAAAAATTTCATTTCAAATTCTGACAAATCAAAACACAGCCCTCCAAAAGGAAAAAATAATAACTCTAAGGGTACCATAACTTCTCTTAATTATATACAATAAATTTTAATTTATATCTGAGTAGGCACCACATTTCCAAAAATACAATACTAATCATGAAATGCACACACAGAGACACTAGCATTTGTGTAAACCGCTCCATAGATTTACTCAACCAAACAATATACTGAAAATATTATTACAAAATCTATGACCTTTTTCTACTCTCCAAAGGACATTTCAGAACGCCACAACATCACAGCTGTACTACATTACTAATTTTGTCCCAAATACTTGCTCTGACAATGAGAATCATCAAGTGTTGCATTTAATTTCTGAAGAATATCACATCAAAAATATTTTTGAAATCAATCTATATACCATGGATGTCACTAACAAAAACAGATTCAAAAACTTCTCTTCAAAATATAAAACCTTTAAATGCTTTGTACTTTTCTAAAATCACACACACACACACACACACACACACACACACACACACACATGCAGCATCTACTAAATCCAAGCAAAACATATTTAAGAAAGATGGTTTTGAATTTGATACACCAACTCACACCTAACTCTAGTACAATTTAACTGATTCAAAAGCATAATGGTACACTTTGACAAAATCTGCGGGAAAGATTACAACAAATTGCCACAACCATCAAACCAAAGACTGATGTAATTTCATTCTAAAGTGGAACTCACATCCAGTGTTCAAGTGTTAGAACATGCTTGCACCTACCTTGGCCTTGTCCATTACCATGCTGACCCCAAAAGATAACAATCATTAGAAGCCCAGGAGTCCATGTCCACATTCTTCTAATGACACTTCCTTGTCTGATGGCCATTGCATTTTAAACCCTGCATATTGAGTAGAGTAGGTGTGAAAAAAATAATAAATTACATTCTTAAATATATTATCACTCAAGTCCCATATCTAATATGCTTTGTGCATTTATGAATTATCCTGCATACAAGGACATACATTTAAAAACCACACCTCCCTTTGGGATTCTCACGATAATGATTAATATGAAAGCTCATTCATCATTAACTTCATATTCTAAACAGTCATCCAAATGATATTTTTCAATATCCTTTTGCAAAATAGGCCATTAGATCTATGAATGCTTAAAAAGTATCACTAAAGTCCCATTGAACTTCAAGCATGCAATAAATTGTTCACAGACAATATTTCTAACTTGTTATTTAGGCAGGGTGATGCATTAAAAACACCATGTCATCTTCATAAACATAAGCAAAACCTGACTGTTCAATATATTTATGAACAAGATATTTAGCATGATATCTCACAAAATATTCTTAAGTTTTAATTTAAATGGGATTTTTGTTAAATTGGTCAATTTAGCTAAATACCCTCATGTACACAAAACTAATACTGCATACTTAAAATTACAGGTGAACATAGAGAAATCACAAAAATCAAAATTTGAAATCAGAGAAGACTACTCCTAAATCCCAATTTTTTCAGTTAACAAAATATAAAAGAATTTTATATCCTGCCACTTTGCCGAATTCATTTATTAACTCTAGTAGTTTCTTTGTAGACCCTTTTGGGTCTGTTAAATATATTATCATGTCATCCACAAATAGCGATAATTTAAGTTCTTCTTTTCCTATTTTTATGCCTTTAATTTCTTTTGTCTGTCTAATTGCTCTGGCTAGTATTTCAAGAACTAAATTGAATAGAAGTGGTGAGAGAGGGCATCCCTGCCAAGTTCCAGATTTTTGAGGGAATGCTTTCAGTTTTTCTCCATTTAGAATGATGCTAGCCTGAGGCTTAGCATATATAGCTTTTAAAATGTTGAGGTAAGTTCCTGTTATCCCTAGTTTTTCTAGTGTTTTGAACATAAAGGGATGCTGTACTTTGTCAAGTGCTTTTTCTGCGTCTATTGAGATGATCATATGGTTCTTATCTTTAAGTCTATTGATGTGGTGAATAACATTTATTGATTTCCGTATATTGAACCAGCCTTGCATCCCAGGGATGAATCCTATTTGATCATAGTACACAATTTTTTTGATATGCTTTTGTATTCGATTTGCCAGGATTTTATTGAGAATTTTTTCATCTAAGTTCATTAGAGATATTGGTCTGTAGTTTTCTTTCTTTGAAGTGTCTTTGTCTGGTTTCGGGATCAGGGTGATGTTGGCCTCATAGAATGAATTTGGAAGAGCTCCTTCTTTTTCTATTTCTTGAAATAGATTGAAAAGTATTGGTATTAATTCTTCTTTGAAGGTTTTGTAAAACACTGCTGTATACCATCCGGTCCAGGGCTTTTCTTGGTTGATAGTCTTTTGATGGCCTCTTCTATTTCTTCCTTTGATACTGGTCTGTTTAAATTGTGTGTGTCTTCCTGACTCAGTCTGGGCAGATAATATGACTTAAGAAATTAATTGATATCTTCACTATCTTCTATTTTATTGGAATATAGGGTTTCAAAATACTTTCTAATTATCTTCTGTATTTCTGTAGTGTCTGTTGTGATATTGCCTTTTTCATCCCGCATGTTAGTAATTTGAGTTCTCTCTCTTCTTCTCTTCGTTAGCATGGCTAAGGGTCTGTCAATCTTATTTATTTTTTCAAAGAACCAACTTTTAGTTTTATCAATTTTTTCAATGTTTTTTTGTTTCAATTTAGTTGATTTCTGCTCTGATTTTAATTATTTCTTGTCTTCTACTACATTTGCTGTTGTTTTGCTCTTCCTTTTCTAGGGTTTTGAGATGAAGTGTGAGTTCATTTATTTGTTGGTTTTTTCTTTTTTTGAGGAATGAACTCCAAGAAATAAATTTCCCTCTTAAAACTGCTTTCATTGTGTCCCATAGATTCCGGTATGTTGTGTCTGTATTGTCGTTTATCTCTAAGAATTTTTTGATTTCCTCCTTTATATATTCTGTAACCCATTGATCATTCAGTAACATATTGTTCATTTTCCAGGTGATGTAGGATTTTTCCTTCCTTCTTTTATCATTGATTTCCAGTTTCATTCCATTATGGTCAGATATGGTGCATGGCATTATCTCCACATCTTTATATTTACTGAGAGTCGCCCTATGGCATAATATATGGTCTATCTTTGAGTAGGATCCATGTGCTGTTGAGAAGAATGTGTATCCACTTGATGATGGTTGATATATTCTATATATGTCAATTAAGTCCAGATTATTGATTGTGTTATTGAGTTTTATTGTTTCTTTGTTGAGCTTTTGTCTAGAGGATCTGTTCAATGGCAAGAGCGGTGTATTGAAGTCCCCCATAATTATTGAGTTGTGCAGCCATTATGAAGTCAAACAACAATAAGTGCTGGCAAGGATGTGGGGAAAAGGGTACACTTGTACATTGCAGGTGGGACTGCAAATTGGTGTGGCTAATATGGAAAGCAGTATGGAGATTCCTGGGAAAGCTGGGAATGGAACCACCATTTGACCCAGCTATCGCCCTCCTCGGACTATTCCCTGAAGACTTTAAAAGAGCATACTATAGAAATACTGCCACATCAATGATCATAGCAGCACAATTCACAATAGCTAGACTGTGGAACCAACCTAGATGCCCTTCAATAGATGAATGGATAAAAAAATGTGGCATTTATACACAATGGAGTATTATACAGCACTAAAAATGACAAAATCATGCACTTTGCAGGGAAATGGATGGCATTAGAGCAGATTATGCTAAGTGAAGCTAGCCAATCCTTAAAAAACAAATGCCAAATGTCTTCTTTGATTTAAGGAGAGCAACTAAGAACTGAGCAGGGGGGGAAGAGCATGAGGAAAAGATTAACATTAAACTGAGATGAATGGTGGGAGGGAAAAGGAGAGAGAAGGGAAACTGCATGGAAATGGAAGGAAACCCTCATCGTTATACAAAATCACATATAAGAGGTTGTGAGGGGAAGGGGGGGATGGAGAGAACTGAACAACAAGAGATGAGGTAGAGAGGGAAGATGGGAGGGGAGGGGTGGGGGGATAGTAGGGGATAGGAAAGGCAGTAGAATACAACAGTCACTAATATGGCATTATGTAAACATTGTGAATGTGTAACTGATGAGATTCTGCAATATGTATTTGGGGTAAAAATGGAAGTTCATAACTCACTTGAATCAAATGTATGAAAGATGAAAAAAATAAAATAAAATAAATAAATAAAAATTAAAAAAATATAAAAGGATAGTAAATTTAATAATTTCTGGAATAAATACCTGTATTCAAAATGCTACATAGTTGTAGAAAATTTGGAGGGGAATCCAGACAGCTAAAAGTTGTCTTTACTCCCTTTCTCCCACATCAAGAAAGAACAGGATTTAATTACTCACTTGGCATTACTTCATTTCAGATTCATAGAATCAGAGCTAAACGTAAATTTAAGAACCATCTAACTCAGTCTCCTCATTCTAAACAAGCAAACAGTCTGAGAAGGTTAAAATGATATATCCAAGTTCCTGGGTAATATTAAATGATAAAGACAAGGATAACCTTAGTCCTAAAGTTTTTCTTAAAATATACTATATTTGAGGTTAGTTTACTGTGTTAAATGCCTTAATTTTTTGCCTCACTTAGTTCTCAGAAATTCTAAGCACTTTCAAAGCACCATTTCAGTTGAGAAAATGATGACTTAGAGAAAAGCCACACAATTCCCAATCACATGATATCATAAGCAGGGTGACATCAAAGCCTATGCTCTGAATAATTAATCACTACACAGGAAGTTAGTTGTAAACTGTCCTGCTGAAGTGCAGTAACCCTTACAAAAATAATTCTGAGAAGAGCAAGGAACTGTCTTGCATATAGAGCCACAGCTATCTGAAACAAAAATCAAATGTTCAAACTGAAAATCATTAGAACCTAATGAAATCAAACTATCAATTTCTAAAATCATCAATCCTTTCTGGAACAAATTGTGTCCAGGGAAAAATCTCCCCAACAAACACATTAGTATCAATTTTATGGAAGAAAGGATGAATAATATTATAAAAGAGCAAATATAATGACTATTTATTAAGGAATCAAGGACTAAGACAAGAAGCTCTTGTTAAGGACCAACCCTAGTGGTATATGTATACCTATCTGTGGATATAAGTATATGCTCTTTTGACTACTATTTGTTAAATTCTTATCCCATTCAAATCACTCTATAATGAGTTTTATCTGGTACCAAAATGTTAAAATTCACTCTTAAAATTTAAATTACCCTTTAATGAATTATTTTTGTAATTTATTTTTATGTAATATTTCCTTAATGTCTGCAAAATTTCTACTAGTCATTTTATAATGCATACAAAGCAACATTAAAATACTCTTCAACAAGGACTGGCATATTAAAAAACAGTTGCATTATCTATTTTAGTAACAATTTTAAAGAACAGATGACTTTCAAAATGTATTTTTAATGAATTGAAAATGTAACCTTCCTCTCTGAGTTGATGCTTGCAGAAAACTAATATTTCATAAATGCCAATTTACTATGATTCATTATCTATATGCTGTCCATATCATACTATAAACATGAAAATCAATTTTCTAACTAACTTTGAAATTAAGAACTGGGCTCATGCAATGTAAAAGTCAATGCTTTTTTAATTTCAATGAGAAAACAAAAATCTAAAAATATTCATGTTCAATGAAGCAGAAAAATAAGGTAACGTTTTCTATGTGCCATAAATATATGCCATTGATTTCTCCAATTTTTTGAACACTTTGTATATAGAATTAAACTCGATTGGAAGTATCTATTGCATATAATTTTACTTGCACATATTACACTTTAAAGATTGGAATAAATCATAAACCATAAATAGTTAGGCTCATTATGCTTTTCTGTCAATAGATTTGCTATTCAGTCAGCAGTTAGTCCTTCAGATTGATAACTTTTTAAACACATCTTGAAAAAGCAAGATGAACATCATTGAATCAAGTGTTTAAGTCACCAAGGGGAAAACCTTAAGAATGTAGTTGTAGTACTTCCTGTCTTTTATAATAGCAAAATTAGGTTGATTATGCAAAAATTCTAGAGTAAACATCACTATGGGATATTTTAATGGGTGATTCCATTTTATAAAGCATCTGTCTCCAGAACATTGGTCTATGAGCCCACAGTGCAATCACCTAGTCTGAGGGATGGTTTGTATTTGGAGGTGCCAAATAGAAAGGGCAGTCCTGAATTTAGTGTCTGTAAAACACCTAATACAAAAGCCAGTGAAAGTTTCCAGTTAGTAGAGCAGCTTCAATTACAGAGCAGGTGATATCTTTAGCCAGTTTCAAAATCTCTTCTGTCCACTCCCAAATGTTCTACTTCTCATGTAGACCATCTAAATATTTTTATTTCCAGTGAGCAAACATAGCCAATGAGCTTGGGTATAGTATGTAGGGAGAAAATTGGCTCTTAGAGTCTATTTCTATACCAGAGCAGTAATGCTACTTCATTATCATCTGAAGAAGGTAGCTCTGGTCAGCTTCCAGCATCAGCTTGTTCAGTAGCTTCTTTCAAGAAGTTCTTCCCTAAAGCAGTTTCCTTCTAAGTGCCTCTCTTGGCAACAGGCCTCTTTATCAAAGTGCTTCTCCAATGAGAGCGGGGCTGTGCCAATGAGACTCCAGGTTGATGTTCCTTTTGCTCAATTTCTCAAAATGAAAATAATTAGCACTGTATTATAAAATTAATATTTAGTTCTATTGGGTAAGCATGAAGGAATAGAATAGCTCGATCATGTAGTAGTTACTGTTTCAATTTTTTGAGGAACTTTCATATTGATTTACATGGTGGCTGTACTGGTTTATAGTCCATAAGGTTTCCATTTTCCCTACATATTCATCAGTACTTTTGTTATTTGTGGTCTCCCTGATTGCCATTCTGACTGAAATGAGAAAGAATCTCAGAGTAGTTCTAATTTTCATGTTCCTGGTGGCTAAAGATGTTGGGCATTTTTTCTTATCATTGTTAGTTATCTTTACTTTTTGTTGAGAAGTGTCTTTTTAGCATATTTTAAGGATAAATATATTCTCATGTTTATTGCAGAACAACTCACAATAGTAAAGTCATAAAGCCAGGCTAGTTGTCTTTCAACAAATGAATGGATAAAGAAAATATGGTGTGTGTATATACATGCAATGGAGTATTATTCAGCCATGAAGACCAAAATTGTGTCATTTGCAGGAAAATGGATGGAGAGGGAGAACACATTAAGTGAAATAAACCAGACTCAGAAAAGTGCCATGTGTTTTCTTCCATTACAGAATCTAGAGAGAAGAAAGAAAATGAGGAAATCTCGTGAAAACTGTTAGGATGTGAGGAGGTCTGAGGGAAGGAGGATGAAAGAGAAATAGGAAATCCTGGGTAGTAAATTTAATTAAATTATTTTATGTGCCTGTAGGAATATGCCCCAGTGAAACCCACTATTCCATATAACATGTACCAATAAAATACTTTATAAAAGAAATGACATTTAGATCTTTTCAAAAGTGTGTTTACAAAGAAAGTAATTGGAGTGACACACATGGGGAATCAATACAGAAAAGTGTACAGAGGGAGAGAAGCAAAAACTGGTTCTGTTTGTGGCAGGGAAATGCAGCTCTGAATATTTGCAAAGGAGTGTCAACATAGAACTATGGTATCTAAAGTAAAAATTGTAGAAATTGAAGACAGAGGAGTACTGATAGATTATAAGGGAGTAGCAGAAGTTAAGGGCTAGGGAAAATCTCAGGTAGGATAAAGAATACATCAGACACAAATGTAGTCATTTTTAATCTACAGTACCACTATACTCACAAAAAAGAAAGACTAGCAAGATTGAGAGGAAGGAATAACTGAGACTCCTACAGATAACTACCACACTCATGCAAGGAGAGAACACATGGAGTTTTGATTCTAGTGACTCTGCTCACTCCACGACAAAATCTTGAAAGGGGCTAAAATGCTGCACTTTCAGAAAGAAGTTCACGTAAGGATGGAAGATACTCTGCAGAAATAGGACAGGACTCTCAAAGTCCCCATCACTGACACATGCCCCAAATTACTGGCCACTAAATACTCAGAGATAACCTAACCTAGATTAAGACCATGGCCTGCGGACTCTAGAGACTACCCCAGGGTTACCAGTCCACAGTTGCCAGTTCCTACGAGAGTACAGCCAATTTCATAAAGCCTTGCCCACCAGTGTCAGGGTACCAGAGCACACCACCACTTACTAGTATTTGAGGGGCCCAATGTTCTGTCAGTAAATATTCCAGCACATGAACAAGGGAAAAAATTAGATCCACTGAACATAAAGAGGAATCTTAGAAAGGGAAAACAATACTGGCAATCTCTAGAGGAAAAAAGCCACACCAGATGGCCAAAGCCTGCCTCTCATCATTGGCCATGTGCTATATTTGATATAGCACACCTAAGAGGACAGCACTTATATATTCACTCTCAGGCTAATCCTACTGAGTTTTCTGTTTTAGTGACATGTCATCAAATGCTGAAAAGAATGAGGTTAGAAAGACAGATTCTTGGATGCAGTTTTTTTTTCAGTTGCTGGCAAATGAAATACAGAGCCTCAGGCTGCAACTGGCTTAAGTTAAGGTTTCCTGGTAGTAGTGAGACCCAACCTACCCAAAAGAACATTTGCATTTAACCTCTCACATAAGGTCTTTTTAATCTGTGATTTTATAAATCTGTATATTATTTTGGATGGAAATAATAAAATAACAATAATGAAAAATTTTATTTAACTTTCTTGCTTTCTCTTCTTCTGAAGAAACATTGAAAATTTAACTGGGATGCAATCCTTTATGGCAGTAAGCACAATGAGAAGAATACATCAGACACAAATGTAGTCATATTTTTTTTTTACTATTCACAAAATAAATAAATAGTAAAAAAATGATTTAAATGGCATAAATATTTTAATATGGGAATATTACAATTATGTGACAAATAAAATATTATTTTAAAAGTATATGCATTGTTGAAACTGTGCCCTCAAAACCAATATGTCAAGCCTCCAGAATATCACAGCTCATAAAACCACATTCTGGACTTCAGAACAATAATTTTTCTGACCTCAAAAAAATAAAGGTCCTGACTGCTTCTCTTTTATTCTAGGTGGGGGATGTAATTTTTTTTCCCAATACTTCTTCTCAAGTCCAAAAAATATGAGAGATAATGCCATGGATAAGAGCCGGAAGGTCTAACTGGAGAGTTTTCAAAAGTAGACTATTTCCCACCAAATGCTGGCAATTGACCCTTTCATTTAAGATATCAGACAGAAGCAAAAGAAGATGTTCCAGAAAGTGGTGCCCATGTCTTCACATATAATCACAACTCTGAGTCTATTATTTAAAAGCATTAAAGGAAAACTCCTTATTTCATAATTGACTTTAGACCTAATGACTACTACTCTATGACATTTGTTTTTCTTCCATGATTAAAGACACTTTAATTATTAAGCAGGTATCACCACATATGGTGACACATGTGTAAAACCTCAGTGGCTCCAGAGACTGAGCAAAGAGAAACACAATTTCAAAATGACTCTCAGAAACATAATGAGGCCCTAAACAACTTTGTTGAGACCTTGTCTCTAAATATTAAAAAATGCTGGGAATGTAACTGAGTAGTAAAGCACCCCTAGGTTTATTCCCTGGTACCAAAAAATAAATAAATAATACATTTAAAAAATTGTATCTAATTTGAAAGCCCAAATACCTCTACCACACATACAAACTTTCCTATTATTTTAGGCCTTGATTAATGATAAACATTCAAAACAGATATATATATATATATATATATATATATATATATATATATATATTAATGATAAATATTCAAAACATATATATATATATATATTATATATATACATACATATATATACTGTGTGTATATGTATAATATATGTATATGTATCATATATGTACATTATATAATATAAACATATTTTGTTTATATAATAGAATGTGTATACTATAGTATATAGAAAACATATATTAAACATAGTATATATATACATATACTATCCATAGTATATATTTATTATGCATGTAAACACACACAGTATATATGTATATATATTATATATTATAGATATCTCTTTATGCCTCTCAGTAGAGAACTCGAATTGGGAACATAGAGTAAAATGAAGGCAAGGAGAAACATGAAATTAGTTGTATCACTTTGAATCACCATAGGGAAAAAAAATGGAATTTAGAAATGGAGGACTCAACATTTTATATTTGTTCATGTGTATGACACAGGGGACTACATTAAAAAGGTTATTACAATCTTTTGAAAGAGAGTATATATGATATATGTGAATGGCAGATAATGTTTAATAAATTGGAATCTTCATGGTGTCTTACAGGTGCTTTGTTAGGTCTGAATCACAGCCCAGTCATGTACTAGTAGGCTGCATGAGGAACATTGCTAATCTTTGTCCTCGAAAATTATTCCCATTGTAGAGATGATAAAACACAGGTTTCTGGACATCAAAAGGCAACTCAGCAACACACACAGAACTACCTGAATACAGAACAGTATGAAATTTCTTCAAAGCTTAACAAAGTTTGGTTTGCTCTTTATATAAAGAATGTCAGTCTGGAGAAATATTTTCTTCCTCATTTTGAAGAGAGTACCTAAAAAATACTTCCTGGGAGAAACACAACTGATTTAGCATTTTACATGTTAAAGGAACTCTTCTGAAGCAAGATCTATCAAACCGGATTTTTATAGAGGGCAAATGCTTGGAGATTACAGGGTTTAAAAAGCATATCACAGGCCCAGAGACTGAGCATGACTCAAAAAAAGAAAATGATCTAAAACACTTATAAGATGTTAGGAAAATATTATGTAACTATTTCTAAAAATAAATTCTTTTTGATTCCTATTTCCACAAATATCACATCTCTGGTAATAGGATAGGCTGAGATTGATAAAGATGACAATATTTGAAATAAAGGCTTCTGATTCATTTTCTCTTAATATATATACTATTAATATGGTATATGAAAAAATGATCAACAAACTATATTTTTTTGTATAAGAAACATTTTCCTCTGAAGTTCGTCTTGAGATCTCAGCTAACACCATAATTTTCTTCTGCAACTTCACATTCCTTTTCTCGCACAAGATCTAACCCTAGAACTTTTCCATTGTTTTCTTGGCCCTAATATATCTAGGGATTCTGAAAATTATGGGGTTTATAGTTACAGATGTTTTTGTCTCAGTATTTTGGAGATTACATCAAATATAAATTAATAATCTACTTTCACAGGTTTGGGGGAACTTCTCCATTTTTATCATCTGCCTGCTGTGTGTTCTCTATGACATCACCCTCAGCCCCAGAAGCTCCTGCTTGGCAAAGTTAAACCATAAATTCTCACATCAGAGCCTGTGGTTCCTTGTACCTTGTGGGAATTCTGCATGTTCTTGAATGCTTGCTTCTCATTTTCTTCTACTGCCATTGTCAATGTGACCTAATGTGATCTTATATTTATTACTGTATGCTGAATAGTTATACCAATGTATTACTTTCTAAGGCATTTATTTAAAATATTTGAGGTGTTCCAGGAATTCTTTTTTATAGGGCTCATATCCTCAGTTCTTTCTAAAATTCAATAAATAGATAAACCTCTAACTAAAAAATAAATAATCTTATCACTGTTAATACCTGAACATTAAAATAAATAAACAATATTTAAAACTCTCAGCCCATAGGTATAAGGACTTATATTACATAGATCAATTTGTTGGAAGACACAAATAACCAAAATGCATTGTGTCCTTGGTGATCATTGTACTGGGAAGAAATTATTGGTTTTAGCATTGGACTCTCACCAAGCCATGGATTTATTAAGGGTAGGACACTGGTATTTTCTTCTGTAACCATGACATGGTATCAATCATATGTAAAAAGAAAAAAAATAACAGAAATAAGAAATGGTTCCCTCAGAAAAAGAAGACATTACCAGCACACTGTGATTGTGCACAGAATATCCAAAATGTGGCCTCTGTTTACTGGGGCATCTACAGAAAGCATGAACATGTATACCTGATGGGAGAAAGAAAAAAATGTTCCAATCTTCCAGCAAATTGGGCTTTATTATTTGAAATTATTAAAAGTAGCCATTGATAAAGCAATATTTCTTGCAGGACTGAACATTGAATGTACATTTGCAAGAATATAAAATAGATTCCCAGAGCTTTTCAATACAGAAATATTGATAATAAATAAAGTTCAGAAATAGCCCGAATGTCCATCATTTGTTTAGTTCCAACTTTGGTCAACCTACACCAGGGGAATTTAAGATTTTTGCATATGTGGAGTGTTTTCCAGGTTGTTTCATTGAGTAAAAAATAAGGGGCAGACAGGATATACAGGAGCACTCCCTTTTGGGTAAGAAAGAAATTTACATAATAACTTATTATTGTTATTGCCTCTTACCAGAACAAGAAACAGTAAGAATATATAACAATTAAAACATATGTTTATGAAGGGCAATGGGAAAAGATTAGTGGAGATGGAATATAGGTGAGTCATCAATGTATTTTAACTGGGTTTATATTTGAGCCACATAAACAACAACCACGTTCAAAACATAGAATAAAATAAAAGGACAAAAATCAAGGGCCAAAAGACAGGTAAGAGTCTGACAACTCAAATATGAACCATACTATTCTGTGACTAATTAATTTCTTAAGCTTGCATGATTTCCAGGATCTTTTTCTCCAGTGTGATCAAAATTTTTACCTAAAGTAGCAATGCTTGTTGTGATGTAACATTTACTGCTCAGTAATTGACATTAAAGGATCCCAGGATTCATACGCAATGTTTAGTGTCTGCACAGCAAGAGACAGCATGGGTTTTATACTTTCTCCATTAGACTGGAGTCTCCAAGTGCAGGAGCCACTTCTTATCCAGGGAGAGCAGTCTGGTGAATACACAGATACGATTATTAACATACACTGAAGAATTCTTTGAATATTTAATGCCAAGAACACAGAAAGGACTTTACAATTACTTCCAGGTCCAGATTTCAGAAGCTTGGCTATACACACTTGGGGAAAAATGACCAGTCCTAGACCCTGTGTGAGAATGTATTTGAATGTTGTGGTAGTTTATCATGAGCCTAGGCAGACAAAGGTGTGGTCTTGCAAGGCAATTAAGTCATGTGGGTAGAGCCATGGAATGGGATTATTGTCATTTATTAAAAGGGAGCTACAAAGAAACTTCTCAATTTATCCTGTGAGGACACAGATGGTGCACTTCCTTACTCTCATCAAGATGCTACAATAATTTATGGTAGACTGGGTGGTTTAAAAGCCACAGACACTCATTTTTCACAGTATGTAAGATCAAGGAACAAGGCAATTCAATGTTTGGTGAGGACATTTCTCTGGGCATCCCTCATGTATGTGCCTATGTACATGCATATACAACAGCAAGGAGCTTGGGGCTTTCCACCAAGCACAATCCTCATATTCTGCATTTCTACATGTCAAATTTGGGAACCACCCACTTTGCCCCATCCCTGAAAGGCAGTCCCAGACCTCCTGTGGTGTTACTCTCTGAGCTACCTCTTTAAGGTAGGAGTGAAGCCTGCTTCTAATCTGTACTCTGCTCTCACCTCCTCAGCCCTGCCTGTACCCTGGTTAGAGCCAGGCCTTCCATTGTACCTGTACCTCCTTTTACTGATCTATTACCTGATCATTATGTGCCAACAGTTTACCATGATCATTTGTGCATTTTTCCCCTCTGTTCCCACAGCTACAATGAAGCTGCCATTTGCTAGCTGTATTACCTTAAACAAGTTAACTCGACACAGCTGAGCATCCCTCTCCTGCAACATGGATGTAAACATGGCTTCTTCTCATGGAGTTCTTATTGCCAGTGAAGGGGGCAGGGGACAAAAATCTCAAAAACAATAGTCCAGTACATGGTTATCAATGGCTCCTGATGTCATTAAATGTTACCATTACTAGCTGTCAATCTCACTTCACAACATGGGAACATGAATCCCTGAAAAGTAAAAAAAATAAAATAATTAAGTTCAGTGGGCCCAGGTATGCTCTGACTCTAGATTCCCTGCCCCCAATCAGAGCTCAGGGCCAGGATGAATACAACAGTGCTACATGAATAAAGGACTAATGTAAAGCTGATAAAGGCAGTTTCATGAATGAACAAAAGGGAAAGAATTGTGGGAAGGAGCCAAATCCTATATCTGACACCTGGAAAATCAGGAGGTTTTACCTTCACATTGACTCCCTTCTCTTGAGAATAAAACTGTACTGAAAACAGACCCACAAGACATCAATGCAGACATTAAAGGACACTCTGGAAGTTACCAGGCTGTTTGGTGCATGTACAAGCAGTCAGAGCCACAGATTGAAAGACCTCAAAAGGTTCACATGAGACCATTTTCGTCCTGCATCTTCATTCCCTGACTCAAACAATGTCAGGCTGAGCTTGGACATGAAGGTTCTGTATGCTGGCAGGTGACATACCCAGAAAATAGCATCTACACATCTTTTCACAAATTTACTCATTCTACTCAGCCATAAACAAGAATGGAATTATACCATTTGTGGGAAATGAATGAACCTAGAGATCATCAAATTAAATGAAACAAATTAGACTCAAAAAGTCAATTTTCAAGTGTTTTCTCTCATATGTGAAAGGTAAAAGGAAAAATGGAGTGAAAAAAAGAAGTGGATCTCAAAAAAAATTGGAGAGAGAATAGTTGAGTTTAGACAGATGGAAGAGAAGAGAAGAGAAGAGAGATGATTCAGGCACTGAGAAATGAGACTGATCAATGATGTTATGCCCATACATGTATATGTCACAAATGAATATACTAATAAAATCACCAGTCCTTTTATGTATTTTTTTAAACAGGTTTTTGCTAAGTTATTCAAGGCTTTGCCAACAGACAAAAAGCTGTGTGCCCACAAAGCAAAAATACAAGGACCTGTCATCCCCCTGGCTTATGTAGCATTCACTAGGCACCAAGTGCCAACTATCTATGACTTCATTTAATTCTCAACACAGTCTTGGGAAGCAAGTGGCATCAGCCCCATCTTAAAGATAAATAAATAGAAGTTGGGAGATGTTAAAGATCTATTCAAGCTGAGTGAGGTGGCACATGTCTGCAATCCCAGCAGATTAGGAGGCTGTGGCAGAAGGATTATGAGTTAAAAGCCAACCTCAGAAAAACTGAGGTGCTAAGCAACTCAGTGAGACACTGTCTGTAAATAAAATACAAAAGAAGACTGGGAATGTGACTCAGTGGTTATGAGCCCCTGAGTTCAATCACAAGTACCAAAGGAAAAAACTCTATTCAAGCCTCTAAAAATATATAAAAGCCACAATACAAATGTATAATATGTACTCAAGACCTTGGTCCATTAACATTTATTTAATACTAGTTATAACATCTAGGAACCTCCCTGAAAGATTAATAAATCTTAAGAGTACTCTCCAGAGTAGTTTCACTGATTGGAGCTAAAGTCTGAGTATCAGGGTAAATGAATCTAATGCTCACAATTAGGAATGGAATCACTTTTCTATTAAAAATCAGGGAAGCTTAAACAAAGAGATTGGACTCACCTGCTCAATGTTGTGTGTCAAGTCCACAGGAAAATCAGGGTGTATGTCTGTACTTCTGTAGCTCTCCAAAGAGCTCTCTGTGGCTCAAAACAAAAGGAGACTCCACAAAGCTGGGGGAGACACAAGCCAACCCCTCTGCCACAGCTCACCCAACAATACTCACAGAGAATAAGTGAACATATAGGAGACATTTCCAAGTGGTACCTTGATGATAAATTGGCGCGATGCAAGGAAATAGAGCACAACCAACTTCAGCAAAGGCAGAGGTGTGGCTGGGCCAGGATGGGGGCTGGTATAGAGGATAAACTTTTCCAGGGCACATAAAGCCTAGGGCTTCCTCCTCCACAAATGAGCCTTGCCTTATCACACAAATGCTTGTTCAACTAGTTATGCTCTTCTCCTATTTTATATTTCTCTTGCACCTGGTTTTGGAGGTCTCATGCTTTGGTATTTCTTATATTTTTTTATGCATCCTTCAAACTATCCCAAAATCAACCATATAGAATATTACCTGTACAGATTATAGTTTTATTGTATTACCATTTAGTTCAAGTTTCCAAATCTCTCTGAAATACCTGTTTTATTTTTTATGACACTTTTATTAACCCTTCACATATTGACAATGGTTGTGATGAAGCAGTATTTTCTGATTTCAACACCTGGAATATCAGTGACCTGCTTAAAATGATTGCACTTTCTTTTGATTCTCCATCACAAGTCTCCATTTTATTTTTTACACTTTATATAACTTTATATATAGTACACACAAGCCCAAGCTAATATTACATGGTTTCTCTAAGAGGAAGGGCAGACCTCCCCTCTACCACCATTAGTGAGTATGAGGGCTCATCACAGGTTCCTTAGGGTGGCCTTCCAGCATGTGCTCTGACTCAGCTCCATGTTCAATCTTCCTGTGATCTCCTCAGCCTGTGGTCTTCAGCTCTTCTTCTTCTTCTTCTTCTTCTTCTTCTTCTTCTTCTTCTTCTTCTTCTTCTTCTTCTTCTTCTTCTTCTAAAATTTGAGATTAATTTTAATATTTTACACAGAGCCTGAATCACAAAACTGCCACTTTGAAAATGGTGGCATACAGAAACAAAAGTACCCAGAAAACCAGGTGCTTCATTTGGGAACAAGCTAGTGAAGAGGAGCCTATCACACATGATAGACGTAGGACCCTCAGAGCCATAGTGGAACCATTGGAGGTGCCAAGAATCCCTCACGCCAAAGTTGAGGCATTGTAAATTGTTTAATGGGACTGGACTAATTTGATATTATGATCAGAATAATAGCAACTTTGACTGGGACATGATTCCAATTGAAATGTCATTCCAAATAAGTCCAGAAAAAAGTTTGGAGACCAGCTCTCCAAGGATTGCTGTTATCCAAAAAAGAAGAAAGTAAAATTAAGAGAAAGCTGACATGTTACACTGGGAAAGCCACGGTTCTGTGTTTTCCAGGGGAATTTTTGTCATTTTTTATAGATATTCAAATTATAGGCCTGCAGAGACAGAACTTAAAGATGTCTTTCCTTAAAACGTGTAACTCTTTAGGCTGTTACCTGCACCACATCCTTGCTGGCCTCATCCATCTGGATAAGTGCCTCTGCATTCTTAGATTCAGAAGTAGTGTGCAGTTGGTTCATGGAGAGGCTGTGGAAGGAGGGAATTTTAGCATACTGGTGAGGTTTCTTGTAGCTGCAGAAGAGAGACTTCAGCTCCAACAATTCTGCTCAGCCTAGAAAACTGTGTTCCATATGGTACATTGAGAATATTTTCTTGTAACAATGTTTGCTTCTCTAATTCATATCCTCCTAAAATAAGTCATTTTTAAAATAGGGAATGATAATTAATTTTAGTTTCCCATTTGTTATAAGCTTAATGAGTTCTACTGATACAACTTACATATGGAATGTCATCTAGAGATTTTAAACATTACTTATTTGTATACATATTATAAAAGAAGACATGAGTTTTAACTTGATATTTTATAAACCTTTATTTTATTTATTTTCATGTGGTGCTGAGGATCAAACCCAGGACTTCACACATAGTAGGCAAGTGCTCCACCACTGTACCATATCTCCATTTGTAATTTAGCATTTTTTATTTATAAACTTGTTACTGTAATATTAATAAAAAATAGAACTACTAATGATGTGAATTTTATAATTTGACTAATTATAAGTTTTAAAATTTTTAGAAGGAAATGAGATTCTATGTTCAAAACTTCATTTTATAGAGAGCAATATCACAATGCCACAAACTACTTTTATTTCTCATAAAGCTTTGGATCCAATTTAACTCAAAAAATTAAAAATTTCCTGACCCTGTACCCTCTTAGTTAAGAAATGACAAGTAAGAGGATCATGATAAAAGGGTTTGGAAGCACACTGAAAATTTTTGAAAAATCAAATGAACATGCTAGTAATTTCCCATTCCTGGATTAAAAATACACAGGAATATAATTTCCAAGTTTAGAGGAGGAATATTTGTGTTTATTAGTTCTTTATGTATTAGTTTCATGTGTGCTTATATACATACATATATGTCCTTTCGAATTTCTGTTACAATGAAAATGTCCAAATCTAATTTTTCTTAAAGGAACATTTAGGTCAGTGGAATCCCATCCTACCCTGACCACTGTACTTAAATTTCTGAAGTTTTCACAAACTCAGTTGTTTTTTAGTTGTGTTTTTTTTTGTTGTTGTTGTTTGTTTGTTTTTGTTTGTTTTTTTGCTTGTTGTTTGCTTCTTTAGCATGAACAAATAATTGTGAACCTATCTCCTTCTCTGATCACTGAAAAGCAAAGAACAAGATGACACAGGAAAGCCAAAGTTGTGGGAAAGAAAAGCAGGACTTGAATTTTACATAACTACATCAATCAGAGAGACAAACTGCCCTGTAAGACTCCTTAGGTTTCCCAGTAATGACAGCTTGGCATCTGTGAAGAAGCACTCTCTGGTTTCCTGTTTCTTTATTTTAAGATTCAACAGATCTTTACTTTATGAACCATATAAATTTATTGACCATCAACTATGTGAAATTTTAAGGCTAAACTCTGGGATGAAGAGTTCTTTAAGCCAATGTTCATTTTCTAGCTTGCAGGGTAATTGCTCTCTAATGTAGAAACTGTGTGATTACCAAGAATTTCTTAAAGAATTCTATAAATAAAAAGAGGCATATAATTTCAAATTACTCATATAAACATATATTACATTAATACATATGAATAAATGAAGCATATGAGATCACAAAACAAAAACATGGATCTAAGACTCCTCACAGAGCTATGAAAGTGCTGTAATTACAAAGCAAAATAATTGCCTTTTAGGTCCAAAGCATGAGGTTTCAAAGTCCTGTAGCTAATAATGTCTATACCTTCTTTATTTCAAATTTATTGCTGTGCTTGCATTATTATATTTTTTTGAAGGATCATGTGTTGATCTAGTGTTTCATTTCAAACAAATCTCTAAAAAGTACTAAGAATTTTTCTTCTAACATCCATCACTCATAGTATTAGTACCATAGTTATATGGTGAATTTTGAGTCTAAAGAGAAGTTTACTTAAAATTTAAAAATTATGTGTCACTGAAAAGGTAGAAGATATATTATATTAAAGCTGACCTTATTGTCTAGGAAATAGGAATATGCCAAAGGAATTACTTCCAGGTATTTTGTCATTTTTGATTTACTGATCTGTGTATAATAAATAAAGTTTAATTATATTTGCATATTTATAAATGTGCCTTGAGAAAGAATATTAGTGTATTTTGCTTCTACATCTATGTCTATAAAATTTACATAATATAACAAAAATTACATGATTTGTGTAGAAATGCTATTCACTGTATCTTTATAGTATTTTGGGTAGATTCATGGTTTTGGAATTTTTGCTTCAAATATATTTTGTCAAAAATAAACAGAAATTGTTCATAAAGCTTTTTGTTTTAGATTATATCATCAATTTATGGTGACATTATTATTCTCTTTCAAGCACAACCATATATAAAAAATAGTGATTCTTATTCTTGGTGCCATGTTATCTTCCAAAATTCTTATCCTTTTTGAAAAACAATGATAATTTTGTAGTGCTGATTTACTTCCTTATAAAGCCTATTTTATTTCCTCAATTTTAATCATGGATCTAAATTTATATTAAAATGTATTGAACATTTTTGATTGTGTATTATAAGCCCATAAACTAAGCTAAGTATTTCACTTAATAATCCAGATCTTCAAATATACAAGTGTATTTTACCCACAATGAATTAAAGTAACAGTCAAAGAGAAACATAAAATGAGATAAACATCCACAATGAAAAGAGGAGGTGATCTCCAGTGACAAAAGACTTCAAAGAACTTCTGGAAAACAAAAAAATCTGGAAGCAGATTAAGGATGCATTTGAGTTCTAATTAGGGCTCCCAGGGAGGTAGACTAAGACCATGACTAGGCATCTTGGAAGTCCATGAGGGAGTATGCTTCAGATCAGCACAATGGAAATAAAGGGAAGGAAGCACCTTTGGGTGCACAGAATCTGGGGTTGCAGTCTGATCTCAAAGGAGGCTTCTGCTTCCTCAAAGTAAAATTTTGGAGCTGTCTTGCACTCTCATATTTGTTCCTACATTGAGACATGGAGTGTGATTTACATGAGTTCCAAACAGTCTTGAGTGTAGGAAGCCTTGAATGGTCATAGCCACAAAACTCTCTTCTCCTGATGAAAGTATTTTTAAAAGACCACTTTCAGCAATTGTCTGGCAAATGAGTCCTTCAGTCCTAATGGTGCCATAAAGCACAGTTCCCTATAGTGACACCACAAAAATTCACTTTTCAGTCTAAGTTCTGTACTTAGTTTATGGTACTGGTGAGACTCTATTCCTGAAGAAAACTTATAAGAAGGTAAAACAGTGCAATTAATTACAGTTTTGACAGCTGTGTTAATCGAATGTCATACTAATGGTCATCTTATTTCTCTTCTGTTGTTCATTTTAAATCCCCTAAAAATGTTTCTTTTGATCTCTATAACTTAGCTGATTGAGTGAAACTTATATTCTACCCCAAATTATTTGAGCCTCCTCACCATAATTTTCTCAAGAAACAACTACTACTCTTTTTTTAACCATTTCTGTAGGGCAAGTGAGTACTAAAAAGTAGAAAATAGGATTATCTGTTTTCAGATTGCATTATCTGATTTTTGTCATCATTGCAACATGGAATAAATGTCCTTCTTTTAAGGAGAATGAAGTGACCTAGCTAGGATTGTAATTTCTTCTCTTGTTTCTGTTTTTTTAGTACATAGAATTAATTTAGAGTTCTCATGTGCAGTTTAAATTTTATTTGGAATCTTGTTAGACATCCTGTTGGAAAAGTGTCCTCTTAAATAATTAGAATTTTTAAAACTGGAGGATGCAGAAGAATGGTATAAGAAAATATAATTGCCAAGTTGGTTAATGGAAATGATCGTGAGTGAGGACTCTTCAACTTTGACTTTCTGGCTCCTGGATGTATGTAGTCTATCTCTTGGTAGCACAAACTGATATAATGAAATTTAAGTCATGGTCTTAATCTACCTCCTGGAGAGCCCTAATTAGAACTCAATATTCCAGTATTCTAACATGCCAGTAGCTTTTTGTTTCTTTTGTAGATGATAATAGAGTTGATACCATGGTCATAGACCAATAGTAATATCTTTATTTTTGTTAAGTGTGGTCTGATTGAATTTTAGGCATAATCTCTTGACACTTTATTAGTGGTGTTTGCTTAGCATTTATTGTCTCTAAAAGCAAAATGTAAAAAAAAAGTTTGAGTTTTTCTGTTTAAAATTATTTCTCAGTTAAGAGGTCCACTTGTTATTTTATTATGAGAGAATGATGAAAAGTATTATGCTGTAACAAGAACCTAGAGATAGACCTCTCCTCCTAGCTGGCTGGATATTTGGAAGAGGTATTTGATAGATAAAATGCAGTTATGAAAACCATTATGGTACTCAGTCCTCATTCATCCTGTGCAGCATCCGAGGCTGGATAAAAATAACTAGCCAAGTCAAGTTGTCAACTTGGCTGTCTTGTTCAATGTCCATGATGTATGTGCTTTCGTATGTGATAGCATGAAATCCCATGATTTACACTGCATTGTCTCTCTCCTTATTACTGTACCCCCCAAATTTTATAGTCATCAAAAGTTTCTTCTAGACACTTGATCAAGTCTTGATTTCTTCCTATTAGTTTATGTACCTTATTACCTGAGGTAACTTCTTTATCCACATAAAATTAAGGATGAAGTTTGCTGTCAAGTAGTCTGCTCTTTAGAACGAGTTTTTTTTTTTTTAATTTTTTAAGGCTAACCCTGAAAGATATTGTACAATGGTCTTATTTTATTTCAGTTTACTTCTAAATGAAGAAAACTCATATTTATTTGTAATAATATTTTTATAAAGTTTCACCAATTTCTTCTTCTATCTGATTCGCAAAAGGGACCTTTTTCCAAAGAAGGAAATGAATAGGTGTTGTACCATTTCTTTGCTCTGAAATTGATTGGGGTTTTCTGAAAAAGATCGTAACTTCAGTGACTATCTTCTTGGTTAGTTACTTACTTAGTTATTTGTCACACTCTACAAGTGTGACCTCAGGGGAAATGCCAAGGAAGATATACAGTAAAATAAGTAGGAACTATCAATTGATTATACCTTTGTAACTTAAGTAAGGTTTTTGAAGTACTATATGACTTTAGTATCTCTCTGCCTTCCATTTAAAATCAAAATATAAAATTCATCTTTATTTTTTATGTATAACCAATAACTTTCTAAAAATACAATTTACACCTATTTTTTCTAATTCTGTTCATGATTTGTCTATTTTCTTGATTATATGCTTTTTTTATAACTGATACTAACTTGATAATCTGTATCATTTCCTGGTTTACAAACACTTATGGATTTTTGTATCTTTTTTAGTTATATTTGGCTTCCAGTAACTAAGGGAAAGACCCCTTTCTGTCTGCTCCTCCCAGCCCTCCTCCAGCCTCTCAGCTTCCCAGACCCTTATGCAGTTGGTTGTAAATTCTACAAAATTTTTCACTATTTTTCAAGACTAAAAAAAATCAAAAACTTTAAGAAATACTTTGAAAAAATGTGCAGGGAGAAAGCAGTAACATATTTTTTCATAATTAGGCTTTTTAATTTTTTTTTTAACATTTGTCTGTATTTAATGTGGTTCAGCCACTGACACTTTATCAAAATAACAGTTTCTTTGCCAAGTTCAGGTGACCAAGGAATAGCCACACCCTCAGAACAGAAAAAAACACACAAAAAAAAACAAAGAAAAAAAAACACAAAATCATCTTTAACCTAACTTTTTAAGGATGTTTCAGATCTCCATAAGATTCTGTGTTTAGTTGAATTTTAACTTCTTTTTGTATTTGAAGAGAGTGTGACTCTTGAAGTTGAAACCTTTTATTCTAAGTAACTTTGTGGTTTCTGATGAGGTTAAGGGGGTGAGAGGGTGAAGGGAAAGTGGGGGATTCTTTTGTATCATAACATGAAGTTTCCCACACAATCTGCTTTCAGGTGCCAGACTTCAAGTTTTTCTTACACTGGTATACTTTGATTATTTTTACTTCCCCTTTACCCAAAAGTTTTAACAGCATTTTATCAAACTGCACTTATTAAGAACAATTTTAAAAAATATAGTTATAGTTCACTTCACCAGTCTGCACTTATTGCTATGGTTTCACTGCCCTGCTATGCCACTTTTTGGTGTCTGAAAAATAAACATAGTATTTTCCATATTTTACCCAGTTTCCTATAAGTATATACTGGAAAGAAAATCAGGTCTGTAAATATTCCACTTTGATTGAATGCTATATTCAAGAAAATAAAATTTAAATATGCTAAATATTTCTCCAGAATTTCTCAAGTAGCTACGCTTAAAAAAAAAAAAAAAAGAGAGAGAGAGAGAATATCCTGAAAAGAAAAACCATGGACAGCTTCAAGAAAGCAAGAATAGAACCCAAGTATTTATTACTAATGATGGATTATAGATGATAAATACAGAATAACCTCATGATTTAAAGGAAAACTAGCATTCAATCTGGTATTCTAAACTGAAGCAGACTGTCCTTTAATGATAAATAAAAATAGATTTTCATAAATGATAAAATTCTAAAAAGCTATTTTCCGTGCCTCATTTCAAAGAGAGTTACTCAATATAGAAGAAATATAAAACAAAAAGAGCTGAATTTGTGGACGAAACAGTGGCTGTAACTACAGAGCTGAAGAAAGTTATGTTGATTCTTCAGTAGACTTTGAAAATGGTTTTGTTAGCATACTTCAGTCCTACCTTCAAAATGATGGTTTAATAGAAATATTAGCTAGTGAGTAGTCAAGAGACTGAATGTAGCAAAAGTTAGAAGATTCTAGTGATCTATTTTCCTCACCACACACACAAAAATGAATATTAGAAAATACAGAAAAAACAAATTGAGGAAAAAGAAAGTAAAATCCTAATAAACACAAATAATGGAAAGTCAAATTCTGCATATGAAATACAGTAAAATGTGCAATTTTTTAACATTTGGTGGGATAGAAGAAAGTAGTATTGATTGTTCTTGATGGGAATAACATCCCTCCATGAGCAACATTCATGTCCTGATATTGGATGTCAGAGGAGTAATAAATTAGACAAAGAAATCATTCTTACTTCTGGTGTGTGTTTTGTGATGAAAACTATTTTAAAGTCAAATCTGTGAAAATTCCTACTGGTTTTTAAACTTTATAAATTTTATGTAGACAAAGAATGCAACACATAATTATTTTTAAAAGAGAATAACTAACTGATGAAGCATGAACACAGGGACTTGTAACTATTAAATAATAGACTGGGGTGTAGTGGTATGTACAGATGCTGATACTCAGAAAAAATAAAGTGTCCAATGTAGATTAAGCAGGAAATCACAGAACACATATCATTATGATTACATAAATGATAACCAATTAAACACTAAAGCCTTTTAATATTTGACTCATTGACCTTTAGAGAAAGAAATGGCCCCATAAGCTAAATTGTTTTTCCACCCTCTCTCATTGCAATTGGAGAAAATAATGGGAATCCTTAATACTTTGTGAAGGGTCTTCTATGTATATATTTCAAAATTATGATCAATATCAGACAACTAGTAGTAGGTATTGCTAAATTTAGTTGCCTTTTAGAACTTTACATAGTTGCAGATAGAGTGGAGGCTACTGATTTGGGTGTAAATTTTGGAAACTACTGTTTTATATAGTCCTGGGGATTGAACCCAGCAGTGATTTATTACTCATATATACTCACAATTCTTCAGTATTTTATTTTGAGACCTGGTCTCAGTTACCAAGGCTGGCCTTGAAGTTTTGATCCTTCTGCCTCAGACACTATGATTATTGAGATTACAGGTGTGTACCACCACATCAAGCCTGGACACTACCTTTTATTTTTTTACATGAATCTAATAATCAAAACTATTTTAAATATCCCTGCTTTTTCTTTGTTATAAAATATTCAATACTACCTTCCCAAATTGGTTTTCACCATCACAATTTTTTTCAAAAGGCCAATCTTCATGTTGTGTAGTTATACATTTTTTTTACCATAAAAATATACTCAATAGATTGTATTCTGAGTTAGCAAGTCAATTTTATATGTTTCAGAAAAACAAATTGCCGTAAATCGTTCTGGTCATGCTCTTAATAGTAGTACCTTTCTCTTAGTCATCATCAAAAAAATAGGAGAAAATTTAGTAAAGTCAAAAGCTAAGATTCAACAATTGGCTAGTTGTTTCAACCAGATGTTTAGATTTGATTGATTCTCTTTAAAATTTCTTATTCTGATTGTTCTGATGGCTTTTCCTATGATATTTAATAGCTCAATTTAAAAGCACTAGTTTATGTGAAAAGTGGATACTAAGGAAAATAAATATCTGGAATAAATTAATATTACTCAATATGTTTCTGATGATTATATACAGCTTCCTCCTACCATTCTGAGATTGCAATTCATAGAGTTTTAAATGACTTCCATTCCTCACTATATTTCACTAATCAGCACATGCAGAAATAATTTTTCAACAAATTTATATTAAATAAGTAGCAATTTAGAGAAAATCAGATGTACTTCACACCTGTGAAATTAAAAAATATATATATATATGTGGCATTTCGCCAAAGAATACTTGGCATATTCAAAGAATAAAATGAAGAAATATTGCTTTCCTTTATGGCATAGGGAACAGTTTATTGTCATGTTTTTTCAAAAAAGCATTGACAGGGTTCTGGGGATGTGGCTCAAGCGGTTGTGCACTCACCTGGCATGAGTGTGGCCCAGGTTCGATCCTTAGCACCACATACAAACAAAGATGTTGTGTCCACCGAAAACTAAAAAATAAATATTAAAAAATTCTCTCTCTCTCTCTCTCTCTCTCTCTCTCTCTCTCTCTTTCTCTCTCTAAAAATTGACAGTTTCCTTATGAAAAAATAGTTGTTGTTGTTTAACATAAATTTTACTTGAATTTTTTTTTTAAATTTTACCCATTTGAACACTGAGAAGGTATTTGCTGTGGTCAAATACAGTGAGATACTGTTGTAAAATGCATATCTGAAACATTTGCAATTGTTTTCATTTTATATAATAGCATCATGCACACTCAGCACGAGAAGAGATTGCTCATTAATTTTGGTTAAAATACTCGGTTAAGTACATTGAAAAGATGCTGAGAAAATTACTTCTATAATGGTGGGATCTCCCAATTCTTTGTTTTTTTTTTCCTGTGGTGCTTCTGCTATTGATATTAGTATGTTAACTTTAATTTGAATTGTCCATACAGTTTCTTAAAACATAAGACACTTAGAATTGAGGAAGTCACATATAGCATGTTTATTTCATAAACTGATATAAGATTCAATAAAAGACTTCAGCATAATTAATGCACATTTTATCAAAATTCCATTAAATCACAATGTGAGATACAGTATTAAAATTTTATATAGCTAAAGGTTTTTTAACAATAAATTATAGGCACCCTAAGCAAGTATGTAGTTCCAATTATTCATTTACTTAACTTCATTCATTCATAATATAATAGTGGATAAAAACCACACATCAGAGTGTATGTTTTCGAAAAAAAATGTTTGGTGAATTACTAACAATGCAGCATGCAATTTTTATTTATTATTGGTTCATCATACCCACATCTTACCCACATAGTAAGATTGTTATAATATTCAATAAGTTGTAGCTAAAAACATGAAATACCTCATATCATATTGTACAGATTATATATATTCTCTTATTATTTCTTCATCCTTTTCATGAATATTTATCAGGAATTTACTATATGCTAATTACAACTAAGTTCATTCTAATTATTTCAGATATTTAGAAAAAAAAAAAAACCTGCAAGACCTAATTTGAAAAGGACAATATCGATTTCAGAAGTAACTACTGTTTCTCTAGTGAATAATGTATATAGAAATCTGCTAAGGTGTTGGGGTACGCAAATATATTCAGGATTCATCAGAGAGTGCATATGAAAAAAACATACTATTTATCATGTTATATAAATAAAGTAAAATATCATACCAAAAGGTTAAAAAAATTAACTTTTGGTGAAAAAAAGCAAAAGGGTGCACTAGAATTTGAAATAAGCTAATAATAAATTTTACTATAATTAGTTGTTTCTGGGTCTCATTTCACACTTTAATTATCTATCCATTTTGTTAAGTATCCCTAGGGTGTTATTTGAAAATATTGACATTCAGTGAATAATGCCACCAATTCTCTGTTCTGCAATATTATAGAACTATTTCAAATTTATTGGAATGAACAGTTCTGTTTAAAAATAACAATAGTTTTTCAATGTAGAAATTACTACAATAAATTTGGGTGTTCCCAAAAAGTCTTTAACAACCAGATTTGATGCATTTGTTTCTAGATTGTCATGGATCCCTCCTAGTAAATTTGGAGATGTGTGAGAGGTTTAACAAGCATAGAAATTTGCTTATGAAAGATAAGCCATGATGTACATGGGAAGAAAAAAGAAAAGATGCAAAAGTCCTCCTCTAAACTTGTATATGCTGATACTACACAAGGTTATTCCAATGATGTCTGGTTTGGGGTAAGAAAGCAGCTTTTCTTATACATTATGACACAAAGTTCATGTGCTGACATTCCCATTTACACTTTAATAGAAATTCATTTGATTGAAAAAAGGGCCTTCGGTCCAAATCCTAAAATCACTCTTCTTCCTTACCCTACACTGGAATCCTGCCTACTCTCTCTATTTCGCTGCAAGTTCTCTTTTACATTCAGTAGTCCCAGGTACAAGATCTTAGGCCATTGTCTATGGATTTAGAGGATTCATCTCTGCAGAACAGAATTCAAAACTATGTATCCAAATCAAGGGCCCAACAAACTTGTGTTCTTCAGATCTTACCTAGTTTTCTATTTTCATACTTACATTTCACCTTACATTCCTATAAATATCCCAGTTGCCCAATACCCGTATTCATCCAGCAGCATGACTCCTAACCCAAATCGAACATGATATGTCCCTTAACCATACTCTGTTCCCTCAATCTATTTTCACATAACAGCAGGTCCTGAGTTGATCTTGCCATACAGGTATGTAGGGAATCCTACAGCTGCTGAGAAGCTCAAAGGTAGATGCAGAAATGATCTCTGGAGCAAATGTAGGCAGCTAGGTAGGACCTGTGAGGTCTAAAGTCATCTTCCATGGCCAACAACCCAGTCAGGATGAAGGGATGAGGCTGAATCAGCCTCTTTTTTCTCAATGCAGGGAAGATCAACACAATAGGGTCTGTGTAGATTGCTGATCCCGGGCTCCTAGGGTATATAGATCTTGATGTCTTGTGAAAATATCACAGGAATTTGGGCAGCCTCCATCTCATGGGACTCTTGGAAACAACTGTTAGGACAAAGTGGTTGCCAAGGCAGTGACCTCATTCCTGAAGGAAGTGACCTCACCTCACTTCCTTTGTGATGGAATTCTCTTAATTTGGATCCAAGAGGCGAGGTATCCAGAGGCAGTTCCACTCCCAGTGGGCTCACTTGATTGTCTGTACCAAGGCCAGAGTCATTCTTTGTTGGTACCTAGTGATGTGTGGATAGCCAAATGCCTTGAATGGTCTCAACAGGGGTCTTTTCTGAGAAAGAAGTATTGGCTCATTGCTGGCTCCTGACAACTACACAGAGATGGCCAAGGAGACCAGAGCTGAGACAGGACAGTCCACTGCTGAGGAACATAATTTCACCCACCAGTCAGAGGACAGAGTGGATAGATGCAGACCAAATACAGGGGTGGTTTGTGTGTCTCAGTGGGTGTGTGTTTCAATTTGTCGTTTTGTCTCCTGTTCTGAGAATATGAAGGAAAACCTTTTTTTTTTTTTTTGTTGTTGTTGTTGGTTTGAAATGGACTGTTAACTAGTGAGCCTTTTTATGTCAGTGGATCCCACTGGGTTTGTGGTTAAAGAGAGTAGAGAGAAGAATGCAGCCGTGAATGTGTCCTGTCTAGTGAAAATCTTTGCAGGACTCCTCATGGCCAATTTATGAATGGACTGCTGCTTGCCTTGCAGATGGGCAACACCTACCAAGATCCTAAGTTCCTGTATTCTTCCTGAATTTTGGCCACTCTCTGAAGGGGTTCGATGTTTTGTCTCCAAGATGTGTACCACATTCAAGCTCTGTGACATGGCCATGGACTGGATTGTGGAAGGGCATGCCAAGCATCTCAGGAAACTCAAAAATTAGCATGACTGGTCAGGATCTCTCTGGAGAATTCCTCCTTGTATAGATAGTAACCCAAGTTGCATGATCAGGAGCTGTCAGTGCCACAGTGTTCAATTAAAGAAAAGTTTTTCTCCAGGCTTCTTTCTTCCCTATTGTTCTGTTCCCCTGAATGTCAGAGAGGTGTTTGCCTTAGGGCACTCCTTTGGGACTCCTCAAGAAAAGAGTTTCAAATGGAAATGAAGAGGCCAAATGTGTGCCTTTGAAGTAAAGTGCTTTGTAAAAGCTGTGTCTGAATCAGACTCTTGGTCCTGTGTGTGGCTGTGAATTACATTCTCAGCACCCCACAGGAAACTTAAGAAAAATCCCATGTGTGCATCCCAATCTAAAAGGATGAAAAAGAAGTGTACTATTGGATGAAGTCTCTTGCCTTCCTCTGGTCAGGCTCCTGACCCCTATGAAGTCAGAACAGGGATCCTCTGGGTCAAATGAGTTGTTGCAAGCCCTACAGTAAATAGCACACAGGTGTTTGGGTTTTTTCATGAGTCCAGTACACATAAAGAATCTACCCCTGGCAGGCAGGAGGCCTCTAATTTGAGAAGCAGAGCAGTATTAACTACAGGCCCATTTTATCTATCCTGTTTGTCAGGAAGGGTGTCCAGGCCACCATGACATTTGGCATATGATGGGCATGAGAGCTTTCTTTGCACACCTACTAAGGCTGCTCACCCTATAGAAACCCCTAGCCAGAATGTTATGATGAGTGTCTGTATGGAAGAAGATGAGGGCGATGTGGAAGTGTTTTTGTTAGAATAGTGGTCTTTTGTGTGGTAGTTGGAAAAGTTGACTGGGTCCACCTCAGCTTGAACTCTGGTGTGATGCCATTAGAGACTGAGTTCTGGAACTGATCTCAGAGAACTATTGCCATGAATTGTGTTGGAATTTTAGAAGGCCAGGCATTAGAGGAGCCTTTGGGAACTGAGATCTAGGCTGAGGGTGGCTTTCTCCACAGCACTGGGAATCTCAGTCAGGATTTCACATGATTTTGTTGTTAAAGCATTCTCAGCTATAGTTGAGAGCCAAAATTCACAGGAACCTCATATTTTAGACCCCAATGGGCCTGGATTCCTGTGACTTTTTGCCACTCCTTGGGAACCTTGCCTGCATGCTATCTCCAGAGCTTTTACTGACAGGAGATTCCTCAACACTTAATGGCTCCTGAATGAATCAAAACCCACAGTGTCAACTTCTTCATTTTTGAAATATGGCTAGGCCAATACCATAAAGTTTTTGAGAATCCCATGACCAGAAATCCCTGGAGAACCTTTAGATCTCCTGTTGCTCATCATGACTGAACCAGCAAGTGCCATTTTTGACTGAGTGGAATTCATGACCATGGTGAAGAACAGAGAGGTCAGTGAGTAGGAGCCAGCAGGGAACTGGGCCTGGAGTAATGGAGTGCAGGTGTGTGATTCAACATCTGTGGTGGGCCCCTGTGGTTCTGTCATTGGCTTCCAAATGACATGTGACTGACAAGGTGCAGCCAGGAGACCCGAAAATTTAAAGGCATGTTTTTGTGGGGAGAGGATTTGGTGCGATGCTCAGAAACAAGTTGCTTCGCTCAAGTGGGAAAGATTTATGGGGTAGCAGCTCAGTTTGTGTTTTTGCCTTCAGACCCTGACTCACCCCATGTGTCAGATCTCCCTCCAGCACTGTGTTCTGGTTTTCCTTTTTGTATTTCAAAAACAAACACCAATTTTCCAGGGAAGCTGTAAGAAATGCCATTTAAACCTCGCTTTGAGCCAAAGGCTTCACAATGCACCCAGGGAGACATTCATACCCCAAAGGCCACAGTTACCTGCATAGAGAGGATTCAGGTCTGCTGCCTCCTGTTCCTATTGGAAAATATGAACCCATGTCCTTTTGTTCACATAGACTCAGACCAAGCTTTCATGATCTCACTACAAAGGAAGCTAAAACATAAAGCTATATTTCTAGTGGACGAATGTCAGAGGCAGATAGTCAAGAAGTCATTAGGCCAGCAAGGTTTTATGTTTGTGGAATGTTTACCCTGTCCTCTACATTTGGGATCTCTTCTGCCACACCCAAGTTTGTGAGCTCCTCAGAATTTCCAATTCCAGAAATGTATTCACAGAGTTTTTTCCTCTTCTACTCTCATTGTGTCTTCTTTGGGGTGATAATAATGTGCAGGCATTATGGTGGATGACAGTAGAAGAATTTTATGTGCCCCGTGTTCCCATATGTATTAGAGTCATTTTCCATTTTGCCATTTGAAATATTGAATCTCTGACACTAACCCATAACCTTCTACGCTCTGACTACTTATCCTAACATCGATAAAAATAATCCTAAAGGGATAGAAGTAGAGGCATTTGATAGGAGGCATGGTGAATACTTGGACTTGCCCTTTGCTTCATCAGAGAGATATATATAATAAAACCTGTGACACATTTTTCTCATTTTACTTCTCCAAGAATTTTCAAAATCAACAAATATGTAACTTCCTGACTCCCTGCCTCTGTTGCCTGGGTTACAATGTATACTTTTTATATACATATATATAATCCTACTGCCATCACAGGTATATTTTTGAGAGTACTCTCACTTTGGTAAATACGAATTTCATGAAGAGATCATTGCCCCCCAATACACTGAGGTAACTGAAAATTCAAGCTGTGGTGAGCTTTATACTTCAAGTTTAGACATGAAACAATGTAGAGGAAAATGAATATTTTGGGTACATATGTGAAGGATATATATCCCCTTATGAATTTTGATTGGCATACATACTATTACATTTTAATGTATTAAATGTATATATATATATATATATATATATATATATATATATATATATATATATTATGAATTTGCATACATGAACTATATGTGTCATATACTTATACTACCTTGATTTTTTGATGTCCATCTGTGTGGATTTATAATCAACTTTTCAGGAGATAGTTTTCAGAAATATTCATTTTCTTGACATATATATTCATTTTGGAATACTCAAAATGAACTTCATTTAATATTGAGTATTAACCCTAATATTTCTACAGTAAGTGACCCAGTTTGACATCAATGAAAGTATATTCATATGGGACATGATGTGTATTTTGAATTAAATTTTTATTCAAAATTGTTATATTACTATTTCTTCAGTATATATGCATCATAGGATATATCATTTCATCCACAATTCAAAAATTGATATGCATATGATTCACTTTCATTCACTTTCTGTATCAGATCCCATGTATTTCTCCATGTTGCTTTACTTGCTTTTTCATGAGATTTCTTTTATATCACATAACTTTTGAATTCCTTCATCATTTTCGAAGCAAAACTCAAACACTGTTTGTTATAATTATTAACCCTCATATTACCACTACATGTATAACTACTTGGATTGAATGTTTGTATGTGAATACCAGATTTCATGTATTGTTTAAAATATCAATTCAATCCATTATTTAAAATAGTAACCTCTAATATTTTTTATTCACCATATGATCTATTCATGCATTATCTCTATATACATCAACCCAGGGTACACCTTTTTTTTTCTCGAAATTCTAAATGATAGTGTTTCAAAACATGCTCCCAGAAATGGTGGAAGAAATACGCATGTCACCTGCTGCATTTCATTACATCATGTTCTGGACACAAGATGCAAAACTCACACCTTTCTTATTCTTCTGCCAAAGCCTCATTTTAAAGAGAGCATGAATTACTAAAATCATCTACGTCTGCATTACCTATTGTTTTCAAAATTCATTCCTATGGTGAGTATATACTTGATTCTTTCAAGGATAGTGTGTTCAACTACCCCCCTGTTGAAATTATCCCTGATCTTATCACTCATTTTATACTTTGCCTGATCTCCTAACATCCTTATTGATATCTATTTCCCCAAGTGCCTTGTTGTGACTGACTCTTCATGTGTGCTGACATTCCCATTTACACTTTAATAGAAATTCACTGGATTGCAAAAAGGGCCTTTGGTCCAAATCCTAAACTCACTCTTCTTCCTTACCCTACACTGGAATCCTGCCTACTCTATTTCACTGCAAGTTCTCTTTTACATTCAGTAGTCCCAGGTACAAGATCTTAGGCCCTTGTCTATGGATTTAGAGGATTCATCTCTGCAGAACAGAATTCAAAACAATGTATCCAAATCAAGGGCCCAACAAACTTGTGTGCTTCAGATCTATTTTCATCCTTCCATTTCCCCTTACATTCGTATAAATATCCCAGTTGCCCAATACCCGTATTCATCCAGCAGAATGACTTTTAACCCAAATTGAACATGATATGACCCTTAATCATACTCTGTTCCCTCAATCTATTTTCACATAACAGCAGGTCCTGAGTTGATCTTGCCATACAGGTATGTGGGGAATTCTACAGCTGCTGAGAAGCTCAAAGGTAGATGCAGAAATGATCCCTGGAGCAAATGTAGGCAGCTAGGTAGGACCTGTGAGGTCTAAAGTCATCTTCCATGGCCAATAACCCAGTCAGGATGAAGGGATGATGCTGAATCAGCCTCTCTCTTCTCAATGCAGGGAAGATGGACACAATCAGGTCTCTGTGGATTGCTGATCCCGGGCTCCTAGGGTATATAGACTTTTATGTCTTGTGAAAATGTCACAGGAAGGTGGGGCAGCCTCCATCTCATGGGACCCTTGGAAACAACTGTTAGGACAACGTGGTTGCCAAGGCAGTGACCTCATTAACTTCCCTGAAGGAAGTGACCTCACCTCACTTTCTTTGTGATGGAACTCTCTGAACTTGGGATCCAGGAGGCGAGGAATCCAGAGGCAGTTCCACTCCCAGTGGGCTCACTTGATTGTCTGTACCAAGGCCAGAGTCATTCTTTGTTGGTACCTAGTTATGTGTGGATAGCCAATGCCTTGAATTGTCTCAACAGGGGCCTTTCCTAAGAAAGAAGTGTTGGCTCATTGCTGGCTCCTGACAACTACACAGAGATGGCCAAGGAGACCAGATCTGAGAGAGGACAGGCCACTGCTGATGAAAAATGAGACAATGGAATCACCCTTTTGCCTATATCCTGGAACTTCAATCAAAAACAGTGAGAATTTTGAGCAAAATACCTTGAATTTTCTAGGCAACATGTGCTACAGAAATGTGATATATTATCATAAAAAACAAATTAATGACCCCAAATTAAACTATCCAGAAAAATATTGAAAGGGCATTAATTAAATCATAGTGTAAATAGGGGAAAAAAAGCCCAATCTAACAGAGCTTCCTAAAATACAAGTACATAACAGCACTTGAGATACTTTCCTTTATCCTTTTTATAATTTCTTGTATATTTTTCAAGTGTATTTTCCTCCTCATTTGATGAAAACTTCTTGAGACTCAAAGGACTATTATGTATTTTATGTTTTTTTCATTATGCCTGCTGGGATATTTACTAGAATAAAAGTTAAACCAGAATTTGACAGTTGAATTGCTGGAAAATAGGTCAGGATGTAGTGTTTTAGTCAAATTTTATACGCTTCTATTCAATTAATAGTTATGTTTTGAAACTAAATTCATAATCATTTCAGTCTCTAACCTAAAAAACAGTATGTGTGTCTTAGTATAGACACTATAATATGCTTCAAGTACACAAGTAGAATGTTCAAACAGTCTTGAAATTTTAAAAATAAAAGAGAAAAAAAGGAACATCCAAGACAGTAAAATATAGCAAAATAGAGAAATAATATGTGGGCAATTTCTCTATTCCTCAACAAAAATGAAATCCATTTTTAAAATGACAAGTTTTTTTTAGTCCCTAAAGGATTACTTTTTGATTTTAGAATAGTACACTTTTATTTAATTGTTAAACATTATGAAGGCCCACACAGAAATGCCTACTTGCTAATGCTGATATTTTAATCCAAGTTTGGTGGCATACACCCATATTCCCAGCCAATCTGGACTCTGAGGCATGAGTACTGTAAGTTCCAGTCCAGATTGGGAAATTTAGCGAAACCCTATCTCAATTTTTTTTAATTGATTTTATATTTTAAAAATACAATACAGCAGAATGCATTACAATTCTTATTTCACATAGAGAGCACAATTTTTCATAGCTTTATATATAAAGTATGTTTACGCAATTCATGCCTTTTACATGTACTTTGTCAGTTTTTTTTGCATTATTTCAATTCTTATTACACATTTATACCACAATTTTTTATATCACTGTTTCTATATAAGGTATGTTGACACCCAATTCGAGTCTTTATACATGTACTTTGGATAATGATGTCCATCACATTCCTCCATCCTTGCTAATCCCCTGCCCCCTCCTTTTCAATCCCATTCCTCTTCCCTATCTAGAATTTATCTAATCCTCCCATCCCTACTCCACTATGAGTCAATTTTTTTAAAGAGAGAGAGAGAGAGAGAGAGAGAGAGAGAGAGAGAGAGAGAGAGAATTTTTTAATATTTATTTTTAGTTTTCGGTGGGCACAACATTTTTATTTTTTATGTGGTACTGAGGATCGAACCCAGTGCCCTGCACATGCCAGGTGAGCCGCTACCACTTGGGCCACATCTCCAGCCCATGAGTCAACTTTTTTTTATGAAAAGTTTGAGGAAGTTGCTCAGTGGTAGAACACTTGGGTTAAATTAACAGTACAAAAAAACCCTGATATTTTAAAAATTAGACATAAACATATTCATATGTACACATGCACACACAAAGCTAAGAAATGTTTGTCTTTTTTCAATTTTAGGGGAGCCTATGGTCATGATGTAGGAAAACGCCCTTGGATTGTAGAAGATGAGAGCATTGTAGGCCTTATGAAGGACATTGTAGGTAAGTATGTAATTCAAAGAACCCCCCCACACACCAATTGTCATTAGTGTCATTTAGTTATAAATGTTAAGTTATAAAGTCAAAATATTATTGATTAATATGCTGAACTTCTACCCTAAACCATAGCCAAAAAGGATAACTATACCTTTAGGTTAGGTTTGTTCATTCAAAGATTGATATGATGAAAATAACCAGGTTATTTGGCACCAAAACGAAATGCACCTATTATATTTTCTTGGATATCTTTAAACTAATATACACCCACTTAAAACTTGTTCATTTTATTAACTTAAAGTTGAACACATTTTGGGCTGGGGATGTATATAGCTAAATGCCTGAGGCCCTGGGTTTCAATCCTAGTACAATTATAAAAATAAAATTCACTAAATTGTATATAATATCACTACATAATAAAATAAACACTAAGTTACACATGTTACAACTATAAACTAGAATTCATATTTTGGCTCATTTCAACTTAATTCCTGAGGATCTATTTAAATTTAAGCCAAGTGTACTTGAAAATAATACAGCTAATCTGTTTTGATGTTCACATGAATTTAAGTGAATTACATATACTATTGATGGTATGAATCATAGTTATAGATGGCAAATTGTTAACATTTTGGAAAAAGTTACTCATTTAATTGGGTTGAATATCCAGCATTGATTGAAATCTTACTTGAAATTTAGAGTACTGATCAAAAATTAATGACATTTCAGCAACGGAATTGGTGTTATTTGTAAATATTTGAATGAATTTAAGAAACTTAAAATGTTTTGCAAAGCCTCTCTGCGTTACAAGTATAAAAATATACTTATTGGTGTTACTCACATTGCTTCATCTGACTTGAATTCAGGCCGGTAATCAGATGATTAAACAAACATGAAGTTTGAATGGAATTAGAGTGGGCAAAGTAGAGTGGGAATGTAGCCCAGTGGCAAAGCATTTGCCTTCTATGTACAAGGCCCTTGTTCATTCTAACGTGTGCAAGCACACACACACACACACACACACACACACACACACACACACACACATACAATATTGTCATCAGGAGCCAGGTTTGGTGGTATGCACCTATAAAACTACCTACTTGAGAGGCTAAGGCATGAAGATCACTTGAATCTGTGAGTGAAAGAACAGCCTGGGCAACATAACTAGACCCTACTTCAAAAACAAAGAAAAATTCCAGTGGAGGATAGAACTTATATACAGAAATAATTAGGACAAATCATTAAAATCTGTGGAATATCTTATTTCTTCAGAAAAGAAATATTGCACCTTTGCTATATGTCAGGACTTGTGGTAGTCCCTGAAAGGAAATGGTGAAAAGAATACTATCTTTATTCTCATGAGACTCCCAGTAAAGGAATATAGAAAGAAACACAAAATACATACATAAGCAAGTAAAATACAGAGAAACAAAATGAATCATGAGAACCCATGCTACAAAAAGACATATAATTCTCCAGCTGATGGAGACAGAACATGTATTTAATTACTTTTTTCCCCTGAAATCTTGCAAAACTCCTAAAGGAATTAGGGGTTTACTTTTTGTAAACCCCTGGGCTGGGGTTGTGGATCAGTGGCAGAGCATTTGTCTTTGGTATGTGAGGCACTGAGTTTGATCCTCAGCACCACATAAAATTAAACAAATAAAATAAAGACATTCTGTCCATCTACAACTACAAAAATTTTTCTTTTTTTCTTTTTAAAGTAAACCCCTAAAGAACTAAATAGAAAGCAAAGAGGATGGTACCAGTGACATTTTATGAGTTAGCTAGCAAGAGATCAAGTGGTCCAAAAATAAATAAATAAAAAGTAAATAAAATTTAAGTCTCCCAATGGTGAAAAATGGAAAGTTACAATTTTACCTTTTAGATCTGTCAAAGGCTTGGGAATTACTGAAATTAAGCACCTATAGAAATGGAGGTGAAAACAGGATAAAAACAGATTTGTGGAAAGTCTGTCTAAAATATAACTAGAATACAACATACCTGTTTGAGTCACCTTTTTTGCTACTGTGACTGAAAGACCCAAACAGAACAATATTAGAGGAGGAAACGTTTATTGAGGGCTCATAGTTTCAATGTACTCAGTCCATAGGCAGCCAGCTCAATTCCTTGAGCCTTAAGGTGAGGCTGAACATCATGGCAAAAGAGTGTGGTGGAGGGAAGCAGCTCACATGATGATCAGTAAGCAGAAAGAGTTGTTCACTTGCCAAATACAAATATATAATCCGAATCCATGCCATCTCCTCCAGCCACATCTCACTTGCTTCAATTACCACTCAGTTAATCCCATCAGGTGATTAACCCTCTAACTGGGTTAAGGCTCTCACAACCCAATATTTCTCCTTTAAACCTTCTTTCATTGTCTCATACATGAGCTTTTAGGGGGAACCTCACATCCAAACCATAATAATGGTATTTCATGATTCCAGGGGAATCTTCCAGACCTTTCTCCAGGAGAAGCCTGGTTAGTCTCTGGGGAAGGGAGAAAAAGCAATATTGAAAACAAATTTTAAGGTTGCCCACTGCTGAATACCAATACTTGGGATATGGGTGTTGGTAGTGAGGAATCGGGTTTCTCCAAAGTTGGCCCTGAAGAATTTAGAGGGGCTAGCTCCTCAAACCTCTGTCTGGCCAGCTTAAGGGCACAAATGACTCATGGGAAGAAAAGGAGGTCTGGATGCTTCAGGGTATTCAGGTGTCTTATCAGGTAAGATTAGCATCTTCTCTGGAATGTGAGAGTAGTCCTCAGCCTCCTAGGGGTAGCTTCTGTTATTGGATTAAGACTTTCCCTTACAACCTCACAAACATTAATTACCAATGAATAGGCACTATCTCCAAGTACATGAATATTTTAGTCAGTTTTTTTTAAGGCTGTGACTAAAGGGACCCAATCAGAATCAGAACAACTGTAGAGGAAAGTTTATTTGGGGTCTCATGGTTTCAGAGGTCTCAATCCATAGATACCAGATGCCGCAGTCTGGCTGGGCACAATTCAGGAGCCACTTGTCAAAAGAAACTAACTTTATTTTCAGAACCACACAAGCCACACAAAAGAGATCCTCAGGAAAAACCCTCAGAGTCCAACTGCCACCACCAGCTTCCCACATGCCACTCCCCCAACCCCCAGCCTCCCCACCTCCCACAATCCTCCTGCTCTTGAGGCCGATTGGTTGGGTCATGTGGGTGGAGCCAAAAAAGTCCCCCAATGAGCAGCTCCGTCACCTGAAAGGGCAGTGAAACAGTCCAATGAGCATCACCGCAGAGGAGCCAATCAGCTAGATGTTGCTGGGGCCGCTATGAGCCAATCATCAGCTGGTAGTCTGAAAGGGCAGGGAAACAGCTCAATGAGCATCCCCAATGAGCATCACCACAGAGGAGCCAATCAGCTAGATGTTGCTGGGGCCGCTGTGAGCAAATCATCAGCTGGCAGTCTGAAGGTTTGCTGGGGCCCCTTCGGCTGTGCTCTCAACATCTCCCCCTATCTGTTTAAACAACAAGCATGTGGCTTAGGGACTGTGCCTGACTTAGGTTGTCCAATAGTACATATGGTCCTTACTCATTATCGGATGAGCTGACCTCAAGGAGTTAGCCTCCTGTCTTAGGTTGGTACCATTGTAATTGGATCTTACCCATCACTGACTACCAGTCCAGTATACAGCCACACCTGTGAAGAGGTCTTTGTACCAGTGGGGGGGTGAGTTTCTTTGCCTCACCTCTGTTGGCCCCCAAATTTTAGCTGAACGGTCATGACAAGCAGAAGGGAGGAAGATACACCAAGCCAATTGATGGCTCTTTTTGGAAAAATCGTAACACCGATGACATCATCAGCAAAAATACCCCAACACTACCACAAGTCACTGCACCAGCAGATAGTTCACAATGCATACAGGTGAGTTCACAATGCATACAAGTGATACATAGTGCAGGCAAGTTCTGCAAGCAGTTCAGTGAAGGCTATTGTAGAAACTGCAGGTTGGTTTTATCTTTGTCTTCACCAGCACTGGGATGAAGATAGGAATTCTGGCAATAATGGCTAAAGAAAACATTATGTAACATTCCAGAAGGCACTAAAAGAAAACAATTTTTTTAACAATTTACATTATCTTGAAGAGAATTATTAAATATAATGAAAAGGAAAGGTGAAAGTAAACAAACAGATCTGTTAACCTCTGTTTTTGTTCACATTTTGAAACAACCCTCAACAGCTGTTTACCCAATTTAAATTAAACCATTTAAATCACTTGAAATAAAAAAAATTTGGATCCATTTTTTCATGAGTGCTCATCATATATGATATATGGACATACGTACATTCAAACATATAACACAAAACACAAGTGTGCACACATAATATAATATACAACACATAACATAATAGTAAAGGCCTTATAACTTTTTACAGGTGAAATCTCCATTGCAATGTTTAAAAACTCTATAGTCAAAAAATAGAACTGATCAGCAAAACATTAACCTAGGTCTGTATGAGCTCAAAAAACAAAATAGAACTTCATGATATGGGAAAGGGCAATAATAAAATAGATATTGAGAAAAGAATTCTGGTTCTGTCACAGATGTAAGAATAACCAAACTGGAGTTCTGGATATTAGCTGTTATGGATTTGAGCCAAATCATCTTCTTTTTGGTCTTTAGAAATCGCTTTAGTTAATCTCTCTGGAATCCAAATCAGCTGCTGTTTTCCCTGTGAAAAAACACAAACAGAGCCCCGACTGCAGACAATCACTGGGTCAGGACCTTTCCATTGTCCTGTTAGAATATCTTTCCAAAGTACTTTAGGCTTATGTACATTTTTTGGAAACATATGGCTTTTAGCAGCACTAAGCCTTGATGGATCCAAATTTTAAAAGTTTAGAGTAAAAAGGGTTATTTTAAGTTTATCTTTGGGGAATATATACCCCTTCCCAATTCCTTCTTTTTGCTTTAATAAGTACATTTTAATAGTTTGATGAGCTCTTTCAACTATGCCTTGTCCCTGTGGATTATATGGGATTTCTGTGATGAGCAAAATTGTTTAAAAGAGGTAGAAGTATAACCAGGGGCATTATCTGTTTTTAACTCTTTTGGAACGCCCACAGTGGCAAAATTTTGTAAGCAATGAGCTTACAAAAATGAGCTATAACAATGAGCTATAACAACTTTAGTTTTTTCTTTGGCATGAAGGGAGCCCATCAAAAATCCAGAAGAAGTATCAACTGTAACATGCAAATATTTTAATTTTCCAAATTCTGGCAAGTGTGTGACGTCCATCTGCCAAATATGGTTAGGTATCAATCCTCTAGGATTGACTCCAAGATTAACTTGTGGTAAAAAGGTCACACGGTATTCTACTCCTTTGATACCTAGTTTTGTTAAACCCTCCTCCTATGGGGCAATTTCTTTTAAAATGTCCTGTTTGTTCACAATTGTAGCATGTTCTTGGCCTGGCATCTAAAGCCTGTTTTACTGCAGCTGCCACAATTTGCCCTTGTTCATTAATGTCTCTGGCATCTAAAGCCTGTTTTACTGCAGTTGCCACGGCTTGCTCTTGTTCATTAATGTCTCTACATAATTTAATATATGTGTTTAAATCTTCATGTTTCCATGGTCTAATGATGTCTCTGCACCAATAATTCGCTTGGTCATAAGCCAGTTGTTTTATTAATGGCATTGCTTGTTCTGTATTCCCAAAAACTCTGGTAGCTGTTTGAATAAGCCTATCTACAAATTCAGCGTAAGATTCATTAGCTCCTTGTATTATCTTAGATAATTGACCTTGTAAACCTCCATGTCCTTGTAAAGTCTTCCATGCCTTAACTGCATCTACAGCAATTTGTAAATATACACCAGGATCATATGCAATTTGTTACTGCTGATCCTCATAAGGTTTCTTTCCTAACAACGTATCTAGATTTCTCTGAGGATAACCGGCTGCTGCATTTCGCCTAGCCGTCTCCATGCAAAATTCCTCATTGGCAACCTTCCATAACAGGTATTGTCCTCCATTTAGCACAGCTTTACACATATTAGCCCAATCTGCTGGTGTCATGTTCAAGTTGGTAATGGATTCGACCATGTTTACAGTGAAGGGTGCTTGAGGACCATAGGTTGTTACAGCCTCTTTTAGCTGCTTCACTATTTTGAAATCTAGAGCACGGTGAATTCTTTGCCCTCCTGCCTGTTCAAATACAGGGCATGGTAATCTTTGAGGTCCTTTCTCAGGATCCCATCTATCAACTGCGGGGGTTGGGGGCTTCCCAGCATATGGAGGTGGTGCTGTTGGTTGGACACTTACACTCTCTGGTGATAGAAAGGTGTTAATAGCAGTCTCCTGTTGTAACTTTTCCCCTGATGGCTTTTTTTGCTCTAAACTTTCTTCCTCTGTCTGACTAGCTCGAGAGACATTCTCTTTTACTTGAATCAATATGTCTTCTCCTTCCTCTACCTTTGTCTGAATTGAAGGCTTTGGACTAAGCAAACCAGATACGAATGTCCACAATGGCAATGTGCCAACTGGCAATGTTCCTGGGCTGTTCTTTTTTATTCTTTTTAAATCTTCACCATGATGGTTCCTTTGTGATATACTTAACAACTCCTCCTTAAAAAGCCATGGGCTACATTTTTGTATTGTATCAACATATGCCCTGACTGCTCTTGATTTTACTGGGATGCCTCTTTCCTCTAACAATTTACTTAACACTCTTTCGGTTTGTTTTTTACTAATTTCAGATCCTGTGTTTCTACTATAATACAACCCAACAAGATGATGCCAAACAAAACCGAGACAGAATGAAACAAAAAGGGAACAACAAAAATTCATTATAGCCTTTCCATCCTCCTGACATGTGCATCCGTCCTTTCTCCCTATCTGTTCCTCAGACGCAAATAGTTTTTTCTCAGATGTGAGTGGCTTTTCTTCCGTCTCACTCATCTCCAGGGACAGGCAACTTAAAACAAAAATGAAGCAAAACAAAAGAGGAATCTTAAAATGGCTACCCATCCTCTCACCCTGCCCTCAGGGGGGAGCAGTTTACTTACCCTCAGTCGCTGCCCGTGCAAGCCACCAAATGCTGCAGTCTGGGTGGGCACAATTCAGGAGCCACTTATCAAAAGAAACTAGCTTTATTTTTAGAACCACACACACCAAACAAAACAGTTCCTCAGGAAAAACCCTCAGAGCCCAACTGCCACCACCGGCTTCCCACATGCCACTCCCCCAACCCCCAGCCTCCCCACCTCCCACAATCCTCCTGCTCTTGAGGCCAATTGGTTGGGTCACATGGGTGGAGCCAAAAAAGTCCCCCAATGAGCAGCTCCGTGACCTGAAAGGGCAGGGAAAGAGTCCAATGAGCATCACCGCCAAGGAGCCAATCAGCTCGATGTTTCTGGGGCCGCTGTGAGCCAATCATCAGCTGGTAGTCTGAAAGGGCAGGGAAATAGCTCAATGAGCATCTCCAATGAGCATCACCATAGAGGAGCCAATCAGCTAGATGTTGCTGGGGCTGCTGTGAGCCAATCATCAGCTGGCAGTCTGAAAGTTTGCTGGGGCCCCTTTGGCTGTGGATCTCATCAACCAGAGGTCATTCTGTGGGGCTCAAGGTGATGCTGAACATCATGGAAGAAGAGTGTGGTAGAGGGAAGTAGAGAGAGAAAGAGACTCCACTATCCAGATACAAAATAGCCACACCCCCTAAGAACCACTTCCTCCAGTCACACACCACCTGCCTCCTGTCATCACTCAGTTAACCTAATCAGTGTATTAATCCCTGATATGATTAAGGATATAACCCAATCATTTCTCCTAACCTTTAATTGTCTCACACATGAATGACCTTTTGGGGGATACCTCACATCCAAACCATAGCAGTGCACTTTAGGGACTAGGATTTCAACATATGAATTTGGAGAGAAGCAATTCGGTCCATAACATGTATACAGTAAAAGAAAAAGGATAAATAAAAAGGTTCTAATGTAGCTTCCAGAATTCATATTGGAGATTAGGCAAAGCTACTGGATTATCTGACATGAGGAGGTTTCCCAGCACAATGACTCAACAGGACTGCTTACAGCAAACCCCATTGTACTAGTCAACTTTTTGTCTCTATTGTATTCAACAAGAACAACTTAGAGGAGGAAAAGTTTGTTAGCTCATGGTTTCAGATTTAGTCCATAGTGAGCCAACTCTATTGCTCTGGACCCAAGGTGAGTCAGAACATCATGGTAGAAGGGCATAGTCGAAAAGCACTGCCCCATTGATGGTAGCCAAGAAACAGAAAAAGAATAAGAGGCTGCAGGGCAGATAAACCATTTCAGGACATACCCCCAATGATCCACTTCCTCCAGTCATGCCATACCTACCTTCAATTACCACCCAGTATGTGCATTCAAACTAGGATGGATTCATTAGGTTACAGCTCTCATAATCTAATCATTTCACCTCTGAATATTCTTTCATTAACACAGAAGCTTTGGAGGGATAACTTATATGCAAATAACAATAGCTACCATGTTTGCTAAGGCATTCATGTTTATATGCTCAAATTAAAAAACCTCTAAGAACAATCTGGTTTGGGATTGTTGACCTTATGAACATGAAAGCTTTTCAAAAATTAGAAGTAAAAAACCTTAACTGAAGAGTTTCAAGGAAAAGCTCACTCTTTTGCCAGTCAGTAATTATTGAGTAAACACTATACAAATTTCAATTTTTTAATGTGGTTACATTATAGAATCAAAATATTAATGTAACAGATTATGATAGCAGCAAAAAAGTAATTATATATACATTTCTATAGGCTAAAAACATAGCCAATATTGAACAGAACATTCAGAAGTTTGGACATGAAGTATTTAGGGGATTATGCATGAAGGTATGCTCAGTATATAGGACCTGAGTCAAAGATTTTCAGAGGGGTGAATCTGTGCTGGCATGATTTCTTGATCTAGAGCCCATGGCAAGAATTGTTGGGAATTTAAAGCCAAAAGCCAAAACCAAGTATATTCTTCCATACTAGTAGGTCATAGAACACTTGATCCAGCAGTCAGAATTACTTAGAGTATATATTTTTATGGACAATCTGAATAAACCAGGATTTTCTTAAGGGTGGGTCAAATTGTGAAAGACTTCATGTGCATTCATTTTTTTGAAAGCCAGTTATATTCATAAAAATGTCTAATATATAAACAAATAAACAAAAAACTGGAAAAAATTCTTGGAAAATTTGACCATGAATGTATGCTTTCCTTACAGATGGATTTTTCTTCTGTTTACTGGATTTTCATTGAGAACATAAACTGCTTTCTAATCCTGTTATTTTGTGCTTAATACTTATCCCCTAAAGAGGAGTTAAGATGTTTATACACAGGAAAGGGAAGTGCTAAGGCGATATTCTGTAGTGAGATTTATTTATGAAGCAAGTAAACCCTATAAAAAGTTTTTCATTGACCATTTAAAAGTTTATAGCTCTGTTGCAACTAATTAAATGTGCAAGTGTTTTGTTGCCCAAAAAGTACATATATGTCACATAAAGATCCCCAAAATTTTAAACCAGCCACCACTTATTGTTACTAAGTAAAAAAGAAAAAGGGACTATAAATATTGTTTATTTTAAAAAGTAAAAAGACTAAATTTATTTTTTCCAAAAGTATGTAAAGAAAATTAAATTAAACTGAGATTTTCATCTATCTTCCTCATAAAGTCAGACAATACACATTCTGGGTTTTTTTCAACATTAGCAACCAATTTTGACACTTAAACTCTATGTCCAAAAATTCAGTTTAATTATGACACTGACTTCCCAGATTTTGGTACACATCACATAGATCAAGGGCTCATCTCCTCTAGGCTGCCCTCAATTGTGAGGACAGTCACAATTGAGGAATCATCCATTCTTCTGATTGACCATCTACATACTGAGGGATTGCAATGCCGCCTCTTTGGGCTTGATAATTTGCTAGAGCAGCTCACAAAACTCAGGGAAATACTTTATTCACTTTGATAAACTTATTATAATGACTACAACTTGGCAACAACCAGTGGAAGAAATGTAGAACACAAGGTCATTTGGGAGAGGTGGGAGGTATGGAGCACACATGCCTTCTCTAAGCCTGTCACCTCTCAGCACTTAGAGCTGTTCTACAACTCAGAACCTCTCTGAATCTCATTGATGAGTTTTTATAGAGCTCAATCTCCAGACACCCTCCCATCCCAGGAGGAGGTTGGTAGATGAGGCTGAATGTTCCAACCATCTAATTATTTAGTCTTTCTGGCAACCAGTCCCGCACCTGAATTAATCTAGAAACTTCATTGGAGTCATCACAACAGCATAAATCTAAACGTTTTCTAAAGGGGCTCTATTCATTTGGGGAATATCCATGCATTTCAGGATTGGTAACAAAGGCCAATTATTTATTATACCACATGTGACTACATTATAGAATCCTCATATCGGCATTCAGGTATGTTCTTCAACTCAGAAGCTCTCTGAATCTTTTAGGTTCAGTGATTTTGTGTTTTGGTTTTGGATATTGTATCAATGAAATTAAAGATTATTTGGCTCCAAAATATAGTAAAGGACATAAAAGAAATAATTGTTTCTTGAAATGTACAATATCTGCCTTGTATACATAAAACTTAATGAAACATATTTTAAATATCTACATATGTCACTTCCAAAACCTCAAATGTTATATGACAAATGCATTCTTATGTTTTATATAAAATATTTTCAGTGAATACAGGTTCTTTTTGGTTAATGATTTTGTTGTTAAATACCTATTTTCTTCTCTATAGCTTACAATTTATCAGGGAAAATATCACTGTTGTTTTGTTGTTATTGTATAAAAGTGAATTTAAGCAATATTTTAAAACTTGACTTTTTAAAATATCAGTAATTATTTATCTCCCAAATTTCTTTACTTCTAAAATTGTATATATTAAAGAAATATTCTTTAAGTCAATTAAAAAAGTAATTTGCTGCTTTCTTTAGTAAGAACATATTCTCTTCGAAAGTGTTTGTCTGTGTATATGTGCGTGTATGTATGTGAACAAAATTACAATTTAAAGATCTTAATATACATTTTTAGAAATTCCTTTAAATTCTTTAAATTTCAGTTTTTTAATTCTAGATTTGAGTAATACTTTCATAAAATAATACAACTGTTACAGTGAGTTAAGCAGAAGAATTGGCTTTTACAGATAGAAGTTTGAAGAAAGCAGGAGTAAGAAACAGAAAATTAATTGTTCCTGTCAAAGTTACTTTCCTTGAAAGGCAGGGACTATAGACAGACTGATTGGTTAATGCCAGCTTACTTTAGAGTAGCTAACTTTTTTCTTGTGAAAGGATAAAGACAAAGGGCACTTCATTGTCATGCCAATCGAAAGTAGCCAGTTTGGTATTTTGGGCTCTCTATTTTATCCTGATTTCTCAGATCAGATAAGCTGCTTATTTTCACTTGGTGTCTTGGAACATTAGCATAAGTGACTCCATTTTTATTTTTAGCTTGATATTTTGGGGTTCAGAACAGAAGCTTTGCCCAAAACAATAGCTTCCTGTAAGTTTATTTAACAGTGTATTCCTTTTTTGTTGTTGAGAATTCATGCAGTCTCCTCTCTTGCCTTAGTTTGTAAGAATAGGAAGTTCTCAGAAAAATTTGATCAAGTTTGAAGTAAGAAAAACATTTAGTAGCTTTCAATTTCTTATCTACACATATCATACTTCATTTGTTTAGTTTTTTTTTGTTTTTTTTTTTTTTTTGGTTTAAACCCAGGGATGGTCTATCACCAAGCTAAAACACAGCCATTTTTATTTTTGAGATAGGGCCATGTTAAATTACCCAGGCTGATCTCAAACTTGCAATCTTCCTGCTTCAGCTTCTTGAGTCACAGGGATTATAAGTGTGCGCCATTACACTGGCTTCTCTCTCTCTCTCTCTCTCTCTCTCTCTCTCTCTCTCTCTCTTTATTAATGTGGTGCTAAGGATAGAAATCAGGGCCATGGCATGGTAAGAACTCTATGACTAAGTACCACTCCAGTCCCAAATTACTATTTGTTCTCACTCTGCCTTGCATTGTGTAATGCAAGAAACTTCTTTGGAAATTTCTTTGGAAATAAATGTAAAAATTTAAGTTATAAAATAAAATAATATTGCAATAATAAACAATAGCAAAAGTCAAATGTATTTTTTTCTACTTGCTAGGTAATCTAACTCTGTCATGGACAGATACATTGTATAATTTGGGTAATGATTGAATATTTCAGGTTCTTAAAACCATAGTCTTTTTGTTTTTTTTACCAAAAATTTCTCAAAAAGAAGGAGCAAGAGAATAATAAAAATTATTATGTGTACAAATTAATAGAGTATTGAGAAGAAAAAGAAAGTGAACAACCATATTTATTCATAGACATAGAAAAGAATTTTGATTTTTGGATGTGAAAAAAAACTATTAATAAAACATTTTACATAGAGCCAACAATTCCACAAAAATATTGAATAACTTTTCATTATAATTAATGTCATATTATCAAGATGCTAAAAATAGATTGGCTGAAGAATATTATTAGTATTATTATTAAGCCTACTTCTCCCTGGGTACATTAAAAAATCACAAAGAGCTAGATACATGCATTTGAACTTATAAAAATGTTGTAATGTGACCATAAATTTTTTTATGTAACTTATTGTTGACCCTCAGAAATTCAGTAATCCCTGGAAGCTCTACCCTAGCAGTTATAGATCCTCTGCCATACATTAGTAATCTCTACAGGCCACAGAAATTTGCTACTTGAAAAACAAAGTTTAAAATTATTTGATTTAGCCTAATTATAAATGTGACAAATTCAAAATAACACTTGCATCTGCTTAATAAAATATGCAGAATATGGTATGGTGGTTATGAGACCACAAATAAACCCTCTTATCAAACAATAAGCAGCTTGGAGCTTTGTTATCTCACTTTGCAAAAGATTTGAAATTATACTACTATTAGAAATACACACAGGAAGTTTATTATGAGTTTGGATCTCCTATATTTGACTTATAGGGTGTATCTTGTAAGCAATGTTTCCAAATGTAATTCTGAGTCAAAAAAAAATTTTCTACAGGACTTTGGGAAAGTTAGTTTTTCTCTTTGGATGTCAGTTTTCTCATCAATGAAAATAGAAATATCAAAGTATATATCTCATCAGTTTGCCTTGAGGATAGTGTGAGATAATACTATTGACAAAAAATAATGACTGTGCTTTAATGGATACAAGAAAATATTTTAGCTTGAGGCAAATATGAGTGACCATATCACAGGAACATTGATTCAAGTGACACTGATTGGCATGTTTTCGTATACATGGAAGAGGACAGATAAGCTTTTATAGTCACAGAGAAAAAAAAGTCTTAAATAAATATATTTACCAATTTTATTGGTGGAACCGACTGTCTAGGAGGAAGACTACAGCAAGGTGGGGAAATCACAGGTATAGGTTTTATAGCATACTTAACTTTAAGGTTAGTGGAAGCTACAGGTCTGCTAAGCTTAGCAATATATTCTGAGAAGCTCATCTGATAGTTATGAAAATGTCAGGTCAGATACCAAACTTAAGGCACATGGCTATTTAAGTGGCTATGACAGCACAAGATAATTTTGTTTCAGAAGTAGCAGTAAGAATTCATACCATAATATAAAGTATCAGCTATAATAAAGCTGTCAGGATTTTGGTTTTTGACCACACTTCAAAGAAATTTTCTTACTGTAGGAAAGACATATGCCACTCCAAGCAATGTGAGCTTATTGTGTCCATCTAGTATGCCTTGTGGGGCAGGATTTTATTTAGTGCTGGGGATGTAAAAGGAGACTATTCTCATTGCCTTGGTTTCAGACATTATTCACCTTGCGGTGACCAGGGAAGCACCTTTTAATTCCTACCACTTGTTCACCACCTTGTAGTATCAAAGGGAAAAATCAGTGTGGAAATAGGAGAGAAAGGTTTCCTTGATGAGGTGAAGATGGTCCCTTCCTTAAATGGTTATGCTAAAACATAAATTCCTAAATTGACTACATATTTCCAATGGCCTCTCCTTGACGAACCTTATCCTGGAATCTATCTAATTGATTTATTATTCTATTTACTGTCTATTGTTTTAAAATGGAACTCTATCAAAAATATGTCTTTGGATATAAAATGTGAATTATGTTTCCTTAACATCTAGTGCAGCCTTATAGACATTAAGGTACATTGCCTATTTTTCTTAGAGTTGGTGAGAAAAACATCATTCCTATTACACAAGTCTAATTACCTTTAAGAGACACCATAAGAACTCAGAATAATGATGGCATCATTACTGTTCTTAAGTGACCATTGTATTCTCTGTCTTTGGGTCTCTTTCTAGTGCCAAAGCCCTCACTCAAAGTAATTAGATCAGACTATGATTGTGTAGTGGATATGATATCTTTGCATGCTTTCTCATAGGAAAATATATGTCTATTATGACTGTTAACTATAGTGCACATATCATAATTTTAAGGCATGTAATTATGTCAGTTTTAAAGTTCTAGTGTATATGAATAGATCCCAAAACCATTTATGCTATTGTATTTTGCTATGTAGCTCTTTTTTTTCAAGCAAAATAAAATGGTTCATTATTTCTTTTTGCTACTTACAACTTCAAAAAGGAATAGAATTTTTAGCTAGTTATGTGTTTGTGACTCTAGATATCATTTGATAAAATGAGTCAAGTGGGAAACTTCCATTTCTTTATGATGATACATCAAATGTGTCCTTATCTCTAAAATCAGTAAGAGGGAGGAAGTACAGAAATCCTCCTACCTTGTTTAACTTTCATGCATCTTTAGAACTTATAATAAAGGAACTAGATTTTGATATGTTTATTTTGCAGGAGCCAAGGAGAAATAAATAGCCCTAATGAATGCTTTGACCGTTAATTTACATCTCCTACTTGTAAGTTTCTTTTCCCACCAATGGTTAGAATACACTCATTTATGGGATCTGATGTATTTCTATCTTTAATTCATGAGATTCTGATGGTTTGCTTATTTAAAAATAAGTTGTGAGGTTATGTTCATTTTTACCAGGAAATGATGGCCCATGACATAATGGTTTCTACATAATCATGGAAAAGTTGACTCTTACAAGAAATTCAGAATAATGAAGAGTTCTTAGCTCAGAACTAAAAAAATAAGAGTCATAGTGGATAAAAAGAAACACTGCTTGCAAGAACACAAAGCAAAGATGTATAGTTACCAGCAAAGCACTGAGTTTTTCAGAAAGACATTATCTAGTACACAGATCTTTAGCAGAGAGAGATTATGGATCAGTATACATTTTTATAGTCATGGTTGAGGAGAAGCTTAAAAATACCTGAAACACAGAAAGTAAACTGTTGAAAAGAAATATAGTACCTTAAATGAGCTACTGTATTTAAAGTACTTCTTACATGTTAAATATTTAATAAATAATTTTATCTCAAAATGTCAGATGTATTCAGAATTTGGTATGTAGTGTCTATTGTAATTGATGCTTTGAAAAAAATTGACTTCACTTTCTTTAGTATTATTTGAAAACATATCTGTAAATCCAGGCATAACTCACTTTGACTCCCAGGTATGTTATTTAATGTCCATTTGAGATTGGACAAAGGTTTCATCATCTGTAAGTTAAAGTTTTTCTTTCTAAAAATGACAATAATACCTACCTCATAGATCTGCACAAGGTTTGAATGTGATATGTAAAAACTTATTAAGCAGTTGGGCCAATAATTAACAGCCAAAATATGGCAGCTGTCAATCTCGTTATTATTGTCAAACTCATTATCTAAGAAATATGTGGAGAAATGAAGGGGCCCCCTGGCCAAATGAGTACTTTGTGCTACTGCCTCTAAAAAAGACAGCTGCTTCATGTTAAAGCTGAAGTAGTTTTAGTTGGACCTAAAATAAATGCCATAAAATAACATTGGAAAGGTGATGTATTAGAAACAAAATTGGTAGTGCAAGATAAGTCATTGTAAATAAAACACACAGAGAACATGATGTTTCAGTCTGATACTAGAGAATTTACTAATAAATACTTTGGGAAGATAATTTTTCAACTAACATTTAAGTATACTTTGGGAATTTGTTTGTATCTGATTTACATTTCCCCCTGAGTTTGCTATTCCATTGATAAACATAATGAGCTGATATCTTCTTCCTTTCATCATTCATTGGAAACAGGGCTAATTGAAAAGCTAACTCTGACAGATATCTTAGATGTTTAATTAATTAATGCCTTTAAATTTTGAAGATTCTAAAATGAAAGTGTGGAATCAACTGAACAAATGCAGAAATTGTATATTAATGCTTTCTCAATAAATCCATTTCATTGCAGTTATCATTTTTTAAGCCTACACCAAAATGGCATAAAATTCTTCTAGAAGCCAAAGCCTTCCCTTCTGATCATGTAAGAATTTCTTCAAATTACATTTGTGCTCTTTCTACTCTTCCTAGAGGGACATGATTTGCCTGACTTGAATGTTTATTCACTAGTCTTTTCTGAATAACCTTACCCTAAAAAGATCTGTCAAATGCTTTTGATTTAAGAATTGTTTATAGATTGTAGATTTATTTGTTTTGTTCAAGTAAAACATGAGTTAAGGGAGGGAAGGATTGAATAGGAACATTGATTTATTAGTTTTTTAAAAAGACACTGAAGAAACCGCTGGTCTAAATGAAGTGTGGTTATAAATTTTTTATTAATTCTTGTTGCCTTTTTATCTTATGAGATCAAATCAATACAAACACCACTGCTGAACCCTTTGGCCATATAAAATTGCAATTTAAACCTGCATTTGCCCCTTCCTTTTCATAGCATAATAGCATAATTTTTCATGCCTTATTATTTTAAAAAACTACTAAAGATTTAAAATATTTCTCATGGTTCACTAAAATGTCATGTAGTATATCTTATCAGCAACTTGGTTGATAAAATTTGATTGTTCCAGACATGTCCACAGAAAAAGGTACATAGCATATTTAACTTTTAGTATTAGAGAAACTTGATTTCTGCATTATATTATGACTGTTAACTATAGTGCACATATCATAATTTTAAGGCATGTAATTATGTCAGAATTATAACCATTTCTTTACTGAAAGAATCAAACTCTAATATCTTGAGAAAAATCATGCTCCCTGCCATTGTTTGTTCCGAGTCATATCTTATATTCTCGGTAAAGTCAATTCCTATTGTTCTTTCCTTTCACTAACTTACTCATGCTAGGGTAAGCCATTTTTATATCCTCGATTCAACTGTAGCAAGTGCATACTGCTCACATTGGTTTTCTACAGATTCTGATTGTGATTTAGATTAGGAGACATTTGATAGCAAAATCTCTCCTAACTCCAGAAGTCTAAATCACCCCTACATTTCCATTGGGCTGTAATTTGTAGTATCTCAGAATGTTCGGATTCCTACTTAAATCAGATTAAGCAGTTTTTTTCTGAAGTATTAGTTATTCACTTTTAACCTTGACTTTGGATTTCATATAATGCTGTTTTCATTGATATTTTATTATTTGTTTTCCAAGTTGTTATGTAAATGTCCTTCTATGCTTCGGGCTTGATTTAATAAATAACTTCTTTTTCCAGTATGCAAGAGAGTCACAGCTTCAACTTCACGGACTTCATGTTAAAAGAAGTATGCGGATAATAAAGTCATGAGAGGTATATGAGAAAGTAATAAATATTCATCATGCTTCAATTCACTATTGATTTTTTTTTTATTCATTTTCCTCAAAAGTTTATTATCTTCATTACTGTAATGGAACTTTCAAGAAAGTACAAAAGACTCATACTTCTCTTACTGTCAGCTCATTTTGTTTTAAATAGTGAATAACTCAGAATTGTATTTATTTTTATATTTCACGGGCTACCCATTTGGTAAGCAAACAATCTTCTATTTATGTTACTGGAGTCTACAGAGTGTACAAGGAAATGGGATGAAGATGGTAAATTGGGTGTACCTTTTTTAATTTTAAATTTTATTGCCCTTGAGGGCCATTAATATCAGTTAAAAGACCAGTGGTATTTGTTGAATTTAAATAGTGATTATCTTTCCTGGCCCTTAATAATCTAAGTATCAAATATTGTCCGTTGTCTTTAGACAAAGGAGAAAGGATGAGGTATACTTGGAAAATCTTGGATTTTACAGCCTGACTGACATACCCAGTAGAATCCCACCTCTCCAACATAGTAGGTGTGTGACTTTACTAAAGTTATTTATCTGAGACTCATTTATATTCAAACAGGTAACAAAAGATACATTTGATACAACTTAACCATATCTTCAAGGTCAAAACTCTCTCGTGTATTTCACCTTAAGAGAAGTGTAAGGCCAAGTTGTACACATTTGACATATAAACCCCTGCAGCTTCTATAATTTGGCGCCAAGAAAGTCACACAGAATGATTAATAGATTTCACATATGATGCTCCCAGGCTATTAAGCCAATGTTTGAACAATTACTTCTTTCAGCCCAGAATTACTGTGAAGAAATTAAAGACCTGCTCTCTTCTCTTCTACTTGCCAACATGCAGTAAATTAATGGAATGAAAAGTTCTTGCACCACTGAGAGGATATCTGTTTCACACATCCTACATGAATTGCATATTTCTTGCATAAATGATAGAGTTACTATCAGAGGCTTTAGTTGGAAGTGCCCAGCAGTTTGAAGTCTTATGAGTTAATTGTAATCTTGAGACTCATCTTTTAGCATTACTAGATGATAACAAGTTAGCATGAATGAGGGACATGTCTTATCATGGAAAACAGTTTTTCTTATTTGCTTATTGCTGCTTCTTTAAAGAAATAACTCATGAACTAATTTATATAGTACTTTCAATTACTCTTTCTTCTTAAAATTGTGGTGGTTAAACCTTATTTGATTTTTTAAAGAATAAAGAGTTTCGGGACTGGGGTTGTAACTCAGAGGAACAGCACTTGCCTTGCATTAGTGAAGCACTGGGTTTGATCCTCAGCACCACATAAATATAAAATAAAGATATTGTGTTCACCTATAACTAAAAAATAAATATTAAAAAAGAATAAAGAGTTTGAATTACCAAATTTTTATTTTTATAACTTAGATTTTTTTCTAGTAACTACTGAAATGCTTTATAGCATATAAATACATTTCATTTAATTACGAGATTTCAATATCTATCATACTCCCATTTTATAGAGATTCCAGTCTTCTTGTAGTAGAGAGTATATTACACACACACACACACACACACACACACACACACACACACACACACAGTTAACAGGTAAGACATTTGACAAATAGCAATAATTATAAAAACTTAAAAGTAAATGGAAGGAGCCAGCACAGTGGCACATGCCTATAAAATCCCAGGAGCTCAGTAAACTGTGGCAGAAAGATCATGAGTTCAAAGCCAGCCTCAGCAACTTAGCAGGACTCTGTCTCAAAATAAAGTACAAATATGGCTGGGGATGTGGCTCGATGGTTAAGTGCCTCTGGGTTTAATCCTTGGTATGATCAATCAATAAAAATAAAATAAAATAAAATAAATTTTATTAATGAGTTTTCCTCCAATATTAATGTAATTAGTCTACATTGACTTTAAAAGAAGTCAGATTTAGCACTGCACAAAACTGATAAAAACTTGGTGTATATCTCAATTGTTAGGCTACAAGTATTGAACTGATTTCATTCAGCTCAAGTTGTTTACAAGTCTAAATATAGACTCATTCATATTTTTTACTAAGTAATCATCATTAGTTATAAAGTGATATACTAATTATTTGTAAATTATTTTTCTTTATGTTTGGATCAGTATCTTTCAATATGGAGAATATTTTACTCTTAAGTTAGAAATATTAGGTACTATTCAGATGAAAGACATGCAAGTGATGCTTTTGGGGAAAATAGTATATTGACAAATGCAATATTAATTTCCAACAGATTTCTCTTGCTATATGATATTCGATGGGATTGCACTTTGGGGTGTTTTATTGGATGGGTGTGATGAGAAAATAACCAATAGGTATACAAATAGTAAAGATTAACCTAAAACTTGAAGAACAAATAAGCAAGTATACTTTTGTAATGACTTGTACTTTAAAAAAATACTTCTATTTTATTATAATTTCTTTTTAAATTGTCATTTCTTATAGAAAAAAGTTCAAATTCTGCTCATTATTAAGGTTTTGAAGAGCATTAATGCAGTGGAAAATTTTCACCTTTAGTTTTCCTTATGGTGAGACAGTTCATGCTGAAATTATAAATATGTGATAAGAGTATTATTGTCAATATTATGTAACTTATACCTAACTTGACTTAGGGAGAAGAAATATTAAGGATGGAGGATATTCTTGAAGTAATTGAGAAGGAAGAAGACTCTATTGCAGTGATCTTGTTCAGCGGGCTGCATTTTTACACTGGACAGCTCTTCGATATGCCTGCCATTACAAAAGCTGGACAAGCAAAGGTATGCACATTATTTTCTCCTTCCAGCTCACCCAGCCATTGCTTCACCTGCACTTCTAGTGAAGTACCTTGGTTTATGGCACTGTGAATTTATTATAAGGAGTTTTTTTCTTTAAAAAAGAGGAAGGCTGGTATAAATTTTAAAAAATGCACTCTGTTCTTTTTTTGCTTTCGATGTCTCTATTTAAAAAGCCAAGTTTTGCATGTCTGTGGTCTGCTTCACTTAGGAACAGCTGCTGTCTGAAGTCTGCTTCTAGTGAGCAGCACAGGGAAGCTCCCCACAGGTGATGTCACTGGTATTCATCTGCTCAGATAGCAGGAAGCAGAGCAAACACCCAGCCTTGTAACTCCATGTGAGGACTGATAGATCTTTGCCTTGATACTTTGCCATTCTGTAATTCATCCTAAATATAAATTGGTTCTCATTTAACCCTAGATACATAAAGATGGAGAAATGTAGGATCAAACTTTATCAAGAAATTGAGTATTCACTCAAGGTACTTAGGAAGGCCATTTAATTTCTACCAATCTCAAGAATTTTTTTTTCCTTATACATTACTACATTAAATTTAAATTTTTGACCACTTCTAAATTGTGTCTTTTTTGTAAATAAGTGTTTACCCAGAGTGCTTCTGGTGTTTATCTCCCTAACAAAATAAATAAATAAATAAATAAAGGGAGTAAAATTCAATGCTCATAATTTACATTTAAAATTCTAAAGTAAGAATTCTATTTGATTCACCATGTATTTAAAAATATGACAATGGAATTTTATTCTGGACATTAATAAGTTATGGAATTCATACATATGTTAAGTCTAGTTAATATTATCAGTTATTGAAGCTAATGAGTGGAACTAATGAAAAGAAATTTAGCACTGTTATCAGCAGCAGTCTCTAGGAATCCCCAACCAGGACTTCCAACTGGTTTGATGGATAACTGTGAAAGTGGTGCAGTACAAAAGATATAAAGATAATGTATTCTTAGTTTAGACATTAAATGTTAAGCACCAAAATAAAGGGAGGCCAATAAAAAACATCATATTTTAAAATGTTATGCAAATAATCACCAGTCCTTGATTCTTAGTATATATACATCCACGTGTTATTAAACTTCCTAAATATGAGACAGAAAGAGAAGAAAGGCAATGGATTTTTGCACCATCACACTGTCTAATGTTCAAATCCTGGCTAGGTCATTTAATTATTATATGATAAAGTCAAGTTTCTTGACTTTTCTGAGTCTCTATTTTTAAAAATACTAATCTGAGATAGCATCTACTTCAAATTCAGTATGCAAATATAGAGTACAAAACACCTCTTTTCTATACCAACTAAACGTATATACACCTCATTGTTCTTTGCCTTCCTATCCCTAATGATTTAACTACTACTCATCAACTCAACTACTACTACTACTGCAAGAAAGCTCTAGTCTACCCTTAGAGCAGAAAACTGTCACCCATGCTCATGTACCTGCTACACCTGGATGTCCTATCCTATATGCACCTTGAGATCAGCTTGGTTCAAATAGATTTGTCTCCCACAAAATGTTCCTACTGTTTTATACTACCATTCGGCTACACCTTCAGATTCATCTCATCCCTCCTGTCATTAATCACTCACTTTTTAATTCCAATCTTAGAGTCTGTCTTTCCCTTCATCTTGCTGAATCAGGTAGGAAGCATTTCAGCTGAAGTAAACAACATCCCAACAAAACCAACCAAAAAAGCAGGAATTCCTTTTCTAACCACAGAAGACTTGAGGCTGTAGTCTGACTGGCATCTCCAGAGTTCTCTTCAGTTTTCTCACACTTTTCACATTACAGTCCTAAGGTGGAGTTGTCCCAAATCCAAACATCCCATTTCTATTTAAGAAAAAGAGAAGAAAGAAGGGAGGAGTATCAGTGCAGCTGCTTCATCTGTCCCTTTCATCTGAAGTGCTAAAGCTTTCCCAGAAAAACCTAGCAAATTTCTTCTTGTGACTCACTGCCTTCTGAAGTGGCAGCTAAAAAAGAACATGGGTGAAGAAAGAGTTCACATTTATAGCCCCATAGAAGAGAAGGACTAGGAAAAAGTGGTTGGAAAAAGATTTGGGCTTGATAAGGCACAATGTTTCCCATTTGTGCAGCCGCAGGATCTCATGGTTTCTAACTGGGTCATGTGGCACTTTCTATTTGAGTGCAAACATCTGTTAGACTCAACCACAAGCTGTATTTATTTATTTATTTATTTATTTATATTATGGCACTGGGGATTGAATCCACAGGTGTTTTGCATCTGAGCTATATCCCAAGTATTTTTCCCCCCTTTGAGACAGGGTCTTGCTAAGTTGCTGACACTAGCCTTCAACTTGCAATCTTTCTGCCTCAGCGGCTGAGTTACTGGAACTATAGGCATGTGCCACTGCTCCTGGCTCAGCTATTTAAATTATTAATGAATAATAATCACAGTCATGGCCCAATCAGTCTGGAAAAAAATTAATAAATAAAGTACTGGGTACAGTGACATGTACCTCTTGTTCTAGCCACTTGGATAGCTAAAGAAGGAGGATCACTTGATCCCAAAAATTTGTGGTCAGCAAATCTCTCTTAAAGAAAAATAAAAAGGGCAGCAGCAGAATATAAATGAAGACATTATTAATAAGGTATTTTAGTAAAATCAAAGACACCCAGGTAACATTCATATAACTTTCACATATAAACATTAGCCTCAATGAACCATATAATTAAGGGAAAATATAATTTTTTTTCTTGCACAATTTTGAAATTCTTCTAGGAGATAAATAAATGACTGATCAAACTTTTGACAGAAAGCTTGGCTATTATCTTTCCAGGTCTAAAAATAAGGAGTGAGCTCTCATGAACTATTTTTATAGAAGAGTATCAAAAATATTTGCATATGATATCATGTGAGCAAAGAATTGACTAGGAAAAATTATTATCAAACACAACTGTATATAAATATAATAAGAATTGGCATGGTTTATGGATTTCTATTCCTAATAAATTAACCTTGCTGGGCAAGATGTCACATGCATGTAATCCCTGAGACTCCAGAGGTTGAGGTAGGAAAATCAAAATATTGAGTTCAACCCAAGCAATTTAGCAACAAACTGCTCCGTGGCACATAGCTATAATCCCAACTTCAACTACTCAGGAGGCTGAGGCAGGAGATTGTAAATTGGAGACAAGCCTCAGAGATTTAGTGAGACTCTGTCTCCTCTCTCTCTCTCTCTCTCTCTCTCTCTCTCTCTCTCTCTCTCTCTCTCTCTCTCTCTCTCTCTCTCTCTCTCTCTCTCTCTCTAAGTGAAGATAACCTCAACATTTTATTAGCGTAATGAAACAATGAAGTTTAGAACTGGATCACTTGGCCTTTTCTCATCTTATCTTCTCCCAGTTCCAAATGCTTGTATCTCTTAATAGCCAGCATTCTCTTAGATCTGCACTTAGGCTCAACACAGTCAAGCCTCAATACAACCTTCTTTGTAGTTTAGCTTTTTGCCACTCTGTTTCCTGTCATATGCCATTTTCCCTTGTGCATACAGATAATTCTTGCCCTTCTTGTACTGTGTCACTTTATGACCTTGGCATTCAGTACATTTCTTATAGAACATCCAGTGGATCTTAGGAATGTTCACCATATTTGCAGGAGTCTTATCGGCAAGGAAAATAAAAGAAAGACCCTGTCTCAAAATAACAAGAAAAAAGGGCTGAGAATGTAACTTAATGACAGAACATCTCTTGCTTCAATCCCTAGTATTCCAAGAAATGAAAAGAGAAGATGTATAATAAATTACCCATGGCCTTGAACTCATCCATGCAGGAGCCAAACATCAATAACCTGAAATATGTTAGGGAGGCTCAGTCCCCAAGAACCTAAGTTTTTGAAGCTATTGCTAAGAAGTTTTCAGCAGGTGTTTTATTTAAGATTTGACTAAATGAACCATGGGAGAAAGAATGATTAATTCTCCATGGAAGAGAAACATGGAATCCAGATGTTGTTTTAGGATTACAGATATGGGGAAAATGAAGCCTCTTAGTTGTCAATCAGAATTTGTGATTTTGCAACCACTCTCTTCAGTGCTATCAAGGATAACTGTTTCTCTTTATCAAGCTTCATAATATCTAATTTCAGTATCTCCCAAAGAAGATATTACATATAGAGTTTCTGTAAATGATGAGTATCTTATTAAAAAAATTAGTTTCTTAAGGGCCAGGATATTTTCTCTAGTATTCCAGTTTTCATACCACTTAACAAACCAAGGAAGGCTAAGTCTATGTTAAGCTGAAAAATTGAAAGTGTTTCAATATGAAATGTATACATCATTTGATGTATGATGGTTGAATTTCCTACAACTCATCTGAGTTTTTTTCACTTACTTCTTTAAGAATGGAAAAGGAGGCTCTGTGTCATAGCAATCAAAAGGAAATTCCAAATGATCTTAAATGGGAAAAAAATCCACAATAAAATATGAGAGATTTCTCCAATAGAATTCCTCACACTCTAGTTCTTTCACTAAATTATTTAGGCAACAAAATTAGGCAAAAGTTAGTTGAGTTGAGGAGAACATATCTTCCCAGCAAATAATTTGTCCTAAGCAAAGTAGCATAAAAAGAAGAAACTATCTTATTGTCTTTAAAAACTGTTTTTAAGTGGACAAATTTAAGAGAGAGATCTTCAAGAATTATCCCATAGACTTTCATGCAGTATTGTCAAGTTTGACATAAATTAAATATTACAAAAAAGATTAGGTTGAGGAATTGATTTTTGAGAATGATAAAGTAATAAGTAGAAAAATATTTTATGGGGAGAGTATACTTTGATCTCACACTTAATGGGATGTCTCCATACAAAACTATGGATACCATCTATATAATTATCATGGGTAGATTAAGTAGGTGCTTTAAATCTACTTTATAATGAAACTGGCCCACATTAATAATTAAATGTTAAAAGTCATCATGCATCTGAAAAGTCAGCTATGCTTTCTTAGGAGGGCTGCAATAGGTTAAATACATGTCCTGGTTGAATTTCCTAGAACTCACCTATCCCAGCTTATTACCATCACTCTTACACTTGTGCCACTCTTGTGGCATTAATATCCAAATCTTTGTGATTTTGCATATATCTAAATTGTCAATATCATATTTCCCACTGCTTTTCTTTACATAATTTGTCAGATAATTTGTGTATCATCAAACCCAGACCCTGGGAATGTCACCCATACACACAGGGAATGTCCAGATAAGAGACCTTCTGCCTCCATGTTTTGTATTTGTGTATTTGTGTGTCTTTGTTTATGAGAAACAAAACAAAAGCATGAAAAAAAATAGAGAGATGACAAAACAAAAGCATGAAATATATGTTTGTTTTTCATGCTTATATTGTGGCAGTCTTGCAGTAAAGGGCAAGTGAAGTATATTTTACAGGCCCAACTCGTATTTTACTTGAATGACTCTTGTAAAAATCTGAATGTGAAACACTTGACCTTCATTATTAAAATTTTCTTACTCCTATGTGCCAAGATGAATTTGTCTTCCTGTTGGACTTCCATAGCATGATGGAAAATGTCTCGTTGACTACCTTTTGCATTACCTTATAATTATTGCTGTGCCTATGTTAAATCTCCAATTTAGAAAGCTTATGTCTGTAGACAGTTCAGTGACTGATTAAGGATGAACCCTGAGAACCTCACAGACTCCTGACAGTGCTTTGTCCACAATGATTTATCTTTAAACACGTACCTGTACCTTTTAGGCCAGCAAATGGTTAAGAGTATGTATATCAGCAAAAGTGTTGGTCAGGCTAATTTGATGGATCACAGTGTTCCAAAAACAAAATAAAATGAAACAAACAAAACAAAAATAGCAGAACTGTGTTCATTAAATATATTTTGAAATTTCTGCAGAATGGTTTATATGGCTACTTATTCTGAAAATTGAGATACTTTTTGTAAATTTCTTCAAATTCCATTTGTATTCTTTGACTCAGTTAGGACATAATGATTTTTTTTAAGTCATTAAAAATTAAGTGAACTAAATTATGCTCGGAAAATTACCTTAAGCTATTTCCCCATTTTGGACCTCTGAAATAAATCAAACAAACTATTTTGTGTGAGGTCCTTCACAGGCCAGAAAAAGCCTGTAGAAGAGAATAATCAAATAGTTCTATAGAAATTGTTTTCTTTTCCTCTTTTTTCTACTTCTAAGTATAATTTTAAGGTCTGAAGACTGGTTTGCTTTACTTTCTCGTGTATGTGTGTGTGTGTGTGTGTGTGTGTGTGTGTGTATGTGTGTGTGTGTGTGTGTCTGACTATGGATTGTACCCACTAAACTACATTCCCCAGGCCTTTTTTTAAAAATTACTTTATTGTTTTGAGACAGGAGCTCACTAAATTGCCTAGGCTAGCCCCAAACTTGCAATCCTCCTGCCTCACCTCCAGAGTTTCTGGGATTATAAGTATGAGCCACTTCATACAGCTGGTTTTTCTTTCCAGGGCTCCCAAAACCTCTATATTTACTCTCCACACAGCTATTATCTCTGTCTCATTTCTTCTCAATTTACACATCAAATTTCAGTAAGAAAGTGTTCCCCTTCTCTCCTTATCTCACTTCCCATTTCTGAATTTGCCAGTCTCATCAATATCTCCCTTCCCTTTCTTTCTCTATTCTTAATTCATTCCTCCTTTCTTCTCTCCTTCCCTCCCTCAGTCACTCCCTCTTATATGGAACCCAGGCCCTTATGCCAGCTAGGCAAGTGCTCTACCACTGAGCCATATTCCCACCCTCAATATCTACACTTTAAAAATAGAACTAAAATGAAGATCTATTTCTGAAATAATACATTGTACAAATGGCAATAATATTAGCTATTGCTAATAGCCTACAGAGCTGCAGACACTTGATATGCACCACACTACACTTATATTTTCCAGCAACTTTAATAGTCAACAGCCTGCACTATGTCTCAGCAGAGACAACTGAGCCTGAGAGAGGTGAAGCACTTTTGCTTGGCAACTTAACCAGCCAGTGAAACCTGGAACTGGCATCTACTGGTGCTGATGCCCAAGTTCTTTGCATTGACTGGGAGAGAACTTTCCCCTGCATTGTCTCCTTTTATATATGCAAACTAATCATGTAATGGCAAAGAGTATTTATAAAAGTCAAAAATATATATATATAACACCCTCTATTTTTTCTTACTTTTTTTCTTAAATTGGAGACCTCTGTCTCTATAGTTGATGTAATTGTTGCTTTTACAAAGATGGAAAATATAGGGAATGAGAAAAAAAAATTCTGCCTTTAAAAAGCACAGATTCTGAGTGATGAGATACATTGGAAATTTCTGCAAACACTGCTTTAAAGAAAGATCCACTAATGTGTCTTAGTTTAACAAAACAGAAATTATAGTTATGCATGTTCAGATTCATTTATCCTTATGACTGGTCCAAAACCACATCCTCTGAATTGGCTCAAGGAGATACATTCCCACAGAGGTTCAAAAGCTGTTATTTCCTTTTGGCGGCATCTTTTCTCATAATTAGGGAACATAACATAACGTTGGTGCCAGATTGTTCCATATCAATTTTTCCCACAGTGTAACTGACTAGTTATGTACAACTCATTACTGGTAAACTCCTAAAAATCAAATAATCTCTTAGATTACATGTATTAATTTCAAAAATATGCAAAAGTACCCTTTTGACAAATAAATTGAGCCCAGAAAGTTCTCCAGAAATTGTGATAGCTTGGCCACCTTCAACATCTGAGTCAAAGTCTACCATCCTCATTCATGAATCCAGGGCTTTCATCCAAAGTCAAGGTCCCTGACTTGCTTTTGTCCTCTCTTTTCTTTCCAACATCTTATGCCCTGTTGATTTATTTTTCAACAGGAAACTTCTATCATATTTTCTTTTATGGTAACTATAGCAATAAGATACTGCACCTTAAAAAATATCAAGGATGGCTTGATATAGATGAATGTAGTTTGATAAGAAATAAAATCTTAATACTATGTTACTCTAATATTTTGTTACTGTAATTTGCACAGGTTGACAAATAAGTGCCTACTTCAGGAAGAATTTCATTTTCATTTTTTAGCTTATCTTTGAATACAGCCAGAGTTTTTAAATCACCAGGTTAAAATGCTTATTCTCACTTTGTTCTGATTCCAAGTTTTAGGTAATAATTTTTTAATACAACAAGTCCCTTGATTTCTGTGCAGATTTCTATTTACACTTTTTTATGACAGACTTTTTAATTCCAATTGCTATTTTTTTGATTTCTTATGTTTAAAATCAAACTTTCTGGAAACTCTCAAGTATATTCACAGCAGCTAACTCCTTAACATGAACCTATGAGTGTGTGTAAATGAACACTGTTCACTTTATAAAGTCCTGTTGTCTCCTCTGTTAGCACATGCTAAGTGATATCAATCAGCAGCTCAAGGACAAAGGATTTTCTAGTCAACTTATTGTGTATAATGTTTGTAATATTTCTCAATACACAAGATATACATTTAAAGTTACTAGACCTTAATATATTCTTTTTAATGGCAAGGGGTATCACTGGGAGGCATCCTCAGCCTTTTTATTTTTGATTTTTGAGAGAGTTTTGCTAAATTGCCCATGTTGACCTGGAACTTGTGATCTTCCTGCCTCAGCCTTCTGCGTAGCTGGGATTATAGATATGCCTAACTTTACCTGGCTATCACATCTTACTCTTAGAGTAATTCATCAAAAGTATAAAGATGAAATTTTGTCAGCTGTCCTAGTTTACCTTGCTGCTATTCCTGTTTGCTCCTGAACTTCATTACAAACATTTAAAATTATCACATTGTGGGATTCCTGGATAAAATGCTGTGTGGATTATTTTTTCTGCAATGTATGTTATGATATACTTTTTTTTTTTTGGTCTCATGTATTATCTATAAGAGCCTTAGGACTAATATAACCAAGTAGCATGAGAGCTCTGCCTTGTAGAAAATTACCCTTTGATTCTGGCTGCCATGCTGTTTGGTTTCTAAAGTCTTCTTGGAGCTCCACGTGAAAGATTGTATCTTGTCTCTTTCCCTTGGTATGTTTATTTCATTCTGTATTGTTTTCTATTTTAATAGGGAAGACTTCCTATTCTTACTGAGCTATTGGCATAAATAAGTAAAGGCTGAACATAAAGCACTAAAAAGTAGCAGAAAACAGTATCTTCTATTTCCAAACTAATTTTTGGAAAGAAATTGTGACCCATATAACACATTGACTTTTAGTACAGAATGAACCTAATACAAAATAATACTTAGTTGCTTCTTATAAACAGAGTCAGAAGAAAAGAAAAAAGAACAGGGATTTTTGAAAGCACTGATATATGAAGTCTGCATGAAAGGAAGTACTTTTATTCACTCAGAAATGAGATATTTAAAGAGCTGCTAGAAGCCCTCTTACCTAAATTGACTGTTTATGTTTTTAACAAAGCATCTATGTACACTTTTTAACCATAACACCTGAGTGTATTTTGAAAAGTTAAATGCTCTTTCTGATAAGAAATCTTATGTCCTACTCTTCATTTCTTGCTAACATCATCCAGCAAATCCCTAATTGTGGACTTCTTAGGGAAGTCCTAATATCTGAGTTGACTAGCCAAAGGTGTATTATTGTTAATACACCATTTGTCTACTCATTTATATAGAGTCAATCAGCATGTCAAGTGCTCACTCACACACTTCCCTATAACATCCCCACCCCCCCGCCCAGTGCTGGAGATTGATCCAAGGGTTTTGTACAAGCTAGGAGTTCTCTTTTGTGTATTTTTATTTTGAGACAGAGCCTCATTAAGTTGCCCAGGATGGCTTCAAACCTGCAATTCTTCTATCTCAGCCTCCTGAGTAGCTGGGTTATAGTTGTACACCACATATCTGGTTTCCCTATAATTTGGAAAAAAGTTATAAATAATATTGGAAAAAAACATTCCCTTAAATTTTCCATCACACCCTTTCTTCTTAAAATAATATTTTTAAATTTATATCAGTGTAGTTCTATCATTATTTCCTATTGCTTTTGTATAAGCAAAAGAATACCTAAAGACTTTGTTCGTTGGTATGATGTAGAAGCTGCAGTCTCAGTCATAAGAAGGTCACATAGGAGTACCATCTAGTGGAAATTAATAGCATCCAAGGGACTATGGGGAAACTGGAATTCACCCACCATAAAGTTAGTGAAACTGATGAGGGGACTATCACATCCACTGTTGTCTGGGCAGTGTCTAGCAGTGTACGTTCAGCGACGGAATTTATGAATAGCCATAGGCATGCCTTACAGGCACCTCCCAGAGACTACAGGGCTACAATAATGGGTGGTTAATTAAGTGGTTTGGACAAAGGCTATTTACCTACTTTAATATTTTGTTTTTTCAAGAATCCACAAGCATACCAGAGCATATTTACCCTTATAATTAAATCTGCCAGTTATTAATGGTCTTTAGAATTCAGAGAAGTTTTTAAGGTGAAAAATAAAATTAACTGAATAATAACAGTCAAGAGTCAATTTGTTACAGAATTAGTAAAATTATCCAAACTTTAATACCTTTAAAAAACTGTCAGCTACACCATTTCGTATTTTATCTTAATAAATAGAAAAATAATGAGTCAAAATTGAGAGGGAATGTATAAGGTCTTCCCCTAGAAAGTTTAGCCCAATCCATATGTATCATAGTACTCAACTGGTTAGAAGAAACCTTGGTGCTGCAATAAGGAAGATGGCAAGAGCAAAGCATGTGTATGATTCCTTATTTAGGGGGATTTTGAACATATTTTAACTACTCTTTTGCCTAAGATACTTTATTTTAAAAGAAGCCACATCTGAACAAGTAATGTATATAATAAAATAGCATCAGAAAGACAGAATCTCAAAAAATATTTTATTGGGGGTGGGGGTACTCAACCACTGAGCCACATCCCCAGCCCCCTTTTTTGTATTTTATTTAGAGATAGGGCCTCACTGAGTTGCTTAGTGCTTCACCATTGCTGAGGCTGGCTTCAAACTTGCTATCCTCCTGTCTCAGCCTTCCAAGCCCCTGGGATTACAGGTGAGTGCCACCATGCAGCCTCAGATTATCTTCTTTTAAAGTTTAACATCAGTTGAAAGACTATCTGTTGACAACTGCATGGCTTTATTAATTGCCAGCTGGCTGGGCTGCCAAGATGAGCTGGGTTCAAAGGAGCTGGATGCAGCAAAGAATCCATGCAAAACACGAACATGAGTTTTTAAGGACAGGGTAGGACTGCTCAGTTACCCCAAGGGTCAGCTCCATGCTGGGCAGTGCTGGAAAGAACAATAAAGCAAACCCCCAGCCCCTAAACCCCCTATTTATTGGGTAGAAGACATTTGATAGAATATCCCACCCAAAAAAGGCAAGGGGTAGAGTTTCGAAGGGTGGAGTCTTGCTTGGTGATGTTATGTTGTCATCAGATTGAGTGACATCTTGGCAAGTCACACCCATCTCAGGTGCTGTGTGGGATCACGGTAGAACTAGAGGAAAGGCATTTGCATTACACAGCCCAATGGGCGTGCAATGCCAGACCATCCCCTCATATGCTCAAATGCACATAGTTTACACACACACAGCCCATGGATGGCTCACAATGGTTCACATTTATTTGTTCATTCATTTACCTATTTTTCAATACTTTGGGTACATATTGTGCAAAAGTAGGAGGTAATGAGATTATAAAATGCTGCAAGAGAGGTAATCAAACAGAACTCTAGGATGACAGATAGGAGAGGGATGGCAAAAGAACTGCCCCGTAGAAATTATCTTGTGAACAATATCTGAGTTAGGCAGGTGTGTGTCTTAGGTCATTATCTGTGAAAACTATAGACTGGGTAGTTTATAAGGAATAGAGCTTTATTCAACTCATGATTCTTGCAGGCTGGGAAGTTCAAGAGCAAGTCACTGGCACCTGCTGACAACCTTCTTTCTGCACCATAGCATAGTGGAGGGCATCACATGACAAGGCAGAGCAAGTGTGCCAGTTTTGGTGTCTCTTCTTCTCTTTAGAGTGCCTGTAATGCAATCACGAGGGCCTCATTCTCCTGACCTTCTCAAATTATAGTCACCACCAAAAGCTTCACCTCCAAATATCATTAATTTGAATTTGGGGATTGAGTTCCCAACACATATACTCGTTGTAGACATTCAAAACATAGTACCTAGCAAATGAGAAAAAAGAAGCCACATTTTCAAATTAAGGGAGAGTGGTGTGGGGACTCTGAGGCAGAAGAGCTAGAAGAGACCAGGATTTAAGAGTATAAAGAGCCATACCGAGGATTTTGAGTTTCATTTAGAACATAATGCAGGCACTTTCTTGGAATCTGGGAATCCTTTCTATTCAAATGTGTGATTTAGAGAGTTGCTTAGAATAAGACAGGTTGTGAGTTTACAGATTAGTTGAAAAATTACTGCAATAGTTTAGAACTTCAATGATATTTTTGTCAGTAGGTCTCTGCATTACAGGAAATGCAGGCATCTATCTATATTTCAGAGATATGTATCTTGACTTATATTCATAACACACTTGAATAGTATTTATGTGAAAAACAAATACTACCATATTCATAAAAACTGCTTTTGTATTTAAACAGAATGTTCTCTGTGGTAAAAGATGAGATATTGGCATATCCAAAAAAAAAAAAAATGGTTTGTCAGCTTATTTTCCTCAATCTAAAAATTCTGACTATTTCAGTAAGATCCCATATCAATTTCTCACTTTGGCTTAATGTGCCTCTTGAATGCTTGAAAAGATACATGGGGTTTTAAATTGCAACCTTGGTTCTTTTTACCTTCTCATAGTGGAAATAAACCTTAGCAATTTTTCTTTCTTCCTGTATTTCCTTGTTACCTGTATGCTCTCCTTGTCCAAGGCCACTTTATTCTCACCTGAAGGATAGTGCCTATCACTTTCCCAAATAGTTCTGCTGAGGGACAATTCTGAAAGATATATGAAAACAATTCCCACTGACAGTATGTGAATTGATACATAGTTACATACATACATTCCTACATACACACATACATACACAGGATAGGTTCTGTGTTGTGAATGTGCATTTGCATATGGCTATTAAAAAATCTTAAACTCTAGGATCAGCTGAACCAAGTTTGGCATCTCAAGTTCTTACCCTTTTAGCAGCCTGACCCTCAAAAAGTATCAAACTCCCTACAACTTAGCCTTCATATCTGTAGAATTGAAAGCAGAATTTTGAGATGAAACCAGATTGCCTGCTTCACCAATTTCCTTCTGGGTTATTGTCTCAATAAAATCCCCAGACAATAGAGGAAGGCAAGAGTGGGTGCAATAGGATTTATTTAAGTGAGTAGAGGAGAGAGAGAACTCACTCCAAGCAGGAGGGGAACTGAGAACAAGAGAATAAATAAAAATAAATAAAAATTCCATTTTAGTGTGCTTAGTCTAAGGGCTTATATGGTGTTGGGAGATGAACATTGACCAAAATCTATGTAAAACTGGCCTTTAAAAACTATCAAGGCTGCTGGTTGTGCCCTTTAGCCTTTGAGTTTTAATCCTTTCTTTTTTGCTTTAACTCCTATTCAGGTTCATCCCTTCCTTCTTTGGGAATATGGAGTTGGCTGGAGTGTTCCCACAGGTAAACCTCACGGTTTTTGCTTGAAAAAGGCCTTTAGGTGGGTCCGTGAATTAGTCTCCTGCTTTGGCCTTTACACAAGACTTTAATTGGGGCTCTTTACCCCAATTGAAATATTGTCATCTTCAGAAGTTTCTGTAAGAATATAGTGACACAATGACTTTCAAAGAAAATGGATGTTCTACTAAAATAAAGGCAGTTTAACAGAGGATTGTTTATCATAGTGTTGCAAATATAGAGAAATGACAGCATCTTGGAACAAGCATTCTCCCTCCAAAAGCCTTTCATTCCTCTGCTTCATAAATTCCTGGACATCCTCAAAGAACTTTTCCTTCAAAGTATCCTGAATTCTTTAGGAAGCATTTGTTCAGATTCTCTGGTTAGCACTTATGACCAGGAAGAATGATTGTCTTGTATTTAGAATATTAGCATCTTCCCTAAAAGGGCTGTTATAATATCTATGCATAGTCCTAATGTTCAATAGGTATTATCTCTGTTCTTTGTTGGTCAGTCTAAAAAATGAAAAGAATATATTGAAAATTTTTGAAACTCAAAATTTGTAAATATAAATTACTACTAAAACAGATTTATATACAAGATCGATTTATGTGATTGAAATCATTCCACAAAATTAGACATGTCTTTTAAGATAATGTGAAAATAAATTATTTTAAATTTCTATGAAAATATTCGACCTACTGTTAATTTATGCTGGATAATCTTAACAAAGCTGAAAAGCCAAGAACCCTGCTAAACTTCTAACAAACTTCTACAGTCTCAAATGCGTGTGTGTAGAAAATTGGATTTTGGAATACTGGAATGAATAGACATACAACAGTAAATACAATAACTTACATAAAATAATTATTTAAAATTTGCCAAACCCTGTTCTAAAGTGCTTCACATGTGCTAATGTACTTAATTCTTATTTTAAATGCAGGCAAGATTAATACAGTAAAAAAATTAGAGACAGCATTTTGTATATGCATTATATATTTAGCAAAAATTAAATTGTTAATGAAATAATATATTTAAAGTCACTTGACAAATACCATTTATCAAAAGTCTTTTATTTAATACCAGGGAAAGATAGAAAAAATAGGTCAATATTTAGGTCAATTATACCAAGACCCTCCCTGGAATAAATTGTATCTATATTTGAAAAAGGAAATTTGATTAGTAATTTATGCAATGCTAATTAGTTTCTAGCCACAAGCCACCTTTTACCACCCACATCACCCTTTCATTCCAATACCATTGGGCTAGTTCTGATCTTATTCTGAAAGTTGTTTAACCTAAAATGTCTTTAGGGGATAATTTTCTAACACCCTTTTAAATTGCCACCCACAGTTTCCCACAAACTAGAGAGCATCAAAACTTTGATGCTGCTTCTTTTTATCAAATGAAATGAAGGAAATATTAAATGTGAATGACATAAAGCAATTGTATAATCTCAATTGAAGATATTATTTGCCTACTTATAAAATGGAACAAAAAGAGAAGTGAGTCATGAGGGTCATAAAGTTAAAAATAAAATAAAAGGAGAAAATAAAGTTAATAGAAGAGGATTATATTTTAGAAGATTATGTAAAAAATTATAAATTAAGTTTATGATCCAAATCTACTTTCTCAAATCTATTTCTATAAGTACCTCGTGAATTAGTTTCTTTTGATATTCCCCACTGGATCCAAATGTACCTAGAAAATCCTGTACATATTTATTTGCTCATTTTTTAAGAGAAAATAAAACATGACTTAAAATTAGCTTCAAACTTTTACCAGCTATAGATTTCAACAACCCACATTGTGCTTTACTGCCTCTGAAACTGTGGTTCTTAATTTGAAATATTTCACACTTAGTTAAACCTTAAGTTTTAAAACCTTGTAAATTCAAAATACAAATAAATATAATGGAAATGTGTGAATGCCTCAACTACATAATCACAGATGGGAGGGCATAAAGCTGATATCAGTAGCAACAGAAATTAGAAACTAATCACCATGAATGTTAAATAAAGATGGCAGAGACCAGAATATTTAATCTGATTTAATTGAAATTTAAATTCACATTATGCAAAAGAAGAAGAATACAATCATTGTTCCTCCTTCATCAGCACACACAAGTAATATCAGGTTGCAAAATCACATTCCATTGCAAAGTATCATGATGCTGTTTCATGAAGAATAGCTAGAGAAAACGATGCTGACGAATAAATTACAGTTTCAAGTGCTTGAACTGCATATAAATTTACTTTCTGGAAGTGCTGTTAAACAAAAGAACTCTAGCGTCTTGATCTATTTAAAGTACTATAAAAATATGGCCTTTGTCCTGTTTTTAACCTCATTTAACTCTCATTACAAAACGTCTCTATCATATCAGTATGAAAACCTATGTTAAATGAAAATCCAGGGCCTAATTTAAAAATGATATTGTAAAGTATGGGCTTTGTCACTGTAGTACAGGATTGGGGATGAGTGGTGTATCCTCTGACTTATTGTTTAGAACACACTTATTGGTACTTCTAGTTTTTTTGTGAAACTGCCATGTAATTATCAGTGCATCTTACACTGCAGACTTCCTATACTTTTAGCATAGAACATCTAATAGGGGGAAGGCCTAGAGAAGTGTCTGTAAATCCTATATTAGAGGAACATTTTTCAGTGGAAGAGAATCCCTGACTTTGGGAGAATAACACATTGTGTGTTTTCTAAACAGAATATATATGTTTTTCTTAAAAATGTCCTCTATTTTTCTGATTATATATTAGAACTATCTGTGAAAGAATAGTTATAGAATATTTAAGAAACTATTTTAAAAAGAAAACAACAATAAGAATAGACTTTGTAGACTAGTATTAATTTTGAGGCATTTAAAATATGGTTTTAATAATAAAATATTAAAGAAAAAACAAATATTGTCCTTTAAATGCAACTAAAAGGGCCTCAGTTGTAAACAACTGTAATTAATGAAGGGTGAATCCACAATGAAAAATGAAAAACCCATCATGAATCAGCAGAAACAGAAACAACTGATAAAACAACTTGATGTGATTTGTATATTTTATTATCTAAACAGGGAGTTTACCAGTTCATTCACAGAGAAAAAAATGCTTTTTCTAGTCCTGATACCTAGGAGAATTTTGTCATAATGGTTCTTTTGATGAACTAACAGCAACATTTTTGTCCCCAATAATATTCCTTTTGTTTCTATCTCCTCTTAGTGGCTCTTGGTGAACTCTAAAGTACCATTATAAAATACAACAGGGAATGGTTTTCACATGAATAGAGAATAGAGTGTGGTGTAGTCCAGTTTAATAGTTGTCTGAAAGCTAGGATTAATACTTGGTTGGAGACTGAGTGAGTCTTTTAAATCAGATTTTTTTTTCAAACTTTTGGTTTGAGGAAAATATATTCTTTTGCATGAAAGTGTGGAAATTGCAAGAGGACTCCAATTCCTCAATTTGGAAGGTTAGAACAGTAAAAAAAAAACAAAAAAATACATAAGGTTTTGTCATTATAATTTATTTTTAGAACCCAATACTTTCAACAGAGAAAATCTGGTTACAAAAAGTAAAGTACATTATCTATGTGTGTGTGCATGTGTGTGTGGTGTGAACATTGGCATGGAATCTCAGCATTTCTGTCTTTAAAAACTATCAAGTTTAGGAATGTGGCATAGCCTATATATCAGCAATACAGATCTGATGTGTCTAGCAAGTGCCAGACAATCTTACTTCTCAGAGGAATTCCTCATTTGTTGCTTCAACCTGAACCCTTTCTCAGCTTCAAGGACTGTATGCCTGCAGTTGTAAGGTACTGCCGCTAGGTGGAAGCCACATCTACTTCTTTGGTAAAATAATTCTAAAGCTGAGAACATTTTCTCTAAGGAAATAAATTTGTTGAAATAACATACATTTAATACCCGCATAACAAGTTTTATAACATATAAATTATGTTTAAAAATATTGACAGTCTGCAAGAATTACACTAAGAATTTTTCTATTATATATAATGAAAAATCATTTATTTACTGAGTATTTTTTATTAACTAGCTTTTGCTAAACACTTTACATGGTTTGTTTTAAAACTTACAAGACCCCTATGTTTATTAGACTATTATTCTCATGCTATGAATGAGGTAACAGCTTCACAAAAGTTGAAAAAATTTAGAGCCCTCTATGTGTTGACATCTGACTACATGATGTCATCTCTAGTCTTAGAAGTGTACTATGCTGAGTAATTTGCAGTATCCTAAACATACTCATCTTTTATATAGCTGCACATACTCTTTTTTAAATCTACCTGGGATATATTCTTATCACAGTTTCCCTTTCTTTCTCACCCAATGGTTTAACATGATATCATCTTATGTATGTCATCTCAAATTAAATTTTTCAGATCAATTCTGCACATAAAATTATTAAACCATATTTTACAGTGTACTCTTATGCCATCCCTTTAATAATAATACTATTAAAGTATGCAATCCCAGATACTCAATTATTTATCTATTTATCTATACCAGGGTAAAAGTTATAGCCTGCTATTGCCTATATTTTGTGTGGAAAACTTCCATAGTGTTAGATATTCAAGCCACCGGTTTAAGCAACTAATTTTTACACACATAATGGAAATTACAGAAGTAGCCACATTTAAGAAGGTAGCTGGATACAGACCTCTATATCCCTTTATTCCTCACTGTCTGTTTCAGTCTTGAGTTTGCTACTATTAAATACTAAAATATTCTTATAGAAGGCAAATTTAAGCAGAAGTGGGTGTTTCTGAGTGCCTTTTTTATATAAAAGCTTGTGTGCTATGTTTTCATAGCTATATCCCATGAAAAAAAGCAACTGCTCACTCATCTATCCAGTAAAATATATTATTCCCTCAAATATATTTGTCTCTCAAGCATTGTGTTAAGTGATAGAATCTTAAAGAAATGATACTATCAGACACTTAGAGTTGGTCTAACAAGACTCTTCAAATTCACTAAATATCTTTGTTTTGCTTTTTTTCCATAACTTTAAAATTTTAAAAAATTGGCTCTCAATGATTGAAAGCAAGAAATATAAAAAGATAAATAAAGCCATTTGTTAGGAAGGTACTAATCGGAAAAATCTAAAGATGATCTTGTTAAAATTCCTCAGCTTGTTGGAAGAAACAGAGGTTCAATAGTTAAAGATGTTTCCATGACAGTGTGTCCAGTGTGATTTGAAGTGTCAGAGAGGTCACTAAGCACAAGTTTACATATTACAGACTCTTTGAAGACAGAATCAGCAACATCTGACTATGAGTCTTATAAGTCTTCTTATGGCTATTAATTGTGAAATTAAATAATAGTACTTGCTGCCAATGAGAAGACATGCACATTGGTCGTAATTCCTATCTTAGGACCTATTTTCAAAAATTGATAATTCCCTTTCTATTGATTTTTCTAGAAACACGCTTTTCCATACATTACACAGCCTGATCTAACCATGCACTTGTCCATGGCCATACCACCCTGAGCTCACCTGATCTCTTCTAAATATTCACATCGTATTTTCCCTTTTATTGTACTGTTGTTGTTCCTGAGTCTAAAGAGGAGACAAATGTATAAGACAGCAAATAAAATGTGATAGTGTTCTTGATATAGTGTATAATGCTTTCCAAAATCCACTTATCTACCTTATTCTTCAGCAAAGTTATCTGTTGTGAAGAAATATATGATTTCTAATTTAATAACATTTATCCCAGGAAAGTTACTAAGCAAAAAGGAAAATAATGTCCTTATATTCTTGAATCAGTTTTCTTGAAAGGTGATCACAGCACCACATTGTATTTTTTGTTTTTAGTTTTTGTTCAATTTATAAATTGAAACTAATAGTATAACATCACATGAAAACAAGAGATTCCCTTTATTAGGAAATTATTAGGTAACACAAATATGCCCAAATATTAAAGTCACCTGGCAAATGGACTTAATAAATTACAAACCCATAAAATTCTGTTGATAGTAAAAATATACAGTCACACAAAATTCAAACTATAACAAATCTGACAGTGTTCTTGCTGTAAAATATACCTATTGTTCAGGAGTTGAGTGAATAAAGTGAAAATGTAATATGAAATAATTTACTACCTGCCTACACCACCATTTTGGATCTTTCTTATCTTAAAACATTATCCTACATATTACTAGAACAGAGTATTTTGTGAGGGAAGAGAAGCAGTGTAATTAAAACAAGATCAAAACTGAGCTAATCAATTGACATTACTCAATTGTAAGGGGAAAATACTAATAAAAGAAATATTGAGGGTGGAATTGTGAGTTTCATAGACATTTATTTTCATATATTTAGAATTTAGCAATGTTATTTAAATTTACATTAATTTCAACCAATTCAAGAGATAAATGTAGGTCAACTGGAGATGTAGCTCAGTGATAATGTGCTTATCCAGCATGAGATGCCATGTTAAATCCCCAGTATTGAAAAAAAAAAAAAAAATATATATATATATATATATATATATATATATATATATATATATATATATATTATAAAAAGTTTTGTAAATACTTTAAACCAAGGCACTACAAATTTAAATCTGTTAAGTAAAACTGTAATAGGAGTGTAATAGGGCTAACTTTTTTCAGTGCCAAAAGTATATGATCAATTTTACTTAAATAGGTATGAATTAGATATTTTAGATAAGAGGAAAACCACTAATTTTGTTTCACCTTTAAAATGCAATCAAAGAAGAAAAGTGCAAAAAAAGAAAGGAAGAAAGAAAGAAAGAAAGAAAGAAAGAAAGAAAGAAAGAAAGAAAGAAAGAAAGAAAAGTACAGAGAGGACTATATTATAGATAAGTACTACTTTCAATTCTCTTGATATATTTGTGTAAGTCAGCATGATCCCTTGAACAAAAGCCCAGATATGCACAGTATCTCTAGAAAAGACTAAAGGCAATTCTCATTTTTTTTCTGGGAACTTAAAGACGTAGAATTGCAAGACCTTTAGTTCACCTCTTGGTTTACTTAAGAAATCGTAGAAGACAGAGGAGCAATTAAAACTGAAATGGAAATGTAAAATTAAAAACTAAATGGAAATGAAAATGTACCTTAAACGGAAATGTATTAAGTATTTCAGATTTGCACAGTAGTGGTACTTATGAAATTTTGGCAAGATATACTTAATATAAATGTATCATTTTAATTGTGGCATTAAGTATATTCACATTGCTATGCAATGCATTCTCTCTTAAAACAGCTAGATTTTAATGATAATAACTATAGGGTAGAAATCTTAGAAACAAGAGCTGCCAGAAGAAGTTAGGTTCCAGAGTAAGTAGACCCCCAACACGGCTGTTTCTGTGGCCCATCGTATTTCAAGACTGGAAGTACCTCAGCTAACAAGCCTAATACTTTAGAAATGTGTTACTTTATTGCTACTCTCAGCACATCCTGCTTGGGTTTAAAGGATTATATCATTTTTTTTTACACTTTAACTATACAATTTTAGTAATATATGTAATATGTTTATTTCAGGGCATAAAATCCTATATGTTTATTCAAGTTGTGTGCTCAAAGAAATCATTTTAACATACTTATTTATGTTTCTCTGAAAAAAAAAAACAGAGAAATAAAGTGATGGATTCTTTCAAAATATCCAGAATTAAATACTTATAACTGTTATAAATTATAGGGAAGGAAGAAAAAAATATATGAAATGTGTACTCACCTACCAATTCATGACTTTCAAAACAAAAAAACTATTTTAGTATGAAAAGAAATAACTCACCTAAGGAATAACTGTCTTCTAAAGGTGGACTTTGAGATTTGTGAATTATCTATTAAGTAAATATTCCATTGAAGAGTAATGATATATGAAGAAAAAACACTCCACAGAGATATAAGGTACATATCTCAAAGTTTTAAACATAGATGGATCTAACATAAGCCAGTTGGGGGTATAACCTGTAGTTCTAAGAGCTGGACAAGAACTCACTAGCCATTATGAACAAAGGCAATAATCTGTGTTATGGTATACTTAATTGCAACTTGGTATCATGCCAATTTGTTCATACCTCATGGAGTTCTTCTGTTTGTGCTCATTGAAGAGCACTGTTTATAACTGCATAGAGTTGTTTGGCTTTGTAACTTGTGCATGTATCTTGCCAATTTGTTCATCTAGGAGGAAAAAACAAACTTTGAAATATAATTTGAGGCACATTTTAGGCTATTTGCATTAACTATCTAAAGAAGGGTTTAGAGTATTTTAAGAGACTGACATTTAGAGTGTATAATCTTTTATGTAGGAAGTTTCATCTTTGTCTCCTGAGGCTTCTGTTTACATTTGAAGGAAACTAAAAATATGACATTTGCTAATAGTGTCTGCTGAAGGAATGCTGCATCTTCAGGGTACTTCTAAGACATAAATTATGGCAATTATTAATGAAATAAATCTAACCATTTCAAAGCACAAAGCTGTTTATTTTTAAAGGAAACTCATTACATTTGATATATGCCAACTTTTCCTCCCTAAAAATAGTATATCTAGATTTCAGAAATCCTTATCTCTCTTTGTGAATGAGATCTCTACGCTCCCAAATGATACTAAAAATGCAGGTTTTAAATTACCAGTTACTATAGGTATCAATTTGGGAGAATATGTGTAAATCTCTCCTCGGCTCAATGAGATTATGTTTGGAAATTTTGGGGTAATTCTAGAAAATAAATATAAATTCAAAAATTTAGGATTATTTGTCATTTATACACTCCCCAACCCTTCTTCCATCTTTATGTTTAAAATATCTATGTATTAGCAGAATGCATTGTTGGAGTTGGAGGAGGCAGGCTATGGGCATATGAATGATGATGCAAGAAAGAAGCTGAATACATTTTAGCATGCAGGAAACAAATATAAAGGAAGGAAGAGGCAGTAGAGCAAGTAGAGTGACAAGAATAAAAAAGGTCTGAATGCAATATTCAGGATGTCTTTATATGTGATTTTAAGGCATTTGTACTTATAGTCATGATGAAGGCATGGTGGTCTTTCACTTTAGTCAAACTTTTCATTTGAAAATACAACAATTATATGTTCCTGCACAGCTTTAAGAAATAATTCAAAGATCCCATGTGTCCTTTGTCCAGGTTTCCCCATGATAACATCTTGCAAAACTATTGTGTAATATCGCAACCCAGATATCTACACTGATGCTATAAAGCCCCAGAAAAAATTCATTACCACAGAATCCCTGGTATTGCCCTTTCATAGCCTCACCTCAGCCCTCAATCCTGATACCTGGCTCTTTCTAAAATGTTGTATATGTGAATTTATGGTTTATGTATCTTCTAGAATTATTTTTTACCCATTCAGTTAATTTCCCTTGTGATCCATATAAGTATAGACGTATCTTTTTTTTTTAACTTTTTATCATTGACTGGTATTCCAAGGTAGCAATAAACTATCATATATTTAATCATTCAGCCACTGAAAGATATATGGGTTATTGTCAGTTTTTGTCTATTACAGATAAGGTTCTGAGAATAGATATTTACTGTTTTTGGGTAAGTATGTATTTGTTTTCCAAAATAAACATCCAGTGGAGTAACTATGCAATTGTATTTTAGCTGTATGTTTAATTTTGTAAGAGTCTACCAAGCTGTTTTGAAAATTGTACATTCTATATTCCTTTCAGAAAAATATGAGAGATCCAATCTCTGTACCCTTGCCATCTCTGGTTTTATCACTATTATTTTCAGTTTAATAGTTGTATAGTGCCACAAGTTTTACATAGTAAATGATTTTATTAGATCATTGTTTTATTTTTAAAAATTGTAATGGTAACAAAATAAAAGAAGAAATGGGAAATGTTTCAATCAGTGATGTTGATGTTACCTAGAAATAACTGAAATCAGTGACTTAGGTTAGAAAGACCTGATCTGAGGTAAGAACAATGAGGATTTAAAGGAATTTCAGGGAGTATCTTAGAGTTTTCAAAAAGCATCATTCAATATTTCTAGATAATTCAAGATTGTCAAAGTAGAACTGGCTGAGTAACCCAAATTCAAAGGACTTGCCCTGTAATGTTCGATTGGGGAATATCCTTCCTATATGCAAACAGCTCATTTTCTATGACACAGCATGGAGATGCATCTGTTATTCAGAGCAAAACTACAAAACACAAATCCTTAGTGATTATCTTTAAGATAGCATGCTTTTAAGAGTGATGTTTTAAATACTTGACAGATTAATCTGAAAACTCAGGATAGTCATTGATAAAATAAAAACAACTTCTGATATATTTTTCAGCATATATATTTACTTAGCAATCTTCCTGCCTGCTATCTAGCTCACAGATATCTGCCCTGTACAGTTTTCTTTACTAGGGGAGCAATTTTATAGTACCAGCATAATCCTAAATCAATCTGAGCAAATAGTGACATGTGGAAATTGAAGTTACCAGGGAGGACACTAAATATTACAGAGGAAATGTACTTGGCCCTCCATATCCCTGGTTCTATATCCATGTACTCAGCTAACCAAAAATGAAAGTATTTGGAAAAAAATATATCTTTGCTAATCATGTATACATATTTACTTTCTTGTTATCATTTCCTAAATATTATAATTACTATCAATAGAGCACTTATATTATATTAGGTATTATAAGTCATTTAGAGATGATTTAATGTACATGAAAAGATATACATAGGTTTTATGTAAATACTAAATTTTAATTGAGGGACTTGAGAATCTGCAGATTTGGGAAGCCAAGGGGGATTTTGGGACTAATCCCCCTTAGATTTTGAGAAAACATGGTAGTTTACGAATCCAAGTAGTAAGTTTATAAAACTCTAGTAAGTAGGAATAAATGTAAATAATCTAGGGGAATAAAATCACTCTTTAAGAAGGTAAACTAATATGTTTTCCTAATGTGAACTACAGTACCTGTTTTTGGTTTCAGTTTTCTAGACACTAAGAGCAATTATTGTCTATATTGTAGTGTTAAAGGTCTCTATTCTCTAATGTGAGTTTTTTTCAGGCATACAGTATTTTTGTGAGCAAAAATATAGGTAGCATTTTCTAAAACTGATTTTGAGACTTAAATTAGAGTATTGGAAAATACATAACCTAACATAGTGATTGGCTATACCCTACATTATTAGAGATGGTTGCCTTATTATCTAAGGGAAAAATATAGAATTCTAGCTTCTTCCATTACAAATGCAATCTATTGCCATAAATCTGAAAATCAATAAAACTTGTTTTGGGGAGAGTAAATGAATACTTGATAATTTATCTCCTACACTATCTTTCAGGGAAAGTATTAGGAATATTGTGTGTGAATCTAATCAGGTGTGTAGTGCTATTGAAAAGTAATAGTTACTGCTCAGAAAGGGGAAACTCAAATTGAAATTTTTAGAGACCTGAAAATTTTTTATTTCGGTATAATAAAAACTATATACTAGTAACATGATTATTGTTATGCTTACCTTTATTAATTATGCAAAATGAAGGTAAAATGTGATCTCATAAACGGAACTCCTGATGAGTTGCCCTGTTTTCTAGAGTTCTCATCTGTTGCATCCTGGCTATAGCTCTCTGAATTTGTCACTCTCTTTACTTCTGATTGTGCCATTCTATACAAAGACTTTCATTTGGCATAATATTATGATAATTTTATCTATGACCCTGCAAAGTAAGAACATTAAACTAATAAATTATCCATATGAATGTGCTTTCAAGGTGTTAATAATTTAAGTCAGGTATTCTTATTTCATATAATTCTTTTCCTCAAAATGGCTTTCTTCAGTTGAGTTATAAAACTTAGTGAAGTAGAATTATGGTTTTAGATTAAGAAACCTTGCAATATAATTCTCCAAAGAGTTTTATGCTGAAATTTGCTAGACAAATAATTTGTGGAAGTATTAGCTCTGTGTGTATATGCATATCTCTGTGTGTGTATGTTTGTGTTAAGCAGAGAAAAAATAGTTGAAAAACAATAACTTAGTGGCATATAAATAATTACATCTTTGTTAATAATGATGGTTATATATGGATATTTCTATGTTCAATATTTCTGTATAAATATCTGTAGCATATTGAATTGTTTTCATCACAATGAGGATTAAAGTATTTCTCATGCTTTGTTGGAAGTTCAAGTTAAGTCGTTTCTCTCAAAGATGTTTAGGTTGAATTTCTTATGTCTGGCCATTGACAGATTACATCACATGTTAAGTAAGTTTTGGCATCAAAGCAAAAGTCATAAATTCTTCCTGGGGAGGTCTCTTCTCCAATGGGTTTTGAACTCAGATAATGCAGTCATCGATTCTATTTAACTTATAGTCCTGAGCACATGAATCCCCAAGACTCAGAAATTTAGCCATAGTATACAATGCAAACATGAACAACTTCACAACCTGTTTTAGTCATATAACAAGCCAGCTAACTAGATCTCTATTTCAAGACTTGGTGTGAATTTTCATGTTACAAAGCTTTATATAAAAATATGTGAATTAATATGTTTTTCATGCATACAAACATGCATGCATTTAAATACATGTTCATGGTATTGAGACTACACCTAAGATAAAGGCATTTTGTTTAATAAAATAATTTAACAAAAGATTAGTACAAATGGGAAGCTTATTGTCTTAGAAAATATAGTAACCTACTTGAACATCCAAATATCAATAGAAATGTAATATATAAAAATGTGTGCTTTTAATTGTTGTGTTTCTATGATCTTCAACCAATATAACATTGTGAAAAACATTGGATCAGAAATCTCTTGAACTATAATCCAGGTTGTGATCTTAAATATGTGATCCAGGAATGATAATTTTTATTTTATAATTTATTGTCCATAGAATGAGGTGTTTGGATTAAGGTCCAGCTTTGAGGTACTGCATAAAAAAATCAGTGGTCGCATGACACCATGAAAGTTGATCTGATCTCATTCTTTGCTTTACCCTCTTCAGAATCCTTTCATTCTTAATTTGTAGTCATTTTAATTTAGTAATATTCATTCCATGTCTACCCAGAGGGACTAGTCCCAACTATTACCACTGTATCACTGATACCAACTAAATCTATTGTAGTAAACTACCTATGGAGTACATGACTGTTTAAAATTCATCATCTGCTATGACCTGCTATCTATGATACTGTTTGGTTATTTCAGATTATGCCTTGTATACAGTATTCATAAGATATTGTACTCTCTACTCACACCTTCACTTTATCACTTTATTATTTCCTTAGCCATGTGGGATCCGACTTTGTTTAGTTGAACTTTCAGACAGATCATATTCCTTGTCTTCAGTCTAGACACACCCTTGCTGCTCATCAGTGATGACTAGAATTTGGATCTTGATGCTCATTGCTGTCACTCAATGCCTAATCATAAACAAAGACTGGATTTGCTTTAGCAACACCGTTTATCTCCATGTCTAATTAGTGTATCCTTGGCTGGGGTGCTGCTAAGGTAGCAGAAATTTGGCTTCTAGCTTTGTGCTGTTAATGAGAATTTTAGACTGCAAGTATAGTTTGCCTGTAGCAACTTGGTGTATTCTCTTCATTTTAGATCCACTTACCATCAGCCCATTACATTGTTCCAATTCAGCAAAATGATACATAGTCGCAAGTTGGAATCCTGTAAAGGTCCACAGTCTGTTCCAGTTTTCATGGTATTACAAAACTTGAAAGACCTACTTGTTTCATCTCCTTTAGCAACACATAAATGTACAAAGGTGCTCAAATTAAACAAAAATTCTAAGTTGGTAAAGTTTAATAGATAATATCTGCTTAGAAGACTCTTCAATCTATTGAGGAATTTGTTCTATCCTTTATTTTGGGTGGTTCTAATGAACTGTTCGTTCTATATGTGGCACACTCTGGTTATAAGAGGAGGCACTTGGTGCTGACCTCGACAACCTCAAAACCCATCACTTTCTCCAAAAGAAAACCCATTATGCAGCCGAATTAGAACCCCTCATTGATTTAAATAGATGTTAGAGGAGTTAAAGTCACTTCCCCCTTCTGTTTTGAACATCTATTCTCCTAGGCCTCTTTATATATGTAGGCATATGTTATAGATATACATACATACTTATATGTTAAGTTCTTTTTATGGGGAATTAAATCATCAAAAGTATATCCTTACTGGAAAAGAGAAGTTATAGTTCCTCTAAATTTGATTTTTTTAAAAATAGGAGTTCTTTTATCTAAGAAATCCTTTATTAGATGCTATTATGGTGATGATGTAAATAAAGTAACATTATTAATTACAAGAAATATAAAATCCTATAACTGAACATCAAACACGCTGACACTCCTTAAACATAAAAATAATAATGTGGAACTTAAAACCTTTCTATAATTTTATTTGATATTTTTGTAAGACCTAAAAATATCAACAATCTTAAAAATGGAAATTGCAATGATCAAACGTTGTACAGTCTCAAAGGTGGTCTATATAGCATATGAAAGGCCTGCACATGCATAAAAATGATAAAAAAATACATAGTTAAAAAGAAAATTGTAAAGGGAAAGCATATCATTCACTAGCAGGTAGACAAAAATTTTGATTTCTCTTTTATGCAGCATCTACTGTTCTAAATAATAGATACACAACAGAGAACCCAGTACTTCTTTGCTATGACTCTGCCCTCTACCTGTTCCCTTTTCTTCACTATACTATTATTTTTATAGTTGTTTTAAATAGTGCTATGTATGTATATTATATATATATATATATATATATATATATATATCTTATATACATAAAATTTAAAATCAATACTTTATATAAACATGGGCAAACAAAAATGTAACAAAATGCAAAGATTTATTTATGTTTCTGTTAATGCACCATAGTTACACATAAAATCAAGATTCATTTTGACATAGTTGTAATACAAGCATGGAATATAATGTTGTCCCACTTCAGTCCCCAGTACTTCTTTTCTACGCCTCTTCCTTCTACCTGTTCCCCTTTCTTCACTATACTATTATTTTTCATAATTGTTTTAAATACTGCTATGTATGTATATTATATATATGTATATATATATTTTATATATAAATTTTATATATTTTATATATATGGGGTAAAATTCACTGTGGCATATTCATGTATGCACATAGTATAATTGCATTCCATTGTTCCTCCCCTTTTCTGTCCCATCTCCCTCACCCTCAGTCCTCTTCCTCTGCTCCATTTATTTTTTCAATTTTAGTGGAAGTTCCCCCTTCCCACCCACCCCCTTATTTTGGTCCAACTCATGTATATGAGAGAAAACATCCAACTCTGACCCTTGTTTTTCTGGATCTGGCTTATTTCATTTAGCATGATGTTTTCCGGTTCCATTCATTTACCAGTAAATGCCATATCTTTCAACATGATTGAGTAAAATTTCATTGTGTATATATATATACACCACATTTTCTTTATCCATTCATCTGTTTATAGGCACTTGGGCTGGTTCCATAATTTGTCTATTTTGCATTGCACTGCTATAAGCATTAACGTGCCTGTATCACTATAGTATGCTGATATTCGTTCTTTGGTTAGATACTGCAGAATGGGAGAGTTGGGTCATATGTTGGTTCTATTTCTAATCTTCAGAAGGATCTTCATTTCTGATTTCCAGTATGTTGTAATAATTTGTAGTCCCATCAACAACGTATGATGAACTTTTTTTTCTTTTCCCCCACATCCTCCCCAGCATTTATTGGTATTTTATTCTTGATGACCATCCTTGTAACTGAAGTGAGATGAGATCACTAAATTAATTTTATTTAAAATAACAGAAGAAAATACAGCAAAACATTTACATTTTGGAGATGGATTCAGAAGTAACTGGCATACTATTTTCTGTATGTCTCAAATTTTAATTTTTTTTAAATTTAAAGGTATTTTAATGACCTATCCTCTCATGAGGATAAGTAGCAAAACCATTGCAATTTGGGGACTGAAAGTTGGGAACATCAAACTTTGATCTGAACAGGAAGTAGTAAAAGAAATGCCTAATTGAGAAAAAGGGAAAGGAAAACATGCTCTTCTTGCACAATTCTGCATTTGACTTGGCAATCTTTCCTTTCAGTTTCAGCATTGACTTTTCAGTCTTTCCAACTTCCTCCACACAGCGTGTCTGCCTCTCCAATGGCGCCAACTCCCATGGCTGTGCATGGTTGTATTTGGCAGGTGTAACATAAGAAATAAGCCAAATGCCGGAATCTGTTTCCTTTCTTTCATTCATTCTTTCCATCCTCTATGTTTTTAAAGAAACATCTACTACTTCAGCACATCCCTTGGCAACTTCTATTTTGTTTGGACTTCCATCAATAATGGTGTTAACAAAAAGTGATGACTGCCAGAAACTTAGTTTCTGTGGCACCAGTGGCCTTGCAGGTCATCTAGCCAGTGCACCTGCTGCTGTGTAGAACCAGGCTGTTGATAAAACTATTATCTGCTCATCGTTCACCAGCTTAGCTTTGATAACAATCCCAGGAATGTAGGAATATTTTGTGGAAAGAGTAAAGACATTCCTAGGCATATTTTTTTCTATAATCCTTTTACATTTTTGAAATCCATAATCACTTTCATGCATTTCAGAACTAAGAGAGGGGTGTGTTAGTTCTGTAAACTGAAGCTGTGAATCAACAATCTCTTCCCCTTCTGAGATACTTTTACTGTCAACACAAAGCTCATTATTAATTTCTTCAGGAAGACAAGAGGCAAAATTTCTCATAGATAGAAACTATAATTGATAATGATGTTTTTTACATAAACTTTCTATTTAAATTAATATCATTCAGAAACTAGTTGTCACTGAATGGGGTTTTTCTCTATCCACCCTGACTTGTTTCCAGACTTAAGAGAAATGAAGTTTGACTTGTCACTTGATAATTATGGCTTAGGTCAACAAAAATAGCTTTTTAAAAAAGTTGTATTCGTATTAGGAATGCTTAAAACTTTCCATAAAAGAAATAGCTAAAAACCTATTAATTACATAATTCTTAATCAAATTTCAGTCTCATGATAACAAGCAATGATTTATGAGTTTGTCACTACATATTAATTTAGCAACTTAAAATTTTTGTTCAGGTCAATATAAAATAAAGATTGTATTCTGATAAAATGGAAGATGTTGAGCTGGACATTTGCAGGAATATCACAGATGGTCTGTTTATCAAAAGATTCATTTTTTATAGCTAAAAGTAAAATTTGTTAAATTAATTCCTTTCATTTTTTAAGGGTAAAACTATTAATTATGAGTTACATTAAAATATGCATATATATAAATATGCAAATATTTTGTAACTATTTATTTCAGATATATTCATGAATTTAATATATTATGTACCAGATAAATAAATGGAGAGTAAAATTTCAGAAAACAGTTGAGATATTTGATAGGTATTTAAAAGTACTCTAGAAAGTGTACATAACAACAAAAATATCATAGCCAAAACAGAGATAATTCAATCTAAATCTCATTTGATTAAATGCATACTTATCAGTCTTTTCCTTGGCCTTTACAAATGGGTTTGGCTTGCCGTCTGTTGAAGAAAATCCATTTTTGGCAAAGCTTTTATACACAAGAGATCTGGTTTATTTTGATAAAATTAAAAATTTAAAGACCACTTCTCTCCATGATTGTTTTGGTGTCTGTAAGACTTCCAAATGAAGGGGAAGCTTTAAACATATGGATAGGGCTAAGATGCCATCTGTACCCTGCATGGGACCTCATACATACTAAATATTGGGACAGCTTTTCAATCAACACTTCTCCAAACTGAAGAGGAGAAATAGATTCTAAAGTTGGGTAAAAACTCAAGTTATTTTTACCAAGTTGCTGTTACATGATAATGTACAAGTATTCACTCATTTGCGTAGAAGATATTCTACAAATGTTATTTTTAGAAAATGGATGGGATTATGAGAACTATAAATTTACTTTTGTAGCATACCAAATTAATTCATTATATACTTCTTCAAGATTGTCTAGAAATAAAAAATATATTAACTATACTCGATGATTTGAAAGTATTTTGAAACATCATTCTAAATTTTATATTAAAATATCAACATCATTATTTTATTTCTTTTCTATTTCCCAAATAGAGGTGCTTATCTTAGCCAGTGTTTGCTATAAAACATGAAATTTGCTTATCTTCAGTTTAATATACAAAAGGTACATGTAAAGTGTAAGCACCAGGTATTTTTCTAGATATATTTATAAAATAATTTGATTCTATCAAATGAGAATTTCATGAATACTTACAGGTACTGCTTACTGTACTGAGAGAAAATATAACAATTCCTCGATCTGTTTCTCTCTCTCTCTCTCTCTCTCTCTCTCACACACACACACACACACACACACACACACACACATTCATACACACACATAACTGGAGACGTATTGGTGGTCTGTATTCTTAAATTATCTTCAGGACTGATTTTACAAGCAGAGAAGTAAATAGCAATACCCGAAAGACCTGCTATCCACTCCTTTTTCTAGGTCTTCAATACTTCATCTCAAGACAGAAATTGTGTTCACAAATACAGACTTTTGTCTATGGAATTAAGGATTAAATTCAATGTTGGGTAACACTATTATCATCATTGAAATAGTAAAATACATTCTTATGAAGGATCAAGACTTGAGGCCAAGATGGGACTTGATATAAAATATAGTCTACAAAACAAAACAAATTATATATTTTTAAAACACCTAGAAGTGGCAGAGTAAGTATTTGTTTAGTACTGGCTTCATTTTTGCAAGTAATGAGATTTTGTAAGTAATTAGCTTTCCTACAATCAAGTGAATAATTCTGTGTGTCACTGTCTCTCTAAATAAGTAAAAATTATTGTTACAGCCAAAGTCCTCAGCTGTATGCACTATTGTACTACTTTATGAAAACACTATACTGGAATTTTTTTCTTTATTAAAAAACATTTTTAATTCATTTCTGATTTGATTCTTAAACACAACCACAAATTGTGTTTTATACCAGTAAAATGTATCTAATTATATTTGGTTTGGCTAAAAAACTGCTGCTCAGAAATGAAAAGAAATAAAATCAATAGGATAAACACAAACTTAAATTTTTCTATTATTTTTAAAATATGAAAATCTACTATTTATAAATTCTTTAGATCATGTATAACTAAAAAAATAAAATAAAAATAAATTCTTTAGACATCTGATTTCTCTATCGTCTCAAATTCTCAAGTAGCCGACTTTATTTTCATCTTAGCTAAAATGAAATACAGTTGTCCCTCCATATTCACTGTATATTGGAACCCAGGAAACTGCCACCCAGGACATCAAGATCTGTGGATGCTTATAGCCCTTACATAAAATATGCAATATTTGTATAAAACCTATGAACATTAACTTTCAATTGTCTTTAGATTATTTACAATACATAATACAAACTATCTGTTATAAAAATTCTTGTTATATTATTTAGGAAATAGTTACCTGGAAAATGTACATGTTCAGTACAGCACAAAGTTTTTTCCCTGAATATTGTGGATATATGGTGGGTTGAATCCATCGATGCAGAACCCACATATATGGAGGACAAACTATTTTTCTGTATCTATGTACACCTATTATGTGTGTATGTATTTATTAATATGTTGTTTTATCCTAATTTTATTTATTTATTTATACTTATTTCCTTAGGTCAGTCCATTCTCATAGGATACCGTGAGACAAATCAGATTGTAACATAATTTCCCCCTAACTTCTCTAAAAAAAAAAAAGTAAAACACTTGTTGATTTACAACTCCCTATCTTACCCTTTTCTGATCGCTTATTCTTGTTGTTATGTAGTCACAAGGTTACCACAAAGTGACATGAAAATGGTATTAAAATAATAAAGCCAATAATTCAAAATAAATGGTTTAGAAGTCCTGCTTGAATACCTTTCAAATTTGTTCATGAATAAATAACCTGATTTTATTGGACTAAATATATTGTCAAAATCTAAAAATTTATTCACATTGACACAGTGAATTATTTTCTAACTTCAGTAATTTTGATGCCTGTCCTGATTTGTAAATCACCATATAGTTGCCTAAGCATGCACAGGATATTATGTGCATTGTAAAATGATCAGTAAATGATTTCCTGTACTGTTGCTCTTAATGAGAGAATACAAAGTTATTCAGAGAGCTACAATTGTGAAATAAATCATTTCTCTGCTGACCTAAAGCAATCTTCATTCTCTCTCAACTGAGTTGATGAACATTAAAATGATGCTTCGAGATAAGTTTCACGATTTAAATAATGACCACTTTCACTGTAAGTTGCATAAAATCTCACTATGTTTTGATATTCCATAGCTCTTTAAATGTACCTGAACACATTCTGAATAATAGCATTGTCTAAGGTAATTCAATGAACATTTAAAAGGGTACAGAATAGTTTTTGACATTTTGAAGTATATAAAATAAACTCATTATATATGTGTGTACGAATATATCTAAAATATATACAGAAAATACATATTAGCTAAATTGTGCGGGTTACTCTAAGTTTTAGTTAAATATACTTAAAATCTATTTCCAGTTTCTTTTTTTTAAGAGAGAGTGAGAGAGGAGAGAGAGAGAGAATTTTTTAATATTTATTTGTTAGTTCTCGGCGGACACAACATCTTTGTTTGTATGTGGTGCTGAGAATCAAACCCGGGCCCTAAAATGAAAATTCCAGTCTGATCTGCAAACTAGAGGTGTGTGTGTGTGTATGTGTGTATACATATATTTAGAAGTACAGTATATATAATGTATCATATATTTTTGTTAACAAAAGAATGAATTGAAAAGACAATGTATTAAGTCTGTTTCATATGTAAATTTGGAAAAATGACTTCAATGGCTCTTGAAACAAATGAGAACCTGAGAGTGTATTTGATAGAAATTTTAAGGTATTTCATTGTCTCATATAATTTACTTTTTTTTCTACAGCAAACATACTGAGCAATTTAGAAGTGTAAGACAAAGGTACAAGTCAAAGTAACTCCAAATTTTGAAGTAAGTTAATTTCCTTTTTGCTCTCTTGTATCAACTCACAACATAATTACTCTGGGATATCTGAAATATGTTTATGTTAAATCAGTGCAATCACACCGAAAGACAAAAACTACTACTTATGAAGCATACATACCTCTTTTTTTTCCTCCTCACTGCCTTTTCAGTATCCTAAGGTAGTTTAAATCAAGAATAACAGTATCAATGATTATGGAAAAACTGTTACTTTGCATGGTATATGCTAAACAAGATTCAGAGGGTGTAATGGAAGCAATATGTACTATTTTAAATTGTTGAAAAGCATCAATTACATGGGCAATTTTCTAAGGCCATGCTCAAACATGCAAAATATAACATCAGCCACCTAGAAAGCATATATTTGGCATATAAAACATTGATATAATCATTACACTGGAATGACTTTCCCCAACTCTTCATTTTTACTTTACTTGTAAAAACACAGTGTAATCAGTGACACACTTAGATTTTTTTTCCACAGATCACCAGATTTTAACTGGAGTAAAACAGCAGTTAGAAATGATATTTTTAAAGATGAGTTGAGTAAAAATAAACTCCTTTCAGTTTTAAAACAAATTAAATGAAAAACACTATGTATGCCCTTTTATTTATATGCATATTTTACAATTTCACATCCTGTACATCCATATGTAGTGTCAATTTTTTAAAAAAATACATATTGCTCTTTCAAACCATGTTAATCTTCTACCATGTATTTTTGGTGTCCTTTTTATCTTCAGTTATTGTCTGAGAACACAGATAGTACTATAACGACTGAGTCAATTTCTATATATATACCGCATTGGGTACTTTCCCAACATATATCATAACTTAATATTCTGAAGCTTCTATTATTAAAACAGCTGTGATAATAGTCTGTTACATATGATGTACCTGTTCAGGATAAAGCTGACCAATACTTATTCCTGGAGGTACAAAGTCAACTTTTTAATAATACATTTCTTTATGTTCCAATAGCTTTCTTAACTAGTATATTCTGGGACCACTATACTACTGGGTATGCATATGAAAATGCAGATCATTGGGTCCCTAAGGACCTCTCCTGAGTTAGAATCTCTTGCAGAAGTTGCTCCAGAGGAGGCACTCTCAAAATGTTTTCTCAGGATTCTTATTTTCACCAAAGCTTGAGGACTACTGCTCTAGAGAGAAACATTAAAATAGTTGAAATCAATTTAAGTAAGTTTTCCAAGTGACAGAAAATAATGCAATGGCTCAGATGGGCTTTTCTCAAAATCAACCAGATCTGCCTGCAGAACTTAACATTTATATAGCTGTGGGAAAGTTATGATTCTGGAACTTGAGTTTTATCCTGTGTTACAATTTAGAATAGTGCCAGCTTCTTTTATTTGATTTTTGCAATGCCAGTGATTGAACCCAAAATCTAATGCATGTTGCACAAATGCTTTACCCATGAGCTCATTCCAGGTCTTTGTTGTACCTGTACAAAGAGCTATGCTTTTTCACTCTTGTTCAGTTATTACTGACATAGTTACCATTTGTATTATTTATTTATTCTATGAATGATGTTATCATAATTAAGAGAAAATAAGAAAGTATACTTATAAGAATAAAACATTTACCACATATACCAATGCATATGTATTCAAGAACATAACTTTTTAGAAATAATGAGATCTCAAAGGAACACTTAATTGTATAGGCTCTTTCCTATGTGATTGCCCAGCATCACTTAAAAGGTATTCAGGGTGATTTAATTGTTATAAAGTTATGCATTCTGATGTTTTATAAAGTACACATCTTTCCAACTTATAGTCAATTGTTGTAAGCTTGATTTCCAGTTTTAGTTCAGTATCCTAATTTTTTAATCTTTAATGAGTTGATTATTATATTTAGCCTTCACTTCAATCATGTTAAAATAAAGTGTTTGAATACTTGACATCTACACTCTCTTGTAGATCTAAAGCTTTAGAACTCCGTAAAGAATATTGGTTTAACTACTCATTCACCCTTTTACACTACATGGCTAACTGACAAAGTGTGTTTGAATGAAAAATGAAATGAATGAAGAAATCCTAAAAATAGTAATTTTATTATATACATCTCTATAATTTGAGAAGGATACTACAGATGTGAAATCTTTAATCTGTAAAAGGAAAGTATGCTAAAAATCACAAAACATTTAATTTAATAAATTTCAGAATCACCATCACCTTTCCAAATGAAAAATTACAAGCCAAATAATTCAGAATAGTAAAAAATGGAATTTTCATAGGAATACATTAGTGGCTTTCTGAACTTTAGGAAGTCTCTGATTTCTTGGAAATTGTATATCTAGTAGAAATATTTTTAAAGGGTATCTATATTAGAATTTCAACAAAGTACTTCAAAAGAGCATTGCAATATGTTGCAACTGATATTAGGAAAGTTGATCAGCTTCTCAGGCAGTGGCAGTATTTTCTTTTCTTTTCTTTTCTTTTTTGCTAGGCAGTATTTTCAATAAGAGATACATTCTTAAGAATGATAGATGATAGGAAAAAATTCATTAGATAGACAATCTTTAAACTGACTCTTGGAAAGAGTAAGATATCAAATTTCTAATTCAGGAGAAAACATGTCTTGTCTGGAACTTAAAAGAAATGACATAGAGGAACACAAGCATTCATTCATTCATTTCTTCATTCAAGGAATCAGTGTATGATCAAAATGCACTTATGATACCCAAAAGAAGGTGGAAAGGGGCAGATTAATCTTATCAATAATTATAAAAGGGGCTGGGGATGTGGCTCAAGCAGTAGCGCACTTGCCTGGCATGCGGGCGGCCCGGGTTCGATCCTCAGCACCACATACCAACAAAGATGTTGTGTCCGCCGAGAACTAAAAAATAAATATAAAAAAATTCTCTCTCTCTCTCTCTCTCTCTCTCTCTCTTTAAAAAAAATAATAATTATAAAAGTGCAATGGCTAAATAAGCTTCCAAGGAGAGATCTTTAAAGCCATAAGATCAAATAACAAGGACTTTCTAATCACCGAGGCCATGAAGAATTTCTGCAGAAATGATAATTAAATTCAAGTTAAGATGCAGTTGAGATATAATATGGAAGCTCAAAAATATTATCACCAACTTTGGAAAAGGCCTATAAAAGACCTCTGGAGTAAAATGACAGGGCCATGAGGGATTGAGTGCCCTGCAGATTCAATAAAAAATGCAAAGGAGAGCCTAATTCAAGAGGGATCTGGAGAAGACAGAGGAGTGAGAAAACAAAGTATTCTTTAGTTCAAGTTAAAAGGCTGTCACTTTTCCTTCAGAATGTCAGAAACATTTTTGATATAAAAAGGGATTGCGAATGCAACAACACAATCAGTGTTTTTAAAATTCTGCACTTAACTAAGAAATACAAATAATATATTTTCTTTGGTTTGTGATATCCATTTACCACTAGCAAAAAATTTTATGCTATCTATATCAGTGATTCCCACTTGACAGTGTATAAATATTACCCAGAAAAATTGTTAAAACACAAGATTGCAGGAACCCCAACCTCAAACTTCTGATTCAGTGTGTCAGACCTTTACATTTGCACTTACAGCTAATTCCCTGGTATTGCTGAGCTACTGTTGTTGGGACCACACATTGAAAACAGTTGGTATGGATGAATGAACTAAAGACATGAGATACAAGTCCTCCTCCCATATGAAATTCTTAAATGAGTTTCCCACTAACTACATCAGAACCAATTCATGGCTTATTGTCTCTTGAATCTAAGATATATAATGCAGCTCACTTTTTTTTAGCTTCAGAAATATTTCATAGAACAGTCCAAAATTTAAATTAGAGCAAATGGTAGAGCAGCCTGCTTATGTTCACATCCTAATTCTATCCTAACAAATATGTAACTTTGGCCTACTCATTCTCTATTTCCTACCTCATCAGTAAAAGCCTGTATTAAAATTTGCCTCCTAAGCTGTTGCAATCATGAAAGTTAATGTATCATATCACTTAGTACAAGACCTGGCACATAGCAAGTGATAAATATCTGCTATTATTGCCATCTACTTTTTTCTTACTCTGTAGTCAAAAATAACATTTATTTGATAACTAAAGAACATGAAAATTAAAAATGTTCATTAGTCATGTGTGTTTTCTTTTTCACCAAGTACCTAACCAGATCAGATGCTATATCTTCTCTTATTCCTCAATGTTCATCTGCTGGCCATTTGCTTACTATAAAGTAAGTTGTGAAACTCAGGTGATTGTGTGTAAGTACCTATAGTTCTTTCTCCTTATATGAATGTGATTATTTTTAAGTATAAGAACAGTTAAAAATTAACTGCCAACACCTGTGTGTATCATGAATGCATCTCCAATTTAGTATTTTCCAGACTGGGTTTTCCTATTACATTTGCCTTCTGTGTATTCTCTATCTTGATGTTAGTTTATATTCATCATGACTTTCATCCCACTACTGTTAGCTCTGCAGGTTGCTTTGCCCTTCCTTGTGTTTTCTGACTAATTTGATTCTGGTATCAGTAAATGTATTCAACAGATGTGAGCATGTCATTAAAAAAAATACTTAACATGTGTTAATACTGACCCCTTGAGACTCTTCCTGCAGCTCTCCACTGAGAGGCTGTACATTTATTGATTAGTCTTACTTGACTTTATATGACCAGGTTTTCATTCAGGTATTTATCCAATTAATTTATAGGCATCTATTATGTAGAATAATACCAAATGCCTTTCTCAAACTTAAGTATGTGGTGTCCTTTCATTACTTTTACCTCCCAAGTTAGGAGATATGCCAAAGAAGGCTATTACAATGTGTGATGTGACCTACTTTTAATAAATTCACATTTGCCACTTACTTTATTAGACACCTTTCTCCTCAGTGTTCACATTTGGACTCTTTAATTATATGCTCAGCCAAAGACTTCTAATACATGAAGGCAATTTAGGAAGCAGGGAAGTAAAGCTCCACAGACATTTCAAGATGCAAAATAAAGACAAAAGGAGGAAAAAATAGTATTGCAATTCTAGAAGGATTTGTCTTCCTGTAACCTTCAGCCTTAAAATTGTCTTTAAGATCCTAGGTTATTTCTAATTTGGGCCCTCAAATTATATCCACACATTCCAGACAGCCAGGACAGTCTTTCTCTGCTTTTTCTTATTATTATTCTGATTGTTTAATGCATGGCAAATGGGAACTCTGGGACTCTAGACTTCTTTTTCCCCTTGAAACCTCTAAATAATTAATTAGACTGTCGAGCTCTCACTGCTGCAAATTTCCCCTTCATGTTGGCTAGGGTGGCACACATTTATTCTTAGGCAAAGCCACAGGCTACAATAGTTTCATATTAGCTAAACATCTTAGACTATGGCATTTTATCTCTGAGGTCAGAACATGAAATCGCTCAAGTCCAATGAAAGAAGGTGTACTCAATAAAGCTTTCGGATACATGTGAAGAGTAAATGGAAATTCCAAGCAAGCTGTCAGCAACTTGAAATCTAAATCACTGATTATTTTACAAAGTAGTACATATTTATTTTAATAGTGCTACAAAGAAAGTCTGAGGCCTATAGTCTTGTACAACACATTGTCTAAAGTTTTCCAAGGTAGCAAAAATAGATGCCACCTTATTTTTTAAGTCCTCTCCAAAATCTTAGAAATGTTCATATGATGTCCTGAAATCTCAAACCTCAAACACATACACACACACACACACACACACACACACACACACACACACACATACACACACAACCCATTTAAAATGAGCCTTCTACCCACCAAATGAAATATTTAAAAGAATTCTCCAATGACACTCTTTCTCTCTCAACTTCTCTCTTGTCTAAAGAATTAAAGGGCCTCTCTTGATAGGTTTTTCCACAAGACAGACAGAATGGCACTGCAGTACCATCTACTTTTCTTCTCAATAATAAAACATTATCAGTCATACTGCAGTGCTGGTTCCATGACCAGAAAGGTATTTGACAGTAAATGAGTGGCAGTAACTTTTGGGCAGGCCACAGAGCCATAGCAAAGGTAGCAGGAAGAAGGTAGATTTCTAGGCTTGTGTTCTCACTGGCATGTGTTTAGACAAAACATCCATTTTTCAGAAATGTCAATCTTCCCAAGCATAATTGGAGACCTTCTCTGTACTAGTCAACACTCCAATGTACTGTATGCTGCACTGTGAAACAAAGATAAGCAAGCTCCTTGGTCTAACTTTAAAAGAATGCATAAAAACTGAGCAAGCACATACCTACCAGACTCTAGGAGTTTACTCTTGAATATTTGTAAAAGCACAAAACACAAACAAATGGAAATGTGCCAATTCCCTGGGAAACAAATCTAGAAACTCCAGGGATTCAATCTCCTTGGCAAAGCAATCACTTAGGGGATATAATGGGAGAAGTGAATTAATTCATCATTGTCATCACACTCTTCTCTCACTGTATTTTTCCTTCACAACCAATACATTAATCAAAATAAAATATATTCTGATTTTAAGCATGTAGTATTTTCTGTCAAGTGCTATGATAAGTTCACTATAAAAGGCATTATTTCTCTAGTCATTGTGACATGCTGGGTTCCCATTTCATAGATACAGAAACTAACTCTAGAAAAGCCATGTAAATGGTCCAAGCTAACAAAATAAGTGGCAGAGGCAATTTACAACTCAGGACTCGTAAGTGACATCAGGTTCAACAAGCACAAAACCATGTTCTTTGTTAATTTCCATCTGCATAGCATTTGTCCACTTAAAATTCAGCTGTCCTTGGCCCCACCAATGGATTGTCTTGGGCAGCTTTTGGCTTATCTATTTTGGCCAATATGTCCTAAAAGTCAACTCTCTGACTGTGGAGATAGTGTGATCTTCACGTTAAGATCTCTGTTGGAATTTTAAACTGATTGTCCTAATCATCTTAGGTACTGATGACCCTTTACATAATTCCAATGCTGCATAGAATATTGGTTTAAATGGACAGATTGTCTATTCTGCAACTGTTAAATGACTCATAACAGTTTTTTGAACTGAGAAAGACCTAAGAAATAATGAATTCCTTTCCTGTTTGAAAATCAAAAAACCTGTAATGAAATCAGACAAGTGTGTTAGTTTTGGAGATGACAGCAGAACCTGGGGTTCCTTATTACCAGTTCAGCTTTCTTTCCACAATGTCAGAGTGCTTTCTATGACAAAAATTAAAGCAAGTCTTGCTGAATTATTAAATGTTGCAAGTGGATTTTCAATATGTAATTACAGCTTAGCCTCTGATTTAATTATTTGGATAATTCACTTCATATTTTCTTGGTTAATTGCTGCCATCCATCACACTGTATAATTCAAACAATTATAAATAGCAGCTTGAATTTTATGAAATCATCATGCCAAAATTTCCAAGTGCTTAGCACTGAACAAATATTTGCATAGAACTATCCATTTGTTAGATATTATATTACGGATCTGTTATCACTCACTTGAAAAAAATGTATTTCCAAATGAAATTTTGCATCAATAAAACCAACACTTAATTCCTATTATTTAAATAATTTTGATGCATATTTTCATCAAAATAATATATATTCAGCAAAATATATCTTGTTTTGTTGTTTGAATCCCTACATCTAGAAATTTAAATCTGATTTTTATATCTGAATTTATAATTTTGTGTTTTAACCATAGAAAGCTTACAAAATAAAAAGGAACAATTTTTTTATGTAGAAATGTCAAATATAAAACACTGTGATACAGAGATACAGAAATATGGTATTTGACAGATTCCACCCTGCTAAATATGCATAGAGTCTAGACTTATGTCTCTCAAAATATTTTTTTCCCACAGACTCCTTGAATTATATAATAGTCTGCTTACCTCCTTTTGCCTCACTTGATTAATTTCTTGCCACTGATATTGATCTGTGCTTTAGTAAAGAAGACAGACAGTAGTGAAGTGATCTCACTGAAGCAGGTGTCATCTCAGTGATTTGATATCTATGAGTCAGTGGCAGCTGATACCTGCAACTCAGTTTACCTCATCCCTCCTTATATTTGGCGGGGGGGACTATCTTTTATCCAATTAATCCTCTTTGTGTATAAGTTAATGTGAGAAGTGTTCTTTTTGATTCCTCTAAATATGTTCTAATGTTAACAAATGTAATATTTTATTTGTACATAATTTATGTTTCTTACTTCTGGTGAGCTTTGAAAAATGAGAGTTGGGTGATGGAAAAAGAAGAAGCAGACATAGTTTCTGTATCTGTTATCCAGGAGGAAGAAAGGGAGGTGGCATGATTAGCTTTTTTAATTGTTTTTTTGAAAGTCCCATTTAAATAAAATCTGGATGATGCTATCAAAGAAGTGATTGAAAAGTAGAAATTCCAGGCAAATCTTAGTATCTCTGTAGGTGATTAATTGCCTCAAAAATGAAAGAGGTGTCAAGATTGACAAACAACAGGCCTACCCAAGATTTTCTCAGCATGGTGCTAGAATTTTGAAGAACATCCTTATCAGATCCCCTTTTATGTGTGTAAAAATCTATATCCTGAACATGAGCACAAAGGCAGGGGGGCAGTATAATTTAGGACATTCCTAAGAGCTATCGCTGCATGATAAGCTACTACCATGGTCAGCATATTTTAGGTAATCATGTATGACAACTTATAGTATATGCATTTAATTTAAGGAAAATAAATACTTCTTTAAGAAGTATGAATTCTCCAAGTGTGGTGATCTGATCTTGTACTTGAAAACTGGATGGAAATTGGCAGGTATTTTTATTTATACACTTTCATACCAATGTTTTGATGTCTGCTGGATTAACATAGTTTAAAACAGAGGGCACTTTTGTTCATCCAACCTGGTTGATAAAAGGAGTGAGGTTCACCTTCTTTTGTTTTCCTGTTTTTTCCAGAAGTGGTGTCACAAAAGAAAATATGCTCTAAGCCACAGTTCTGGCCTATGTTTGAGATACAGAGCAGAGACAAGGGGTTTGCTCAAAGCTTTTCTGCCTATATGGAATAAACAAACACAGACATGAAAAATCTACCTCAAATGTTACACAGCATCTAGGATATTTGAGAATAAACTCTGGCTAAGGAATTCATTAGATATATTAAATTGAGGCTGTGTGAGTAAATTTAGAGGACACAGGATGGAGTTGAATTTATAGCAGAGATTAGTTTGAAATCTCTTCCTTGCCTTTTACAAACTGATCTTAGTCTATTAAAGTTTTTAAGCCAATATTTCCCAATATAAAAAAATATGATTGTATTTTATATAATTTAGAGTTGTGCAATTTGTAAGCAATTATTGGAATACTTTTAACACAATGCCTGGAGCATAGTAAGTGTCTGATAAATGGTCATTACAATCTTATTTTATACTTATTCTCACATAGTAAGTGAGAAACATTTGTTTAATTAATGCTTTCTATAGTCATAGGTTCAGGAGACCACAAATGACAGGTTTATATATTAGCATGATTAACTATAACTTTATAAAGATATCAAAGTACACATCATCATACCGATAGCTGTTGGATTCCCTATTGAAAGATTCATTGTACCTCCCAAGGCTCCTGAGAGTTATAGGAAGGCTAGGGCAATGAGAGGTCACAGGGTAGAGCCTGTGCTAGTGTAGCTGGTTGTCATGGGAGGTGTATATTCCAAGAGAGAGTAGAAGTGGTTATGTGGGAGTGTGTGAACATAATTGATCCCCCAGCTCTAGCACAGACTGCTTCTTTCTCTGCCTTGCTTCCTTCTTTCCCTCTGTCATTCTCATTGCTTTATCCTCTCTTTCCTTCCTTGCTTTCATCTCTATCTTCTATCCTTTCTCTTCTTACTCCTCCTTTCTCTTCTTGCTCTCTCTCTTCCTTCCTTCTTTCCTGGTTTTCCTTCATCTTCTTCCTTTTTCTCCTTTCTTCCTCTTTTTTATTTTCTTAATGGACACATATAACATGGCATTAACAAGCCTGATCTCAGCCACGACTTATCCATAATTGTGGCCCCACTGAAGGTCCAATCTAGGAATTCCATGTAGGTAATAAACGTATCACAGTCACTAGCCTGTTTTGTGGCACCTCTTTTAAATTTTGCTTGATCTCTGCACATTTTCTCATAAATTTTTCTAACCCAGCAATGTTTTTTTCTCTTTTTTTTTCCTTTTTCTCTCACAATGTTAAACTTAGAAGATTACTTAAGCTAGTCCAGTGTTTGACTCCTTCTTGCACTTTGAACTGACACTTGGTCCCACTCTGAATTTGTTTCTCTTCTCCATTTAACCAGAATGCATCCTGGGTCTTGAAACAAATAGGCAATCACTTGCCTATGATATTTCCATTTTTTAAATAAATTATGTTATAATTGTAATTATTTTCTTTTTAAAATTTCTCCTTATATTCAAAAATATTAAAAGTTGATTCTGATTTTTAAAAGAAAACTTAAATACAAAAAGTGAAAAAAAATAGTTTAGAGCAAAGAAGTTTGTATTATTAGGACAATTTGGATACAGTTATTTTTTAGGGAATGAATGGTGGCTCAATAGTTTATGTTATATAGTTTATGCTATAGTTTTGGTCAAAGAGTATGCTATGGTTTAAGTGTATCTCTCAGAATTCCTGGAATTTAATGCAGACACATGTGGGCTTAATGGAAGATGTTTAGATCATGTGGGCTTTACTCTCATGAACAAATTATAGCTGCTTAATAAAAAGATCTGGAGTGACCTGCCCTCTACCATGTGATGTTGCAGCATGGATGCTGAAGTCTTGATCCTGGACATTTTCACTACAAGTGTAGTGTGAATCACTATAATTCTTATTCATTATGAGTTGACCAGTCTGTAGTACTTTAATATGATAACACCAAACAGACTAAGGCAGACAGAATTGTATAACTTTGAGTAGCCATTGTTTTCTCCATTTTGAAATCTGCTTTATTTTTGCCCGGGTGGAAAACCAAGACATTTATTCCCATTCAAAATGAATGCTCTAAGACAGTAACACAGTTTATATGGAATACTCTACCACTTCTTGAATTCTCTAAATTTTTTGCCATAAAACAAAGTGATAACATTTTATTGTAAAATTGAGAGTTTGACCACTCTGGAGCATATGATTTTGAGAATTCTGTCTCAATTGGTCATCTAGCATGAGGTAGCTGAACATTACTATATTCTTAAAACACTTGAAGAATCTGAGTTACTAAATTAATTCATAAAATTGTCATTTTTGTAGAAAGCTGCCACTAATGAAGTGAGGTATAATATATTTGATAATAAACTTTTGAATTCACTTGTCATAATTAGCTAACGGTTCAATTGCTTTAACACTATTTCTCATAAGAAATAATAGTCATATCAGCAGTACAGAGAAGCTTTTCTTTCTCTTTGCAGTAGCTGGAGGACATGAAGTCAATTCTTCTAATAACTAAGCCTACATATTTAAATGTAAGCTTAACAACAGAGCTGGAGCACAAGCTGTTCAAAATAATATTTAGAAAGAGATTTCTATTCTGCCATTAGTCCATCCTTATGATTCTAATTTAAATAGTGGTGTGCTTATAGGTCTTTTGAGGATTCATTAAAAGACTGGCATTTATAATATATAAATGATCATATGAGGTGAAAAGGTGAAACACTCATAAAACAATAATATTCTACAGTGTTGTTGATTCATCCTGAAGGAGCTGTAATAGGCTATAACATAAGACTGGAACATAATCAATAAGTTTATTTTCTTCAGTAGATGGTATTAGTGTTAAAGTAAACTCCTTACGAGGGAATGGGACCAGCTTCTCAGGATGGGGTTTATGTAATTCCAGCGCTAAGGGATTTCCTTTATCCTTGTGCTGCTTGAGGGGGTTGAGAGAGTTGGTTTTCATTGAACTATGGTATGCACATTCCAGGAAAAATTTGATTTTTTTTCTGTGCCTCAATGGATAAGTGGCAGCTCTAAAACCTGGATGAGATATCTTAGGGCCTCCAAAGATTTTTTAAAAGTAGAGAAATTTATGAGCTGCCATAATGCAATCAACCCATGGGAAGGGGCAGGCAATCAGTCACTCCCAGAAATGATAGAATACTTCTTAGTAAGGAGACACCAAGTGAGACCCACTGCTATACTTTCCTGGGAGATTTGGAGCGGTTGATTTAAAAAAAACAATTGTGAAAACATTAATAGTGTATACTCCTTATTGTTCTTATACTTTTATGTCCATTTTGTATTTCTACTAAAATCTCAGATAATAATGAAAATATTTAGGGGTCTCTTAGCTTCTAATGCTAGCACTTTAAAAATGTACAAGAAATTCCACATGTATTCAACAACTCCAGATTTGGGTTTGTTCTGTTGCTTCTTGTTACTGAATTCTAATTGCTCTAATATTAACTTGCTCCAGGATACACAGTGAGTAGGGCCCAGATTTAAACATCTTCAGTCTACCTTCAGAGACTGGTTATCCTCCATTCTGCAGTACTGGGCCTATTCATATTTTAACATAGAGGTCTCTTATCTTTGTCTTCTAAATGTTCCTCTGCTATCTGCTCTCATTTCTCTACATATTAATAACATGTCTGAACTCTGGGAAAGCTTTGTACCTTATCATAATGTAGTTAGCACATTCTACCTTCTATTATTTTTGTGACTATAATTTGTAAAATGTGTATGGTATGTGCAAAGACATATTTGTTTTAGGTAAGTGTGTGTGCACATTAATGTATATACCATAAACACATATTTCATGTATATTTATTCACATTCACATATATGTGCATATATGTATAGGTTAAAATATCTATATCTATCTATATATTTGAGCTAAAATTGCTAAAGTTTACTTAAAGTGAATATTATATTTTAACATTAATTTAATTGATTAATGGACTAGATTGTGTCCTGTTCTCCATACTACCAAGTTTGTATATTGAATCCCTAATCCCTAAAGTGGTTATATTTAGAAATGTAAGGGGTTAAGCTTAAATGAATTTATAATTTAAAAAGATAATTGTCAAATATGCTCATGAGGGTGGAGCCCTGATTCAATGGGACCCTATAAGAGGAGGAAGAAACATCAGTAGTGCTTGTGCACAAAGGATAAGCCATGTGAGGACACAGTAAGATGACAGTCATCTGCAAGCCCAGTAAAGAAAACTCAGCACCTTGATCTTGGACTTTCAATCAAAAATGATGAGAAATCAATTTCTATAGTGTTTCATTATGTCAACTCATGCAGGTTAATACAGCATTCACCATAATAAATGCTTAATATAAAATAGAAAATTGATAAATATTTGATATTTGCAGAAGGAAATTATATTTAAGATAGTCAGGGGGCTTTATCTTTGCACCAAATGTAATTACAATGCTGTAATAATCTTTGTGTAGTATACAGAATGCAGAGTAGGACTCTGCAACCAGGGCTAGATTCAAAATATTACTATAAGTACTGGTAAGTTTTCCACTATAAAAGTTTAGGGAGGCAGCATGGATGAGCATATTTATCTTCTCTAACCTACTTTAGAGTCAATTTGTTTTAAGGACCTTAAGTCTAATATGACAAGCATCTGTCTGTCCATAAAGATGTCAATAAAATATTGTAGGATTCCCTGTGGACTCTTTTATTCAACAAAGGCCTACAAAGTACTTTGTACATAGAGTACTAATAAGAGGCTCTGGCTTATGAATTCCTGGCAATTAAAAGAGATTTAGGGACACTTTATTTACTATAAGGCATACTTAGTATGGTTACAGCTGCCTTTATCTTACAGATTTCAATGAAAATGAATATGATCCTAAGAGATTTCATTTGGCTTTCATGATAACATGAATAACATGGTAATATGCAATTTGAGAGTAAGAATTCCATTAAAATCACACTTAATGGGGGACAAAAATTATAATGATGAAAATCCCAAGTGTCTTCTCCCAGGCTCTGGTCTCTCTTTTACTGTCTCCTAAAATAATTACATCCATTCCCTGAATCAGACATTATCATCTTCAGTCATTTTTCTTTTATAACTCTAGATTTATATATTGATCTTTCTATGTGACATTTCTACTTTGAAGTCATAGAATCAATTCAAACTTAATATTTCCAAAGTTGAAATCTTGATTTTATTCAACTTCACTATGTCCACTACTCATTTTCACCTTATCCATTTCCCCTATTTCAGAAAATGGTACCTGCATCTACTTAGTTGCTCAGGCCAAAAACACAGATTATCTTTAATTGATCTTCCCATCTTATGTAACCCATTTGCTTTCTACTTTATGAGAAAAACTAACGAATGGATAAATATTGTGACAAAATTGTACTAGTCATTGACAAAAGTATATGCTATTTATGCAATTTGATGAGATCACCTGGTGAAGCTCCAATAGAATAAAACTAAAGACAAATACAGTAAAATAAGGGGGAGTAGGGGATAGAAACACAAATATCAGTAAGACAAGAGGTGGAGGAGCTAGAGATAGGACTGCAAATAAATTCCTGTACACAGGTATATATTATGAGCAATAGGAAAATCCAAAAGACTCTGAAAGTTTCAGGTGCTTCAGAGGGTCTCAAAGTATTTGGTCGTACTGATAAAGAACAAGAAGTCATTTTTTAATATTTTTTATCATATGAAATATTCTATCTTGCCAATACAGTTAGAAAACTTTTAACTTTTTAGATATATTGATGTGTGTGTCCAAATGCTTGATCTTAAATCACACTGATCTATTATGTTCTTGCCAATATACTTAAGAAAGGTATGAAACCCAGGTCAAGCAATAGGAAATTGGAAACATCTCATACAACATGTATTTTTGAAAATAATTTTGATCTGTATAATTATTATGAAACTCCTTAAGAGTCATTTAAACCAAGGAGGTTATGTTTTATGAGTTCATCCAAGGAATATGAAATCCAGATTTTCCTATAAAGAGGAGGAAAAGCAACTCATAATCTGAGTGTTGTATTAGGAAGATTTTCCTCCTCACAAATATATTCAGTCTTAAAAAGCATACATTTCAAATTCTTCTGCCTCCCCCACACAATGTTATAAATAGCTCTACAATATAATGTATTCAACTCATGACATTATAGTCCTTAAAGGTCAGTGTAGCTGATTAGGCACTCCTTCCCATATCCCAGCCATCACCTCTCTCACTTCCCACATCAGACTGAAATGGCAGAAACCCAAGAACATCTGACAGAATCAAATCTTCCACAGAGGCAGTGAATGCTGCATGATTTTGACACCATGATTTTATTATAAGCAGGCTAGAAATTGCATCAACAGTTTCCTGACAATAGTTTTCTTGATAAAAATTTTATACAACAAAAGTGTCTGTCACCTGACCCTGACCTCGACCAGATGGCTTTTAAGTTTGAAATCTTTCCAGAAAGATTTCAGTGATTTTTTTTTCAGGCATTAAAACAAACATGAACAAAGCAGGTTTTTCTTCTTTTATTCATGAAAGTTGCTATGCTGAATTGGAAAGGGCATAGCTTCTCTCAAGTTCTAACTGGAGCCTCATCACCAAGATTTAGCATCTCCACCTGCACCATGATCTCAAGAGGCTCCTACTTTATAGAGTGAGTGGCAAGCTTTTGGGGTTAACAAGGATCCATGATCACCGTAGTGAAGAAGATATCATGAATGAAATGTTGCGGTATTAAAAGGAAAAATGGTGTGAGTTCTTGTTAGCACTGTATTCATGATATTCAAAGAAATAATATCCTATTCCTCTTCAGTGTTAAATATATAACACTCACATACTAAAGAAAAAATTAAAAATAGCAACAGTAAAAGAAATGTTACATTTCTGATTTTTCCTCAGGTAAGGGGAAAGCAATATAATTTTTAAATAAAACAAAGTAGACATTAGTTTGAACCAAGTTTTTGCCACATATATGCCATATATACATATGTATATACACATACAGAGAAGAAAGACCTTCAATTTTTGAAGTGTCACTTGCTATTTGTGATCACTGCCATGTTAATCAACCCTGAGTCATAAATTTAATCCAATTATAGAAAATAAATATCACTTATATGGCAAGGCCCTGATAGGATTTAAGGAAGATGATATACAATTTCTGACACTTAATTCTTATTTTATGGTATGGTAACTAGTAACTAGGATTATTTTATATGGAAACAGATGAAATTATTAAAGCAAGTTTGTAATCTATTTTATATAATTGTAATATCACTCCATTGAACTTGTTAATAATCCTGATCTGTTAAATTCGAATAAGTTATAATCACCAAAGCGTATAATGATTTTGTTTGTGAAAAGAAAATCATTTTATTCTCACCATTAGCAATGTAACTCTCCCTCCTGCACTCAAGCCCCCACTCGTAGAGCAATGCATGCAAACCTGTATTTTCACCAGTCTTTATAACTATTAGACATTTCAAATCTTATTTTATTCTCTATATATCCAATAAATTTAATATAGAATTCAGAATCACATTTGCTGCTGGAATAACAAAAACAAATTAGCTAATCTCCTGATTTTTAAAACATGTTTTAGTAATGTTAATATATGCCAAGGTGATAATTCTACATACACTGACTACTTTAAAACTTTCAAAGTAACTTTTTAAAGTCATGACCTCATTGACTTCAACATACCAGTATGTTGAAATAGATATAATTCTCCTTTACTTGAAGCACATATTATCCCTTGAGAAAATATTACAGATGCTGAGAATTAAGCATACCTTTTCTCTCATCATACAACTATTTTATTAAATAAAGACTCAAGAAACAATTCTTAGAAATGTAAAAAGTTATTTACATAATATTTTACATAACAAACTCCTTATGAGAAATGAGAATATTAAAATTTCAAAAGTATAGTCACAGCAAGAGGTAGGCAAGGCATGAAGATAAATCAAATCCTATTTTTTGCCATGCTGTGAAAAGACTGCTGGCTTTTAATCATCCTGATGTGCCATATGTAAATTCCATCAAAAAAGAAGTTTGTTAAATGTTATATTACAAAACCACAGGGAGCAAAGCTATTTATAAACATCAATTAAAATACATACCAGAGTCTAAACTCATTAATAATATTTTACTAATCTGGCAATACATATCTCTCATATTTACTAAATATTTCCCCTATTTTTACATGCAAACAACAAATCCAAATTACCAAAGTCTGCCTTCACACTCTCAGTTTGCTCAAGGTCACTACAAAGTTTCTTAGGCAAAAAAACTACAAAGGCTCCTCGTTAAACAACTTGATAAGAAGAAAATGCAAGTCAGAACAATCTCAGAATGAGTGTCATGTGTAAAACCTGATGTCATCAATAAGAAATAAGAAGCATTATTGCCCAGATATGGAAAGGATAAATATCACTTTACTAGAAAATAAAAATGTTGCTTTGATTCAGATCAGAATGTGTTAAGTAAAAAGTTCAAAATCTTTGTCAACATGTCTCATGATGTTAAAAGTTTATACCCCAAAAGGGCAATCTTTAACATTAACATCAATTAAAAAACAAAAACAATATTTAGGTACAAAGGCATTATCAAGCCAATTATCATGATTTATTATTCTTTTTTATTGGTCTATTCAGTGTTCCATTTCAATTTCCCTTTCCTAATCTATCTCAGCTATGAGTTATAGTTTCTCAAATTTGAATCTTTTATTTTACTAATATTCTCTTCAAATTTTCTCACATTCACATACAAAATCTCCAAATTAGTATTTCTCTCTTAAACCAGTTAATTTCTCAAGACATGAAATAACTTTGTTTCCTCTCTTCTGTTTCTTTCTAAATACCTTCCAGGCTCCTGATGGTCTCAGACTCCCCTACCCTTATAATACTTTCTCATGTGCTGCAGTTTCCCATGGTGCCTTTGGGACAAACAAGACTCCCCAAGTTTTACTCTCTTTAATAAACCACCCTGTTATGCCACAAGGACCACATAAGGACCCGATTCCACAGTCCTACAATATCCTCCTTCTTCTACACACAGCATCAGTATGTGATAGGCACCTGATCCTACAGGGTTACTAAGCTCCAGGGTTGTTTTTTCCACCTAACCATGCTAATTTCCCTTTAGTGGCTTCAGGAATAAATTCTCGCCTGCAGTGTCATGCTGTACATTTCCTCTTTTCCTAAAGCTGAGAGTCAGTGGACAGAAGGAACGGAAGTTGCTTTGAAAAGAGGAAATATGGCATTCTACCAGGAGACACACAGCACCAAGTATCACAGGGGTAGACGACATAATTATCCTTATCATTCCCCATGACCAGAGGCAATGACAAGAGGAAACAAACTTCTTCAAACGGGATGACATCATGTTAGATACAAGGAGTTGCCACAAAAGTAATGTTTTATTTATAGTATACCTCAGCACTACAAACAGATATTGCCTAATTCACAAACCATTGCAAAGCAAACAGAAAGTGAAATCAACATTCCCAGGTGTTTATTTTAGTTGGACAATCTTATTATAAAGAGTTCATTATTTAGGGGCCATAAAGGGATTGATAGCAGAGAGTTCCAAATCTCCAACATATTCAGTATTCATATGTGCATAAAGTAAATCCTGTCATATCTGTCTTCTGATTAGGAGAAATTTAATGCTTCGGTTCTTGGTAATGTTTGTTGTTTTGTTATAACTGGTATGTAGATTGAATGGCAGGTGACATTTCATAAGATTTAAATAAGGTAAGAAATTAATCAAATTAACATAATGCTTTTCTAAAGTATAATGAGTCATTTGCATATAAAGTACAATAGAGTCTGTAAATACAAAATGAACTTCAAATTACTGAGGAACATCGTGAACTGCATTTGTTACATTTAATGAACAGACAAGAAGAAAAAGCCTGTAAATATTCCCAACTCTAAACTGATTTATGATAACTTTTGTTGCTGTAATGTCCTGCTTAAACCTTATAATACTCAGCAATCCCAGACATCTAGAGAATTTATGCCTCCATTTTTGACATCAAGAAAACAAGCAGACAATCATTGCAATCATTTTCCTATCTGAATCAGAAAAGACACTTAAGGCTATCATACTTCAAGGAGATCCCAAGATAGAATTTGAAACAAATTTGCTCAGAACGTAAGTAGGGTAAAAATTTTAGAAAATGGGGAACAAATATTAAGAGCTAAACAAATATTAATAGCTCTAAAAATGCACTTTAGACAATAGTCTAGATCTAGTGTTAGCAGCTATTGTTTGGAAAGGATCAGAGAGTAGATAATTTAGGCTTTGTGGTAGATACTGTTATTGCTTACAAATACTGAACTTTGCCTTTATGGAGCAAAGCAGACACAGATAATATTGCAACAAAAGGACATGACTATGTTGCAATAAATCTGTATTCACAACACTCAGTTGGATGGCTTTGCGCAGTGGGCCACAGTCTAACATCCAGTTTAAAACAGTGCTGTCTTACAGAATTGTCTTTGATGATAAAAATAGTCTATACTTACTTTTGGCCATAGAGGACAGACAATATGGCAGACATGACAGAAAATGAATTTTCAGTAAATTATGTTTAAAATAAATTAAATTTAAATTTAAATAGTCATATGTGGTTATTAGCAATCCTATTGGACAGTGCAGGTGTAGAAGTTTCTATAAGACAGTGACAAATTAATGGCAAGAGTTACGGAAAACCTCAACATTCCAAAAACTGGATTTCATTAAGGAAACCAGACATCACAAATTTCAGCAAATACTATTTAAACAGAATAAATGCAGTAGAGTCCTACATGGATAGTGCACTTTTTCCTAAAGAATACAAAAAGGAAAATATCAACATATGTTACACATCTGAGTAAATATGGAGAGTTCATATTTGCTAGGATTGAACAGCAATATGTCATTTTGCATCTTAGCTTCTTTGACAGTGGCATTTTTAAAATGATAGGCTTAGAATATTTTACAATAGCCATAATATATTTGAAAAGATACTCCCAGCCGATGTGTAAAAAGATTTCTGCTTGTCCTGGAATTTAAGGATTTATTCCAAATTAAATAAAAAGCATTGACCTGAATTTAAACTAACTTCTGGCATCCAGATGGCCTCCATGGTGTATGACTTCTGATCTGGCTAAAGATCAAACTCACCTTCTGCTTCTTGTTCTGTCTCTAAGCTAGCCCTTTATTACATCAAATGACCTTCCACTGTAAAAATTCCCTTAATGCACTATTCATCCTGTTTCTGTCTGTATTTACAGGGTTTACAACTTTTAGGAGATAAAGTGCTTGTAAAAATTACCATAACTCTTTATTACAGAAGTGATCTGAGGTCTTGACTCATGCCACTAGCCATCTGAGTTAAGTTTGTGCAAGCCAAATTTTCATTTATGTCCTGACTGTGATGGAACCTCAAAATATCTGTGTTCTGCTGGAACCATAATTTTCCAGAAATATTATTAAAATTAGCTTTCAGTTATGTGTCAATATAGAAGTTTTATATAGGTATACATCTCTCATATAAATTATCAGTCTCAATTATGTGCTAAAGATTTATGCATCATAAATGACTACATCTGTTCTCTGACATCACAGTACTAGATATATATGATTTGTTCCTAAAGGAAATTTCATAGATCAAGTTGCCTGGGTGACTTTTTTTGGGGATACAGTCAATGTGCCAACAATCAGCTTTAGGGAGATACAACATTGCTCAAAGAGACAATGAAGTCCAGCTTCTCTTGCCATCAAATATTGATGTTTCCATATTTAAGATCATGAAACAGTCTTTACATAGGTAGAGATTTATGAATGTAGGAAATTGGAGAGGAGTAGGGAGAGCTAGCTATTGTTCACAAATAGTGACTTACTCTTCTAGGGTATTTAAAGATATTTAAAATGCAAATAGTCTGTAAATGCACTTAACAATTTAAAGACAGAACAAAAGATGAAAATTTTGCTCCAGGGGACAGGGATGGCACACATGTGCTTATGAAGATAGTGCTTTTCTCAATCTCATAAATTTCAAGCCAACTTTGCATTTTTTGAGTCTGAGCAAGGAAAATACTGCCTGCAGTTTCTTCAGTAGTCACATCAAAACATTGCCTGCATCCCTATTTTTATTCTTGTCACTTATAAAACATTAAAATATAATCATGCACCATTTAAAAACCAGTGAAATGACAATAATTACAAGCAATTGAAGGATTGATTTATGTGGAGAACAATTATTTTGATTCATTTTATATATATTTTTCTGATGTTCTACTATTATTTTCTTTCCTTTTAGGTCACAGATATATTTTGGGATTTGAAGAGAAAAATAATCACTTTTTAATGAAGCTTGGGGATTTTCCTAGATACCTTTAGAGTTGTATATAAGACCTTAATTTTGTTTGTTTGTTTTGGTACTGAGGATTGAACTCAGGGATGCTTTACCACTAAGCCACATCTGCAGCTTCCCCTCTTATTTTTGAGAAAGGGTCTTGCTAAGTTACTTATGGACTTGCTAAATTGCTGAGGCTGGCCTCAAACTTGCAGTCCTCCTGCTTTATCCTCCAAATTTCTTGAAATTGCAGGTGTGTGCCACCAGGCTTAACTGTATATAATATTTTGAGAGCAGGAGACCAAAAAAAAACAGAGATAAGGACAGCCAGACAGTTTGCAAATAAGCACAACAGGAAGAGTGCTAAGCCTACCCTGTTAATTGCTAACAGAGTTATTTAAAGTAAAATTATCCTCCCTGAGTAAAATCAGATGCTAATATACATTGTTTTACAACCTCTTAATCTCCTTTGTTTACCCCTTTACAGTTACTCTTCTAGGGTTAATCATCTTGAGATCACAAAATCTCCTCTCTTCAAATAGTTTTATCAGAGTTCAGGCTGCCAAAAAGGAGCTTGCAGCTTTAGACAGAATTGACTACCACAACAACCCAAAGTAGCCTCATTGTGTCTTCTGGGTCTCATCTTCAGAGGTGAGTGAAAACTATTATAATCATTCTATAATTTACTGAAATCAAGAAATTAACAATGCATGTGGTCATGAGCTGGTAAGGGGAAAAAAAGGAAAAAAAGGAATCAAAATCAGAAGAAAACTGAAGAGCTGCTCTTAAAAGGCAATTATGATTTTAGTGGAAGGATGTCCAGTGAATAAAATTTAAATGTAAAAAAATAGTGCTAAGTTGTGAATGGAAAGAGAAAATAAACAATGCATACTGAGGCAGAGGATTTAGTGTCTTTAATTTTCAAAATGTTCTGATGAAGGGCTAATATTTATACTTATGTTCTGAACCAGAAATCTGAGTTTCAATAATATTAAGAAACCCTCCTGTGGTCATATAATGCAGTCAATTCATTTTGTTGTTTACTAATAAATACCAATTTGATTCTGAAACACAATTTTAATTGCTGAGAATGTATTTTCTTTTTTACTCATTCATTTATTAATCATGATTTATTAGGTGACTTCTATGTGCCATAATCTGCCATATGTTAAGAATGTGACAGCAAACAAGACATGGTCCCTGCCAGAAAAAAAAAGAATAATCATTACACAAACAAATGAAATTAAAAGTGTGATTACATATTTTGATAAACTGCTATGAAAAGAAAGAGAGTTAACAGAAAGAATAGAGAAAGGACTAATTTATAAGATATTGAAATTCAGAGAGAGCATCTCTAGGATGTTATACCTGAGCAGAAAGCAGATGACGAATTAACCAGGAGGAAAGTAGATCTAAATGTCACAGGTAGAAGGGATAGCACATACATGAGGCCCTGGGATAGGAAATGTCCTACAAGCAATGATGGACAGGGTTTCACAGGAGGAGAGACTCTGGATGGGGCTTCAATGCCAGCAGCAGGTCAAAGGGAAAAAAGTGCAAAACACACATTCAGAGCTGTGTGCCTGGATATTGATCCAGGTCATCTAATCCACGTCCAGTGTCCTTTTCATCAGACCTCACTGCTCCACAGCAGTAAGCATGTGTGCTTTTCTCAATCTGCCTCCATCATTCATGGCAGCTTAAAGAATATCACATATTGTTTTTTTTAAAAAAAGCTGGGATTTGAATGCAAAACGCTTACTCCAGGTTCTAAGCCTGTAACTATGAAGCTATGAAAGAAAAGAAAAAAAATATGTGCATTGTGGTGAAGGATATGCTGATGTTTCTCTACTGTTACTCTAGAACTAAGCTACTCTAGGATATTCTCAGAAACACACACACACACACACAGTCATACTGGTGTGTGGCACTTTGGGCAACTGTGAAAATTGCCATAGGAAGGTGAGAGAAGTGAATTCTGAGGAGACAGGCCTAAGAAAGTAACAAGGCTGACTCCTCCAGAGGTTGTTCAGGGGAACAATATGCAAACCTAAAAGATGACACAAGGATGGGCTTCTGTGTGTGAGGCTGTATAAAAAGTGGCCTGTGTATCTAAGTGCAGAGAGAAGACAGAATCAGAATGAAAAATCCAGTCTTGAAGATCATATGAGACATGGACTGTTAAAACATTTTTACCAAAGAGAATGTGACAGAAAGGGAGATCAATTCAGAACAGACTAAAAGAAAAGGTCAAACTGAAAGAGCATAAAATGCTACTATTTGGGAGGGGAAAATGTAATACTTACCATAATGATTCCAAGTGTTGCTAATGTAAGACATTTTAAAATACTACCATGAAATAGTACCACGTGATTTTAAGAGTGGTTATGACAGTTGCCATATCTCTGAAATGCTGGTTTTTTTTTTTTTTACAGTGACCTCTGTAGCAGACATGACAGAAATGTATATTATGTCATAGAAAATAACCAAAAACATACTAAATCATAAACTAAAAAAGTGGTACTATTTCCTCATGCATGTGCATTTTCATATTTCTTTCAGTTTTGATTGAGTCTTTTGAGAGTGCGATAGCCAAAAATATTATCTTAGGGAAACAGTAATAATTAATCAAATAAATTTTATGTATAACATTTATTCCACTTCCTCAGAAAAGTATTTTGCATGTGTATTATGCTGAAGAGTTTATAGATATAAACTACATTTCAGAGATTTGTATCTATTTGGTGCATGAAATAGCAATATCAATATAGAGGATTTCAAAGTCCTGAGAGTAGATCTGTATCTCTAAAAGTAACAGATTCACAAAAATTATTCTACGAAATGAAGGCTTAATTATTATAGAAACAAGCCAGGAAAGGTATATATCAAAACTGCACCAAAGCACTTGCTGTACACATATGAAGTCTCCAGAACCAAGGGAGGGAGGGGGAAGTGGGGGGGCCTTAAGGGGAGGAATGGAAATTGGCTCAAATCCTAAAAATAAATCTTTCTCATTCTGTAAATCTATTAACTATTTTATAGAGATTAGGTTTCTTTAAGTACAAATTGGGGATAGTTTTGAGAATGTAGAATATAATACATGCTGAAGTTTTACCCATATTGGGCATTCTGGTATATGTAAATTGATATAGAATCAAACAGGTTTTACTTAAGAATAAAACAAAACATTTTAGAGCATCTAGTGTGAGCCACTAAGTGTGCTTTGATGATCTGGTCTCTGATATAATCGTGGAAACAAAGTCGGAATTATGAATCCAGTTTTCTGGTGAAGAATGTGAGTTATTAAATAGAACCAAATGTTCTGTTTATTCCAGGTTGTCTATTCCAAGTCCAGTGTCCTTCCCATCAGAGCTTTCTGCACCTTAGCAGTAAGCATTTTTCTTGTTTTCTTTTTTAAAAGTATTGTTTGTTGTTTTTAGTTACACATGACAGTAGACTGTATTTGGGCATATTAATACAAACAGGAAGTATATCTTATTCTAATTAGGATCCCAGTCTTGTAGATGTACATGATGGTGAGATTCACGATGGTGTATTCATATATGCACATAGAAAAATCACGTTAAATTTATTCTACTAACTTTCCTATTCCTATCACCCCACCCTTCGCTTCATTCCTCTTTGTCTAATCCACTGAACTTCTATTCTTCCTCTCATACCCCAGCCAGTTGTGTGTTAGCACATCAGAGAGAACATTCAACCTTTGGGTTTTTGGGGATTGACTTATTTCACTTAGCGTGATAGTCTGCAGATCCATCCATTTACCAGCAAATGTCCTAAAGTCATTCTTTTATATTGAGTAATATTCCATTGTGTATATCTGACATATTTTCTTTATCCATTCATCTGTTTAAGGGCACTTATGTTGGTTCCATAGATTATCTATTATGAATTGTGCTGCTGTAAACATTGATTTGGCTGTGTCACTATAATATGCTATGTAAACATTGATATGGCTGTGTCACTATAGTATTTTGATTCCCTCCATCATTCTTAGCACAAGAAAGCATGGGATTTGAGGACATAAACAACTTGTGGGGGTTGGGAGTAGTGAGTTCCAAATTGCTGCTAGAGCACCTACAAAGAATCACTACTTACATAACAATCTACTCTACCCTTTATTTATTTTAGGAGCCAAATGTAATAAAGCAACCAGATTTACCTTTCTACGTAAACACATAGAATACATGAAATGACAGTTTACAAAATCTCATTTATTAGGGAATAAAGGGAATAAGCCCGAAAGATAGAAGACCAGTGAGATCAGCCCTTAAATACTTCAATTTACTGTATCGAGAGAATTTCCAAGTTCCACTGCAGGGATAGGAAACTCAGGAGAGGCCTGGCTGTTTCCCAAGATAGTTATAGTTCTCAAACAGAATGCCTGACAGAGAGATAATTGAGTTTCTGAACACAAATGATAACAATCTAGTATGGGCTTTATAAATATGTAAAGGTATGGCAATAATAGCTCAAAGGAGAAAGAGAGGAGGAATAGAGGTATGCACTTAAAATGTTCTTTTTCTCTATGTGAAATGCTATAAGAGTGCTTGAAAGTACAGTGTGGTGAATTAAAGATATAACTAAAAACTCCATCATGATTATTGCAATATGTAAAAAGAAAATAGAGAAAAAAGATTTATAAAAGTATTCTCACAAAAATCAGAAAGAAGGAAAATAGGAACAAAGAACATATTAATAGAAAACAAGTAAGAATATGATTAATTTAATCAAATCAAACACATTAAAAAGTAATGATTGGGGCTGAGGTTATGGCTCAGCGGTAGAGCACTCGCCTCGCATATGCAAGGTCCTGGGTTCAATCCTCAGTATCACATAAAAATAAATAAATAAAAGTTATTGTGTACAACTACAAAAAATATTTTTAAAAAGGAATGATTAACAGCCAAAGACTGATCCCAAATTAATAGGCAAAGATTATTTAGATAAAAAACAAGACCTTACTCTGTGCTACCTACAAGGCAAATATAACATATTGAGAGTAAAAGGATAAAATCAGACACACATGCTAACACTAATAAAAGAAACCTGAAAATGGCCAAAGTCTAGAGAATCTAAGAAGACAAAACTCAAGCTCAGCATGGTATCCCAGATGGGTGCTCCAACAGAAAAATGGCATTAAGTTAAACTAAAATCTGAATGAATAAAGATTTCAGTCAATAATATCGTTAGTATTGGCTTCTTAATTATAAGAGGAGTATCATCTAATAGTAGATGTAAAAGATAAAGTGGGGCACATGAAGATTCTCCATATTCTCTCTGCAATTTTTCCATAAATCAAGATGTAAAATCTCATTTTAAAAATTGACTAAAATAAGCTTGATATGACTATGTTAATATAAAGCAAATAGTTTTCAGAACAATGAATATCACCAGGAATCAAGAATAAAATTTCTTAATGATGAAGTGATCAGTCCATCAGGAAAACATAAAAATCCTCAACATTGATACATATAAGTACATTAAACACACGAATCAAAAAATTATATGTAAATAATAAAAAAGAAAGATAAACAAATCTTTAATCACAGTCTTGAACTTCAAAACCATTTGTGAGTAAATGATTGAATCAATTGATATAATATAAGAAAGGATATAGATAGTAGATGTGAACAAATTTATCAAACAAACTAGTCCAATAGATATTTTTTGGAACTTTCTACACAGCAACAAATTTTACATTCTTGCCAAGTACTCACAAAGCATGTAACAAGATGGGTTACATATTTAACCATACTGGTTTTAAATAACTTAAAAAGTTTCAACTTATACAAAGTATAGTCTTTGAACAAGGAGTTAAATTAGGAATCAATATTGAAATTTTTATTGGTAATACCCAAGTACTAGAAAACCAAATACACATCTAAATAACTGACCATAAAATGAAAAAAATATATCAAAATTTGCAAGATGCTACTAAAGAATTTAGGGGGGCAATTTATGCTTCTTGTGCCAATATTAGAAATCAAGAAATTCTAAAATCAGTGAAGTAAGATCTCATATTAAGAAAACAGAAAAAAAAGAAAAATATTATGAATAGGGCAAAGGAAATAATAAATATTAAAGTAGAAATTAATAAATAAAAATCAGGAAAGTATTCAAAAAAATTAATGAAACAAAAAATGTACCATTTTGAGAAAGACTGTCAATTAGATCAAACTCTAGTCAATTTATTTTTGTTGTGGTCGCCAAAATAAGCAGTTTGACTTCAGGTATAGTTTCTTGTGGGTGGATCATCTCAGGTATAATTCCTGAACGTGTATCTACATCTTGGCCTTCAGAAATTAATATCCTCCTCAAATTATATCTGACCTCAAATAATGAACAGTATAATAAACTGTATATATTGATTTGACTGAACAATACAATAAATAATCAGTTTAATTTTCTCACTTGGCTAGAATATACATATGCATCACTGCTCATTTTCTGTTTATCTACAAATGATCAAACAAACCTTTATTTTACCTATGTATTCCATTTTCCCTCTATCCTCATACTTTTCCCCACAATAAACCTTATACTCTCCTTTTCTCGAACACTTCCCTTTGGCAAAAGAGGAGGCATAAAGTCAGTTTTTTCTTTTGCTGTTTGTTTTCTGATTTGTTGTTTGTTTTTTTTTTTTTCCTTCAGTGTCAGTGATCAAACCCAGGAAATTAGATAAGTACTGTACCACTGAGCTGTAACCCCAGAAATGCAGTTTTCTATAGAGTGGCTGAGACTCACTTTAATTGATATATTATTTTTCTAGTCAAGGATGGTTGCAAATGAAGCTTTAGGAAATTTTCAGATAAGCAAGATTTGCACATATACATTGGGAAAAGTGTCCTTTCTCCTTGCATGGAAATGTATGTATATGTGTACAAATAAACATTTCCCATTTCCATTTTATTAACTGCTTTATGCATTAATCCCTTTACTATAGCTTTAGATTTTAAACTTTAAATTACCCTGAGCTAGGTTTGTTTATTAACACCATTTTACCAGTAAGAAAAAAGACACAACTCATGTAATATATTCTAGCTCAGGAACAGATGATGGATTTTGGAATCATATCCAGACACATCTAAGTTAAATTTACTCTACAATGTTCTGTCTCCCTATAATTGGATTTGAAATCAAAATATCTCTTGTTATTCATTACATGATGGAGGCATTCTATTTTTAAGACTCTGTGCTTCAAGTGTAAGAAAGAAATCATGATGTCTGAGAATTAGTCTTTACCCTCATGCTGCCCTCAAGTACTCAAATAGTTTACATCTTGTAAGGAATATATGTATGGAAGTGAAGATTTAATGAAGTAAATGTGAAAATCTGGTTACAACATGTGCTTATTTATTGTTGTTCTCTTAGTTTTTGTTGCCTTCCCACTACAATTCATACAGTCCCAATTCATGGTAGCATCTGGGTTGTAGTACCTTATACTGATTCTTCCGTTTCTTGTACTAAGTTCCCAGGATGTATGGCGTTATCCGTGTCCCCTTTCCCTCCTTTTTCTCTTTCTCCAAATAATCCTGGTGTTTTCTTTCCAGATAGTATCACCTCTGAGGCTCTGTCAGTTGCTAAACCAAATTCCTTGGATTTGAATTTCTTGCCCCTTGCCCCTTCCTATTTTAGACTTCAGGACACAATAACCATCCTTGCTCATTGTTCCTCCCTTAGCAGCAAATTCACACATTTATGATTTTTTTTTGTTAAAACAATAGAGAAGTAACAATATGGCATCTAGTGACAGGTAATATATATGGTTTATAAACTTGTTTCTCTCAAACTACTTTACCCAGACTTATTCAGAATCATAACAATTACAGTAAATGGCCACATAGAGATTTTAGATGTTACTATTTGCAAGACCACATTTTGGCTTCAACATTAAGTTTTTAAAAATTATCCCATGGGGAGGGGAGGGGGATAGTAAAGGATAGGAAAGGCAGCAGAATACAACAGACACTAGTATGGCAATATATAAATCAATGGAAGTGTAACTGATGTGATTTTGCAATTTGTATACGGGGTAAAAATGGGAGTTCATAACCCACTTGAATCAAAGTGTGAAATATGATATATCAAGAACTATGTAATGTTTTGAACAACCAACAATTAAAAAAAAATAATAAAAATAAAAATTATCCCATGGAATTGCCTCTATAGTATAAAGGAGTGGCTATAATCATTTATCTTGCACCTGCTTTGTGACATGGACTTTATGAAGAACTCCTACAAATGTTACTCAATCAACTGGCTTCAAATATACTACTCACTCTCAGAAAATGAATAATTTTAAAATGTTTTCAGATATTATCAAAGTATTGTTATATATTTCACTATTTAATTAAACAAGGTTAGAGACAGAACTAAAGTGGAGAGAAACAGCCAAAGAGAACATAATAAACATAAATATATATGGCCTGTCCCATAACACAAAGCAAAACCTGGCTGAATGAGGAGTGAAGGGAGAAGAGATTAATAGAACAAAAAAAATTACAAAAAAAAATGAAAAAAAAAAAGAAATAGTGTCCTGAACTAAGGAGGGTTTTTTCTGAATCTCATATAAACACTTATCAGAGCAGCCTGAAAATCATGGAGCAGCATGAAGAGGGGCTTTCTTCACTTCTGGACTCACATTTCTGAGGGAAGGCTTGGATGCCCATCAGGAAGAATAGCTCAGCCCCACATTCATTTTCAGGTCAAGAGTGTCACCACACAGGAATATGGAAAAGACAGGAAGTTCTATGTCATTTCCTACTCTCTGACTCATTTTCAGAGTGACCTTCCATGAGTCTCAACCCTGGGCCACAATTCCCTTACTGGTCAAATATGGATGAATTCTATGATCTCACTGAATATGTAAATTAGTTACAGGGTTTTAAATTTTCTTCACAAGAAAAATGCTCATTGTGCTTTAAATAATAATTAAGGAGCTTTAAAAATCCATTTTGCTTACTTTTGTTAATCTTTAATTAATTTTATTTTTAAAATATTCATTTACAGAAAGGAATTTCTTCCTGGAAGAGTCACATGGTTGCCAGAATTAAAACAAACAAATCCTAAGCAATGTTTTGTTTCAATAGACTAAGAGGCAAACACAAAAGAGTGACCTAAATTATTGCACTTAAATGCAAATGACATCAATAAGCATATAAAAATAAGTAGCTAATATCAAAGAGTGTTAAAATAGGAACATAGTAAAATTATGAGGCTTTAATACATGAATATGTGGTTGTTCAAGGAAGAAAAATCTAACTTGTCAAAAAGAGACCATTTATTATAGTTATTTCAGTTCAATTATATAATAATGGGTTTGCCTAAAATCACAGGGAAACAATAAAAATCTATAACTGTGGTACATTAAAAGCTAAATATAAAAGGCAAACAATCATACAGAAACCTATCTAGAAGTAGTCACTGTATTTCAATCTTCTAAATATTTTGAGGAAAAGTAAAGCTTTCATTTACAATTTGTGGAAGATAAACAGATTAATTAGGAAAAGAAGATCACTAAATTGTTTTATTAGTTTACTTCAGAAATCTGTGTATCATGTACCTTGGTGGTGATACTTTACCCTTTCTGAAGATATTATGTTGTAAATTTTTTTTTCAGAGTAGCACACATTTCTTCTGGAAACTGGAAATGTCCACATGTACTTAACTGACACAGCTTAATATATTAATAAACCATCCTAAACCTTTTCCACAATGAACAATAGTGCTGTCTACATATCAATACAAAATAATTTGGAAGTAAAATAAATTATTACTCAGAGACTAATATAAGGTACATAGTCTGGTATGTATGAAAATTTTTCATTCAAATATACCTAACATCACTCTGGTTTTTAAAAAATGTGTTCAATTAAAAGAAAATATTAACAGAAGTGAATTAATTTGTATTACTTTTTTTCTGTATGGTCTGAGCTAGAGAAGGATAAGTTTTCATGTAAAAATGAATCTAGCAAAAACCCAAATAGTCAGTTCTTCAGTATTATGACTCAGTAGAAAATTGGAATTATTTGATCTAATAAGATAATCAAGAAATTCATTGAAACAATTCAAATAAGATTTCTATATCATAATAGATGGCATAGGGTAGGTGGATAAAAATATTAGTTTCCTTTATGGTTATAAAAATTCACAATTAACATTGCACACATGTATTAAAATGATTAATATAATTATATTAATGCAGAAATTAAAGTATTTATATCAGCAAAAATAAAAATATTCTATTTAAATTTGTGCATTTGTATTACTTATTTGGTAAACATAATCAAGGTTAAGAATTTCAGGGTTTTTTGCTTCTTTTTTTCAGTGCTGGGGACCAGAATTCATTACAAATACTAGGCAAGTTCTCTACCACTAAGCAACATCATAGCCCTTATGAAATAATTTTTAATAAACAATAGATAACAGCAGAAAGGTCCTTTCAAAAAGTAAAAGGGGGACTTATTAAAGTCTTTGTGAACTATATCTACAGAAAAATTTGAAGGGCACATTGTTCACTATGAGTTCCAAATGAAAGAGTTTAAGTTTACATCTCTAAGTATGTCCTTTAACCCTACAGTAAGCATATCATACACAAAAATATAAAACACACAAATGTATGGATATTTTGTGTAGTTGTCCAAGGACAATGGTATTGTTGGCTGATTAATACTATTTGTTAATAAAAGTACAATTTTATTTTACAATATAGTTTGAAATTTTTATTCAATGAAATAAGAACTTATTTAATTATGAAATTGCCTTCCAAATTCAATGGGCATAAAAAAGAAAACCTATTCTGAATTTCTTTCTCTAGTTTTTCTTCATCTAAAATAGCGGCAGAAGGAAGATAGAAGGAGACCCTCATCATTATACAGAATACATGTATGATGATGTGAGGGGGGGGAAAAAGAAGTGTGTCACATTAGATTGGTTAAAGAGAAGTGATGGGAGGGGAGGTGGGGAAGTAAGGATAGGGAGGGCAGCAGAATAAAATAGACACTAGTATTGCTATATTTATATAAGTGATTATATAATAAATGTGATTCTGCAACCTTTACACTCAGAAAAATAAGAAATTATACCTCATTTGGTTCAAATGTATGATATGTCAAGATCATTGTACTGTCATGTGTAACTAATAAAAAAAGAAGATTAAAAATTAAAATAAAATAGTGGCAGAAACTATACCAAAATGTGTAGTATTTTCTTCAAATAGGGATCATGGTAGTGATTAAATCTAACTGTCTTACTCAATGTTGTGTTGGTGCTGATGTTGAAATTTTGTCATAAGATTATAGTTCAAGATCTCCAAAGCTCTTTAACTTCCTATATTATGTGGAAGTTTTATGTCATGCTTATTAATATTAAAATAGTCTAGGCTAAAGAATAGCACAAAGTGCTTGATTACACTAATAAAATGTAGGATTTTATAATAAAAAAATAATAATAAACTACACTCTTATAATAAAATTGTAAGGTAAGTATAATTTCAATATAAACCACAAATGAAAAACTAAGTCACAAATCTAGTTGATAGAAGAATAGATTATATACTAAACAAATTAAAAAAGAGTCCCATAAAGATACAATTGAGTAAATAAATGATAATATCATTTTTATGGATAGTCAGTAAAATTAAAAAGAAAAAAATCAAATTTTAAATTCATGGGAAAGACATTGTATATATGCATATTTGTTTTGTATTCTTCATTTTCTAAAGTGGTCATTGTATATTTTTCATTGCAACAGTTGATCATAAAAGGCAAATACAGGGTGCTTGTGATACAACTCCCACACCAACAATTTACAATTAAGTTTAGACATACATATGAAATCTCTTCTTAATAGAGCCACTACCATCAATTGGAATTGGCTAAGGAGATAAGAAGTTTTTTCTATGTCTAACCTGTTTTATTGTGTAATGTTATATTATAAATGTACTTATAACATACTCTTTATTCAGCTAGAAACCAGTCTATTTTAATGGTTTAGAACAATATTTTAAATAAATGAACTAGGAAATATTTGATCTGTAATATGTTGAATAGATGTAGGTTACAGATAAGATTATGCATTATATTTAACAAATATTTAAATGATTTTCAGGTAAAATAATTTAAATCAAAAGAAATTAAAAATCAATTTTATCTTGAAACAACTCCAAAATGTGAAGGAATAAAGATAGCTATAAGTAGTAGAAACAACAAGAATATTACAGTAAGCTTCTTGCTTTTCTCAAAGCATTTCACTCACAAAAAGAAGTAAAATTGAAATTTAAATGTAAATATTTGGAAAAAAAACTCTAAATATTGTACCATCATAATTTTCTGCTTCTTGATCTCAGAGATTAAGTAGTTATATATTCATGTTTGTGAACCTGTGGGAGAATTCATAACTTATTCTATTGGATTTAGACTAGCTAGTGTGCTGCAGTTGTCTGTATACTAATACAGGTTAGGGAATTATACATGAGTAATGGTGAAAACTACTTCAAAGGAACAGTAGAATAGAGGCATTCCACAGTTTGAGTTAGAGAAATGAAGAAGGGAGAATGTGTTTAGGTTTAATTCAAAATGTAAGTGGTGTTAAGTAAATACTATAAATTTAACTTTATAATTTATCCTTATGTTTATTTAATTGATAACATCAAACCATTAAGACAGGTAGTTCAAAGATCAATTTTGAAAGTACAGTTTTTAAAATAAATTCTATTTGTTCATTTAGACTCTATTATCTCCATATGTGTTTCTTATATCCCTAATAAATAAACTACCTTCAAAAGAATCATTAGTTTTTTTTGAGAACAGTTTCATATTTTCTCCTTTGTATGTCTAAAAAATTAGGCATATATTCTGGAAGAGGAAAAAAATTCAACTATTTTTTTAGGAAAAGCAATATGTGATAGTAATGGTTGTATTTTTAATGTCTCTGGTAATCTAACAGACTGTGATATTGAGTAATAATTATTTTTCTTTTTTATTTATTTTTTAAGTGGATATGAAAAATTGTGGTATATATGTGTATTAAGAATTTAATAATTATGTTTTTAAAAAGTCATAACTTTCTTGGTCTCTATCTACCTACAAACCTACCTACAGTGCCTTGGCTGAATTATGAAGTAGCTTAAAGATAATTTTTAGTAAATAATTAGTGACTTTCCTTTAGGTGTTGATATTTTGAAATTTGGCATAAATATAGAGCTTTTCTCTATAAGACAATCTAACAAGTTAATATACCCATAGCAATGAAAGAAGCATTCATAATTGCCTAAAAACATGACAAGCTCATCAAAAACTAAAGGAAGATCACAAAGGAAAATGAAACAAGGGATCTAAATTCAGCAAACTTCCACATCATTGTCCAAATTTGATCAAGAATTGCTTATTCACACAAAAAATTTAAACATTTGTAGAATATAGTATGGAAGCTTGATCCTAAGTATTATTAAAATTGTCTGAGTGAACATTCACTGCCCATTTGAAACTTAAAATACTGAACCATCTGTAATTATAATTACATTTGATTTCCTTTCAATAATGAGGATGACAATTTGGGATTCTTTAAAAATTAAAACTGCCACCATTTTCTAATTACAGAAACACACACAAAAGCTAAATTGCCTTATTTTACTTTTGAAATACGGAAATGAGTTTTGTGATTGGCTCATAACTTAGTGTAGAAAGGAACCTTTAAAAATATTTATTTATTTTATTGTTTATTTATTTTGGTATTCGTGGTCAGCCCTTTTTATTTTATTTTGAGACATGGTCAAAAAATATGACTCTAGTTTGCAGAGGCTGGCCTTGAACTTGCCATCTACCTGCTTGAGCATCCTGAGTGGCTGGGATTACAAACATGTACCACCATAAGCAGCTGAGATATAAGCTTTAAACAACAATACATTTAACATTTTAAAAAGCCTGTCATCTTTAGGTTGTCCCCAAAAAACAATTAGTAGGAAAAATAAAAACAAAGGGTAACTTTGACTTTATTAACTGAGCGCCTTCTTTCCCCTCAACCCCCTCAAATTATAGACCAACTGCTCACCTTTATGTTTACAGTACCATTTTGAGCAGACTAAGCTTATACCTTTGATTTCTAAGTCATTCACTTAATAAATGTCTACTGGTTGATCACAAACAGATGAAGGTAATAAGAAACTAGGTGGGCTAGTATATAACGCCTTCATTACTAAGTGTATTCCATTATTTTAATGTCATTATTTTTGCTTCCATATGCAAAAAAATGGTATGTCTTTGAATGATCTCTATGGAAAAATAAAATATGTTTTTTTTCCAGCGAATGTGTTTAGTAGAATAATGTACTAAAGATGTACTCTATTATTCTGAATTAGTCATGTCTATGCTGGATGAAATACCCCATAATTTTGGTGGGAAAGTAAAATCATTGCTTACCAAAATAAAGGGATAAAATGGTGAAGAAAGCAAAGTTAATTTCAAGCTTCAAAGAAGATAATATAGGTAATGGAGGTTAAAATAAAATGGAAACTATAAAAGCAATTAAGAATGTCCCTTTAAGGAACAATGCATGAGAGATTGTGATAGCCTCAAATTGTTCATATTTCATAGAAAAGGTCACAAGATATCATTGGATTGTTAACACAGAACAAGAGACTTTTTCTGAAAAGGAGAATCAGATGCATATTACATTATAGGGCATCAAAGTCTTTTTAGAATTGCAATACATGTAATCTCTACCACAATATTATATAATTTGTATATCCTTTCTAGGTCAAACACATTTTTGCTGGTTTTCATTGATATTTTTTCTGTCTAGAAAATATATGATCAGAATTATCTAATCCTTAGTGTAATTCCTTTCACATTTTTCCTAAATCCCTGTGTGTTCCCATATAACCATGAAACAGTGGGATCAGTCACAATTATTTTGGCTTTTATTGTTTTGCAGCATATTACAAAACGTGAATGGAGAATCAAGTAAACTCCAGTATTGCTCTCTGGGTACTTTTCTCATTACAACTCTTTGTATAATGTGACAGGTTTGAAATACGATGACAAACGTAAGAAAGAACATCATTCTGATAATGAATGTTGTTGTGTTTTCATTAATTCTCCAAGAGCATTAAAAGAAGGAATTGCTAATTGAAAAATATGACCCTAGATGGCCTGAAACATGAAAGAGTTCTATGTCAGTTTATGGAGTAAGTGATTCAAAGACTTTGCCCATTGTCATCCTTATAAAAGTTAATGATGTTTGACCCAGCCAACAGACATTTGTTTGAACAAAGACACATACAACTGTTAATTCTAATTCCTGTACCTAAATAGCAATAGTATTTGTCTGCTAAGGTTATATGTCATGAGAATAAATCTAATTGCAAGTTGAATTTCAAGGAAGAGCATCTGCTGGAGTACATCAAACAACAACAGATGTTGCTAAATTAAATAACTATCAATCTTAGAATCATAATGTTATTTTTGGGTGTTCACATTCAAAGTACAGAGTCAAATGGACGAAGAATGGATATCACATACTCCAGAAAGTTTACATTAAGTAAAGCTTCAATTATTTAAAATCCAAAGAACAGGTAATGCCCAAAAGATTTTTTCTGATCCTTATTTTTTTAAAAAAGGTTGATAATAAGCTGATATATATGACTATAAAAGATATTTTGATGTTTTGGGAATCTTCTTTTTTTTGCTTTTGTTTACCCGTTAGTTTCTTTTGATAAAAGCACATATACATATATCTTCTGCTATTATGGTATTTCATTAGATCATTTCCTACAATAAACCCTGATACATGGCATGATCATAGGCATCAGAAGAAGATTAAATTATATTTCTAACTTTGCAGTTAAACAGATAATTATGTTCATGAGTTCTTAAAATATTATTTGTTAACAAGTTTCAAAACCAAAGTTCTTCTGTTTTAGATTTACTTAATTCTTCACTTGAAGTTCAGGTTTTTAAAAATGGAAAACAAGTACAAATCATTTAATTTTCAGGTCATAGAGTAGTTTTGGGTTTATGGTTTTTCTAAATTATATTTCATTTTCATTATAAACATGGGGCATGTAGACAAAGATTTTGAACTTTTTACTTAACACGTTTTGATATGAAGCAAAACAATTTTTAGTGTTAAATGTATAATTGCAACTACATTTATAAAATTGACGTAAATATTCATTGTTAATTCTTTCCAGATAAACACAAGGGTAAAACACTTAAACTGTTTCTCATACTTGCTCAAATCACAAACATTTATGTATGCTAAAAGAAAGAGTGTTGCATTTAATCTATTAAATACTAGTTCAAACAAAACCACTTCCTTAACATCCCCAATATCTCATATTAAAGGAAAGATCAATAAACAAAAAGTAGTAAAACAATAGCTAAATAGGTGTTCTTTGCCTTCTCAATCATCTACCATAGAGACTAAATTATATCGTGTTTGCATTGATTTTATAATTTAAAATCAGTATAAAATTATCACACATAGAAAAATAAACCCTATCTTTCAGCACAATTATTATGAAATGTAAGTAAATTTTAGCCTCTCTACTTACTACAGATAAGGTTCAAGTGTTCTTTTGGAGGAAAGAGAACACCCTTGGTATATCAATTAGAACGTTATTTACTTTCAAACCATTATAAATGAATGATGAAGGCTCTTCTTCTAATTAAAAGTACTTTGTGTTTTTTTGAGATAATGAGTTTCTACCTCCCTTCCCAGTGCTGCAAGGACTCTCAAATACTAAATGCCAAAGCAATATAGGTTCTTTAACCATCAATTTCTTGCCTTTGTTCCAAAAGGAACTAATTTTGGTTACAAATTCCTAATAATGCCTGTCAGTATTGCACAAGATATCATAGAATGTGCTCTGACAAACTTGGATTCTCCTGGCCTCTCACTCAAGAGCCAAAGAAACAAGGTAAATTTAAAGAAATTATTAATTTTAGAAATAGCACAAATATTTCCTAGAATATATTGATTTAATTATTATGTATATTTCTACAAAGTATTAGAACTTCTGTTTTCACATATCAATAATTAAATATTTTTCTTTTTCCTCAGTTGTGAATACAAAAATAGCATTTTTCACTGTGATTTGATTTATTATAAGGAAAGCAATATAATGAATTTGACAAAGCAGTCATATTTCTCCTAGGAAAATTATTAATTCTTTTTGAAGAAAAATATGTTGATAACTACTCTTTAGAAAGATAAATAATATCAATTACTAGTACCCATTTTTTTATTGTATGTATGGTGTTTTTAAAGTGTATATCCTTTGAAAATAATGTATATAAAAATACCTTCTAATATTTGGAAATAATTTCTGTGTTATAATTTATTTTATTTTAAGTACAATGTATAATGAAAAATATTATTTTGCATATTGACAACAAAATAGTTTTGTATTTAAAACTCAATTCTGATAGAATAGATTTAAAAAGTGAGAAATGCTCTACAGAAATTCAAATATTGCAAGTTTATAGTATTATATAACAAGTTTATAGTATTAATATAACAATAGTATTGAAAGTTGATATTTTCTGAAAATATTTTCATCTTAAGTTTCAAAAAGAATTTTGAATTTAAGTATAATTTTCAAAACTTCCTATATAGTTCTATGTTAAGAATTATTGTGAGATACCAATATTTCACTTTTTTTTTTTTTTTTTGGTTTTCATTACCCTTATGGAGTCTCATTATACTGGAATGATTAATGTGCTTACCTAAAAAAGAAAGAAAGAAAGTGTGCTGTTAGTTTCAAAGAGAGATTATTTCAAAGTTGGCAGTGAACAAAATAAGACGTGGTGGAGGATAATCACAATTCACATTCCATCGTCTATTTTCTTTTGCACCCCAGAGATCTGTACGGTTATGTTTCTCCTACATGTAAAATGGTAGACATACAGGTAGTTCCCTTTGTTTGTTTCCTTTGTGTTTATTTGAAAGGGACTTCAGTAGAATTCTAAAGAAGAAGAAGAAAATAATCTTAGATACACATAGTTCTTTATGAAAGAGATTCATGAGCAGTCTACAATTATTTTCTATCATGATTTTGACCAATTATGATTCCACTTCTCCCCCTCCATGGAGTTAGATGTTCTTATAAGTATTTATTTTCTTTCTTTTCTCCATTATACATATTTGAGATAATCTGGGCAGTGAGCCCAGATTGCTTTATTTTTTGTTCTTGTTGTTTATTATTTGTAGACTGTCCTAGATTCTTTTGAGAGGGCATATTCTAAATTATTACCATAATTACAATAGGATTGGCACTCTGTAAGATTTTAATATAAGATTCTCCTTTTATCTTATAATAAGCTAATGACTATATATATTTTTGGAATGCTTCATTACATGGCAAAGTATTTTAATTTTAATACTGCCTGAATGGCTCGACTATGTTCAGGACACAGTATGATTTAACTGTGTCCATCTGTTGTCTAAAATTAGAATTACAAGGTAGGTTTTAATTCATTTTTGATGTAGTTATTATTGTCACACATTCCACAATGCCCTTCTGAAAAATATGACTGCTAATAAACCATCACTTTTAGTGCAGTACACACTATCACTGCCCTCATGGATGAAAACCATCATTAAATTCATATTATAGATAAGAGATATAATATTTAAAAGTCAAAAAAAATAAATGTAACTTTAATCTGTTAAATATGCCATCTATTGTATCTATGCCTATTTTATGAAATGCAGTCCCTTCAGAAAGCTAAGTAGTATATCAATTACCTCACCAGACCACAGCAGCTTCCCAGGATATAAAGTACAATATTGTTTGGACTATGATAGTGATAGTGACACCATTTGAGATTGTGTTTCCAGCATGCCTTGCTGCCTGACTCTTGTAGAAACCTGTGTCAGTAGCTGATGATTTCCAATGTTCCTTATTAGAGATCATCTCATACGTGGTTGGTATCTTAAGTTTAAAATTGATTATCTCTGAGAGAAAGATGTATTCCTTAAATTTATTTGGTATTTATTTGAGATTATAAGCTATTGATACATGTGAATTTTTCATATAAAATTACAGAAGAACAGAAAGTACTAAATTGTTCTTGCACTCACTTATTTAAATATCATGGAAGGCCATAGAGCTATGAAGATAAATATGTTGATTAAGTTTCTATTCTTCAAGATTATCTTCTAATGAAGGAGTTATGATTTGTATAGTAACAAATCATATAGATTTTAAATAATGTTTGGAAATAAAGATTTTTTCCTTAAAAAATATTATTCATTTTGTTCTGTTTTAAAAAGAAGTAGATATGAATCTTTTTCAAAGAAAAAGTTTGCAACTGTACTTGCATAGTGTGATTCCAGTATAAGCTTGAAAATAAGTCATCTTGGTTACCTTTGCACATCTATGTTTTAACTTAAAACCTCAATAAATTATTATGTGGCAAAGTGCTTTAAGTTAAAGAATTTAAATGTTGTCACGTCTATGCTTAGTTCTGTTAAGTTTTAAATGCATTATATTTTTGGAACTCTATTCTATAATGATAACCTTACTTTTAATAAAAGAGATGAATTGCAGTGCAGTAATTGAAACAACCATGCCAATATTTCATCTTTCATGAAGTATATGTCAGTCAAATTATAATTAACATTAATCCAAAAACACAAAGCCCAAGGAGACTGCAGATTAAATATCAGAAGAATTTTGTCAAATTAATATAAAAACTTTGAAATTATTTCTTTTTAATTTTATGCTATGTTTATGCTATATTTCAACACATGTTGCCCGATTTTTGACCTTCTGTCACTGAAAAGGATCAGGACTAAGGCAGAAAAGTTAGTGTTGCATATCCTGGTCCTACTCACACATTCTAAATAGATGTCAAACTTATTCACATCACTGGGGCTGGTCAAACTTGTTTATCTCATTTAGATCTTCTCTGAATTTGACTTTCCACTGACTTTGAGAGTTACAAGCTAAAGAGCAGCTAAATTAAGCAGAACAAAACAAGCAAAACCAAGTAAAAGGAACACTGTAGCCCAAGTCTACCCATTTGATTAGTACATGCTGCTCTTATCTCTCAATTTTAGATACCCATATGTATAAAATGATAGGTACCAAATGGTGATAGTGAGGAACAAGTTCAAAGGGAATCACTCCACTGCACACCTCTGCCTTGATGCCAAGAATTTCATTACTGTTACAAAAAAAATTTTAATTGTCATTCACCTCAAGTGAAAAAAAAATGGAGCATATTTTACTGTAAAACAGAATGAGAACATATAAGTTTTGGGAATATGTGAAATATAAAAGAAAAGATAAAAATTACAGGGAAAATCATGAAATTGCAAACTTAAAATATAAAAAAAATATCAGGAACAAAAATACCAAAGATCTTTCATTGCTATTTGATAAGAATTGTCAACATAATTTGTTGAAGGAGAATGGAAACTCAATTACTATGTACTTAATTTTTTCAATATTTTCACTCATTGTTTATTGTTCTTACCTCTATGATACTCTTATTGGTGCACAAACAAAAATTTGATAAGCATAGATTGCATTATCTACATTATATAAAAAATCTCTAATCAGATTTTACACTAGGTACCAAGTGTCCCTCTTATTTATTAATCTGTAGTAGTTGAGGTAAATATTCTCAAACCCTAGAAAATCAACTGTCAAAAATCATAACATGAAACAAAGAAAATTAGAAACTAAAGTCACCATGAGTATTACTCCATGACAGAGGTTCAATAACTTGGATACATGTCCTATTTACCTTGAAACTTATGAAAACAAAAACAAAATACACAAGCATTCACAACATTAAACATGTGCCATTTGATGGTTCTAATTAGAGGTCATTCTTCTGCAGTTTTCAAAAACTCTTCATATTGTTCTATAATTTTTTATGGTAGTTTAGTTTAATTCCTGTTATTGGATTAATCAAAACAGCATCTTTCATTCTTTGCAGCTCACACTAAAGAAATGCATTATGAATGTATGCATATTTAACTAAAACTCAAGTTTCATAAAGCAAAAATGAAACTTTCAGTACTATGCCCACCCCCCCCCCAAAAAAAAAAAAAAAACAAAAACTGCCAGCCTGGCTTCTTCAATTCTCTCTCCATGAACAAAAGTCAAATCAAAATGGATCAAGGAGCTAGGAATCTGACCAGAGACTCTACATCTAATAGAAGATAAAGTTGATCCTAATCTTCATCAAGTGGGGGCAGACCCCAAATTTCTTAATAAGACACCTATAGCACAAGAGTTAAAACCAAGAATCAACAAATGGTACATTCAAACTAAAAAGTTTTTTTCTCAGCAAGAGAAATTATATGTGAGGTGAGTAGGGAGCCTATATCCTGGGAACAAATTTTTACCCCTCAAACATCAGCTAGAACTCTAATCTCTAGATTATACATAGAACTCAAAAAGTTAAACAACAAAAAAGCAAATAACCCAATCAACAAATGGGCCAAGGACTTGAACACAAACTTCTCAGAAGAGGATATACAATCAATCAACAAATTCATGAAAAAATGCTCACCATCTCTAGCAATCAGAGAAATGCAAATTAAAACTACTCAAAGATACCATCTCATTCCAATAAGAATGGTAGCCATTATGAAGTCAAACAACAAGTGCTGGCGAGGATGTGGGGAAAAAGGTACACTCATACATTGCTGGTGGGACTGGGCAGCCAATTTGCAAAGCAGTATGGAGATTCCTTGGAAAGCTGGGAATGGAATCACCATTTGACCCAGCTGTTTCCCTTTTTGGACTATACCCAAAAGACCTAAAAAGAGCATACTACAGGGACACAGCCACATCAATGTTTATAGTAGCACAACTCACAATAGCTAGAATGTGGAACCAACCTAGATGCCCTTCAATAGATGAATGGATTAAAAAATGTGGTATTTATACACAATGGAATATTACTCAGCACTAAAAAATAACAAGAGCATGGCATTTGCAGGAAAATTGATGGCACTAGAGCAGATTATGCTAAGGGAAGTTAGCCAATCACTAGAAAACAAATGCCAAATGTCTTCTCTGATATAAGGGGGGTGACTCAAAATAGAATAGGGAGGAAGAGCATGAGAAGAAGACTACCACTAAATAGGGAAGCTAGGTGGGAGGGAAAAAGAGGGAGAAGGGGAGTTGCATGGAAGATGGAAGGAGAATCTCATTGTTATACAGAATACCTATATGATGTTGTGATGAGAAAAAGAAAAAAAAGTGTGTCACATTAGATTGGATAGATAGAAAGGATGGGACAGGAGGGGAGAAGTAGGGGGGATAGGAAGGGCAGCAGAATAGAATAGAAAATATGATTTATGTATGTACATTCCATGTATGTATTATATGTCAAAATACATTCTGCTGCCATGTATGACTAAAAAAAAATAAAAATAAATTTTATGGTAAAAAAAGAAAATATTTGTATTTTTAAAAATAAATAAAAATAAAGCTAGAGAGAAAAAAATAAAATTCAGCAAATTAAGAGTTAAAAAATATAATAAAATAAAATAGAGGAAACCAATTTGGTTTCTTTCTTCTTAAACCTCTCTTACCTGTATGCAATCTTCATGGTTTAGAAAGTGAAAACCCCAGTCTGAAGGGGGAGCCTGTGGTATGGTGGTTTGAAGCCAAACTCTGGGCCATTCAGTGTGGGCTTCAAGGTCTACCACCTACTTGCTGGGTGACCCTGGGCACTGTGCTGTCAGTTTTCCATTACTGTGAAAAATACCTGAGAGAAGTCAATTTAAAAGAAAAAAGTTTTATTTTGGCTCACTGTTTTGGAGGTTTTACCCCATGAAAGACTGGTCCTATTGGTTTGAGCCTGTGGCACCACATTGTGGAGGAAGCATATGGTACAAGAGGCCCATTTGTCTCATAGCTAAGTGCAAGAGAGGAAGAGGAAGAGACCAGGGTTCCACAGTACCCTTCAAGGACAGGCCCCACCCCCAGGACCCAAAGCCTCACACTAGGCTCTGCTCCTTAAAGGTTCCACCATCTCCCAGTAGTGCCATTCTGGGGACCAAGTTTTTAACACATAGGTCTTTGGGGACCCAGACAATAGCAGTCATGCTATTTAACATGTGTCTCCGTGGTCTCATCTGTCCTAGAGAATAAAAAAACTCTTGGGGTAATTGTAATAAGAAGATGAGAAAAACATATAAAGTTTTCAGAAGAGTTTAATAGAGTCATACTTTATAAGTATAGCCATTATAATTTTATTCCCAGCTAGAGGACACTGATTGACTTAAACTCCAATTTTATTATCATTCACACTGTGGGTAGTCAGATATTTTATAATAGTCTGTAACCTGTGATAATATCTGGATGAGTACTTAATAGAGAGAACCAAAAAGAGTTCCTCGAGAATGGAGACACTTGAGGGCAATCTGAAGCAGCAATCCTGGGATTTCTCCAATTTCTCACCGTTATTGATTTAAAAAAAAAACTGAACATTTACTTCTAGAATGTTCTAGACACTGTGCTAAAGTGCTAGAAACTCATTTGAAGGCTCCTAATAATTGTATAATCTATTTGTGATTAATTTTATAATGCAAAATCCTGATGGCCAGAAAGCTGGTTTCAAAGGCATTTGTGAGAAGGAGAATGTGCTTTGCATAAGTCCAAACAAGAAGCAGAGGTGCTCCTTACTTTTGCCCATCTGTACATTCCTCCTCTTACCTAAGACTTGCTCCTGGCCAGTCTCTAGTTGTATCAGGGATGGATGCTGACTCAAGCAGGAACCCTCAGATCCTCTCCACAGGAATTTGCAATAAAAGTAAGGGCAGGGACTGTTGGTGCTGGTGGGTGTTTGAATGGAGGGGCTCCCACAGGGTGTTGGATGGTGAATGGGACTTCAGTCAGGTCAGGGAGCAGAGAAGCTGTGAGTCAGAAGAGGAAGCTGTTTGCAGAGAAACAAACCCATATAAAATGTCAAGAGTCCCTCATGGCTTGTTTGGTACTATCCCTGTCCCTAGCCAGCCCTTGGAAGCCTTGGAACTGATGGCTGAGTCTTTGTAGCAATGGCTTTCTAGAGCCCATCAGCCCAGTTGCCATTTCTAAAGCATGACACTCCCTCAGAAGATGAGCCTTCTCTTCAGGAATATGAAAATACATGCTTATCTTGTCATCTTGATCTATTAGCTCTTCTTTTACTTTCTAAGGGAAACAAAATTTCAGCTGTTCTGTAAATCTCCACTTAAATTTAATAAATTCACAAGCAGAAACTCCTTGCAGATTGGTTGAAAATGGAAATAAGCAAAATATGTAAATCCTCCTAATCTGCCCGCCAGTCCACCCTCCACAGAGATGATGCCATCATAGTCTACAGTGTATATGCCCACATGGCAGATGGATGTTTAGGGTGGCAGGTCTGGGCTCATTTTTACTTATCACCGTGTCGTGTCCCCAGTTCTTCATGTACTGTCAGCTGGTCAGGCTTGTCCAGGTATCTGGTCACACAGTGTGTACTGGCCAGGGTAACTGCCCATTGCTATGGTGATGGCCCATGCCCATCACTAGAGCTGGCTAAGCATCAGGGCTGAGGATTCCAGATGTTTTCTGGTGTGCTGTATGTGGGGTAGGTTCTCACCACTTCAGCACCCCAACCCCACTAGTACCCTCCCTGGCAGGGTGAATGTACTTACCCACTGCTTCAGCTCTGCACATGCAGACTTTCAGATGCAGATTTATCATAAATCCCCTTGGGGTCTTGATACAGTGCTGCTTCTGGTCCCATAGGTCTGGGCTGATCCTGAGACTCTCCACTTCAAGCAGCTCACTGGGGAGTGACCCTTGGTCCAGGACACCTCTGTAAGCAGGAAGCTTTAGGATTGCCTAAGGCATGGACACTGTTGTATATATCTCCTCCTTGATACAGTCTACCTGAGGTGGCATGTGCTCTTGGACAACTGTCTTTTCATTCCAGAAAGGTTGAAGCAAATAAAGAATGTTCTATTACTTATACAACACTTAAAATAGCTCACTGACCTGAATAACGCAGAAAGGTATGTAGAAAATTAGAGAACACTGGATTCCAAGAGAGAAGTGTCCAAATCCTACCTCCTATTCCTGTGACTGCAGGGATATTGTTGAATTTGAGGGAGGAAGGGAAGAAGGAATGGGGAGGGAGAAAGAAAGAGAGACAGGGAGACATGGAAAGAGAGAGACTTAGAGACAGAGATAAGGGGGAAGACATAAAAAAGAAGCAAACAGATGAAGAAGAGAGAAATAGGAGAGAAAAGAGATGGGGAGAGACACAATAGAGATAGAGAGAAAAAGAAAGACACAGATATAGAGAGAAAAGGGGGAGCAGATTGGGGGAAAGAAAGAGAGAATGTGCAGAACACTAACAACTCTGGGATTCTTTGAAGGGAACTCAGGGGTTCATGGTACTATTTCAACTTTGATGGGTGACATTTTTCAAAGTAAAATGTGTGAACATAACAATGTGTCAATAAGCTATTTGGGACATACATATGAAGACCCAGCTACAGTCATGGTTGCTGGACTTAGTAGATAAAAATAAGAGGCCCAGCCACATTTGAATTTCCAGGGATCATCCAACACATTTTTGGTGGACCTTAGTCCCGAACACTTCAAGTCATTCCTTCACTCTCCTCAAGGCCGGAAGCCTTGCAGGGGACAATTGGCCAGCCCAGGAGAGGCCCCATTCTGGCAACTCATAATTAGGTCAAGAAGGATCTGCAGAGGGCCAGTGAGTTCACATTCTTGACCTTTCCCTGTGTAAGAAGTGTGGCTTCTCATAATGGTATCCACAGTGCAAGGAACTTGCCCAGAGAAGGGTGGACCTTTATTAGGCAGGGTCCCCCCCTATGTGGAGTGTTGCTGCATGCTTCTTCTTGGCCAGCCAGGGGCTTGGCCTGAATCTCAGGCTGGCAGCCTTGGCTTGTATTTGCAGTGTGCAACTGGGGTATCCTCAAGTTGGCCAACCTTTCCCAGGTGGTACAGATGGGGACACATTATAGTTAAGGGTACAGCATGGGAACCCAGTGCTGGTACCAGGCATGCTGAGATACCATATATGACATATAGAAAGCTGTTCCCCACCCTGTACAAAAGGTAACCTTATTCTGAGGCCGGTTGGCTATTGCTAGTGGACACTCACTGGCTTTCCCCTCTTCCTTGCTTCTCAAAGAGGCCCTGAGTTTGAGGAACCAGGTATGACGAACCTGCTCAGGTACCAGACCCTTTGTGGGCCTCTGGAATAACTGGAAAAGGCTTCATTGATGGAGTTCATGTGATTTGCTTTAGCAATGACCAGGGGCCACTCCTGGAAGGAAAGAAGGGAATCATCCAGAAGAGAAGTGGAAGAGAAGTGGCGGGGGACTGCTAAGGGAGGAGCTAGAGAAGGAGGGGCTCTGAGCAGAGGCTGTCTGGGTTCTGGGGTGCAGCAGGCTGGAGAGTTGCATCCTATGTTCTTCAGGTCACCAGCTTCTTGCATCTTTTGGAAGTCTCTGCAATTCACCCCTCACTTTCCCCAAGCATGCATGCAGCTGTGTGATCCCTTTCTCCATTTCCCCACTTGGAAGGCAGTCTCCAGGAGGTCTATGGATGCCTATGACCTCACATCACCCTTTTCCCACTTAGGGCCCCATTAACAGGCAGGCACACTTGGCTTCCAGATTTTAATTCCTCTTTTATTGTTGCCATCACGGTGGAACCCTGGGGAAGAATAACTTAAAACAGAACATTTTTGCAGAAACACAGAAGAACAGCATGTCCCAGCCACCTTCACGGCTCTGGTCTGAGCCCTCTTCCTTTCACCCCACCAACCAGTGTGTCTGTGGCCTCCTGAGGGATTACTCAACTTTCATCCTGGGGGTTCCATAGCCTGCGTTGCAACCTCAAGGCTAGTTTGCTTTGTACCAGGACAGGCCTCATTTGTACTCACTTCCAGAGGTTTTGCCTTTGAAGAAAGGGGGAAGTAGGAGAGAATAATAAGAGGGAAGTAGGAGATAAGCCTAAGGGAAACTGCAAAGTCCCCCAATGTGATAAATCAGAGTGTTAACTCCTCCAATCTCTGTAGCTCAACAGGTGGTGTCCCTGGAATATATACTGACTCTTTGTCCTGTACCAGGATTTGGGTGAGAGCAAGAAAATACTAGGAGCCAGGGTAATGGGGGCTGGAATTCTCAGTTATTACCATCTATAGTGTTTGAATACAATATTATTAAAAATCTAAATTAACATAAAATAATTCATGATGGTCAATAAAAGCAGAATCAGCAGCAGGTACATGCCTGGAGCAAAAGAAAAAAAATTAAATAGATCTTGTATGACCCAAAGTCTAATTCTGTAAGGAAAAATATTAGATGAACACAAACTGGGGGATAAGCTCAAAGATACCTGCCCAGTTCTCTTCCAGAGTCAAGGGCATGATGGGCTTTATGATAAATAATGATGAAATATAATATTTGTAATGACATACTATCATAAATGTTATTTAATACTTATGAATTTCATATTTCTGGAATTTTTCCAGAAAACACCTTGTTGACCCAGTGTAACTGAGCCCCCCAGGGAACTACAGAAATGTAGCTAAAAGTGTTGTGTAGGAAATCTCAACCCCATTTATACAAGCTTTTTGTAAGTCTACAGCTACCTCAAAATTTTTAAAAAATCAAACATTTGATTAAATCCCTTGGTTAAAAAAAAGAAAAAAGGAAAAAGGAAACCAGATACTCACCTATAATCCCAGTGGCTTGGGAGGCAGAGGCAGGAGGATTGCAAGTTCAAACCAGCTTCAGCAAGGGTGAGGCACTAAGCAATTCTGTGAAATCCTGTCTTTAAATAAAATAGAAAATATGACTGGGGGGTGTAGCTCAGTGATTGAATGCAGAGTTCAATCTCTGTATTAAAAAAAAAGAAGAAGAAGAAGTAAAGAAAAGAAAAACAGACAAAAGAAAATGGAAAAAGACAACGGATGAAGCTTTTCTCTTTTCTCTTGCCTATGCCTGTGTTATATGAAGAGGAGTACTTCTTGGAACTGAGGCAGCCTGGGCTGTGATGGAGTTGAAATCTTGAGTTGGATCTTGGACCTTGTGGGCAGGAGGACATGTGGAACAGTCAGGAGATTATGAGCAGATTCTCGGTTCTGAGAAGTGCCACCAAAGGCAAAGTGTGTGCCTACACCTGCAAGGGTATTGCTGGCTGCATACCCCTTTATACCAGGGAGTCTGGCTAGGGGCCACTGGTGGGGGTGTAGACAGGGGAGTTCAGGGAAAGCTTTGAATTTGGCTTCGGGAGAGGGGAACTTCAAACATGTCTCCACGTGAGAAAACAGTGGAAAGTCTGATTAGGGTGACTCAGTGTGGGCTCAGCCTGAGAGGCAAATCAGGAATCTCCAAAATTGATCTCTTAAAAGTGTGATGTTTGATTATGAAGGTAAAATGATGTCCAGCACCTCCTCTTCAATGACACACAAGACTGGAACCTGGCTGAATCTCAGAGCTATGCTTTCTGAGCCTTGCACAAGATTGTCTGTCTCCATGTGCAGACTTGCACACATGCATGCATGTATGCACACACACACACACACACATACCCTTTCCTCTTGTGTCTTCGTCATTTCCCCTAAATGACTCATATAAACAGGTGAAATGCCACTTTTCTCAGTTAGAGAGGACTTTTTGTAGCCCTCAAGGACCCCTGGGTATATAGGTGTGTGTGTTCTCCTAAGTGTATGTACCTGGATGTGTGAGCGTGCACACACTTACATACCCACTTATCCACCATAATCCAGGCACATACTCAAACTCTCTCATAGCAGTCACATGACCGCTCCCATACCATGTGTACATGCACACACACACACACACACATACACACACACCACATGTACACAATTCCCCCCACATACACACAATCTCACATGCATACACATAATCCCACACACTGACTTAATCCCCCCCCACACACATGCATACATATCACAGCTACTTGTACAAACCCCCACACTATCACACTTATCACACATGTATCACACATATTAGCACACTCATGCATCACACAGCTGCACACACAATCCTTTCTGTGCGTTCACTTGGGCAAGGGTCTGAAAATATTTTCATTACACGATGAAGAAACCTATGTCAAACCTGGGCAGTTTTCTGTGCATGAAACAGGCTTTGCCTTCTGAAGGGGGAACCCATGCTGGGTGCTTCAAAATGAATCCCACAGAGTCACCCTGTTGAGGTCCCGTGTTCTGGAACCACAGGTGGCCTAAAGTGGGAGTTGGATTGCAGCCTCCCACATTTTGAGGCAGTGCCCTCTCTTGGCCAAGTGGGCTCTAATGGCTGGCTCACTGGCCTTTCCTGCTGACAGTCCCTGCCCCCTCATCTCTGAGAGTCCTGGCTGTGAGGCTGGTATGTCTGAGTCACCCTGCATCCACTTCACTCTGCTGCCTTTGAATTTTAGCTCATTTATTAGCTGTCCTCTCTTTCTTCTAACTTGTCATTTTGTAAGCAAATTGTCTCTGTTTATTAAAGTTTGGGTCTCAAGGTATTGACAATCCTGCCTGGGGTATTGTTTCAAGATAATTAAAATGCCCTAGGGAGCCTGCTGAAGATGGGAATGACAAAGGACAAAGAAGCCCAGAGGGGGTAGGCCCCTCTTTCTTGTTATGTAGTGACCCATTCTCCCCTGACATAGAAACCAGACACTTCCTTTGCTGAGAGAGGAAAAATTACAAGAAAATAAATTTACATTAAAGTCCACTTAAAACAACCTGCCTCTGACTCTGTTCTGTCTTGCAGCTCTCCAAGCCTGAGCAATGGCTCTGATGGGTGAGTCTGCCACCCCATTCTCTTCTTCTATCTGGGCAAGTGTGCAGTTGGCTGTGCTGAGTGGTAGTGGCTGTGCAGAGCCAAGACCCTGTGCAAAGCTGCATGCACAGTCTACTGGTCTTGTCTGAGTCACACTTTGCATCCAAAGCTGGTGCTCTGGACCCATCAAATAAGAGAGCCCTCTCTGGTGCAGTGGGAGCCAGAGCTCTATGTGCAGTGTTGAATGACTGCCCCCCAGTGTCCTTGTGAGGGACATGAGTGCAAGGGGTGACAAGGATTCTTATGCTGCCATTGCCCAGAGAAGGGCTCTGCTGGGAAAGGAAAGTGGAGAGGAGCCCTGGAGAAGGATGTGAGTGAAATCAAATCAGAGGACTGGCCTTGCGGGAGCAAAATGCCCCATCGCCTGTTGGGAAGTGCTGCCAGGTGTCAATAGCTGTGGCTTCCTCTGTGGGACAAATGCTGTTGCATGTGTAGTGTGTGTTGTAGGACTGGCTTGGGTCCCACTGAGGGGCCTTCTCATGTGGTCTGTGCCTCATCGTGGTGGGGGATTCTACCTTGAAGGCAGCTGTCCTTGCAGGACCAATGGCTACATTTGCTGACCCTGGGGCCCACTGCTGGTCCACAGAGCTTCTGTGTGTGAATGGTAAAAAGGTCCCTTTCCAGAGGCCTTCCCTAGGAGAGGATGCAAATTACTGTGCACACACACATATCACCCCCAAAGTTCCCTCAGATCCCCATTTTCTTGTCCATTTTACAGTGCTATATGTGGACTTGCTTGGGTTTCTTTCCAACATGATGGCCTCAAGGAAATCTGCTACCACCAGCAGAGCCAGGCTTATGCCACAGACCCTTGTGACTAGCCTCAGAAGTCCCACCTGAGCCATTAGCTAGGTTCAAGGTAAGGGAGCATAGAGTCCACCTCTTGATGTCTGAAATATTAAAGTCACATTGTCATAGAATATGAGGGATAGGAGGGGCCATGGGGCTTCATTGGAAGATTCCATTTGTCCTGGTGGGAAATTCCAGGCAACTCCTACCCAAGAAATGGGTGGGATGGGGAGTCCCCAAGGAGTGTGACAAAGTGAGCACAAACCAATCAACAGACTTCCAGAATTCCTGCCACTGTCCCTGTTTGCTCAGAAGGGTCTCTGCCACCTCTAGGTGCCACCACACTACCTTTGGACTTGCTTAGCAACAAGCTTGCACATCTTTGGGACCCCTCAGGAGCTAATTGTCACTCCTTGCTCCAAACACTTAATCCACCCTACTGTGTGATCACTCAATATTTTATGCCACTGAATTTTTAAAACCTTTCTTCTTTTTTTTTCTTTCTTCCCTTCCTCCCTCCATCCTATTAGAGGATTTCCTTGAATATGTAGAAGATCTGTGTTCACAACAGAGCAATCAAAGAGCTGAGCTTTTTACAACTGTTCTTAACAAAAAGGGGGTGTCTGTGCCACTTGGGGGCTGTGATGAGAGAGGGGCATGCTGGTTTTTTGCAGGAATGCCAAGGTAGGAACTGAGATGTCTTACCCTGTGTGATGAACATATATGGCAGTCACTACCCCCGGCTGAGCTCAGCTGTCACTATGCAATGATGGGGAGGGGTGTGTAGGGGCCACAGGAAGGGATAGGCAGGGAGGGAAAGGGTCAGTGTCTGTCAGGAAGTGGGGAAGCAAACCTTGCACTTGTTATAACAATAATCTAGAGCCTTTTTTTTTTTTTGACGTCTTCTAGACCCCAGGTGCATCCCTGTCATTTTGAAACATTTAGCCCAATTTTTTTCCAGTTTAAGACTTGTGATGTCATCTACTTTGTGACTTTTTTCCATTTACTTTAGTTTTGGCAGCTTGATTGATATTTAATTGCTACATAATAATGCATATTTTCAAAAGGTATGATTTAATAAATTTTGAAATAGAGGCACTCCTAAAACCATCGCCACCATCAAAATTATGAACTTCTATGTCATCCCCAAATTCTCATGCTTCTCTGCATCTCCTGGCAATTGTTAATTTAATTTTTCTTGCTATATATTTATTCACATTTCATAAAACAAATTGAATGATACAGTGTATGCTCTTTTTAGTCTGACCTTTTTGTTTGATTGTTTGGTCTGTTTTTACTCAATTATTTTTTAAAGATCTTATTGTTGGGAATGGAAATTAGTACAGATCTTATGGAGAACAGAATGGAAGTTGTACAAAAAAACTCCAAATAGGAACTGGGTTGTCGCTCAGTGGTACAACACTCACCTATTACGTGTGAAGCCCTGAGTTTGATCCTCAGCACCACATATAAATAAATAAATAAATAAATAAAATAAAGGTATTGTTACCAACTACAACTAAAAAATAAATATTTTTTATAAAAATCCAAATAGGACTACCATATGATCCAGCAATTTTATTTCTGGATATGTATTTAAAAGAAATAAAATCTGCAGATCAAAGACATACATATGTACATGCCCATGTTTATTGCAGCACTATTCACAATGGCCATAGTCGAGAATCAATCTAAGTATCCATCATCAGATTAGTGGATAAAAAAATGTGGTATGGATACACTATGGAATATTATTTAGTGAATAAAAATCAACTCTCAGGCTGGGGATGTGGCTTAAGCAGTAGCATGCCCACCTGGCATGTGTGGGGTGCTGGGTTCAATCCTCAGCACCACATAAAAATAAAACAAAGATGTTGTGTCCACCAAAAACTAAAAAATAAATATTAAAAAGAAATTCTCTCTCTTCTCTCTCTCTCTCTCTCTCTCTCTCTCTCTCTCTCTCTCTCTTTTAATAAAATCAACCCCCCTTTTCTTTTCTTGCATGGGGGATTGAACTCAGGGGCTCTTAACCACTAAGCCATATCCCAGGCCCTAATTTTACTTTGTTTGGTTTTCTTTTGAGACAGAGTCTTGCTAAGTTTTAGGGCCTTGCTAAGTTCCTGAGGGTAGCTTTGAACTTGCAATCCTCCTGCCTCAGCCTCCTGAGCTGCTGGAATTACAAGTGTGCACCACCATGTCCAGCTCAAAAATTTGCTTTATATGGCCACATGAATATAACTGGAGAACATTATGTTAAGTGAAATAAGCTAGGCACAGAAAGACTGCAAAAAACTATCTGGAAGAAAGAGAGAATAGAATAGTGGTTACCAGAGGATGGGGAGGATAAGGAGGGATTAGAGGTAAGGAGGGATGAGGAGACCTGGTCAACAGGTACAGCAGGTATAGTGAGCTAGGAGGAATAAATTCTAATATTCTATTGCACAATAGGATGACTGTAGCTAGTAAAAATGTATTATATCTTTCAAGATGGCTAGAAAAGAGGATCTTGAATTTTCCCACCACAAAATAATGATAAATGTTCAAAGTGATGGATTTGCTAATTATCCAAGTTTGATCATTACATTGTATATATATTTTGAGACATTACAGTGTACCCCCAAACATGTAATTATGATGAGTCAATTATAAACAAAAATTTAAAACTCAATTATAATTATAGTCTATAATTCACTTTTTTGATTGTTGTTAACCTTTTATTATATGGATATTTTAGAGTTTGTCCATTTATCTGTTGATAGATGCCTGGGTTGTTTTCAATTTGGAGTAATAACAAATAAAGCTACTAAGGCCATTTGTATGAAGGTTTTTATATGGATGTGTGTCTTCTTTTGTCTTAAGTGAATTCCTCATTGTGGAATGACTAGGCTACATGGTTTATGTGTTTGTATGAGATACATGTTTAAATTTTAATAAGCTATAAAAACGCATCCAAAAGGATTGGACCATTGTACATTTCCACAAATAAGGTACAGAAGTTCCAGGTGCTCCACACCTTTGCCAGTACCTGAATGGTCTCTACAGATTTGACATTCTTGTGTATGGGTATCTCATTGTAATTCTAATTTCCATTTATGTAATAACAACTGATTTTGAGATTTCAGATTGTCACTTGTATATTTTCTCTAGTGTAGCATCCAGTTCAAGTCTTCTGTTCATTTGGAGACTTGTTGGTTCGTTTTCTTCTTATTAGTATTGTTGGGAATTCTTAATGTATTGTGGCTACTAGTCTGCTTTACTCCTAAAATTAAAGAATATTTCACATATGGAGAAAATTATAGATAAGAGTATAAAAATTTGGTAAGGTTGTCACCCATATTTAATATATGGTAACCTGTTCTTACATTTGGTTTGAATTTCATTTTTTGCATAAATGTTATGTGTAAAATATGATTAAAGCCCTTTTCTTATTTTCTTCCCTTTCCCAAATTATCTCTTTTTCCTAAAAATTAAATAATAATCTAAGTTTTGTATGTATCCATTTTTAATTCTTTTACTACACACTTGCACAAAGTTATTGATGTATTCATGGTTAACTTTGCCTGTATTTGGTGTTTCTGTTTATGCAATCATACTTTGTATATTATTTTTTAAGAGAGAGTGAGAGAGAGAGAGAGAGAGAGAGAGAGAGAAAGAGAGAGAGAGAGAGAGAGAGAGAGAGAGAGAGAGAGAATTTTTTAATGTTTATTTTTTAGTTTTCGGCGGACAAAACATCTTTGTTTTTGTATGTGGTGCTGAGGATCGAACCCGCGCTGCACGCATGCCAGGCGAGCGCGTTATCACTTGAGCCACATCCCAGGCCCATACTTTGTATATTCTTTTGATACTTATGTTGCTCATGTTATGTTGTTGAGATTCTTGCATGTTGATGCCATTGATCATTCATTTTCATGATGGTCAATTTTCATTGTATTCTGACACTACAGTTTATTTTTCTGCATATTATTGATGGAAATTTTGGTTATTTTTATATTTATTGTTTTTTTAAGCAATACCACTATGATCATTCCTGTGTATGTAGTCCTGGTGCCTATTTGCATACATTTCCCCAAAACAGAAAAGATGAGTCATAGGGAAGGGCTCATTTCCACTTTACTAGGCATCACCAAACTTTTTCCTAACTGGTTGAGCAATTGTCATTCCCACCAGCAGAAATGAGAGTTTTTACTAATACTCATTCTCTGTGCTCTTTGCCACTGTCAGATGGCATTTTTTTGTCAATCTTGTAGGCAGGAAATGGCATCTCAACACCCTGCACTATGACATGTCCAGTTTACTCTCCATTGTTCAATCAAAAAGTCCCTGCAGGGATGTTTTTTTTTTTCCTTCTTCTTCTTTTTACAGACCTGTTTTGGGGTTCTTTTTAAAACATTTTCTTGTCACATGACATCCTACAGTGTCACTATGATGTTTCTTGTTATATTGCAGATTTAAAAGATTTAAACTAAGACTTCAATGAACTTCCTAGGTCTGAACATTGGTGTCTTTCCACAATTCTAGGAGATTCTCATGTTCTCAGCAACCATCTGTTAAAACATTGGCTCTTTTTTACTCTCTATGGTTTCCTCTTCAAGTTCACAACTCTTAACTGTTCATTTGTTGATGTGGATTGTTCTGGACGATTCCTTCATCCCTGAGTTCTAGTTTGATCCCAATTATCTCTTCAACTGTAATATTTATACAATCTGAGGTTTTAATCTGTCCATGGTGACATTTACATTTTAATCATTTCTATAAATTCTTCTTACATTTTTATTATTTTTGGAAATGCTTTTGCATTCTTTTCCAAATCTTTCAAGACATATTCATGGTGTTTATTTTTTTTCTCATCCTATTTTATATTCTTCTCTTTAAAAATTACTTGATAACATAGTTATTTTGGATTCAGTTTCTATTAACTCAAAAATTATAGAAAATAGTATGGAAAATTCTCAAGTAGTTAAAAATGAAGCTATCATATTCCAGAAATTGCACTTCTAGGTATATACTCAAAGAAAATGAAATCAGTCTGTGGAAGAGAGTCTGCACTCCCATGTTTATTGCATGGATGAGTTTGGAGGACATTTATGTTAAACGAAATAAGACAGGCATAGAAACACAAATGCCTCATGACCCCACTTATATGTGCAATCTGAAAGAATTGGATTCACTAATAAGAGAGCAGAATGATGGTTGCCAGGGGCTGAGAGTGGGGGCCATCTTGGTGAGAGGATTCCAAATTACCATTAGACAGGAGGAATGAATTCAAGAGATTTTTCTGTACAACACGAGGATGGAATTCAATAACAATGAATTGTACACTTAAAAATTGATAATAGATTTTAAGAGTACTACCACAAAATAATTATGAGGGGTAATCAATATGTTAATGAGTTTGATTTAACCATGCATAATGTACATGTATTTCAAAACATCATCTAGTACCACGAGTATGATTAATTTATATCAGTAAAAACAAAGCCCAAAATAAGAGCTACTAGATGTATAATTCTGAAAAATAAACAAATTGTGGGATCCAGGAATCTGTATTTTTACAGATATCCCATGTAATTCTGTTGCAATTACTCCTCAAAACTCTCTTGGAGAAAAGAATATGACTTTAGAAATGCAAAAATATTCACTGCACATCATAATAAATAAAAGAAATTGGTAATCTCATTTTTTAAATAATTTATAGAATAAGAAACATATTAAGACAACTTAAGAATTGTCCCACAATGATACCATTTATTGCAATGTGACATAGGTAAGGTGACCCTCACTAAGACTGGTATTAAAACATTTGGATATTTCAGTTAGATAAGCTACATAAACTCTTTTCTTTGTAGGTGACCCACCCTAATGTATTTTGTGGTAGTCGTGGAAAACAGACATACATCCAGTCTCTGATTCTGTTTTAGCAGCAGAAAATTAAGAAAGGGACGTACTAGTATCAATTTTATTTTACAGGCAAGAGAACTGAGACACAGGAATATTAAGTAACTTGTCCAACGTCACACAGAAAAATAGAAAATCCAGAATTAGCTATGGTGTTTAGCATCTGCTCTCTCATTTCTATATGATAAAACACTTGTTAATGATGTCAGATGCCTTTAGCTTCTGCTGAGTTCTTTTAGGTGTGTAGATTAGAACATTTAAGGTAAAAGTTATGTTATCTGGACATTTATAAAACTAAATTAATGTAAAATTTACCATGATTTTCTTTTCAATAAAAAAAGTCAGATGCTATTCAGTAAAATGAACTAGAAGCATCTGAAATGGCCAAGAGTCAACCATTTTGTACAGTTGCCATTTTGAGCTATAATTCATAATTTTTTAGGTCAAAAATGGGTAAGCCTTGACAATTTTATTTGGCTTAACCAGATGCATAATTTATATCTGGATGGTGCACAACATTGTACGAGACTATTATTCTGTTTGCTCCCTACAGTCTTGGAGGTGGAGGAAGACTCTCTTTTCATCCCACTTCACAGAGTAAGAAGTGCAGGACAAATGGAAGGGACCTCCCCGGGGTGAACAGCTGGGAATTAAAAACCTTGCCCCCATGCTCTGAATAGAGTTCCCTTTTCCTTTTGACACTTGTTTATTTTGCCCAATGAAAACTCAGTCTGTCACAATAGCACTAATTCCAGGATAATGTTTTCATCTTTATATTTTTCCATGAAGCAATGAGGAAAGGACATTGACGTAGGGGCTGGGTCCCAGTATGCCCTTCAAGAACACGCCTCCAATTACCTCACTTCCTTCCACTAGGCCCCTCCTCTTAAAAATGACTCCACCTTCCAGTAGTGCCAGCAGCTGAGGACCAAGCCTTTAACACAGGAGCTGTTGGGGGACACTGATGATTCAAACTACATCACTTGCAGAATACATGGAGAAATAAATGTGACTTTATACAAACCACTTCATCTTGAGAATCAGCTTATTCTACACAGTAACAGATCTAGATGATACAATTCTATATGAACCTTCGGGTCTTATTTACACAATTGTAGATTTTTTTTTTCTGTCAAAGACAGCTTTGCTATATTATTATATTTCAATAAGGTTGGGCATTGTTACCCCAAGAGCTCTCTGGAAAAGCCTGATTATTTTCTGGCACATGGTACTTATTGAATAATTCCTTTTTAATAACTGAGCCAAGAATAATAATTTTTTTCATAGTTGAACCCTTTGCAAACCACACCATAAATGGCCATACTCTGTGGTCACCCCATATATAGGTCATTTTAAAATTGAAAGTCTTGACAATAATGATGGTCATACAAAGAATTCAACTTCCTTTGAAATACACTGAACCATTCTCACAGAAATATTTTTTAACTTCACTGTCCTTGCAAAGTATGAAAGGGATAAGTAATTGTTTGTGTCTAATGGCCATTTCCTTAGTGAGTTGTGTTATCCTTCGTCATTCAAGTGGTACAATTTTAGTTTTAATATAGATGTTGTTATTGTGATAAGCTATGAGGATTCTTGGAGAGTACATTGCCCATTGCCTCAAAAATGGATTTTTATTTGTTTTAACAAAGCCACTTAGAAACACCTGTTTATGAAGAATAATATTGATATAAAAATATTATTTTGACATGAAACATTATTTGACTTTTATAATAATTGGAATGTTTTCCCTAAATTATACTTTCTGCAAATCTTAAAATTTTATGGGCTTATATTATTATTATTATTATTATTATTATTATTATTTATATTATTATTATCAGAGGAAGCTTCTTAAATTTTTATTTATTTATTCAGGTAAGAAAACATTTTTGTGTTACAGCATACAATGTGAAGCAAATCATGTTAGAGGACATGAACAACCTTCCTAAAATGTAATTTCCTGGTTACTCAAACTATGGCAGATGGTAAAAAAAATGAAGAAACATTTTTATATATTTTATATTTCACTCATTTTAATTTTAATACCAAATTCTGACTTTATTTTTTTAAACCAAGAAAATGTATTTATTAGTGAAATTCTGACTTTAAAAAAAGCAAAATAAGAAGAAAAACAGTGGATTGATTTTATTTGTGAATGTAGATACAAAAGAGTCTATAAAATATTAGTGAATTAGAAAAGAAATATTGTTTAACAGTTTTAGTCAGGTTTTTTTGTTGCTGTGAATAAAAGAACTGACCAGAACTATTGGAGAGAAAGAAATATGAAAGAAATATCTGACCATAGACTGGGGTGGTGGCTCAGTGGTAGAATGCTTGTCTAACATGTGTGAGACCCAAAGTTTGATCCTCAGCACCATGTAAGAATAAATAAGTAAAATAAAGGTATTGTGTTCAACTACAACTAAAAAATCAATATTAAAAAAAGAAAAGATTATCAGACTGTAATGTAGACAAAAGAAAAATAAATGTGAAAGTCTGAAGCTCTCAATCTTCCTAACATTGTGTTAATTAAAATTAAATACAATATATGCTCTTAAATTTTAACACTTTATAAAAATAGTGGTAGGACCTAGGATTGGAAATGCATTAGCCAAATGATATTCTATGACTTAATGAATGGGATTGGAAACTTAACAACTGTTAGGGGAAGAAGTCTCACAAAATTTGTTAAATCTATGATGTAAAAATACCACCATTATCAGTAAGTTTTACAAAAAAAGAAAAAGAAAATAATTCATAGACATAAGTCTATGCCAGTCAGCTTTCTGTTAAAATAAGAAATTACCTGAATTAATCAATTTATAAAGAGAAAAGTTTTGTTTTAATCCTTAATATTGGAAGTTTTAGTCTGTGATCTGTTGGCCCCTTTATTTTGGGCCTGTGGTGAATCCATGATCATTGTGGGAGTGCATGGTTGAGTAAGATTGTTCACACCAGCTTAGGGGAAAAAGATAAAGAATAAGGGGCCAGAGTTTCACAATCCCCTTCAGGGAAATGCCTTCAATTGCCTAAGGACCTCCCATTAGACCTCACCTGTTCAATGTTCCTTGACCTCCCTTTAGTGCCAAGCTTCAGAACAGGCCTTCAACACATGGGCCATTGTGATACATTCAACATCTAATCTATGGAAATATCCAAAGATATTCCTGTGCATTTTTTATAATAGAAAAACAAAAGAAACCATTTGAATATTTTTGCATATAACTGCTGGAAAAGAACTATGTTGTATACATACTGAGGACTAGCATGTTGATATCAAAGATGTTAGACCTGAGGCAAGAAGACTGTGGTGATATAACAACAACAAAACATTCCTGAATCCCTCAATAAATCTAGATAGAATACCAGGAATCAGAATAAAAATGCAATATTCACGGATACCATCTGTGTTACTTTTCCATTATTATAACAAGACACCTGAGACAATAACATAAATATAAAAGGGGATGGATTGGCTATATACCTCATTTGGTAGAGCACTTGCCTTGCATGCATTGAGTTCAATCCCCAGAACCAATAAAAAGTAAATAAATAAGGCTTACTTGGCTTATGGTTCTGGAGGGTCCAATCTTGTATCATGAAGTCCATTTCTTTGGGTCTCTGATGAGGTAGCACATCATAGCAGGAGTGAATGGTCATGAAATTTGCTTGCTTCATGACCAGAAAGCAGAGACAGATAGGAAGAAGCTGGGTAACCATAATCCATTCCTTTGTAGGGCACACCTCCAGTGACCTAAGGACCTCCGTATAGCTCCATCTCTGAAAGATTGTTTCGAATGGCACCATCTTGGAAAAAGACTTGAATATAGGGACTTTTGGAGGACACTTAATATTCAATGTACAGTCTATAACAAAACTAGGTGATAAGGTATCCTTTTGAAACCACCAATCCAAGCAGGTGTGGTGGGCCCTGTGCTCCAAATTTCATTCCCTTTTAACATGGAAAGTCTGCCAGGAGCTCTCTGGATACTTCTTTGATGCCTCTCAACCGTTCCTTGAACATCTTTGCAATGACTGATCTCAAAAGCTGGAATCATGTCCCTCTCCTTTTTTTATTTTTTTGCTCCCAGATCTTGCCCTTGCCCTATAATTGTTTATGGGCTTGCTTGCTCTGTGGTTCCATCAAGCAGATAGCCATATACATATTTAAATAACATATATAAATAATAATATATAATAAATAATATAAATATATATTTATTTATTTCTGTGATACTGATAATTGTGAATAGAAATGAAGTGTTGTAAGGGTAGAACAACTCAAGAGGCTAGCAGGCTCTCCCAGGCAAACTTTAGACCATCTAAGAATACCACCACACTCTGAGGGAGCTGGGGTGCCCCTTCATAGGTAATTGCAAGGAAACAGGGAGCCACTGAATGAATCTGAGCTAAGGTGTCATTTAGTTTCCTGTGAACTCTCAATAATAACCAGCCAAAACCTACCTTCCAAATAAATCTCCAGAATGAGGATGGTTCTGTCCTTGGCTCTAGTACTTCTCTCAACTCTCTCAAACATAACTAGGTTTTTAAAAAATTTTTATGTATTTACATTTTTTCACTGCCGGTAATAGAACCCAGTGTCTCATACATGATAGGTAATGATGCTTACTATGGAGCTGCATCCCCAGCCTGAGTTTATATTTTTTAATAAATTTTTGTATACATATTCATTAAAGAAGTTGGCCTGTACTTTTAATTTTTTATGATAATTTTCCTTGTTTGGTATGGGTATAAGGTCAGTCAGACTATATAAAACAAGTAGCAGGGATGTGAAATTGTCTGCCTTCTGTCCTCTGGGACTCTGTGTAAGATTGGCATTTGTTTGTCAATGATAACAACCACTTAGAGTTTTCTTTAACAGAGGGTTTTCTTTTCTTTTCTTTTGGTCCTGAGGATTGGACTCAAGAGTTTTTAACCACTGAGCTACAACATGAGCCATTTTATTTTATTTTATTTAGAAACAGGGTCTCACTAAGTTGTTTAGGGCCTTGCTAAGTTGATGACTCTGGTTTTGTGTTAAGGTCTGTAAACAAGTCAGATTGGCACCTGTTATTTTGCCAGAGAAATGTTAAAGTCTGTAAACAAGTCTGGATGGTGCCTGGCCAAATGCCAGAGGGAGTGGTTTGTGAAGTAACAAAAGCGAGCCATTAAGTGTGGAGATTCCTTATTGGTTGACTGCTGTATCTATTTTATGCTAATTAGATAAGCTGTGTAAAATGTATAAATATCGCTCAGATCCTACAATAAATGGCTTCCACTCCTGCTGTATCAACGTACACAAGTTATTCGTCACCCCCCGCTTATTCTGCTGCAGCCGGACTGCGGCAGTTTTGAACTTACAATACTCCTGCCTCATCCTCTCAAGCCACTAGGACAGGCATGCACCACCACGCCCAGCTAAGAGAGGGTTTTAAATTGTGTTGTTCATATCTTTAATAGCCACAGGATTATTCATATTTATTACTTCTTCTTGAGGCTGCTTTGCTGAGTTAGATTTCCCCAGAAATTTGTCTAATTTTTACTTAAAATTCCAATTGATAATTCTGTACCACTGTGTCATTTACCATGATGTGACCATTGGCAATATCTTAGTGCTCAACTGCTTCATCTGTCCTCTCCTGACCACTGTAATCTATGACTTTTCTGTTTTCACATTGATATATCTTATGAAGAGTTTGAAAAATTGGTTCTTTCAAAGAATAAACTTCTAGCTTTATTGATCCTTTGTACTGAATGTTTTCTACTATATTATTTCTGGTCTACTTTTTTTATTTCCTTCCTCCCACTTGATCTTTTTTAAGTAATTGTTTTGATGTTATTATTCTAATTTTTTAGATGGATGCTTATGCCATTGATGTATAGTTATTTGTGTTTTCTAATATACTTAATATTTTTAATCTCCCTCCAAGCTCCTCTTTAGTGACATCTTGTGTTAGTGTTTTTTATTAAGATGAAAATATATTTTGATGTCTATTGTGATACCTCATCGCTCCTTGAGTTATGTAGAAGTTTATTCCTCACCTTCCAAATGGATGTTAATTTTCAAAGTATCAGTTCATTATTCATTTTTAGGTTATATGGTATTTGAACAGCTCCATGCAATGAGAAGGGGCCCTCTGGAAAAAGGGAAAACTTGAAGTAAGACTCCCAAATAACTTCTGTGGTGGGCAGGTAATTTACACCCAATGATGGAAGAATGGTGGTTGTCTCTCCTTACATTTCTTTGATGTCACACACAATTAGAGCTACATAGTGAAATCCTTCCCCTAGGAAACAGAAAAGTGTGGCCTGGGAACCATCAAAATATAAATGGAGAGGCCTGATGGTGGGAGGTAGGAAAAAGCTGCCTCTTCTGAAAACACTCTGCCCATGAGACTGTTTACAAATGATCTGTATCATTTCTCTCCTGGTCTCTGTGGGGCCTTTCTGTCTATTTTAACACTATTTTTTAAGACACATTCAAATAATAGGGCAGAGGGTCAGAGTAGAATAAAATTAAACATGTTGACTTTCTCAAGTGCTCTGTAGGCAAAATGTCAGGTCTCAGGCGGGCTCCTAAACATTCAATTACCCAGCTCATTTTCTGAAGCAGCTTTCAGAAGGCATATTCCTTCTAGGTGACACATGATGCAAACTCCCCATTATAAACAGGAACCTAGATGTTTTGAGGACAAGTGTTTGTTCAGCTCAAAGCATCTGAAAATACAGTCATTTGTTTTTTCTGTCCTACTCTGTCATGGATGGCGACCATGATGAATAGAAACTGCAGGGTTATTTTGACCCTCACATGCTAAGACCTGCTGGTGGGCAGAGACCCAGACCAGCTGGAGCCTTTCCAGCTCTGTGTGCCACCCATCAGAGAAGGCAAATAGAAAGGAAATGTATGAGAGAGTCTTGATTCATCCATTGGCAACCATTTATTTAAGGTCGACTGTGTGCACAGCAAACTTCATAATTAGAAAACTTAGGTTTTCTATTAAATTCCTGGTACAAAGCCGATTCTCAAGGGGAAGTTGTGTGGCCACCTAGTGGCACAGCCTGAAGTGATCATGGTTATTATACCTATTTTACCCATGGGAAGTTATGGGATGGCTTGGTTGATCCTGGCCAATCTGTCAGTATGGTAAGCCACTCTACAAGCAAGCAACTGAGAACTTGAATACAGTTCTTGTTTTATTTGTCTCTGTCTCTCTCTCTCTCTCTCTCTCTCTCTCTCTCTCTCTCTCTGTGTGTGTGTGTGTGTGTGTGTGTGTGTGTGTATGTGTGTGTGTGTGTGTGTGTGTGTGTGTGTGTGTATCTTTTTTCCTCCATGTCTTGGATCCCAGAGCAAGAACTTCTGATGAATCCAACTGGCTTTTCTTTACACTTTCTCCAAAAGATATGAAGTCATGTGTTTTTACTTCTGAAACAAACCAGAACTAAATTGCCAGATTTTTATCTGCATAAAATATACTTGTGAGACAAAGCATGAGCTACACTCTTCAAGGAATTTCCAAAACTCTTTCTTTGAAGATAAACATTGATTACTTATCTGCTGGGGCAGATTGTATTTTGCAGACGATTGGTCATACAAATTTGCATTTCATCCTACAAGCTCTTCCTACACTGCTGAGCTGACCTCCCAAAATAAGAAGAGAGAAAGTCCCATTCTCACCCCCTGGTGAACTGCCCTGACCCATAGAATGCAAGGAAAATTGTGCTGTGAGACTTTCAAGGGAGACCAAATAGGGCAATATGGCTTCTGCCTGGCTTTCTGGGGTGCGTGTTCTTAGAACCAAGCCACTTTGCTGTAAGGAAGCTCAGGTCACAGGAGAAGCCTAATGCAGGAATTATACCCCAAACAAAACAGCCAGCATAGACCCCAAGAGAATGGCCTCCATGTAGCCCCTGACTCTGCTTTAAGTCACTGGAAGAGGTGCCCAGGACCAAGGAGCGGAAACGAGCCGCCTTCGGCTCCCTGACCCAGTTATTGGACCATGGGAAATGTAAATGGTGACAAAGGATGACTTTCCAAAGCTGCTAAATGTGGGAAATTTGTAGGGAGCACTAAATACTAATATAGGGGTGTCTTATATCCAGCACAAGGTATTTGCTGCCCTGTGTGGTTGGCCTCAGTGTCACTGCACCTGGGTTTCTCATGCCTGTTTCTAGTTTCCTCCTTTTAAAACACATCATTTTATGCCCCCTTCACTATCCTGTGATGAAATTCATAGGTGATAAATACATTGACCATCAATGGCATAGATAGATATCACACACACACACACACACACACACACACACACACACATATTATTTATATACATGGCTATAATATGGAGAATACTATTTCTAAAAATTACTATTATGAGATTTTTGCATAATAACAGGTCTTATGGGGAATGAGGTAAGTGGAGAATTCTCAACACCTATATAATTTTTAAGTAATTTATTACATAATAAATGGAAAACTATTAAATTCCTGCTGTAGTTTAAAACATTTTAAATTCTTAGATGAGGAAATACACACACACATACTGTATTTCCCTTGAAAAGTGCATGGCTGTTGGGGGTGGAGTCATTTTGGAGAAGGGGTGGATGGAAGGGATTTTACTCACAGGATCCTCTGCCTCCATATTAGAATGGGTCCTGGCCTTTTTGTATCTTCTCACTGCTTGAAGTGGAAATTCAACTGTAGAGAGTGAGACTTGTCATCTTCAATTCATTGCAAGAGATTTTTGTTTGCAGAAAATGGTAAATTTTTGTTTTATTTTTGGTTTCAAATTCATTTCTCCAAAGTATAATGTGGAATACTGCTGGTGTCCCCCTTTTACAATATCATGTGACCTCCACATTGAAGGTTTCCCTTTGACATTCAGACTTGGATTCTGCTGCAGTGGATATGTCTATCAAGAGCTTCCAACCTTCAAGAAACTAAAGAGCACACTCGTAAGGGTTCACACCTAAGTGAGCTGGGCAGAAGGTGTACACCTGATTATTTGTACCTTCTTTAATTAAGTTTGAACTTGAATCAATAGAAGAAAATAAATATTCAAATGAAAATTTTTCTTTCTATATTTGACATTTTGAAATAACACACACACACAAAATCATTTTTAGTCCAGGCTGATGACATGGGTATTAGTTTGTGACTCAAGTATCATAATTAGTTTTGTCATCAGGAATGTGATTTTCTGAAATAATGGACCAATTTTGGTGAAGGTCTAAGCAAAACAGAAAACCACTTCCCCCTCTTACACAACAGATGTATTCTGGGAAATGTTGATGCATTTTAAACCCATGTTAAATATTTTTTGTATTTACATGTGAAGAATTGGGTTATAAGCTCAGGACACTAGAGGCAGTTTTCTCCATCTATGTGAAAATTCAAATGGATATTCAAAATTCTTGTGAGATGAGGGGAACTTATTTTGAAGGTGTAAATATGGCAACTTTGTTTTCTTCTTAACAAATGCCAAAGTTGTTAGAAACAATTGTTACAACAGCCACCCAAACCCCAAGTTTTATTCTTCAATGGCTGACTCACAATGCAAATTGAATTCCTAACCTCATAACCTGTCATTTTAATAGTGAGAATACTGGCAAGGGATGGGATTTGGAAGATTTAAATGAGGACATAGGAACAGATGCAAAGAAGCTAAGGACCTCAAATCCTTAAATTCTACTGCCATTTTCATTGACAATTGTGTAGGAAAGGTTAGCGAGGCCTGAAGAACATTGTCCTTAGAAAGGGATGCTGATGATGTTGACCTTTGGTGGGCTTCTGAGAACTTGGATTTGAGGATGTTTCCCTCATTCCTTAAATAACAAAGATGTTTCATGCCACTTCATAACCTGTTCATGCAAACAAGTTGGTTTCTGCTGAGATGGGTTTTCCTTCTGAGTTTTGGTGTGTGCTAGACAGAGTGTTTGACAGAGACACTGATAAAGATCCTGGTAACTAGCCTCTGCTCCCCAGGAGATGATGTTTGGCGTATGTTGTTACAACTGTGTGCTAAAGGAGGTAGGTTCACCCTGTGTGACTCCATGGGGAAAAGATTCTTGGAAGCTTATATGTGGCTTCCTCTAGGCTCTGCCCCTATAACTTTTTCCTTTGTTGACTTCGCTTTGTATCTGTTTGAATCAAACTATCAGCAGTGAGTATAACTATATATAGAACCCTGTGAATTGTCCTGGGCCATCAGTAAGGGGAAAGTCCATAATATAACAGTAGACATGGCTTATTCCCTTCATCTGAGATTATCCCTTTTGTCTGAAGACAATCCCTGCTGAGATTATAGCCCTGTAGGCACTATTGATTCTCCTCAGGACACATAGACCTATAGCTGATCTCAAGTCCCAGCAGGCCCTAAAGGATGAGGTCCAAGACATGGTATACAATGTGTGCAGCTCCCTGTTGACACTAACAGGAACCTGGGAAAATAGGAATGGGTCTTAAGGGCATAGCATTAAGGTGAAAGCAACTTAAAATTGGTTCAGTCTGAATTCATTTCCCTAGGCTCACTAATAGGGTGTGGACTATTGCTATATGTGGGCTAAAGGACTTTAATATTTTGGATGGTTGATTGAAACATGGATGTTAAATAACATTCAATAAAGTCACAGAAGAAAGAGGCAACGTGAATCACCTTAAAGAAAACTCAAACATTTTGGACTGGTTGTTAGGATCCTGGACATTGAGGATACCACTGGTGAGAACAAAGAAGAATGTATTGCAGAAAATTTAGTGAAATTGTGTTCCACAGTTATGTGTAAAGCAGAATTCATAAGCCACACACCTGGATATATATATCTAAGGGAATTTCCAAGAAAGTGTTGAAGGCACAGCTTGATTTCTTCTTACAACTTGTGGTATAATATTATAGAACAGAGAAAAATTATTGAAGGTCTCAGGCTTTCCAAAAGATAAAATAAAACATGACAATCTGAATTGGATGGTAGAAGTGTGGCATAAAGGATGTGGCTGTTTAGCTCTTTGTTAAAATCCTGGAAAGCTTAAAAGTCTATGTTAACAACTCTCCAAGAGATTAAATTATTACTCACAGATAAAGCAAGAGGACCTCTGGGAAGCTTGAGGACATTGTCCTTCAGCCCTTTTGCTAAAGAGAGAAGGGATTATGAGTAAAAGATTTTTGTGTGCAAATTGTTGTCCAATGGAGTGAAATCCAGTAAAAATGCACTTCATATCCACAAGCCTCTTGAAAAGAATTCATCAGCAGAAATACTGCCACATCTTCTAATAAATGAAATATCTACACTAATTCTTCCTTATCTGTGGTTTTGCTGTTTATAGTTTCAGTTACTTGAAGTAATCTGCAATCCCAAAATAGTAAATGAAAGATTTTGAAATAAGCAATTCATAAATTTTAAATCCTGCATCATTCTGAATGGTATGATGAAATGTCTCACTCTGTCGTACAGGGTGATAATCATTCCTTTGTTCAGAGGGTACATGCTGTATATGCTACTCATCCATTAGTCACTCAGTAACTATGTCTATTATTAGATAATATGACATGTGATCTAATCTTTATGCTCAAGTAACCCTTATTTTATTTTATAATGGCCCTGAATGCAAGGGTAGTTCAAGTAACCCTTATTTTATTTTATAATGGCCCTGAATGCAAGGGTAGTTCAAGTAAACCTTATTTTATTTTATAATGGCCCTGAATGCAAGGGTAGTTCAAGTAAACCTTATTTTATTTTATAATGACCCTGAATGCAAGGGTAGCAATGCTGAACCTTGAGATGGGCTAAATGAGAGTGGTGAATTGCCTCTTTTAAGTGAAAGAGTAAGATGTTTTAGAGAGAACAAGACACTGAGAGAGGCAGAGAGGCCACATTCACATAACTTTTAGTGTAGTATACAGTTACACTTGTTCTAGTTATTAACTGGTGGTATTCATCTTCTATTGTGCCTAATTTATAAATTAACCTTTATCATAGACGTATGTTCCTAGGAGAAAACATAGTGCATATACAGAATTGTATTCTATCTGATTTCATGCTAATCAGAAAACTAGAAGATAAAATTGCTCATCATCAAAACTATTATTCTTTTGTGAAAACTGAAGTGTGACTCTAAGATCTGAATCAAGAAACCATAAATTGAAAATGAAAGCTTAGAGCTACCCATATAGAGATTCTTAGGCCCTGAAACCTTCTTGACTTTGCTCAACTGGTTTTTGAAACTGGTTTGGACAGGTGACTCCTTTTACCTTCCATCTCCCCCATATTTGGACTGGAATATCTGTAGCTTTTATAATCTTCACCACTGTGTTGAGAATATTAGAGGCATGCACTTCACCTCTAGTTTTGTAGGTTCACAGGTGGAGAGACACTGTGACCTAGCAGTTGTACTAATGAATTATACTCAGGAGCTTTAGCCATATCTTATTTTGATGATTAAGTAATGAGTTTTGAACTCCTGAGAGGATAAAATTCAATGAGAATTTGAACATTAATTTATGTGGTACTAGGAAGAGACCATTGGAAACCCAGGGAGAAGGAGGATATAATTGCAGGTTGAGGGAACAAGTAGATGTTAGTAACATTGAAGGCATGTAACTGCATAAGCCTAATCACACAGGCCTTTAAAGTAGAGCTTTATTTGGTGATATAAATATAGAAATATTTCAAGTATGAGAAGAAAATCAAGGCCATTTTCCTGGCATTGAAAATAGAGGGGATCAGAACACAAGAAATGTCAATTGTCTTTCAGGGTCATGAGTTGTCCTTGACTGATAACTGATAAGGAAAAGTTTAGGGACATCAGTTATGCAATAACAAGGAATAGAATTCTTCTACTGAATGGCATAAGTTCATAAGTACCCTCTCCCTTAAAGCTTCCATTTAGAAAGTTTGTTCAGCCAAATTTGATTTTAACCTGTGAGACCCCAAATAGAGATCCCACCTGAATCTCCCTGAACTTCTGACTTACAGAACTGTGAGAGAGAAAATAGATGTTGTTTGAAGTCATTAAGTTGTTGGCAGTATTTGTCATTCGACAGTAGAAATGGAATATACCCTGAAAGCCTAGTGAGTAATTCTATTTACCATAAAAAATATTTTGTTCAACACTTACTATAATGAAGACACCATGAAAAAAACATAAAGTATATAACAAAAATAATAGTGAGCTAATAGTTTTGTAGTACTTTTATAAAGTGAGTTTATCCTTTTTGAGTACTTCTAAGCACTTCAATGACTTTATGTGAATTATCCCATTTAACCTCCCCATTTATGAATGAGATTATAAAAAAAAGATCAAAGAGAATGCATAAATTGTCCAAGGTTTATTCATTTAAAAAGGCAAATATTAAGCATACCCTTGTATTTCCAAGTTCCTTGGAACAGTGCCAATATTGAATATTTAGTTCTGTTGTTTACAAATTGCATTTAAAACAAATACATATGTCAAAGGATGTGCTTGGATTTGGGTTAAGAAAGCATAGTCCTCTTAACCTGCATCACCTCTGCTGCATTTATTGGACAAATCAGCCAGACTCTGGCCACCACATTGTAGGTGAACCTGTGGATTGGGTACATCCTTGGGGCCATCTTTGAAAAATGAAGTCTATTAAGCAGGCCAAGTGAGGAAAATTCTTTTTTTAATAGCAACAATATTCTCGGGTTGTGAAAGTTAAACACTCTCTGAGATAGATTGCAGACAAAGAATTCATAGTAGGTCTGACTCTCAAGGCAGCCTCTGGGTCCAGTGCAATCAGTACATTGAGGGTTTCTTTAATAAATGTCACAGGTATGGTGTCTGCATGTGGCCCTTAGAAGACCCAGAGCCCAAGAGATGGCCAGAGAGCATCCTTTATATAAGGTTGCTGGGATGCACATTGGAACCTGTTTCTGTTATCTGCTGCTGAGTAATGAGCAACCTCAACACTTAATAGCTTAAAGCTCAAGCTTTTGTGGGTGTAGCCTTGGAAAGAATTAGGCTGGGAGGGTTCATCTCTGCTCTACCTGGCTGAGACTGGAAGATCCACTTTCAGGTTGGCTTCTCCTTTCCACATCTGGTGGCTTGGCACTGCCCCTTGTGGCTCAGTCTGTGTGTGGCATCCTCAGTGGAGCCCAGACAACTCACAGCACCATGATCTCTTACTTAATGCATAGTTCCAAGCTTCATAAAAACAGGGAGGAAGGTCCACTATGTAGGTAAGAACTACAAACAGAAGTGTCATGCCATCTCCTCTGCTGCATTCTGTTGGAGAAAGGAGCCAGAGAATCTGCCCATAATATTGCAGGTGAGCCCGTGGAATGGGTATATTCTTGGGGCCATCTTTGGAGAATATACTCTATTACACAGGCCAATGGAGAAAAATTCTTTCTTCAGTACCAACAATATGTCTGGGTTCTGGGAGTTAGACACTCTCTGAAATAAGTTGCAGAGGGACAGTTCAGACAATGTGATCCTGAGGACCAGGCATCCTCCCACAGGTTTTCCTACCTTTGGAGTCCACAGAGGGGCAGGCAGGTCATGGTGAAATATGTGGGCCTGCCCCCGACCCCGGGACTTCACACATCTATCAGGATGCCCAGCATATCCTGAGCTAACAATCCAACCTTTCCTGCACTGGCCATAGGCCTGTCCCTGCCAGTCACTGTGCCATATGGGTCATCAGGCAAGCATGTGAAGAAGTCTGCACACCTTGCAGCTGGTGACATTTCCAGTGGCTATTTTTTGCAAAATCACAAAATAGTAAGTGGCCTTGGAGGTCTTTCAATGTCTGAGTTTTCCACACTTGTCCTCTAACTGCAGTACAATGAGTGAAAAATGTAGGTCGTTCAAAAACAACTCTTCATGCATAAAAAAATAAAGGGCCTATTGTTAGAGTCTGTAAACAAGTCAGTATGCCACCTGGCATTTTGCCAGAGAAATATTAGAGTCTGTAAACAAGTCTGGATGGCGCCTGGCAAAATACAAGAGGGAGTGGTTTGTGAAGTAACGCCAGCGAGCCATTAAGTGTGGAGATTCCTTATTGGTTGACTGCTGTATCTAGTTTATGTTAATTAGATAAGCTGTGTGGAATGTATAAATACTGCTCCTCTCCTACAATAAAGGGCTCCTACTCCTGCTTTATCAATCTACACAAGTTGTTCGTCACCCCCCGGTTAGTTTGCTGCAGTCGCCCCCTGGCAGATGGTGGCCCATATGGGGAGCCCCAGGACACTCGGGGGTAAGTGATGAAAAAAAAGCTGCCTGTCCAAAGATAGGACGGGAGCAAATCTGCTCGTCCCTAGACAGATAGGGTGAGAGGAAAAATGGCCATTTTGAGAAAATGGAAAAGATTGATACAGTATGTTTGTGTCTTGTTTTGTCTCAGTGTATTGTATTGTCTTTGTGATGAAAATATGGAAGAGGTGTTAAGTAAATTGAAAAAGGAAAGATGCACCCCAGTGGAACCAAGAGCAGTTAGGGCATGTATTAATGGAAGCCCAGGAACTCTAGTCAGAAAGAAGAAAAAAAAATCAGAGGAGGAAGGATTATCAAGAAAGAAATTGCAAAAGGCTACTACTGAATACTTTTCATTACCAGAGGGTGTATCAATTGTGTGGTGGCGGTTGCCACGTGCGCGAGCTGGTCAAGGTGCAGCAAGGGCTTTCCAAGCAGCGGCAAGCGGCTTTTCCCCACCCCTCGCCCAGAGAGCGGGACGCCACTGTGAGAGTCCAAATCCAAACCTGACCCGAAGGCACGGTCTCCCAGGCTCTTGCTCCCTGTGCTTGGAAGCAATTTAAGTTTGGGACACTCTCCAGGGCCATCTGGGGCTGCCTGGGACAAAACTACAGACAGCAGAAAACCTACCAGAGTCCCTGAAGTTTGATCATTTCCAATGTCAATAACTACAATGGTTCTCCCACACCTGGAGGCTGATGAGTAATGAGTACTATTAAGGCTTATTTCAAATGTAAAAAACCTTGAGATAACGTACTAAATTGTTCAGAAGGTTGTTTTTTTAGTGGAATGCTACAGGATTTTCTTTAGCATCATTGCTGGAGTTCCTGCCTTCATCCCAGTGCTGGTGAAAACGAGTGGAAGAATTTCCAGTGTTACTGAAAACCAGAGGAGACTTTGAGAAATGGATGAGACTTCAGATCAAGCTAGCTACCTGCAGAACTTACCTGGACTGTGATTTAAGCTAGCTGCCTGCAGAACTTACCTGGACTGTGAGTTAATCTATTGAGACACTGCTTTACCTGGACTGAGACAACAAACTGTAATTTACAACAAATTGTAACTCAGTATCTTTTGCAAAAGGTGTCATTGCTGGTATAATTTTTCCAAGGGCTTCTTGCATGGAGCCATCAAGTGGCTTGGTATTATGGCATTTTGTATCCTCCCTTTCTGTTTGTAGCAGGTTATTTATGGTGTTTATGTAAAAACCACTATGGTCGTTATTTAAATTAAACAAAAGGGGGAAATGTTAAGGTCTGTAAACAAGTCTGGATGGCACCTGGCAAAATGCCAGAGGGAGTGGTTTGTGAAGTAATGCCAGCGAGCCATTAAGTGTGGAGATTCCTTATTGGTTGACTGCTGTATCTAGTTTATGTTAATTAGATAAGTTGTGTGGAATGTATAAATACCGCTCCTGTCCTACAATAAAGGGCTCCTACTCCTGCTGTATCAATCTACACAAGTTATTCATCACCCGCCGGTTAGTTTGCTGTAGCTGCCCCCTGGCAGCCTATGCCCAGTGCTGTTTCTTCTGCACAACTCATATCAGATGACATAAATTTCCATAATCCTTCAAGGTTGACGAAGCTGGTCGGAACACAGCATGACAAATACCCCAGGGTCTTGAACAGCTGTTGAAATTCTTCAGCCCCTGACATAGGACACAGGAAAAGCCTCTGCCTCAGGAGGTGGGGAAAAGGTAAGGAAAGGACCAAAACATCACTTATCAAATCACTTTGCTAAATCAGAGTCCTAATTAGGTTGGCTGTGCCAGAAAGAAAGTGAATTCCATGGAAGTAGGTGAGCCTACTGCATAGGGAACTAACTTTCAATTTCAGAATGAAGCCAGAGGTTCTAGAAGAACACTAATAAGTGGGGGCTCCTCTGGCATCACAAACTGCTGGGAGTGCTCTTGGGGATGTCAGGCAGCCCTCTGCACGGTGGCATGCAGGTGGCCAACTCAAAGCAATGTGCTGTCACTCAAGGTATTGGTCAGGATTTAGGGCCACAAGCTGCCCAATAAGATGCCCCTGCCAAAACTCTTCTTGTTTCCTTTCATATTCATCTGTGGAGAAAAAAGAAAAGATGCTGAGAAAGCCAAGCCGAGCTGCCTGCTTCCACAGTGTGCCTTGCAGGAGAATCCTACCAGCAAGAGGCAAGCCAAGATTCTTCATCCTATACAAAGACCAGGGATCAGGATAGCTTCCCAAGTTGGAGTATTTAGGCTGAAGAGCTTCATTGAAAATAAAAATAGGGCCTGTTAAAAAATTTTGATTGACCTGTTTAAAAAAATTATTTGTAGATGGGCATAATGCCTTTTGTTAGTTTCGTTTATTTTTAGTGGTGCTGATGATTGAACACAGTGTCTCACACATGCTAGTTTTACTACTGAGCCACAACCCCAGTGCCTTAATTGACCTTTTCCCCCATGTAATTCAACACATTTATGTTTAGATGTTTTCATTCTAGAAACTCTTTCCTTAAAATTAATAACGTGCCCACTTAATGTTTTTTTCCTATGAATTTTTCCTCCAGGTCATCCCAGTGCTAAATTGTTGTGCACAAATAGTAGCCTCTGACAGGACACCTGTGGTTTGGGCTGGACCTCCCCAACCATGCAATGGTTCTTCATTCAGAACTTAGGCCTCTGTCTATCAGGCTTTGGGAGCACCTGGTCTATCCTTGGACAATGAGACTTGTATTTGTTGCCACTAGTGTCACATCCTCCCAGGATTCAGTGTGCATGTGTGTTTGTGTATGGTGTATGTGGTATCTGTGTGTATATGAGTGTTAGGGAGCCATGTCTCTGTGTGTAGTATATATCTCTGTGTGGTGTGTGTCTGTGTGGGATAAGTTTGGTTTATGTGGTTGGGATGTTTTTGTGTGCATGGTGTTTGTGTGTGTCTGTGTATGTCTCTGTGTTGTATTTTGGGGTATATGTGTTTGTGTGTATGTGTGTGGTGTGTGTCTCTATATATGTGCAGTGTGTGTGTATCATATGGATGTCTTTGTATGTGTCTATCTATGTGGGGCAAGTATCTCTGTTAAACAGGTGTTTCTACTTGGGAGACTGGGGAAGGAGGATATTGAGTTCAAGGTCATCCTGTACACTTTTTCAGAGCCTGTCTCAAAACAACAACAACAAAAAAATAGAAAGGGATGGGGCTGTAGCTCAGTGGAAGAATGTCCCAGTTTACATCCCTGGTAGAAAGGGATGGGGCTGTAGCTCAGTGGGAGAATGTCCCAGTTTACATACCAGGTATTGGGGATGGGGCAAAACACAAAAGTGTCTTCCATTACTTTGATCTTATACTAATAACATTTCTCTTGATATGAGAATAAATTTTATCATTAATCACCCTGATGATCGCCTTCCCCTGTCCATCCCTGATACAGGACTGGATTCCTGCCTGATTCACTGTAATACACCAGCTCTGATTTAGAGTAGCCACCCCTGCTCTGCTATAGATGTCACCATTGTCACAGACACCAGAAAGCTGTGAAGGCTGTTCCTCTCACCCTTGAAGCCCACACAGACAAAGTTTTGCAAATGCCAGTTACCCCTTTTATATTGAAAGATCTGTGTTTCTTGCACTTGTCATACAGACCCTTGACCCTCTCAGCAGCAAGATTTTGCATGGGAAAGATTCTAGGAGATTCCAGCTTGGACTATTTGCTGGAAGTGGCACCCTCTTCAGCCCTGTAGGTGCTTGTTTAATGAAACCTGGACCCATACTGAGACTACAGCTCCTTTTTTAGGCAGGGCCTGCCCCTGCCCTCCAGGAGAGCCAGTTCACAGCAGCCCTGGGCTCTCAAAAACACTTCAAGTCTCCCATGTGAGCCAGAGCAGCCCTGTGGTTTCACACCCCAAGGAAAGTTTCACATGTCAGCAGGTACAACTGCAAAGGGCCCAGGGTGGCTTAAATACCTGCCATGCCATGTTCCCTCCATGGTTGACAGGAAGGGAATTCTTTCCAGGTCTTGGTCACTTATTCAGGACACTGGAGATTCTTGAAGAGGCTTTCTTGAAGCCAAGGTAGCCTCCAATATAAAAGAAAGTAATGTTTGGGTTCTGGTAGTTAGACACGCTGTGAAATAAATAAATAATATTGGGCTATTCTTCTTGCTTGCCCGAGAGTGGAGAGTGACATTAGAATCTGGGTGTCACTTCCTCTTTCCCATTTCTCAGCTCTTGGAAAGCACCCAGTTGAGTGCTCAAAGGTCACAAGATGCTCAAGAGATGCCCTCAGCAACCCTTTGGCTGCTCCTCCATCCACCGAGCAGACCAGCATTCAGAAGACATTCCAGTAAAGTGCATGGGTTCCTGTGAATGGCCAGAGCATGGCTAAGCTGCCTTGGACAGCTACAGTATTCCATGATGTTTTTAAGCATGCTATAACATCATTTGCATTTTCACAATATTTTACAGCTTATGAAGCCTAGTCAGGTGTATTTTATATTTTAAATCTAGAAACTACCATTTTTCTGGGATAGCTGTTATTATGAAATCCTTGTGTTACAAAAGAAAAGTCATAGCTTAGAAAATAATAGCAAGTAGAGGAAAAAGAGTCCAACCCAGATATTTTTGTAGAACACCACTGATCCTCAGGCCTAGTGAGTCATTAAAATAAGTCAGAGCCTTGAATGTTGGTGCTCAGGCCTTGTTCCTGGAGGCCAGCATACATATTTTTAGGTCAGGGTCCATTAGTCCAGGCATTGACAACCTTCAAAAGCACACGAGGAGGTGAGGCTTGCAGCCCACCAGGCTCATATACCCATCATTTGTCAGGGCCTAAATTTTAGGAGCCTGGAGCCACATGGGGCCCTGTTTCATGCAATTGAGGGTCAGAGGCAGATCTGAGTTCTGATAGGATGGTTTCTGCCTTAGATTGTGGCCAAGTGCTGTTAAACTAATGTTTCAAGTGCTAGGTCATTGAATGCTTGTCAGAGTTGCCTTTGAAGGTGAGCCAGAATTTTAAACTGGCTAAGTGATGAGTATCTTGGATTTGTCTCTACTGATAGAAAAGCCAACACTGCTGATTTTGCCATTAAATATGATCATCTTTCTGTAGGTTCCAAAATTTCATGTGTGAACAGGCAACTAATAGTAGGGCAAGGTCAGGGCCATTACCCACCATATTATCTGAGCACATTGGTGAACAGAGCTGGGACCTTGTTCTTGTTCTTATCCCTCACTCCCCTGTTGACAGAGTTGAGTACACAGAGGTCTAAGGTGTCAGGTTAGACCTGAGTAGGGCAACAGGAGTCCATGATCAGTGTGGGATGATGCTCCAAAGAATCTCAGAGGACAGTGGAGTTCAGACTTTGCATGGGAAAGACTCTAGGAAATTCCAGCTCAGATGCCATAACAGCAGAATCTTCATCTTTGGACAGCATCCTGAATGTTCAACAAAGAGCAACACTAAAGGTAGTTTTAGCCTGAAGCAACTTACTCACAAACATGGACCTGGAGATATGCTCATGTGTTTCCAGGGCTGAGCCCAACATATCATGTGCCCATCACATGTGACCTTCATGTCTCAAATCCAGGTGGTCAATATAGTGGGTGGTGGGCTTTGCTGACCCTAATGATTGGCAGTGACTTAGTTCCACATTAAAGCAACTTTTTTTCTACAAACATACATGCCACAAATCTGCGTGTTCTCAAACTTACCTTTAATTTTCTCTTAAAAGTCCCTGTGGCTGAGCTTGGGATGTAGCTCAGTGGTAGAACACTGCCTAGTATGCATGAGGACCTGAGTTCAAGCCCCAGCATTGATAATTAAAATTTAAAAGTTCCTATGGCTAATTCCAATACTATATATAGGGAAGTTGGAGAGAAAAAAGATGGCAGAAATGATTTCTTACTTTTGGAAACTTTATTCAAAAAAATGTAACTGTCTTGGGTCTGTAGTTGTGATTCAGTGGTAGAACACTTGCCTCCCACACAGGAGGCACTGGGTTCAATCCTCAGAACCAAATAAAAATAAATAAATAAGATAAAGATATTGTGTCCATCTACAACTCAAATGAGTTTTTCATTTTTAAAAAATGTAACTGTCTTAGTAGGTCCTCTTCATGCTAGGAGCCTACACAAACACCAGGCCCTGAGGATTATATTGTAGTAGCCCTCTGGGGAATCCATTATGCTAATGAGCAGTATGATGGAGAAAAACTGGGTGTTAGAAAGAGTGGGTTTAACAGGGGAAGTGTATAGATGGAGAAGGAGAGGGAAAAAGAGAATGGGAGAAACAGAGAGAGGAAGAGGGGGGAAGGAGTGATAGAGAAAAGGAAAAAGGGGAGGGAGCTGTAATTGGACATAGGTGGTAGTAAAAAGAGACAGAAGTGCCCAAAATGAGAGGAATCACCTGCTGGGGACATGCTCCATAGGCTGCAGCAGAAGCACTGTAGTATCTGCAGACTGTGGTTGAAATACCTCACTTCTACTCAACTGTGTGGTCATGTGAATATGTGTCCCAGGGAGAGCCAGCTGAGAGCCCCTCATCTGAAGATATGCAGCTGTACTATAACCCACCCACAGTTGTGAGTCAGTCAGGGCATGACAGAGCTCCTGGGGATGAGCCTAAGCTGTCCCTGAGGTTCTACCCCTTTAGGGGCATTCAGGTTCCCAGGATCCCCAGTTCAGCAAGCAAGGAGTTCAACAACTTTGCAGCATCAAATCATAGGTAAGGCTTCCTGAGGGAGGCTGGGAGTCTGAACGGAGTTGGGGTTGTCCAGATGTGTCCATGTGAGTACATATCACTCACCCAGGACAGTCCTTCTGGATCATGTTGATTCCAGACCCCTCATAGGGTTATCTGAGGATGCCATTCAAATTTTTCCATCTGGTCCTGACAGAGTAGACCCAAGGGCCCTCTGTAATAAATCCCTGCCAGACACCTTCTCCCAGAGTCTGCTTCCCAGAGGACCAGCCTGCCACAAGGGTCTCTCCAGCCATTTGGAGGTGAACCTAATGCAGAAGCACCTACTGTTTGCTGTACCCTGTGTGTTTTGGTGCACGCAATGTGTGTGTTGCAGTAGGAATCTTCTGTTCTGGGGTCAGGGGCATGAACCCTAATTGACATTGATAGCTACAGCCCAGTGTCCCTAGGATGCTAACATTAGTCTGTGAAGGCTTCTGCCCCCTCCCCTCTTACTCCTTAATTAAAAACAAAGAAACAAACAAACAAACAAAAAAGCCAAGTCTCTGTCCCCAGTGAGCCCCAGTCAACAGGGAGCAGGGAGTGGGGAAGGGTAACAGGGAACATGTGTCCATCAGTTGGAACCCCAACAACCAGTGCAGTTCCTAATTCAAGGTATTCAGTTATATAAGTGGAGGTGGGGATATGGGTGGCCAGGGAAGGTTGTGCCCACACCCTAGACTTGGGAATAACAGCTCTGTGAGGCCACCTTGGGGATAAACAGTGCAGTATAAACCAAAGGACTCCTGCTCTGCTGTTCCCACCTACATGGCCCCTGCCTCCAGAATGGCTCACCCTGCACCACAGCTCCTGCTGTTCCCTCTCTATGCTCCCCTTGGCTCAGTGGAGTGAGGCTGGGGAATGCTGACCTGCAGAAATGCCTGACATGGGTATTTTCTAGAGTTCCCTCTTCTTATTATTCTTTAGCTACAAGTGTCCAGAGACATGTGCACCCCCAGTGTTATCTCCAAGAGGGCTATGGGCAAGGTCTCCAGTGGTTTCATGTAAAAAATAAAATGTTTCTGTGATCCAAGTTGGGGGAAAGGGAGACAAACATTACCAGGAGGTGGGATAAGAGGAGAAAGAGGAAAAGAAGGATGAGAAGAGAGGAGAAACCATGACACCAATTCCCTAAGCTAGAAGTGGGCAGGTCTGACCAGGGGACCCTTCTCCATGGCAGGAAGGTGTAGAGAGACACAGATAAATCAAGATGGCACCTGGCACTTTGCCAGAAGGAGTGGTTTGAGAGTTAATGCCAGAGAGCCATTAGGATGATGTTTATTAAGTTAAGCTGTGTATAATTATTGAGATGAAGTAACGCCAGTGAGCCATTAAGATGATAGAGATTCCTTAATGACTGACTGCTGTATCTAATGATGTTATGCTGTGTATAATTATTAAGATGATGAGGATTGCTGAAACTGGAGGATGTTAAATCGGAATAAGCTGTGTATTCAGTTATGTGTGTGTGTGTGTATATATATATATATATATATATATGTGTGTGTGGGTGTATATATATATATATATATATCCCTGCAGTCCTGCAATAAACAGCTCCCACTTCTGCTGTATCAATCTTCACAAGTTCCTTGTCACTCGCCCCCCACCCCAATTGGAATTCGCAGCTCAGAACATCAGTGGTACATTTCAGGGGCCCACTAGGTGGCAGCCAACACTCAGGCAAGAGCATGTCCTGCCACCCAGGAGCAGTAAGTGAAGCCACTGTCTCCTTAATTAAGTGCACTTTTTTTTTTTTTTTTTTTTTTTTACAAAACAGTGAAAGACAACAACTGCATGCAGTATTGGATTCCAATAGGTGGAGAAATAAAGTATTGAGTAAGTTATATGCAAAGTAAGAGGTTGGCACATGACTGCTGTATTCAGGGAACCAGTTTCCATTATTATTATTATTTTTGCATTACAATTCTTAATACACCTTTATAACACAATTTATCATATCTCTGATTAAATGAAGCATGAACACTCCAGGCTTTTGATTAAGGGAAAGTGTGAAAACAAAGTCATGACCTCATGCATTACTTAATCAATATGAGTTGGAGGATTCAGTCACACTGAGTGAGAGTCTAAGGAATCCATAAGACAGGTGGGGGTTGAGAGCAAGGATCTGCAAGCATTTTCCCAGAGCTCCCCTTCAAATCCACCAGGAACTTCCAGCGCTACTCCAGGCCATGGCAGGTCAGCTCATGGAGCCGCTTTCTTGACACATCCAAGAAGATTCTTGAGAAACAGCAAGAAAAGTGACACTTTTAGGGAGGTAAAAAGTCATTTTTACACATGTATTCTCTTGCCTCCTCCCAGTTAACTGACAGACAGGCCTTAATACAGCACCAATTAGAGAAAAGGGTTTTATTTGGGGAAACCACTGTGAGGATGTTGATCTTTCAACATTTCAAGCAAACACCATGGCTGTTCTGGGCCGTTTCCTACACTTGACCTGGGAGACTTCACTTTGACTCCATTGAATTTAGATAATTCTCCATATCAGTGTCCACACATGGGGCTTTTTCTCTAACTGTCGGATTCACTGGCACAGGAGTCCAAGGGTGGGCAAGGGAGCTGCACCACACAGCTGCCCTAGTGATGCCCTCACATAAATTTTCCTCATGTACTCATGACCATGTGCTCTGCTGACCTTAAAGTCTTAGCTCCATAGGGAGGGTGCTTCCACCGGGAGACACAATAATGGCTATGCAGACTAGAAGTTAGGGTGATACCAGGCCATTTGGACCCCTCATGCATCTGAGTCCACTGGCTAAGCAGGAAGTTATGGTATTGACTTGGGGGGTTTATCCACCTACCAATGAAAAATTAACCTAGGATGGGACAAAGGAAATAGGGAAGGGTAGGTCTGGAGATTCCCTAAGGCATCTCTCAGTAGCACCATGCCCTGGGATTAAGGTCAATGACACTAAAGCCCAGACTCCCAGGAAGGAAAATGTACATCACCCCCCAGGTAGAGAATCATGACCAGCTGAAACACAGGGAATGTAGGTAGTGGAAAAACATGTTAGGAATGTCAGCGATGATGAGAGACCAGTCTCAGAACTGGGGACTTCAGGGGTCATGATCATTTCCTATTTTGTTTAGAGTACAACACTTATGTGTATATAACTTTTATAAGCAAACATTTTGGTTGTCTTTCCTTTTCTTTTTCTATCATGTAACATGCAATTTTTTGACTGTATAACAGGATTTAAGTCCTGGTAACTTTCCAGCATACAATTTGAAGTGATGGGACAACTAGGAGAAGAAAGAACACCACGCCAGGATTTTTTCATCTCTTGACAAAAGAGATCAATAAGTTTTGGGTTGTATGATGTTAGACTAAGTGACAATTTTGGTATTGTGAACCTGGAGATCAATTATTATTTAATGACAGGGATAGAGGTCTCAAATTGACAAATGGTAGACTCATGCTGGTTATTTTTATGTGTCAGTCCTTCTGGACAAAGAAGGTACCTAGGTATCTGGTAGACCATTATTTTCAGGTGTTTGTGAGGAGGATGTTCCTGGAGGTTAGCATTTTATTTGGTTGACTGAGTAGATACTTTCACTGATGCTTTGAAGGTCCAGTTTGTTAACCCTTTAGTCTGTTGGATCAGAGCATCCAATCTGTTGAGGGTCTGAATAGAACATAGAGGTGGAGGACAGGTGAGGTGCCTCTCTCAGCCCAGCTGGAACATCATCTTCTCCTTCCCTCAGACACTGCAGAGCTTCTGGTACTGAAGTCTTTGATTCAAATTGGGATGTACACCAATGGCTCTGTGGCTCTCATGTCTTTGGATTAGGACTAAAATATGCCACTGGCCTCTCCAGTTCCCAGGTTTGCAGATGGCAACTCAGCGACTTCTCCACAATCATGAGTGATTCCTGAAACGTCTCCTCTCCTACATCATTCTTTACACATCCCATGAGTTGTGTTTCTCTGAAAACCCTGACTAATACTTTGTATATTCACTATAGATGAGATGACATAATCCTTCTAGAACATTGGGCTCCTCTTGAGTCATAAGTTCCCTAAGAATAATTGGATAATTGGACAAATTCATTGAAACCAAAATGTATTCTTTTGCAGATAAAGCAGCATTGGGGAGTTAATTATTTTATCTTGAACTCTCTTTTTATCATGCTGTGGACATCACTGTAGACACTGGAGCATGAGATTGTGACACATTTGGCAAAAGAGAATGGGACAAAGGAAACATAGGCAACTTTATTCCCCAACCCCCTGTCTCTTTTTCTACTCACATATGCTAGGCAAATTCTCTACCATCCAGCTACAATCCCCAGCCCTGTTCTCTATTTTACATCGGGGGGCTCCTTACATACAATAGCAAGGTAGGTAGACCATGATTTGGGGTTCCATAATCCTCAGATCAAGGATTTTAAAATGCTTTTTTTTTCACAATTTTTGTGACCTCGAGCAAGTTGCTTCATTTCTCTAAACATTGGTCTCTTTCTTTGCAAAGAAGATGGTGAAAACAGTAATAATAATAACAACAATAATACTGACTCTCTAAGCAGTTTTCATTGCACTTAAGCTCCATGAATAACAACCTTGCAAGCTGCTTCTTCCCTGTGGCCATCCTCTGTGCCTGAGGTCTTGGCTCTTGAGGATTCTTCAGGAGGACATCAGTTCCATAGGATCAAGATGTGTGGCATGGAGTTAATGGACAGATGGGCTGAGCCCTTCACCTGTGGGAAGATCCTGGCATAGCCACTCTGTGTCTTTGGTGGCTCTACACACCATGATCACACACATATATTATTTACCATGCAGATAAGTACCCATCTTCCTCACTGAGTCCTGGCCTTCTGGAAGGTCTCAAAAGACCTAGGGTGAAAATGAGCACCTCAGACCCAGTTCATTAATTCCTATTGGCTCAACTTGCAGCCCGGTGAGATGTGAGATAGAGGGTGTATCCACTCAGCATCCCTTTGGAGTGAAAGACAAATTGCTTCAGGTATCAGGAAGTCTGGCCTTTCTACCACAGCAAAACTTTTGAAGGGTAAGTATCCATGTGAGAAGATGGGCCAGTGGTGATCATCACTGATGACTTTGATTTTTTTTTTTTGCAGTGCTAGAGATTAAACCCAGGGCCTTGCACATGTTAAGCACACACTTTACTACTCAGTTATGCCTCGAGCCCTCAGTGATGATTTCACAAAATTGACTTGCTTTGGTTGTATTTTGTATTTGTCATGGAAATGTACTTGCTCCAGGAGAAAACAGCAGATATCACAGGATCATCAGGGATGACAAGAAGAGAACAGGAAGAGAAGAAGTATTAGTCAACTTCTCATTACTGTAGTAAATACCTGAGACAATCAACTTACAAAAACAAAAGTTTTATTGTGGCACCCTGTTTTGGAGGTGTTGGCTTGTTGCTTTGGGCCTTTGGTGGCACGTCACATTGGGAGCAGGTGGTACTACAAAACTTTTCACCTCTTGTCCAGGAAGCAAAAGAGAGGGAGAGAAACCTAGGTCACATATGACCTTTTAAGGCATTACCCGCAAGGACCTTCACTAGGCCTCCACCATTTAAAGTTCCACCACCTCCCTATAGCACCACCCCAAGGACCAAGCCCTTTACATGTGGAACTTTGGGGACATTCCAGATCCCAACTGTAAAAGTGAGGAGATAAAGGAATAAATCTAATATTTCTTCATGTGGTTGGGAAAACTCACACAGTAAATCTCCAAGTTCATTCATTCAGAGACAGCAAGTATGTACTGAGCACCCTCTCAGGGCTCTTCCAGGCCCACCAGCATCAGCAGGGCTTGTGTTCTGCAGCAGACACTGCCCTGGACCTATGACATAGATTCACCTGGTGTCATCCACAGATGTCATCATCTGGCCTGGGCTTGGCCCTGGGATTCAGCAAAGCTCAATAGTCACATGGCCCAGCCTATGTTGCCTACCCCACAGTGTCTCAGGATCCCATGTCTACAAGGAGAGCACCTCTATCTTGAGAAACTTGTGGTGAATTCATGTCCACTCTGATAGAGACTGTAAGAGGTGGGTCTCTTAGGTCACTGGGGGTGTGCCCTCAGAGAAGATGATGGAATTCTGGTCTCTTCCTCTTTCTCTTGTTTCTTGGCCAATGGTAAGCAGTTTTGTTCCACTGTGCTCTCTTCAATTGCCTTCCTGGAAACTCCATCAAAGTTATAAAGGCGATGGATCCACCTAAAGGTGGACTGGAGTCTTTAGAACTTGAGCCATAATTAACCTTTCTCTTTATAAGCTGATTATCTCAGGTCTTTGTTACAGTAGTTACTAATAGTGACTAACATCATGGCCACTTGGATTCCTGCAGCAGGGCCAAGACTAGGATGAGATGATGGAGATGTATGGGAGCCTAAGATCCAGGAGGCTTACTTGCCTCACCCTGGCTATTCCCTACTGAGATGCCCGCATATGGCTGAGGACCTACACCAACCATGTGCTTACTACTGGTGAAGCTACATCAATAAAAAATACCAGGAGACAATTCCACCCTGAGTTTCATTTCTTTGAGCCAACTGAGTGGCTTTCAGATTTAACTCACCATTGATAAATTTCCTTTCAAGAATGAATCTGCCATTTTATAGTCTCAAAATCCTGTAGGCCTTTCTGTAATCCCAGAGTTTTGGGAGGTTGATGCAGGAGGATAAAGTGTTCAAAGCCAGCCTCAGCAAACGCAAGGTACTAAGCAATTCAGTGAGACCCTCTAAATAAAATACAAAATAAAGCCAGGAATGTGGCTCAGTGGTCAAGTGTCCCTGATTTGAATCCATGATACCAAAATAAATAAATAAGTAATTCCAGGGTCCTGGCTCTCAGGCTATGGCCTGAACCACCCTATGACCATGCCAGACTTTACCATCATCACAAATCAGTTGTTTCTGCTTAGCAGAAAAGAAAGCACTCCTTGGATGAATACTTAAGAAATTCTATGGAGAATGTGCTTTCTTTTGGAAGTCCACAGAACTCCTGTGGTCCTGAGACTAGTTCGTGCTTATTACACCTATTTCTGTGTGTCCTTGACCCGGGAGCCAACAGCTCTTTTAAGCCTGGCTATTCTCTTGGTGGGTCCCATGATGGCCTAGCAAGCCACTCTGTCCACCCCACTGGCTGATGTCCTTTCTTTCACATCTCCTCAGGTCTCATTGTCCCTTCCTCCTTGAATCTGCTTGTTTGATGGACACTGGGCTACACATAGAAGCCATTGTTCTTTGAAAGAAAAAGTCACCCCTTCCTCTCCACACCTCCCATGATACCAGGAACTGTGCTGGGTGCATGGGGCAGAGGCCTGGCTTCATCACTGCCTTGCTATCTCTTTCCCAAGCCCTTGGTTCCATGTGTCCCTCTTCCTGGGCAGCTGCAGTGGGGGTTCTCATTAATGCCTCTTCGAGGGAAACAGTGGAAGGAATGAGAGACAATGTTCAGTTACCCTGTCAGTCACCCACTCCTTCTACTGGCAGAAGTTTATCTGGTCAAAATGAATTGCTTGGATATTTTTTTCTGTATTTGAAAAGCGAAAAAAAATGTTATTATTGTTGTGTGTCTCTGTGTGTCTGTGTACATGTTCACGAGCCTGTTTGTGTGTCTGTGTCTCTGTATGTTTGAGTCTGTGTGTCTATGTGTCCTTGTGTCCATTTGTGTCTGGCATGTTGTGTACCAGCCTAGCCTCTTTAGCCTCTTCAGCCTCCTGGACTTCCTTTGTGGTTGCAGAGCCCAGGCACAAAAGCAGTGCTGTCACAGGGACACTGTGTTGCAGCATGTCGATGCACACTGTGGTCCATGGCCCTGCAATGCAGGCCCAGCCATGCTGTGTCTCAGAAAGTTTCAGGAATCTGGCTTGGCTCTAGGACCAGCTTTGTAGAGACACCCTGGGAGGGCCACAAGGAGCCCTGTGTGCCCAGTCGAGCCCAGGTCCCAGCCACTGTCTCTTCCCTCTTTTTTTGGATTATAGACCACAAGAAGACATATGCTTAGGCTGCTTCAATAGCTCAGGCCTGCCACCACCCACACAGTCACCACCAATGAGGACCTGGACAAATTACCCCTCAGTGCCCAGCTCCTAAAGGTACACAGTGTCCTGACCTGACTCCACCAGTTCTTGTCCTGGTCACTTCATTTGTTGCAAATTAACTCTTGCTCTTTCTTTTTTCTTTCTAGAAACCTCAGAAATTCCACTTTACATTTGAAGTCCAAAATAAATATCTCAAAATAATATTCTGCTATGAATTTGATGGATGTTTCAAAGAAAATCATTACCTGTATTTGAAAAACCTAATGCAAAGTTAAAATGTAGGGCCCTGGTTCCAAAAGCAGTAAAAAAGTAAAATAATATGAAATTATATAAATATATAAAGTTTTCCTTTCATCCACAGTCTCTTTCCTGACTTGCTGTGCTATTTTTCAGTTTTTTAGTGTGAGCCCCCCCAAAATTAAACTTTTAAATTATTAGCATGAATTTTTCTGTATGTGCAATGCTAATTTCAAACACACAAGAGTATTTAACTCACATGTGGAATAATGAAATTTACATTTTGATTTTGTAGCTCATATGTGCATGTGTATTTTGTCCTCACAATAATAGTGGAAATACTTTAGGGGACTAACTTTCCCTTTTTTATTTCACTTGCTGATAAGTGAACATTCTCCCAGCACTCTCTGCCTTTGGCTGACTTTCAAGCAAAAAGCATCAGAGGACTGGAAACCATGACTTCTCTATCCTTTTCTTTCCCTCTGTGTCCTCATTTTCAGGGTGTGTAGTTGGCAAATGTGGGAAAGTAACTCAGATGACACGAGAAGTGCTAGTCTCCATAGTTCTTCTCTTTCTTAGAAAGCCACTGCCATTTTTCTGCACTTGGAGTAAGTTCTGGTTCCTGCAGAAAGTTTCTTGAGCTTTCTGGGTCCCTCTTACAAATGTAGATGTCACATGCTAACCTAGTACTCACTGCGAGTCTCTGAAACCCATGCATCCTGCAGCAACACAGATGCTGTGCTCATGCTGTGCTGGCATTGGGAAGGTAAATTGAGCAAAAAGATATTGGAACACACATACTGCATGCATTTTCTCGGTTTTTGCACACTGTCCATGGTCCCATTAGACTTTAATTTTAAAACATAAGTTTAAAGATGAAATGGTTAAGAATTCAAAGATGGCAGCAATGCCAAATTACAAGCACCAAACCCTTCCAAGCTTAGAGTCTACATGATGGCACAGGTCATATGCCATGAAATCATCTTGCCTTTGAACTAAAAAGTTCTGATCAGTTTCCTTCTCTTGTTATTTGATTATTTCTCTCCTTTGTATCTCTCTGTTCTCTCCTCTGGGAGTTACTAATAGATACATTGGAAAACATCTGGTTCTACCTTTCACATGTTGACTTTCTAATCTTACTGATTTCTTCATTATTATGAATAACATTCTACAATCTACAAAATCCTTTTGATTTTTCAGTTCACTAATTCTTTCTTCAATTGTATCTGTTTGGCTAGAGAGCCCATTTATTGAGCTTTTATTAACAATTATCTTCTAAATATCAACATTCTATAGTTTTTTTTAACAGCCTCTTTTTATTTCATAGTGTGTCATCTTTAATTTTCTTAATTATGTTTCTCACAATCACCTTTAAACATATAAACAGCATATTAGCTGTTTCCTTGACCAAGAAGCATTAGACTTGCTGAATTTGATTGCCATGTTCCACACCATTTATTTTGCTCAAATGTTGGCAGATTTTTCCTATCTGTTGTTATCGTTCCATTTGGAAATCCCTGATCAGCCATGTTTCTCTCTGCCCTAGTTTTTTCATTTGTAATATAAGGACTCCAAAAAAATTGGTGGTTTTAAATTTTTTTGAGCATTGCTGAATATTGTCAAATGAAAATTTATTTGTAGAAACAGTGTGTTTTTCAAAGTGGACTGCTCATAATGGGAGTAGAGGTTCCCTTCAACTCTAGATATGCCAACTTAGACTCTTGGAGCTCCTCCTACTGTCACATCATGCATTGAACCTCACCTGTAGCTGTGAGAATGGGTAACCAGGGTTTCCACAATCTAAGCCTCAGAGCCTGGTCCACTAGGAAAGGAACCAGGTGTTTCCTACAGGTAAGCTCCTGTATTGTATTATCCCTTGTGTGGATGTCCAGATTTATATTATGAGATCTCTCTCCTCCTAAATATTTATTTTGGCATGGTTCTAGAAATGAAGGGGTCTTCATGGCAGATAGACTCACGGTGACTCACTTGCCATTTCACTCATCAATAGGAATAAAACCCTCATTTACATTTTTCAGATAGAGTCTTAAAATATAACTACACATAAAAATCATGTTGCAAGACATGAGGGAGTGCAGGATTACATTTATTTCTTTTAAGTTAACTTATTGATCTCAAAGGAGCCATTTCCAGAAAAGACTGGGCTGAGATCCATTGTTGGCCTCTGTATATAATATAAAAACAGGTGTTATAAATTCATGGCATTCTGCAAATCATAAAAAGAGGACAAATGCATATTCTGTTAGACCTCAAAACTATTCTTTCCCAACCATGCACAGAGCAACCATCAGGTGGGCAGATGTCTTTGTGACAGGGAGTACAGTGTCAGATCCAGAAATAGGTCAGAGCACCAATGGGAAAATACATGTTGTTTTAAAAATAGTGGTGTGTGTGTGTGTGTGTGTGTGTGTGTGTGTGTGTGTGTGTGCGTGCGCGCGCATGCGCTTAACATATGGCAAAGAAAAGAGGAACTGAAAGTTTTGAATTGGTTTGTCCTCTTTTATCTGTGGAGGATAGTATTTGCTTAAGTGTTTTTGCCAGGCTAATTGAATTCCTTCTTTTGAGGAAGTCAGTTTTTGTCTTTATCAAACTAATAAAAGTGATTTTTAAATGCTGCACTCACAATGTTTAGTTAATGGTAACCTGCTGATGCCTGGCTCTGTGAGGCTCCACTATCCTCCTCCATCCTTGGAAGGAAGAACTGCCCTGTCTATGTCCACCACCATACTCTGGCCTCTGTCCTTTTGAGTGCACTCTGGAAGAATCCCTGGGTCCCTGCTTTCAAGTGCAAACATGCTTCATTTTGGGGGATAATCTGGACACTTTTTCTTTCTAGACACCACCACCAAGTTGGTTCCTGTTTTCCCTCTTGCCACATACTGATGGCCACGGCCCATGGTGGCAATTGCTTGGTGGTCCCTTATAGATGGCACGTGCAGTGCTGGTGGCCTCCATCAAAATCTCCTGCCTTCAATCACTGCACAGTCCTTACAGGTCCACGGAAGGCAGCATGGACCAGAGCATAGAGCAGAAATACAAAGGTCAAAGATGGAAGACAGAGTGTCTGCAGATGGACTTTGCCTTTGTGAGGCCCACACCACAACACAGTTGCTTTTGTGCTATTATTTTTAAATTAAGATAGATAGACACACACATACACAAACACACACACAGAGTGCACAACACATGTATATACACATAAACATGAACACATATACTATAGTTTGGATCTAAAATGTCCCTTAAATACTCATGTATCAAAGACTTGTGCCCCAGAAGGGCACTATTAGGAGGTGGTGAAAATGTTAAGAGAGGGGACCCAGCAGAAGGTTTTAGGAAATTGTGGAGGAGCCCTTGAAGGAGATAGTGGGAGGCCATCTCTTCTCTCTTACTCTTGCTCTTTCACATCGCAGTTAGGAGGTGAACAGCTTTGGTCTACCATACTCTCCTTCCATGAATCCTTGCTAGACCTAAAAAGCAACAAGGCCAGGCAATTATGGACAAAAACCTCAAAAACTGTGAACCAAAACACACTTTTTCTCTTTATAAGCTGATATTTCAGATATTTGTTACAGTAATGGAAAGTTGACACACACACACACACACACACACATACACACACACACATACACCCACACATATTCACACACACATACAAGCATACAAATGCAGACACACACATATATCCATATAGCACACAGCACACACACTATATATACACATATGCATGCACACATATATACATATGCATACATTCACATCTTATACACAATTTGCACAATATTAATACATATACACATGCATATACATACATGGAAACAAACACATATGCACACACACACAAACATACACACATGCACACACACATCAACACAAATGCACATAAAAGTAGCACATCTCCTAAGTGTGTGGGTTGTTGAATCTTTACAAACTGAGCACATCCATGCTGGCCTCATGCCCTTCATGATCCCTGATCGACCATCATCCTGACTTCTAATGCATACAACACATTCTGCTACATTCTCTATTTTGTATAAATGCAATTATAGTTTGTACTTTTCTATTTAGCAACTTTCATTCAAAGAACGTATGCAAGAGACTCACATGTTTTGTTAGGGAGTAGTGGGTTATATCCTCTCATGTCTACTCATTAAATTCATCCTGATGGGAATAGATACCAATTTTGTTTTGTGTTCCACTGCTGATGGCCAACCTCTTGTTCTCTGTGCTCATTCCCACAAGCTCGTCAGAGACTTCAAATCATTGGAGGGAAAACAGGAACATGCTGCCCAAAGCCTCTGACCAGAAACCAAATTTCCCTATCTAGATCAAACCTGAATGACTATAAACCATAGAGACATTTGGGACTGGGCAATTCAAAGGTCTTGAGGTTTGCATTCTTTGCTAGGGGTTGATATAACCACAGTATTACTGTTTCTATTGAACGTGTATTTTTTTAGTTGTTTGACAGAACTTTATTTTCTTTATTTTTATGTAGTGATGAGAATCGAACCCAGTGTCTCACACCTGCTGGAAAGTGTGCTTCCATTGAGCCCCAGCCCCAGCCCCTGAATGTTTATTAATTCCATGGTATTGTCTAGTATTTGCAAGCTCCAGGGCAAGCCTTTCCAAAAGAGAGCATGGTTTGGTTAATGAATTAACTAAGTATAAAAGTAAATACATTCATTGAATGAGGGAGGTGGGTTATGTTCCCAGATTCACCTGGACTCCAGGAGGAAATTTGATTGATTTTCAAGACACAAGCCATTTCCACTTCTGAAGGACAACTGCCTTGCAGTCCCAAAATCACTGACTTCATGAGGATGAGGCACTTGGTCCCCACTGCCAGGTCCTGTCTGGGTTCCTGGAGATACCATGTCCAAGGACTATGCCTCCATTGTTCTATAGGAGACAGGCTCACTCCACCTGGGGGTCATTGGATGACATCAACTCATTTCTGGGACAAGAGCAGTATCAATTACAGGTTGAGGTATAGCTCTCTCTGACTCCACACCTTGGTAAGTAGCTTTGTCCCTGAAGCTGGGCCTTCTCCAGGGGCAGTGGTCCAAGCCCTTTTCTGCCATTCCACCCCAAGCCTCATCTTATCACTCTCACCCTCAGCATCCTTGCTGCCATGTCTTACTACAACAGTATAACTTTGCCTATTCCTTTCCATTGACTCCAAGATGAAATCTCAAATTGTCAACAGAAAGTACAGTGTTTTCAGTTACAAAAACATGCAGACAAAAAAATCTTAGGGACATAGCTCAGTTGAAGAATGCATGCTTTGCATGCTGAAGGAAGGAAGAAAGAAGAAATAAAATTTGATTTATTTCTGATTCCCACACCAATATAGATATCTGAGGAAAGGTGGCAATATTGAAGAAATAATGCAGAGAACTCTCTTTCCTTCATAACCTAAAGTATTATTCCATTTTCTGTTGCTATAACAAAATATCTCAGACTGAGACTGTTATAAAGTAAAAATATCTATTTAGCTCATAGTTTTGAAAACTGAAACTTCAAACAGCATGGGGCTGTTCAACAGCATGGCTAGGGCATAATGTTGGAAAAGTATATAAGGAGAAGAGGTTACATGATGATATGGGAAGCCAGAGAAAAGGAAGGGTTGGCCTTGTTCTTTTATAACAGCCCACAATCAAGAATTAACCAGCATCAAATATGAATTAAATTAAAATAAAATGAAAGAAAAAATATCATGACAACACTAAAAAGACAAAGTCCTAGGAATAATTTTAACAAGAAATATGAACATGTGATAAGAAAAAAAAAATCCTCAGTGTGGACAGAAAACAAGATTTGACAATATAATAAGCTATTTTTCTCCAACAAATGGCATAGTATTGCAAAATTGGAAATTCTTCCCATATACTCTAAATCTTAGACAAAGCACTAATAAAATCTAGAAATATGTGCTTGTAAATTGAATTAAGGAAAGTATGAACAAGAAAAAAATGCGAAAGCGCTTATCAAATAGTTACCAAATTTATTACAGAGTAACCAATTTGGTAGGTGGCCTATAGTATGTCCCACAGGCTAAATATGGATTATACAATTGTGGAACATTTTTTAAAAACTTATATTGTCCAATGTGGCACATAAAGCCTAAAATACTTACTCTCTGCTCCTTTCTGGAAAGGGTCTTTTCCAGAGCATCATCCTTTATAGGCATCTGATGAAAAAACAGAGTTAGACATAACTAAAGGAATAATAGGTAGTACAGAAATAAGCAGGAATAAGGCAGGTAGGAGCCTTGGTTAATTGCCATTCCAAATCACCAGGGAAGCATGAAGTAGCCATGTCTGCTTTGGACTCACCTAGAAATCCCTGGGGAGGAGAAGAAAAAAAACTGGATTCCTGCTCTACTCTCAACTCTGGAGGGGCAAAGTCTCTTCTTAACTACATAGATAGCAAACTATTGTTCAAAGAGAAAAGATATTTAGAATATTTAAGGTAATAATTTCTTTAATATACAATGAGCTTCAAAAATAAACAAAGTCTCTCAACAGAAAATGATCTAAACGTAAAAACAAACAGTGATGAAGCAAAAATCACCAAAGAATGTGTTTGATCTTGGACACAATTAAAGAAAGAAAGATCAAATTGCTGAATATGTTTTTTATTACTGTATCAAAGTGCCAAAAATTGGTGATTTCTGGCATATGCCAGTGAAGTTTTCCTGAAGAATTGGTGGTATCCCTGAAATCAGAGGGATATTTTGAAGGACATCTAAAGGAGTTACTTGGCAGAGGGTGGAAACATCCCAGATAGAACATTTTGCCTCAATTCCTGGTCTGAGGGTGGTATGGGGCCTCCCTGTTTGAGAAACTGAAGGGCTTTGTGTGTATATTTGATGACACAAGCTAGACATAATGCAGATCCTGGGCACAGAGGAAGGAAATTTGTCTTTGTCCCCCAAATCTTGCAAAGTACTTAAAGGGGGCCAGCAACATGACCAGAAGTGTTCTTGAACCAGTCTGTCTGACTGCTGGGAGGAAAGCAAGTCAAGGACTGGGTGGGTGAAGGGAAGTGTAACACAGGCTCATGTGATCCCCCTTCTCCAAATTCTACAAGCATCAATTTCTTGTTCTATTGTGAAGATTAAATATATTAATCTGCTTGAAAGATGTAGTTCAATGCACAGTTCACAGGAAATGCTCAATGAATGCTTGCTGTTGTCATGCCTTTTCATGTATGTCCTACTAGGCAGGGTTGTCCAAAATACATAAAATGGTAAGGGTAAGCTACAGAGTAGTATGCTCTCTAAAATCTCATTTGTGCAAAATAAAATAAAACAAAACTATGTTTATAATTGTATATGCAACAATATTTCTTGAGCAGTATGTAAAGGAGATGCCTGAGTTTTCATGTTGATTTGCAGCTCTATTGATGAAAGATATGAAATCAAGCCATGTGTCCATCAAAAGATGATTGGATAAATAGAATGTGGGATGCGTACACCATGGAATATTATTTATCCATGAAAATGTGTGAAATCCTGTTATTTGCTGAACTGTGGATGAATCCAGGAAACTGTGTTCAGTGAAATAAGCTAGGCTCAGAAAAAAAATACCACATGTTCTCATATGTGGAAGTTAAAAATTATCTGATCCCATAGAAGTACAGTGTAGAATAGTAGATAGGAGGCTTAGGAAGAGCAGGCAGAAGAGGGTTTAAAAAGAGGCAAAATGCAGTTAGATAAAAGGAATACATTATAGTGGTCTATAACACAATAGAGAAACAACAGTTAATAATAATTGTATTAGATATTTCAAAATGGCTTGAATAGGGTATTTTGAATGTTTCCAGAACACAACAAAAAAATGATAAATGTTTGGGATGACAAAATTTCTAATTACCTTGATTAATGAGTGCACATTGTACACATGTATAGGAATAATCACAATGTTTTCCACATATATATTTATTATGTCTCAATTAAACATAATTTTTAAATGTATAAACATGTATCCTGGATGGATACACCTTGGTCAATAGGAGAAGTGGTGATCTGAGGCAAAGTAGAGTTTATGTTTACTTTTCACATTTTAAACATAAAAAATGTTTTATGCAATTTATTTTATGCATTTATGCATTATTTTATGCATTTATTGCAATAAATTTGAGGAACATAGACAATTGTTTTGGCTGAATGAGAAACTCATTTAGTACTCAAAGTAAGTCCTTTCAACAAAAAGAAAGAAAGCTATAAAGTAAAGAAGTCTGTGGGCTGCCTTTGGTTGCTGGCAAAGAAATAATCTAATATGGGGGAGGGGAGAAAGAAATGTGCCAGTCAACTTTGCAGCAGTGAGACCAAAATACCTGATGGGAACAACTAAGAGAAGAAAAATGTTATTTTGGCTCATGGTTTCAAATGTTCAGTCCAAGGTTGGCTCACTCTAAGGCAAAACCATCAGGGCAGAAGGGCATGGCTGAACAAAGCTGCTCATCTCATGGCCGCTGGGAAGGAGGGGGGGAGAGAAAGAGATAGAGAAAAATAAAGGAAAAACCAGGGACAGAATATACTCCCAAGGGCATATCTTCTTTTTCTACTACCTCTAGTAATACCCTACTTCCTCTAGAGTTACCACCCAGAACTTCATTCAGTTATCAATATATTAATTCAGCAATGGATAAATCCACTGAAGAGTTCAGAGGCCTGATCATTGCCTAAAACTCTAACCTCTAAATCTTGCTATATTGGAGATCATGCTTTCAAAACATGAGATTTTAAGCACACTTTAGATGCAAAGCATAAAAGAAAACCTGCATTTCAGGAGCAGAACAACAAATCTGATTTTGCCCAATGTTCACTTTCCTCAAGGCTTTTTTTTTCTTTTAAGACAATGAAGAAACTCCCCATCACTAAGAATGTTCTTAACATTTAGCTCTAGAACACCCCATTTATTGAGTTCTATTGTACATAAAGACTTTGCAACTCATGTGATATGCACCTCTTGGAAACAGTTTTCCACAGGATGCATTTTTCATGCTCAGAAGATTTTGCCCAATGTGCATAGGGCTCTTCAGGAATATCTCACCTCAACTGAGAGCTAGGGATTGCAGAGTTCCCATCACTGTGAGTGCCCATCTGCTACTTACAGAACTGAAAAATAGCTACTCCAAGTCCAGTTCTTGGCCCCATGCAGCCAATGCCAGGAAATTGGGACTCCAGCTAATGCTGCTGCAGAACACCAGGGCCTCCTCCAGGCTTCCTAGTAGAAAGAGTAAGCACAGCAAAACAAGGTACTACTACCCTCTGCCCTGAAAACCATAAGTACATGCATCTTATAGAACTTAAATAAAATGAAGAGCAGAATCTAGTTACAAGAAAATTTGGGAAATGTCATTCTTAGCTTCCTGGCTTCTGCACACTGCAAGAACTGAAAGCAGATAGAGTTATCATTTGCCAGAACCTAACAACACAGGGTACAAACACATTGAGTTCCAAAAAAAAGATCAAAATTATTGTTGACTGAATATGCAGTAGTCTGTACACATTCTGAGTCTCATGGGACCACACTGGTCTCTCCCTTTTGCAAGAGCATCCCTCTCTGATACCCAGCAATATAGCTTATTCCATGGGTTTTATGAAGGAAAACAATGAGGTCAAGAAAGAATCATTACTCTCAGAAACATCTTTGATAATGGGTAAGAACAGAATCTGCCAGTGAACATTAAGGGCTAGAACAAATGGTTGCCCCCATCACAAGGCAGTGAGAAAGCAGCCCTGCTAATTCACTGTAGACCTATGCCAATGAACATCCTTCATCTCATTTAACCTGCCATAGATCTGAGATCTGAGGAAGAAGTGGCTTTGTTGATACCAAGGCTAAAATGAGTCCATGTAACAGACAGTTTTAGGACAGGTGATTAATAAACAAGCAATTTTCAAGTAAATAAATGATCTGAAATATTTTGGGAGAAATAATTCAGGATAAGCATGAAATCGGAAGCCCTTGGGCTATATAAAGGGGCAGCTAGATGCTGCTGCTTGGTGGGAAGTACCTAGTGAGATCTCTGCAGGAGTCAATCTCCCCAAGCTCTAATCTCTGCAGAGATCAGGGAGTGGTAAGCCACCCTTCAGCATGTACAGAGCTGCTGAAATAACAGTACCTTTACTAGTGTTTGCATTAGTGAAGCTCATTAGGGCTGATATTAATGGTCCTTGTACCATATCTTTAATTGCAATCATTAGCATTTGGGATCCCAGGATATTTATATTTGCTCAGTGCACAAGATTTCAGAGGAGACTGTGAAGGAACATTTGATACCGAGTCAAGCTTATGGTACTGAGAAAACTGTGTCCCAGAGAACAGCAGCTGCATTTCAGTGGAGTGTTTCTATCAGCCGAGATTGTCACTGTTCAGTTAGTAGATAATTTTTGTCTGGAGATTTTGCTCTGTGGCTAATGAAAGGAATGTGATATATGACATTTAGTACATGTGCCACTTAGTACATTCACTGTTAGGAATGCCCCACTTATTTGCATCTCTGACAGTGAGCAGATCTATTTCTGTTTCTATTCCCCATTTAGTTCTGTAATTCCATGCCCTTTCAGAGAGCATTGTCTTTAGAAAGACTGATGCCCCGCGAGGAGTGGAGGACAACTAGACATGCTTCCTACGCAGAGACAATGTCAGTCCAGTGAGACAACAGACTTCAAATCATCAAAGATAAGCACGGAATTCCTGTTGAATTCAGAGAAGATGCTATTGAGGTGAATGTATTTCATCCAGAACACAGGAGGTAGAAATGGCTAGAGACTGCAGGGAAGGAAGTTGTAACCCAAAGGGACTGAATCAATCAGCTGTTCAAGGTCACACTGCTGTAACCCACAGTCAAAACCTCAGAGATCGACTTCTTCACCTCATTTACTCCCCACAGAGGACTGGCTGGTTTCTCCATGGCGGAGTGGTATAGTACATGCATAAGGGAGAGCATTACATGCTGAGACAAAGACTGCAGAGTTTTGTACGTGCTTGTATATTTGAGTATGTGCTTGGAGATGGGTTGTGCCATCAGAGAACAAAGGTTATGAGAAAAGAAGTAAATAATTTATTTGGCTTTTCCATGTCTTGCTCTCCTACTGAACACCAAGATGGTGGTTGTAAGAATTCAAAGTGTTTGTCTTTATGAAGGCCTTTAGAACTTTAGCTGTCTGGTAAGCACTCAAAGAAAGCTAAGTCTGAAATATGATGAAAAGCACCACTGTGTACCTTTCCAAGGAATAAAACATGGAAAGACAATGAGGCCAGACTGGGAAGGCTTTGTTATGATCCTGAGACCTACATGATTTCATCTCAAAGGTTTTTCTGCTGAGCATGCCCAAGATATGCCTCCACATCATCCATGGCCACAGGAGCCCTGGGGAGGTGACTCAAGACAACAGGGGTAAGGAAAGTGAGATCTCTCAGGTCTTGGAAAGCTAAGAATTATACAGGTACCAGTGCACCTTAATCATAAAATCCATTCAGGAATGAGGGTATTACATTTCTATGGAGTTTTCTACATCTGGATTGTGAAACTAAACTAATGACAACATAGGTATTTCTAGAAAGCAATGAATGATTTGGCCCTCTTAATGAACACTTAACTTGATGTCTTCTCCAGAGCCCAAGGGCAAGCCAGTATTTCAGCTTAGACACCTCTTACATCAGGTGCTACAAGGGCTCAAGAAGAGACAGTCTACCTGGACAATGTCAGAGAAGCCCAAGTGTGAGAGAAAAGGTGAGGCAGAGAAGGAAAATAATTCATAGAACATGAAATGAGGAACAGTCACTACTGGGAAATCAGGCTCAGTGCTTGGGGTCTTTGAGTGAGGAATCAGAATTTTCCTCCCAACCATTTTTCCATAGGATACCATTCTGGTATATTTTCTCATTCCCATTACTGATGAGTCAAGGTTACAAATATCCAGCACGTCCAGGTTGCTCTGTAGATACACTGAGAAAGCTCTGAGGTACCAGAGAAAGCACCTGAGCTGAAGCAGAGATAACTGCAGATGCCACAGGATACACGAAACCATAGGCTCAGGCTGAAAATTGGCTCAGAGGTGGGTTTTGATAGATTTGGTATGACCCTATGTTCTCTGCTACTTCTCCATTGAAAGCTGGAATGCAGTTACCTACTTCCTGAATTCCTTAGCCTGTAAAATGTGATGGATGGTAATGTTCTAGGACTTCTGATCCCAAATATTAAGAATACACAGTTTCTACCCAGACCTCTTGGAATACATGCTCTCAGCCCCAAGCAGCTACAGATAGGTTTCATGATTTTGATACTGCCATGCTGTGAGGAAGCCCAAGCAACCCCATGGAAGGACTGTGTGAAGAGATCAAGAGAAAGAGAGATCTAGTTTGCATTATTCTTGTTAAGACCTCAGACATGGAGCCAAGATGAAGCATTTCAGATGTGCCTGTTTAAATTTCTGCCCCATGGATTCAAAAGCCATAATAATAACACTAGTTTTGAGGAACCTTGTAGTAATAGATTACTAGACATGGACTATAACTCAGGAGCTGGAGGAACCACCAGGGGTGGTCAGACCCAATTTCTTTATTTCAGAGCGAGGAAACTAAAGTCTAGAGATACTAGTCTGGGGCTATTTTGAAGCTGGGTGGCAGCTCCTAGAACTCAGGGCAGGAGGGTGATGTCGTGCCTAGGACAGATACCGTCTCCAGCAGGGCCTATGAAAAGGTGTGTGCTCAAGAGTGAAAGGAACTAAAGGATTCCTGGAGCCCTTTACAAATACCCTAAAAACCAGGTCTTCTCTTCCTGATTGGTGCCCAAACCCTCCTGTGATGTGCTTGGGAGGGACTTAAAAAACATCTACCCCGAGGAGAATAAAGAAAGGGCAGAGGCCAGCAAATATATTTCTCTCTGTGGTCAGTATGTGAGAACTCTAGCTCTTCACCTCCTGGCACCAAAAGAGAAGGGCACCTTTTGGGCCTCCTTTCAGACCTGCTGACCCATGGACTCTAAGGTGAAGCTTATCATTGCACCACCCAAATAATTCCAAAGTTCACCAATATCTTGTGAACCCTGATAGAGTGGAAACACAGAGAATAAGATGTCAGAGAGTGATGGTAACCTGATTGAGTGTTCTCTTAGCCCTAGAGGCTGAGTCACCAGCACTCATGCTCTGAGTAAATAATTGCCCCCTCCCACATGCAAGGCTCTATAAACAACTGCAGGAAATGGGGCTGGTTCTGACGAAACTGTCTGGCTCAGGGTGCTCTTTCTACTTGAGTCAGGGTATCCTGGAGATGGAGAGAATCTTGGGCGAGTGGTTGGAGGCACTTCTGTGAGCTGAGACATCTCACCATGGGTCTCTGAGCCTTGGAGGTGTAGTGAGGGGGAGAGCCACCCAGGAACCCTGCAGCCTTACAAGAATGCAGAGGGGAGGCTAGTGTCACAAAGGGGACACCATGCCACTGCTGGGGACATTGGACCTGGTGTCACATGGTCATGCCCTTGCCTTTATGACCAGACTCAGGGGATAATGGAGGAAGGAAAGGCTCTTCTAAAAGCTGATGTGTCCTTGATGTCCTTGTGCCATTTACTGGTCCTGTCAGAAACCAAACTATATAGAGATGTATTAATTCAATTTATATTAGTATAATAAAATACAAAAAGCCAAGTGCTTATATAGAAAATAAGCTTATTTGGCTCACAGCTTTGAAGGTTCAAGGGCATGGCACAGGTACCTGCTTAGCTCTGGTGAAGATCTCTTGGCAGGTGGCATCACAAGGGTAGAAGCACACACAGAAGGGAGAGCTCACATGGTGATACAGGAAGATGGAGACCCCGGAGAACCCTGTCAATCACTTCTGAGGACACACTCCCTGATGACCTAATGGCTTCCCACTAGGCCCCACCTCTTCAAGATTATATCATCTCTTAATAGCATCACACTGAAGACCAAACTTCCAGCTCATGAGTTTTTAGGAACACTCTTAAACTATATTCAAACCACACTATGGGTAATAGTATCACTATGAGTGTAAACAATAGGTACTAAGTTATTGTCTATTTGCATTGGAACAGTGCTAGACCAGATTAAGCAGAGTCTTATGGGCTAAACTGTGACCCCTGTCCCAAAAATATTATATGCTGAATTCCCATATCGCAGTATCTCTGAATGTGATGGCATTTGGACATAGGTCTTTAAGTAGATAATTAAATTAAAATGAGATCATTAGCTGGGACCCTAATCCAGCCAACATGACTGATGCCTTCACAGAAGGAAATAAATGTCTGTAAAGGACACAAACATCCATAGAAGAAAGATGTGAAGAAAGATGGGAAATATGCCATCTCCAACTCAAGGAGAGACACCTCAGAAGAATACAACTCTTGATTCAGTCTTTTAGCCTGCAAGGCAGCAAGAAATAAATTTCTAGAGTTTAAGCTGCTCAGTCTGTGGAACTTTGTTATGAGAGCCCAAGCAAACCATAACACACAATGAACATCCTGTCACCTTACAGTGAATTCCCACATACAAAATAATCTACCAAGAGGGAGCTTCTGAGTTAAATGGCATTAAAAGTGCAGAAGCTGGATGTAACCAATCCCTTCATAGGAACCAAGCCAGAGGCACAGAATCACTTAGTACCAACTCAGGGGCCATGTGGTTCACTCTGGCACTTTCACACATCATTGCATCATTTCTGACAGCAAATTCAACTGCATAACTCAATAAAGATGGCAAGGCCACTGGATCAGAAAGCTTACCCTTAAAATTGTGAATATATTTGGCATAAACATTAAGGCTTCATACAGATGATACCTGAGTGCTTAATCTGATTTTTCTCAGAGATTACACCTAGCACAGACATTCCATAATGGATCTCAAGGCACCCAATTAGACCTTGCTTGTTCCTTGATGCAGTTTTCTAAGGCTGTTAGGATGAGCATGGCTAGGGCCCAAACATAGGTTGATTAGCAGAATGCAGCTGATAGCCATATAAGCTCAGGTGTCCAGGCAAGAATTCCACTTTGCTAAAATTGACCCTCTCTGGCATTGTGTCCTGGGGCAACACAACTCCCAAATTCCTCTGTGGAGAGCAAGGCTAATGACATTGCTAGAAAGAAAATTACCCAATGACTACCTGATAGGAGATGATATGAATTCTCATTACTTAGCACTAAACTACCTCTGAATTTCTAGAACACACAGACGAACACATTAGAGGCTACTGAGGCTCCTGGCTTTGGTATCATAAAACATCTTTTATTTTTTAAACAGAGAGATGTGAGAGAGAGAGAGAGAGAGAGAGAGAGAGAGAGAGAGAGAGAGAGAATTTTAATATTTATTTTTCAGTTTTTGGCGGACACAACATCTTCATTTTATTTTATGTGGTACTGAGGCTCGAACCCAGTGCCCCGTGTATGCCAGGTGAGCACGTTACCACTTGAGCCACATTCCCAGCCCTTATAAAACTGATTTTCAGGAGGATAAAATAATTTACATTAAATCACACAACTGACATCTAATTTGTAAACATATTTGAAACTTTGGAAAAATCAGAGCTAACCAGGATTGAACTTGCAGTCATGTAAATGCCTGTGTGCGTATCATGTGTTAGCATATTCTCAGATGAGGGTCCCCAGCTATGAGCTATCACTGCGTGGACCTGTCCAGATTGTTCATCAGGAATACAGTTCATTCCATGCATAGAAATTTGATGATTTTATCACCTGAGTGGGTGCACAATGAGCTGAAGATGAGCCAAGCCTGGGTGGGCAGTTTTCAATGACAGATGCCACAGGGAAACAGTCGGCAGATGTTGGATCAGCATGATGTGCCTGTCTCTGTCCTGGCCATGGTGTAGCCCAGAGCAAGTTATTTCCCATGTGTTTTGCCCAAAAGATGTGAAGGAAAGCTAGGAAAAAAAAACACTGGTTAAATCTATACAAAAATAAAGTGCAAAGGTTGTAAAAAGTTCTATGGCAGTAAAGATAATTTAGACCTGTGTTTAAGTGTGTTCTGCCCACACTAAGAAGAAAGAAAAAGAAGGACATTCATGAGACACCAGTTGTTGTCAGCATCAGACTCAAATATCCCAGTACACCCAAGGCAGGATCCAGAGCCCATTTCACAGATGAGGAACCTGAGACTTGGCAAACATCCTTCTCCCAAGGAGTCAGCACTGGACACAGGGTCTTTAGTAGGGATAAATCACCATGGAAAAATAACTCCTGTGCTCTTTCAATGAGGGATCACAATGTCCTTTGTCTTCTAGAGAATGTGATGGCCATTCTCCAAGATCCTTGCCTCCTGGTAATCAACACTTCTCCTCTGAACCAAGGCAGGTCTCTTGAGGATAATGGTACAGGATAGAACTAAGATGTGAGTAACTTTCAAGACTGGTTCATAAAAGGTATTTCAGCCTTAACCTTCATCTTTTGGATCACTTACTGTGATGGGACTGGCTGCCAAGTATAGGGATCATGCAAGTAGCTCTGTGGAGGGATCAGAGGAAGAGAAGCTGAGACCCACATCCAATAGTGAGAAGGTCACCATGGAAGTAAATTCTCAGTCCTTGCTGATTCTTTTTTTTTTTTTTTTGGTGGGGGTGCTGAAGATTAAACCAAGGGCCTTGTGAACACAAGGCAGGCACTCTACCAACTGAGCTATATTCCCAGCCCCCTGGCTGAGACTTTCAATGAGCTATTGCCCAAATGAATACCTGACTGCAATGTTATGAGCAAGATTTCAAGCCAGAACCACCTAGCCAAGCATCTCCCAAGTTCTTGACCCACAAAAACCACATTTTGCACAGTAGAAGATCATAGGAACCTCTTTACCCTTAATTTGCAAATGTGAAATGCAATGATATTAAGCTTTGGCACTACCCCTGCCAATAAAAGTAAATGGAAAGAAAATGACATTGCTTGTTATATCAGTCAATTAGAGGGCAGCTTATCAGCTCTAAACTTGTGATACAACCAGCCTACAGGATTTAAGGAAACTGTGGGTAGGAAATACAGAAGTCCAATGTGTTCTTTTAGCCCTCTATTTATCATTAGAATGAACATCTTTCTAAGGTTTTAATGTCTTCATCAAATTTAAATGTTGGAAACAACATTTCCCAAAACAACAGTGTTGAATAATGGGGCCTAAAAAGAGATGACTGTGGGACACAGCATTCATGAATATATTACAGTCCTTATAAAGGAGGGGGTTAATTATCTTGAGTTGTTATAAAAATGAATTTTCCCCTCCCACCTCTCTCCTTTGGTCTCTCCCCACTCTCCCCTTGGCCTTCTTCCCTCCCCCATGGGATGAGACAGTATGGGAGCCTTTCCCAGATGCTGGTGCCATGCTTTTGGATTTCCCAGTCTCTAGAACTGTGAGCCAAATAAATTTTGTTCATTATAAGTTACCCAATCTCAGGTATTTTGTTTCAGCAGTGGAAAATGAACAAACAATCTTCAATTTTCTCTTATAGTTGAAATATATACTCTCACAGAACCTGCTAGAAGACTCCTTAAACCTCCCACATCAGTCTCCTTTTATCAATTCCAGCAGCACCTACATCTCATGTGAACAAACACAGCACCCTCCTACATGGTGCCCAGGCTTCCTCTTTTCCTGTCCTGTGGCCATTCATCACACAGTAGTCAGAGGTCTGGTAACCTAAATTTCACCCCAGCCCTCGCTGCCTTCAGGTGTCTCTCCAGCCTCATGTTACCCTGAAGAATGAAGTTCACCAACTTCTCCTGACCTTCAAAATTCAGCAAAGATTATCCTGCTGCTGAACATTTGCATTGTCAGGCCTTCTTTCTGGAACATTCTTTCTGTGGATGTTCATTGACTTTCCCATGTCTGCTCACCCCATTGTTACCCAGCCACTTGGCTTAAAATAACTATATAGTCACACCACCGTTCTCCCTGTATTCATCATTTTATTCTGCTTGGGCTGCACAACAGATGTGATTTTTTATGGTTCTGAAGGCTGGAAGTCCAAGATAAAGGTCTGATAAAATTACCTCTTGCTGAGGGCTTTTTTCCTGGCTTCCAGACAGCCTTCTTTCCATGTCTGTACTCACATTAGTGAAGGAGGAGCTCTGGTATCTCTTCCTCTTCTTATAAGATTAATCCTGTCAATCAAAGCTTTAGCCTTATGACCCCCCACCCCCTTAAGCCTTATCTCAGTTAGGTCTAATCTACAAATACAGTCAATTTGGGCTTAGGACTTCCACATATGAATTTGGGGAAGGGGGACCAGCATTCTGGCCATAATACTTACCTTCTATTTAGCTTCTTATTTTTGCTGTTTTCTGTTCTATTCACTTATGTACTTGCTTTGCCCCAGTTAATTTCAGTAACCTTAGTGCTAAAAACAGTGCCTTAAGCACATGATCCATAAATATTTGCTGAGTAGTAGTAGATGTACATCTACTGACAGAAAGAGGATGAACAAATATTGACCAAGTAGTAGTTGGTGTAATAATGCATCCATTGACATAGTGGATGGACATTAAAGATGGGTTTAGTGTAAGAGCAATGTGTGTTTGAAACTGGAGATATTAACATGCTACCTGGCTATGAGGGATTGAGAAATGAGCTTGTTCATGCACTGTGTTGGAGAGTGTGGGATGCTGGAAAGGCTTTTGATAAAGATTCACATTTTATCCTTGGTACTAATACTGATTGAAACTTACCAAGCTGATGAAACATCTAATACTTGTGTGCTACTTACAATTTATGAAGCATTCAAATATATCTCATTTGATCTTTACAATGTACTCTAGAATAGAACAATAATCAGCACCCCCTGTAGTGGTTGGCTACTGTTGCAGAGAAACTCATCACCAAATTCACTACAGGTTCAATATTACTAATCCAAAAACATATAAACTAAAATGCTTAAAAATCTGAAACTATTTGAATTCTGATACAATACCTCAAGTGGAAAATTCCACACAAGGAAACTTGGTTAATCATTAAAATATTAATTTAATATCATTTAAATCATTAAAATATCATTCAAAAATTAGCTTCAAGATATGTATTATGATATATATGAAATATAAATTTTCTATTTAGACTTGGTACCCATTCCCAAGATATCTCATTAATTATATGTAACCACTCAAAAAAATCTGAAACATTTCTGATTGCAAGCATTTTGCATAAAGAACACTCAATTTGTAATTTCAAGCTCATTAGTTCAGGATTACTTCACTCATTTATTTCAGGATTCAGCTGGTTGGCAGTTTAGGCCTGAACCAGCTGGAGGGTTTTCTACACTCACTCACACCATGCCTCTCTGGAAAGCTTGGGGTTGGCTGGGTGGTGTGTTTGGGTGCACAGGGGTCTCTGCTCTCCCATACACATGGTTCACTCTACAGGCAGACTAGCCCAGACTGTTCTCAAGCAGAAACAAAGAAGCAAAAGCCAACAAAAGGCACAGCCTCTGGAGTCCTTGCTAAGAAAGTAGAATTACTGTTATATTTATAACATCCTTTATCCAGAGACAGCAGAAAACAGCCCAGATCCAATGGGAGTGAGGATGGGGACTAGATCTACCTCCCAATGGGATGCATTGAAGAGAGACTGGGGAGGGTGTGCATACCAAAAGGGGTGGACTGGCTGCATTTTGGTAGTCTTTCCCTCATTCTCACATTCTACAGCAAAGTAGCGCTCAGAGTAAATTCATCTTACTCAGAGACTTAAATATATCTTTTCTGCCCCAAACTTTAAGTAAGCAGCTCTGAGGGAACAGAAAACTCCCTGATAACATTAGTCACCTTCTCTTTCTTCAACAAGCTGCTGATCACTCAAAATTTTTCTCTCTGCTTCTTTGTGTGGGAACATTGAGCACCACCCTGACCACATCCTGACACAGAACTATTCCTCATTTAGTGAAATGATGCAACACTGACACTGTGTAGGGAGAGAGTTGCTTGGGCTTGTACACCATTTACCATCATGCAGGGTTCGTTCACACAGCCTTTTTGCTCTGCTTTGGGGCCCTTGGTTGGCATATTATTAAGCCTGAAGAACAATATAGGCAGAGACAGTGAAAAATGCAAGGTCAGGTGGATTTAGAGATACTGGGTAAGAAAGTCCAGACCACAGATGGTAAAAACAGGAACAGAAAGAACCATTAGAGGCTGTGTCACCTGCTCTGCAGCACCATTAGAAATTTCCAGTTTACTTGGGCAGCAAATCAGGTTCAGCCAGATGCTAGAAATGTGATTTTTAATGTTTTCACATTAAATGATAAGTTGGCGAGGTGATGGATATGTTAATTTGCTTGATTTAATCTTTCTTTTCTGTGTATGTAGTCAAAAATGTTGTTATCATACCCCTTAAACATACACAATTATTATCTATCCAATAAAATTTAGCTGTTCCTTTTCTTAAAGATCAAATGCCTTCTTTGGTCAAAAAGAAAATCGGGGATTGCCTTTTTCTGTTGTTTTCCAATGAGGAAGAGATTAAAATGGCTTGCAGCACATTCATGGAAAAATGGCAGTTAAAAATCATCTTTAGCATGTGATTAAGTCAAATAGTTAATAAATACAAAAGAACAATTAATTTTACCAAGTTCTTTATCCCCTAGAAAATAGCAATCTTGACTAATGGAGATCAAGATTGGCAAACTGTAGCCCATAGGCCAAATCCAGTCATTATCGGCTTTTTATTTGTACCTATTTATGTGGTAGAATTAATGATTGTTGAATGAAAAAAATAAGGACTCACAACTGGCAATGGGGCCCTTTCTCTAATCCTTTCTTTTTACTCAACAGACACAAAGGAAAAGAAAGAAAATCATCCATGGCCTGAGGGAGGTCTAAGTCACTCTGAGCCTACCTTAGAGGCCAGAGAGAGTCCAGCCAGAAGGCCTCATGTGTGGGCTGAACCACCAGCTCAGTGGCAATTATTAGTTTCCTCATCTGGAGAGTGAACAGTTGCCCAAGAAGATAGGACAAAAAAGCAATTTCACCCTGACTGAGCTGTGGTTTGAAGCTACATGCATGCACTCTAGTTTAACCTACTAAATCCAGTTTAAAAGCACAACTAGGTTTCTATGTCATTCATTCTAGTTCACTGGTAATTAAATTTGTTTTTTAAAGTGATTTAATGTTTGTGGTTCTGTTCCATAACAGGATTTGCACAAAAAGTCTCAGGATTTGAAGCTTTTAGTAAACACCGTGTGGAAGTCTGATGCTGTAATGGGAGGGGCATGGAGTGGGGGAGAGAACTCCCCTGCCTCAGAGATGTCATGGAAAAAATAGAGTGGTTCTTCAGCATGGCGCCCCATGGTCACTGAGGGGCTGTGAGCATCATATACACAGGCCCACTCAGCCAGCAGAGTAGAGATGGAGAGCACTGGCATTGGTGAGTTTAATTCCTAAAAAAAAAAAGTACTGCCAAGCCTGGGACACAGCCCATAGCAGTCAGCAAGAGAGCCTCTCATCCTGAACATAAGTGTGGCTGTCCTGAGCAAGACTGTCACTAAACAGAAATTCTTTCCAAAAGGAATGATAAAGTTCTTTGATAGTTTTTTTAAGACACAAATGGCATCACCAAGAATTATTGTTTTCCTCCTGTGACAACTGTGAAACCGTCTCACCAGAAAAAAATGACAGATAGCCAGGAAGCTTTAGATCTTGTCTGTTTCCATGATCAGTAGAAATCCTGTGACCAACAGAAAGAGAAAACAGGAGCCAGCAGCAGAAAGTGAACTGGAAAGAGCTCAGCACCCTGGGAATGGCTCTGACCCCCAACCTGTGGAACTCTTCTCTGGGGCACTGAGGGCCTCCCTTTACCACACACTTACCTGCCACTTGCCTGAGCACAGGGTAACTAGAACACAGAGAGTCCCATAAGCACAAGGGTCAGAGGGGCAGGGAATGAGAAAAGAAGAATGATGTTTCATATTATTAATAGGGAGTGCCAAGAAATGTCAACCATGGGGCACACTCTTGTCAAGTGGAGGATGAGAAGCCCCACCAACGTGAAGTGGGTTGGGGTTCACACTGGGAACTATCCCTGGAGACAAAGGCCAGCATCCTTGGAATAAGACAAGCCAGGAACCCTTTCCCAACTGGGAGAGTGGAACCCAGCAGGGGAGGTTGGCAGACAGCCAGGTTTTGTCCAGCGAGTGCACAACCTGTGGGAACCCAGTTGTATTATATGAGGTAAAGCCAGTTGTATTATATGAGGTGCCAGTGGTGGGGACCTACCCTTAGGAATGAATGCTGCTTCCCCTTGGAGAAGCTATCCTTAGGTCACACAGGTCCTCAGGGACCTAAATGGCACCCCTGGCATTGTGCCCTATACTCCTGATACAACTACTGTAAAGGAAATTATCTGACTTAGGAAAGGATCTTTTCCTAGAAGTGCTCACTATACTTCCTTAGAGCAGTGCAATGGAAAAGTCAGCAGACGGGTTTTCAACAGCAGGGGAGATGGAGAGTCGAATGACATGAAGCCACTGAAGGGGCACTTATGATCACAACACAATCCTGGAAAAATATGTTTGTAAGAGGAAAGGAAAATCCAAGTGTGAAGCATAGGGACACTCGGATCCTGATGGGATGGGAAGGAACAGGCTTGTGCAGAATAAGTGATACCGGGATGAAACTGATTGGGTGGGGGATGGGGAGGGTCATTGGCTTATTTTCTTCCAGTTTCTAAGGTGTTTTGCAGGTGCATATCAAGGTGGGAATGCAGGCTACTGCCTACAGTTTGGAGCTGTCCTTCAACCCATGAAGCTCCCCAGCATCTGTGTTGAGGATCTCAGAAGCCCAGTACCCAAGGGGCAGAGTTGACCACGTGGGTCAGGGGGAAAATCCTGCAGGGCATAGTGCAGCTTGGAACCTTAGTTCAATGTCTATGAGCATGTCTATGATCCCCAAAGCATTTCCACAAATATTGATGGACCAACCCTGCAGACAAATTGGCTGGACCTCTTTGGGCAGGGTTTGGGCCTGTGCTCTTGTAACTTTTCCTCCCTCCAGGTGGACAAAGGAGTTGCAAGAGAGATCAGCTTGGGTCCCTGGAGTCTGCACCAGAAAATATGTCTCCAGAGCTTCCCACAGGAGAAGCTAATCCTCCCTGGAAGAGAGATGGACTATTAAGTGGGTTTCCCATGGCTTTAATTTGGAAAAAAAAAAAACTGAAGTTTGCCAATATTTATGCCAGTTTCCCCTTATCCTAGGTGCAGACAAGGCCCCTACATGTCCTCATGCCTATCAGCTCAACCCAATCAACACAGAGCTCAATCTTGACCACCTCCACCTCTTCCACCTTCCCCACCACAGAAATGTGTAGCCCAATTTTGAAGGTGGAGACTTAATGTCTGAAGATGGGAATTCCCAATTTTGGGGAAGTGGAAATGCACAGACTTTGCTATATTAAAATGTGGGGGGAGGCTGGGGGGATGGCACATGCCTGTAATACAAACTCAGGAGGCTGAGGCAGGAGGATCACAAGTTCAAAGCCAGTCTCAGCAATTTAGCAAGACCCAACCACCCAGCAATTTATCAAGATAATTTCTTAAAAAAAAGAAAGAAAAATAAATTAAAGACTGGGGCTGTAGCTCAGTGAAAAAGTAATCCTTGGTTCAATCCCTATTACCAACAAATAAAATATGTTTGCTCTGGGCCATCTCAGACCAGCAGATGCCCTAGCCCCTAGCTGCATGTCACGGACCTCATGGGCCTAACGGGCCTCATGAGGACTCAGACTAGAGTATTTCAGTAAACTCCTCTGAACTTTTTCTGCTAGCTTCGCTCCACGTACATAGCAGCTCCCAGAACACCCAATATTTTATGCCTGGAAAGCCATCTCCATATGACCAAAGCCTTAGAGATCAAGGATGTGGGACAAGGGATATAGGATGACCTCATCCATTCATGAGAGCTGTTTGCTCTGGGAAGTTTATTTTCTTCCTGTATGAAGAAGGAAGTGAAGAGGACACGCTGCTACTTTTACATTATGGCTGAGTTCCTAACAGGCTTTCTCTATTCCCACCTGAAGTTGTAAGATGATCCCTTCACAGAAGTAGACAAGAAGAGCCCAGAAGCTTTGCTTCTTCCCAGTGGGCTCTAGGGTTCAAAGAGCAGCTGAGGATCAGATCTGGGAAGGACATGCTGGGTGGAGCACTGGGATGTCCATCATGGGCTGTCAAATGAAACCAAGGGGTAGTCCTGTTCCTATCTTTACTTTACAAAAGTCGGACTGATACTAATTCATCTCCATCTGGTCCCTGTAAGCTTTTACTCTTGTCAAATTAGAGAAATAAAAATTGCTTTGGAAAGATTGTTACTGCTCCTTCAATAAGTGTCTTTATGATGCAACTTCATGTTTGGGTATTCCTTTAGCCTGCATGTAGAAAATGTCCTTCCTCAGAAAGAATCTGTTTCTAGAATTTGCCATTGTCTTAGCCTTTACTGCTGATGTAACAGAATATTGCAGACTGGGTGATTTATAAACAATAGAATTCAACTTAGTTGATGGTTTTGGAAGCCAGGAAGTCCAAGAGCGTGGTCCTGGCATCTGGAAAGGGCCTTTGTGCACATTACAACATGATGGAAGCTGGAAAGGCAAGAGAGAGGGAGTGAGGGAAATGGAGAAATAGAAAGGAAAGGGGAAAACCCCTCCTGTTATCAGAAATCCATTCCCACCATAATTAGCCCACTCTAAACTTTTTCTCAAGGGCAGAACTCTGTGACCTGATCACTCCATGAAGTTCCCAGTGATAAGCACTGTTGCATTGGAATTCACTTTCCAACATATTCAGTTTCCATGCCCCAACCAGAGTGTCCTTCCAGACCTTATCCTCGGCACTCTTGGGCTCCAGAGCACACTGGGAAAAAGCAAACTCCCCTCAGGACATGCCTGGCTCTACTTGTCTACCTCTGTGAAAGAACTCAGGCATAATATGAAAGTGGCAGGATATATGCTCATTTCATTTTTAGTAGTAAGAATGAACTTGCCTTTTCAGCTAGAGGAATTCTTTTGCAGACAATTCAATGTGTGTGTGTGTGTGTGTGTGTGCGCGCGCGCGCGCACGTGGGCGTGCATGTACATGAATATAAGTATATAATATGTATATGCCATATATTATATGTATATCTGTATATTTATGTATATGTGTATATATATGTTTATATATATGTGTGTGTGTGTGTGTGTGTGTGTGTGTGTATATATATATATATATATATATATATATATATATATATATATAATATCAGTAAAAATTCACAGTTTTTATCTCATTTGACCCTTTAGCATTTGAATTAATTCTAGTGGCCAGGTAAAATAATCCACCTAGTCTTATGTTCATTAATGCTTTTAGAGAGACAATGCTCTGAATTTTAACATTCTTCACCTGGGGTCTAAAGGGTTTCCCCAAGAGTTTCTGGGTAGGCTGGTTGCAGTGGCATATGCTTGTAATCCCAGCAGCTCAGCAGGTAGGAGAATCAAGAGAGACAGCCTCAGTAAAAAGAAAGAACTAAGCAATTCAGTGAGACCCTGTCTCTAAATAAATACAAAACAGAGCTGGGGATGGGGCTCAGTGACTGAGTTTCCCTGAGTTCAATTCACAATGCAAAAAAGAAAAAAAAAGTGTCTCTGGTTAGAATGGGCTGAGGTTTATATGAGTATAGATGGGAAAAGTCAACCTGCACGCTTGTTAACCTCTAACTAATCTTGGTATTGACCAGTTTGAGTGTGGGCAACAGACCCAGCAGGAACAACACACCTCACAACCTGCCCTGTAGCCTTCACAGCTATTCCCATGGCACACTGAAGTGACTGCAGGCAAACTATATGTGGTTGATTTCCTTTGAACCCTCTGTATTTCAATTCATTAAAAAATATTTTCATAGGCTTTATGTGGGCAAACTGAGCTACAATACGGTGGGAACACAGCTCAGCTGGGAATTCAACATGTTCATGTCCCTTGAAACTCAAGCCAGATCCAACAGATCCCATGGAACTGATAATATGTAATTTCCTTTTCATAGCATCTTCAGACTGCATTCTACCCTCATTCTAATCTTATCAGGGAAACAAAGTAAAGGCACCTCAGGTTTTATTATCCTCAGAGCCCTGACGCAGAGAGAGGTTCTGTGATTTGACCAAGGTCACAGAGCTGGCAAACAGTGAAGGAAGAATTTATATCCGACTAGGCCTAGTCGGATATAAATAATAGCTCAATCTGATATAATCACTCTAGTAAAGAAAAGTTTGTACATATGTGTGTGAGTGTGTGTTTGTGTATATATGTAAGTTTGTATATATATATATATATATATATATATATATATATATATGCACAAACACACACACACACACACACACACACACACAGGTATTCAATTTGATACAAAAATATGCACCTGCTTACTAAAGACACTTCAAATGAGGATCAACATTGCAGCATTAACAACCACAAAACTTAATAAACTCACCTAAGTTGTGTGTTGTAAACATCAAATAATTACAAACAGCCATTAGGGACTGCTACCAGAAGCATATGCACAGGCTCTGTGTTGCCTTAGCTAAGTAACTACAGTGTATTTTAATGTAGAATGTGTTATATAAAATCCAAACAAAGGGATCCCATTATAAGTGATTGATTTGGGGTGAGGGAAGGTGATATGATATTCATCTCTGTACAGCCTCTTAAAACTGATTTACTGCAATGGCTTGTGGAAGTAACAAATGTTTATTTGAATGAATATTCATTTGTTCACATCAAGTCCCAATAGACAACTCATTCCTCTTAAAAGGTCAAATTTTTCTCTTATGCAGTGTTTACTATTATGGTTGCCAATTGTCTGTTTATAAGATATAATATTAAGGAGATATGTAAAGTAGAGTCTTGAAGGATAATGACGTAGAATCTGAAGCAGAGATAAATATGCTAATTCGAAACAGCAATAATTTCAGACATAAACATTATAGTGACTTACCTTATATTTCTTGAGAACATGGTGATCATTTCTCATCAACCAATCATGATTTCTTTCTCAAAATACCTTATTATCACACTTTTTGAGCTATAAAAATTTATTTAAGAAAGAATATTATCAGGCTGGTGATGTGGCTCAGTAGTACATCACTTACCTAGCATGAATGAGGCCCTGGGATTGAGTCCCCAGCATTGCAAAAAAAAAAAAAAAATTAAATAAATAAATAAAAATAAGAAAAATAAATAACATTACCAAAAAGTTAAGTAACTTCATTAAATACCTATAGAAACCAAATAAAGAATTTTATTGTGAAGAAGCTTTAGAAGTTATACAATTCTATATGAATAGAAATAATCATCATTTGGAAGACTGTCTGCATTTCTGCCACTTGCTGTACAAAATATTGCTTTCTCCCATGTCTACTTTTCAAGCAAACAGCAACATCAGAACTACATATAGCCTGTTTGTTTTATAATTTCATGTATTGGGGCCAGATTATCATACCTGAAGTTATTTTGGCTCTGCAAAAGATTATTTTGGAAGAAGTTTTATTAGTATCTTTAAATTGTCTTTTAGGAAACTTGGCTGGATTTACTGCCTAAGATGACCAGTTATAAATTTTAAACCTTATTACTGCACACTCCCAATCTCCTTCTCCAAGTCAGTAGTACTATGGTATTTTCTGGTGCAATGATTCAAACATAAGTTTGTTACAGAATTCCTTAACAAATAGGATAATTTTAGGGGCAGAGTTATAATGAAATAATGATTTGGCTTTATGTTTTTGGTGCATGGAATGCCTAATATATTTGGCAGCATAACTCAATCTCTATTATCTATGGTATTAGAAGAACAGCTATAACATGTACACTAAAATATATAGCTAACTCAAAAGCTATTTGAGTCAGCCTTCTTTCTCAAACTCTCAGACATCTATTTATTCATGGGAAAAGGTACATTATTCTATGTACAACTACATTAACAAACCTAGCTTTCATAGCAACTGGGACAAAGCATTAATGTACCTAAATTTTTATTATTTCCTTAGGATGAGGGGCTGGGGTTGTAGCTCAGTGGTAGAGCACTTGCCTATCATGTGTCAGGCTCTGGGTTCCATTCTCAGCACTACATATAGTTTCTAGGGCGAATTATGAGCATTGGAATTTCAGAGTCACCATGTTTGCTTACTGTACAGGTTTGAAACATATTGTTAAATTTACAAAAACCATACAGCATATTTATTGAGTGTCTACTTAAATATTACTTCTCTTTAGCCTTCCTTACTCCCTGAGGCAAAATGAAAACAATTAAGTGCTGTGCACCATGTTAAGAGCTGATCATAAAACAATGAGCCAACAAAGTCCCTGCCTCTTGATGAGCTTATAGACTCATTAACAAGACAGACATTCATTAGATAACTATACACACCTTGCATGATCCTTCTCCTGCATATCCCTTGAACTTTATATCTAACTCCATTATGACATTACCCTTTTAAACTTAACTGGTATTTTTTTTCTCATTAGACTTAGTTATTTAAGGGCAGGGACAAACATTTGTGACAATAGTGTCTAAGTGGGATCAGGGTTTCTGCAATGAGACAGTCTTAATCCACATCCTGTCTCCACACTTATGCATCTTTGGATATTTTTTTGACATCTCGTGCCTCAGTTTCTTAATCTATAAAATGAATGGGGATAGTTATAATATTCACCCTATAGTCGTGCAAAAGGGTTAAGTCCTAGGACATGTACAGAACTGAGAATAGTGCTTGACATATAAGTGCTTAAGAACTAGTAGCTATAACCATCTTTCCAGATCTAGTATAAACATTTTGTAATGTGTAACACCTAGCTTAATAGATAAATAAGTGGATTTAACTATATTAATAATTCTGAGTTCTTCAACATAGTCAACAATTTGATGACTAGTCTTAAAAATTAATATGTGCTTTTGCCATATGACCTGAAATTAAAAGTTTGATTCTAAAATAATCATTATTTTGCCTCTAAGAAAATTTGTTGTCAGCTAAACAATGGCAGAAATTATATTATCAAATTAAAGGGTTAATTCAAAGATCAACATTATTTTATGTACCATTATAAAAGAAAAATCACTACCAATTAAAATGTGATAATATTTTCTGTTACTTAGAATTCTTATTTTATGTTTGCTAAAATAATTTTCTTAAACGTATTTGGTCATTTAAGTAAAACTACTCAGTGGCGAGGTAAGGTGGCTGAGCTGGGGTCCATGTGGGAGGCAGTCAGGGTGGCGATGGCGGCAGCGACAGGGGCTGCAGCAACTTCATTCACCACGGGAGGTAAGGCTGCAAGGCTGGGGTCCTCCTGGGGGGCAGCCGGGGTGGCAATGGCGGTGGTGGTGGCAGGGTCCTTCCCCCGGTGAGGTAAGGTGGTGAGGCTGGGGTCTGTGGGCGTCAGCCAAGGCAGCGGCAGCGGCAGCTTAGGTAACGCCTCGGGGCTGGGGTCCTCCTGGGGGGCAGCCAGGGTGGCAGTGGCGGCGGTGGCCGCATAGTTCACACTGCGAGATAAGGCTGAGCGGCTGGGGTCCACGTGGTCGTCAGCCAGTGAGGTGGTGGGTGGCTTCAGCTTAGTTCAAGGCCGGGAGGTATGTTGGTGAAGCTGGGGTCCGTGTTGGGGGTGGGGGGCAGCGGTGCTGCAGTAATTCAAGCCGCCAGGTAAGGCAGCGAGGCTTGGGTCCGCTTGGGCGTCAGCCAGGGACGGGTTGGGGTAGGCGTTGGGGTGAGCTGCAGCAGCCACGCCGGTTTTGGCGGTGGCAGCTTAGTTCAAACCGCTAGGAAAGGCAGCGGTGCTGGAGTCGTTCACACCACGAGGTAAGGCAGCGGGCTGAGGTCCTGGTGGGCTTCAGCTGGACGGTGGTGGCGGCGGCGGTGGCAGCTTTGTTCCAGCAGTGAGGTAAGGCGCCAGGGGGGCATCTGGGGTGAGGGTGGCGGCAGCGCTGCGAGGTTAAGTCAGCGGGATTGGGGTTCGAATGGGGTCAGCTGGGGCGGGGGCGGAGGTAAGGCAGCGGCAGCTTAATACAAGCCACCAGGTAAGGTGGTGGGGCTGGGGTCCGCTTTTGGGGCAGTTGGGGGAGGGAGCAGCGGTGGCAGGATAGTTCACCCCACCAGATAAGGCTGAGGGGCTGGGGTCCAGGTGGGCGTCAGCTGGCGCGGCGGTGGCTTTAGCTTGGTTCCTGCTGAGAGGTAAGTCAGGGAACCAGGGGTCCGTGTTGGGGTAGGTTTGGGGGGCAGCCAGCGGCGGCTTTGTTTCCCGCAGCGAGATAAGGCTGCGGGGCTTGGGTTCACGTGGACCCAGCTAGGGCGGCTGCAGCGGCAGCGGCAGGAGGTAAGGCGGCGGTTGGGGTCTGCTGGAGGTCAGCTGCCCTGGCGGTTTTGGCAGAGGCAGCTTAGTTCAAGCCCTGAGGAAAGACAGCGGTGCTGGGGTCCGTGTTGGGGGCAGCCGGGCTGTGGCGGTGGCCGTGGCAGTTTCGTTCAAGCTGCGAGTTAAGGCAGCGGCGGTTAGGGTCTGCGTGGGGGGCAGCGGTGGTAGTGTCATTCACCAAGCGAGGTAAGGCAGCTGGGCTTGGGTTTGTTGGGGGAAGCAGGCATGCCTGTGGCAGCGACAGCTTCCTTCAAACAGCAAGGTAAGGCGGTTGGGCTGGGGTCATTATGGGTGTCAGCCTGGGTGGCATCCGCGGCAGCGGTGGTGGCAGCTTCGTTCCCGCCACAATGTAAGGAGTTGGGGCTGGGGTCTGTGTGGGGGGGGGGTCAGCTGGGCGCGGTAGAAGCTTTGCTCCAGCGGGCTGGGGTCCGTGTGGCGGGCAACCAGGCACAGGCGGCAGCTTCTTTCACACCGGCGCCCACCACCGGTGTCCGCGAGCCTCGGTGGGACTGCCTGGCTATTCCCATTACTTGGCAGCTGGGGCTGCAAGCTGTCCAAGCGGGCCCCTCCCCACAAAGGGCCGCGGAGCTGCAGTGGACACCAGCAGTGGCAGCGGCTCACCTATGAGGGCACAGAAATTTGTTGCAGTTCTTGGGGCTTTGTTTTTCCTTGGGCTTTTACAACCCTTTTCATGAACTTTGGACAAAATGTTGGTCAGTGATGTAAAGATTGAGCAAGGAACCTTGGTGAATGGGAAGCTTTGCAGAAAGCACAGTTTGGATTCTGCTTTTCCCAGGGTGGCAACTGGGTCTTGGCTGGATGAATCTTCACTGCTGGCCATGGAAATGGCTAGGGCAGCTTGTTAGTTGAGTTTTAAATTTCCCAGTGTTGTGTTTAAAGGTTTTAAGTGCGTAGAAGAGGAATGTTCACCTGAAACAAGCATATGAGTGATTAACAGGGAATGTTTTCCTCTGGGAAAGGGAATTTGGTAGCTCTGACTGCCAGGGCAGCCCCCCACACGGACCCAAGCACCGCTGCCTTTCCTCAGGGCTTGAACTAAGCTATGAATAGTTAGACGTGTAGTGACTTTTTTACATTTTTCAGCAAAGTATGTTATTTACAGTGTGTCATATGTTGTTAATACTCATTGCCTTAAGTTTCCTGGAAAATCTGTTTCAAGCCTTCTGAGAAAGTAGACAATTGATAGATTGTCCAAGGAATGGGGAAAAAAAATGTGAGTGGGTGAGTTCGGACAATCCCTGACAGCTGGCATTGTAAGACTCATCCTATCCCCAGTAACATTGCCATACAATAAATGTAAACATTTTTGAAGCCTTTTTATAAAGATACAATTTGAGGATAATATTAAGATAAGAAAATTCTGTTGATTGATTTCTTAGATTAACATTTCTTCCCTCTTCCCTTTTCTTTTAAAAATGTTGTCCAAGTGATAACTTCATCAAGATGGCCAGTGATGAGCAAAAGTCCAATGATGACAACCCCAGCACCAGCAGTAGCAGTTCAGATGAGGACCAGGGAGACCCTGCTGCTTCAGAGCCTGAAGATCAAGAAGAGTTAAGGCGGCAGGGCTTGGGGTCCACGTGGGGGAGGGGGCAGTCACCATGAATGAAGAAGAAGAAGAGCACCAAACTCTCTGGCAAAACCACTGCTAGTTATCTACTAGTGTAAAAGGTAACATTGTCAGGTTGTCTTCCAAGCAATTGGATGCTTGTATTTTTACTTTAAGAACAATACTCCAGAAATATTTCATGATCAATTATATTTGTACTTGAATGAATTGTCATTTTTTAGGGAGCATGAAAATATCCTCACTAAAATTATGCTCCAAAGCAAACTTATTTTGTACTTTGGTAATTTCAGGAAGAGTCTTAGAGATTGAATTCTCATTCTGACAGTTTAAGGAGTTGGCAAGGAAAATTTGGTGAAATTGAATTAGATGTTACACTGGGGATGTTTCCTTTTGTGAGTTATACTCTTGAGTGGAATTGGCACATCTAGAGATCAGTAGTGTCAGTTTTCATGAAATGAAATGATCAAAAAAGTTTATATTTGCTAAAAAATTTTGAATGTCAGGCCTTGGCTGTATTTGAAAGCTGATTTTAAATTTGCTTAGTTTTACAAACAAGGCTTTAAATCCTGCATAATAGATATAATTTTTGTAGTTAAATTATAGTTAGCCCTCCTTGTTCTTGTGAGGGCAAATAAAACTGAAAAGTAGCTATTCACAGTCTCAGGTGTCACTTTGCTGTTGAAAACGTTCATTGTCTTTGCACATCTTTAAAACTTGTGGACATTCTTGACATAGTAGTGAAAATCAACAGCAGGAAAATCATTTTGTTGAGTGTAAGTGAAAGATTATTTGTTTCCTGATGACTTTTATTTTTTATGATGACAAAAAAAAAGATTTCATTAAAGGGACTCCATCAGTGATAGTGGTTGTATTGAGTAGAACTCTTGTAATCAAACACAAAATGTGTCTATAGCATTACCTAGTGTTGGTGTTTTGTTGATTTTCATTGATCATCACTAAAGGAAAAATAAAATATAAAAACTGATCAATTATTGCATTTTATAGTGAATCATGTTCTTATTTTTCTATACATTTTGATGGTCATCGTACTTGTTGGGAGTCTCCCTGAGAACTCCCCAGGGCGTTGCAGACATGGTGGCGTGCAAATTGCCAGTGGGTGGCTAAGAACTCCCCAGGCCTTTAAGATAAGGAGACCCTAATGCAATATGGCGGCGGGCAAATTGCCAGTGGGCAGATAAAAAGTTGTTTTGAAATTTCTCTAATTGGTCCTCCCATCTTTTGCACTAGTGGACAGTTCATTCCCCCATGAATCTTATGCAGGGCGGATATGCGTGTACCCTAGGTGATGACCTGACCTTTACTATGATTGGCCCAGAGATCCTCCTGGTTTAAGATAACTGACTTTCACTTTCTATAGAAGCTAGCACCAGCTTGCAGTATAGTACTTCATCTTGGTCACTGCTATCTGTGTGAGCATTTTAATCTCTGATGACAAACCTTGGCCTTTCAGTACTATTAATTAAACACTTAATGAACTTGAGAATATTATATTGAATAGCAGCAGTCTTTGAAATAATTTAAAATTCTTCTCAGTGTGTTGTAATATTGTGGAGAGTAACAATAAAATATTGAAAACATTTTAAATTTTAAGAAAATCAGAGAAATGCTCTTTCCCCCCTTACCTCAAGGCCATTTTTCCTCCAAGATTATGAAATTTAAATTTACATGCTGTACCTAAGATCAGAGAAAAGAAATGGTTAAATAAAATTGCCAAAATAGTCCTTGGAAGTTTTTCATTGGTAAAGGTATTTGTAAATTTTAAACTTTTTTTTAAACAGATAAAATATTGAAAAAACTATTAATGTGCTCTTCCAATAGCTTTCTAATTTTTACCACAGTAAAAGTGGATTGAAGTCATTGTCAAAAATATTCTAGTGCTTCTCCTCCTTCCTTTTTGTCTCATTTGCATATAAGCTTGAAAAGAGAGTTTCTTTGGTAAAAAGAGTTTTAAAATAGATTTTATTTCCTTTTGTTGAATAGTAGTGGAGGACTTTCTCAAATCAGGTGTAAATGACTTAACTATTTACAGTAGCAAGTGAGAAAAAAGCTGCAAAGTTTCTGTTAAGGAGTTTGGGTTATGCCTCTGAGAACAAAGATGAAGCAGCCATGTTAGCATTACTGAAGGCAAAACCCTCCTTGCATTGCCTGCATGGTGGTAGAGGGCAGTATGATTTTCTGGTTATTCTGTAGAATATCTGTTCCCATTTCACTAACAGAATTCAGAAGGAGCTAGCTGAAATAACCCTTAATCCTCCTCCTAACTGCAGGTAAGAAACAAATTTTGTTTTTTTGATTTCTAAATTGTGGAACAATATCAGGAGATGAACCTATTATCCTTGTATGTATGTGCAGCAGAAAAGGCTAGTTAGCTATGTTTGCTTCCTTATAGCTTTCCAAGTGCTTTAAACAAAAATTTCCTAGGTGAATTAAATTAAATTAGGAGAAAAATACTCTTTAGCATGTATCATATATTCTGTACTTTTGAATATACTGATCTTGTGCTTCTTGCTGAGATTTGTTTGAGTGGTGTTGATTTTTCTATTGTATTTCTGTGGAATATATTTATTCAAAAGTATTTTGTAGAAACCTGTAAAGTTTTAAGTTTTAAAGTTATTGCTTGTGTGCAGTCTGAAATGATTTTCCAAATTTAGAAATTGTTGAATGTGGTATTATAAAATGTTAAATCATTCAACAAGAATATAGTTGTTTCTGTTTGATTTATTCAGTAAATTGCCTAAAGGACAAATTTTATGTGCTAAGCTATGGTTCTAGTTGTTATTTTCTAGAAAACACATTGTTGGAATTATTTACATTTTAAGCAAATGTCCTAATAACTTGGGAAAATTCTTAGCAGTAAATTAATTGGAATTGTGAGAAGAATCACTTTCTGTGGAACTCAGAATTTAAGATTGGTTGACAAATTGTATTAAAAGTAGCTGGTTGATTTTTCATTTGTGTCTTATATAGTGTTCTGTTTATTTTTGATTTGTGACTGACTGTATGGTTGACAAAATTTATCAAATTTAGAGAGCAATATTATAAATAAATTGCATAGAAGTATGTGCTCAAGAATGAGAGGGGAAGGGATGCTAGAATTAAGGCAGTGTTATGATTTGATATAAAAATGTTTTGGTGTTTAACCTGTGTTTTGGTTGTTGAGGGCTGCAATCAAGTCAAGATGGCGCCTGGCAGTTTGCCAGGAGGAGTGGTTTGTGAGGCAACACCACCATGCCATTAAGATGATGGAAATTCCTTATTGGCTGACTGCTGTATCTAGATGATGCTAATTAAGTCAAGCTGTGTGTAATCAGTTAGGTATATATACCGCTGTTGTTCCATAATAAAGCAGTTCCCTCTTCAACCTTAACAAGTTGCTTGTCACCTCCCGTTTACTTTGCCCAGCCGGACTGCGGCATTTTGCTACAAATTGTGTTTGTTCATGTTGATCAGAACCATCTGTGAAGTCTACTTGAGACATAAAAATGAATAAGGAATAATCAATTTGCTACTTATTGTGTGTGTTAATCAGATCCCCAGATAAGGGGATCTGATCCTGAATTATCCAGTGAATTAACAGTTTTGCTTATATTTGTAGCCGCAGTCATTTCAGTTCAAAAAGGAGGCATGAATGTGAACTAATTATAAATAGAGTGGTATGTCAGATCTCAAAATATTACTTAAAAAGTATACTGCCCAATAGTGTAGCCACTAGCCACATTCTGACTATGGACCAGGTTGTTGTGGTTAGATGAAAATGTGATATGCTATAAGTGTGAAATGCATACTGGATTTTGAAAACTTAGTACAAATTGTAAAAGAATAAATATTTTAAAGATATTTATTACATGTTAAAATAATATTTGATATGTTTAATAAGTGTTTTAAAATTTGTATTTTTATCATTTTAGCATAGTTATTAGAAAATTCAAAATTACGTGTGTAACTTGCATTATAATTTTGTTGAACAGCATTGCTTTAGAGAAGAAGTAAATCAGTATTTCCTTTTAGGCTTCTAAATGGTGTGCCAAATCTGTAGCCATTTAAAAGGTCAAGTTAAATTTGCTCTGTGGAAGAATCACTTAACTTTCAGAGTATATTCTGATAATTACCTTTACAAATGATGTAAAGATCTGTCAATTTAAAACTCACATGTCTTAAAGTTGCATGTCAGTTCAAACGTTCTTAAGGGTTTATGTTGATTTTCTGCAAATGGCTTAAACCAGTGTATGAATATACATCTAGAGAACATAGTAGGTGTTAAATTGAATGCTCTCAGAGCAGTAATGTACTGGTGAATTTGGTAAAGAAATGTGCTTTAAGTGTTTAACCCAGGACTGTTTCCACAAGGTCACAGGATTATTTTAGATGGAGTAGAATCTTTCTGTGAAATAGAAAGTAAGTTTCACTTATCACATATTTTTCTCTTTATATACCAGATTTAATTTAAGTTCAGGTAATAATTCTTAACATTTAGTGATTTAACTAGTGAAGCAGTAAAACTTTGGGCTTGCTTGTACCTAGTAACATGGAATACTTATCTCTATTTTCTTTTGTCACAGTCTTTGGTGGCTGTTAGCTATTGAAAAGGACATCTTTTAACTTTTTTAGTTCTTTAATATCTGAGTTTCTTTGTGGCTGTGTAAGTGATTCAGGAAAAAACAAATGTAAAATACAAGTTTCTTAGGAAATTAGAAGTTGTTTATTACTACTTTGGGGAGAGACATTTTTCCATATGTAAAATAATGCAGATGCTTTTGTGTGTCATTGGATTCTTCTGGGGAGAAGTTTAGTTCTTGTAATCTTGATAGAATAGCCTAAATTTGTATTGTGTTTTTACTTTTATGCCAGAAAATGCAAGAAGTTATGGTATTATATTTCTTTTAACTCATAGCTGCCCAATGAGAATTTTAGCTGTATGGTAGTTGTATTATTTAGATTTCTTAATTTATGCTGTAATTAAAAATGGTATTCCACAATCATAAGTACATTTAGAATTTGTGGGTTAATATTGCATGAGACCTTTGAAACCTTATGCATTCTACTTCCATGTGCAATTATTTAATTATGGCTTTTGGTATTGTGTGTGTGGGTGTGTGTGTGTGTCTGTGTGTCTCTGTGTGTCTGTGTGTGTATGTATAAACTTGTCAAAGTATATGACAGTGTTAATTATCCCTCAGGGAAGAAATGTTAAGTATATCTGGGTACATTCAGGAAAATGTTGAATGAGTTATAGGAAAACCAGAATTACTTGTACTAGGGAGATTTGTCTTAAATCCCATCCTTTGTTTTAATTAATACGTTATTCTTTAGTTACATAATTAGGTCTAATATACACATCCAAGGTGGCCTTTGGGTAGATATCATTGTGAAATTAAATGTATGACTTTAAAAGTGTTTGATTATATGTCAATAGGAATGCTTCTTTTTCTTTTAGTACAAAAGGTAGATAAAGATGTAATTTCTAATGATTTGATGGCATTTTAGGTTTTAAGTATTGAAGGCCTGTGGACCAATGCATTTTAAACACAGGGAAATAATATATGTTTTTTGGTTTAAGTTTATACTTTTTACATTCTATATTTTAGATTAGGGTATAAAAATCAATTCACCAGTGTGTGTGAAGGGAAATTATTATGAATATCTCTTTGTTTTACAGAATGTTATGGACTAGAGTTGTTTAGTAATGTTTTGACATTTACATTCTATTTATCAAAGGATGTGCTTCCTTATTCATTTACACTCAGCACTTGTGTAAACAGCAAAAGTTTAGAAAGGTGCTGGATTTCTAAGTTAACCTTGAATTTCTTTTCCTGTATGAGAGGGTACAAACATGTACTCCTAAATATTAATGGGTTTCAATTGAATCTATGTTAAAGAAGATATTCAGGGGTAATTGTAAATCGTTTTTCGATGAGGGGAAGGCCTTATTGGGGGGTAGATATTACATTTTCAAGTTTATATTAATCATATGTTGACTAGCAAAACCAGAAATCAGTTACAATAATACTTGCAAATTGCTGCAGTCTGGCTGGGCACAATTGACGAGCCACTTATCAAGCAGAAACACACTTTATTTTTAGAACACACATGCCACACCACACGAGCCCTTCAGGAATTCCCTCAGAGCCCAACTGCCACCACTGGCTTCCCACGAGCTTCTCAACCCCCCACTCCTCCTGCTCTTGAGGCTGATTGACTGGGTCGCATGGGCAGAGCAAAAAGAGTCCCCCAATGAGTAGCTCCAGGGTCTGAAAGGGTGCAAAAACAAACAGCCCAATAAGCATCACCGCAGAGGATCCAATCAGCTGGCAGCTGGAAGTTTGCTGGGGATGCTGTGAGCCAATCATCAGCTGGCAGCTGGAAGTTTGCTGGGGCCCCTTCGGCTGTGGCTCTCAACTATAATACTTGCAAATTTTGTTAACTTCCTTTTTTAAAAGAAAGAAAAAGAAGCATAAGTTCTAAATCAGAAGTTGGCAACCCTCAATTTGCACATAAGAGTAATTTTCTGAGGATAAACTGTGTTTCTGATGGTTGCCATATCTCTCACTATTGTCCTGTGTAGATTAGAACTTTGATGATTAAAGGGTGATCTTCAGACTAGCAACATATTGCATTTTCTGGCATCACAGGTGTGATTGTTAAAACTCAGAATGTTGCTTTCCCCTAACCAGAAGTACTGAGTCCAAATCTGAATTTAATAAGATTGTTAACTGTATTGTGTGTCTATTGAGGTTGGAAAAATCCTGCTACTGAAGCAAGACTGTTCAGATCCATGCTGTGACACTATTGGCATGTCACTTTGTATATGTTATGAGATATTTTTGTTCTTCAGTTTCCCCAATTGTAAAATGAAGATTAAGATGATCTTCCCATTGTAGAATTTTTGTGAGGATGAAATGAATTTCTTGAAAGTTTTGTTAACCATATACATTGGATCCCTAAAGTGGATACAGCATGATAAAAGTAGGTGATGCAGCTTAGTAGCATGCCCTCATTCTTGCTGGTGTTTGCTCCAGTGCATCCACATCCTACTTGTAGGAAAAAGTACACCTTAATTCATCATCTAATTATTGAGTACATATCAAGCAGTTTGTTTTTACTGTGAATAAAACCAGGTTTTTTAAAACTTGAATTAAAACAGAAAATTGGCCTAAAAGTGTTGGTCATAGGTGAACAAATACTCAATCCCTTCCAAAAAATATGTGTAAACTTAATGATACTTAAAAAGAATGCTGTGGGGCTGGGGCTGTAGCTTAGTGGCAGATGCTTGCCTAGCATGCGTGAGGCACTGTGTTTGATCCTGAGCACCACATAAAAAAAAAACATAAAATATATGCATTCTGTCCATCTACAACTACAAAAATGTTTTTAAAAGTATTTATAAGAATAGTATGACCATGACTTCCCAGTAATGTATAATAAAAATTTTTAGATAGTTGTATTAGTTAATGTTTCCCCACATTAAATAACCAATTTCAAGAGTTTGTGATTTTATTCAGAATGCAGTAATTTCAATATTTGTAAAATTTACACTCATAATAGTATAATTTACCAATTACTTTAACATAATGAGTGTAATTCCAGGCCAAACAGTGAGTTGGAATTCAAAAAACAATATTAAGTAACTCATATTCTTTACTTTTTTCATAATTGTGATATTTAATATTATTCACTTAAAGATTATTTAGCTAGCATTTCTATTTGCTTATAGAAAGTAGTTGATAATTACAGTAATCCTAATTGTGTCTCCCATATATTCCAGTGCAGCAGAAGGACTCAGTACCATTGAATGACTCAAAACATTTATCCAAAGGAGTGGTTGATTGAAAATAATATCTCCACCACGTAAGGTCACATTTTTATTAGCTGTGTATTATGTTCAATGAAGATAATGTAAAGAGATAGTGGGTGAAAACCTTGGGTACTTTTAAAAAACCTAAATGGTTATTTCAAAGCAACATGCAGCAAATTGTTAATTTTCTTTCTGCAAGTAAATTTTTGGTACCTTATTCTCTCATTGAATGTGTTGCTGTAACAGAATATAGATTATGTTTAGTTATGAGGAAAATCAACAAGTCTTGCTTAGAGTATAAGAGCATTCAGATTGAGAAAACTGAATGGGAGAACTTTACCTTCCATTCTCCTCTTTTCTACAAATATGATATAACAAAACCACTTGTCGATCTATTAGATCTACAGGCATATAAAGTGATTATTTTTTTCTTTCCATTTTTGTTTAAACAATAATTGTCTTGGGGGGGGGGCTGGGGTTGTGGCTCAGTGATACAGTGTTTGCCTAGCATGTGTAACACCCTGGGTTAAATCCTAAGCACCACATAAAAATAAATAAATAAAATAAAGGTATTGTGTCCAACTACTGCAAAAAAATTAATTTAAAAAAAGAATTGTGTTTGGGCATTTCATTAGAATTTAAAATATTAAATATGTTTAAACATTTAATCTTTATTTTGCATCTGGATCACAGAAGTTTTTGCCTCTTCCCCCATATTCATAGTCTAGGAGATAGTTGACAATACCTGGAGACATTTTGGTTTTCAAACCTTGGGGGAAAAGGCTCTAGTATACAACAAAGAATTGTCTCCCGTCAGGAGATCTTAATGAAATATAACCTATATATGTTTCTGTTATGTTTTACTAGGAATATTGAAGTAACTTGTGACTATAGAATACAAGTCCCTTTGTATTGTCTTAGTGATGAAAATAAAAACCAACTGAAAAGCATGGCTTTCTAACCAGTGTGTAATTCAATGTCAAAATCTAATATAATGTAATCATCACTATGTGCAATCATAGAAAGTAATGTAATTGCCTCTTCAGAAAAAAGTGAGAATAGAGTATCAAATATCAAATTTGGAGAAATGGTAAGAGTAAGGGGGGAAGCATCTGGAAGAGATGAGAATGGATCAGTATCTAACCACAAATTCTTCACACCTCTAGTTCTCCTGTCTCCTACTACATATCAGGCTTTATAAAACTTTACTTTTTATCTCTTGCCTTAGATAACTTAGCTAAATTTATTCCCAAATATGGAAAACAAATGTAATTTTCCATTATTAAACCATTGTTTTCCCATAACACATTAAAAGGGAAATTAAATAATAAAAACAGAAATAATAAATTCTTCTTTGATATAATCATTTAAATACCTTCTTTAGACAGCAGTAATTCAAACAAAAAATACTTCCCTTACTTAAAATGTAATATTTTATATTAATGAATCAGGAGGCTAAAACACTAAAATTGTCAGAGTCAGTAAATCCTTCAAATATTTCATCTATAGAGGCACATCAAATACTTAGTGTAAATTATTAAAGTTTTTTTTTAGTATATAAATTCCAGGTCAACATATCTCAAATCAAACATATATCAACTTTACTTCTCAATTTACTTTTCAATGTAACCATATTTTGTTGACTCTAAATAACGTCGTCTGCTAACTGATAATGACATTAAAATCTGTACCATCTTTCTGCTAAAATATAGTAAGCTCTACTCTGAGCCCCTCACTCATAGGTCTTACATCCTGTTATCCCATCGTCAGCAGTAAAGTCACTGAGATTATTCTAAAATGTAAGCGTCACCATGTTACTCCTGCCTTTGCTTAAGAAAAAAATCTGAATTTATTAAAGGACTATGCAATGTACTCTCTAATTTCTCTTTTGCTTATTTTCCCTTTGTTATAGAAATATATTGTGAATTTCAAATTAAAGTCTTTCAGTTCCCTTAACTGTCTAATATATCTGGCTGAGAGCACAAGGCTCATGTAGGTGCTCCAGGCAGAGGCTCTCAGGAACCTTCTGAAACTGTGCTGCCTGGCTGCTGCTGCTGTTCCCACCACATGAGTTGCTGCAACACACCAAGTATTCAATTATTTCAATGCAGTTTTTACCATAATTGAGACATAACTCTAGGCAATTTTAAATCTCTAAATTTTGTGATGTTAAAAAAATAAAATGAGACAGTTGCAATAAAATGTTAAGATCAATTCCAGTTGTGAACTTACATGAATGCCCTTTCCTATTTATCAAGTAGCATACATAATGTATTCAAATATACTTATAGCTACAACACATCTTATAAAAATCAAATCCTTACTATTATGTTTTCTTTATTCTGCTTTCTAAATAAGTTCTCATTTTGTCATTATTGCCAGTGCTTACAATCCTCCTTTCTCTTATCTCTAGCCTAGAGAACAGTGACCTGCCCCTACTTGCTCTTCCTGTCATGAGCCTCTCTCCAGTGTGCCATTATCCCCTTCTCACAAATATTAGTTTCTAAAATAAACATTTAACCATGCCATACTTACAAATGTAAGAAAGTATTCTATTATTTATGCAATAAACTCAATATTTATTCATATTTCCCCCAGCTCTTTCAAGCATGATCACAAATAATCTTCCAAATTCCCTGTAGGAACAAACTCAGCCCCACTAATACTTGTACACATAATTCCATTGCTTCACATTCTTCCTACCTCTTTTGATTTTTATTGCTTCTCTGCCTCTATTTATGTTTAACATTTGCCAACATGGCCTCCATTGCCTCTACCTCTTTAAGCTCCACCTTGGATTCTCTTGTATTCATGCCCCAAATAATTTCTGCTGTACATCATTACTTTCCCATACTAATAGAAGTGTGAGCTTATTAATCTAATTTCCATATACTTTTTTCAAAAGCTTTGATCATGACATTAAGTGTGCTTTGTCTCAGTTTTTACAAATAGATATCTTCTCCATTATGATGCAAATTCTTTCAAGGTTGGTATGATATTGTATCATTTTTTATACCATCAACATGTAGTATATAAAAGGAAGAATGAAATAATAATCTAAATATAAAATATATCTAAAGTTTCTAGTTACTGTGTATTATACCTAATATTCAGAACTATAATATTCATCCTATATTTTGTGACAAGGAACTTTTCTTACAATAATTCTACAGTGCAAGTGGACACAAACTTTAAAGCCAAAACAAAAGCCCCACACCACTTATTTTGCCCAGTAATAAATGCTACTTTTGGATTATCCTAATAAAATCTAAACTTCCATTAGATAGATGATTTCTGAATATTCTTGAATAAATTACCTTTTAAACAGAATAAAATTAGAATGGCATTCACTTTTTTAATTAGCAATTTTTAAGACAGGCAGAGATACAATTTAAATACTTAAATACACCAGTCTATTATACATATATATTATATATTATACATATCATATATATATTTTAGTCAGACCTACTATTTCTCTGTCCTCTAATAGATAATGAAACAAGGGTAGTTGAGTTTTTCAAGTGGAAAATAATGCTTCTGTGTATGTGGGGAGTAGTTTTCAATTGCCTGCTATTACCTGTGGAATACATTTAAAAGAAGAGTTATGTCTGATCACTTAGAGATGCTTGCTTTTAATGCTTATAAAAATTGAATTTACAAATATTCTGAAAATCATGTTTTTAAAACCAAACTTAAGCTTATTTCACTTTCTCTCTTTAATATGTCATCAACACAAAAGCTTTTATCTCTATCTCTTCCACTCTAAAAATGAATATGTTATTGTGGATAAGTGAAGGAAAAAGCAAAATTATAAAAATTAAATTTTCTGTGTCACAAGTGTTTTATGATGAATAACATTTTTTTTAATTTTTATTTTTTGAAAACTAAACATGTAAATGCTAATTCTTTAAAAATTGGAATGGAACTAATTGATGTCTATTTCCAGTATCCTTATTTTCACAGTGTCACAAAGGGGAAATTATGCCCATTAGGCAAAGAATTTTCTCCTACATATTACACAAGAGAACTTAAAAATAATAAAAGGGAAATTGGACAGTGGCAATTGCAAAATCAAGCAGCATGATACAAAAATTTGAGATCAATCTGTGTAAGTCAGTAGGATGATTTTATTCAAAGAGAAAAATCTCCACTATTTCTCAGATTGGCAAAATCAGTTTACTTTGTCATAATATTGCTTAAAATTTCAAAAGGTAACATTAGTATGTCAGTGACTTGTTCAGATGGCTATCTCCTACCTTATGGAAGCCAATTCACATCACTAGAAATGTTTTTCATATTGATTTGCCTTTCTTAAAGTATAGGCAGGAAGAATTCCTCACTGTCTCAAAATCTGCTATTTTTTCCCTCAATTATTTTGTTACTTACTGGTTATTAAATAGATAGAATAATATTTAATGCTCACACAACTGGGACATCTAAAAATGAAGGAAAGTCCATCTTCCTTATCCACTCTGTCCTGGTAGATAACTCCAGGTTTCAGTGCCAAAACAAATCAGGAGAAAACCTTTGTTTCAGAAGTATCTTATTGTGTGTTAAAATGGCAAAAATAACAATGAAGCTGAGGTGGGTTTTTTTGTTTGTTTTTTAGAATGCAACATATATACAAAATGTACTAAATTAATTTTCCAAAATCATCTAATAAGCTCTCTCAGAAATGCCAGTGATGTAGTGGTTATTTGCATTTTCCTGATTATATTCTATTTTTTCCTCAGAGGCAGACCTATGTCCAAAGGGAACAAGCCCTATAAATTGAGTGTCATAGCATTCAGGCAGAAGTTTCAGCATATCAAAATGCCAGAAATCAGACAACAGATAGATAAGATGAACATTTAAATAAAAGAAAACTCTTCAGTAGGGCTGAAGTTTGGTACAGAATAAAAGGGAGGTGAGAAGAATCTAAAGAGTTAATGAGGAAGTAAATTATGAAGAATTTTATAATGCCTTCCATCCCTTGTACTCAGTAATTAAAGTTTTAAGTACAAAATACAGGCTCTTTTTATATTTTGGACAGACTGGCTCTGCTATAGTGTGGAAATTCATCTTGGATGGGAGCCAGAGCAACAGAGAGAGAAATCATTCATTCATCCTGTTGTTGCAGTTATCTAGTTACCAGTTAATGGTGACTTGATCTCAGGCAGTTTCTGGATCTCAGCATTATGACGGTTTTGCATTGTAGAATTATGTGCTGTTGGGGGTTCTGCTGTATACTGTAGTAGTTTATCAATAACCATGGCTTCTACTTACCAGATGTCAGTAATATTCTCCTCACCTCCAGTATAGCAACATCTCAATATCTTTGGGCATTTTCAGATGTTCCCAGAGGAGTCTCCCACCCCAGAACAATAATCTGTGGTAATAACAAAGAGGATAGAAGAATAAAGAGAATTGGAGCAATATTTAACTTGTTAACAATAAAATGATGATGTATTGAAAGCAACATTTGAGGGAAAGGGATAAATTATAGATGCAAAATTTAAAGTGCATCTGCTTTTACTTTCTACTGGGAACAGTTATGGTGCTTATATAGGGAGGTGTTGATATCAGACATATGAGCTTGAAAAGTAAATTTAAACACACACACACACACACACACACACACACACACACACCACACACACGAGAATCAGGATATTATTATAGTATTCCAATATAAAATTAAGGGGACATCAACTAAACAATGATAATTAAAGTAGAAGAAACCAAGTGGGACAATTTGCAACCCTCTAGTGTCAAGCGCTACTCAATCTCTCCAGTTTGAACACCTATGCCCATCATATTAGCTATTTTAGAAAATGAGAATATAAAGAAGTACCAGTAGCTATTTTAGAATATGAGAATATAAAGAAGTACCAGATTTTAACATTCAGAATTCAGAAAATATTTACCTTAGCTACTTATTATTTGGAATGTTCATAAAACACAATGTAATGTCTTTTTGAAGTGGGATATAATATGGAAAATCAAGGACAATAATGTTTTATTTGAAAAATGTATTTCATATTTGATGTTAGAACACAACACATTTGTTTTCTACATTAGATTCAATAAAGATAAGGAGCTTAAAGTTATCTGGACAGAAGAAGAGAAAGGAATCAGTCATCAGTTAGAATGAAAGAAAGCACTTGATTACACTTGAAAGGGTGTTAGCAGAAGCTGACCAATAAATTCACAGAAGATTCTTCTGCTTTAATAAATTGTTGTGCTATCAGCCAGGCACAGTGGTGCACAACTGTAATCCCAGTGGCTTGGAGACTCATGAGTTCAAAGCCAGCCTCACAACATCAAGGCACTAAGCAACTCAGTGAGACCAACTCTAAATAAGAATACAAAATATGGGGGCTGGGTTTGTGGCCCATAATATAGTGTTTTTTAGCATGTGTGAGGCACTGTGTTTGATTCTCATCACCACATATAAATAAATAATAAATAAAGGTCCATCAACAACTAAAAAATATCTTATAAAATACAAAATAGGGCTGGGATGTGGCTCAGTAGTCCAGTGCCTCCGAATTCAATCTCTGGTACCAAAACAAACAAACTGTTGTGCTATGAAATCCTTTTGAAGCACTTGAGCTTCACTTTCTCTACTTGTACTGACAGATCAAGGTTTTGTTTGTCCCAAAATCTATAATTTAGTGCCAATTTTCTGTTTATCTTCTGAGCATAAAAGGGAAATCTAAGCCTTGAAAAATTTTTATTATTACTGCTATTATTATTACCCTGGCCAGAACCACAATAGTGCTTTCATGAAGCATAAGAAAATTTGAGGTTCTAAGACTTTATTCTGAAAAAAAATTAATTTTATAAATATTATTTTATGTTCAAAGTATATTCATATACAGCCTTATATTTTCAAATGACCAAACAATGATGAACACTTAAAAAAATGTGTTTCATTATTCACATAGATGGTAATAAAGTTGTAGCTTAAATTTTAGCATTAGTACTCATTCTCTAATTTTGTGTTATTTCTATCTATTGTCAAACATCTAACAATATTTTAGGAATGGGATGTCAATTTTTTATGTTCAGAAAATTCAATGTAAAATAAAAAAATTATCCTCTTGATTATGGCTAATATGTTCTGTATAATCTTATGAATCACTACTACTGGATAAGCATTTTTCAAAACCAGGATCAAACATGTTTTTTTTCAACTTAATTACCTTTTTATACCTATTATTAAAGTAAATCAATTGGCATCATAATTTAAATTTAATAATTTTTTTTCACATATTGGATATGCTAAAATTAAATCCATTCATTTATATGGACTTGTAGAAGCTACACCAAATTTTCAGATGCTATAAACAATGTCACAGCAATCTTCATATATAAATAGTGTTTGGTTTTCAAACTTTTTATATTTTGGAAGAATATTCATGAGCTAAAAGGTGTTCATATTTTTAAATATTTTTTTAACATTAGAAAATTAATTAATTTGCTCTTTGATTAGTCCAAATGCAGCTTAAACTTTGCCCATTGTCCTCCATCTTTTACAACACAGTTGTTTTCAGTTATTAAATTGTGGAAACAATAAAGACATTACTCTGAAACAACTCTTAGTAGGCATAAAAATTAAAAAATGTTATCACTAAGAGATAATCTATGAATCTTTGTGACACTTTGTTTTGTTCTCAGCTCTAAACTCAATAAAATTCCAGGCATTTAAATAAGTTGCTAATTATCTAATAATGTAACTCTATTCTTCATTTTTCTAGAATAAGCTAATATTATATTACCTTTGTAATATATGGTGGTAATAAATTTATCTTTTTTTTTACCGTAAGTAGTGGACATTAAATTAAGTAAATTTGATCATTCTGTTGTGCACTGTTTTTTTATTTTTTTTATTGTTGTTGTTTGTTTATTCATTACATTGACTGATTTGAGTGCTTTTCATATTGATCACTCTTCCTTTTTCTTTTTTTTCTCCCTTTCTTCCAACATATTTAAAACCTGGAATTCTCTTCTTTCTTTCAAAGCAAGATTTTTCTTTTACAAATATTTTTAGATTTTTTTTTCAAAAATATTGCCCATCTCTAAATTCTAAAATGATTTTTCACTTTAAAAATTTTTACATATTAGTTAGTATGTATTTCAACATTTCTTTTATGTTAATGCTGCCTCTGTATTTCTTATTCAGTAATATATGTGCCCTGTCTCTTCCTACTTGTAGAAACATTATTTTTTCAATTGATAATTGCTGGGAGCCATCAGCCAAGTAGGTATGACAAATTCCTTGCCAGCTTACTCCCATGCTGTCTAGTGGAAGGACTTCTGAAAGGTGACCTTGCTCAAGGACCAGGACAGGATCCATGTTTAGGGTGTTCCCCCTTTAGAATAGGGCGGTTTAGCATAATAGGAGATTAGGGTGTTCCCCCTTTAGAATAGGGCGGTTTAGCATAATAGGAGATTAGGGTGTTCCCCCTTTAGAATAAGGCGTATCCTGCTGCTGAGTTCCTCTTGAGTGCTTAGGGTCAGACAGTATATTTTGGGAGACAGAAGCCCATGGGAGTGGATTTGGGCAGAGTAGTGGATTTGGGAGAAGTGGGTTTGGGCAGAGAACGTGGATTCCCCCAGAACGTGTTTGTAGACGGCCGGTGTGAGTTCGGGAATAAAGAATTGCTGTTTGAATCTACAAGCTGTGTGGAGACTCGTGATTTGTGCCCAGCCAGAGACTGCGGCAGATAATATCACTTTTTCATGTAAATTTTTACTATTTGATAGATATAATACTAATTTTATCTGCAATTTATGTATTCTTTTCTGAGAAGTCATTTAAAATAATTTTGCAGTCAAATCTCTCATTACCTTTTCTTGTGTTAACCTTTTCTACATAAAGCCAGTTCAAAGTAAAATTAAAAATTGGCTCATTAAAATTTTCACACAGTTATGATTTTGTATTTAATATTTTAAACAATAATTCATTTGATTTTCAGCTGAGAAGATCTGGGTTCAAATGCCCATTTTATCTATTAATATTTCAAAACTTGGAAAAATCAGTGATCTTTGAGCATCATTTTTCTCACCTTTAAATGGAGCCTATTAGGAACCATAGGGGTTAAATTAGATAATATGTGTAAACTGTTAACATATGTCTTGATGGTAGTAAATAATAAACAATGCAGAAAGTTATTTATGGCTTTATACATGATGAGGTTTTTCAATTTATTATTTACCAAAGACATATTTAGTATAGAAGATTATGCTAAATATGTCTTTGGTAAATAATAAATTATTTTTATTAGTTTTGACTTATCTCTTGAAGTTGGGACATTCAAGAGATAAGTCAAAATTTACATGAATATAGACCTGAAAGTAATATGATAGTTTTTCCAATTATAGTTGAAATATAATGAAAGATTAAGAAGTAGTTATGGATACAGGACACATAGAGAAACTTCCTTTTCAGGGACATCACTTTGGTCTTTGGAGTTTTATGTCTTCATTCTCTGACTCTTTAAATGGAATAGTAGAATAAATATTTAATGTCTTAACAGTGATTGCAGATCGACAAGCAAAGATAAAAACAAAAATGGTACACGACACAGTGTTCCTGTTCAATATCCTTGAAGTTATTTCAGATTTAGATTGCTTCTAGTCACCCAGGCCTCTTAGACATCATCAGGAACATCTAAATTACTTTCTCACAACTTCTACAAAGCTCTCTCTTTACTCTTATCACCTCATTTTAGAAGGTACCTCATTAAATTGCTCTTAGACAATTCACTTTCTAAAAAGCTCCCATTTTACATACAATAAAGAAATTTCTTTAGATCTACTCTATTAACTTGCACTTGATAGCATATGGGTATTCTTTAAGTTTCACTGTCAGCACAACAGCACAAATTTAACAGTTTTCTGATTCATTTTCACTAAATAGCAGAAGAGAAAGTGTTATGTCAATAGCAGTGCAAGTTTAAATTTCTGTATCATTTAAAATTACTTGAGTGTAACCCCAAAGAAAACTAATATATTGATCAGATATAATTAGCTTCAATGTAAATAAAACCTTAGCATGAGTTGTTTGCATATACTAGCAAAATAGATATAAGTGAAAATAATCTATGAAAGTTCATAATGCTTTTCTAGCACACAAAAAATCTATGGGATAATAATAACAAGAGACAAAATTTGATATGTGGCAGAAGAAATATATTTTAGTGAAAAATGTTTGAAATTTAATTGTGGCTTTAAAATACTCTTCTATATTAGATTATGTACATACACATATTTAATTTTATTGTAGATAGAAAAAAGAGAAACTATTGCATCCAGGTCACTCTCCAGAACTCTGCCAATGTCACATACAGGTGGACGGACAGCACTCTGACTCACCCTGTGCAGGCAAGCAAGGAGCTTCCTGTCCCAGCCGCATCAGAGGAAGATACAAGACAAGCACCAGTTCACCTGCCATGGTATGAGGAAGGATCTAGGGACCAATGCCCAGAGACACATTCTTTTTAACAAATGCAACCCTCACTTTCTCAGCCACTGGAAGTGGAGCATGGGTCTACTGGGGGAGTGGCCAATCTGACCTGTGGTCTCTCACCCACCTACCAGCACCACTCACCAGAGTTGCTAGGAGGTGCAGTTATTGGCTTACTGCACCAGGCATGCTGGGTCACAGTGACTACTGCATCCTTCTGTCAGCACTCAGGAACCCCTCAGTTCCACTGGACCTGGGAGAGACTGGAGGCGGATGGGAAGATTTGAGGATATACTTTAATATGTGTATATATAAGTATTTACTTATTATATATTTATATGTGTGTATATATGTATGTATTTTACATATTTATCATGTCTTTATATGTGTGTATATATTTTATGTGTGTATATACATACATGCTTATGAACTTTATACTTCCATGTGTATATTGATACTTAATTGAGAGTAGAGCTTCTATTTATCATCTTTATTTTTTTTGAATACTGTTTCTTCCACATTGGTAACTCTGGTTTTGAAGCATAGAGGGAATAATTTAATTTTCATGTCTCATAAATGCTCATTTCTTTTGTCCCATAATACATATCAAAGAATAAAATTGCAATACTTCCACAGTATGATTACTGGAAGCATTCTGGGGTTTTATTGTTAGTTTTGGTTTTGGTTTTTAGCATATACTCTCTCATTTCTTTTTTTCTTTCTTTCATTTTTATTTTTTGCATTTTCTTTTTCTTTTTTGCCAGTTTTAAAAAAATTAATTTTAAAAAAATAAATGACAGCATAATGCATTACAATTCTTATGACACATATACAGCACATATTTTCATATCTCTGGTTGCATATTAGGGTATGTTGACACCAATTTGTGTCTTCATATATTTACTTTGGATAATGACGTCTATCACATTCCAACATCCTTGCTAGTCCCCTGACCCTTCTTTTCCCTCCCACCCCTCTGCCCTATCTAGATTTCATCTATTCCTCCCATGTTTCCCATCCCTACCCCTCTATCAGTTAGCCTCCTTATATCAGAGAGAACATTCAGCATTTGTTGTTTTGGGATTTGCTAACTTCACTTAGCATTATGTTCTCCAATGCCATCCATTTACCTGCAAATGCCATGATTTTATTCTTTTATTGATGAGTAAAATTCCATTGTGTATACATGACGTTTCTTTTATCCATTCATCCACTGAAGAGCATCTAGATTGGCTCCATAGTTCAGCTATTGTGAATTGTGCTGCTATAAACATTGTTGTGGCTGTGTTCCTGTAGGATGCTGTTTTTAAGTCCTTTGTGTTTAGACTGAGAAGAGGGATAGCTGGGTCAAATGCTGGTTCCATTCCCAGATTTCCAAGGAATCTCCATACTGCTTTCCATATTGGCTGCACCAATTTGTAGTCCCACCAGTAATGTATGAGTGTGCCTTTTTCCCCTACATCCTTGCCAACACTGTTGTTGTTTGTCTTCATAATAGCTACCATTCGGACTGGAGCAAGATGATATCTAAGAGTAGTTTTGATTTGCATTTCTCTAATTGCTAGAGATGATAATTTTTCAAATATTTGTTGATTGACTCTATATCCTCTTCTAGAAGTGTCTTTTCAGGTCCTTGGCCCATTTGTTGATTGGGTTTTTTTTTTGGTGCTTTTTGAGTTCTTTATATACCCCAGAGATTAGTGCTCTATCTGATGTGTGAGGGGGTAAAAATTTGCTCTCAGTATGAAGGTTCTCTGTTCACCTCACAGATTGTTTCTTTTGCTGAGAAGAAAGTTTTTAGTTTGATTGCATCCAATTTATTGATTCTTGATTTTAATTCTTGTGCTATAGGAATCTTATTAAGGAAGTTGGGGCTTAATACCACATGATGAAGATTAGGCCTTCTTTTTCTTCTATTAGACACAGAGTCTCTGGTTTAATTTCTAGGTCCTTCATCCACTTTGAATTGGCTTTTATGCAAGATGAGAGGGGTTTAATTTCATTTTGTTGCATATGGATTTCCAGTTTTCCTAGCACCATTTGTTGCTGTCTTTTCTCCAGTGCATGTTTTTGGCACCTTTGTCTAATATAAGATAATTGTAATTTGAGGGTTAGTCTCTGTATCCTCTATTATGTATCATTGGTCTACCAGTCTGTTTTGGTGCTGATACCATGATGTTTTTGTTACTATTGCTCTGTAGTATAGTTTAATATCTGGTATAGTGATGTTTCACTTTTCTTGCTAAGGATTGCTTTAGATTTTTTGGGTCCCTTATTTTTCCAGATTAATTTCACGATTACTTTTTCTGTTTCTATGAGGAATGCCATTGGGATTTTGATTGGAATTGCATTGAATCTGTATAGTGCTTTTTGTAGTATAGTCACTTGATAATATTAATTCTTCTTATCCAAGAACAAGGTAGGTCTTTCCATCTTCTAAGGTCTTCTTTTATTTCTTTCTTTAGAGACCTATAGTTTGCATTGTATAGATCTTTCATCTCTTTTGTTGTTCATTCCTATGTATCTTATTTTTTGAAATTATTGTAAATGGGGTAGTTTCCTCATTTCTTTCTCAGAGTATTTTTCACTATTATACAGAAATGCCTTTGATTTATGAGTGTTGATTTTGTATTCTGCTACTTAGCTGAATTCATTTAGTATTTCTAGAAGTTTTCTGGTGGAGCTTTTTGGGTCTTCTATGTATAGAATTATATCATGAACAAATTGTGCCAGTTTGAGTTGTTCTTTTCCTGTGTGTATCCTTTTAATTCTTTCATCTGTGTAATTGCTCTGGCCAGTGTTTCAATAACTATGTTGAATAGAAGTAGTGAAATAGGGCATCCCTATCTTATTCCAGTTTTTAGAGAAAATGCCTTTAATTTTTCTCTATTTAAAATGATGTTGGCCTGAGGCTTAGCATAGATACCTTTTACGATGTCGAGATATGTTCCTGTTATTCCTAGTTTTCCTAGTGTTTTGAACATGTAAAGGTGCTGTATTTTGTCAGATGCTTTTTCTGCATCTATTGAGGTGATCATCTGATTCTTTTCTTTGAGTATATTGATGTGATGAATTACATTTATTGATTTTTGAATGTTGAATCAACCTTTCATCCTTGGGCTGTATCTCATTTGATCATGGTGCACAATCTTTTTGATATGTTTTTGTATTTGATTTGACAGAATTTTATTGAGAATTTTTGCATCTATGTTCATTAGAGATATTGGTCTGAAGTTTTCTTTCTTTAATGTGTCTTTTCCTGGTTTTGGTATCAGGGTCATATTGGCTTCATAGAATGAGTTTGGAAGTTGCTGCCTCTTTTTCTATTTCCTGAAATAGTATTTAGGAGTTCTTCTTTAAAGGTCTTGTAGAACTTAGCTGAGTATACATCTGATCCTAGGCTTTTCTTGACTGGTAAGCTTCTGATGGTGTGTTCTATTTTATTACTTGATATTGGTCTGTTTAAGTTGTGTATGTCTTCATGATTCAATCTGGGCAAATTGTATGACTGAAAAAATTTGTCCATGCCTTCAGTGTCTTCTATTTTATTGGAGTATAAGTTTTCAAAATAATTTCTAATTATCCTCTGTATTTCTGTAGTGTCTGTTGTGATATTAGCTTTTTCATCATGTGTGCTAGTAATTTGAGTTTTCTCTCTTCTTCTCTTTATTAACATAGCTAAGGGACTTTCAATTTTATTTATTTTTTTAAAAAAACTAACTTTTGTCAATTTTTCAATTGCTTCTTTTGTTTTGATTTCAGCTGTAATTTTAATTATTTCATGCCTTCTACTGCTTTTGCTGCTGATTTGTTCTTGTTTTCCTAGGGATTTAGATATAGTGTGAGGTCATTTATTTGTTGACTTTATTTTTAAGGAATTAACTTCGTGCAATTAATTTTCCTCTTAGTATTGCTTTCATAGTGTCCAAGAGATTTCAATATGTTTTGTCTATGCTCTCATTTACCCCGAAGAATTTTTTAATCTCCTTCTTGATGTCTTCTGTAACCCATTGTTCTTTCAGTAGCATATTGTTTAGTCTCCAAGGGATGGTGAAAATTTTATTTTTTATTTTGTAGTTTATTTCCAATTTCACTCCATTATGCTCTGATAAAATGCATGGTAGTATCTCTACTTTTTTTGTATTTGCTAAGAGTTGCTTTGTGGGATATTATATGGTCTATTTTAGAGAAAGATCGATGTGCTGCTGAGAAAAAAAGTGTATCCGCTTGATGCAGGTTGAAATATTCTATATATGTCAGTTAAGTCTAAGTTATTGATTTTATTATTGAGTTCTATAGTTTTTTTATTCAACTTTTGTTTTGAAGATGTGTCCAGTGGTGAGAGAGGTCTGTTAAAATCACCCAAGATTAATTGTGCTGTGGTCAGTTTGACTCTTGAAATTGAGAAGAATTTGTTTGATAAACATAGCTGCACCATTGTTTGGGGCATATAATATACATTTATGATTGCTATGTCTTATTGGGATATGGTTCCCTTGAGCAGTATGTAATGTCCATCTTTATTCCTTTTGGTTAACTTTTGTTGGAAGTCTACTTTATTTGATACAAGGATGGAAACCCCTGCTTTCTTCCACAGTTGATGTGCATATTACAATTTTTTCTATCCTTTCACCTTCAGTCTGTGTATGTCTTTTCTTATGAGATGAGTCTCCTGTATGGAGAATATTGCTGGATCTTTGTTTTTTAATCCAGTCTGCTAGACTATGTCTTTTAATTGGTGAATTTAAGCCATTAACATTTAGGATCATTATTGAGACATGGTTTGTATTTCCAGCCATATTTACTTATGTTTATTTCACATATTTGGAATTTCAGGCAAACAGAAATTCAAACTTGATTTGCATTAATTGAATAGATAGTGTATTAGCTTATAATTCACTACCAGGGATCTTAGGAAAGGCAATAAGTTGTGAAAGCACAATTTCCCAAATTTGCCTTCCTTGATTCATTACTACCATACAGTAGGTATGGAGTGTGCTCCCAAGGTTGATATGTGGGTTTCTGTATGGAATCAGGCAGCGATTTGATAACATCTATGACTCAGATTTTTAAAATTTTTTCAATCCTGCAGTTGTTTTGTCCTCAATTTTATGGGTATAACAGATTGGCTTCTATTAAAGAAAACATTACATACATATTTAAGAGTAATTATTGGTTCAATATAATAGAATAACCAGTAATAGGCAAAGTCTATAAAAGTTTGGTAGATTCAGTTGCTTAATAAGGTCACTAGTGACATAGTTTCTCTGTACACTGAAATGAGGGGGGCCAGCTTTACACTAAAATGAGCTTTCTGGATGGAATTGGATGGCTTCCAGCACAATGAGCACCAAGGGCTGCCTCATTTACAATCAGCTCAAGAGAGAGTGCTGGAACAACATGGACAAGTTTTCATGAGCTTTATTCTTAGAGAACTAGCTGAACTAAATGTTTCACAAATGCACAGAAAAGTTCTATGAACTCTCTGCTTTCCTTCTTTTGCAACTGGTTTTCAATAGTCTATTTCTTTCCACACTTTACCTTAATTGCAAATTTTCAGTACAATGATTTCAGTTTTCGCTAGCGGTGAAAAAGCATTCCATTTCTCATTTGACAGATGGAATTTGCATTACATTTCCTTAAGTCATAAAGGAAAAGAGGGGAATGATAACTCTAACTCCTAACAATAAGTGCCAACCAATGCTGCATTAATTTAGTGTGCATGATAATTCCAGAGGTAATTCATTATATCTGAAAAGTCATACTATTTATCATTACCAATCTACTAAAATTTGCTTAAAATTTGTGAAAGATGATTGATAAAGCTAACATTATTTTAACCACTTGTGGAGAAAAATAGTTTTAAAGGAGAACATTATTGAGAACTGATAACCATATTTTATGACTGATAGTACTTGTTTGATCTCACTAGTTATAGTACAAATGCATGCTTTAAAATTATATTTTAATATTTTTAGTTATTTATACTGAGCATTATCATCTAAGGGCAAAGCTCTTTTAATATGTGGAATTAAATTTGCTATGTTAATATAGCATCAGTTTCTATTCTAAAAGGTATTGAAATTCAAGAAAAACTTTGTCAATGTATTGAAAAGAAATAAGCTGAAGGAATTTTTCCTCAATCTTAAAATTCATATTTCTTTTAATAAATGTAAATCCACATATATTACCACAGTCTTTCCCAAAACTATTTCACTGCAAATATTTATGTAGTGTTTTTTTGTTTTGTTTTTTGTTTTTTTGTTTTTTTTTTTTTGTTCAGCTAATAATGAACATTTTGAAATGCTACATTAAATAGTTTGTAGGGTTAAATGAAATAAAAAATTTGGTTCTGATTAGTGTAAATAAATAATTATGAATTAGATTTGAAACAATTAAAAATAATCACATATAACTTCTAAAAACAGAGGAAAGATTATTTTACAGATGCTTTGACTCAGAAGAACTTTCTTTTGAATATTTTTCAATTTAATGCCACTGAGATGTATCTCCTCATGTAAGTCACTAATCTTTCCTAAATTTAAAATAAACTCAATAACATCATTTTGAAAGTTTAATTATGTGTTTGGAGACTTACATACAATTTGTTGCAGAATAACCATGTATTAGTTACTTCTTCAAGCTAAAAATTTACTTTAGCAATACTTACTTATCGGAACTATAAGATGTAGTGATTCATATATACCTACATTTACTACTTGATGGGTAACTATTACTTTTGTGAAACTCTTTGATTAAATGAGATTAGAGCAATTGATTTTTTTTCAACAAATTTATCTCTTGTTTTATAGTTTGAATAATACTTAGTATTAAATCTAAAGCAAAACAAAAATAGTTATTATTGTTAAATAAATAACATCAAAGGTTTTAGAATCACACATAGTAGTACAGATACCAGGAAAAAATAGTCATGGTAGGTTTATAATTTCAGGAAGAAACTCAAACCAGACCTGGGAAAGGAAAAAAAAAACTGTTTTGATACCTTTTAAGAGAAAATAACTTTTCTAATGTATGGCAAAATAGGACTGATGGAGAGAGATCATTTTTAAGGATGAAGTGTTTTGGGTAAAATTAAGTTTCATTTACTCCAGTGTATTGGAGGAAGAGAAAGGAGATCTAAAACCTCCAAGTCCCAAGTGTTCAGTTTGCCTTGTATAATGTATGAGACAGGAAATGAACAAGTCTTGTAAAAGGCTAGGTAAATCATTTACCTTGGATAGTAAAATAAATTTTACTAAAATTAATATTAGCCGGTCTGTTACTGAAGTCTTGAATCTTCTGCTGTGTCCTCTTAAGTCTTCTTATTCTGATTTATTTTTTTAGCAATGAATGGGGAATAATATACTTTTCTGAGGATTCATGGAATGATCATTCTAAACATTTGATATGTTTGGTAAACTATGAAGCCCCACTCAAATTTCAGATATGACAATTTTAATTGATAGTAATGCAATATTGAAATGTGATAGAGACATAAAAAGACCCCCTAAAATTACAGAAAAATGTACAGAGGTGCTGAGACATACAGACAATTTTGAGTTATTAGACTTAGAAAGTGTCAAAACTATTACTTTTGAAGCAATATTAAGAAATGTATTAATAAGGGCTAGGGCTGTAGTTATTTGGTAGAGTGCCTCACACATGTGATGTACTGGGTTTAATACTCAGCACCACATAAAATAAATATGATTGTGTCCATCTACAATTAAAAATATTTTAAAAAGATATGTTAACAACAACAGCAACTCCACAGGTGGAGACTTTTTAAAGTATATATTACATTATTTCTTCTAAAAGCCCCAACAGAGGTAAAGTAATTAATATTTTCTAAAGTTTTTAATCTCAAAAGCTTTTTATTATTTATCCCTTTGAGAGAAATACTTGAAATGAATGGAATTAACCCAACATATCTCTTCTCATGTCTTATTTGATTTTACCAAGTTGAGTATTCTAAATATTTACTTGCCAAAGAATTTTGAACATTATTATTTCCAGGAATGATAATAGTAAGTAACTTGAGTAGAACAGGATAAATCATTATTATTATAGAATTAATTCAGATAATAAAATATATTTAGAACTACATGCATTTTTACAACTAGCAGTTAATTATAATTTAAAACACTAATGTCTATTTTGTGATATATGAATAATGACATAGATGTGTTATATTAAACTAAATTAGTAATGTCTTACTGTTTTAGTAATTCATGTAATTGCTCTGTAATTTTGAAAATGTTTGTAATAAGTATATACAAATGAGTTAAAGCTCATTTGTTTTTAATGCAAACAGAGTGATTAATAATCTCAAAGTTACTTAACTGTCAAAATGAATATGCTTATGGAAATCTCCAGGCTTACTGCGTTGAACAACTTAGAAAATATTAGGTAACTGGCTTTGAGCACAATAAATACATTCATAAGATTCAAGAAGGCATTATATAAGAAATGTTGGAGGATATGAAACTGAGTTTCTCTTTTTTTTCTCTGTGATAATGAAGAAGACAAATTATGATAATGTTAATTTGAATAGAAATAAAGGCAATTGATCTTAGTTCAAGAGAATATAAAATTATGAGGTTGGTCACAACTCCAATCTATTCTTCCTTTGTCTTTGGGGGAAGTGTCATATATGCTCATTAAAATTTAATTGGAATAAAAGTGTATTTTTGATACTGTTTCCTGAGAATATTGAAAATATTATGTGTATCTCTAAACACCAAGCTGTAGTCAATTAGAAGTCAGACTTTTGATCTGTGAAAATTTTACTTTGGATATACCCAAGTATCAATGTTACTATATTTAGAAAGTAGATTTAAGTCCCAAATAGAGAATGTTAGTGAAAATTTATCTTTGGCTTTATTCTATTTTCAACCTTTGAGTGGGTCATTTAGTGATCTTTTCCACCATGAAAATTCACTTTGTCTTGGCACATTTTATTTATGTCTGTTTTTGTTAATGTTTTATTTCTGTACAGTTTCTCTATTTTCCACTATTTTTTCCTGCCACATTATTTTTTTTAGGATTGCTATTTTACTTTTGCCTTTTCTGTTACATGGGATATATATATATATGAGGTGTTAAAAGGTACAACACATTCTACAAGTGAGCCCCACTTTCTGCATCTGAATAGGGAATGAAATTAAACTGAACATCAGAATCTGTAATTTTTTGAGAAAAAAGTAACTAAGATGAGTTTAAACTTATTAACATTATTAAATCATATCAAATATTTAATACTCTATTATTCAATACAGCTATAAAATACAATCATACAAAATGTGTTAACATCAAAGAATACAACTAAAATAAAGATAGCAGATAAAAGCTATATAACTTTTTTGGGGGGGATACAGGAGAAGACTTTTGAAATAGGCACATAATTGTCCATTCTTTTACAGAGAATCTACTGCAAGCAAAGATATCAACCTCCAGAAAAATCACACATAGCATTACTAAGCATATTTCCAAAAAGTGTACAATATGCACAGTTGGAAGTACAAAATTTTAAAAAATGTTGTCAGCAACAGGTGTGCTACATATTTACTTATTTTATTTAAAACTTTTTATAGTAGAGGGATACAATATCTTTTTTATTTTTTTTAAATATGGTAGGCAAGAGCTCTACCAACTGAGCTACAAACCCAAGCTTCATATTTAAAAGATTGTGAAAAGTGTGTGTGTGTGTGTGTGTGTGTGTGTGTGTGTTTATCTCCATTAGATTTCTTGATTTTCTTCTTAACTCCATGCTCTCTTCTGGGTCTAGACTGAAGACTGAAGCTTCATTCTTTGAAGATGATCCTTCAGATCCTGTGAATTATAGAAAACCAGGTAGATTTGAGGATAACAGTTCAAAATGAAAGCAAGAAAAATAATAAAAATTTTCACACCAACTATTGACCATTCAAATTTTATTACATAGCCCAAACCAAGAGAGATGATAGACAGTAGAAGAGTATGCAGAAACAGAGTTTTCTATTATAATTTGGACCAATCCTTACTCTGAAAGAAATAAAGAAATATAAAACTGACCTAACCATCAACATCTGAATACAAAGACAACAAATAATGGGAAATAATCTGAATACAAAGACAATCAATAATGAGAAATAGGAGGATGTCCAGTGGGAGGCAGACAGGGACAGGAGGAGCAGTGGCCTAGGGAGGGGGGCTCCTGCCCTGGGAGGTCTGGCACCCCACTGCAGTACCTGCTGTCTCTCTCCCTTCCCTGGGCTTTCATTGTCCTCCCACTGCCTGCCTTCCTCTTGGCCCACCAGCAGCCCTGGAGTCATGGCCTTGGGTGACCCCTTCTGTGTCACCACAGAGATGCTGGCCTAGATCTTGGAGCTGCAAGACACTGTGGTGGAGATCATGGTGGTTGAGATGACAAGGATGATGGCTGCAGCAGTGGCCACAACCATTGTGTCTGTCTCTGGGTTGCCAGGGGCACGCCAGCCACAATCACCATCCCTTGTCCATGATCATGCTGCAGTCACTGGTCATAAAGGACCAGACAAGAGTAACTTGTAAGGAAATGTTTGACTGTGAATTTGGCATATGAGAGTTACACCCAGAAATACCAAGTGGCAAACACATGAAATGACCTAATCACATTATCCAATGTGCCCTGAATATTCTCCAGTACTTTTTTCCTCTTGTATCACCTTAGTGCTTAAAAGCTGTACTCCATTTTATTTTAGGGCAGTTATGTTGAATCTGTTTCAAAAGTCTTGAAAAGTTTGTCCCTGACTATTTAATTCCATTCAGGATAATTTTATTTTGATACCTTAAAAATAGTCAAAGCAATATGAAGTACATGCTCATAAGAAAAATATTTAAATCATTTTGGTTTTCTGCCATCTAGATCTAGTCATAAAGTAATATGATTAAGTCAACTAAAAACTGATTTGAATGTTTTTTGGAAATTAGAATTTAGCAGTTTTTCTGTAAATTGTCTTAAGTTATCCTTTACCTACATATCAGAGTCTGTTTTCTCACCAAACTGTTAACTATTTGAACTTTTTGACATATTGCTAGGTTATTTTGCCTTTAAAAAGTGACTTACCTAAAAATAATTTTTGTTATTAATACTTGTTTTAAACACATTCCCTATAACTGTATTTTCCCTTTGTTTTTAATGCTTCTTTCTCTGAAACCCCTTGATTTGGTTTTGCTAAAACTCATTTACTAAGACCTAATGATATTTGGGTTTGCTGTAGTGGCCTTGACTAAAATCAAATTATTGGGTGCCCCTAATGACTGGCATTGACTTGTGGCCCAAGTCTGTTGGTTGCTATTTACTAATTCAGCAGGATTGAGTTGTCTCTGTAAAGTGATAATAATTTTTGGCCTTCTATCTCAGGTGAGTGAGAGAGAACAAGGTGAAGGAGAGTGGAGAGAAATGTTAGGATTTCCTTAGATAATTTAAGTTTTTTAAAAGGAAAAAATAACTTCTTTCTGAATTCAAAAAACTGATCTACCAAGGGGAATTTTTGGAACATATACTTCTGTTCCCAAATGCTTTTTAAATATTTTATAACAGGCATGAAACTAAGCAGATTATGTCATGCCATAACTTAGAGAATATATGAACTATGGAGACAAGTAAGACTGACAAACTCATTGTCAGAGAAGTTCATGAAGTTGGATAAGCAGTATTTCAAACAGAGCTATTGTAGACATAATACTTTCACTTAAGTTAAATATATATGATGTCTTAGGAGAAAAAAAATTATTTACCATCCTGTAGACATTTTTATATAGAATATTTATAAAAATTGTAGAATAAAAATTATAAAATTAAGTATTTTTTAAGGATTATCAACTTGCCCTTGTGGGTTTTTTGGTTGGTGGATGGAATATGTTCTTGTATTTTATTTAAACTCTCTTTGCTTCTGCCTTACAAATGAAGTGTAAGTTTATGTTGAAGTGGCCAAACAGGGATTTCAGGAGAACTCAATATTTCAATCCTATTAGAGAATTCAGCTACTGATGTTCCAGGAAAAAAAAAATAGAAAACCAGCACAGATTTTGAGAAACTACCTTCAAAAACTTATCACATTGTCTGTGAACATTTTACAGTGGTTCAAACAATCACAAGTCATGTTTCATCACAACACTGCTGTACCTTCCAGCTTAGGCAAGGGAAAGGTAAAAGGGAAGTGAGGTAATAACTGACAGCAACATAATTCTATGTCCCTATGTTAAATAATTCTGTGACTAATTAGAAAATACCCTAGCTGTTTTACTTGAAGAAACAATGAGTCTTTTAAATTCATGGCATGAATCAAAGAGCTTAACAGACTCAAAACTTATTCTACAACATGTGATTCAAAAACTGACCTGAACACTTGCCCATTAATCCAAGGATGTTATGTGATAATACCAGTTAATTTGATATAATTGCTGGCCTTGCTATTTTAGTGTGGAAATGCCAGGACCTAAAATCAGTCTTATAAATATTTCAACTTGATTGCTCCAGGTAAAGAAATACATAACGATCTTGGAAGCTGTTATTTTTTCTTACAGAAATAATTTTAGTAAACTTGTTAGATTAGTTAACAGGTGAAATCTAACATCTCTTTAAAGAGATTGACTCCAATAGGATATTAGGATTTTTACAGTAATAGGGAAAATAATCTCAGAACATATAGGAAGTCCTAATTTTGTTTAAAAAATTAATAATTTCCATTCATGTGAGTTTTATTTATACTCTTTGTATATACAATGGAAAAGTACCATTTATTGTAAAGCTAATAGAGATATCAAAGGCATAAACTAAATTGTATTGATTCCTTGAATTAGACATTTGATTAGTGAATAAAGCATGTTAAGAGGAGTTAAATTGTTACAGGTTACATGGAATTTAAATTGATCATAATAAATAATTGATAGCCAACACATAAACATAATTCCCATACATTGTAAAGACTAAGAAAATATTTCATATTAAAATCTGATAAAAAACACTGATCAAGATTACCAATTCTAAGGTGACATAAATAATAATTTAAGTGTAGATTCATTTTTTGGTATACTAGCTTTTTGCATAGAAATCACAATGCATCTCAATATAACTTTACAGCACATTATGTGCAGTAGTCTTGTTATTTATAAAGTATATTTCATTTTGAAAATTTTAAAAATAACAGCAGCTTTAATTTCACACAGACTACCACTATCTAAATGTGAAATACTTTTGGTAAGGTATCTAAAGGTTAACTTAAATATCTTAAATAAATATCTCTGATAACTCTCAAATGCAATTTAATAAATACAATAGATGCAATTATGGAAGAAGTATTGAATTGCTATGAAAATCTATAGCTAAGAAGCCTACCTTTCTTTTTGTAATGTTATCACAAAAAGGAAATAATACCAACAGTGAGCCACAGTTGCAGTTTAACCATATGGTCATCCATTAAAGTTTTTAAAAACATTTTAAATATTTCTTAAGGTTCTTGACAGCTGAGGGCAAACAAGGTTCTTCATCAAATTCTGACTAAGCCAATACCATAAAGATTCTCTGAGATTATTGTAAGCTACAACTAACATTCCTTTCCATTATACTACATTTGAACATTCAGAAGTGATGTCTTTCTAGGTGGCTATCTATCTCACAGACTCATTTGCCTGAATGCATTAAATGATAAATGAGTTTTGAGGGTGAACTTAATATTTGCCATATTAAAAGTTAATTTATCATAGATTGATATCACATTAACAATACCATCTTTTCTTCATTTTATTTTACTTGTCATGTAAAATTTAAAAAGACCTTATGGGATATGGACAAATGGACCTCAAATAGGTTACATACTGTAAGTTTTATGTACATGTATAATGTATCTATCTATCTATCTATATCTATATCTATATATCTATCTATATATATATATATATATATATATATATATATATATATATATATATATAATTCTTAGAAAGTTAAAATCCATGTGTAGTCAGACTTCTAGATAATAATGAGGATCTAACTTTGATTTTGATTATTGGATAGGCTTCATTGTTTTGCTTAAATAAAATAATATGTAGCATTTTTTATTCAAGTAGAAGTGAGTTTTGCTTAATATAATTAAGTAAAAATGCACATGCACTATTTTGTTTAAAAATAAAATTTAGATGAAGAGAACACAGCCTTAAATTATATTTCTTAATAAAATACTATATTTTTATATATTAATTAACTTATATGTGATTCAGAATATTAAACCTGGTGCCTCACATGCACTAGGCAAGGGCTCTACCATTGAGCTACAACTCCAGCCCTAAAATACTATCTTTTTAAAAAAAAAAGAGAGAGAAATTTTTAATATTTATTTTTCAGTTTTCAGTGGACACAACATCTTTATTTTTTTATGTAGTGCTAAAGATCAAACCCAGCACCCTACGAATGCCAGGTGAGCGCATTACTGCTTGAGCCACATCCCCAGCCCAAAATACTATCTTTTGAAACTACATAAAATAATGCTTTAAAAGATTATACTAATAATTTCAGAATATACACATAGATAGAAATACATTGATATGAGTATGAATGTAAATTCATAGATAGACTAGTGTTCTTAGGTAAATACATTATCTAGGACTTATCTGGATATACCAATAAATATGTGGGCATTGAAGCCACTGAAGTGCTATGGAAAACTGCCTCCAAGGAAGAGTCTCATGGCACTAAATTCAGGATTAATTTTTCAAGCCCATAGATATTTATCAATTTTAAGTTACAATAACAGTATTAATGAATTAAAGACTATTCTGATTAACTTTTTTGTTTGAATAACAAGTGAATATAAAAGTAATGAAATTTGCTTCAAAAAATCAATGGTGAATATATATATATATATATATATATATATATATATATATATATATATATATATATATATATATATATATTCTCCAAATTCCTTCAGGTTCTTTTATAGACATAGAAAAAATGAAATTATTTACACAGAATTATTAACACAGGTTTATCTAAAGAAAAATTTTGCTCATATAATAACTTTTACTTTTCTCTATATAATATTAACTTTCAGTTTTCATATATTTAACTTTGAAAAAAACCTTTTATGACACCTTCTAGGTTTGGGGAAACAGCTCGTAGCAGTTGCTGTATTAATAGTGGGAAAGACAGAATTGTGGTCAAGAACACAAGGGCAACTAACTTGCATCAAAAGCATCACATAAAGCTGAGCATAAATAAATCATTTTGACACACAACATTTAAATTCACAATTTTAAAAGTATTTTCTAAACCTGTGGGAAATTAATAAATAGCATTAGTATGTTGACCTTAACAATATAAACCACATATTAATCTGAGTTTAAAAGTATATACTAAAGAGACAGAATGAGACCTTTCTTAGTTGAAATGATGTTAAAATTTTTGTAGAGCTAATTACAAAGTGTTGTGGCTGTATAATAAAGCTAGGAACAGAGGCCAACCTTCTATGGTAGATCTAGGAACATAGCACTTACTTAGTCTCTGTGCCAATTATATACAGAATTGTAATGCCAGGAAGGTTTTCCAGATAAGGTGACATTCAAGATGAGACCTGAGGGATAAGTATGGAATGTCAAGGAACCATTCCAAGTAGGGAGACATGATTGTTACAAAAGTAATTTTTTATTACTTGCTAGCCATTCATTCAACAAGTATGTATTGAATAACAGCCATTTTGCTCCAGGTGCCCCCTAGCAGGGGAGGCCCAGAAGGGTGGCTGATGTCTGCTCATTCCCTGGTGTCCCCTGCTTGGTCTTGGGAGGACCTGCTTGTGACTGTGGCAGAAAGGGAGTTTCTGATTGCCTTGGTGAACCGGCCAGCCAAGCAATTGCCCCGCCTGAACAGGAGAGAATGGAGGCAGTGAGGGTTGCCACCAGTGCAGGAACAGGGGAAAGCCGGCACAAGTGCTGGGCCACAGTGTGCCCCAGGTGACCATGCCCAAGTGGCCACTGGTACTGCCCCTGGCACACAAGACACACAGGCCAGGGCCCCTTGGACCGGGAGCTGCCGGCATTTGGCGGCTCAGCAAGGGAACCATGGTTAAGCAATAAGTTACATTTTTTTATATTATGGCAGACACAGGAAACTAATAAGACTAAATAAATTTCTTTCATGTTGAATTGCATATCAGGACTATTTCTCTAAGGGCCTGGACTAGAACAACTGAGAAAGATTTTGTCACCTTGAAAAATTTGTGAGTTCATAAAATTACTTTTTTCTTTTTGGTTTCAAATGTTTACATTTTTAATAAAATAAAAAGTTGACATTTTTCCATAAAAAGAAAAAAATGTGTATTTTACATAAAACATTTTTCATTGGTGGTCATTGCCATTTACATTTAAAAATAATCTAAGTTGATAAAGAGTTTACTTTTTTATAAAATTTCAAATGTGTTGCTACAAGTAACAGAATATGTTTTAACAACTTAATGGAAGTTATCCAGCAGCACATGAAAAGGACTCACATTATGGACTGGAAGGTTGTGACCTTATAAGGCAGTGACAGCATATGACAAAACTTTTTTTCTGTTTTTTTCTCATAAGGCAGATCAGATAAGATTTAAGTTGTAAACTAAGATGTAATAATACACAGTCTTGAGTTGAAGTGTTTCACAAAAATCATAAGTTGAAATATTAAATCTGAGTTCTTCAGAGTATGGTTGCTTTTAGAGATAATATGCTTAAAGAGGTAACTGAATTAAGTGTTTAGGCTGTAGCTCAGTGGCAGGGCACTTGCCTAGCACAAATGAGGCACTGAGTTCAATCTTTAGCACCCCATTTAAAGAAATAAATAAAAGTTCTGAAACAATTTTTTAAAGAGGTAACTGAGGTAAAATGTGATCATTATGATGAGCCCTAATTCAATATGGCCAGTGTCCTTATAAGAAGAGCACTTTAGAACACAGACATGCATAGAAGGAAGATCATAGGAGGACAGCAGAAATGGCTATCTACAAGCCCAGGAAAAAGACCTCAGATGAAATAAAGCCTGGTGACACCTTAATCCTGGAATTCTAGGTTCCATACTTAAGAAAATGATATTATATTGTACATTAATACTCTTGTCTCTATTAGTAAAATTTTATAAAGAAAGATAATAACATGTAGATAACCATATGCTGAGAGAGAAGGGACGGATACTTATGTTGAGAAAGCCTTTCTCCAAGGGCAGCAAAGGTTGGCCTTATGTCTTTCTGGGACCCCCAACTCAGCAGCCCACACCTGCCTAGCACCTTATCTTGGCAGGCTGGCACCACCTCAGGAAGCTGTCCTCATCCTACAGGTTGCTCAAGAAGAGCCAATCTGGGGTGCAAACTTCTCCAGTCGCCCTGAACTTGGTGTGGGTCCCTCGTCACCCCCAGGTCCTGAGGCATCACAAAGTTTGTGCATGTTTCTCAAGCCCTGGAGAAGAGCGTGAGTCCTTGGAAGGGCAGAAGAGACTAGACCTGGCTGCTGGAGGGTTCTGACTGGAACCAGGCTGTGAGGTGGCCAGGCCTGATAGGGGAGCAGTTACTTGCCACTCGCCCCTGCTAGGCATATTCACAATGCTGAGCTCCACCTCCTGCTCCTGAAAGCAGCTGAGAGAAATTACATTATTCATAAGAACCATTCCCCTCCCAGGAAGGCCTAGATGATTATTCATAAGCCTAAGAAGGCTGTTTGGGCTGGCAAAGGCCTCTGGAGCCCAGGTGAGAGGGAGGCATCTACCCTCTGAGGTGAGCACCATCCAGAGCCCAGGTCTCCAGAAAAAAAGGGCATTTGGGTATTGTTAGGCTTAAGCTCTTCATTTTAACAGTTTTTCCACTCTTATTTGAGATTTTAATTTTAAAGTTTTCTTTGGGCTCCAAAATTTTCTGAGGACAAGTGGAAATGACAGGCTGAAGAGGAGGAAACAGGGAAGCTATAGGTGACACCCTGGCTTTCAACAAGAAAAAAGTTCCACACATTACAAGAAGGATATGGAGAAGGAAATAGAAATGCAGTGTGACATCCACATCCCACTATCTAAAAGCTTTAAGATTCATTTTTGAGAAGCTGCAGGAATGGGCCTGGGTGAGGACTCAGCAGCCATAATTAGCTGTGAGGCAGCCAGGGGCTTTGCACTTGGAGGAGGCACCTGTGGAGCTTTAGAGTTTTCCTTGGCAGACAAAGAGTTGAGCTACCAGTGTCACCCTAGGATGACCTGCCTCAGGAGCCAAGGTGAGAGGGCTTTCACTTTATGGAGGATTTGACTTTATCTCTGTAGACTTCAGTCTTTCAAACAGGCCAGATTAGCCAGTGTGGTGGAACTCAAGATTGGCCAATCACCAAAATGTGGCAGGTGTGCAGAGCACACTGGCTGTGCTCACCCAGTGAAAACTTAGGAAATGCTTTGTTGTTGTACCTAAAGGGTTTTTAAATCTCATTAGAAAGAGAATCCACTTTTTCTCCTGTTGTCTCTGAGCTTCTAATCCTGCAGGATGCCTAGCACATGGCAGTTGCCTAGTGAATGCTGAATGAGTAATTGAAGTAGCATGACAAAAATCTTTCAAGACCAAAGAGCAGGAAAAAAATATCCAGCTACTATAGTGGAAACCATTTACTCTGAATGAGTATGGAGTACCAGAATTATTAGGGCCAAATGGAATTTGTTAAACTGGTGAATAATAATTTATTGAAACAAGCTCTGTGACAAGTCTAAGTTGCAGAGTGAACTTTGGCAAACAAGTTTCCCTTGCTGAGCTTCACTTTCCTTTTTCTTTGTAGCTTTGTGTTTCACTTACAAATCCATGATTTTTTTTTTTTGGTACTGGGGATTGAATTCAGGGGCAGTCAACCACTAAGTCACATCCCGAGCCCTTATTTGAATTTTTTTATTTAGAAAGAGGGTCTCACTTAGTTGCTTAGTGCCTTGCTTTTGCTAAAGCTGGCTTTGAACCCTGTTAATCTCTCAAGCCACAGGGATTACAGGGGTGTGCCATCATGCCAGGCCCAAGATCAATTTTGAATTAATATTTGTACATGCTGTGAGTTATAGGATGAGGTCAGTTTTTTCCCTCCTTCCTTAGTTCTTTCCCCACCTCATTTATGCCTGGGATGTTTTCTTGCTCTAACACTATTTCATGAAAGAACTTTCTTTTCTTCACTAAGTTCACTTTTCCCTTTAAAATTAAGGAGTCAAATTAATTTTAGAGGAAATATCTCCTTCTTTCTGGCTTTATGAATCTTTTCCACCCATTTCTCCTTACATGCACTCCCTTTGAGCAAAGTTATCTTTCATATGATGTGTATGTTAAGATGGTCATCTAGTTGAAATTCAAAATTCATGTGTTGGATATTGTTCAGTTGTTGGGGCTTCCCCATTAAAACTATGGAGAAAATGTATAGAAAATTATTCATGTAAAAAAAAGAAGAAATCTTTAGTGTATCAAGTATGACTTTTTTTGGACAAACCTAATAAACTGAGTTTTGCTTCACTTGGGAAAAAATGTGGTTTAGGTCTCAGTTAACAAAACAACAGCTGGTCAATCTTTGCTTTGAATTCACACAGAGAAGGCATAAAATATTAATTGTGCCACCATTTAAAATAAAGTATTTGAGATTTAAGTCAAGAGGTAAGTCTGGAGTCAATTTTTTTCCCAAAGGAACACAGAAATATTGACTGTCACAGAGACAATATACAAAACAAGAGTGAATGATATGGATACCCTGTGAAATTTCAGTTGTTTGTGGATCCAGAATGCAAAAAAAATTTCTTAAGCAAATGATATTTGAAAGAGCTGAAATTCTTAAAGTCCAGAGTTGGAAAATCTTTTTTTCACTTTTTAGGTAATGAATTAGAACAAGGTGAACAATAAACATAGAACTATACTCTGAGAATGTGTGAACTCTAGGGTCACACTTCCTGGGGCTATCAGCTTGTGAGATTTCAAAATTAAGCAGGGGTTGTAGTTTAGTAAGAGACCTCCACAAAACCTTTTTTTCAAAGGGAGAAGCAACAGTAGTAACAGAATATAAGAGGTTGAAAGGGCCTGGTTATTTTGAGAAAATTATTTGTGCATTTTTCTTGAAGCAGGTTGATTCTAAAATGCCAGAAAAAAAAAACCAACCATGTTTAGACACAAGCAAATAAGAAAGCCCAACACCTAGGGAGATACTGGTCACTATATCATATTATATAAAGTGAAATTAAAAGAAGACCATTACTTTGGGGAGTCAGTCAAGAAAAACTCCTACATTGTGAATCAAACTTTTGGTATTTTTAACTCTCACTTCTGTCACTAATTAAGCTGACTGTCCCTGTGTTAGTCAAATATTTTTGTGGATCTAGATTTTCTCACCTACAAAATTAAATATTTGGAATAGATGACATTAAAAATTTCTCCTACCACTAAAATTTTTTTAGTTTTTCCTAGACTATAAATTCTTTCTATAGTGTTTCTCCATAGATTCTGCAAATATTTATTGAGCCCTTATTTTTTTTTCTATACAGTGACACAAAGGGTCACATGATATATATATATATATATATATATATATATATATATATATATATATATATATATATAAACTCTTTAGAGTAGTCAAATTTATAGAGATGAAGGTTGATTAGAAGTTGCTAGGGGCTGAGAGTAGAAGGTATTGAGAGTGATAACTAATGGGCCAGGCATTTCTTTTAGGAGTGGAATAAACATTCTTAAATGATGGTGGTGATGGTTGAATGGTAAAGAATGAAAAATGAAAGTATATATATTATATAACTTTGCCCTTATTTTACCTCACAGAATTTTGTCAATAAATAAAGGTAGCTCTGATAGAGTAAATTTTGTAATGGGCACATAATTTGGACTTGATTGTGTTGATATGGGAATCAGGAAATCACATTATTTGAGAAAATGATACTAAGCCATCTCCAGAATATGACTAGCAACTGGGAATGTAGGAGTAATTTCAGATGAAGGAAATATTGCCAAAGCCTGAAACTCAGAGATAATATAGTAACTTAGTGTAAATAAATAAGATAAGGTTAGCTGGTATATGAAAGTGTAAGGGGAAATGTTTAGAATTCAGCTAGGGAAATATGAGAAAATCTTGAAGTCATAGTTAGAAATTTAAATTTTATTCTGAGGGCAATGGGGGTCATTTAATTTTGGGAACTAATACATTCTCATGTTTGTTACTTAAAAGAAAAACTCTGGCTAGCAACAGGAAGATCTTTATTGCAGCAGTTCAAGAAAAAGAAAAGTCTGTTCTTCTCTAAAGTAGAAATGCCATCAACATGGATAAAGTGAGAAGTGAATACATTTGGGAGATATTAAGGGGATTGGACAGGGGAGAAATGAAGGGATTAGAGTTGAGTCATATATTTAAGACTTGGGTGATTTGATATCAAATGGTATTTTTCACTTAGCTACAGAAAAGTTGTAGATTTTTAGGAAAAAAAGAATATACATTTGGTTGTGCTGAATACATCAATTGTAATTGCCTAATAGACTGATAGAGGTACTTTTTAGCAAATGGCAAAATAACCTGGGCTGGGAATTTACATATAAAATTGTTAAAATAGGAAGTATACTTAAACATGAGAGTATATTTGTTCATCCATAAAATGTGTTTACAAGTGGGGCTGGGGATGTGGCTCAAGTGGTAGCGTGCTCGCCTGGCATGCGTGCGGCCCAGGTTCGATCCTCAGCACCACATACAAAAAAAGATGTTGTGCCTGCAGATAACTAAAAAATAAATATTAAAAAAATTCTCTCTATATATATACATCTCTATACCTCTCTCTCTTTATAAAAAAAAATGTGTTTACAAGTAAGAAAAAAAAAAAAACTCCTACACAGACCTGGAAGAACACCAAAATCGCAGGGGAAAAATGGGCAGGGAATAGATTCTGCACTGGACAGTGAGAAAAAACAATTGGGAGATTAGAGGAAAATCGGGAGATTGAATACTAATTTTTTAAAGCACACATTATTTGTTACACAAAATGAAATGTGTATCAGAGAGTCTACAAGTGCTTTAAAAATAATGACAATTCAATCCTTGAAATAACAGTTTGGAATTAGTTTTGTTATATCTTTTTTGTAAATTAGAAAACTGAGAAAGAACTTGCTTGAAGTCATATGTGAGTACATTATGAACTGAGATGTAATTTTAAGCAGTCCAGATCCATAACAGTACAAATGCTTAACTGCTATGATATGCTACTTCTTCTGATAAATAGATGCTCACATAAGAGCCATGGAAAGTTGGATCAATTGTCTCCATTTTACAAAAGGGCACTTGTCTTAGAGAAATAAAGAAATTTAGCAAGAGTCTTATAACTGCTAGGTATTTGAGTCAGAATTTGAACCCTCGTCCCTTAACTCCAAAACTTCTTTTTACTAGATTGTACTGCTGGTTATTTCTCTCAATATACACACATTTGTGTGTGTAAAATTTAATTTTACTCATAAATAATAATTCTAAATAACTAAATGTATAGCAAGAGAGCCTAAATTGAATGTTTTCTCAAAATCAAGTGTTCTCAATAACTCAAAGTTTTCAGTAATAATATAAATTTAATCCAGGCTATCTGTACACTCTAAAAACACAGGTGTAATAGTGCAATGTGTTCTAATTGATTGATGCTATTTTCAGGGCTAATTTTACTAGACATGCCACCATAATATTTCATGATCATAGAGAAATAAAAAAGAACCCCACCAGTACAGAAAGTTATTCAAAAGCCCTTATTACTTTTATTTATTGTCTGTAAAACTAATAACTACCCCAGTGGATTGTCATGGTTTAATGGGCTAAGACTAGATCTGAAACTTTTATTGCTATTACCCCTTGCTCTTCATTTTAATTCACAAAATTTAAGGGATTCAACAGATATGTTGATTCAGATTTAATAGTTCAATGATAAAGTCAAAGAGATAACTTGGAAGATTTAAAAAATACCTAGTTTTCAGGCTCATAAAATATTGTAATAGTGTCTCCTAGTGCTGCTCTGAAGAAGCAATTAGAAAGAAATATTATCTGATGTTTATAATTGTTATCACCAATTTGTGGCAGTGTTCTGAAACAAAATGAACACAAACTCTGAATGATTCACTTCTTCCATCCTGGAACGAAGAGGCTTTGACCTATACTACATCTTGTAGCGACCTGGACACTGACCCCCTCAGGAAGTTTGAGGGCATGTCTTCAGAACTAGGTGTGTTGTCCCATGAACATGCTCATTCTTTCTCGCCTGCCTCTTCTGACTTTCTCTTGCTCTCCCATTTGGGGAGCCTGAGGCCAAGAGAAGAGAAGCTGTCCTGAAACTCCTTTAAAGGTAAAGTGTGTGTCTGTGTTTTATTTGTTGTGCCTGGAAATTCAGACGAACAAACTTAAGTTCAGCTACCTGCAGGGGAGAGAGAGAGAGAGAGAGAGAGAGAGAGAGAGAGAGAGAGAGAGAGAGAGGTGGATACAATACCTCTATTTATTTTTATGTAGTACTTAAGGTAAAATGCAGTGCCTTACACATGTGAGTTGAGTGCTCTACCCCTGAGCCAGAAACCCCAGCCCTCTATCCTCATTTATTGACAAATATCTTCTAGTATCTTGAATGAATCATTAATGCAATAAGTAATGGCCTATCCAAAACATTTTTTTCTTCAAATGTGTTACTTCACAAATATGCTATTCAGAATCAAATAAAACATTGGGAAAAAAAGCCTCAGTGGAAATTAAATTAAGACCTTTTAAAAGAAAAGGGCAGTTTTACTTTAGTGTGTTTCAGTGTGAAGCAAAAAGCATAAAACTAGATGTTTTAAACATTAACTTTTAAAAAAAAAATTGGTATACTATACATAAAAACCATACCTCACATATTCTCATTTGTACAATTTAGTGCAACCAAGAACCTTAACTATGTTCTGTAACTGTCATTACTTTATGCTTCTAAACATTTTTTAATCACCTCTGAAAGATAATTTACCCATTAAAATCCCAATTTTTGCCACCTTCTTGACCCAGGTAACATCTATTTTATGTTTTATTTTTTTTTATTTGTATGAATTTGCCTGGTATGGTTACTTCCTCCTTGGAATCTTTTAGTATTTCTACAATTTTTTAGGCTTTCTTCATATGGCATAATATTTTCAAGGTTTACTTCCATTGTATAATGCATAAGAATTTTATTATTTTATAAAGATAGAATAGTATTTCCTGATAGCTTACATTTTTTTTTTTGTAAATCCATGCATCTAAAGATTTAAAGGTACTAAAGATTTAAACCAAAAGCAATATGCCACTAAGCCACACCCAAGCCTCTTTTATTTTTTATTTAAAGACAGGGTCTCATTAAAACACTGAGGTTCCAAAAATACTAATTTGTAATTTGTCTAAAAATTTTCACATGTATGGTAGAATAAGCACTCAGATTAATTAATATACATATTTATTTTTAACAGTAACATTACAATCACAGAATTAGTGACTAAGCCTGAAATCATGTTTAAACCAACTTAATTTTAAATAAAATGATGTACTCGTATGAAAAGACATGCACATGATTACAAAAAAAAATTCAATTTCAAGGATATTGATGCATATACATATTCTGTATATATAATATTATGTATGCTGCCAATCCCAATTGAAAACAGTCCTAAATATATATAAGTATTTACTTATTATATCTTTATATGTGTGAATATATGTATATATTTTACATATTTATCATATCTTTATATGTGGGTATATATTTTATGTGTGTATATACATACATGCTTATGAACTTTATACTTCCATGTGTGTATTGATACTTCACCATAGGGTGAATAAAAAATATAACAGGTTACTATTTTAAATTATGGATTGAATTGATATTTTAAAAAATACATGAAATCTGGTATTCACATACAAACATTCAACCCAAGTAGTTATACATGTAATGGTAATATTAGGGTTACTAATTATAACAAACTGTATTTGAGTTTTGCTTCAAAAATCTGTGAATACATATCTGGAATTGGGAACTCTGAGTAGATGTGTTCAAGGCCCAGCAGGCCCCCTGACTTTCCTGGGCTGGGGTCCTGTGGCAAGAAGGAGGGGAAAGAGCACTAGTCTGCTGTCCTCTCTACCAGGAGCCGGTGGCTGCAGCCACTGGGGTGGGGGAGTGAGCCAGGTTGAGCCGGCAGGAGGCCAGGCCAGGGATGAAAAGGCCCTTCATGGCCCCGCACAAAGGCCGACTGTAAACACAGTGCCTGGCCTCAGGGCTCTGTGGTCAGATGGAGTGTTAAACAAACTTATTTACTGAAAGGCAGAGTAACTGGGGGAGCCTGAGGTGCCCAGGCCTGTGGCAGCACCATCAGGCTCCCAACGTCCCTGTTGGCTTCGGCCCAGCATGGAGACCCAGGCCATCACTCACTCAGTCCTTGAAGTTCTGGGTCCCACCATTGCCAAGGCAACAGTCCTCCGCATCTCCCATTCCCCACCCTCACGCGCTGTCACTTAGCCTGCTGGGCAGTCCTCTGAACTGGGGGGACTGTGCTCCTATTGGTCCCTGTGGCTTTTCTTTGCCCATCTTCATCCTCCTCTGACAGGGCCTCCTAGGAGCAAACTGGCTGACAGCTTCCCAGCACCAATTTGGGGGAGGTCAGGCAATTGCCTGTAACAGAGCAATGCAGGTGGAGACAGGCACACTGGGCTCCCACAGCTGCACTTCCTTTGCTGGTGGGTTGGGGTGAGTTTAGCCTCTGACCCAGGCCAGCAGGCACCACCCAGGTCGGCCTCTCTGGTCAGATGCCCAGCATCAGAGGTGAGGCTTGGACACAGTGGTAGGACAGGGAGGTGCCTGCCTGCCAGTCTGTCTTGGGCATGTGGTGAACAAGCAGGGGGCCAGCGGTTTGTCCATTTCTCAGGGCAGACAGGCAGTCTGTGAACCCCAGACCTCAGGGCTTGCCAAGCAATGGGCACACTCTGGCCTTTTCTTGCCTAGCCCCTGGAGCCTGAGGCCCGCATGCCTAGGGTCTGGGACCTTTCATGGGAGCTTTGAGGCTACAGACCCTGCCCTTCCTGGCTGCAACATGGGAAGCCTAGCTGGGTGACCTCCCCCTCCTCAAAGGATGATCTTCAAGGTTGTGCCAGAGTGGCAGCCAGACACCCAGTTCAGCCCTGGGTCTTCTGGGAGGTAGACCACCAAATGGGTACTGCCAGGCTCCAGGGGCCTCCTTGTCAGGGAATTTTTTTTTTTTAATACTGGGGAATGAACCCACGGTTGCTTAACCACTGAGCCACATTCACAGCCCTATTTTATATTTTATTTAGAGACAGGGTCTTACTGAGTTGCTTAAGGCCTTACTTTTTGCTGAGGTTGACTTTGAACTTGCGATCTTCCTGTCTCAGCCTCCCAAGTCGCTGAGATTACAGGCATATGCCACCAGGACCAGCACAGCCATTTTTTAAAATATTTTTAGTTGTAGAGGAACACGACATCTTTTATTTATTTATTTATTTTATGAGGTGCTGAGAATTGAACCCATTGCTTCACACATGCTAGGGAAGCACTCTACCACTGAGCCACAACCCCAGGCCTTTATTTATTTATTTAATTTTGAGACAAAGTCTCACTAAATTGCTTAGGACTTTGCTAAATTTCTGAGTCTGGGCCTTGAATTCGTGATCCTCCTGCCTCAGCCTCCTGAGCCACTGAGATTGCCAACGTGAGCCACCATACCTGACTGCCATTGATCATTTCTGAAAAGGGTTCTGATTTGATGAAGCCCTAAGGAATGTGATAGTGGTCCCTGCCTGCAAGCTGAGCCTCACAACTGACCCAGACCAGGCTTTTTGAGGAGGTGGCAGGGGCAGAGTCTGGGGAGCCAGGGACCTGGTTACATTTTATGGTGAAAAGATTTTAAGTTCACAGAAAAGTTGCAAAAAAATAATCCAGTTAACTCCAGTAGATGCTTCACCTAAATCTACCAAATACCAACATTCTGCTGCATCGCCTCTGCTTCCTGGATGTCAAATGGTTTGAAAGGAAGTTGCTGACGATGATGCCTCTTTGCTCCCAAATGTTTCCTAAGAACGTGCACCTTGTCTTACACAAGCAGAGTCCGCAATTAAAACCTGAGGACACTGACATAGCCTGAGCTACAGCCCGATTCAGATTTCACCCAGATTCCAAATATCTTCTACCTCAGGCCTGGCGCCCCTGCCCCATCAGGAACACACCTTTGTTTACCTGTCTCCTCTCTAATCTGTAACAAGTCCTCCACCTTCCTTTGCCTTTCCTGACCCTGACATTTTTGAAGGGCCCAGTTATTTTAAGACTGACCCTAAGTGTGGGTTTGGCTGACATTTCCTCTTGGTTTGCCCCAGATGGGCAGGAAGCTCCAGAGGTCCCTGTGTCTTCTCTGAGCACCCCTCTCCTGGAGTTGGTGAGCTCACCCCAGTGAGGCCTTCAGGGGCCGGGGAGTGCCCAGTGATAGAGCTCCTGGGCATGAAAGGGCCCAGGAACCTACAGGCTGCTGTCAGGGCTGTTAACAGAACTGCAGCTTCCCACAGCCTCACAGGAAGTGCAGCCTTCAGCACACTGTCCAGGGCTGCAGACCATTTACCACGTGACCCCACAGCTCAACCTGAGCCTTGGCTTTCTTGCTCCTGAAAAGGAATAAGAATGGTCCCCATGCCACAAACAGCTGCAGTCAACGCGATGGCTTGTAGTGACACAACATCCAATAAGCTCACTCTAGGGATCTGCTTGGGGGCTGTCTCTGGGTCACAGTTCTGTCCCGTTATAAGGAGGGCATGGCAGCCCTGACTCTGCTGAAGCCTCACTGTGGGATGAAGGCTGGGAGGAGAGGCCTGGAGCCCGCCTGCCATCCTGGCCTTAAACTGAACTGGATTTCAGAGGCCTTCCTCCTGGGCAAGGTGGGTGGGCCCTGGGTGTGTGTTGCTCTGGAGCTCCACCCGGGGTCCTGAGGGTTGGGTGGTGAGGCTGGTTGGGGCCCAAGGAGAAGATCATTACCAGGCCTCTCATCCTGTGCTCCCTATGGGATTGAGGCTGTCTCCCTCCTGCTCTCTGGGGTCCCTGCATTCCCCCAACCCTGCTGACTCCAACCTCATAAGCAGAGAAGGGCTCTTGCAGAAAGCTACCCAGGGACTGATGTGCAGGAGCCTGGCTTGATTGTGGGCCTCCTTTGCTGGCCACCCCTCCCCTCTTCCACCTCCCTGTTCAGGAGACAGCAGTCTTGGTTGTGGAGGGTAGTCCTCTGCCTTGTGGTGGCAGGACTGCCCCAGTAAGGCTCAGGAGGAGCAGGGTCACCTGTATCAGGCAGGGCCTGGATGAGCCTCTCCTTGTGGCAGTGGAACCCTTGAGGGTCTCGGGGTATGTAGGGACCCTGGTTCCCAGTCTTTTCCTCAGGTGAAGGAGGTCTTAGGGTTTGGGCCCATGAACCCCACCTCCACTGCCCTGAAGTTACCCTGCCAGCCCCAGGCTCAGTCTCTTTCTGAGGGCCCATGGGTCTCCCTACCCCCACCTCCATCAATCTGTCCTCACATTCTGGAGGCAGCCTGGCTACCGGCCCCTGGCAGGGATCTGGACCAATGTATACATGGCCTCCTAGACTTGGGGGTGAGTTTTGCAGTTTGCTTGCTTGTGAAATGGGAAGGCCAGTGTAGTGTTGAACTCAGAGCTTTACCCACGGCACCTTGAGTTGACCGACCAGGGAGGGGAACTCCAAAGCGCAGTGGGCCCAGCCACCTGGCTCCACCGCCTGTCTTTGAACTTGCAGCCGAGGGTCCGCAGGAGCCTGATCCCACACTGTGGAACGAACCTGCCGAGCTGCCGTTGGGAGAAGGCCCCATTGAGAGTACCAGCCCCGGCCAGGAGCCTGCAGCCCCCGCTGCACCGCCTCCCACCTCTGTGCCCGGCCCAGAGGACAGCACGGCGCGGGAGCGGCTGGACCACAGCGGTGGTACCAGCTTGGGGAAGAGGGCGGGAAGGGAAGGGGAGCGGAGGGAAGGGTGGCCGCGGCTGGGGCCAGGGACTGATGCGGTCTCCGTCCTCCGCAGGCTCGCTGGGGCCCGGTGCCATCGCAGCCATCGTGATCGGCGCCCTGCTGGCCACCTGCGCGTGATGCTGGCGCTAGTGGTCGTCGCGCTGAGAAAGTTTTCCACCTCCTGAAGCAAATAAATGAGCCGCTACCGCTTGCGGTGCGACTCAGCTGCACTCCCCGTGCGCCCTGTGTCTGCGTGTTCGCCCGCGAGTGAGTGTGAGCATGTGGAGGTGTGCCAGAGTGCGCGCGAGAGCCAGGGAGAGCACGCAGGTCCGCGCCGCGTGTGCTGCGCAGTGGGTGGCGGGCTGGAGGCGTGCAACACGTGCGCGGGTGGCCACGTGAGCCAGTGCATGCGGGAGAGTGTGTGGCGATTCCGAGCCCACGTGCATGTGTTGTGCTGGAGAGCGCGCGCAGAACAGAGCGCTGTGTGCGCGCAGCGGGGCCGCCGGTGGTGGGTGCTCCAGTGCAAGCGCGCTTAGCAAGCTAAGGAGCCGGTCAGCTCTCCTGCTCTTGGGCCCTGGACCCAACTCTGGCTCCGGTCTGCGTAGCACCTGGGGCAGGTCCCACATCCGCCCCCTTGCTGGGCCAGGAGAGACCTAGGCGAAGGGAAGCTGGAGGCCGACAGGGTAGAACTGCGCTACAGAGCTTGTCCAGCCACAGCCCTGCTTCTAGAGATCCTGGGGATGGTGGAGGGCTTTCAGGCTCCCAAAGGCCAGATTGTTTGGGGTGACGATGCCATCATTTGACTTAGATACAGACACGAGGAATCTCATCTCTACTCACAGCCCCAGGCCCTGAGGGTCCTGGGAATCCCCCTCCTCCAGGTAGCCCCAGGAGTAGGATGGGTTCAGGAGTGAAGCTTTGTGCTATCACCCCTGTTCCCACGCCCCAGCCTCACCCCCAGGCCTGGGTGAGGTTTTACTGCATTTAACAGGGACTTGAAGAGTCCCTTGGGCTGGCCTTTCCAAGCTCAGCTGTCCTTGTGGGAACCTGGGAGTGTGGATAAGGCTGTCTGTCCATCCAATCGCCTTTCCCCCCAACTCCTGGAACTTTGTCCTTTGTCTTGCCTTCTGTCTTCCACACTTAACAGGAAACAGCTTTGATCATTTGGAGAGGTTTCACAGTGGCCTGCTCTGGGCACACAGGTCTGAAGCACAACTCTAGCCCACCCTGGGGCTGTGGGAGCTGGGCATGGAAGTGGCAGGTAGAAGCCATCCCTTGGTGGTGGTTTATGCAGCTGGAGGAGGCCTGGGCAGGGGTGCTGGAGAGAAGCTGTCTCCCCTAACCCCTGACCCCCCTTTTTAAAACCATTTTCTCTCAAAACTGTTTGGCCTCTTTGGCTTCCCTGAGCCCCCAAGGGCACTTTTTCCTGCCAAAACCTGTTTCTCCTGGGTACTCTCCAAGACCCGTTTCTCCTGGGTACTCTGGAGCCAGAACTGCACCATCACCACACTCGCACACTTGGGGCAGACCCCATAGAAGCCTGTGGAACAACTTCCACTCCTGGCAGTCTCCCCAGAGCACATCATGGGCTAAAAGGGTCTGCTTATAAATTTTCATGAAACTGTTGAAATTATTTCATTCCACATGACCTTGAACAGTCAAAATCCTCAATCGAGAAGATAATCCAACTCAATATGCTGTTCCCAGATTCAGAAAGCCTGGGTGATCACCCACTCCAGGCCCTAGCTTGTCCCCTCCCCCACCCCAGGGCTCAGAAAGAGGCCCCCTCCCTTGCCCACTCCTGGGGGACCCTGATGCAGGTGCTCCCAGTGGGGGTGCATCAAGAGGCCCGAAGAGCTAGATCTCTTTACTGCGCCCAGGGCCCTCTGCCCCGCAGCTGGCCCACATTGCTGCAGGTGACACATGCTCCTAGGGATGCTCAAAGGGTCTGAAGTCTCAGAAAGGCCAAAGACCCCCACTGTGGCCTGTGGGAAGATGCTAGGAAGTCCCACTAGCTCTAACTCTAAGGCCTGTTCTAGTGTTCTTCGTCCTGGCAGAGTGTTCCTGGTCCCAGCATACACCCTGGACACTCAGGGGACAGAATCAGGGGTGGGGATGAGGTATCTCTGCTGGCCAGCCAGGCCAGGGACGAGGTTGCAGCCCCTGGTAACTGGCTGCTACTGAAGGCTTGAAGAAGTGTCAAGGTCCCCAACTGGGGACCACCTCACTGCCCTTGTGATCTTGCAAAGCTCTTCTCAATTCCATGCAGTAAAGATGTCCCCCACTCCCTCTGACAGCTGCTTCCCTCCTTCCACAAGTGGAGGCTCAAATCCCCATCCATTTGGAGACCTGACCCTGGCTGCTCTCCCCTGCCCCGGAAGCCTCCTCAGGGACTTGAAGACTTGATCCTTTGGAACATGCCTCCCCCTGCTGGCCTTGAAAGGTGCTCCCATCTCCTGGGCCAGAACCAAATGCCTCCTTCCTGTGTGCACCCGGATAATAAAGGATAGACCTTCGCCTCTTATATTTTATACATGATGCTTCTTTTAATGCAGCCAAAAAAATGATATTTGCTTTTCTCAGAACCATAAGCATACACGATGCAGTAACCAATTCATTCCATAAAACACCTAGGCTCCTTAAGAGGCCAGAAGACACAAGTTACATCCAGCCCATCAAGGAGCCAGAGGCGACATGAGCCCCCAGCCAAGCTTGGGCAGGCCTGCCACAAAGCAGGGCCTGGCTGTGCAGCTGGAGGCAGCAGAGGCAGGGGAACGAGGACAGAGGCGGCTGGTCTCAGTCCCGTGAGTCAGAGACCAAGGGCTGCTCATCAAGCTCCATCAGGCAAAGGCAGCCCCTGGGTGTGCCTGGTAGATTCTAACGGCTTTCAAGGTAGGGAAGGGAATGTGCAGTGCAGGAGACCCTGACAGTTGTTACCCTCCACCTGGCCTGCCAGGGACGCCGGGCTCAGGGACACTAGTGATCCCTAGGCATGCCTGTCCCCCAACCCTGCTAAGAGGTAAGAGAGGGAGGTGGTGTATGTACTGCTCACAATGTGACTCCTTCACGAAGACTCAGGGGAGGCAGCTGTTTCTAGTCTGTGAATGAACGAGGGCGGGGACACTGGCACACTCACCGCATGGGCAGGGACCAGCATGTGCACCTCCTGTTGCACCCCTGGGGAGGTGCCAGTCTGTCCTTTCCCAGGGCCTCCTTGTCTGCCAGGGTCCCAGCCAGGCCTGCTCCTCCACCCCTCCTTGTGCAGGTTAGTGCTGGGACAGGGGTCATTGCCGATTCCGGCTGCCCAGCTTCCTGAGGTCCTTGTTCTGGCTGCGCTGGGGGTCATCCATCTTGTGGACACGGATACATTCCTTGAGGTTCTGAGAGCGGATCTTGGGGTTCAGAATCTCCTCAGTCATGGATCTGGGGAACCAGCCTCTCTCCTGGTCATGCAGGCGCTCCCCAAAGATCCACCCTGAGGAGGAGGGGCAGTAGGGTCAGGCACTCCACAGGGGCAGGGGCAGGAGCCGGGGCCTGGGTGGAGCTCCCCCAGCTAAGGCTCCTGTCTGTGTGGGGAGCAAAGCTGAGGGACTGAGTCCAGCTGGCCTTTCCCAGAGGGCAGCAGCTTGGCATAACCGGCTCGAGTGCTCAGGCCAGGTTCATCCCGGTGAGCTGGGAAGGCAGGTGGCGAATGCAGAGGACCAGGCTGCAGGCTCTGACACAAGCTCCACACTGACATGGGAGCCCATTCTGGACCCCTCAGCACTCCCATAGGAGGCCAGGAGCCCCAAGAGTGAGAGGCATCCAAGGGGCCCCCTGGAGTCCATGCCCCAAGCCTGGACCCGGAGGTCACCTTCTAATTGGTCAGTTCCTCTCAGAGCCTCAGCCTCCCAAAGGCCACTATAGCCAGCTGAGAGTGGCCTCTGAGCTGGTAACACTTGAGTCACAGTGCTCTGGCCATCTCCCCCACTGCTTCCTCGGCCCCCTTCTCCCACTCCCAACCTGGGCATGGGGGCATATTTCCACCAGCTCTGGGGGGCCTGGGGCATGCTCTCTGCAGGTCACTTTTGGGCAGGTGTGTATTCAGTTGAAGAAGGAATCTGGAATGGGGCCCAGAGGGGGCCTGAGTGGAGGAGGCCTCCCGGGATGGGCTGGTCGCCTGGCCTGGGCAGAGAAACAGGGAAAGGGGAGCCAGGCACAGTGGCCACGCCTGTGATCCCAGCAACTGAGAGCCTGAGCCAGGAAGAATGCAATTTCAAAGCCAGCCTCTGCAACTTAGAGAGATTCTCAGTGCCTTAGAGAGACCCTGTCTCAAAAGTTTTAAAAGGGCTGGTGATGTGGCTCAGTGGTGGACAGCCTCTGGGTTCAACGCTCAGTACTGTAAATAATTAAATTAATTTAATAAAATTAAATTCTCCTGGGTCTGGGAAGGAACTTCATTTGGTGCTGATGTCATCTGTGTGTGTGTGTGGGGGGGGGTCCTGGCCCCCAGGGAGCCCCGAGGCTAGTGGTCACAGGCTTCCCTGGAGGCCTGGCTTGGGGCTTGGCGTTCTGCTCACCTCTCTTCCACTGTGATGGGAGGATTGAAGCCAGATGTCCTAGGGCAGGGGGCCGCAGAATGCCTGCTCCGGCTGGGCTTGCTGGGAGGGGTGAAGTGGGACCTCACTTTGGGGAGGAAAGTAGACACCGAAAACAACCCCTTGGGCTGGGAGAGGAGCAGGGCTGGGGTCCCCGGGGCCTCACCATCTTCCGTCTTCTCCAGGATGTTCAGGATGTCAGCCAGTTCCAGTGTCAGCTCATCAGGCTGCTGGGCCACATACTGGTGCATGCACTGGGCCTGCGGGCAGTCTGATGGGAGGAGAGGGGGGATGGCGTGTCCCCATCGCGGCCCCACACCTGTACCCCGGCAAGCAGTGGCTGACAGGGACAGCCCTGCAGCCGGTGGCTGGTTGAGCCCCACTTGATACAGGACTGTGAACTCCCCAGCCACGGACAGGGCTCACCTGAGGGGGAGGGGGGCTTGCTTCCAAAGGCAACACCCCCCAACTAGCCAGGAGTTCTGGGAGAGAACACTGGAGGAAGGGATGCTCCGAATGTGAGGCGGTGCTCAGCTGAAGCTTCAGAAGGCACCCCAGGGTGTGGCCCTGGAGGTGATTTGGGGGCTCAGGACAAGAGGTCTCAGCCAGGAGCCATGGCTAGTCTGTGAGGCGCTGGGCTCGTGCACCTTTGGGTCTTAGATGCTTTCCAAATAACCTGCAACCCCCAAAGAGCCTTGGAGTTTGGGCCCAGGTTCCTCCTGGTGTCCCCATGGTTCCTGTCACCTATGACCCACCCACCTTCCCACCCACTCAGGGATGTCCCTCCCTCAGGCGTCTCCTAGACTACACCATGTGTTCCTGCAACGACTTGGCTCTCGTCACAGTCCTAATTTAGGAATGAGGGCTATGGTTATTTGTGAGTTGGTATCCAGAGTGGGTGAGAGCATGGACCAGAGCAGCCACCTCAGCACCAGACCTCCCACGCACCAGCTGGGGGACCCTGGGCTATCTTTATGTTGACCGTCCAGCACTGGCAAAGCTGGGGTCGGCATCCTTGGTGGTGCTAAGCTTCTGCGCCGTGCAAGGCCTGAATCTGCGGCCCAGGGAGCGCGTACAAAGCTCCCGCAGTGGCCACTTGCCAGGCCAGCGCTCACCCGGAAGCCTGGATGTGAAGGAAACAAACTTGGTTCTCCTGTTGGGGGCCAGCGAGGTCATCCACCGCTTCATCTCACTCCTGGCACAGGGAAGAGGATGGTGCCCCAACCGCAGAGCAGAGCAGAGCAGATCCACCCAGCGTGTGGTCCCAGCCTTCCCAGCAGGCCAATGCCCTGCGACAGGAGGAGCTCCCAGGAGGCCCTTCTCGCGGGGTGCATTTAAAAAGCCAGGCAGAAAGGGGGAGTCACTCCCTAGAGTGCACTGAGGCGTCTCAGGGAAGCTGAGGTTTGTTAGCAGCAGCAGGGTGGGGAGGGTTAGTGTGACCCCCAGCCCTGGGGACCCTGGTGGGAGTGGTGAGGCAGCTGCAGAGGGAGCAGGCTGGCCGGGTGGCCAGGAAGGAGCCCTGGGCCCACGGCTCATGGAGCATCCCTCCCACATTGGTCTCGTGGGTTCTGTGAGAGCTCTGGGCTTCGAGGCAGCTGTCCAGGCAGCTCAGAGGGAAGAGGTGAACAGGAAGACACGTGGGTGAGGGGCGGAGGGAGGAGGAGGGCGGTCCCCTTGTCATCCACCCAGTTCTCAGGCTAGCCTGAGTGTGAAGCCCTGAGGGAGCGCGCCTGCACACTGAGCTGCCCCGCATTGGCCCACACCCGAAGCTGTGGCCCTCGGGCAGACCCTCCCCGAGGGCTGGCCTCCCATAGGTGTGGAGTCTCATTCCACCTGGGAGCAGGCCTGTGGCAGAGGAGGCCAGGCCTCCTAGCAGGGTGGCTGGGAGGGGCCGCAGGGGTGTCACAGATCACAGAGAAAGTAAAATAATGTCTGATGTCTTGCATCTCTGGAAACGTCTGTACTCACAACTCTCCTTATTCTTTCATTCTTTATCAGTCATAGATTATAGCCAATTATCTTCAGGGAATATTAAAGAACTGAAGGTTCCTCAGATTACCCCTTAATCCATTTTTTTCCCATTTATTTTGATAAAAGCATCATTGAGAGAGTACTTTGGCTCATTGCATAGGGCTAATTATATACTGCTCTATGGAGTTTATTCTCTCAAAAATAGAGTGAAATGTGGAATTGACGTAAAAGTGCTTTCCAGAAAATTTTGTCATGGTGATATCAGGGCCTTCCAGTTCACCCAAGTGTGTAGAAAATTGTCATAATTGAAGAGCTCTTTCAATAGTAAAGAATTTTGCCACTGCTGAGATTTTAGCATACTTCAGATAAGTTTTTGTGTGCAATTTCAAATTTCTTGTTTTATTCTCCAGAGTATAATGCAGAACAAAGACACTCAAATATTCCCCTGAAACTAACTTTTCTATTTTTATGGAGGGGTGTGAAAAGTTTAAGAATCAGGTTCTAAGATACATTTTTGTTCTTATGATATATTTTTTATATACAAATTGTCTTTTAAGTTGATCACTTAATTGTAAAAGCAACTTCTTTGCTTACTCCCTCCTCTTATATAAGAGCAGACACAGCAGATATATGATGGTTTCAAATAGATTTTTGCATATATGTACTATGGCTTATTACAGCACATCTCCAAAAATGTCTGCTTTACTTATTTCTTTAAGCCTTTAAATAAAAATCCCTGAAAACGATATGCTCTTAATAAATATATCTGTTTGCCATTCAGAGCATGAACTGTGTCCTTAGTGGCTGAAAATAGTACTTATTGACTCTGGATAGCCAAGGGATAAGAAGAACCAGAGCTATAAGCAAGACATTGACAAAATCGACTAGTTGTACCTAGTGGAGCTGAAGAAGGTCAAGCATCAAGCTTAGAGGCCATCAATCCTGGTGTTGATTCCTTTCCTGGAACCTCATTAGTACTTCACTCTTAAACACAAATCCTCTCCTTTTTATGCAAATGATCTCATGCCATCTGTTCTGTTTACTCCCAGAGAGGATTTTTCACTCTCCTTCAGTGAATAAAATTGAGTTGCTCATACATCTAGACTGGTCAATAATAATCTCTTATTTAAATATTTTATGTCAAACAAAAAAGTACACAAAGCTTGATTTTGATCATTCTATCCATCATAGGATATACAAGGAATAAATGTTTTTCTCAGACACTATTAGATTATGATTGCCTCATTTACACCTGGAATGACAGAAAAGAGAAATATAATCAATATGCTGGGGGTCCCTACACAGAATAAATGAAGAAAGAAGACACTTATTTTTGGTATCCTAAAGAAAGATCATACTATACTCAAAGAACCAAAGGGAAAATGGTGACCATGATGGTGCTGGACAATTGGAAATATAAACCTATGAGGATGGTGACTCCTGAAAATATTTTAAAAGACCTCCATTAATCAGCAGAATTAGGAGGAAGAGAAAAGTCTTGCAAAGGGAAAGCACCAGGGGCAATGAAGAGAGAGGCCATTAATGAGCTTACCTACACTAATCAGTTCACTATGTTTATCTGATTATTGTACACCTTATTGTACACCTACAATTAAAAAAACAATAAAAAACAAAAGCAACAGAAGCAAAGCTGGTTGCTTGTGACTGAACAATGTCAGGGGAAAAGATTAAAGCAGAGTATATGGCATAATTAACAAAAATAGCAATGAAACAAGTGGAGAAAACAATAGCATTCTTCTCCAGATTGCTTGTTCACAGTCAAGAATCTTAATTACTTTGTGCTCTTGCAATGAGCACTGGTAAGACTCTAAATGACCTTGTTGCTATAGTTTCTGGTTGAGCAGACACTACATAAAGCCAGCTGCAATGAGGAAGCTGTGTTGAGTTCTCAAAGACATTGATTTTTGATCATCCATTAATTCTATATTATATGAAAGTCTACATATACTGTACTGAAGTTCCAAGCATTATATGTTACGTCAGGTAGTATTGTCATGATGAAAACAACTTTGTTATCTCAATCCTATCTCCTCATCTTCAATATTTAACCTCCCATTACTCTTTCCTATCTATAGATGCACTGAAAATATAAGCAAAACCACAGGTTGAATCAGAGCTAATTATACTCAACACAGTCGTCTGCTATCTACCTTCTCATTTGAAAGAAAAAAATTCTTTTGTAAAAGAACAATATGTGAAGCCATTCTCTTTAGTAATTCATTAATTACTAGTAGTAGTAATTATATAATTTTAAATTTTTCAAATTAATCTTGAATAAGTTATGCTTAAAGAACAATGGACTACAAATACCTAAATTGTTATGGTCTTTTATGACAATGAAACAATTAAAACTTAATTTAAAAATTACATCAAAACAGGAATATAGTTTCATATGCATAATTCAAACTAGCCAAATATAGCTACTTGTGAATAAAATTAGTGGGAGATTTGACAGGCATAATACATGGTAAAATTAGATTTAGGAATCTTTTCCTTCCATGTGACTACAAAACAAAAATGCCTAGTTACTTAGCTCACTAAAATTTTTATAAGCCATGTTTTCCCACTGAACAAAGGAAGAGATCAACTATATATAGATCCAGTGAGAGTAAAATTAGATTCAAATGAAGAGCTTCCTAAATGATTCTTTTCAAGAAGATCAAATAATCATTTGACACCAGGAGGTTCCAATTAAGGAAATACCGATATTCTTGAATATTTACACAGAAAAACAATAACACAGAAAATAATCTACCCAGGCAACGGAAATTTGACTTGCTATGATGCAGTATAATTGGGTAAAGGTGAGGTGGATTTGAAAAGAAGCAGTAATTGCCCAGCAATTCACCAGCACAGCATGGTTTCTAGTGGAATTCTGGGTTCCAGTTAGTGCTCAGGATAAAAAAAGGGAGTTGGAGAAAAATCTGAAACCCTTTCTATTACTGTTTCTACTATCTGGTGGCATAAATCCTCATTCAATACTAAATCAACATAACTTTCCTGGTATGTAATATTGTATACTGGTTAACATAAGGTGTGAAACCTTCTGCTTTATAATTGATGTGACCTGATAGAGAAGGCATAATATCAGAAGATTAAAAGACGTGTTTTTCTTTTTTTTTAACATGATTTTTTTTCTGATGATCAGATTCTGAATTTTTTATCCTCACATAAACTTGCTAGTATCTTTTATAGGATTATCAAGGATATGCAGACATATTATATATATATATATATATATATATATATATATATATATCATAATTAAAACTTACTGAAGTTTTTTTTTTCTTTTATCTCTCTCTCTCTCATCTCTCTCTCTCTCTCTCTCTCTCCTCTCTATCTCTCTCTCTCTCTCTCTCTCTCTCTCTCTCTCTCTCTCTCTCTTTTGTTTTGGTAGTACTAAGTTTGAATCCAAGGTGATGTTCATGCCAGGCAATCACTACTCGACCACTGAACTATATCTGTATCCCTTGTGGATTTGTTCAGTAATCTGTTCACAAAGGAAGTTGCTGTGTGTAAAAGATCAATGGATGAGGGCTTCCTTACAGGACACTAAATGGCAAGTGTCTCTACAAAACCTCAATTCAAAGGAAGAATTCCTTACAAAGTAAAATAAGATATCTCTGCAGGCCTCAAATTTATTATTGAGTCTCCACTTTCCTTGACGAAAGTACAAATATGCATACCTAGGGTTGCTAGCAGTCTTCCTTCTGTTGATCTCTTTGGGGATATGCATCTTTCTTTCAAGTGTATCTCATTTCTAACTTATTATCTTAACCTGCTGATTTATCACTGCCCCAGGTATCTAAGTCATGTCATCACATTTCCTAATTTTATGTTATTCAAGAAAAATATATCACTGATAGAATAGAAATGTGATCACCTCATTTGCAAAAAAAAATGAAGTTATGATTAAAAAGTAAATTGAGTTTTCCAAGGTTCAAGTTCACAATTGAGAACTTGTTCCTGAGAGAAGGACTTTTTATGATAGAACATAGTCATCTATATTTTAACAGGTTTTTCTTCCTCTAACTGCTTTAATTAATAATATTATCATGAAAACTATATTTTTTGAAAAATAAATTCTGAAATATAAATATATAAAACATACATATATCTCTCTGTTGTTAACTATACATTTATCTCTTTTGAATCTCATTGTATTTTACTCATTTTAGTTTCTTCTCTAATTTTTATGAAGTATTCTATATCTATAATTACTCTTCCCTTGTGCAATATCTCCAAAGGCTTCCAATTTTCTTTGTGACACAGTTCAATAAATTATTTCATAGACTGTTTAGGGAATATCACCTAAATAATAAAGTGACCAAGTCAGGGTTAAGTGAGTGTGTACTCCAAAGTTCATTCTTCTCTTTCTATAATAGATGTGTCTGTCCTTTGATAAACAGAAATATGATTTCTTACCAACTGTTCTAATGAAGAAGTCATTTATTCAAAAGATTTCTACTTATATGTCTCATTGAAAAAGAAGTTCACAGTTTAAACAAGAAATATAGAAATACATTTTAAAAACACATAAATTCACCTACTAGAACTGCAATGCACCTATTCAAAAGAAGTAATTACTATTTTTATAAGTAAAGCAGAAGCTCCATGATTCATAAATGCAACTGGTATGATTTATCCAGTTTCCAAATGGCTGATCAATTATGAATATGCTCCTTTTACATGCACTATGGAAAATATCTTTTACTAGCATCTTTCAGCAAAAGACATATGCATATGACAACTACCAATAGATGAGCTCTGAAATCTATCAAGATAATAGCCTAATATTTTAAGAGTGTATTCTGCCTGTGCTGAATAAACACAGCATAAAGGTCACATTTTTAGATACTGAGGCGCAGAATATTCAGTGGAACATTTACAAGTTTGACCTTTCAGTGAAATGTATGTTCACATGACCATGCCACAAAAAGATCAAATAAATTTGAACCATTTTCTAGTTGCTTTGCAATCCTTATATTTTTAGTACACTTTCACATGAAAGGTTAGTGTTACTTTTTAAGTCTGTACCTCCATCTGATGTAGTAAGAAAATGTTGCTTCTCAAATTTTTCAACATTTCCTGTTTTTACATACTGATAATGCAATGATGTTCAAAGTGGTTAAATTAACACTCAGCTTCAGTTATAGCTCAACATTTTTCTCCTTCTGAATTATAGTAGAAGTTTTGCAATTTTCTGGATTTATCTCTTGTTAATACTTTAAGTGGAAAGCCAATTCATTGAGAAGAACTAAAGAGTTTCCAGTAGGTATGCCTTTCAGGTTTCTGGGCTGCAATAAACGAGTGTAGGTTCAGAGATAATGCACTCCTGATTAAAGTACCAAGTGGAAAGTTGCAGAAGTGTGGCTGAGCATAAAACCTGACAAATGAAACAAAACAAAGAGAGGAAGAAAATCTATGAGGTTAAATGTCATAAATATAATTGATTAATGAGAAAATGAAATTGAAGATGCATGATGAAAAGAAGATAAATGCTTTTGTAGGATGATTTTGTGATCCAAAAAGAGTCTGTATACTTAAAGAGATCCTGACCCACTAAATGTTCACTAAATTTTCACTAAGGGAACTAAGTGAGTGACTTTCTCTTGGTAAGGCCCTTCGGTCTCTGCTGGAATCCTACTTAATATCATTCTGCCTTGCTGTTTTCCTTATTGTTGAGCCACAAGAAATTCTGTTTGAATAGCATATATTTGTGTCACAGAAAAGAAATTCTTCCTGTGTCTCCACATAGTCATGGTTATCTTAAGGAACCATTGTGAATACCCATAGCTCCCTGAAATACAAGGACAAAGTGACAATACCTTCCTAGTTGTATGCTTCACTTTTGCTTTCATTTACACAATCTGAACACCACTCTCAACCATATGCTACTCCTTCACCACTGTGCAGCCTTTAGATGTGCTACTTCACTTCTTTGGTTCTCCATATTAATATATCCATATTAATATACATCTTCCATGCTTCCTGTGGAAATGAGCTCCAGGGGTTGGAGCTCAGGAGTACGATGTAGTGGGCCACACACAGCTGAGCAATGCAGAGAATGCTGCTGCCTCTGGCCAGCACAGTCTCCTTGGACACAGTATGCTGTGGCCACAGCTGTTTGCAGGCTCCAGATGTTCCAAACCTGCTCAGTGGCCTCAGGACTGGCCTGTTCCCTACCTGGAATAAGCACAGAGCATAAGTGAATTGGTTTCCTCTTGCCAGATTTTAAGAACTTTGCCACAGAATATGTGGCCTGTGCCTTTGTTGGAAACTGCCAACCCAGATGGTTCAGAAGAGCAGGAGAATACTCATGTCCAGGTGTCCCAAGTGAAAGTAACCAAGCAGCTGCAGAAGCCCTTCAATGAAAAAGATTGAGAGCAAACCACAAAATACTCAAGAAAAAATGAAAAGCTAGCCCCTAAAATGGGCAAGGACACATTTTCTTATATGGGAGAATCTGTGATGGCAGATTCTACACTTATGGTTGTTGCTCCAGTAATGGGCAGAGGAGAGCAAGAGCAGTAATAGTTGTCTACTGGGGCCCAGTCACCTGTTAATTGTAGGCATTAGACTTCCCAGGTGACAGACAAACCTAAGAACAGAAATTCAAGCAGTCTGCAAAGCCATCAAAAAAACCAAGGGTTCAGAACATGAATAAATTGGTTCTATATAGACAGCATGTTTACTCTATGTGGCATCGCTAACTGGGTCCAAAGTTGGAAGAAAAACCAGTGGAGGAAGAGTGCAGGAAAGAAGATGATCAACAAGGAGGACTTCGTGAAGCTGGAGGAGCTCATCCGTAGCATGAATATTCAGTGCAATGCATGCCCATGGTATTTTGCAATTTGTGGAGAATGAAAAGGCTGATAGACTGGCAGGCAAGAGAAGGGGCTGAGCTTTCACAGACTGAAAGGAGTCACTTGCGTACTCAGAAGAAGGCAAGCAGTGGCTCTTGTGGGGTCCAATAAACATCTTGATAAGAACTGCTTAAGTGTGTCGGAAAGTAAACATCTGAAACTCAATAATTCTGAGATCAGTTTTATGCTTATTAGGTTTGGTATATTTCCATTTGTTTTATTGCAGTCTGACCCCAAATTTTTGCACTTTGATTTTTATAAGAATATTGGCTAAAAGATGAATACTCTCTAATCAGCCTTTAAGTGCTCTGCTAAAGTGATATACCCAGATTTTTGTCTTGCTTTAGAGCAATGGCACTAGATTTCTTCTTTGAGAAACAGACAGGTTTAAATTATTTAGTTTTTTGTTGTTGTTGTTATTGTTGGAAAAGCATTAAAATATTCCATTTTTTGGTTGTGATTCTCTATAAAATAAACACATTTTAAAATTTCAGTATCGTTCCTTGGTGTGGAAATAAGACCTCACAGAATAGACAGCTGCAGTAGAGGGGTAGACAGCTTTCCAGCTGGCACTGTGGGGTCCAATAAACATCTTGATAAGAACTGCTTAAGTGTGTCGGAAAGTAAACATCTGAAAATCAATAATTCTGAGATCAGTTTTTATAAGGTTTGGTATATTTCCATTTGTTTTATTGCAGTCTGGCCCCAAATTTTTGCACTTTGATTTTTATAAGAATATTGGCTAAAAGATGAATACAGGAAAAAAATTATGTATATAAATAATATATATAATTTATCATAGTGCAGTAGTAGAATGTCTGGCATATATTAACATCTCCAAAGGGGTAGTCCTTTATTCTCCTTTCTGCATTCCATGGCATATTAAATAGAGATAAAATTGGAAACATATGAGAAGAAATTATAAGGGGAATATAGTGTAAGATATATGAAAATATGGAATTATGGAAAATGAATACAAAGAAATACTAATAAAATAACATTTAAATGAAAGAAATACTAATAAAATAACATAAACTCTAAAAAAGAAGCATGGCACCTGAAGGAAAATTGATAAAGACGTAAGAAAATAAAATTTTTATATTTATCCTTTCCTGAAACTCACAAAGCCAAATTTAATAACTAAGACTAGTTGAATACGGAATCCTAGAGGAAATTGTTTGACATATCATATATTTTATACAGAAAATAAAGCCTCAACTTAAGATGTGTTATATCAAAATTCAGAAATATATGTGAGAAAAAAATACCTGAGGGAATACACCATATACAAAGGGGAAACGGGACAGACATCCAAACTAGGAATGGATTAAGAAACTAACTCTACAATAAAAATAAACTCTAAGAGTCATTACCTTGCTGTTCCAGAGGTCTTTGCACCACAGTTCCAAGAAGCCACATTAAAAATATAATTGAAGAGAGATATAATCTTTTTAGCAACCTCACATACGGTTAAGATAACTTTCATAATCATCCAGAGAATTCTACAACCCAGTCTTGTGGCTATCCAGGTCCAAAGTCCAGTTACATTAATAGATATCTGTATCTTCTTACTCCATGCATATTCAAAAATTGATAATTCACTGGGTGCAATGTTGCACACCTGTAATCCCAGTAAGTCTGAAGGCTGAGGCTGGAGGATCAGCATTTCAAAGGTAACCTCAGCAAATTATCCAGCTCCTGAGCAATTTATCAAGACCCTGTCTCAAAATAAATGGGTCTTAAGCATGTAACTCAATAGAAAGCACCCCTGGATTCAATCCCCAGTGGCTCCCCCACATAAAATTTATTATTCAACAATGTTCTCAGTGATAATTTCCAGAACAGCCTTCTACCCCTTGCCTTCAGTAGCTCATGAATAATGAAATCAAATTTCCAAATATTGAAACCACTGTTCAGAATTATGCAGAATAGAAAATTCTGTTTATTAAACCTTATTAATAACATATCACTTTCCCTAGTAAAAGGCTTAGAAGTAGAAATTAGTTACTTTTCCCCAAACCCATAGGAGTTGTGGCTGTAGAAATCATTGAAATGGAAATGTAGAGGTTTTGAATATGATGGAAAGGAATTTATCAAGGACTCACAGTGGAAAGTTATAATGATAGCATTAACTGAATTCTTTTTATTCACCAAGTGTCAGAAGTGTACTCATTTAAGACTTAGAGAGGATTTAACCTATCTTATGTTTGAAACATCTAAAATCCTAGTAATAAGTGAAATACTTTACTAAAAGGATTTTTCTCAAAGTCTGGGTAATGCATACTTTTAGTAATGTTGCAGATTAGATCTATATGTGCTCCACATCTGTCATTTTTTATGGACTATCAGATACTAGGGAATTTTCTCATCTTGGTAATAGTAAAAGTTAGAGTAGATCAAAAAATGGCATGCAAAGTCAGAGTTGGACCTACCTATTCTATTTGTACATATCTGAAGTTATGTGTTGAACTTGAACATCAAAATCAAAAGGCATGTGTAGAAAGAGAGGTAGAGAATTAGGTAAAAAAGTAAAATCTACAATAATATAACAGGGTACCAGTACCACTCTAAGAATTGAGAATATAAAAATGAAAAACACAAAGAACCCTCCTTGTAGGAATTTGAATTCTTTTGGAGATACAGACAACAAATGTCTAAGCAGCCAATGTGAAATGTTTCCATAAGACCTCTAAAAATGAATCAGAAAAAAACTATGACATATAGGTATGGAAGTAATGGGTTCTATTTAAATATGTGTAAGCAGGGCTGGGGTTGTGGGTCAGTGGCAGAGCACTTGTCTCACACATGTGAAGCACTGGATTTGATCCTCAGCAACACATAAAAATAAATAAAATAAAGATATTGTGTCAGTGTATAACTAAAAAAATTTAAAATATGGGTAAGCAAACTGTGGCCTATAGTCAAATCTGGGTTCTTGCCTATATGTGTAAATTAAATCTTATTATGTTCAATCTGACTGTTTATACCCATGTAGAAAACAATTTTCTCTTTGCCACAAAGGCTTTAACTTCTGACCCTGGAAAACTATACAACCAACATCAAGTTGTATTCATTTCTGTTGTTCTTAGAACCACCTAAGTTTGAAGCCCTTGGCCTTGCTTTGGATTCTAAGTCTCACATAGGAAAGATCAATAAAAGAATTATAGTGCTTTGTTATATGTCAAAGGAGAAAAGAGTGAAAGGATGCTTAATATCACTGAGATGTTGATTGATTTACTTTCTTGCTTCTTACCCATGTGAAATGTTGACAATTGCCTTTTACTGAAAGCCAAAAAAAGGTTAAACATAACATTTGACCCACAAGCCATTTACCCAAATGTTAGCAAGGACTTAGATAACTGTATTTACATTTCAAAATCGACTCAACCATTTACCCTTTTGATAACATCTATAGGTAAACTGAACCTCTCTTCCTTTTTTAGTTATGGCAAGTACAGTAACAACATAAACATAATTTTACACAGAATTTTGAAATGTTTGAATTTCCCTTATGATATTTAACTCAGAATTTATTTTTTAAAATGACACATCAATGTTCATACCTTAAAAACACAAACCAAAAACATGAGGTGCTGGAGGTGTAGCTCAGTGGTAGAGCATTTGTCCAACATGCACAATGCCCTGGATTTGATCCCCAGCACTGCAAAAACTAAATTAAAAAATAGTGTGAGAATGGCTTAATGCTCTTTTTTTCTTCTTTACATTTCCATAGAACTGGGAGTTTTCCTAAATGAGTCCATGAATATTAAAAACTTATGTGAAATAAACTGTAGTGAAATGTCACCAAAAATAACTAAAATGCATCTTTAAAATATCCCAGCCACATCTCCTAATGTTTTATGCATTCTACATTCAAGTCAAATAATATTTCTTAGTATTTCTGTAACAGTTCTATCATTTAATTTTCATGTTCCCTTTATTTTCCAGTCTGTACAATAAATCCACTTCTCTGTTTTATGTGTGCACAGATCCAATTCAGTATCCTGGATGCAGTCTCTGCACTCTGCTTTTCTGGTTATCCACAGGCATAAATAATTTTCTGGAATTCTGTTCTTTATTTTTTTTTTCAAAAACATTCTTAAACTTTATTTTATTAGTATACTTTTTCATATGGTGTTGAGGATCAAACCCAGTACCTCACATGTGCTAGGCAAGTGCTCTACCAATGAGCCCCAACCTCAGCCCAAATTCTGTTGTTTTTGACTTTCATTAACATCTATTTGATGCTGGGTTCCTTTCCACCTTGCATTGGATATTTTTGGTATGTGTATGCCCTACTTGTTCAGGGACATAAGTTCTTAGAGACTTATCAATACTTTTTGCTACTCTGAATGTCCTGAACCTGAATTCCTTTTAATAGTTGAGACACAACTTATAATAGTTAATGCATCTATATGCTTACTTTATTTTGAAAAAAATATTGAGTTGAAAACAGGAAAAGGAGTTAAATTTTTCACTACTAAAAAAATATGGGTATGAACTTCTATATACTTGCCTTTGCACTCAATCTTAGTTTGAAAATGTGATGAGCTGCAATTGAATATCTTGAGATATGTGCTGTTATTCATATACGTGCTTTTATAAATATTTTAAAAGATACTTTGCAATTGAAGAAGCCCATTTTCTAAAATAATAGATGACCTATACCATAAAACTTTAGTGTCTGCTTTGTCGCCAGCATGCCTGAATTTCATATAAAAAAACTATTATTCCTGGGTTATTATTTGTACACTTGCTCCACACTTATTTGAGCGATATGAGACTAGTGAAAGTTCTTTAAAAGTACTTGTATTAACCATACACTATAGTCTGGAGTTCTCCCTGGAAAAATATTATAATTTATAAAGCTAAGTAAAGTGCTACATTTTCTGAAACTTTGACCCTTTTAAACATCATACAAAACTGAAAATGGCCATCTGTATTGAGTCATACAATTTCAGCTATTTGTTAGAAAAGAAGGACTAGATTTTAAAGAACTTATTTTAGAACAAATACCTGTTAGTGATGGAAAGGTTACCATGTTTTAACCAAATTGTCACATTACTTTAGCCTGTTACCTCACTGACTATACTTATTCCTTTAAAATTGTTCAAGATGACTATTAAAATGCAGTAAATTCAAATATGTTTGTAAAAGGCAAACACTTGGAATATCGACTAAAATCTGAATGCCATAAAACTTACAGTAGGAAGAATTCCTGGTTATAACCAAACCCTGCAATCTTGATTTAAAGGAGTCCCAAAGCTTCATTGTTGGTATATGGATATGCAATTCTGCTTTCCTGTTTCCAGCAAGAAAGACCAATATGAAATAATCCAGTAATTTCTATAGCACTATTAACATTATGCATTTTTTAAAAATTTAAGTAGCATAAGCAGAAGAAATGTTGCAGAGAACACTGAAATATTTGTTTCCCCTCTTTCATTTATTTGCTGGTATTCTTCAAGGCAAGGCATTTACAAGTGCACATATAAATTTTGATATAATTATTTGTTTTAACTGAGTGATGTTCTCTGCAAATAAAAGTGTACAGGGAAAACTCAAATAATATCTTTGTTTAATTGATATGAAAAACTATGAATCCAGGATTTTTAATCCAGGCTAGTTTTCCAAGACTTCTCATAAAGTCCTGATTGTTTTGTTAAAAAGAATGACTCCATCTTTTACTTGTGGAGCTCATACAGATTGGAGACATTCTTTATTCTTTCTCCCATAGTACAAAGTCATATGATTAGAACTCATAAATTATATTTTCTTAAGGACATGCATCCTGAAGTCATTTGTCTCAACAACACATTGTTTAATGTTTCTTAATGCGTTCAACAACTAGAAAAACATATGGTGTAGATTTCTAGCACTAAATCCACTTTTAGCCCACCTTAACAGATGAGCATAAAGGTGGTGAAACCAATAGTTGTAGTTTTCCTCCAGTTGCACTATTATTTTATTACAAATTATATCTCTAAAGTGGAATTAGACAATATATCTCAAGTCATTTTCATTTCTTTTCAGGTCGTCAGATGCTGATTCCCATATAAAATATCATTAAGTTCCTAGGAATAAGCAAAGTCAGAAGGTGACAAATTCCTAGGAGAATCACTCTCATCTCAGCAATTCTGACCTTGTCATTTCTAAATGTCACTCCAATCACAAATGACTATAAATAAACTTTGTCTTTTTTCCTTTTAAATTGTGGATTAATAAAAGGACTTTAGCAACATGTAATCAATCCAAATCTTTGTTATTTTTTTAATGAAACAACTGAAGGTCATACAGAAAAATAACATGCCCATGGTCTCACAGTTGGTGCAACCAAAAAGCAAATGCCTGGTCTCCAAGTTTAGTGATCCTTTATTACACATGTGATCATGTATGTCCTAGAGTCTAAATTCTAAAAATTACTTCTCTTTTGTTTCAAGTTTTATCATGAATGATTGTTGACCTTTGTCAAATGCTTTTCTGCATCTGTTGGAAAAAATGTGATTTTTATTTTTCATTCTGCTAACATTGTGTATAACATTGCATCCAGTGATAAATCCCACTTGATTGTTATATATGATCCTTTTGATGTGCTGTTGAACTCAATTTGCTAGTATTTCATTGAAAATTTTTGCACTTATGTTCATAAGAGATTTTATGCCAGTATTATGCTCTTATAATTCATTGAGTCCCAAATTTTCAATTCTGTGAATATTCCAAAAAATTGAGACAGAAGCTTTAAGATAGGTTGGAAAAAATAATCTAGAACTTATATACTGTATTAACTAATATTATAATTATAATGAAATAAATCATCATTAATATATAATTACATGATATAAATACATGATACATCATATAGTATATTTAGGTTATTATACTTGCTTCATTATCTGAAACAATGAGAAAAATGGATTAATTCTATTTCTTTTTCCTCCAAACTTTTGTTTTTCTTGTTCAATTTTTCATTTTCTCTGTTTTGATGGGTATATGTCTTTAAAATATTCCCTTTGTTGTAATTTCAGTGGGATTTGCATTTAGTTTAGTTTCAGTCTACTATTTTTACCCAGAACATCCCAGATTAGATTATTGAAGTCTTACCTACCATGAATTTCAGGTTCTCCTTCATTCTCCACTATACAATGACATATCTAGTAATAATTTCACTTCAGTTTTGCTGGCAAGAATATATATATATATATATATATATATATATATATATATATATATATAGAATGATATGTGTGATATATATATATATATATATATATATATATATATATATATAGACTGATATGTGTGAAAGGCACATGAAGAAGCTAAATAAAATTTGTAACTGATTTTTTTCTTCCATATCACCATTGTCCTAAAGGTTAACCATTTGGATCCTGAATTCTATACTACATTTTTTTTTTTCTATTTTGTCGTATTTAGTAATTTTTCCGTTTATTCATTAATCAATTTATTTTTAGTTACTTAGAATATCATATGGACAGAGCAATATGAAAATTTGTTATATCTTGAAAATCTAGCAGAATAATGTGTAGCAGAGGACCAATAACAGATTTAGTTCTCAAAATGATTTTATAATTATATAATAGACTTACCTTAAGCAAGGCAGCCTGTATGTCAGGAGAGCCCCAGCCTGGGACAGACAAGCCCCCAGTGAAGTTGTGTGGCATAGAACCACTTTAAGGAACTCAAGGTCCACTGAACTCAATGCTGCAGGCTGAGCTTTAGTCTGAAATGCAGTGTCACAAGTAATGACAGGTACTTTAGATCAAGAAATGTCACAAGGCAGCAAAATCTTCATGTACTTATGCAAGTGAAAAAGACAGTACTACAGAGGGTTGAATAGCTCATTACCATTCTGTCATATTTTATTAGGACTGCACAGTGGTAACAAATGTTATTTTGCACTGAACTAGAAGAGTAGAACCAAATTCAGGGATGACATGCATTCATAGTTCTAGAAAGGTGTATACTGACTTTGGATACAGCAGGATGGAGTTGTCAATAGGACCATTGCCAGTTAAAGAGTGGGTGACATAATGGAAAACGTAAAGTCTTATGTGGAGAGAATGACTTGGTTGTTCTCTACAATGTGAAAGTAAAAATTAATAAATGTGGAGACAGCAGGTGGAAGTAAGTGGCTAAAGGAATTGGAGCCAGTCATTTCTGGGAAACAGGCTGATGTATCTTAAGGGTCCCTTGGACAGTCCCAGCTACATTCTCATAGGTACATTGCCATCAGTGTCTAAGAAGCTTTCTTAGAGTTAGTGAATAACAGCAAGAATTGTCAATTCAGAAAATCATAACAAACACATGTCCCCAGTGTTAAGAAATTACATATGCCTGCTTTGAACAAACATGTATTTAATTGACAAACACAATATCTAAAACAATGGTACCTAAAACCAAATCTCAAAATAAGGCAAATTCCAAATGTTCACAACATCCTGTTGTCTATTTTTGTTAATTCTTCAGTTTGTTTTCAATTTGTCATAGGAAAGAACATATTTTACCTCTTGGTTAAGGAGATTTTCCAATTTCAAATTTATTTACATATTTTAAAAAAACAAATTTTTTTCTTTGTTTTAGTTTCATGTTTGTGTTATTTTTAGTTAAAAATAATTGAGCATATCCAAATAGTACTAGAATGCTAGAATAAAAAATGGCTACCTGAATCTAACAATGCAGGATATGCTATAAGAAGATCCATATTATGAGAAATTTATGGGAACAAATTTCCTCAATTAACAATATCAAAAATTCCCAAAAATTAGTAAAATCCATTCAAATTAGTCTAAAAGTCAGTGAATTATATTGCCATTAAAATCTGTCAAAATCGAATGAAGTTATTTTATCTTCATTTTAATTTTACAAAGTAAAAGATAAGGGGTATATTATTGTTAGAATTCTTTTTTAATACTCTTATTTGTTTTTTTTTTAGTTATAGTTGGACATAATACCTTTATTTTATTTATTTATTTATTTATTTTTTATGTGGTGCTGAGGATGGAACTCAGGGCATCACACATGGTAGGCGAGTGCTCTACTGCTGAGCTACAACCCCAGCTCACTGTCTTAATTATTTTAATTAAGAATTAATTAATCCTCCTCTTAAAAATCTCCACAATACATGATTGTATATAGATATATTGTCACTCTAAATATTAATGGTAAAACAGTAAGTTATTTATTTGCATATGTAAACAACAAAGGAGATCTTTATGACCTTGAACTAGCCAAATATTTCTAAAGCACCAAATGAAAATGCAATAACCACCTATGAAAGAGTTGACAAAGTACACTATATTAAAATAAAAATTGTTCATCATTGACATTATTAATAAAGTTAAAAACTAGCCACATATTGGCAGAAGATTTTTTAACTTGTTTAGAAGACATGGTTTCATATTCAAGATATATGAAAAAATACTTATAAATCAATAAGAAAAAATGGTAATTAATTAAATTGGAAAAGTGATCAAGAAACAGGAATAGGAATTTGCAAAATAGTATATTTAAAAGGTCAATGACAATATTTACTAAAATTACCCAACACAGAGAACTTCCATGTAAGTGAAAAGAGACAACATTAAACACAAATTTTAACAACTAAAACAAAAAGCTAATAATTACCAGTTTTGTTGACTTTTTGGTATATTAGGTGGACTAAGTAGGACTCTTCCTGTATAAATGAAATTGTAGATTGTTTCAACCATTATTTATCAAACGCTAACACACCCATACTTTTCCTACCAATCTTATCCCTTTCAGGGGGCCATATATGGATCCAGCCACGAATAGTTATTACAAACCCCCTTTCACCTACCACTGTGGCACTAATGCCTATACTTTAACTAATGCTTGAAAGTTAATGATGAATTTCTTCATGAGCAGTTGAATGGAAGGGATGTCAAGATTGAACTTGCTTATAGATGGATCAACTTAATATGTGAAAGTCATAAAGGATTGTTGCTGCAATACCAAGATTGGTATGGAAAGGTTCTTCCAATGGGCAGAAGTTTTAGCAATATGAAGAGGTAGAGTACAAAATATATATATAGGCTTATGGGCAGTGGAAAAAAAATGTGACAGGTTAATCAAATCATTTAGCTTTCCTACCCTTTAGCCATACTAGAGTTTGGCACTGTGAGCTAATGAATATTTACAGTGTTAGAGTTGAAAACTAAAATGAATTCATCTATATAAAATCCCTCTCACCAAACATAATTTAGATACTGTTCCTTCTGGTTGTCTGAAGAGTCAAGGGAAGAGGCTAATGCTCAATCAGTAATATGGAATACTACCTTGAAGATTACCAGTTTCATTAAACACCCTGAATCTTAAAAAAAAAAAATCACTCATTAATTCTTACCAGAATGGATGCATATTATAGGTATTGGTTTCCTTTCCTTGCCTACAAGCCCAGATCAAGAACCAGTATTTGTTGAGTTTCATAGTTTCCTGATCTGCCAACATGAAATTCTGCATAATGTTACTTCAGAACAAGAGACCCCTTATGACCAAGAAAGTATCAAACATAACCATGGGATTCATTGGTCATTCCACATACCACACCAAGCAGTAGATAATGGCCATTAGAGAATTAGGTAAACTAAAAATTATACAGCTGAGACACCAGCTTGGCAATAAAACTATCAAAAATAAAACATTATTTTCCTGCATTTGTTGGTGCTTCCTAAACCAATGGCGTTTGGCTGATTCTCTGGGCTCAGTAAGTTGAAGGCAATAGATTTCAGAATGTAGGAGTTGAACTAGTAATGGCCTGACTTACCAAAATTTCCAGTGATTATAAAAATTTATATTTCTTTCACTTGGCCAAAAATCCTGGTTCTCACAGAAGGACTACTTCTACCTTGGGGAAACAGAAAGATGTCCCCTAAACGTAAAACTCTGAATAATGGTTAAGCACTCACCTTGAGTCAGTCCATCTGTAGGTTACAGAGAAAAGGAATTAGCATACCTCTAAGGGTAAATATCCATAGTAATCATGAGGAGATAATCCTTCCACTACCCAATGGTGGGTGGGAGGAATGTGTTTGTACTATGATCCTCCGAAGGACCTGTATTTATTCTCATGCTAAATTTTAATTACAAATTGACAAGTATAGCAATATGAAAAAATAAGTCTCTAACATTTCATATTTGAGCATCTGGGTGATTCCACAAGACAAGTAATTGAGGCCATAAGAAGTGTTGCAAAGGGAGTGAAGAATAGGTGTTGAGAAATATTAGGTAAAGAAGGAGAAAAGTGGGAGCAACTGCACTGGAGAAGTTTATAGTTTATACCACAACTTTCCTCTTCTACAATATTCTAGGAATTGTGAAACAAGAATGCAGATACTTTGGTGGGTGAAATGAATTGGATGTGAGATTCAAGTGCAAAAGGGACATTGTAATTTGGTAAGTAAAGCTAATGCTTCCAACTAGATTTCTATTTGGTTACCCCAGCTACTGTGAGTACTGCCTCTTATTAGTTCAGAGGTGCCCCTTTTCTTGGGCAGTTGCCCTCACTTGGCAGTAGACACTGCTGTAGTGAGGCACTATTCCACTGTCCAATCTCCAATGGTTATACTCAATGAGGTGAACAGCTCACACGCTGAGATCAACTGATATACTACAGAATTCTGGCTCCCATGTCTCCTGGGGGAAACAACACTGCAATATGATTTATACCTGAGACCCTACTGCAGATGAGGCCAAGTCTTGACTTTGTCTGAAAAGATGTTCTAGCTACACTTCTCCTTTTTGTATTCTGTTTCTCTCATTCCTATGTATTTTTCAAAAAATAAAATCACTTCCTAGATTAATCAATTATATTTGAATATATGTTTCAGTTACTGCTTCTTGAGAATAGAACTTGGAATTTGCTGTGACCCAGAAATTCCCTTTTTAGAACAGACCCAGCAATAAATTGCATACCTTGTACACCAAATACTATGTGCAGATATATTTACAAAAACATTGCTCATAATAGCCTCAAAAAGTAAATAAACTGTAAATAAATCAGAAGCTCATCAACATGTATGTTTATTCTTCCACTACCTATGTTTCCATTTCACTCCCTTATATTTGAATATAGCATGTAGCAGACTATATTTACCAAAAATAACTACAGCAGTATCTCCCATCCTTTCTGCCTTTCTTAAAAAAATTGACCTTAATTCTCCTCCTATATAGTGATGCATTTTACAGTTCTTTCACTTACACATAGCTTTTCCTTTGATAGTGCTTTTTTACAACAGAGAAATGGAGGAAGACATGCTATGTGACCCCTGAGGTTAGATCATACAGATGTCATGATTTCACTTGGGTTTCTGAGGATATTTACTTTTAGAGCTCAGTCATTCTGTAGTTCTGAAGTCCAAACACGCATTCACAGACAAGACCCATGTAATTCTGAAGACAGATTTCCCATAGGAATCCTAAGAGTTCTACTAGACATGTGAGAGGAAGCCTCCAGGGGTTCCAACTCAAAACACTGATACACCCTTGCCCTTCACATTCACATATTCTTCAATGAAGACCTAGAAATATGAGGAGCAGAAACAATACTTCTTAGTAGGACCTGCCCATATTGCATCCCTCACAATCAGTTTGAATAATAAAGTTACTGCTTTATTCTATTGAAAATTTTTGGGCTGGAGGAGGTTGTTTTACAGCATTAGCAATTAGAATACAATCCATATATATAGTAATGAAAATGAGTCATCACATGTAATGGGTCTCACACAACATTGAGCAAAAAATTCAGAATATGTGCATTGTGATATTCTATTTATGCAAATACTAACAACAGGCCAAACTAAACTATGCAATTATGAATCACTAGAATTTATTCAATAATAGAGTAAGGGTAGTGGTTTGAGAAGGCATGAGGGCTTTTGAGTGCTAATAGAATTTGACTTCCTGATCTGAAGAATGGTTACATGGGAGTGTCCACTGTTTGTGACAATTCACAGGCTATACATTTAAAAATTTCAAAAAATATATAGATATTAATCAAACAAATAGTACATTGAGTTAAATTTTGAAATATATGTTCAGTTGAAATCAAGGAAAACATTATCTATAAGGACAGCAACTTATATCAGTAAAATGCACAAATGTTGTTGCTGACTGCAAAGACAACTCTTTTGAACAAGATATAACTATGCAAGGTCTCCTGAATTCTAGAGACAACTGTCTTTGTTTATACATTTTTTTTCAACTGGGTGAGACTAATCTTTAACAATATCCATTTCATTCTCTGAAAGAAGCAGATCTTTCAGTTATTTTAGTGTGATTTCTTTACAAGAATATCTTTCAATTTTAATTAAAACAGTTGCCTTTTAATCAAATAAGTTGAGTGTGATCTTAATAGTAATACCAGTCACTTTTATAAAATTAATGTCTCTAAAAGCAAAATTTACCCATCTAAATATCAGGTACATTTGAAGAAAAAAAAACAAAATGCACATACAGCAAGTTGGTTATGTAGCAAACATAATCAGAGCTCATTTGTTTTATAATCCAAGGTCTTATTTGAGTTTTATCAAGTTTGACTGCTGATAATATGAAGAAATATTTTATGAGGCAGCCCAAGAATTAATTAAACAAAATTAAACAAGCTGATTGTAATAAATGATTACTGACTATTAAGATTCCTCATTCTTATTGAAAAATAAAAACTTCTGAGCCTAGAAAAACACTGAGGGATATTATGGAAGGGAGATTAAATATTGTGTTCCTTGATCATGTCTTTTATAAGGAACAGTATATTTTTTGTACTGTCAGTTGTTATTTTCATTACATAATAAATTACAGTCCTGAAAATACTTCAATATCTTACTGAATATTTTCTATACCCTCCTTGAAAAGTTAATGGGATTTTAACACTTAAAAAAAACTTTGGATATTGCAGAAGCTTGAATATTAAAAAGAAAAAAAAAGCTTTGAACAACAGTTTAAACAGCTTGTTGTGATTTGGAAAAAAAATATCAGGCCATTAATTTAATCACTCTGAATTGTAATTCCTTCCTCTTCCTTATGCACTGACCCAAAATATTTTTTTTAATTTATCATATACTTAATGTACTGAATTTCTAAATATGAAGGATATTATAGAACACCAAAACATCAATGAACATTCTGATTCCACAACTCATGGTATTTTTCTAATTTGGAAATCAAATGTCTCATTTTAAAATTTTAGAAATGATGATACTTTTGATACTTTGTACTTTTTTTAATGGCTTTCCTGTATATCTATGAAAAATACTAAAATCTCATAGTTTATTTAGTTTTTAGGATATCTTTTTTACAGGGTATTGACTAATGAAACAATGACTAATTCATTAGTTTATTTGAAAAAAAAATTTACTCATCATAAAAATTTTACTCATGATAAAATCATAGAAATTAAGCCAGAAGAGACTTAGAAATGAACTATTGTAATCTATGGAGTTTTGTTTTATTGTTTTTGTTTTTGTTTGCTTTTGTTGTTTTTGGTCATGGAGATTGAACCCAAGGGTCCTCCATGATTGAATTATATCCCCAGTCCTTTTCATTTGTTTTTTACTTTGAAATAGGTTCCTGATAAATTTCAAAGACTGGCTTTGCACTTGAGCCCACCTACCTCAACCTGTGCAGTCTCTGAGATTACATAAGTGAGCCAGCATGCTTGGTGGTCCATGTTTATTTTGATCTGTGCAAATAAATCCAGAAAAAAAGTTAAAACACATGAATGGATATTCTTCGGATAATCAAATCCATACTTGTTCTATAACTCCTGTGCTAAATATAAATGACATTATGCATACATTTTCTCTCACACCCTGAGACATGTTGGTATAGTAGACTCATAGAATTTTTTCCCTAAAACAGAAAAGAACAAAAATATCTTCTAGAATGCCAAAGAAACTTAATAGCATTGTAATTTCAAAGACCAAATTTGTTCTATCTGAAGACCAAGTCATCAATTATAACACAAAAACAAATGGTGTTGTCATAATCTTGTTCTCTTTGTAGTAATTTAGGTGTTGCTTTAGAATCCAGGGGTTTTTAAGGTTCTAGGGAGTGGATAAGAACAAGCCATGGTACATCTTTTGAAACAAAACTTTACTTTGTTTGTATTGGGGTAAAAGGTTACCCATGGCTCATATTCTTAAAATAGTGGAAGAGGACAATATTTATACAGATATGAAACCAATCTCAGTTTAAGAATTTCATTTCAGAACACTGGATTATGATATAGGAGGGGAAACAATTTACATGTAGTTCAAGGATTAAGACTCTCAATATGAAAATTTTCTAGATGGGAAAACTTCCAAAAGACTGAAAAAAGATAAAGTAAACAAGGAAGAGCTATATTGTTGGAAGTTTAATAAAAATGCATTATTTGTCTGCAGTCCAGGCTTTTAGAGAAGAGATGTCCCCATTGCTAGATTTTTCAATAGATAAACAAAGCACACAGACACACACACAGACACACACACACACACACACACACACACACACACACACACACATATATATATATATATATATATATATATATTAAACTACAGATCATTTACTTGAAATGATTTATTACTTATGAGTGTGTGTGTTTGCATGTGTGTTTACGTATGAATCTAGTTTTTACAGAATATTGAAAACATTTTATATATTATTATTTTTATAAAGTATTATTTGTTTTATTTTGGATAACATATGCTCAAATACTGCATTTTTGTATGTTGGGATTTATTAAAATCTTCAGTTCCATGTCAGTTACCAGTGTATTGCCTCTGTGCTGCATATCAACCCATTTTTGCCATGATTTGATATTACTGTAGCTCGATCCTGTAGATAACTTTGCTTACTAGCTGGCATTATATTGGGCTCATACCACTGTCAGTGTGGGTACATTTTTTTTCCTGGTCTAGGGCTTTCCTGCCAGCTTCCTGCTCAGCAATGCCATAGAGTTCCCAATATGCACCTCTGGAAAGCTTTACCTGTAGAACCAAACAGGTACCTGCTCAATTTTTCATGGAAGATAGAAGGTAGTTGGTTTACTGCCCTCCTCCTCTTAGATCTCTGTAATCTCAGAAAATTTCTCTAAAATACAGTGGATCTCAGAGACAATGCCTCCAATAAATTAAATATATTAAGGCATGACCATAGAAGTTGTCTTCCTAATTTGTTTTTCCTAAGGAAATTTCACTGACTTTTAAATGTAGTTATAACTGACAATTCTTTAAGTTAAAATTACCCTATTCCCATATTGGTACGGTACCTGTATCCAGATTGAACCCTGAACAGATTAATGTTCCTGCAGAATTTTGTCTCACTTTTTCAACAGCTCTCATTTCCATCTCACAGTCTTATAACCAAATGCAGGGGGATCTGATTGCCTGGGTTTGAATGTGGTTTTGCAACTTACTTTCAGTGATGTTTTGAGAAATTACCCTACATTTCTAAGCTTGTGATTTCAAGCTGCAAATAGATGTGATATAAATGGTATTTTCCTTAAAAAGACTAAATAAATAAATTCATGCCAGGCACATATAGCAGGGCCAACCAACTAGGAAACAAACAATGGTAGCAACTATAACTTGTATTTCTTTAATATCTCCTCCTCTTTAGGTTATGGTTATAGAAGAACATAATATATAAATTCTGGTAGAATTTTAATGCAGTGTATTAAAAAGCAAAATTAAATATCTAACTTTAAATAACCATCTTTAATGGGAAACACTCCCTAAACATCTCATCTTTTCACTTCTTTTTATGATGTATAATTTGGTCATTTACTTGCACTGTAAATCCTTCCTTAAAAATCTGTCTTCAAGAATAAAATGAAAGGCAAAGGCTATGTTTCACCCCTCTCACGATGGTGAACTCTTCAGAATGTTTAATTATTGAGGACAAGGGGTAGTAAATGAAGATATTATTTTTCTGTATCATTCCATTCAATTTCCAAGATACAAAACTAACATGGATATAAAACTGACCCGGTCATCTCTAGTCAGGGAAACGATTTTATTTTCTGTGACACAGAAGAGAAAGAAAGAAGTCCAAATCTAATAGAGTTAGGAGTCGATGGAGGTTAGGCAGAGATCTTATGTGTGCTTAATGGTTAAAGATCTATGGGCTCTACAACTGCCTGTCCACTAGAGTAAACAATGTACTCTATCCCAAATCACCTCTCTTTCCTCTTTCTTAATTAGTTTGTTAATGAGCTAATGTTTCCAATGGACTGTGAAATTAAAACAATGTGTTGTCTAATGTCATGCCTAAACGTTTTCACTGGACATAAAATGTGTTTCACCCTCACTCTGATTTATGAAAGAATAGGAAAAAAAATCATCAGAAGGTGCAGGTGTCTGGCAAGTGAGTAAATAAACATTCCCAGCATGGGCGACTATTAAATAAATAATCTCAACAAAATGGGGCCATAGGCAGATGCAGTCACTGCAGGAGCCATGCTTAACAGGCAAAGGGAAAGATTCCTGCAAAATCTCAGATGGAGGAATTTGGCTCAGTGAACCAGGCCATCCTGTCTGTCCCTTTGGCAATCAAGAGGACTCTGGGAACTCTCTGAGTGCACCCCAGAGGAAGCTCTTCAGGCAACTTTGAGGCAATAATGGTTAAGTTTATTGTTGCTAAGTCATCAGACAACACTAAAGGGGATGTACAAACACAAACCCAGCAAAACCAGAGCACTCACTATTCCTTAAACAAGCATGACACCTTCCTGCTTTCTTGTCCCACACTGTCTCCCTGTAGCATTTTGGTTCTGGCTTGTAACATTCTTATTTTAATTTTTAATAATCCTCATTATAAAACACTAACAGGTCACTCTTTTCATAACGTATTACCCAATAATTCACCTTATACAACTTAAAATAGCACTCTTCCATTTTTAAATCTTTCTAACAACACTTATATTTAAAAGGTATGGTGAAAATATTTATTGAATTTTATGTAATGAAATATATCATGAAAACTATGGGGCAGGCAGAAAAGAATTTTTTAAAAAAGAGACGGAAACTAAAGCAGTTTAGAATGAAGAAAATTCATATTTGGTTTGGGTGATGGAAGCAATTTATATGAAGAACTTACTTTGATTTTTGATTCCATTCTTGAAGAATAGAAAGGACTTTAATTTGCAGAGATGGTGACAGGATATACTAGCCCAAAGTGGGCCCAGCAAGGTAGACAGGAAAAGGGAAATCATATTAGATATGAGGATTTAGCAATGAAAGAATATTTATATTTTTTAGTGGTAGATAGACTTACAATACATTTATTTTTATTTATTTTTATAAATAAATGAGAATTGAATCCAGTGCCTCACATGTGCTCTACAAGCTCTCTACCACTGAGCCACAACCCTAGCCCAAGCAATGGAAGAATGTTGATTCTTGTGTGAGACAAGTAGAAGTAGTCCAAGCTAAACAAGCAGGTTAAATTAGGAAGGGAAGAGTATTGAAAGTTAAGTAAGAATTTTGGACTTATGTTTTTAAATATTTTGGAACCATTAAAGGCTTAAGATTTTGAAAATTAATCACATTTTGTGTTTACTTTTAAAATTGGGGGGGAAAGACTTAAGATTTAAGGAAAAAATATTTTAAGATTGAAAGAGATTAACTATCTTCTTCCACCTAGACTCAGGGTCAGGGAAGTCTTCCTCTAAGCTTTAATTCAAAAGAGTGTTTTAGAGGTTAATTTGCAGGTAGTAGGATAGAGGAGCTTTAAAAAGGCATTCCAGCCCAAAGAAAGCATGAGCAGCATGGTGTGAATAACCACAATTGGTTTAATATTTTGCTGCATTTCTAAAGGGCAAAGTAGCCTAGCAACTAAAAGGGTGGGTTGTAGGGGAAGACAGACCTGAACTCCAGTTCTGTATCTTTCAAATTACAGATTGTATTTGAGATTATATTCTTCAATAATTCAAGGAACATCAGGTAATATAAGTGGGTATTTATTTTTCCTATCATTAGTCTCCTATCATTATTTAAAAAAAACATGTCACAAGAACACAGATGTATATATTCTTAATGAAATTGAAGGTCACTATACTGTACAGTAAAATGCTATGGGCACTGTATCATGTGACAGATCTCTAGAACTTATTTATCTTTTATCACTAAAAGCTTAAACCCATTGAACAAAAACCTGCTTTCCCTCTCCCTAACTCTTGGCAACCATTGCTCTACTCTCTAATTCTATAAGGGGACTATTTTTAAATACCTCCTTTAAGTTCAATTATGCAGCATTTGTCCTTAAGTGACTCCTTATTTCATCTGGCATGAAGATTATGATGTTCATAAATATTGCCCATGTGACAAGGTTTCCTTCTTTTCAAAATAATATTATATCCTGTTTGTGTGCATTTATGTATGTGTAATTTTCTTTATCTACTCATCTGTCTATGGGCTTTTATGTTGTTTTCATATCTTGCCAACTAAGAATAATGCTACAGTGACCATGAAAATGCACATAACTTTTTCAAATAGTGAGTCTATTTCCTTTCAATGTATACCCAGCTGTGAGTTTGCTGGATCTTATGAAATTTTCATTTCTATTTTTTGGGAGGAATCTCCATGCTATTTGTAATAATTTCTATTCATTTATATTCTCAGAATTTATTGTTTCCAATTACTTCACAACTTTATATATACATAGTCATCTTAGTGATTATGAGATGATCTCTCATTGTAATTTTTATTTGCTTTTTTCTAGTGATTAATGATTTTAAGAACAGTTTCATATAATTGTTGGTCATTTGCACATCGTACACAACAAAAACAAAAGAGCCTGTGGAACTACCTGATGCCTCAAAACTTCTGCAAGGCAAAGGACACAATTAACAAATGAAAAGATAACAGGCACAATAGGATAGAACATCTCCAAACCACATATCTAATAATCACTTAGTATCTAAAATATGTAAGGAACTCATGAAACTCAACTGCAAAAATAACAAAAGCAAAAGACCCAATGAAAACATAGACAAAGGACATGAACAGGTATTTTCCAGTTCTGCTTTTTTATGTTTTAAACAGACAAAATCATAGAGTCTTATTTTCCTACCTTGTTTCTGTGAAAAGTCTTAAAGCATCATGTCAAACATGTCCCTGTGAGAGAGTCAGTTCTCTTGCAAGGAAATTGGAGAAAGAGGCTGACAAGAGAATATGTAACAGGAAAACCATTTCCATGAAAGATCTGAACGAAATGTGTTTTAGAGCAAGGCAACAAAGAAGATTAAGAGAATGGTAGAAGACAAAAAATAAACTGATATGTGATTACTTAATTTGGGGACATAAATAATCTTCTAAATAGGTATTTCCTTTAACAGATTCACTAGGCTATAATAATAACACCCTTATATGAATGATTCTATAAAAACCACATTGTAACTCAAATTTATGATGTTCAGGTTAACATCATGATACAAACAAACACAATCAGTCTTATAATTTCCTGATGTCACATTTATTTTCATCTAAAATCACAATTCTTAGAAATATTATTCACCATATTTACTAAGTTTCGATAATTATTTACTTTTTTGGATGTTAAAAGTACTCATACAATGTATTTTTTTCTTCAAATACTACTTATTTCCTTTTCTCTAAACTGCATATAGAGACAGAGAAAAGAATAATATGATGAAGGGCATCAGGCAAAATGAGGAAAATGATAAAATATCTAGTGAAATATATCAATTTGAAAATAATTCCTGACATATTTATGCTAATATGTGTGCTATTGATCCAGATGTCCATGGGATCTGGTTCCCTGCTTGTTAATGTGCTTTTATTTTAGTGTGTTACATAAAATAAATCATTTCACATGTCACCATTCCCATATAAGAGTTGGTTGATATTTATTTTTATTTTTCTATCATCATATAAAGGAAACACTCAGCATAAATTTTTTTTTCAGAAGGTAAAAAATCATAAAAATTGAATTGTAAAAAGAATAAATGATTGTCAAGGCGAAACATGCACAGTAGAATTTTTTTTAGCTCCAGCAATAGAGTTAATCCCAGGTCTTTGTTAATCATTCTGCTACTGAGTTTAAGAGAATTATACTACTTTTTGTCCTACTCCCTCCCTCTCCATTTCATTCCTTCCTTTATCCTTTACTACTTTCCTTTGTTTATTTTGCCCTTTCTTATTTGACATTTATCAAAGATTCTGTCCAGGGATCTTTCAATATTAATTTTACATCATCATTCTATTTAATCCAAATTAACCATCTTTATAATATATATATAATGTATGCATATAAATTGAATCAGGTTTGCCATTCAGCAAGAGAAGAATATTTATAATGTGTTAATTACAGCACTTACCAGAAAATGCAATCTATATTATTATTTGTAATGTCATTCTTGATTTCTTGCTCAATTTTCAACCAATTTTCAAGTGCTTTTATTAGTGATATGAAAAATGATTTTATTACTCTTTAATTAGGGTAGAGAGATATATCTCATGTAGTCCATTGCAGATAGAGTTTGCCCTAGCTGAGTCTTTTAGCCCCTGGACAGGTACAGCATTAATTCAACTCAAATATGTATTGAAGTGTGACTTACTCAGAGGACCCCCTGAGTAATGAGATTATTTTTCATTGTTAAGGGAGAAAGATCTTATTCAGAGGTGCATGCATAGTGAAATAGAGATCTATTGGTAAATATCCTCGGGCCAAAATCAAGGTTTGCACAGACCACTGGCCAGGATCATTCAATTCAGCTTGGAGATCAGTGTCACTTGCTAGAAAGCATGTAAAAGTGGAAGTTATGAAAACTACATTTTGGGTTTAGAACTCTGTTATGTGATCATAATCTTCACACATTCACAAACCATTCAAGTGAAAACTGGCCCTGTATATACATCGTTTCTTTATCACATTTTTACCTTTCAGCATTAAAAATAGATTTTCATTATTTTTTAATCCATTTATACCATCAGTTTTTGCAACATTTTCCACTCTTTTGCCAAAAACTGAGATGTATCATATTTTCCTATCATATATGGTGGCAGAAATTGGGCTTGAAAGTCACTAGGTGCTTTTAAATATTTACTTACATCTGTAATGTGATAATTACAACATACAATGTAATCTGTAATATGATAATTATAAGTAATTTAATCTGTGTTGTGATCTGTAATGTCATTGTTGACTTGTTTTTCAATAAACTGAGGCAAAAATTTAAAGAGGATATTTTATTTGTAAAAGCACTATGTTTTGCTCTTTAAAGAAATGCATTCTTTAGAGAAAATCATGTTTCAAAAAATTTTTGATTTATAATAAAATCATCAAAGAAAGTATATCAAATGTATTTTAAATTTTTGTTCTCATAACATCTGCTACATCAGTAGAAACTTCTTCAGAAATTGTCTGCAAAGTCACATAACTCATGAAGTTCAATTACAAACCTCATGAAGAGTATGGATATATAAGATTTTACTTTAAAAAATGAAGAGTCAAGGGGAATAATACATATATTCTCATATGTGCATCAGTTAAATAAGCAATAAGCTCCATTTTGATGCCCTCATTTCAACAATGCAAAAACTGATCAATTGTTTATTCACATGAACCCTTTGACCACTTTAACACAAAGAAGAGCCTCAGTACAGTAATGAACCTGACATGAAGATAAACGACTACAATTAGCTTTCTCATTAGTTTTAACTAAGATTGCTTCTTTCATCACGACTGATTTATCTCTGTTGCACTTCTGAAGTGTGCCAGGAAGCTGCCTGCCAGACAGCAAAGGCAGGTGAAGGGAGTTTATTTAAACATGAGAGAGCAACCTTCCATTTTCCTTTGGATTGATCTGTGGCTGACATTGAAAGGAGGATGCATACACATCAGCTTTTAAACATCCTGTGGGAAAATTATCAACAACATTGAAAGAAAACGTTTATGAAATATACAAATAGGTTTATGATCTAACAAGTATCCAGAGAACTCTTGAAAAATACTGTGTTAAGCATGGATTTTTGTCTCTGTCTTCCTCTTAGTTTCACTTTTGCTTTAATACTACAGATGGTGAGAACTGAGGGTAGGGATAGGTAGGTACATTGTTGTAATAAATTACAAGAGTGTATTGAAGTTTTTGGATTCCTCTTGTGTGTCCAGGTTTCCAAGGTGAGTTCAAACATAAAATAATATCATCTTCAAGTTTACAGAAAGCCATAGACCAACAGCAGAGGAGAGATTTTCTTTGTTTTTATTTTTCTCTTTAGGATGGAGTTTCTCTGTGTTGCCCAGTCTGGCTTCAAACTCCTGGCTCAATCTTGAGATTCCCCTACCTGGAGTGCTGAGACAGCAGTCATGTGTCACCATGCCTGGCTGACTTGTTTTGCTTCAAGTACCAGGTGAAGATTAATATTTTATGCTTTTCTGATGATTGTTCAGTTTACATAAGCCTGTGAGTTTTTTCTGAGAATTTCTGTGTGTGCACCAGCACCTAGTATAATCCAGAGAGAAATGTTCTTACTTTTCCTGGTTGAAAGCTCCCCAGGATAGTACAATGAAGTGCTCTCAATTATAAATGTTAGGAAACAGACTTGAGCTTTCAACTGAAAAACTGAGACCATGGAAGCTCCCTTTCCTTGTCTAAGGAAAAATGTGTATTGAAGTTTTTGGATTCCTCTTACGTGTCCAGGTTTCCAAGGTGAGTTCAAACATGAAATTATATCGTCTTCAAGTTTACAGAAAGCCATAGACCAGCAGCAGAGGAGAGATTTTCCTTGTTTTTATTTTTCTCATTAGGATGGAGTTTCTCTGTGTTGCCCAGGCTGGCTTCAAACTCCTGGCTCAATCTTGAGATTGAGACAAATAATCAAGATACTTCAACACCTGGGTCAGTTAGGGAGTTGAGGATATACTAAATAGAGGCAGATAAATTGGACCAAAACATTTAAAAGAAAAATACGAAGAAAAACTTTTAGTCCAAGGTTCTTCTTGGACACAGAATTGATGGACAAGTCATATTTAAAATCAAACATTTCTCTAGGCAATTTTTTTTCTTTCTTACAGGAAGACATTAAGAAAGAAAGTCGTCAGATTAGGATGCTCATTACTGTAGGAGGGGCATGTTTCCAGCCTACTTCACTGGAAAAACCTGGAAGAAGTATGTTTTAAAATTTCAAAAAAAGTACAAAGGGAGGTTTGTGGTTCAATTTATACTCTATAGTTTCTATCACAATTTCTTTTAAAATAATTATGTTCTAACAATAAAAATAACCATTACTTCTTATACTAATAAAGAAAATAATTTCAAAATAATGATGCCTATGAGAGAAAGCATCAAATAATTCAGATATTTGTATAAATGTTATTATTTTTTGCACTTGGCACAATAGTAGTTTTTAAAAAATTCTTTCAGAAATAATGCATAATGAGAATAGGAAGAAAGAAAGTATTAACAGAAGGTAAAAAAAAAGAAGAAGGCCATGAACTTACCATGAAGTAACAGAATTCCTTATGAGAAAGACATGTACAAGTAAATATTTCATGAGGGGAAGATGATAAAGTAATGTAGAAATATGATGCAAAGCTCTAGGAATACTGAAGTAAAGACAGGTTATTTTGACAGACAGTTGAAGAGCATTTTTACCTTTTGTGTTGGAGTGAAATAATGTGAAGTATTTTAAAGAATAAAAATAAATGAGGAATAAATTGTAAAGAAAATATTAATTTTGGAATCAAATTAAGCCAAACTGAATAATTAGAAATATACCTATAATGGGATATTATATCATTTTAAATCTGCTAGTAAGTATGAATTATATTATGCTAGCTTTACCTCTACTTTATTGAATATCCAGATGGAGATTGCATTTAATGTCTAAGATCTTAGGTGGCTCATATAATTCCTAGAAATTATTTGATATTGTTCCATGTGATTTTTTATTTATGTCACTCTATAGCTACCTCTACAATTGTTATGTCTTATGTTTATCCATTAAATTTTTCTCATTATGATTGAAAAAAATAGCATATATTACTAAGAACTCATATTTTATTAGCTAAGTTTAATGATACTTTAAAAATATGATGCTATAGATAAAGGATACAAAAAAATAAAATAAAAATAAAAAAATTGGTGAATTCAAGACACATTCCAAAAATGTGAAGCTCAATTTCATATTTAATGAAAAATAAGTTATTGATTGTTAAGGCAAAGACAATGATTCACAGTAAGCAACATAATTCCCTGGACTTAAGGACATGCAGAAAATAGGTTCATGCTAGATATATCATTTTTTCTTCCAGGAACATAAGGTGTATATATAAATGTGGCTCACTCAAAAATAACAAATTAAGATAGTATTTCATTGTTTCCAAAACATAATGTATGATTTTTGAAACAAGTTTGTTCCATGACAAATATACCACTAGCACAAAACGTGTGAAGCTTTATGTGCAATAGCAGTATTTCAATTTTATTCTCTACAGTTAAAACAAAAAAGCAACAGCCTTCTCTACTTTATTCTAAATTGCACCTTTACAAATGGGCATTTATACCTACTCTGGAATGGCATAATGGAATGATACTAGACATTATTCCTTTTTCTTTCTTCCACATATCAGTACATGATAACACCTGCTCTCTGTATGATTGTATCCAAAATGATTTTTGCTGCATGTAACAGAAAGAAATCGGTTCATACAGGTTTTGATAGGTGGAGTTTTAGTGTTTTTTGTGTAATAAACATTAGGAAGAAGGCAGTCAGGGTGAGATAGTTACTAAACAATGATTTTAGAAACATGTTCCTTTGTCATTCATCATATAATGACTTACTTTCCCCAGTTACATCTTAACTCCTGTCTACCAAGCATTCAATAACCCACCCAGAGAGGAGGGGTAGGCACAGGGGAAAAGAGGTAGAGTCCTGATTAGAGTTTATATTGTTAAAATAAAGATCAGAAATTCAGAGCTTTCCAGAAGCCACACCTAGACTCCTACTACATCTCTTAGGCAAAAGTGATGGCACTTGGTTATACCTACCCATATGTGGTTTATGGAAATCAAGTTTTCAGTTGGCTACATTGCTATCTGAATCAAAATCCAGGTCACATAAGCAAGAAGGGGAGTAGGTATATGTGAGAGGCAAAACCACAATGCCCAAACCAAAAACCTGAGAATAACTTTCGACTCCATGAAACTCACATAAATGGAGATACATATCCTGTTTATGCACAACAATATTCAATAATTAAAGAGAATTGTAAATATGACCTAATAATAAATTTTAGTATTTTCCCTGAAATTATTTTTTGTGAAAATTGACTAATTGATTCTGAAATTTATACAGAAAAACAAATTAGCTTCAATTTCCAAAATTTACGAAAGAGCACAAAGATGGGGGACTTATACTATATGATTTTCAGAGTAACTGAATATGATATTTGTGAGAGGATGGAAACAAATTATTCAAACGAAACTGAGTAAAAAAAAGAGCCTCACATACATAGTTAATTGATTTCAACAGAAGTGTCAAGGCGAACAAGAAAGGGTAAGATTTTCAATATAAAATGAATTCAAAATGAATGAGATCTAAATATACGAGGTAAAATTATAAAACTTGTAGAAATACAGAAAAAAAATATTCAAGATCTTTAAGGGAAAACATCTGTTTAATGTGACATAAAATAGTAATCTATGAAAATATGATAAACTTCACTTTGAAAATATAATAAGCAGAACTAATAAAAATTTAACATTTCTGCTATTTGAAATTCCCATTAAGGAAAAAGAACAAAACATTTCTTAATGACATATCTGGTATGGGGAATTAAATGCAGAATACAAAACACACTCTTCTGCTTTCCAGTTTCTATTCTTCCAGACCTAGTAGTAGATAATTTATGCTATTTTTCTTTTCTTTTTTTTAAAGAAAGAGTGAGAGAGAGGAGAGAGAGGGAGAGAGAATTTTAATATTTTTTTTTTTTTTTTTTTTTTAGTATTTGGCGGACACAACATCTTTGTCTGTATGCGGTGCTGAGGATCAAACCCGGGCCGCATGCATGCCAGGCGAGAGCACCACCACTTGAGCCACATCCCCAACCCCTATGCTATTTTTCTATAGAAAGAAACAGTGGGGTCAGAACATTATTCAGAGAATTTGGACAATTGAGAAATGCAGACTTAATTTAACTTCTAACTTAATAAACTTCAGTAGGACATACTTACAAGATCTTTCAGGATCTTATTTCCAATTGTTTCTTCAGTCTTATTTTCCTACCATCTCTCCAACTAACCACACTAAAAAAATCACCATCAGCAAAAGATTTTGAAAAGCACTTTTAGTTGTGAATACAAAATTAATCTGCACCTCAGGCTGTTTTCAATGCTTAAACTATAAGTACTGACTTTTTTTTTAACTTTTGACCTTATTTAAGAACAGAATGCTCTCCCAAATATTCCTCAGTGCATAAAAATAGTTTTCCAAGTTTTATTTAAATCTGCTGAAATCAATACACATATAATAGGGTATAATGTAAAAAAAAAATTCAGAATCTATAGCACACTGAAAATTACTCTGTTTTCTGAATGTCTCCTATAACCGTTTTTAAAAACTCAGCCCTAGATATGAACTGTATCAGGAAAGAACAAAGACAAATATTTCATGAGCTGGCCACTTGAACATATTAGCAAATTTTTGTACTGCACAGAAACTATACTTGGTCCTTGGATACAAGACCTTCACCTCTCTGCTGCCTCAGGCAATGACGTGTTTGCCTACAGAATAAACTGTGAAATAGAAATTTGCCTCAACATAGTAGCTGAAGTTATATACAGGGAGTTGTGTGTGTGAGAGGATGTGTATCCATACATATATTTTCCAGCATCTTACATATCACTAACCGTATGTATTACTCAGTATGAACATTATCTTCTAGGTGATTTTTGAAATTTTTATTCTGTTATTTTAGTGTTTAGAATACTATTATAGAGAAGCTCTAAAGTTACTCTAATGAACAATGGAAGTTTGAATAAAATTTGGTGTAATAGCTCTGCAAGTCATTTCTCTATCCCTGCAGCCAGTTGCTTTGAGTTCAATTTTCCATATGTAGAGAAAATAATTTTACTAATCACTATGAAATAAACCTGGGATATTCCTTCCCACATGTCTGCTTGATTTGCCCCTCAAAAATATATCCCTAAAGTAACATCAAGTTTCAACATAAATAAGAATAGCAACCCTGACATTTGCTTCCACTTTATGGCTTTGGTTTTGTAAGTCAGATCTCAGGATGCTCATATGTGTAGGTCAAGGCCATTGCTGATTTAAAGTATTCCAAGTCATACTTTTAATAACTGCACAAATTAATTCCATTATCAGATATTCATGCAAGAATTTCATACTCAATATTTAGTAATTCATCAAGAATTTTAGGATAATATAAAACAGCACTGCATTCTTTGGATTACTGTCCCTATGTTTCTCCCATCATTCAAACCTGCTAAAGAATGTGACCTCAAACTGCAAGCACTGTACATTACATTTCTCTCTACATCTTAATAGTTAGTCCAGAGATGCCTATTGAAATAAAGAGAAACAAAGTAAAGCAAGCCATACATATTAAAAAATGTCAACAGAACTTGAAAATATTTTGTTTGGAAGGTGGTTAGAATCAGGATAAAAGTTTTCATATCTAAAAATGCACAATTCACAATAGCTAGACTGTGGAACCAACCCAGATGCCCTTCAATAGATGAATGGATAAAAAAGATGTGGCATTTATACACCATGGAGTACTATGCAGCACTAAAAAAAATGACAAAATCATGGAATTTGCAGGGAAATGGATGGCACTAGAGCAGATTATGCTTAGTGAAGCTAGCCAATCCCTAAAAAACAAATACCAAATGTCTTCTTTGATATAATGAGAGCAACTAAGAACAGAGCAGGGAGGAAGAGAAGGAAGAAAAGATTAACATTAAACAGAGACATGAGGTGGGAGGGAAAGGGAAAGAAAAGGGAAATTGCATGGAAATGGAGGGAGATCCTCATTGTTATACAAAATTACATATAAGTAGTTGTGAGGGGAATGGGAAAATAAACAAGGAGGAAAATGAATTACAGTAGATGGGGGTAGAGGGAGAAGATGGGAGGGGAGGGGAGGGGGTATAGTAGAGGATAGGAAAGGTAGCAGAATACAACAGTTACTAATAGGGCATTATGTAAAAATGTTGATGTGTAACCGATGTGATTCTGCAATCTGTATTTGAGGTAAAAATGGGAGTTCAATAACCCACTTGAATCTAATGTATGAAATATGATATGTCAAGAGCTTTGTAATGTTTTGAACAACCAATAAAAAAAATTTAAAAATAAAATAAAAAAATTAAAATGTACTTAAAAAATAAAGTGCAAAAAAGGATGAGATTAAAGTTAAGAATTTAAATTATTTTAAAAATTATTTTTAAAAAATTAAATAATAGAGTTGCTATTTGTAGTACATTTTATTAAAGGGCCACCCTTACTTTCTGAAAATATTAAGATGAGTTTTTGCATTTTTTTTAATGAAGAGCAATGCTAGGGGTTGTTGGTTCCAATCAGGAGATGATGTCTCCTACAGCTGTTGGACTAGAAAATTTGGTTGAATAATGTCAAAAATTCACAGTTTTGAAAGACCAATAAAAATCCAAACTAGAAATTGGGTCAGAAATAACTATGTAGTAGACTACTAGAAAAATAAATAAATAAATATTTTATTTTGTGGAATATTGAGAATTCATTTAAAAATAATAAAGGTCTCTTCCTCTTGTTCTGTCCCTACTGTGTGACTTTTGATAATTTATTTAGTCATCCAGAGCTTCATTTTGCTCCTCTATAAGACAGAAGAATCTTTGCCAAAATATCTTAATATCCCTCTAATAACTTTAGTTCTTTTCTTGTGCCTTCCTTACCTCTTAATCCTCTTCCTCCTCTTGTCCACTCTGTGTGTGTCCATGAGTTTCTCCATGTGCCTACTTTCTATCTACAAAGGGAATAAAAATTCCTTTACAGCACACCGTGCAAATTATGGTAAATTGTTAAATTTTGAGAATTTTTTAATATAGCCAATTGAAAGTTAGATTAGATTTACTCCTTAAATGTAAATTCAATATATTAAAAATTTATTTCTGTTTAGTGTTTGTAAATTATTTTATTACAGGTCAAATAGAAATGGTGAATGTTCCAAAATAGAATCTAGAATTTTTTTTTTTACCCTTGGCTTAATAACTGGATAGAAACATTCATAATAAAATGTGCATCAAACCTAAAGAATAATTGCACTTACATAGGTTTTACTGAGTTGCTTGTTTAAAATACTAATGTTGGTAAACAAGTGCTTAAATGCTTTAATATCTCTTCTGTTTTTAATATTAAAATTTGTGGCACACATGACTTCTGATGACCTGGGACAATCTCTTCATCATCATGAGTGTCCTGGAGGAGGCTTTCTGGGACCAGCTTTCCTGCCAAAGTATTTCACAGACACTGCCTTTTTATCCTGGGTCCACTGTGCTTAATTTTGTATTATAATTGCATTCGAGTAAATTATTCTCTTATCTGCTATTACACGCAATGACTTTTTCTAGTCCTTGTTTTTTTTTTTCCCATGACATTTTAGTTGACAGCTGAACTGATGATAATTTTAGGTAGAACAGACACACTTGGATGAGGGGAATAGAGGATTTTTTCATGTAAACATCTTTATCAGCACGCATTTCCTAAAGTTTGTCATGTTATCATCTTTATATTTAAACTGAGAGTTCAAACACTGAGACACTTTTAGGTGGTTCTAACTCTCGTCCTCACTGTCACCTCCACACCTATGACATTATATTGGAGCTGTTTTTTGCATGGTATTCTCTCTGCTATTTCATACATGGCTCATCAAGAGTAAATTAGTTTTTTTTTAAATCTTTTCATGCCCACTACAGAACCTAAGAGACAAATAGATGGCACTAGGATATTCAATTAATGACTGAAAGAAAATAGTTTGGGATTATGTTGTGTCTCCAAGTTAATAGTTTAGAATTAACTAGCTTTGAATGTTGTTTCTAACTTTGGAAATTATTGTACCTTTGCATAATGTCTCTTTATTTTAGAAATAATTAAATTATTTTCAGAATAAAGGAATAAATATTTGCAAAGTGCTTTCTAGCAATATTTAGAGAAATCATTCAATGAGCAGAAAGCAAACAATTCTTGCCTGGACATTTCAGAGTAAATGAAATTTCATTCTTCCATCTGTTCATCATGCAACTACTCATCTGCCTCTAAACCATACATTTATTAAGTGTTTATTAACTAATGGTTCTCCAACACATTTAATTTTTAGAGTTAGAAAATAGTTCATGCACATACATGCACAGAAACATACAACTCAATACTTACAAAAATAGTGTTTTAAGACCTCCTTTAAAATAATAGTGAATAAACATACTGGCATTTTAAATAACTGGCATAATCCAATGTGAGGGCATCTGAATATATTAGAGTCAATGTAAACTTTAGTCCCTATGTTTCTATTCTCTACAAATAAACATATTATCTCCCAGAAAGTTAAGAATCCTTTGTTGGAGAGGCGAATAGGATATCAGAAGATATTACTTTCTCATTCTGATACAAAACATATGGAATAAGATCAAATATTGTTGTGAATTGTCAGTGTTCACATTATTTGAATAAAAATTAAATAGTTGAAAAAACATGCCCAGGATCATATCACAAAATCAGGTAAAAACATTAATACATGCACATTTTCTGTTTCACTTTCCATTATGTCTGTCATGGCAGCTGCTTCTCTCTAGCCATGATCTATCCACAAGGCATGTCTCTCTTCTCTGCATCCCACTTAACAAGCTGCAGCTGCACTGACCATTCTCCAATTCCTGGCTGTGCTCTAATTATTCCTTCTCCCATTAATCCACAAAATGAGGAGAGAGTCAGCATTCCCTGGTTACTTTTAGTGGAGGAGGAAAATTGGATGGAGGAGGATCTGGCAAGAGTATATGTAGGTAGAGTGTTGAAATCAAGTGGGACCCATTCCTAGCCAGATACCAGGCTCCTTCCAGCTGGCACACTTTATTGAATTTACAGGAAACTTCACCTTGATTTTCTAGCTATTTATTGATTTATCTCACAGAAATGTTTTCTTTCATACATATTTAAAACAATTCATCTTATCCCAAATCACCTCCTGTGAAACATTTGTGGTTGGAAATGCCCATTGTCCTGAAGCTCCGATGTGACTTGCAAGCATGTACAATTTCCTGCTACTGTGGTAAATATAACATCTGTTACTGTGGCCTACGGGTACAAGTTTCTGTCCTCCTTGCTAAGAGATCACTGTGGAAGACTTCAGACACATAGGTTTTGCAGCAAGAAATCCAAAAAGGGTAGATTGCTGGGTCAGTCCCCAAATGGCTATAGTTAAGTTCCCTAGCTAAAGCTTCTTGTGAGATATGTTCTTATTTTACCAAGTATTCAATTGATGATGTTAATATTTTCCCAGAATTTTTTTTTCAGGATCTATAAAGCTGAAGTGTGTGTGTGTATTTTATTAACATTACCACCCTAAGGTTTTGTTTCATATTATGCAATGCCTGTTGTTTCTACATTATTTGTAATATAATGGTTTTCTCTTCTTCCTGCTTTATTTATCCGTGCCTTGTCATAGCATTGATGGTGTGCATTAATGATACAGTATCATTGATCACTTTAATGATAAACTAATTTATATTAGGTTTGGAGTAGCAATCATTCATTGTATTTCCTGACTCACATTGATTTCTCAACTGTAAAATTTGAAAGCTTTTGAACTGTTAATAGCATTATGAAAATATTTAAGTTTAATGGCTTTCCATGCCCTTTGTCTTTTATATTTTCCTATCTACATATACCATCTAAATAGTAACAAAATTATTTAGTATTGTATCTATAAAGGTAGGTGGCTGAGCCTAGCTAAGCTTATTGTGGCCTGTAAAGTAGTACATGGCCATGAATTAGCTATATTATCATCAGTGTTTAGTCAAAGTCAGAAATACTCTGATTGATCATATGTGCTCAAGGTCATAAACATTTGCTTTTGAGCATGTGTCCACTTATGTAACCTGTCATCAGTGTGCTGTCTTTGGCCTTCATATAAGGAGCACCAATGGAAAAGGCTTCAGGCTGGTAGATGCTATTGCTGACTCTGAATAAAAAATGACTAATATTGCAACCATGCCTCACTTTTTCTTTTAAATGCTGGAGCCAGAACCTTGCTTCCCAGGCCTGAGCTCACCCTCTGCCTGACACCTGTTACTAATGCCTTGGCAATTCAGCACCTTCTAAAACAATGTTAATATTTATGGAAACTTCTTCTACTTCCTGAATTAGGTGCAAAATACTTTAATGTTTTTACTTTAAGATGCTGCCTTTTAAGCAGAAGTATATTTCTTATGAATAGCCAATTTTATTTTTAAACAACCACCTAATATTTTTGATAAAGATGCTAAAATTGAGTAAAAAACAAATTGGCACCTAAAGTCATCTATAAATGTGCCTGCCTATATTAGTGTACAGTTACCACAAAGTACCCAGACTGTGGCTTATAGAACAGACACTAGTCCCACAGCTCTAACATGTCACAACTACTCATCAGCCCTCTCAAATCTGCAGTTAAAGATGACTGTCAGCTCTAATAATATTATTTTATGTTTCCTTACAAAGTATGACTTCAATATGAGTGCATGAATCTTTTTTGTTTTAAAGGGAAGTAAATCCTGGAAGAAAACAAAGGACAAATTGTTTACAAAAATGTTTGGGCAACATTTGGAGTGAGCAGGGAGAGACTTCAGTACTTCTGGTGTGTAATCTTCTGTGTGTCACATATCCTCCATGAATTTTGGTTTTCTCACAGATAAAATGCTCATGAGGATAGTATTGATGTTTCTCTATAAGCATGAGGTAATATAACCAATGTAGACATATATTATGTATAGAAAGTATAATTCAAATGTATAACACTTCAAAGCATTATCACAACATCCTTATCATAACATTTAAAAATACAATTAAAAATTTGATTTCTAATGGATTTCATCTCTGTAGTATTCTAGATAGGTTGCTACTAATTTGGTAAATAAATATTAATATTCAAAGGTAATTTCAAAGGTGAATTTGAATTCAATAACAGCTAAGATTTTATCTTTTAAATAAATTTCCTTAATGATGTTCAGAATAGGTAATGTCATAATAATCATAGTAGTCACCCACATATGGGGATTGAGGGGATTGAAAATGCCAAGTAGCTATTTGCAGTATTTCTTCCTCTGCACCACCTGCTAACTATGAGGAATAAAACGAGATAAGTTATTTTACTGAAGCTTCTTTCTTTAAAATTGAGTTTTCAACATTGAATCAATAGAATTATAAAATATCTTATGAGAAAGTAGTTAACCATGCTCTATTAGCCTTTAATTAGATTTACAACCAGTTTGAATCAAAAAACAAATTTTGCTGAACTACAGGTCAACTCTATTCTCCTTTTGTTCTTCCTTAGCTCTCTTTCTTATTCCAATTCATCTCCCAGGCCACAGATGTTATAGGCCTGTATTACACTCCACTCAAAATCTACTCAGAAAAATCAGACTCAGGATGTTGTCCAAATTGCTTCCTCAGGTACCTTATCAGAGCATAACCATCCCATCTTCTCCTTACAGCTCATGCTGTTCAATGGCCCCTCTTCATCTGGGTGTTTTTCTTTCCTGTAGTCTTCACATAGTTTGCCAGACTTTCTGTATAACTTGAGAACATGCGCTTCTTTTACTCACAAAATGTCAACTACTTTATTCACCAAAAGAATAAACTTCAAAATTTCTAAGCCCAAAATGTTAAGATTTTTATGGACTGTTTTGACAAAGCATTTTAATTTATACATATCATAAGAGAAGATTTTAAATTTTAACCAGAGATATATCTTTAATTCTATTAAATAAAAATTAAGTCATTAACTGTACCAACTGGCACTATTTCTTCAAATTGGCTAATATCCTGATGCTATCTAATTAAAGTGTACATAGAAATTTAAGTGACTTCCAAATTCTAAATGAGAATGCTAAATAGGATCTTAATTGGCCTGTGTGCTGATGTTGTCATTGATTATTTTCCCTTTTCTATACAGTGTCCCTCATGTATTCACTTGCTTCAAACACAAAAATTACAAATAATTATGTGTAGTAGAACCACATTATTATTGAAAAATATCAAATTAAATCCATTAATTCTAAGAATTTGAGTTTTCACTTAGTCACATTCAATATAATTAGGTTTCTCAAGAGTTTTTAAACTTTTATTAACATTACCACCCTAAGGTTTTGTTTCATATTTATGCAATGCCTGTTTTTTCTACATTATTTGTAATATAATGGTTTTCTCTTCTTCCTGCTTTATTTATCAGTGCCTTGTCATAGCATTGATGGTGTGCATTAATGATACACTATCATTGATCACTTTAATGATATACTAATTTATATTAGGTTTGGAGTAGCAATCATTCATTGACTTTCTAATATTTTTGATAAAGATGCTAAAATTGAGTAAAAAACAAATTGGCACCTAAAGTCATCTATAAATGTGCCTGCCTGTATTAGTGTACAGTTACCACAAAGCACCCAGACTGTGGCTTAAAGAACAGACACTAGTCCCACAGTTCTGGAGTCCAGCAACATGAGACCAAAGCATTGGTCTGGTTGGCTCCTGCTTAGTATTCTGTGGAAGGATCTGCTCCAAGCCATTTTCCATGGGTTGTTGTTGGCTATCACTGTGTCTTCACATCATCTTTCCTTTGTAAATTTCTGTGCCTAATTTCCTCATCTTTTAATAAGGATATCAGTTGTATTGAACTGGAGCCCACACTAGTGGCCTCATATTGATATAATCAGTACTGAAAAGATTTTCATCTCCAAATATGGTCACATTCTGAGCTCTTGTTGGTCAGGTCTTTAATATGAAAATATAGCAGTAGGAGACACAATTCAGCCTCTAGTAGTCCCTCATAGAGTTCTTTCTTGTGTATAATCTGAATTTACTTTAAAAAGTGTTGGCACAGTTTAGAATGACCTTCTTTCTAAACTGAAATAGACTTCTATGATTTATTTCAAGCTCATTACCCTTTAAGGAAAGTCAGTAATGATTCCTTCTCATAAAGTTTCCCAGTTCCCCTATTTCTTTCCCACCACCTGATTTATTACTATCCTTCCTTGTCTGAATCCTCAGAGTACATTTATTGCATCTCTTCCTAGGACTATTGCCCCATAAAAGAAATACATGGTTTTAATGTGAAGGAGAATATTTTAAAGGGAATTTGTTTTATGAGATAAAAGATTACGCTCTTTTTCCTTCAAAGAGTGATTAAAAGGTAATCACTCATTCCAAACACTTCCACTGATGACAAGAGATAATGACCCAAAAAAAAAGTGTGTTGGGGGGACTCATAAAGTAAGAATGATATTCTTAAAATAAGAGTGATAAGAAAAAGAAGGTACTACAATTATTTTCTTCTCCTTTTACCTTCTAATTCTAACCAAATCTTCCCTTCATACATTACATCCTTAACTCTCCCAAGAATTGGGATGGAAGAAAAGAAAGAGAAATGGCTTCCATTTTGTTGCAACCACTGACAAAATGATGTCACACAAATGGAAATTTACTGAAATCCTCATTATTACTATTTTTTAAGTTATCATTTTTATGTCAAAAGAGGCAAGTTGAAAATCGAAAACCAACAATGAAGAAAAGAAAGGAAGGTCAATCAGAAACAAGGGCCAATAGAAAAAATTAACTTACAATATAATTTAAGTTATTTATTCTCAAATAATCATATTGGTTGCTTCATAAATGAACTCAAGCTTCACTTATTACTGTATAATAGCTTGAAAATAAATATATTCTATGCAAATTAATTTAAAAATTAGCTAAGCTGTTTTTTCTATCAGATATTAACAATAGAAATAAATTCTATTTTATTTCATCTTTAAGATTATGCCTAACATATATTCATCAGTATTAACATAAATTATCACATTGAGTGCACACTTCCTTTTTTGTTTTTGTTACCAGGGTTAGAACCCAGGGATGTTTAATCACTAAGCCACATCTCCAGCCCCTTTTAAATATTTTATTTAGAGACAGGGTCTTGCTAAGTTGCTCAGGGCCTCACTAAATTGCTGAGGCTGTCTTGGAACTCTCTATCTTCCTGCCTTAGCCTCCCAAGCCATGGAGATTACAGGTGTGCGCCACCATGCCCAGGAAGAGAATGTATTCTTATACAACAAAATTGATTCTTATACTCTGTAATAATGAGTTATGAGGAGTTATAACAGGCACTAAATTAGATTTATATAAAATCTCATTATTTTCTAGCTTATTTCTTTTTAGGAAACATGTGCTAATAAATACTTTTTAAGAAAAAAAACTTGAAGTTTATACACATAAATAAATACCATTTATTTGAAGTCAAATATTAAATTTTATTCCATCCTTTGGTGCTAAATAAGTTATAATGATGAATCTTATTTGAATTTTAAATGACTTTATTTTTCCTGTCCTTCAGCATAAAGGATGTGGTTGAGCAGAAGAAGACTAATCTCTCTGGATTTGTAGGAAAAAAGAAAGGAGAAACTATTTATCTTCTACTTGTGGATGAAAATTCAACATGAGGGACCTGTGAATAGCTAATCAGATCTGGGTGTGGTGGTACACTTTTGTAATTCCAGCAAATTGGGTGGCTCAGGCAGGAGGATCACAAGTTCAAAGCCAGCCTCAGCAGTTTAGCAAGGTCCTGACTCAAAATAAAATAATAATAATAATAATTTAAATTAAAAAGGGTAAGGGATGTGGCTAAGTAGTTGAACGCCCGGGGTTCAATCCCTGCCCCCACCCCAAGAAGAAGTATTAATCCATGTCAATGTTCATGCTCACTAAATCACTGTCTTTACTTTTTTCAACATTTCAATATTTCTATAAGAAAATAAAAATGAAAGGTCAAAGACTTATGATTGTTTTCTTCCAAAATTCTGCTCTCTCAGATCCTGGTGTGTTCTAAGTATTGTTTTAATACAAAAATATACTTTGCTAAACATCATTTCTACTCAAGAACCAGTGTTGGACACAAGCTCTGGCACTAATGTACTTATGAGCTAGACAAGAATGATGAGTGCTGGTTTCAGTCTACCCCTTGAAATTAAGGAATTTAGGATTAAGTTTGGAAATGGTCACATATAATTTGTATAATTTATTAAGATTACGTTCTATGTCAGGTGCAATGGTGCATGCCTGTAATCCCAGCAGCTCAGAAGGCTGAGGCAGGAGGATCACAAGTTCAAAGCCAGCCTCAGAAAAAGTGAGGCACTAAGCAACTCAGTGAGATCCTGTCTCTAAATAAAATACAAAATAGGTCTGGGAATATGTCTCAGTGGTCGAGTGCCCCTGAATTCAATCCCACATACCAATAAAAAAAATCACTTTGTAGAATGCGATAGTAAGGATAAAGCATTCTTCATGATATTCCATTTTTCTTCCCTCTTTTATGCTTTAATAGTTGTGTTTGCAATATTATGCTGATAGGTAATTAATTAATCAGAAGATGTGAAGTTATTTTAATTTAGAAATTGATAAAATTGTTATGAAAGTGCTCCTCCAGTCTCAAGACAATCTAATCTCATGGCATAGTATGTACTCTGTAGTCAGTATAATACTCTGCTTTACTGGACAAAGAATTTTTTTTTTAGTTTATGTTAATACATGTCCATAGTGTCAACATATAAAGATAAATCAGTCCTGGCAGTTGTGATATCAAGTACTATAAAGTTTCAAATGTATGTTTCTACTTAAAAATACAGACAAGAGCATGAATATAAATGTCTTTATCACACGATACCTGTACACAATGAGAGGTATGATTTAAATCTTACTAGTAACAATACAGTGGTATATTTTATGTAAATAATCAAATAGCATCAAATAATATTAGCATGAACAAAATCAAGTATGTGAAATATAAATTTTAGCCAAACAGAGCTCATAGATGTTTAATTCTTTGAACGTGCAAAAAAGCCTCAAGAATTATCCTCTACATGATGTTTTGCTTAATGCTTCCACAAGTATCTACCTATAATCTACTCCTTATATGAGTCACTTCTCCCTTAGGTGTAAATCAGGTGTCAATTATTTTAATCTCCACCTAAGAACTGTAACTAAGAACAAAGACTGGAACAAAGGATTTTTTGGACAAAGGATTTTTTTTTCAGTACAAAATAGGTCTGGGAATATGTCTCAGTGGTCAATTCCAACTTATGAGAGGAAAAAACAAAAAGATACATGAACTAATTTGTGACAGCTATCTACCATTCATTAGAAAAAATGAAAAGTCACTACAATATGATCCATCTTGCATCCTCCTTCTACAATGAGATGGTTACATTTTCCATCAAGACAGGGTGGGGGCATGGACCATCTTCTTGAACCTGACTGGTCTTGTGATAATGGGGAAACTGAGTTTATGTGGCCCCAACACTTTGCATAAAATGTGGAAATCCTTTTACTCTGGTTGTCTTGGAATGCTTATTCTAAGAACTTAAGCACAAGGCACATGAAAAAGTTATGATTTACAGTAGCAGCTGACCTTCCAGTGGACAGTCCACTATTGGCGGCTCCATGTCTGGATAAGAAAGCTTTGAAATTAATCTAGCACCAGTCATAAACTGATTATCAAGTCACAAAAAGACTTTGAGAGAGACAGATTCACACGGAAACTGGTAAATATAATAGAGTCAAAAACAGATTTAAAAAAAGAAGATATGTTAGGGAGTTACAAACAGAAAGAAGGAATGGAAACAGGAAGACAAGATAAAAGATAAGGAATTCAAATATAAATAAAATGTGATGCTAAGGGAAATATATATCTCAAGGAGAAGCCAGCACTACTGAAAATTTTTTAAAAATTGTATTACAAACAAAAAAAGTACAAATGAAGAACAGAAATTCAATAAACAAACTTTCCTCAGTTTTTGAGGAAAATTTTACTGCACAAACAACTGATGGCTGTAATTTTTCCTCCTGCCTTAGCTAATGCAAGCCTAGGTCTTATTCTACATAATAGGAATTGCAGGACAGAAAACTCTTCATAAATTGTAGAGGCTTTACCAGAAGATGCAAGTATTTGGGGTCCATCCTATGTTTATTCCTCCCTCTAAATATGACTACCAAAAAATTAGAAATTCATATTTGTCCTTCTTTCTGGCTTAAGGAACAATTTTTGTGCCAGAATCTTAAATAGTTCTACCCTCGTTTACAATGCTACATGTGCTGGTGGGATGATCTCCAGCTAAAATGGGCTCCCTATTCTTAATTGGGATTAGGAGTCTATCAGTGGTATGCAGAGGTGGCTGCATGTTTCCACCAGAATCAAAGTAGATTCCCTGCCCATCAGAGCCAGCAAAAGAATCAGATTTCTTTAAGATTGGTTTAACCCTTAGAAAATTCAATTTTATCAATAAACTAGCTATTCCAAAACATAAGATCAGAATGCAAAATAATAATAATGTAAGGATATCACAAAATATCTGCATGATCCCCATGCTACAGAGTTTGATTCCTCAGTTATCTGTCACACCTAGAACACTACAACTGAATGTGAAGCTTCGTAGTTTAAAGAAGAGGTTCTGCAAATTGCAAATGCACCATGTGTACCTTTCTTCTAGCTTTTGCTAATCTCAGCTAGAGAACAAAGAACTGAGAATACTAATGTAGAAAACCAGCCCATGATGGAAGTTAGACAAGTGACAAAGCTCTCAACTGAGTCCATCAGTGGGCTTCTTTAGAACTGAAAACATTTATATGAACAATCTCATTTTCGGAATAACTACCATGTGAATTAGGCTTTATTTTTTTTAAATGCTATACTACAATACACTACATATACAGGAAAATATAAATAATTAATTACAAAAAGTGATGAATTTTGACAACCAGAACAATGTAAAGAGTTTACTAAATGATTGTGTTCACAGAACCTCAGGATATCTTTTTACTCTTTCCTTCCTTATCTTAACCAGGTTTAAATTATGATTGTTTTTATACTTTCTATAAATGTAACCATACAAAATATACTCTCGTGTCTGCTCTCACTACATGTTATATTAATTAGGTTAATCAAAGTTGTTATGCCTACTTAAAATCATGCATACTAATTACAGTCTAGTATTCTCTTATATTAATATATGACTTATCCACTCAAGGAAAGATTGGTACTTGAACAGTTTCTAGAACAGCATTATTATGAACAGTGCTGTAATGAACATTCTCACGTTTTATTTTAATTTTAATTTTTATGATATTTCTATTCCCTCCCCCTAGTGAGGAGTAGAAAATACTCCTGACCCTAAAGTTAGTAGTTGTGTGTTGTATGTGCATGTGTGTGTGTGTGTGTTGTGTGTGTGTGTGAGTGCATATACATATGTAGACCTTTATTAGATAATGCAAAACCATTTTATAAATGAATTGTGTTAATTTAAATTCCCACTAGTCATGCATAGAAATAGTAGCTGTCCCATATGCTGAAGTGTTATGCCCACAGTAGAATAATTTGTTTTAGTTATTCCTGTGTGGTTGTATTGGTACAGAATTTTGATTAATGATCACCTGTTTATATATTTGTCATTTATTTGGTAACATTTTTTGTGAAGTGCCTTTTCAACTTCTTTACCAATTTTTAAAATTAAGGTTTAAAAATGTACATAAAATAAAATTCTATTATAAAAATTCTATTAAAAATTCTATTATAAAATTTCCCCCTATTCTATAGGGGGAAAATTAACCAACTCTTTGAATACTTCCTCAGTTCAGAGCTTAACCACTTATCTCATAACAAAGCAGCTAGTTGGCAAGAATACAATCCAAACATACTCACAATGAAATGGAATTGGATTCTCTAAACAGCATTGACATTAGTACTGCAATTTCTTCAAGTCTAATTTACTACCCAACATGACTGACAGAAATAACCGTGGGACTGTCCAAACTTGGTAAGTTTACATTTATTTTATGTCAATTTCTCCATCATAACTTTCCCTCTACCCTGGGCTAAGAAACAGCAGATGGAACTTCTCTCTTAAGATTCTAGAAACAAATTTGTCATATCATCTCTTCTCCATGTTTCTTCTCTGTATAGCCCTATGTAATATTTTACTTTAAGGAAAAGGGCCATTGGGGGTTCGGGGATGCTTATTTTCATCTCTAATATGTTTCTTAAACCTCTCTCTTTGTCAGAGTTCCCTAAGATGTCAAAAGTTTAAAACCAAATCTGGAAAAACACTCATATTTTCTTTCTTCAAAATCTCTTTGTTAAAGCATTGATTGTAGAGTTGGTGAAGTCTTAATTAGTGAAGTGAATGATAACATAAACCTCAGGAAAATGGTAATATTTCAAATATAGTATCCTTATGAAATAATTCAAGCATAATACTTCATAATTTTTAAAAATTTTAATTGGATGAAGTTAATCAAGTTGCTTAACTTTTCTAAGCCTCATTTCTCTAACATGGTAGAGGATCCACAAGAGCAATGTTTGAAAAATGTTATGATTATTCTATGGCATCCCTACAAGTAACTGGATATGGTATCTGATTCCTTTTAAGCATTGCTCAATAAATATTATATATATATATATATATATATATATATATATATATATATATATATATTCTATGTATTTTTATTCAAATAATTCATAAAACAAAAGCAAAATTGAATAATTTCTATGAAATGTTCCCACAATGGTCTTCAAACTGTAACTGCTACAGTCATTTAACTGGGAGTAGTACTCTTGTTATGCCACCAACAATTTCAGAATACAGTTCACAATAACTTAATTTCTAAAATTTCTTCAAAACTAGGGTTGCAGGAGTCATCCAGCAAAATTGAAGAACTAGCTAAATTAATAGCATCTACAAGGAAAAATTATGGAGTAAATATTCACTGCCAGAGATCTTTGCTCCAGTGCTTCAAAACTCAGAGTATGTCATAGATAAAAGAGCCTCTCAGGGCCTCCAATGGTTTCCTGATGTAACAAGTGACCCTGCTGTCCTGTGATGGGTGTAAGGTCCCAGAGATAAAAGCTTTCTTTTCTACCCTTCCTTAGCAAGACTCTCTGATATATATTTCTAATATTAAGAGGAGACAAGTGCAACCATTCATATACAGTAGCTTAAGTCCAAAACTATTCCTGAAATCTTATTTACAATCCTGTAACTAATTGTAACACCCATGTAAAAAGAGGGCTAAGATTGCAATATATCATTTGTTATTTGAAAAATAAATAATCCTTGTGTTGCATTGAAGAGGATGTGTGTGAAGGCCATAAACCCATGTGCTAGAATCAATTCATAGTGTTTTAGTCATCTTTTTTCTCCTGTGACTAAAGGATTCAACCATCACAATTATAGAAGAGGAATACATTATTTGAGGGCTCACAGTTTCAGAGGTCTTAGGCCATAGAAAGCTAGCTCCATTCCTCAGGGCTCAAGGTGAGGCTGAACATCATGGTGGAAGAGGGTGGCAGAGAAAAGCAGTTCACATCAAAGTGATCTGGAAACAGAGACTCCACTTTTCCAGATATTAATATATACCAAAGCCACAACTTAATTCCCACCTCCTCCAGCCACACACTACCACTTCAGTTACTACTCATTTAATTCCTATCAGGTGATCAAATCATTGATTGGGTTAGGACTCTTACAACCCAATCATTTCTCCTCTAAACCTTTTTGCCTTGTCTCACACAAGAGCTGTGGGGGGATACCTCACATCCAAACCTAACAGTGTGTATTCATGTATTTGCTATGACTGTTAAGCATCCTGAATGGAAAATTAAATTACTTCTGGGATAAGTAAACCCTTAAAAATCAACTATTGAAATTTCATAGTTAAGAGTATAATAGTAATTTAAAATGCTGTGAGGAAAGTGAGAACTCAAAGTTAGTATTAGTTATCTTCTCAAGAGCATAGATAAAAAATCAATATCTGTTCTAGAGGCATTTCATTCTTTGCATATTCTGCTTATTTTTACTCATGATAATGTGATCTCTTATTCCTCTCCCCAGAACACATGTTGAGGTGACAATAGAAATTGGAATGAAGGGGATGACTAGGTAGCATTCACACTTCAGTTTCTGAAAGGAAAAAAATCAAATCATTTTTTTTAGTTTAATGAAGTCCCAATCTCAGTGTCTTTATGATTTTATGCTAGATATCATTCTAATTATGTAGTGTTGATTTATTTTGTGAGCCTATTACAATATATACTCTCCTAAAAAGTCTATTAAAAGTCATTATTTACTGTTTTCTTCCAAACTGAATATATGAGTTTATTCTGTAATCAGGTTTCAGTCACACAGCTATTGCTACAGCTAGAGTTTATCTATCTATCTATCTATCTATCTATCTAATCATCCATTACCTATCAATCATCTATCTAATGTATATATCTGTAATATCTATCTAAATTCTTATTCTAACCAGAGAGATTGTTCAAACCTAGGTAGTATTGTTATGGGACAGACAGATGTGTATGGTGGGAACACAGGTTAATAAAATAATTCTATAAAATGGGCCGACTCTGGTGACCCCACGATGCTTTCTTTTCTAAGAAGCAATTTATCGGAAGCCCTGCCTGATCTAAATGGACAGAATATGTCACATTCCTCAGCAAACTACCTGTTATCTGCAGGAGAAATTCAGGCCCAAGATAGCTGATGGAAGGAACCCAGGAGACTTTTGTAACAAGATCTTGAAACTCAGGGAAATAAGGATCATTCCTCTTAACAGCAAAATCTGTAAGAATTTATTACCAAGAGTCCAATTAGAACTGGTCAGCCTGAGCCAAGATGACCTAAAGTGGTCATGGCAGTGGGTACTTGAAAGTCTGATGTCATCTTGCAATCAGTCAAAAGACAAGAGGTGGCCTGAGGCAGGACTCTCTGAAAATTTCTCTGGGATCCCAAGTAAAACTGGAGTGCAGAAGATGCATGTTGTCTCCTTTACCTTTTCCTAACCCCATTCCCATTACTCTGAGTGACATGTCTGAAATCTTTCTGACTTGATCATAAGAATCAGGGTTTGTTGGAGGTCTTTACACTCCCTCATTTCCCAGAAGGCCTCACTCTGTAATAGTAGGTGGTCAGCAAAATACAGAATCCTTTGTTGAAGACATCATGCAATTTATTACATATACTTAAGAGCAATGGATTCTGAGTTACTGACCATAAATTAAAGAAATTTTATGAAGAAGTGAGGATGGCAGAACCCTAAAGTAACCTCACAGCAGTTTCAGGCAAATTCTGAGGAAGGACAATAAAAAGCTGTGATGCACACTCAACTTTTTCAAAAAACACAAGTTTTGTTTTATGGTGTAATCTTATGTGTTTTATAGATATTGTAAGTTTACGTAGTGTTTTACACAACTTTTGTAACCAATAGCCCTGATAAGAATAACTTTTTTTTTTAAATAGAGAGTGGAGAGAGAGAGAGTGAGAGAGAATTTTTTAATATTTTTTTTTTTTTTTTTTTAGTTTTTCAGCAGGCACAACATCTTTGTATGTGGTGCTGAGGATCGAACCTGGGCCGAACGCATTCCAGGCGAGTGCGCTACCACTTGAGCCACATCCCCAGCCCCTGATAAGAATAACTTTAAAGATAAAAAGTATATTTGGAGCTCACGCTTTCACAGGTTTCATTCCATATACAACTGGCTTAATTCCTTGGGGTGAGAGGTGAGGTAAAAAGTGTACAGAGGAGAGCTGCTGGAAACATGGCACCCAGGAAGCAGAAAAAGTGCTCTGCTTAACTAGGATAAAATATAACCCCCAAAGGCATGCACCAGACACTTTACCTGCCTGTGGTAACCACCCACTCAATCTCTTTAAGTAGATTAACACACTAATTGGGTGAAGATTCTCATAACCAAATCATTTTATTTTTAACTTTGCATTTTCTCAAACATGAGTTTTTTGGGGACACCTCACATCTAAATTGTAAGACCTAGTATGCAAAGACCTGCCCTTCTGTAAAAAGTGGAGTAGATTGAACCATGGTTCACCAAAGACATTTATGTCCTAGTACCTGTTCTGGTGAATACGTTATGCTTCCCTGAAAAGGGGAATTTGGTTTTCAAGATGAAATTAAAATTGCTAATCAGCTGATTTAAAGAAAGGAAGAGAGATTATTCTATATTATCCAGGTGAGCCCAGGGCAATTATAAAGTTTATTAAAGTGTAAGAGAATGTCAGAATGTCAGAACAAGATTTTAATATGGAGAAAAGGTACAAAGATATGCAACATTACTGGTTTGAAGATGGGAAAAGTGTGTCTTTAGAATCTTGATAAAAATAGGAAATGGAATCTCAGTTACAGTCTACAAACAGAAACAGAGTCCTGATGATACCTTGAATTTAGCCCATTAAAAAAAAATTGAACTTCAAATGTAAAAACTAATAAGATAATAATTGACTTGTTTCAGTCACTAACTTTCTGAAAATTTGTCAAAATAATAAAAAAGTAAGTGAATATATTTATGTTTATTATAAGCAATGTCCCCAGAATGCCTTTTTTCCTCTTTTCTCTTAAAATATTTCATTGACAGAAATCTTTATTTCTTGTTAGCAAGAAATAGATCACCAGTTAACAGTCATCAAAACAAATCTAGTAATTACATTGCCATCATGGCATTTATTTTATAGATAAAAATTACGGCACCATGAATTTGTATAATGGAAATTCTTAGGAAATTAAATTTAACAGCTTAATTGATTAAAAAGAATGATTTGAGAATCAGGCAGTACTCAAGAACAAGAGGGCCAGAAGTTCTACTTCAGTCTGGGTAGGAAGAAACTGTAGCTAGAAAACAGAGTGGCAAAAAAAATAATTTGACTGTAATTCACATTTATCTTACTTGAATGCAGCCTGGTAGTTGGCAGCCTATGATAGACGGATGCTCAACTGCTTGGTACAAAAAATAGAATATACTCTTAAGTTACTGTTTGTTCACTTACGAAATTAGATTATAGTTGACCACATAAAGACAAAGGACAGAGTCCGTATTGGGCCACTACTATGGTGGTGTTCATTTTACAGATTAAGAAAACCAAAGCCCATGAGATTGAGTAACAAGTTAATGAAGAAGCTAGGATTCAAACTAATTGAACTTGCTTGAGAGAACACAACATTAACAACTTGAGAGATTCTGCTTTCCATTATATCCCCAGGGATAAGCCTAGGGCATGTGCAGTATGAGGAATTCTGACTTTAATTCCTGGTTGAGGAGGATAGGTCTGACTGAAAAACTCCGTGCTCACTCATGTTTGGGCAGCTTTGTACTTAGACAACAGCTATTTCTTCTTTTTTTATATAAAAATGAATAGGAAATTGAATAAAAAGTCCAGTTAGATTAAAAGAGTCTGTTCTGCTTTGAATGTACAGTTAAATGACATTCCATATTTCTTTCACAACACAATGAAGCAGTTCTTATGAAAGAATAGTTTGATACCTACATTTTAATCCTGGTCATTCTTATATAGATTACTCAATAATCATGACACTTCCACTCCACATACTTTAGTGCATTAAATCCAATCTAATTAGTACAGTATAACTGTACTTACTGTGAGCACCTGTAAAATGCATTTTTTTAATTAATTTTTATTGTTGGTTGTTCAAAACATTACATAGTTCTTGATATATCATATTTCACACTTTGATTCAAGTGGGAGATGAACTCCCATTTTTACCCCATATACAGTTTGCAGAATCACATCAGTTGCACAAACATTGATTTACATATTGCCATTCTGCTGTCTGTTGAATTCTGCTGCCTTTCCTATCCTCTACTATCCCCCCTCCCCCTTCCCCTCCCCTCTTCTCTCTCTACCCCCTCTACTGTAATTCATTTCTCCCCCTTATATTTTCCCCCTTTCCCCTCACTTCCTCTTGTATGTAATTTTGTATACCCCTGAGGGTCTCCTTCCATTTACATGCAATTTCCCTTCTCTCTCCCTTTCCCTCCCACCTCTCATGCCTGTTTAATGTTAATCTTCTTCTCATGCTCTTCGTCCCTACTCTGTTCTTAGTTACTCTCCTTATATCAAAAAAGACATTTGGCATTTGTTTTTAAGGGATTGGCTAGCTTCACTTAGCATTATCTGCTCTAATGCCATCCATTTCCCTCCAAATTCTATGATTTTGTCATTTTTTAATGCAGAGTAATACTCCATTGTGTATAAATGCCACATTTTTTTTATCCATTCGTCTATTTAAAGTGGCTTTTCACAGTATTCATATAACATTAATCATTGTCAAAGATGACTCTCAGGAAAGGAATAATATTATTATTTTCTCTATTTCTCTCAAAAGAATGTAAATATCAGGGAGTAATAGACAAGTTAAAGTTATTTCTGGTTAAAAATTTGTCAAGTTTTCATCTTGTGACTTTCCTTTCTATAAATATGAATCTTTTTGGATGCGAGAAATGCAAGTTTTCAAAATTTATCCCAGAAAATAATTTCTCTTGCATATGCAGCTTGAATAAAAAAGTATTTTGTAAATCGGGGGTCATATAAAAAGGGAAGTTGCTACATACACAAGCATCTGGTAAACATCAGCCATGATTTACAAATCTCAATATAAGAGAAATGAGCCCCAGGCATAGCAAAAGCAAATACACTTTCATGAAACCAGTCACCCAAAAAAATTGAGATTAAAAAGGTATAAATGGCTGTTTCACCATGCATAGAGAAAAAGTAAATTAGTAGAGGAGATAAAGCATGAGTAAATATTCTTTGATGCCTGGGGAAGAAAGGGGAAGTTGCGAAGAGAGAATGGATGGCTTAATTAAAATGTTTTCCCCTACCTCTGTTATGAAATGAACATAGGCTTTTTGTTTAATCAAATTACCTTCATATTTACATTATTCTCTGGTGTTCTGTACCGATGATTTAGTGCAAACTCGTTCTTTAGATGTGGAGAAGAAAAACACACTCTGTAAGGCTCTGAGTATATATGCTGGTATTTCATTTTATAATCTAATACAGAAATATACATTTCAAAAGGAAGTCACAAAAGTGAACAAAATTATATTACACTTTATTATCCTCACATTCAGTCCAACAGAGCCAATAAATTCTACTTGGTAAGTATAGTTTCAATTATATCTGGCTGTCTTCTATATTCCTGCATTTTTCTAGGCGAGGCTTTTATCATCTCTTACATGGTCAATGTGCTCCTTCCAAGTTTTCTGCTCATTCACTGTCCATCCTTTTGATCTATCTATGCATAATTGCTGGAGAAATATTTTAAATTTTATGTGTAAACCTGCAGTGGCTTCCTGCTTTTTATCAACTACATTCAAACTTCTTGCCATATACCTTATGTTAAGCAACAATATAACTCTCTTCCAAGTTAGGACACTCTTGAGAATAAAATGGAACACTATTAATAATTATGCTTAGCATTGACACAGTTGTCCATGCCTGTGATCCCAGCAACTTGGGAGGTTGAAGTACTAGGATCACAAATTTGAGATCAGCCTCAGCAATTTAGCAAGACCCTCTGCATCTTAGCAAGACCCTGTCTCAAAATAAAAAAGTAAAAGGATTGGGGAGGTAATTAGGTGATAAGTGCCCCTGGGTTCAATCCTAGTACAAAATACTGCTAGTACTACCTACTATTATTAATACTAATAATAATGCTGCTTGAAAAATAGACATAAACCAGTAATTTGTGACAAACTGGATCATACAATAACTTTACCTGTAGAATCTAAACTACCTTCTCTGTGCCTGCATCTTCAAACCTTTATGATTTACTTCCCCTCTTTCAATCCCCATGCACTTTTAAACTATTTAAAGAGATAATTTTTTATCTCAAGCTATTTTCTCTTTCGAGATCACCTTTTCCCTTTCTACTAAAGTGGATTACATGTTAATTTCTCACTACTTCCTTTCCTGAACAACACATCTAATATCATTCTCCCACACAAAATAATGATTGTTGACCCTTATCTACCTCTTTTAAAGAAAGATGTGCGATTTTATTTTTTCTATCTTCCAATACAAAGTATTGTAACTATTTTCAGATAGGGACTCAGAATTATCCCCAGTACTTCAGTAGAATGTCTTGTGGACATTGAACAAAAAATCCAGATGGTGAATGCAACAGACAGAGTGTGCACGAACCCAGAGCAAAAGTGTGATTAACTCTTCAAGGTGATTGTGAAACATTGTTCTTCTGTAATGGAATATGAAGGATGAGTCAGGTCTTAGTATGGTAGCACATTATTCTAAACCTCAGAGCAACTGAGGCCCAGGAAATGGAGTGTTACAGGTCACTACAATATGTTGTGGTGTCCTGTAAAAATGACTCCTGAACTTTAAATAATAAGGGAGCTAAAACTGGACCCTTTAATAGAAGTGCAATCTGACAGAAGAGAGAGAGAAGGCAGGAGAAGAAAATTGTAAATTTCATCTGGAAACAAAAATAGAATCATAACAGTAATTAAATGTCTTATTTATCGCACAAAATTATGATTCTAATACCACAATCTCAGATAAATATCATCTATGTAATTGAAATGAGCTATCTATATTTTACTGTATCCTTCACATAACATACAAATTAATCTTAAAATAAGAATGATTTTCCAAACCCCTTGTATTCAACTAGTTCATACTTCTAGTGCACTATAGCACTTGATTCATGTTTTATACCATTTATCATATTATTTCCCAATATGTAAGTTTACATGTTTTTGTTCAGACTCAAATGAAATGTTGAAATGAAAGAAAGTGAGCCTTGTTTATTTTCCATGGGACCAAAAACAGGGTCAGGTAAGCAGTGAGATTAAAACATGTTGGTTTTAATAGTAAAATATCTTATTTATTTATTTATTTATTTTTATTCTTTTTTTTTCCTTTTTTTTTATTGGTTGTTCAAAACATTACAAAGCTGTTGACATATCATATTTCATACATTAGATTCAAGTGGGTTATGAACTCCCATGTTTACTCCAAATACAGAGTTACTAATATGACATTATGTAAAAATGTGGATGTGTAACCGATGTGATTCTGCAATCTGTAAAATATCTTTTTTATTATGCCTTTTTCTAATTCAAACTTTCAACTCTCCTCATTGCTAATAGATAAAATTCAATGTTTAGCATACCATTAACATTATACAAACACTTCAGGTTGACATCAAAAACCACTCCACCTGACCTAAGCAATCTGCAAAAATAACAAAAAATAAAAATGCAATACTGAAATAACAGAAGTCATCCATCTCCAATTTTTAGTATAATAAACAGCACTTAATCAGAATATGAGTTTCTTGAACTGACTTTGATTTGCTGCATCTACACTTTTGTAATTTTTGAATTGGAGAAAGATTGTTTGCATTAAAGGAGATTAAACAATGGCTGATTAAAGGAGAAGATGTAACCTTAGGAATAGAGTGTTGTCTGTGGCCATAACATAAGGCAGAATGTAGTTGTGGTTGAAATGATCAGATGTTTTGGGTTCAAGATCAAAGTCCATGCTCTGTGGCTTTGAGTTTAGCCATGATCCACAGCATAGCTTGAGATGTATTTTTCCCTCTGAAATTGTCAAGTATTAATAGAGTAGAAGATAAAATGCTGGAAAATTTGTTACATTGAAAAGTCAAGTCCTTTATTTTAAAGGTGTTATAGAAAATGCAGACAAGCTGAAATTTCTTGGGCAGATTGGTTAACAGGCAACAAACAAAATTATATAAATAGTTTGTATGCTATATTTTACTCTCAAAATGAGGAATTTGAACAAGGTAACTTCTAGAAATAGTTTACTATAGGGAAAATTACAATGAGAACAGAGTAGCAAACATAGTTCTCTTCTTTCAAAACATTAAGTTTCACAATGTTTCCATAAATTTTCTTAAAAAGATATTAAAGTTTATAATCTAAACATCATTTCCTTCTCCTACTAAAAGTGCTTATAGGGTTAGGGTTGTGACCCAGTGGTAGAGTGCTTGCCTCATTACATGTGAGACACTGGGTTTGATTCTCAGCACCACATACAAATAAATGAATAAAAAAAAGTCCATCAACAACTAAAAATAATACTTACAAAAGCGCTTACAGATTGGTACAGTGGAACAAGCAGATCAGAAGAGGGAAAGAGAAGGTGCTGGAAATGAGATGGATTATGTTCACAATGTTCTCATTGTGGTTTATGTGCATGTACAAATATGGAATAATGAATGCCACTAACAAGTATAATTATAGTGCACCAATAAAAAAGTGACTTTGATACCGCAGGTTACCAGTGAGGAGTCCTGCTTCCCCACATGTTGAAGTTTGAACATTAGAGAAGCAAGCCAAGGCAAGAATATAAAGCAGAGTTTATTTAAAAAGGTATAACATAAATTTCTCCCTCAAGGGAGAAGGGGGTCATAGCTGGTATTCTGGTATACCTGTAAGCAAGGTGTTCTGCCCTTTTTACATGTCCTAGGCTTCCTTTGTTCTCCTGCCCTCTTCCCCTTATCTTTCTCTTTTCTGCATGCATGACTAGGCCCAGAACTGCTTGGTGGGATGGTCAAAACGTGGGAAACAGGTGGGCTGAAGGGGAATGTGGAGGGTGGTGCAGCCCAGGAAACATTAATTAGCAACTTTATAGCTACTTGTAGCAAAGGGCAATTCCTGGACAGGTTACCTTAACAACAGGTTGGAGCAGGAGCAGGTTTTTGATAAGGGTGGAGGAAGGGCTCCAAACAAATTCACATTTCAATCCCTCGGGGGACAGTCTCCAACTTCCCAGACTCACTCAAAATTTTTCTCCTTGATCCAACCTGATTTGATTTACCTATATATACTGACTGTCTAATTCTGGCTTCAACTTTTCAGAAAAAAGTGATTATAATATTTCTATCGAGTTTATACAGAGTGAATACAAGAATTTAAAAGATGCTGACATTTGTATCATGAGAAACAAAATTCTATGTGATTTTGCTCACTTTGTTTTATTTAAATATATCTTAGAATACTCGACACAGTTCAAATCAGTTGAATATCAGTCCTTATTGATTGAAAAATTGCTGTACTCTTGGAAGGTTTAGACTCTTGGCAAAAATGGACTGAATATATGACAATTTTTTATTGGAAAATCTGGGTAAACTCATATTTTTTATTTAAATGACTCTATTTGTTTCCTAAGAATTTTTAAACCTAAACCAGGAAAAGCGTGTTCATATAGATCTCTTTACCATTATAAGTTTTTTCTATAACCAAATATGCTTACTTGTCATTCTTTAAACTTATATATCTCTTATAAATGAAAAATAATAAAACAACATTACTAGGTAAAGTTTTTTGAGGGTTACTAATTGCAGGTCCTATGTAGACTACCTCAATGTCTATATCTTATTTAATATTTACATTTATAATGGGATAGATGCTATATTTGTGTTCATATTGAATAAAGAATAAAATGCCATGGTTATATTGTTAAGAAAAGGAGAGAGAGAAGGGGGAGAAAAGTAAAGAGAAAGAAGAGAGGGAAGGAGGAAGGGAGGGAAGAAAGGGAAAAGAAAGACAAAAAGCACATAAAAACATTGTTGAACACTGGTTGCTCAACTGCTTAGCTTTTGGAATGTCTAAATGCCCTTTAGACATCTGTTCATTTTCTATCTTCACCAGGGAGCATTTCCTGCCCATATCAGACCATGTTTCCTCATGTGCTTTCAAAATGTTTGCTTAGAAAAATAATAACATCACCCATTTTAAAGTAATTCATTCCTGGCAGTTTTCTTTGCTGAAGATAAAATAAATATTCTGAATATATTGCACAACATAATGTGAAGGTAAAATCATGTTGTGTTTTTTTCAAATAAAAAAGCCTTCCAGTTATTTAAATAAAATGTATTTAAGATCAAATGATGGAGCTGGGGTTTGGCTCAGCAGTAGAGCACTCGCCTTCCACGTGCAAGACCTTGGGTTCAATCTTCAGCACCACATTAAAACAAATAAGTGAAATAAAGGTGCTGTGTCCAACTACAACTAAAAAATAAAATATTTTTAAAAAGATCAAATGATAACTCAAAACAGAAAAATGAGATGTACGACTTGCCTCAATTTAAGTATTAGGTGGATAATAACAACTATTCATCTATTTTGTGTATCAATAATTGGATATCAAATTGAAAGTTATTACTTCTATTACTGTATTGAATAGAATCACTTTTGTAAACAAACCAATTTTCTGTATGTCCTCTGAAACACATACTGATTAACAGCTGCAAGACACCGAAACCTTAGGGCTAGCTGATTATCCTTAATATGCTTAAAAACTCATCTCGTTTGTTCACCAGTACCTCATAAATAAAATGTTTCCCCCTTTCAATCTTCAATGTTGTTTTTTCAATCTTTTTCTTGCAGTGACATTGGTTAAATATTCTAGATGTAGAGATACAATACTTTTATATTAAAATATAAATTTTATTTAATTAAATATATAAATAAGAGTGCATAATTTATAAGTGTACAGCTTAATACATTTTATCAGCAACAACACTCCATATAGCCAGAAAACATACCAAAAAAAAGAATATCGCCAACACCCCGAAGATCCCCACAACTAAAATTCCTTGAGAATAGATAATTACTATCTACTATAGCTATGACTTATAACATCATATGTTAGGATTGCCTTTTTTAATAAAATTTTTTTCATTGGGATCATAGTACATTAAATTCATGGGAAACTTCTTTCTGTTGGTATTGTATTCATCATATTCATTCATGCTATAACAGACAGTGGTCATTCATTTATTCATTCTCTTTTTTGTAGAGTATTAGGTCATATGAATATGCCATATCCATTGAACTGTTGAAAGGTATTTTATTGATAATTTGCATAATGCTGTTATGAAAATGCACGTGTTTTGAGAAATATGCCTATGCCTTTTTGTTGGATATGTACCTAAAAGTAGAATTGCTGTGCTCTTCTCTGAAGTGTAAACTCAGTTTCAGTAGATGCTGCCATATAGTTCAACAAAGATCTTGTACTAATTTAAATTCCTGCAATCAATCTGGGAGAGGACAAATTGCTTCACATCATTGATAGTTCTTGGTGTTTTGTTTCTTTCTAGAGACAGTAAAGTAGCAAAATATTTTGATTTCTTTTGCATTTTTTGATGATCAGTGAGATGACACATTCAAATAATTTTTCATGCAATGTCATTTTGGATATTATTATCAGAATTATGTATGTACCTATTTTTCCTCATGAATAGTTTCATTACTTCATATTTATTGATGGGGATTGGAAATTACTTCATTTGCTTTGTTTACTTACTAATTCAATCCATTCATGTATATGAAAAGCAAAAATACCCCAAAACAAAACACAAAAAAGCACACATCAAGGAACTTTACTGGTGTTTTTCTAAAATACCTACCTAGGTGGTCTTTTTCCTTGGCTTCTCAGAATCTAATCATTGATTCTTCATATTTCACATCTGGGGATATTATTGTTTTTGTGGGAAGAAAAGAATAAAATAGTTATGTTTTATGCTTTAAGTGTAAATATTTGGCACATTTTTGTTAGATTTATTGATAGGTAAATGTCATCTCCAGGTCATAGTTTTTAATTTCTGGGTGTTCTGTACCTCACACTGCTCTCAAATTAATTAGTTCTGTGATTTAGCCAGGTGATCCTGTTATTTTTTGGCATGAATTCTGGTTTATCATCCTTTTTGATGCAAGTTTCAAATTTACAAACACGTACACACATATATATTATAATACTGATAAATATTTCCTCATAATAAAAAATTTAAAAATCCTAAATATCATAGTAAGATGTGTTAAAATGAATACTGCTAAGGAGAACATCTAAATAAAATGCCAATATCACATTTCAATTGGTCATAATCTATTTAATTTTATCTCAGTGTGCAATTCTACAAAATGAATGCAACAATAAGATATATAAGCATTCATAATTATTGAGTGTGAAGTGAAAATAATTTGCATAAATATATGTATTTTCTCAATACAGACATAAAGTATGTTAACACATTTCCATTTTGATAGAATTCAAGAAGTTAATCTAACAGTCTATCTTCATGATAATGTAGGAAATATTTTAAATTAGTATAAAAATAGAAAGCTTGAAAATAGCCTCAGAAGTATGAACAATTTTAAAGTAAAAAATGATAACTCGGCACAAAAGAATTTGGTGTTACAAACCTTTATTATCTACTCAAATAAATCTTCTCTGTAGCATGAATTGTGCAGAATATATATTTTTGTAATTTGTACATGTAAATACCAAGAGAAAATAGTTCAAAAATTATTTCAGAAGTGACCTTCATTTTGGGAAAATATTGTTGTTTTAAAGCATGAGGAAGGACAGTTAATATTTTATGAGTTTTAGAAATATTTTCAAATAAATGGTGGAATGTAATATTTAGCATTTGAATATGAAGACTTTATGTGTGAAGCTGCAGTCCTTTTTCCTCATGGTAGATGTGCACTTCTTTTCTTACTGAAGAAAAACAGTGGTTGGCTTTTAGTCTAAATGGTTGTTTTTTGTCTAAACAAGTAAGTACATATCTTGACAACTTAAGAAAATGTTATTTAGGAGATAGTCATATTTAAATAGGAAGAAGTACTATATACCATTTGTCCTCATCTCAGATGGGAAGTAGATTCAAGGTTTTCTTTACCACTCTGCAGATAGAACAACTACAGAGATGGTGCCGTTCTTCTCCCTGGCCAAGGGACATGACTGCAGTTGCTATAGAAAATGTTATGATTTTCTTTTGAGGAAAACAGGTTAAATGATGATAGGATGAATGAAGGGCAAATATAGCAGTAGTCTGTGATGTAATGGCTAAAATAAGGACATTTCAGTCAGACATAACAATATTTTTAGCTCTGGCAATGTGTAATTCTTGTGACTTTGGTGAATATGTCATATAGTCAGTCACATTCTTCAGTTCTATATTTTCATGTGTATTAAATGAAGATAAGTTCATACCATCCAGTAAGTTAGTAAAATCACATATGTGAACTGGCATCACAGTCTGATTCTCAGTGACAATTTGCTATCATACTTTCTATTATTACTTAAATTTCTTAGAATTGAAATCAAAAGAATAGGCAACAAAAGCAAAAATAAATAAATGAATTTGCACCAAACTTAAATGCATACAGAGAATAAAGAAATCAAGAAAAAGAAAGAGCAAACTATAGAATGAGAGATTTGTAAATCATATACCTGTTAAGGTATAGAGATATATACAAACACATTTCAAAATATTTAAGATCTATATGGCTCAATAACAAAAGGAAAAACAAAAGGTGAAAAGAGACATAGAACCTGAGTACAAATTTTTTCCAAAAAAAAATCAAGAGGTATTTGAAATGATGCTCAGGGTTAATAATCATCAGAAAATTGTAAATCAAAACCATGATGAGATATTATCTCACAATGTTGACTGCTATCCAAAAAGTCAATGATAAGTGATGGTGAGGATGAGCAGAAAAGGAAACCCTTGTGCACTGTTGGTGGAAATCTAAATAGGTGTAGCATAGCAAAACAGAATGGAATTCCCTTAAAAATTTAAAAATAAGCGAGACATGGTGGCACATGCTTGTATTCCCAGCTATCTAGTAGGCTGAGGCAAGAAGATTACCTGAGACCTCACAAAACCTCACTGAACAGCATAGTGAGGACCTTCCCCAAAATGAAAAAAGATTAAAAATAGAATTTACATTAAATGATCCAGTAATGTCATCGCTGGGTAAATACACAAAGAATATGAAATTTGTATGTTAATTGACATGAATGAGTAAAAATATTATATATATATATATATATATATATATATATATATATATATATATTTATTTATTTATAAAGCATAGACACAGTATCTGTATTTCCATATATATTGTGTGCACATGTATACGTCCATCACTCTGTTATTCTATGAGGACTGTCATAACAAAACACCATAGACAAGGAGAGTTACACAAAATAAATTAATTTTCTTATACTTCCATAGGCTGCAAGGTCAAGATGAGGGTGATACAGATAGGCACCTTTTATTTGTGTCTTCATAAGAATTTCTTCTCTGTGTGTGCAACCTGATGTCTCTGTTTTTACAAGGATTGACATGTATAACTAATTAAAACAGTCCTATTGTATTAGGATCCCACCATTACAAAATCAATTAACTGTACCTTATTCTTGGCCCTATTTCCAAATACAATTCATGCTGGTATGGAAACATGAATGAATGAATTGGAGAGCAATACTATTCAGCCCACAGTTGTTCCTAAGAAATAGTACTTTCCATTCACTATTCTTCCATTCAAAGATAAATTTGTTTGCTCAGCATGTGTCAGACACTGGTCAGTGGTTATGCTGCTAATGATGAAAAGGAAGAAAGGCATTTTTCACAGTCTCAAATTGATTAATCAAAAATTCATCCTGAAAAACTAAAATTTATGAATCTAATATGTAATAAAAAGCAGAGCTTCAGAGTATGTAATTGATGAATTTTTGGTTTACTGAAATTAAGAAATTCCAACACCCAGAGAATATGGATCATGCGGTTAAATTATAACTCTTCAAGGTTTATCTACAATTGCACTTCTCTTTTGAAGTTGTTTGCCAAAAGAATCATGGTGGGGAAGAGTTACCTTTTCTCCACATGCTCCTCAGTAGCACTTGCGTTAAACTTGTTTTTGTTTGTTTGTTCATTTTTTATATTGGAGATGGAACTTAGGGCCTTGTGCATGCTAGGCAAGTCCTTTACCAGTGACTTACAACCACATCCTTTTTGACTTTTTGGTAATAGCCATTCTTACTGGAGTGATGCTACATTTCTTTGTGCTTTTTAATTTGTTTTAATTAGTTACACATGATGGTAGAATGCAATTTGATATATCATACAACTTCTCAGTCTTCTAGTTGTACAGGATGTAGAATCACACAGTTCTTGTAATCATATATGCACATAGGGTAATAATGTCTGATTCATTCTACTATCTTTGCTAACCACATGTTCCTTGCCCTCTCTTCATTCCTCTCTGTCCAACCTCAAATTCCTCTATTCTTCCCTAGCCTTCATTCCCTTATTGTGAACTACCCTCTGCATATAAGAGAAAACATTCAGACTTTGGTTTTGGGAGATTGGCTTATTTCACAGCTCCATTCATGTACCTGCAAATGTCATTTACCTGCAAAAGGCTGAGTAATATTCTATTGTGCATTTATACCACATTTTCTTTATCTGTTCATCTGTTGAAGGGCATTTTTGTGGTTTTAATTTGTATCACCCTGATGATTAGTAATGTTGAGGATATTATTTTTCATATTCTAGTTTATTATTGTGTGTCTTCTTTTGAGAAATATCTATTTATATCTACTTCCCACTTTCTGATCAGGTATTTCTTTCTTCCTTTTATTTCCTGTATATGCTAGATATTAAGCCTTTGTTTGTAAATGATAAGATTTTCTATGAGGGAAAGGCTAAGAATGTCTCTATAAGATAATTATAATTGGAGGATGAATTCAGTGAAGTTGCAGGATAAAAAATCAACATAGAAATATCAATGACATTCTTATAAATCAATAACAACATAACAGAAATAAATCATGAGAGGAATTTCATTTAAAATAGTTATCAAAAACAAAATAATAACACTAAAAACCCTAGTAATAAATTTAACCAAGAAAGTAAAAATTAAAATGAAAATTAGAAACCTATGATGTCAGGAACTGAAAAGGACACATACACAACACACACACACACACACACACACACACAGAGAAACTCTCATGTTCTAGGATTGAAAAAGTTATTATTGTTAACATGTTCAGATATTGAAAAACAATTCAATGCAATCTCTGAAATCTCCATCAAAATACCAATGAAATTTTTCTTCAAAATAGAAACTTCCTAAAATTTATATGGAAGCAGAAACAAAATGCAATGGCCACCTTCAACAAAAAGAGCAAAGCAAGAATATTTACACTACCAACTGTAAAACATGTGAAAAGCTGTTACAGTCACAATAACATGGTATTGGTGTAAAAACAGACACACAAACCAGTGTAACAGAATAGAGAGCTTGAAATTAAACCCAAGCATCTCCAGCTAACTGATTTTAAGCAAAGGTGCCCAGAACAGGCATTGAAGAAAGACGTCTTCAACAAATGATGCTGGAAGAAATGTATATCCACATTGAAAAGAATCAAACTAGACTCCTCTCTTTCACCACCTACAAACATTAACTTCAAATGGATTAAAAATGCATGGAGACCTGAAATAAACCAACCAACAAATTTTTAAAAAAGCTATAAAGTAAACCTTAGGGCAAATGCTTGGAGACATTAGAATGGGGAAGGAATTGCGGGGGGCGGGGGGGGGCAAGAAAAGCACAGGAAACAAAAGAAAAATAGACAAAGATATTAAACTAAAAACGGTCAGCACAACAAAGGAAATAATCATTAGAGTGAAATGACAACCTACTAAATGGAGAGACTATTTTAAAACTGTGGATCTTTTCCTTCTTGTACTGCTTTGAGATTATTTGTTTTTAATCATTGCTGATTAATTCATGTGCCATTATTTCTTTACACATTCTTTTCTTAGGGGACATTTTAATGTTCTAATTTGGGTTTTTTTTTTTTTTTTTTTTTTTTTAAATCCACAAGAAAAGGACAGCCAACTTTATTTTTTTTTCAACAAACAAAAGACTTAATAGACTCTTTACTTCCTGGTACCATGTCCTGGGCTTCTTTCTTCTTCCCATATTCTTCTACCAAAATGTCCTGCCTCACCTCAGACTCAGAGCAGTAAGTTCTGCCATCTATGGACAGAGACCTCTGGACCGCCTGCTTCCTTCTTCATTCCTTCTGTCTTCCTACAGGAGAATTCTGTGTTGACAGTGACCATGGTGGGGGCAGGAGGCCAAGGATGATTTCTTTTTCCATAAGGACTGCTTTGCAATTGCCCAGTGCCAGCAATACATATGCAGCTCTGCTTTTTCTTGGCTCCCTTTTGTTGTCCCTCCAGGATTAGGGTGACCTGGCTCTTTGTAGGTCAGATATGTCCTCAGTACTCATTTGCAAGGTCATATTAGTCCCTAATTGTGCTTGCAGATGCGGCTATAGGTTCCAGAAGGTCCCCTGTTCAGGAAAGCATCCCCGTCTGTCGCTGCCATCCGTATGTTTCCCATTTCCTGGACCCGCCTGAGCAGCTGTCTCCAATGAGCATGAGCAATGGCTCTCCCTTCTCATCTCTGCCTCTTTAAGGACCTGCCGGATGATGGATTCCTCAACGTGCACCAAGGGGGTGGCGTGTGAAACAGCAGGCCTCTTGGGCTACCTTTAATGGGCTGCAAAGAAATGGGAGAATATAGAAGCCAAACCCTGGAGGGCCTCTGGCCTGCACAGAGTTCCAGAGGAGTGTGCCAGTTTCCCAGCATTGGGCTCTGGAGTTAAATCCATAACACTCACAACCAGGTTGTAAATTTCAGGCCATATTTCATTAACTAATTTGGGTTTTTTTTTTTTTTTAAAAAAAAAAAAGACGGCTAGAAATATTTCTGTGTAACTTTTGGGGGCACTTTTCTTTCCCACTTTGACAACAATTAAATTGGACTTGCATAATCATAAGTTAGGTAGCTGATTGATTTGAAAAGAAATTTTAAATTTCCAAAGCGGTTTATACATATCCAAAATCACTACATGAAAGTTCTAGTAGATCGGAGATGTTTGTCAATCAATATGTGATTTTGTCAGATTTTTAAACTTATGCCATTCTAGTGTAAATGAAACATCATCTCATAAGGGTTTCATTAGCATTTCTTACATCTGTCACTTCTGTCCTGGGGATTGAATCTTGGGACACTCTACTACTGAGCTAATTCCCCAGCACTTTTTATTTCTTTTTAATTTTTTTTTTGAGATAGGTCCTTTTTAAGTTGCCAGGACTGGCTTAGAACTTATGATCCTCCTGCCTCAGCCTCCCAAGTTGCTGGGAATACAGGCATGTGCCAACATGTCTGGCCACATAGAAACTTATAAACTCATTCTTAACAGAATTCAAACTGCTGCATTTATCATTCTAGAGATAAGTACTTTTGTATCCCAAGTAGAAACTGAGGCACATGTTCATTTGTTTGTCTTTAAACAGTTCAAATTTTCTTTAAGTAGATAAGTTTCAATAGAATCCATATAAAATGTTCCTGTTTCTGGATTTCTCATGTGCATTAAACTTAATGAGTAAATCTAAGAAAAATTCAATGAATAATTCACAAAATTTTATATTGTATAATTATTTTAATTAAATAAAGCCATATAAATCTTTAATTGAATTCCCATTTGCCCATTCTATAAATAAGCTGAATCATTTATTTGTGGGAGATAATTTCCTTTTATTAGAAATTCACTTGGACAATACAGAAACTTGAAGAAAATGGCTTACTTTGCTTGCAAAAGTAGCTCAGCTCTTTTTGTGAAAATCATATTAAAACTCTAGAAATTTTTTCAAAAGATAAGAAGCAGATCAATTTTGGAGGGCTTTAATTAGCCAGTATTATCTTGTTTAAATTAAGAGCTTTCTAGTATTATTGCTACATGAGAAAACATTTTAAAATAGGTTCTGAATTTGAGGAATAAACCCATTTAAAACCACTTTCCTCACAGCCTTCAAACCCATATTATAGAGTTATAGTTCAATAAATGAAATTATTCTTATTATTATTATAATTATTATTTTTATAGTATCAGTTGATGTGGTCTCTGTGGTTACTTGCTCTCTTCATCATATTGTTTCTCTACAAATCCTGAAAATATACCTGGGATAGGCCCTGGATTCATACTGACCTACTCAGTCAAAACTCCTGTACTTCTAACTTTTGCAGAAACAAACAAAAAATACTAAGAAACTATTATTCACAGATGCATTCTTAGAGACTAGCATTATATTGAATGAAATCAAATTGTTGAAAAATAACAACAAATCCAAAGAACAGAAATAGAAATAAAATTATTAAAGTTGATGTTAATAACATATTTTATATTTTAGAATGTCTTCCACTTATGTTTTTATTTGCTCAATTCAATTAAGCAAGGCTTTTGAATCCCTACAAAGAATCATTTACTTTTACTCATATATTTTAAATTTTACAGACCATCCATTTTATTATCAATGAAATGAAGTAATTTTCAACATCGTTTAACAAAATCATTTTTCTCTTTGTAGAACCAAAATATGGCAGAATATTTTGGTGTCTGAAGACTTAACTACTTTAAATTATAACAATATGTAAGACATTATTGAAATTCATCTTTAAGCCTGATGAAATTTTATTTGAATATATAATAGAATGTCTTACTAGCAATAGCAATTAAAAAGTGACATATTTAACTTTCTCAAGTTCTTTTGTCCTTTACATTCAAAAAGGCTATTGTATTCAGATCAGACTGTAAGACACATGTATAATTTCAAATGTGTGCTTGTATATATATATATATATATATATATATATATAGAGAGAGAGAGAGAGAGAGAGAGAGAGAGAGTTCTATAGTGCTTATATCTCTCTATATATTATATATATAGACACATTCATTTCCATATATATATATAGATATTTTTCCAAATAACCTATTTTAAAATAATATTCACAAAATAGTATGGAGGTAATGTACATAAGTACAAATTTTAATGTTTTCATTTGTTTAAAATAACTTTCTGATAGAAGTATTCCTTGAGTTTAGGGCATTCTTAACAGACCTCAAAATTTTTGGTTCATCATAAGGTTCATCAACTTATCTAGAAAATAACTTTTAAGATACAATTTCTTTGAGCAAAGTTTATTTGTTGTTTTCCTTTTCTTATGTGTAAATTAATATTCAACAACTGATTGTGAAATTTGGCTTCGTACATATAAGTGCCTGTTGGTTAGTATTTATCTGAAACAATTTCAACTATCTTCAGACTATAAAAAATAATGTCAATTAGCTTTTGAGGCTTATAAATATTTAGATGACTTTATGAGTCTTTGTTATGAAAGGCAACTATTTTTTAACAGTTTTCATACCCCAGAATATATACAACAGGGTATTATGGAGTGAAAGGAAAAAAATATGAGAATGTGGCTGTGAAATTTGGTCTTACAGTTTCATTCATAGCTACAGGAACTTGTGGTTTCATGTTAAAGGGAAGTTCCTTACATACCTTCTTGTTTTCTTAGGAATGCATTTAAAGCAAACAAACAAATAAAACCCAATAAACTGCAGGGCTCAAAAAACATAAATTTATTTTATTTGTTGTTTTCTAATGTTTTTAGATATACATGGCATTAAAGTGTATTTTGACATATATATACATGAAGTATAACTTATTCTAATACAGATCCCATTCTTATGGTTGAACATATTTTCTTATATTTCTGGAGGCTAGAATCCAAAATCAAGATTTTTTCCCCTTGGGAGGATACCAGAGATTGAATTCAGGGTTCTCTACCACTGAGCCATATCCCCAGCCCTATTTTGTATTTTATTTGGAGACAGGGTCTCGCTGAGTTGCTTTAGTGCATCACCATTGCTGAAACTGGCTTTGAACTCGGGATCCTCCTGCCTCAGCTCCCTGTGCTGCTAGGATTACAAGATTGTTTTTGTTTTTGTTTTTGTTTCTGAAGCTTCTCTTGTGTTATTGATGGAAGTCTTCTTGCTCTATCTGCACATATTGTTTTGCTCTATAAATGTATATCCAAAATATCTCTATTTCTATAAGAACTATAGGTATTAATATAGAGCTCCACCATTTATGATGTTTTAGTCTTAATTACCTCTTTAAAGATTTTATTTCCAACTATATTTATATTGGATGTCAGAATTTTACCATGTGCTTCAGCTCATAAAAGGTACCAGTGGGAGAGTTACTGCACTGGGGGAGGAGTGTTTAAAGTTTATGGTAAAGACAAATAATTCTGTAAAACAAAAAGAACCACTTTTTCTTTAGTATGGAATAAAGTCAGATGATATATGTACTTCTCCTAAACCAAGTCTCAGTGAAACATGATTCCAGGAATAGGTCCCTTGTATCTAAACTTTCAGACTCAGCAGAATTATCTTCTGTCTCATTTTGGAAACTTTCTTTAAGAAAAATAATTGAAGTTTATGCACACTTAATTTTGACAAAAAAAAATTTGTTTTGTTCCACTTTCTTTTGCTGTAATAGAATACTACAGACTAGGTAATTTGTAAAGAATAGGGATTTATTTGGCTCACAATTCTGATAAACTAGGGAGTACAAAAGCATGCCAAATTATCTGTCAAGAGCTTCATATCACGTTTGAAGGTGAAAGAGCAGGTGTGGAAAGGATAGACAAAGTGGGCTGGACTCACTTTATAACAAACAACTCTTAGGATAATTAATGTCTTCCCTTGAGAATTAACCCTCTCTTTGGAGAAAAGCATTAATCCCAATTAAAGATCTAATTTGCTGTTAAAGGTCCCATGTCCCAACACCATCAAAATGGTAAATAAGTTTCAAAATGCATTTCAGAAGAAACAAGTCATATTTTAACTACAGCAGTATGTCATGAAAAGGGAGCCTGAAGCAACTAGGAATGACTAGCCTGCAGAAAATATATTGAGGAGAAATTATGTTCATCTTCCAATATTGGAGATTTGCTCTATGGAAGAGGAATGAGACTTTTTTGTGTTGTCCAGAGGGTAGAGAATAGACAATTTGGTGAAAGCTACAGGGAAACTGTAAAGAAGACTGTTCTAATAATTACGGTTATCCATCAACTTAATGCATGGCATTGTATGAATGAGAATCTCAATTCTACAGAGTTACAAGCAAGTTGGACAGCCACTTGGAAAATAAAGGCACATAGTGGGAAATCACACTCAAAGTATATATTTGAGCAATAATATTTTTAAAAAATCTTCCAGTACTAAAATGAAACATTCTAAAATAAAAGTCCTTTATAGTTTATATCTATAAAATAAATTGAAAAAGATTTATTTAGACTCTACATAGGGACAGAGATTATATAATTCAATGATTTTCAGTCCACGATTGAGAATTAGAAACTTCCCATTTTATAATAAAATTAGTATAACCATAAAATATGAATCACATTTTATATTTTCTTAGTCTTGCAAAAGTGTTAATTTCATTATGCAAAATGTCTTTTATTCTTTCCTATAATTATAATCTAAACAAATAAATGCATATTTGTACTTCTCAGAAACAAGTATTAAGAATGCAAACATTAAATAAAAGTATTTTATAGTTCCTTGTTTGACAATGTATATAAAATATGAATCATATAGATGAATATGAGAATATAATACGGATATAAGTATTTGCATATAAATATAATAGTGTAATCAAACTAAAATAATTCAATGAAAAGAAGTTACTTTAATAGGGCAATGAACATTTAAGTGAATTTGTAATAAATCAAGAGTTGCCATAAAGCAGTAAGGAGAAAATAACCACTGTTTCCTTCAGAATTCATTGGGGTGGGAGAGATAAAACATAAACGTAATGAGATGAAAAATTTTTTGCATATTATTGCATTTAAGAGCCTAAGTTATAAACACTCCAAGTGAAGAGAGTGTTCCTCAAAGCAATGCACTTTGGGCATTAAAATCTATTTCAAGATGTTTAATAGGATTATGTTATTTCATGCTCTTTTAAAACTGTTCAATAGGAAAAGCAAAAGCTATTTCCATCTCTTATCTCAACTACAAATTTCATTGATTCCTATTGATTAAACAAGTTTTGCATGGTGTACTCTCTCTTACATATTATTCCCACGTTTCCATGACTTTATTTATATATGTTAAAATTGTAACATTTTACCTATGAAGAAAGAATCAGACACAATGTAAGTACCATCACCAAGGGCTTCAGGTTAGGATAGAAAGAATGTTAGTGTCATCCAGGGAATTGCAATAGTATATTCTTCTCAGATCTAGCACTGATGCATTGTAATTATTCACCACTAACTGACACTAGGAAAACACACACATAGGTGAACAAATGGAAGGACAGATAATTTGTTATAGTTTAAAATTTCATCTGGATAAGAAGATGGCAAAAGGGAGACAGCTTCTTGCTCCACTACTTTGATTCATAATAATGGAAATGATGATAATGATAATAGCAATTAGCACATTAAATTAAATATTGGAAACTTATTATTCAGTTGTGTTTGGTATAATCTCCATGCTTTGAGAAGCTAAGATAGGACGATCACAAGTTTGAGACCACCCTGGGCAATTTGGTGAGATCTGTCTTAAAATAAAAAGTCTGGGAATATAGCTAGATGACAGAGCACTTGCCTAGTATACATGAATGCCTGTGTCATTTCCAAATGTTGCAAACAAAAAAACAAATGCAACTCCCAAATAACCTTAAAATTCATAGAATACCTTCAAATATGTTTATATCAACCAAACCTTATACATACTTCTATGATAGAAATGAAAAATATTATTTCACTATTTTATAGATGAAAAAGCTAATGCACCAAAGACTCATGTGGTCATAGTTACTCACCTAGCAATAAAATCGTATTTTAATTTTCATACATGACCCCAAACACATGGTGTGATATGTGCAATTGTTGGAGATTAACTACACACACAGTTATAAAGCAGTCATAAATGTCCTGAATACGTCAAAATATTTTTTACAAATAAATTATATGTATCATAACAAGCAGAGGGATGAGTTAATTTTTTATCACAAAATCATTGTCTTAAGGGAGTTGTCAACATTTTAGTTCATACAGCCATTTTTGTGACTAAATCATTTCTAAATTTCTCTCAATGTGCTTTCTTCTTAAGAGGGCCCGAGTGATCTTACAGATTGTTGTACTTGAATCATTTTATTCCCCTAGAGTTCTTTTGTCCACAGTACATCAAAGCTATTTCTATTGTTAGTTACATCAGTTTTTATATCCTTATTATCTTACCACTTTTACTGCAGATCTTAATTTGCTTACAATGTGTTCTGCTTTTTATAATACTTCATATCTCCTTCCTTAGTTTCAATTCTCTTACTGTGCTGACTTCTCTGAATTTTAGTTCTCTCTGCACTTCTCTACTTTCTAATAATCCTCATAAGTTTTTAAAGTCTCTATGTAGTTCATATGTTTTCATCTAAACTTTAACCACTATGTTTCATCTCCATGCTGTATTATTCCATCTTTGCAGATTCTCCCTGGCTACCATTCCCTGGCTTCCCCACTTCTGAGTCACTACTCAAAAGACACTTTGCCCTGCCTTATTTTTCACCAGTCATCAATGCAAAGTAATTTTGCTTCCTCTTCTGAAGTTCTCTGCGTAAGTTCAAGAAATTCCCAGTTGCCACATCAAATTGACAGTTTACAGACTTTGTTTTTCTGCAGCTCTCAGCTGAACATAGCACCATTCACTATTCCATCCTTACTACTCTTAGATCACCTCATTCCTCTCAGATCTCTGAGGGCTAGTCTTGTTTTCTGAGCCTTCTTTACATTCCTCGATGTCTTGATTCCATATGCAGTTAGCTACTTTCATTACATAGTCTTACTCTAAATGCTCTGAGTTTACCACTTCTCTAGATGGTAACTATTTAAATACAGATGATTCCCAAGCAGATATCTCAGGTTCAAAGATCTTCTCCAAGCATCACACTGTTTGCTTCTGTACATGCCATACACGTACATTTGAATGGCCTTGAGGCAGCTGCTCTGTTTTTCCAAAATGGATGTAATTATCTTCTTCCCTGAGGTGACTTTATCTTAGAAGGCATCATGGCTATTCACACAGGCATCTAACAAGGTAGACATCCTTGACCCCCTTGCTCTCTTTCACCAATTAATATTAGTGATTTTACCACCCAAACTGTCACGTTTAGAGTTTCAGAATCTTATCTGAGCTACTGTATTGAGTTACAAACTGCATGTCTTTAGCCTTAAAAACTCTATAATGGTTAAGAATAATAGCTTTTATGTTATTTAATGGTGCTCCACTCTAACACTTACTATGCTTATCCTGTGATATAAAAAATGCACTGTCTTATTTGTTCCTAGATTAAGCATGTGGGTTTTAACACAATTAAATAGTCCATATGTAAGATTATTTTTGAAAAAAAATGCATTGAAGCATATAATACATACAAAAAATGTATGCAAAAGGTAAGTGTACAATAGGATGAATTCTCACAAAGAAATTACCAATCATTTACGCAGTCTCAAGATTAAGTGAAAGAATATTATCAACAACTAAAATTCTCCCTTTGGACTCTATGTCAAGGATCCACAGTGCCACTTTCAGAATTTTGCTGGTTCTGAGGAAGGACTCACAGTTCTCAGTAAAGTGTTCATACTCATGGTTATGGATTTTTTTTACAACCTGAAGAAAGCAAGAAAGACACACATTGGGGAAGCAGGCACAAGGTTCCTGGTGTCCTTTTCAGTGGAGTCACATAGGAATGTGCTCAGTATGCTCATGAATAACATTTGCAAACACAAAGTAAGTGTTGCCAGACAGGAAAGATTACCTGAGCTTTAATGTCTGGGTTGTTACTGGGGGTCATTCACATAGGCTTCATTGTTGCATGGCATAGGTACTCAGATTGTGGATGCCTCTCCACTATCCTCCCCAGCAAAAATAAGTGTTCAACACAATCTTTTTGTTCAAATCAACTTATGTTTATTTAAACAAATAATAATATATATTAAGAAGTTGATCCACTTCATTAATCACAGAAACATGAAACCAAAGCTAGAATATGGCACCTAAGAATGCTACAACGTAAGACTAATGCTACTCAAAGTTCACAACATTTCAAAACAGCAGGAATTCTGAGACTACAGATTACTTTCTAACACTGGAAATCATTTTATAGTACCAACTAAAGGTGCATAAGTCTATGACCCTGCAATTCCATGCATTCATCAAAATCACATTGACTATATATTTTCAGGAAAAGTCATGTTCATAGTCCAAGGTCTCAAACATATAAAACCAGTCATTAATGATAAATACAATCTGGCTAAAGTCACAAGCATGAATAAATACTCTTACGAGGCACAATTTTCTAAGGGCTCAGAGTACATATCTCAGAACCCAGCATCTCTCCCAAACCCAGTAGTGAAAGACAGATTTTATTTTGAGCATGCTGAGTCTGAGTAAGATAGGTTATTAGCATCTTCCTGATCAGGTCTTCTGCTAGTCACATGGAAACTAACATTTATTGAAAATTAAAGCATCAACATTAGTTTTGCTGAATTTGAACATCACATAGATACAATTATTCTGGTATTACAGATTCTTTTAATCGACCATCTATAAAGGTTTCAGTTATGACAGTTATAGAATGTTTATTCTCCTTTCTTTATAACAATAATATTTGCAGAGATTTCATAACTCATACATATTTTATTGTCAATGGGCATTTGAGAGAGATACAGTTGAGTCTATTACAAAAACAAACAAACAAACAAAAAACCCTACTACCTCACTATACACACACAAACACACACATATATAATACACATATCCATGACCATGTATTATACTGAACATATACAACAAATAGAATGGTAATGAGTGTATGGATATGACCTCATAACTACAAAATGTTTTTCATAGTCTTACAAAATGTTTATCAACAATATCTCAGAAATCCTGCTGTTTTGAAACCTTATAATCATTGATCTGTTTAGTCTTACTTTGTTTCATTCATAGGTGTTATCTTATAACTTTGATTTTATTTTTATGATATTTAATGATGTAGGTCAGCATTCTATTTTTATTGATATTTGAATATCTCTTTTGTAAAATATTCATTTACTAATTTAAAAAATATTTTTGGTATTTTCAAGAGATCTTTGGGTATTGCTTTTATTTTTCATCATATATATCAAATATCACCTCTCCCTCTATACCTCTTCTCTCTTCAATTGATGGAGAGTAATTCTTGTCAGTATTACCTAATTTATCATTATCTTTCATGTTACAATCAGTCGGTACTTTCTTTGTCCTAAGAAATCATCTGTCCTCTGTTGTCTAAAACCTTTGACATTTGGGTGTATGATTCATCCGGAATTGATTTTGTGTATGCAGTAAAGCTCAAGGTTGATTTATTTGTTTGCATATGGATTTCCAAATGAAATAGCAACACTTATTTGAAAGACTATATTTTCATCCATAATTGCAATGCCACTTTTCCACAAAGTAACAATTATATGTATGTAACCTTGAGTCTGTTTTATTATTCTTTTCCACTTGTTTGCTTGTTTAGTCATTGTGCCAATTTGAAATTTTTATTGGGATCATTTGATTACATATAGGTCAATCATGAGGTATTTTTTGTAGTTGTAGATGGATAGCATGCCTTTATTTTATTTGTTTAAATTTTATGTGGTGCTAAGGATTGAACTCAGTGCCTCATACATGCTAGGGAAGTGCTCTGCCACTGAACTATAGCCCCAGCCTAATCATGAGTTAGATTTTATGTGATTTTTTTTCATTACTGTATAATCTGGAAGAAGCTTGTTACCAGGCACCAAGAATTCCTATTGCTTAGATTCACAAAGTTTAATAGTCATGTGAGAAATATAGATGTTATTCTTAGATGTGGAATGCTGGGGTTTTATTTTCTAAAGGAAAACCTATTGTTACTTTTAAACATTTATAATATTTCTCAACAAGAAAAGTCTAGATATGTCTGGTTTTATATTTTATTGTTTTTGTTAATATTTTACAGTGCTGGAGATCAAATGCAGTATTTTGTGCATGTCAGGGAGGCACTCTACCACTGAGACACACTCCAGCTTCCATAAGAACAATTTTAAAGATTTTTAATTCTTCTCACATGGTATTCCTGCTATCTACAAAATATGCACAAAGAATCACTAAGTAGCACTATCAGAAGAGCAGCACAAAGTCCAAAAACATTCCCCTAGTAACATTCAAAACTCCTAAATGGTCATAGCTGCTTTTAATTCCCTTGCCTTTTCAAAATTTTGAATAAAAATATTATTTCTCCATATCTATTAAGTGTGAATGCACCACAGTTTGAGTAGAGCAAAGAGAGAAGATATTAGGTTAGGTGTTACTGCTTTAGTGAAATTATTATTATATAGAGATTGGTATTTTGATCAGAGCAAGTCATCAACAGCAAGCTTTATTAGCCACCAGTGAAGTGCAAATACAAACTAAAATGAGAAATATTATCTTAACCCCATTAGATTGTCTATAAGGAAAAAGAAAAATAGTGAGAATGTGTGCTAAAAGGAACTCTCACACACTGTTGGTGGGAAAGTAGATTAATTCAGCCAATGGTTCCTCAAAAAACTGAAATATTTCTACCTTGTTACCCAGCCAACCCACTTCTAGGTATATACATATAAAGTAAATGATTTCAACATACCAAATAATTACATGTGTACCTAAATTTAGGACAGAACTATTCACTAAGATATGGATTCTGCCTCGGTTCCCACCAATGGATGAATGCATAAAATAATGTGTCATATATAACAATGAGATATTGTGTCATAATAAGAATAAATGTTTTCATTTTCAGAAAAAAATGATGCAACTGGAAGATATGTTAAGTAAAATAATTCAGACATAGAAAGGCAAATATAGCATTTTCTCTCTCATATGTAGAAGCTGAAATATTGTTTACATGAATGTTCAAAAGCAAGTATTAGGGATTAGAAAGACATGGGGGGCTGGATTTAATCTGTGTGATATATACATGTTTTTAAATGTCAAGGTGAATACATTAACATACACAATTTATTCATGGAAATAAAAAATAAAATAAATTTTTTAAAGCCCCAAATTCCTCAGGCTAGATTTGTAATCCTTCAATGAGATTCGCTAGAGCATAGTCTTATCAGAGAGAGGAAGCTCATCTCATGTCCATTTTTTGTGCACCATTTACTGAAAAGACTAACATCTCACCCATATGCTTCCATTTTACCCTTTTCACAAATAATAATTATATGTATAGTTGTTTGTGTGGATATATGAACATGTATATACATTTATAAATATATATGGTATATATTTATATTTACATGAAATATGAATTAATTTCAATTTACATCAAATAAGAAGGCCTTTTAAATTTATAACTAGACATTCATTAAGTTCCTATTGAACTAATACTATTTTAGTAAATTGTTGTTAGGCTGCAATCAAAGAGTCTTATTGATCCTTGAGCAAACAAATCTTGCATGCATGGTCATTAAAATAAAAGTTTCCCATTTGCCAAAAGAACCTTCATTATATCTTTTAAGGTTCAAGAGCTCACATTTTCGTACTATATGGTGCAATTTGTTTTAAATTTTATAAGGTGCTTTCTTGTGCTATCTCATTTGATACTAGAAGATTTGAGAAGCTACAAATTCTGTGTAGTTCATTTTCTTGCTGAATTTTTATTAAGGGAATAATGGGCAGCATTCATGAGATCCCAATAGTAACATCAAAGCCTGCTCTTGCACTTTAATTTGCCAAATTTCCTACTAGCAATATTCAGCTTGAGAAAGTGCAATAAAGGCAAATTTGTATACAGGGATCTCAGTTGGAAGCTTCAGATAAAAACTACAGCTATTTAATAAACTATATCTCAAGACCAACATTTTCAGATATCAAATTAACAGAAAACATAAAGCTTGATAATGCCTCGGATTGATAAATGCAGGGGAAAGCATGTGAAATCATACAACAGTGAGTCTTTCACAGTGCAAAATGAAAATATCTTTCAAAATTGAAAATGAACTTCCATTTTAACTCAGAAAGTCTACTTCTAGAAATTTATGTTATCAATAAAATCACAAAAGTTCACAAATTAATAGAAAAGAGTTGTGCAATATCACTTATACTAACAAATGTCTGAAAAGAACATAACTATCCATCAATGGAAAACCAATGAAATAAATCGTAATTGATTCATAGGATGAAGTACAATGAAACCATTAAAAAGAATGATATTGATCTCCATCCTCATATGAAATAGCAATCTGATGTGAGGAAAGAGAGTATCTATAAAACTAGGCAGTTTTCAGCTTTGTAATTAATTAAGATAAAATTTAAAGTGAAAATGTGCACTTTTATTCCCTTCAGACACTTTGTTACAGGCATATTTTACAGTATCGGAAGAATCATATCAGGAATTAAATAAGACCTACTTTCTCTAAAAGGTACAAATTCAAATATTGTCACAATTTCTATCTAAATACCTACCCGTGCCCATTTATTTTATTGTATTGTATTGTATTTCATTTGTTGTAGCGATTGAAACCAGAGGCGCTTAGCCTCTGAGTCACATATCCAGCCCTTTTTTTGTACTTTATTTAGAAATAGGGTCACTGAGTTGCTTAGGATCTCAATAATTTGCTGAGGCTGGCTTTGAACTACTAATCCTTCTGACTTAGCCATCTGAGCCACTGGGATCACAGGCATGCACCATGATACTTGGCTCTACTTAATTTTAATGTACTATATTGTATTAAATCCAAACCAAACTACAGAATGACAGTAGTGGAAAGTGTCTTATACCCATATGCTGAGGCCATAGACCATAAAAGAATCCTAAGGTTTCCCTCATTTAGAAGTTTTATTCTATATTATTTAGTTAATCATTAATGAATAAAAGATCAAAAAGTTTTTAAATTATCTTTGGAGCAATTATGTTAAGACTGATTCTTGTTTTGGAACTTTAAACTGCAATGGAAAATATATGTCTATGATTCTTCTACCACTAAAATAGTCTATTTATAGCTATTAACTCCTTAAATTTTAGAGGAAAATAAAATGTAAATGACAATAGATTGAGAGATTGAGAGTAGATTTTTTTATTTGCAAAGCAAAACAAAACAAAAAACCCTAAACCAAAAAATTAATAAATTCTATATTTCTTTCCTACAAAGTTAAACTTATAAAGTGAAGGAAACAGTGTTTTCACTACTGTGCACAACTTTCGCTTCCCACATGCCTAGGCCATGAACAGTTTTCCAAAATCATTTGCTGATAGGGTAGGAGTCTCCTGCTGATATCACCATTTTTAATTCTCCTCTATTTTAGGCCTTGTAAAGTGTCATATTAGACAATGTTTGGAGGGTGCAAATGAATATAGAATATTAGAGTATAATAGGAATTTTCAGTGTTTTATTTAAATATTCTTTAAATATTATCCATAACAATAGCAAAAAAAGTCAGTAACTATTCCTATAGATGCATCTACAATTTTGCATAGCTGTGGTATCCATTCTGTAACATTTTTCACTTTTTAAGAATATATCTTAACCTGAAATACTTGATTTTTTTTTTAGTTGTTTTGTTTTGAGCCACAGTCTCACTTACTTCCCCAGGATGGTCTCAAAGTTGCAATGCTCTTGTGTCAGCCCCGCCAACTTGCTGGGATTACAGGTAAGTGCCACCATATTAGCATAAAATAACATCTCACATTCTAATATATTCCAATAGCACTTTTCAGTTTACAAAATGCTTTCAAGCCAGTGTCTCTTGCCATTCTCAAAGTAACCCTATGATGCTACCAAAAGTTTTAGTATCCCTTATACAAAGTGCTTGGAACCAGGATGGTTTCTGATTTTAGCATTTTGTTGTTATTGTTTTTTCAGATATTTTTTTAATGTTAGGCCAAAGTCTAAACACTCAAGTTTTACATATATATATATATATATATATATATATATATATATATATATATATGAAACATACACACACAGGCTATGTGTATTCATAAGAATTTAAAACAATATTTAAAAATTTTTGCACATGAAACAAAGTTTCATTTTGTATAATTTTCCCCTTATGACATTCAAGAAGTCGGATTTGGCATGATTTTAGGTTTTATATCCTTTGGTTATTATTGTGCAACCTGTGTTGTTCTTTTTTTTTTTTTTTTACAAATGAGGTAGGTCACTACAAATTACAGAAGAAAAGTGTTTTTTTTTTAACATCTCTACAAACAGTACATAGCAGAATTAGTTTCAAACCATATTTCTTGATGATTTTGCCAGTGCTCTTTCCAATGTATCATGTTCCTTAGAAAAATAATGGGCCAACTTTGAGTTCAAAGAGCATATGGAGGTACAAATGAAAAGCATGGAGGTCACAGGACAATGAACAAGTAGGTATTTGGGGATTTTATATGACAATTTATATTTATCCAGTACCTAAATATCAAAAGAAAGCAAGTAGTCCTTTCTGAAAGTATCTCCCTGTCATAAAAATATCCGCCTATTATCTTCTTTGAATTAGCTGTTTTTTTCTCTACTACAGTGAAAAGAATTTATGCAGCTGGTTTAAACCAGTGTATCATAATTACTTTGAAAAGAGACACAAAAAAGGATTAACAGAATGTACAAGAAACACAAAGAAAGAATGATTATTAGAAACAAAGAAATTAAAATATACACTGCTCCTTTACAAGATTATCAGGAATGTCAGCTCAGTTCCCTTGAGTGAAACCTGTGGTGAAAGCACTATCAGTACTGGCAGGAAATAGAACATCCCAACGAGAAAGTGCTCGAACTCTGTGGTTAAGTGAAACTGACCTCAAGTCCCTTAAATCTTCAAATTGCTAGATGTTTGACCTCAAGCAAAGAGCTTAATTTTCCTACATCTTAATAACATGTAAATACAGCTTGAGTTTTATCATAACTTTTTTTTAAAAAAAAAAATCTAAGAAAGCAGTGTTTGTCCCACAATAGTGCTTACAGTCATTATTTTTAATCTAATTTTTCCTTTGTTTCTTTGTGGTAATCTCTTCATATTTTTTTAAGTATGCATAATGATGAAGGATATTTTCAAAGGCAAAAGTTTGGTCTCTTCTAGGACTAATTTTTATAATGTAGATATGGTTTGTTTTAATGTTAATACAATGAAAATATATGCACCTGAAAATTTATTCTAAATTTATTGTCATTATATTCATGGCAAACCTTTAAGAAAATTAATACATGTTTCATACAAAAGTAATCAGATAAAACCAAGTGAAGCCAGAAAATATTTATTATTTGAAACATCATAGCCTCAAGCCTCCTTTTCTTTCTTTTCCCTCTGACTTTTTTTCGCCCTCTTTCTTTTCCCTCATGTGTGGGCAAGGGACTAAGACAGGACAGTAATTCCTTCCTTTGGCACAGGTAGAAACACTGGAACCACATAGACACTGGTCCTCTCATCTGGGATTCTTTCATCTAATACTTCATTGGAATAGAAAACAAAGCCACCACCTACATTTTTTATTAAAGCTACTTAATACTAGGGGGCCTGATTTCTTTCCCCGGGAAACTACATCATGTAAGAAACTATTAAGAACCTCCAGGTACATATGTAATCTCATTAGTCTTCATGTCCACATCAATTTTGAGTGCTGGGATTGATTTTATCTTCTATGATGCAATTACAAAATGGTGTCATTTTCATGAGGCAAGTTATTTATATTCATGTTGATACAAGAACAAATAATTGGGAAAATGAGTACACATATTCATAACCGTGTGTGCACATACAGCATGCTCAAATGTAAAGAAAACAGGTTAACTTGGAATTCTGGAAGATAGTATGTCTGCTAGCACACTGGGTGAAGAAGAAAATGAGAAAGATGTTGCCATTCTATTTTTTGTATCATACTCCATGTTTAAATAGTGCATTTCAATCATGCAAAGTGATGGGTTTCATTATGTCATATATGTACAAATAACATACTTAGAATATATTCATGACATTATCACCTTCTGTTCCCCCATTCTTTCTGATTCCCTTTCTCTTCTCTGATTCTCTCCCTGTTCTTTAATTTTATCTCGCCCTCTATTCAAAACATATCACCCAATATAATCAAGTATAAAAATCACATAATCATCTGGAGAGATGCCAAAAATAAAAACTTTTGACAAAAGTCAACACTCTTTCATGATTAAAAAGAAATCTGGAAGTACACAAGGGCCGTGTCTTAAAATAAGAAGTATAGAAGAACCTTGTCTTATTATAATAAAGCTATATTTGAAAACCCCATAGTTAACATCAGGCTCAGACTGAAAGGAAAAAAAAAATAGAAAGTATTTCCTCTGAAATCACAAAAAAACCCAAGGATGTTCACTTACATCACTATTTTTTAATATAATATTTAAAGTTTTTAGCCAGAGCAAATAGGCAAATGAAAGGTCTAGAAAAAAGAAAGGAAAAAGCCAAATTATCCCTCTTTGCAGATGGTAAATTTCTGTACCAATAAAACCCTAACTACTTCACCAGAAGATGTTAGATCTGAACACACATTCAGCAAAATAGCAGGAAATAAAATCAACATCACAAAATCTATCATGCTAATGCATGTATGAATATGCCATGATAAGACTCATTATTCTGTACAATTAACATGCAACAATAAGTCAATAGTTTTTCTATACACAAATAATAAATATGTAAAGAAGGAAAATGTGAAAACAATTTCATTTACAATGGTTTAAAAAAAATACCAAGAAAAAAGCCTTACCAAGGAGATGAAAGACCTACACAATGAAGAACACTGAAGAAAGAAATTAAAGACAATAAAAAATGAATATACCTCCCATGGTCATGAATTGGCAGAACTAATATTTTTAAATGCCTATGTTAGAGAAAGAAATCTATAGATTCAATACAATCTCCATTAGAATGCCAAAGAGATTCTTCAAAGAACTGGAAAATATACTATAAAATTCAGGAAGCCAAAAGATCTCACATAGCCAAAACAATTGTGAGCAAAAAGAACAATAGTGGAGACATCACAATACCAGCATTCAAAACATACTACAGAACCAGCATAACAAAAAGAGCATGGTACAGGCATAAAAACAGACACCCAGATGAAAGGAAAAGAAGAGAAGACATAGAGACAAACCCACACAAATACACTATCTGTTTCTTGACAAAACTTTCAAAAACATGCTGGAGATAACGATATTTGTGATCAATTGTAGCCACTAACCTTTTTATTTGGACTATATTTTGTGAATGACTTCATATAATCCCCAAAGAAATAATTTGAAGACAAAAAATAAACTCAATAGTTGGAAATCTAAGACTTTCTGCATTAGGTTTCAGTTCAGGGTTCCTTTGATCAACTCTGGTAAAATCCACGCCTCTATAGAAAATCACACTGGAATGCCCACAGAAGCACAATCACCTTCTTAATTTCGAGAGTTCTTGGAACAAAAGGTAAAACACCTCATGTCTCAACGAATCATGAGATAAATAATTCAATTTTTAAAGACAAGTGAACAAGCAACCTGCCTCAGACCAGAACACTCCATTTTAGTGTGGTTTAAAGAATGTTCAGATTGAATTTCTAGTAAAATTTGTCTTGTCCCATAATAGTGAATACATTACCCATTAAAACAGAAAGTCCAGAACTATCAGTGAACAAAAAAATGAATATGATGAAATTGTCATTTTAATTGAACAGGGAAATTATCAAATAATATTATGGACATTGCTGGAAAAATTAATTTCAGAGAGGAAATTCTTAAACTTCTGATTTATAATATATACAAAGTTGAATCCACATGAATTAAATTCCTAAATGTGAATTTTTTAAAGATTTCTACATTTTCATTTAGAATTAAATATTAGTAACTTACAAAAGTTATAAACTTGGTGAGAATTTCCAAATGAACATTCAAAGACACATTCTACAACTCTATGCTTTTCATATTATTGTTATAATGCAGAAGGTACAATTTTGAGAGCATCATAGACATATAGGTGAAAATGTTCATATGCAAAATCTTTGATAGCATTTTCATGTCTAGTAATTTAATGGACATGAATACTAATATAATCAAGGCTGGTATTTGTTTCTTGTGTATAAGCATATTTATATTGCTTGCCTCATGGGTATTGCCATTATGGTTTTGGCATTGCTTCTTTGCATAGGTTGTGTACTCTGTCAGTGTGTGTGTTCTACTGATATTTGTGATATTTGTATATATGCAGGATGGACATGTCTGAGCTATACCAACATCTCTGTAATATAAATTTTATACTAATACAAGCTGTGTATTAATTAACTATTATGTTTAATGATAGTGGTAGCTGCTGAACAGTGCAGGAACTATTAAATGGGTAATTGAAAATCCTAAATAATAATCACCTGCTTCATTTTTGAAGCAAACGACAGAAAAAGAAGCTTCAAAAATAGTTTAAAATGGATTCTGCTATAATCCAAATATCCCTTTTAAATTTCCAATATGAAAGTACTTTATGCCTTATCTTTCCCTTCTCTCATATTTTAAATTGATCATATTTTGAATATGCCAGCTAAAGTAAAGTATAACATTAAAATTTTTTAACATTTATTTTGTAGTTGTAGTTGGACATGGTGCCTTTATTTTATTTATTTATTTTTATGTGGTGCAGAGAATTAAACCCAGGGACTTGCATGTGCTAGGCAAATCCTCTACCACTGAGCCACAACCCCAGCCCTATAACATTACAACTTATTTCATATTTATTTTTACTTTTTAAATGAGGTTATGAAAAAAATTACATTATATCTGTGGCATGAATGCATGACTCATTATATCTTTGTTGCACTGTTTCAGAAACTCCTGTTTAATAGAAATATTTTTTTGAGATAATTATAGAACTTTCCTGTAAGTTGATATTTATTTAATAACTAAGTGAACCCCTCTTCCAATTTGCCACGATATAAGGCTTCTTGAAACACTAATCTTTCAGTGCTAAAATAGGAAATTCTCAGGAAAATCAGGACTGCTGAACATTTTATCTTACTAAAATGAAGTCAGACTATGATAAATCAAAATTTTTTTTCATAGTAAATAAAGTTTGATTGTCTTTTTCTGGAGGTTTCACAGGTACTTAAATATTGACATATCCACAAACTGATCAATCATCATTCCCAATTCCCATTTCATGATTTCTAAACTCAATGAACGACTCCCATCTCATGATTTCTAAACTCAAAGAATGATCCCACTATCCACCTACCCCACAAATTACAAAAAGGAAAACAAAACCTGTAGGGTTACCTCTAATCTATCAACATTCACACCTTTACATTCATAAAATTCTGCTAAATCTTCCTTCAATCTAGCTGATTCTCTTTGTTCCTTCAATTTTTATCTTTCTTCAAGTGCTCATTACTGATCAGCTACCCATAAGAGAAGATGAGTTGTGGATTTTGTGTAGGTTTGATTTGTGGTGTTTGTGTGGGAACTGAGAGAACATATGTGGTTTACTGTTGGGCATATAATTATTCAATTTGATAAACATCCTTTTGTAGCCTATGAAACAAAAACCACAACTGTTTGATTTTCTTTTGGTATTTTCAACAAAAAAAATTTAGAAAATAGATTTTGAGCAATAGGTACTTAAATCCTACAAAAAAAGTCAAAAGAGGGGATTAAGGTATATTGAGAAAATATAGGCATAGTTTAACAAAAGATAAAATAAATTTCTAATTGACAATAATAGACTGAGCACAATGCAATATTTCTACTTATTCTAAAATACCCCTAAAATACAAAATAATAATACTAACAATAAAAAAGCAGAAATAGTTCAATAGATACATGATTCAATAAAGCTCTAGAAACTGGAAAATTGTGGTATTGATACATAATGAAGACTAGTCTGGAATACATGCAGACTAAACTTCAAACAAGAAGAAAACCAAACTTTTCAAAAGGACTCCTTGAGTCTGACCTATTCTGGTGGTCAATAGAGCAACTGCTGGTTGTAACAAGTTTTAAAATTTTATATTTTTGAATGTACTTTTGTTTCTTTGTTGTTTGTTTTACACTCTTTTGCAATATCCTTAGCTTTAATGAACTTTTTTTCTTTCTAAAAGTATTGGTTCTTTTTATTTATACATGACAGAAGAATTTTTTTGACATAATTGTAAAAGCATGGAACTCTTTCATAATGTCCCTTTGACAAGCATCTTCCAAAGAGATGTTTAATGAATATTTAATACCCGAATTGATTAACAAAGTTATCAAAGAATTTCAGTTACAAGAAACTTTTAAGTAAACAAAATATCCACTTTTTATTGAGCACTTAATCGATCTATAAGTTCAAGTATTATATATTTAAAATTAAGATCCATGATGAATAAAAAAGTTTAAAAGAATCAACATTGAAAAAAAAGTCAACATCGCAGATTTTAATAAAAAATGTGTTTCATTTACTACTTTAAAGCAGAACTCTTACAAATTTTTTTCTGTGTGACTTTAAATCAAGGACTGTTGATTTACTGTGAAGAGATTTGAATTTACCATAACACCATCTGTTTATTATGAATATTTGCTATGATAGAATTCCACATTTCAACCATGTGCATGAATATAGAGTCCATATTGCAAACAAGACTCATCTCCCTTATCAATTTGGTGTAAGTTGGGGAAATCTTGAGAAAACAAACAAATGAGAGGAGATTAAATAAAGTGATAATACCTTTAAAGAATTGGACTCTTTTTTGATAAACTGTTTGTTCTCAAAGTCCCTCATTATTCTCTCACTTCATTTTCCTTCCCTATCAATATTCATCTAGGTGTTGATCCTTCTTTGGCTTCTTGCTAGAATAGAAATGGTTTAGTTTTTACTTTTCAAGTTTATACTGAAAGAGTATCAAATTAATGTCTTAGAAAGAGTTCCCTAAATAAATAAAAAGACAATTAAAAAGATCTTTCAACTGGAGATTTTTGGCATGGTCAAGGAAAAGCAGAGAGGACAGGTGCATAGAGATAGAAAAATCACGCACTGACTAAGTTAGAAGAACAAGCAAATTAGAAGAACAAGCTAATAGCAGAGGCACCCAGTCATGTACAGAGTACAGGCAGCAGTAGAAATGTTGGAGTTAAATTATAGTAATTGTGAGATGAGAAGTTATCAGAGGATTTTTAAAGCATGCCATAATTTGACATTACTTGAAAATAAATCACAGTTATTTCTGTTTGAATAATAGACTTATGTGGGAGTTTGGGAGTACAGAACCTATTAAGCAGTTAATAATAATCCAGGTAACTGATGATGCAGTTTGCTTAGCATTGACTTGAGGGGTGCAGTGAGATTTTCCTACAAGATTTATTAATAAATTAGATGTGAAAAAGTGAAAAGAAAATGCAATTCCAAGGTTTGAACCTAAATACATATGGCCTTGTGAAGAATAACTTTAATGGAGGTGAATGAGTTCAAGGATGAATAGGAGCAGAAGAAGTAGAGACAAACAGAGACAACTGCTCTGAAGAATTTTGTTGGAAAGAGTGGTAGAGACAAAAGTTGGTAGGCAGAGATGTGGACAGAGTAGGGCTTTTTAAAAAGCCTTCTAGTGTGCTTGCATATAGTAATGGTAATGAATGTGTACAGAGATTATTTAAAAAAATAACTGAGAAGAGTGTAGAATAGCTTACGTTAGTGCAAAATCTTTGAGTAGACAGAGAAAATAAGAAATATTGCAGAGTGCAGAGTGGAAGTATTCTTTTACACACTGTTAAGTATATCAACTGAAATTCAAGAAAAATTAGAAATGTAACAAAAGCACCCTGGTAGATTTGGTATTGGAATTATGAGGAAATCCTTTCCTGATTTCTTTGTTTTCCTCAGGGAATATTGAAAATTCGAGAAGGCATAATTGCAGGAAAAAAATTGTTCAGATAATAAATTTACCAGATTAAATAGAGTAGAATTTATGGACTCCACTTAGGGCTCAAATGTACATAACTTTAAATTGAAACAAATTAATAAATTGAATATTTTTTTTCTAATCCTATTGGAAATGAGGAGGGAGATATAAGTATTGTGCTTAGTTTGCAGTTGTATTGGGTGAGTTTTCAGACACAGGGAGAGGCAATAGAGTTAAGAAAATAGGCAAATATTTCATCTTATTAGACCATAGAAAAAGAGTGAAATAAGAACATGAAAAAAAAGTAGTGGATACTTTAATGTACAATAAGTTCAAACCAGGAAGTTTTTCTGTTAGGTAGCTCCTTAGCCTTCTATCATATGACATGACAACACAATCAGCTATGAGCCAGGACATCAGCCTTTACCAGACACCTAGTTTTCTATTTGATCTTGGTGTGCTAAACATAAAAGAATTATAAGAAATAAATATCTGATGTTTGAAAGCCACTTCTTCTTTAGAATTAGGTTAGAAGCTGATTTAGTTAGAATTTGGCTAGGAACCTGAATGGAATAAGATAGGGAGTAAAAGGGAAACAGAATAGTTACTGGAAAATGAGATGCTTTAAGTTTTAGAAAGCATGACATTACAGGAAATAAAAAAGCATGAAGCAATGGTAACATTGGGAGAGGGATGTGAGGGTCACAGCCGGTGAAAAGTCTGAAAACCTAAAAGTCCAGAGCATTGTCAAAAAGAGGGAGAAAATTATCTGGAAATGAAAGATGCCAAGAACTGTCCAGCAACAAGGCAGGATAGCAGGCGAGGGAATAAATTTCAAAGAAGATGTTAGAGAAGAAAGAATGAAACTGATATGCAAACATAAATAGGGAGAAATACGACACATCCTTGCGAGGGTTGAATATAAAATAATACTATTTTGTGCTTCAGGGTCCTAACATTACAACATTACTGCCAGATTGTTATTACAGTGAGAAAGCTAAGAAAGGATTCAAACAAGACTTTACGATCGAGATAACTTTGCTGAAGCCTCATTATGGGTTCCAAGGGTCACAGAGGAAACGCTTGAATCACATGGAGGTGGGATAGGAAAAAGAATTATATACAGATAAATGAAACATAAACTATCAGCATTGATTTTTTTTTTTTTTTTTGGTATGTGTGTGTATGTGGTTACTGAAGTTAGAACCAATATAAGGCAGGATGAATTCACACTGAAATTCTCTAAGAGGAGGTCAATGATTCATTCTAATTATAGCCTCCTTCCTGAAACTGCTCTGGTAGACAGATTGTAATGGTCATTTGCATAGTATGCAGAGGGAGAAAAAGAAGTCCTGCCAAAATTTGCAGAGCTTTATGCATTCTCTTTTTAAACCTGCCAACAATAATGTCAATGCCAAGCAACTGAAGTATTTCTCAGACAGAAAGTTATAATGCTGTTGATCTATGTATGTTTTTGCATGTTTTAAAATATTTTGTCTAGTTTTAATATCCTTGTATTAGTTAACAGATTCTTCTCAAGCAAAATTTTATATAAGTATTTTTAAATCATGCTCTGAAGCATACAAATTTTCAGGTGCTTGCCTATCCTTTGAGATAATTCAGTTCACCGATTCTTAGCAAGGAAAATGTGAACCAGGTTTGTTCCTAATTTAATTCCTTCTATTTTGTCATTGTTTGAATTGGATTGTGATAAGTAACATTATATATCATCCCAAACTAGAAAAATAAACAAAGTAGTCCATAAAATAAAAAGTTAAAAGAGTTGTAGTATATTTAATATGTATATGCTAGGTCAGATGTTCTCAAAATGTAGTGAATGAGGCACTTTCATCAGAACCATGTCTATTTAACATAAAAATATATGTACAACTAAAAATACCTCCTGAATCATATTCCAAGTGTAAAGGATGCTAAATTGTGATAGTAATTAGTCATCATATGCCTTAGAGTAACTCCACTCTAGCAGAGAGTAAACTGAAATATTTATCCACCAACTTCTGTCAATAATTGGTTAAGATCTGCTGCCAAGAAGAATTCTACAGGTCTTCCAACCTTCCACATCTATGTGAAAAGCAGGCTCTAGGGGCCAGATAAAACCATCCAGAAAAGAGGTATAACTGCTGGTAGATGCAAGTAAGTGATCAAACAGAAATGGTGGGGTCATGAGGATGTGTCGATTTGTTTCTGAGAAATTTATCAACAATGGCTCTTTTATTCTCACAGAAAATCTATAAGGTATTCAATATTATTTATAGTTGTTAATGAAGTTAAATAAAAAGAGAAAGATAGAAATAGGAAGATTAGGCAAATTTTTCAGTCATAAGAGGAAAACTAGACATTTTATCCTGGTTTAAATGATTTCAAATCTGTGCTTTTAGTCACTATGGCAGCTGCCAAATCTCTATTCAACTTTTAAAATTCTGTATAATTCCATAAATAGTTGTGATTCTACTGGCTTGTGGAGGAAAATCAGTTTCACTCTTCAAACTATTATAAACTATTTTGGATTAATTGTTCAGACTCTCTTTACCTTATGGAGTCTCGTCATAAAATAGGTGAACTTACAATGAGAAATTAGCCTAAAAAAGTCTCAGGAAGAAAATGGGCCTAAACAACTAGTCAATTCAAAAAGTACAGAGAATGGAATTTGCCTGAAGATATTTTTTCATATTCATTTGTTTTTATCCATAGTCTCCAATTATACTTCAGGAACAAATAGAAAATGAAAGACTTTGATAAGAAGTTTATAAAAGTATAATCAAAGCAAATCTATACAATAGAACTTAAATATAAAACTACAGAGATTATAAAACCAGTAGTTTAGTAATTAAACAAAGGTATGTTCAGCAATTAAGGCAGGGCCTACAGATAGAAACAATCTGAAGAAGGAAATACAGAGAACTCTTGCTACACAGATGTTAAAGCAGTCCCATGGTGTCGAGCACCCCTGCTCCAGCCCCAAGTCTCTCAAATCCCTGCTTTATATTCTCTGCTCTGATTTTATTGAACCATTTGAAAATTTACTAGCCTGTTCTATGATCTCTCACCTTTGGAACTCTCAACATGTTGATCCCTTTACCTATAAAATATTTCTCAGTACAACTAATAACATACCCAGTGGTAAAATACTGAATTATTTTCTATAAATATTAGCAACAAAGCAACGATGCCTGTTAATATTTCTATTTAATTATGAACTACAAGTTACAGTCATCAGTTAAAAAAATAGAGAAAATTTTACAAAAGTGTTTAAAAGATCAGAATGAGGGAAGTAAAGCCAATTCTATTTGAATTATAAATTTCGATGTAAAACATAAACAAATGCATAATAAAATAATTTATATAAGTAATAAGTAAATTTATCAAGCTTGTAAAATGCATGGTCAACACTAAAAAAAGCATTCATATCTATACTAATACCCAACAATCACAAGATGAAATTATATGAATAGCATTTTTAAATGAAAAAATATAAAATGTTTAAGAATAATTTGGAAAAAGGAATGTAAGATTTTTTACCAAAAAACTACATAATTCTGTTAAGGTAAATATAACATCCAAGTAAATATAACATACGTGTGTGTGTATGTGTGTGTGTGTATGTGTATACACACACATATATTTAAACAAATTCAAACACAATATATATAAGAAATATAACATTTAAGTAAAGGCAAAAGTAAAGTAAAGGCATAATAATTGGCTTAAATTTATCTATGATTATTGATAATTCTCAAATTAAGCTGTAGATTAAATTTAATACAAATGAATATTACACTCAGCTTCTTCATAGAATTCATTAAGCTGATTCTGAATTTTGTATAAGTATGGATATGCTAGAAGATTGAAAAACTGTGAAAAGATTAGCAAAACTTAAAATTTGCACCTGATTTCAGGAGTGAATGAAAAGATATTAAGACAGTATATTAATGGTATAAGGATAAACTTATATATCCACGAGGAAGCAAGTCCAAATGTAGACCCACATGTAGGTTTTCAAATAAGGTCTGATGAAGGAACCTGAGTAATGTAATGAGAAAAAGACAGCCTTGTTCACAATTGTGGTAAAACCACAAGAGGTTCATATGAAGGGAAAAGGCATCCATTAGTGCCTCAGTCTATACAAAGTATACACTTAAATTTTATTTTAGTCCTAATTACAGAAAATAAACCTGTGTATTTTCTCAAGGAGAAAAAAGATTCTTGTGAAATTTGCAAAAGCAAAGATTTCTTAAATTGAATGCAGACAGAAAAACCATAAATTTGAAGAAAAAAAGTATATATATATCTACTAAAATTAAAATGAAACAAATATTTTATATGACTTTGTACAGAAACTAAACAGTCAATACTATCCCATGTCAAATATTCTCAAAACATGTATCTGACATAGGCTTTCTTTACAGAATATCTACATTCATGTATAACTTTAACCATAGAGTATATTGCATGAAACACAATAAATAAGTACAGTCAAAAATATGCAAAATATGTGAAAATTTTGCAAGTGAAGATATGTGAATGCACAATTACTACATGAAAGGTATGCCAGAAGAGTAGTTGCCTGGAAAATATAAACTAAAACTCTTGACTAAAAATATCAAATGTTTATCAAAATATGAGTAAATGGAATTATCAATTTGGCAGTAGGAGTGATAAATAATGTTTCTATTTCTTGAAATCTTTGATAGATCTATCCTACAATCTAGTCTTTCCACTCTCAACTATTTGCCAAGAGAATAAGAATACCATCTAAATAAAATAAATTTGTTTTCTTCATGGTAAGCTTTTTTTGTAATATCAACCAAAATGTCCACCTAAATGTCTTCCCAAAGATGAAGAGGTAAACTCAACATGGTATGTTCACACAACTAAATACTATCAGCAATTTAAATAGGAATAAAGTCTAATACACACAGTAACAGAAACAAACCTCAAAATCATGATGCTATCTAAAATACAGACTTAAGGAACACATACCATATGTTCCCCATTACAAAAACAGTCTTAAACAAAACTTTTTGAGGAAACTCCACATGGTTTTCTATAATGACACATTAACTGTACTCACATCAACAGTGTGCGAAGGTTCCCTTTTCTTTATGACCTCACCAGTACTTGCTGTATTTTGTATTTTTGATGATAGCCATTCTAACTGGGGAGAAGTGATGGCTCATTGTAGTTTGACTTGAATTTATCTATGATTATTGATGGTTGGGCATTATTTTCATATACCTGCTGGGCATTTTTATGTCTATTTTTGAGAAACGTCTTCTTAGGATTATTGCACATTTTAAAAGTGGATTAATTGTGGATTTGTTGTTTTGTTTTTGATATACAGTTTTTTGAGTTCCTTATATATGCTGTATATCAACTCTTTATCAGATACATGGAGTGTAAATATTTTCTTTCTGTAGGTTATCTCTTCTCTCTGCTGATTGTTTCCTTTGCACTAGAGAAGACTATGAATTCAACAATATCCCAATTGCTCACTGTTGAAACAAATTACTTTTATTTCCTGTGATTAAATATCTGTGCACATTCCAATGTCCTGAAGTACTTCCTCCATTTTCTTCTAGTCATTTCATTGTTTCAGGTTTTCCATTTAAGACTTTTACCCATTTTTATTGACTTTTGTAAGTTGTTCAGAGATGAGGATCTTCTGAATATGGCTATCCAATTTTTCCCAGAACCATATTTTGAGGATTCTCCCTTCTCTAATGTGTGTCCTTAGCACTTTATTATTTTTTAAATCACTTACTGTAGATGTGATTACTCCTAAGCTCTCTATTCTGTTTGGCCTGTGCATTTGACTATATGCCAATATCATGCTTTTGTACCATAGTTTTATACAATATTTTGTAATACAAAATAGGTATCATTATGTGTTTTGGTTTATTCTTTTTGATCAAGATCCTTTGGTTGATTGGATTTGTGTGTGTGAATGTGTGTGTGTGCACACACAAACATGAATTTTAGGATTGCTATTTCTATTTCTGTGAAGGTCATTTTTTTAAATTCTAATTTGTTATGTGTGACAGCAGAATGCATTACAATTCATATTTCACATATATAGCATAATTTTTCATATTTCTGGATGTACACAAAGTAGAGTCAAACCATTCATGTCTTAATAATCTTCTTAGTGTAATGATGTCTTTCTCATTCCACCTTATTTCCTACCACCATCCCCCCTCCTCTTTCTTTCCCCTTTGCTCTATCTAGAGTTCCTGTAATCTACCCATGCTCCACACCCCCAACCCCATTATGAATCAGCATCCTTATATCAAATAAAACATTAGGAATTTGGTTATTATTTCTGAATTGGATAACTTCACTTATCATTATATTCTCCAACTCCATCCATTTACCTGCAAATACCATGATTTTATTCTCTTTTAATGCTGAATAGTATTCCATTGTGTATATGAACCACATTTTTGTTATCCATTCATCAGCTGAATGGCATCTAGGTTGATTCCAGAGTTCAGATATTGTGAATTGTGCTGCTATAAACATTGATGTGGCTGTGTCCCTGAAGTATGCTATTTTTTTAGAAAGAGAGAGGGAGAGGGAGAGAGAGAGAGAGAGAGAGAGAGAGAGAGAGAGAGAGAGAGAAGTTTTTTAATATTTATTTTTCAGTTTTCGGTGGACACAACATCTTCATTTTTATTTTTATGTGGTGCTGAGGATCAAACCCAGTGCTCCACACATGTCAGGTGAGCGTGATACCACTTGAGCTGCATCCCCAGCCTAAGTATGCTGTTTTTAAGTCTTTTGGGTATGGACTGAGGAGTGCAATACCTGGGTCAAATGGGGTTCCACTCCAAGTTTTGCAAGAAATCTCCATACTACTTTCTATATTGGCTGCAACAATTTGCAGTCCGACCAACAATATACAAGTGTGCCTTTTTCCCCACATTCTCACCAACATTTGTTGTTTGTATTCTTAATAGCTGCCATTTGGACTGGAGTGAGATGAAATCTTAGAGTAGTTTTGATTTGCATTTATCTAATTGCTAGGGATGTTGAACATTTTTACATGTATTTGTTGATTGATTGTATAGCATCTTTTGAGAAGTGTTTGTTCATTTCCTTGGCCCATTAATTGTTTGAGTTATTTGTTTTTCTTTTTGATGTTTAGCTTTTTGAGTTCTTTATGTACCCTAGAGTTTGGAAGGGCTCATCTGTGAGGGGTAAAACTTTGCTCCCAAAATGTAGGCTTTCTATTCACCTCACTGATTGTTTCTTTTGCTGAGAAGAAGCTTTTTAATTTGAATCCATGCAATTTATTGATTCTTGATTTTAATGCTTGTGCTATAGGAGTCTCATTAAGGAAGTTGGGGCCTAATCTGACATGATGGAAATATGGCCCTACGTTTTCTTCTAATAGATACAGGGTCTCTGGTATAATTTGCAGGTATTTGATCCACTTTGAGTTGAGTTTTGTGCACGATGAGAGATAGGGGTTTAATTTTATTTTGTTGCACATGAATTTCCAGTTTTCTCAGCACCATTTGTTGAAGAGACCATCTTTTCTAAATTGTACATTTTGGGCGCCTTTGTCTAATATAAGATAACTGTAGTTATGTGGGTTTGTCTCTGTGTCCTTTATTCTGGGCCACTGGTCTACAAGTCTATTTTGGTGCCAATACCGTGTAGCTTTTGTTACTACTGCTCTGTAGACTAGTTTAAGTTCTGTTATACTGATGCCAACTACTTTACTCTTATTGCTAAGGATTGCTTTAGCTATTCTGGGTCTCTTATTTTTTGAGATAAATTTCATGATTGCTTTTTCTATTTCTATGAGGAATGTCATTGGGATTTTGATTGGAATTGTATTAAGTCTGTATAGTGCTTTTGGTAGTATGGTCATTTTGACAATATTAATTCTGCCTATCCAAGAACAAGAAAGAATTTTCCATCTTCTAAGGTCTTCTTTAATTTCTTTCTTTAGTGTTCTATTGTTTTCATTGTAGAGGTATTTCACCACTTTTGTTAGTATGTGTCCAAAGTATTTTTTTCTTGAGGCTATTGTAAATGGGGTAGTTTTTCTTGTTTTCCTTTCAGAGAATTTGTCACTGATATACAGAAATTTCTTTGATTTATGGGTGTTGATTTTGTATCTGCTACTTTGTTGAATTCATTTATTAGTTGTAGAAGTTTTCTGGTGATTTTTTGGGGTCTTTTAAGTGTTGAATCATATAATTGGAAAATATTGCTAATTTGAATTCTTCTTTTCCTACCTGTATCCCTTTAATTTCTTTCATCTGTCTAAATGTTCTGGCCAGTGTTTCAAGAAATATGTTAAGTAGAAGTGGTAAAAGAGGGTATCCCTACCTTGTTCCAGGTTTAAGAGAGAATGCTTTTAATTAATTTTTCTCCATTTATAATGATGTTGTCCTGAAGCTTAGCATAGATAACTTTTAAGATGTTGAGATATGTTCCTGTCATCCCTCGTTATTCTAATGTTTTGAACATGAAGGGGTGCTGTATTTTGCTGAATGATTTCTCTGCATCTGTTGAGATGATCATATGATTTTTATTTTTAAGTCTATTGATGTGATGAATTACAATTTTTGATTTCAATATCTTGAAAAATCCGTGCATTCTTGGTATGAACACTACTTGATCATGTTACAGTATCTTTTTGATATGTTTTTGTATTCAAATAGGCAGAATTTTATTGAGAATTTTTGCATCTATATTCATTAGAAATATTGGTCTGAGATTTTCTTTCTTTGCTGTGTCTTTGCCTGGTTTTGGAATCAGTGTGGTCCTAGCCTTTTAGGATGAGTTTGGAATTGCTCCCTTTTTTTTTCTATTCACTAGATAATTTGAGTAGTATTGGAATTAGTTCTTCATTAAGTGTCTTGTAGAACTCATCTGTGTGTCCATCCAGTCCTGGGCTTTTCTTGGTTGGTAGGCTTCTTATGGCATCTTCTATTTCATTGCTTGGTATTGATCTGTTTAAATTGTATAGATCATCCTGATTCAATTTAGGCAAATCATATGACTCTAGAAATTTTTCGATGCCCTCAATATTTTTTTTATTTTATTAGAGTACAAGGTTCCAAAATAATTTCTAATTATCTTCTCTATTTCTGTACTGTCTTTGTGATATTTCCTTTTTCATCACCTAGGTTAGTAATTTGAGTTTTCTCTCTATTTCTCTTTGTTAGCATGACTAAGGGTTTGTCAATTTTATTTTTCAAAGAACCAACTTTTTGTTTTGTCATTTTTTTCTATTGTTTCTTTGGTTTCAATGTCATTGATTACAGATCTGATTTTATTTATGACCTGTCTTCTACTGATTTTGATGTTGATTTGTTCTTCTATTTGGGGGGCTTTGAGATGTAGTGGTAGGTCATTAATTTCTGCACTTTTTCTTCTTTTAAGGAAAGGACTCCATGCAATAAACTTCCTATTAGTACTGCCTTTATAGTGACCAGAAATTTTGATATATCAGTGTTCTCATTTACCTCTAGGAACTTTTTAATCTTCTCCTTGATTTCTTTTGCAACCCATTGTTCATTCAGTAGTATATTATTTAGTCTCAAAGTGTTAGAATAGATTTTATTTTATTTTTTTTTTGTTTTATTATTGTTTTCTAGTTTTATACCATTATGATCTGATACAATACAGGGTAGTATCTATACTTCTTTGTATTTGCTAAGGGTTGTTTTGTGCCATAATAACTGGTCAATTTTAGAGAAGAATCTATGTGCTACTGAGAAGAATGTGTATTCACTCATTGAAGTATGAAATATTCTACATATGTCAGTTAAGTCTAAGTTATTGATTATATTATTGAGTTCTATAGTTTTTTTGTTAAGCGTTTGTTTAGAAGATCTATCCAGTAGTAAAAGAGGTGTGCTAAATAACCCAGAATTATTGTGGTGTATTCTATTTGATTCTTGAACTTGAGAAGAGTTTGTTTGAGGAACATAGATGCTCCATTATCTGGGGCATTTATATTTAAAATTATTATGTCTTGTTGGTGTATGGTTCCCTTGAGCAGTATGTAGTGTCTTTTTTATCCCTTTTGATTAGCTTAAAGTCTAATTTATTTGATATGAGAATGGAAATACCTGCTTGGTTTTGCAGTCCATGTGAATGGTATGATTTTTCCCAATCTTTTACCTTTAGTCTGTGGATGTCTTTTCCTATGAGATGAGTCTCTTGGAGAAGAATATTGCTGTTTTTTTTTTAATTCCAATATGCTAATCTATGTCTTTTGATTGGTGAGCTTAGGCCATTAATATTTAGGGTTATCATTGAGATATTAGTTGTATTCCCAGACATTTTTGTTTGTTTTTGATATTTAATTTGACATGATTTCTCCTTTGGATAGTTTTTCCTTTGATGCAATATCTTCCTGTGCTTATTTTCATCATTGTTTTTCATTTCCTCTTTGTGGAATATTTTGCTGAGGACATTCTGCAGTGCAGGCTTTCTCTTTGTAAATTCTTTTAACTTTTGTTTATCATGTATTTTTTAATTTCATTATCAAATCTAAAGCTTAGTTTTGCTGGATATAAGATTCTTGGTTGGAAACCATTTTCTTTCAAAGCTTGGTGTATGTTATTCCAGAATCTCCTGGCTTTGAGCATCTGGATTAAAAATCTGCTGAGATACGAACTGGTCTTCCCCTATATGTGATCTGATTCCTCTCTTTTGAGGCCTTTATGATTCTCTCCTTGATCTGTATGCTAGGCATTTTCATTATAATGTGCCTTGGTGTAGATCTGTTATAATGTTGTACATTTGGTGTCCTGTAAGCCTCCTGTATTTGATTGTCCAATTCATTCTTCAACTTGGGAAATTTTCTGATATTATCTCATTGAAGAGATTGTGCATTGCCGTGGTTTGAAATTCTGTGCCTTCCTGTATCCCAATAACTCTTAGACTTGAACTTTTGATGCTATTCCATAATTCTTGGATCTTCTGTTCACTTTTTTTTATTTTTATTATTTTTTTTTTACTATTTCCACTGTGTGGTCAACTTTATTTCCCAGATTGTATACTTCATCTTCATTATCTGATGTTCTGTCTTCCAAGTGACTAACAGACCCCAACAGCACAACTGGGGAGGAGAAAGAGTTTATTTGAGGGTTCATGGTTTCAGAAGTCTTATTTTATAGAAGCCAGCTCCATTTCTCAGGGCTCAAGGTGAGGCTGAACATCATGGTGGGATAGTGTGGTGTAGGGAAGCAGTTCACATCACAGTGATAAGTGGCAGAGAGAGGTTTCCACTTGCCAGATACAAACATATATATCCCAAAGCCACACTCCAATTCCCACCTCCTCCAGCTGCACCCTACCACTTCAGTTACCAATTGTTTAATCCCTATCAGGGATTAAATCACTGACTGTGTTAAGACTCTTACAACCCAATCATTCCACTTGGAAACTTATTGCACTGCCTCACATGTGAGTTTTTTGGGGGACACCTCACATCCAAACCATGACATGTCTTCTCCCCAGCTGATCATATGAGCTACCATAAAGAAAGGGGAAAAAAAGCCTCTCTCCCCTTGAATTACTCAGCCTGGATCCCTCTGGGCATAATCCTCCCTGTGCCTTTTACAGTTAGAGTTGGGCTGTAAACTGCCCAGGGCAGTCATTTACTGTGAGAGTCTGTCAATATTTTTTTATAAACTCCCAAGCTATTGACATAGGAAACTCCTACAAGGCTACTTGCAAATGGTTCCTGCCTCAACACTCCACTCACCAGCCAAGAGTTTAAGAGCATTTTTCAATCATCAGATTTCCATACTGTCTCTGGTTCAATTAAGATCACCCTCTCTCTATGTTCACAGGTTCTCCTGAAAATAAATAGATAAATAAATAAATGATTTGCAAATTTTAAAAAAGTGTAATGTTTTTATATCTTTCTGCTTTTTTTTTTGCTCCTCCTCTCTATGGTAAACTGGCAGTATGATTTTGGGAAAAATCATACCACTCACATGGACTGCAGAAACAATCAGGGATTTTCATTCTCATATCAAATAAATTTAAACTTTAAATTAGTTTCTATGAAAGCTAATTTAAAAACTAAAACTAAAACTACAGCAACAGGAAGGGGCAGAAAGCTGACCCATCTCTAATCTATTGTTTCTTTTTTTATTTTCAAAACTTCTGAATTTCTGTGTCTCTATAATTATTTTCCTGTTCAATGTTGAATTTCATTGAAATCCTTCCGTCACCTACCTTGTTGTAAAGAAATACTCCTGGTGCTTGAATCTCAAGTTGAGGGAGCAACTAATTGGAAAGTGCTCCCTTCTCCTCATCCACCGTCTTCTACTGCTGCATTGTTAATTGACATCTACTTTATTATAATAATGGATACTGATGTTTCCAAAGTTAATAAATACTTGTTAATTGTCAAAGACATTTTTTTCACATTCTGCTTGACAGTAAACTGTAGCTGTGCCAGAACAATTTTTAAAGCACTAAAAGCTTACGCATGTCATTTCACTAATAATTGATTTTCTTTTCATCACTCTCAAGATCCTTGAGGGAGAAGAAATACTAACTAATAAATCCAGATCACCACAGGGAGTAATTTTTTCCTATGATCTGTTTTGATACTGCTTTTCTATTGAACTTCATCTAAATAACTACATGTACAATGTCTTGTTTCTATGAAAACTAATTTAAAAATTGCTGTGATTATATAAGAAAGACAAAGATTAACTTCTATATTCTGCTTGTATACTGCTGATAAATTTTGAGCATATTCAGCACACTTAAATGTTATAATTTCTGAATTTTCTCTTAACTCATAAATGTCAAATGGCAGAGAAGTTAGCAGATTGATTGCTTCATCTCTTGTTTTTCAAATCTCTTGCTATCTTGGATAAAATAACAAATTTCTGTTCTATATAGTCTTTTAAAAAGGAAATAAGTATCCATATTAAAATAATTTTATCACATATATATCCATGCATTTTTTTTATATGTGCTCATTAGACTTTGTACTTGGTACACAGTTTAATTTAAAAACTTGGTGTCTCTTACAAGATATTGTTAGAGCATGTCAGTTCAAGTCCTTCAATAAACAGAAGCAAGTCAGAATTATAAATGCAATGGCTTCATTCAGAAAAACAATTTTGAAGGACCAGTGGGAGAAAATTGTTAAAAGGCAAGAAGAACCTGCAGATCAATGTGTAGTTCTGATAATTTTAAAGAATAGGAGAAAGAAATATTGTGTAATAAGAGTATAAGCCTATTGCATTAGTCTAAAAAAATTCAACCAAGAAAGTGGAGAGTTATTGAGTCAGAATTGCTGTCAGTTATTCAACTTCTTTTTGTTTTTTAATATTTAATTTTTAGTTATAGGTAGACACGATATCTTTATTTTATGTTTTATGTAGTGCTGAGGATCAAACCCAGTCCTTTCACACATGTGAGGTAAGCACTCTTCGTCTGAGCCACAATCCCAGCCCCAGTACTCAACTTCTTAGAGGAATGTTTCAGAGGTAGTATCTCCTCCATTATGAGTCCTTAAACACTAGCCAAAGGAAAATGGCCTTGGTGTGAATACCATTGGTAACTCACATAGGAAACTTCTGGAGCCATCAGTCAATAATGCAGCTCAAAATTAATCAGAACAGAGCCTTTTATGACTACAATATGTTACCCTTTCAACCACACTGATTATGTTCTCCCTGCATATTATTTTCTCCAATTGACTTTTTTTTTTAATTTCCCTGAATGGGAAACTCAGAAACAGGAAATAGAGTATAATGAAGCAAGTAGTTTTCAATATTGTGTTGTTCATTGGCTGCATTAACTTTAGTCATGAATTGATTGTAGATCTGAAAATTGAGGTTGATCACAATTTTGTATTGGGGCTATCACCCTCAAAGCCTTCTGTCTTATTCTCCCTTTTTTCTGGATACAGATGTTCAATGTGACCCTTATTATCTGTTCTTTTATTTTTCTTCTAGAGAGTACATACTCTAGGAACTATTTTTATACTACCTTGAAGATGAAGTTCTTTAGCTTCCTCTCTAGAAGTGACGACATTTGAAGTATCAGGGCCCTTGGCCATTATTACTTATCTCTCCCTTCTATTACATGAAGTCTCATAATCCTATTGGATATCACAGATCCTAGCTCCATGCCACATTTCCTTATGTCACTAATAACTTATGCTGAAGAGTTGCCATTGAACATTTTTGTGATGCAGATTTCTCTTTTACTAGAACCTTCTCGATGAAGGTTTAGTAAATGAAAGGTGTGTTATTTGGACCCTTCAGTGAAATATGGGTTCCACCAGGTTTCTGTTCTCACATTATGTACTCACTCCAGCATGACTTTCCTTAATTTTTATTTAGAGTTTGCCAGGGAAATTCAGTCATTACTTTACTCATTGTTGACTGATTCTCTGGGCCTCTGAAAGCCACCCAAAGAACAATTTTATTCCATTTTTTGGATTTTTGCCAGGGTGCTAAAATGCTATATACTGGAAAATGCACAAGAGCCAATGGATTCTGGCTATTTCTGAACCTCTTAAATATGCTCAAAATCCCATCCTAAGGCATGTTTCTTCCCAGATGTGCTAACTGATTACATCAGGGCCTTTGCTGGTAATACATTTTATCCCTTATTAGGCACAGCATGTCTCTGGCTAATTTATAAAGGAGTTTAACCATGGTTATCAGTTTGTTTGCCAGAAAAAAAAAATTGGGCAGCGCTGATAAATAAGGTGTCACTTTGCTCTAGAGAGGCCTTTGGTGAATCAACCAGGATTTTTGAAGAAAGGGAGGCCAGCTCATCCAAGCTCTGAGATTTAGGGTTAATCCACTGGGAAGAAAATATCATGCATTTAATCCATGTTTCCATTTATGTTTCCTAGTCCCAGATTTGCCAAACAAGGTCCTGAACTTATAATAAAAGGTTTGTGTTGGATAAACATTTACACATTGCAAGAGCCCCATGACTCTATTGAATTCTCAATCTACTGATCATCCATTCCAATTTTACCACTTCAGGAAATGAAGTCCTCTTTTAAGCTATCAAGACCTCTTTGGCTTTCACATTTAGGCCTTAACTGTTTGCTAAAGACCTGATACTCATCCATAGCATTCAGAAAATATCAGACAACTCTGTTGCCATTTTCTGTGCTCCTCTCGTGTATTTAAAGTGTTTTAATACCACATGCAAGTGGTGTTTCCCCAGATCACCAGTTGCATCAGTAATTGGTCTTTCAAGTTGTTCTAGGAGCTGTATGATTCAGGATGGGGCCTTCTTTGGCTGGGAGGTGGTATGTGGGTCAATCTCCAAGCATCGTATTTTTGCCTACATTCCTTTGACACCTTTGGCTCCATTTACTTTACTTCAAGTCCTCTGCAAAGCAAATGGCAAAATATAATTATACATCCAAGGTGCATATTTAAAGAAAGGCTCATTAAGAATAGAAGGAGTGGTTCCATCCCAAGTTTTCTGAGGAATCTCCATACTGCGTTCCATAGTGATGGCACTAACTTGCAGTCCCACCAGCAATGTAATGTTAGGTTATTTATTTGTTGACTTTCTAACATTTTAATGAATGAGATACATGCAATAAACTTTTCTTTTAGAACTGCCTTCATAGTGTCCCAGATATTAAACATGTTGTATTTCTATTATCATTTACCTTTAAGTATTTTTTTTAATTTTATCCCTGATTTCTCCAACTATTCATTGGTCATTCAATCACATATTATTTAGTCGTCAGGTGTTAGAGTAGCTTCTATTTTTTATTGTTTATTTCTAATTTCTTTCCATTATGATCTAATTTAAATACAAGATATCATCTATCTCTCTCTCTCTTTCTCTATTTGTTAAGAGTTGCTTTGTGACCTAAGATATGGTCAATTTTAGAGAACTTTCCCTGTGCTGCTAAGAAGAAAGTGTATTTAGTATTAATAGATGAAATATTCTGTATATTTCTGTTTATTCTAAATTATCAATTGTATTTTTTAGTTCTATAACTTCTTTATTTAGTGTTTGTTTGAAGGATCTATCCAGATTTAGAGAGGTGTGTTAAAGTCACCCAGTATTGTTGTGTTGTGGTCAGTCTGATTCTTGAAATTGAGAATGGTTTGTTTGATGTACCTAGATGTTTCATCATTTGGGGATAAATATTTAATATTATTAAGTCATGCTGATGTATAATTCCTTTAAGCAGTATAAAATGTCCTTCTTTGTTCCTTGCAATTAACTTTAACTTGAAGTCTTCCTTATCTGACAGGAGGACAGTAACCTCTGCTTGCTTATGATATTCATGTAAATGATATGGTTTTTTAACCATCCTTTTATTTTTAGTCTGTGGATGTCTTTGCCTATGAGATGAGTCTCATAGAGACATCATATTGCTGGGACATGCTTTTTAATCCAACCTATCACTCTATGCCTTTTGATTGATGAGTTTAGGTCAATTACATTCAATGTTATGGTTGAAAAATAAGTTTTACTACCTTGTCATTTTGATTTATTTCTGTTTTTAAATTTATACTAGTGTTTCCTTTAATTGACTAGTTCCTATTTTTGCTTTTATTTTTCAATTCTTTTCATGAAATATTTTATTGAGTATCTTCTGTAGAGAAGCATTTCTAGTTGTGAGTTTTTTGGGTTTTTTTTAACTTTGTTTATCACAGAAGGTTTTTATTTCTTTGTCCATTCTGAACCTTAATTTTTCTGGGTATATCTTCTTGGCTGGCACATGTTTTCTTTCTGAGCTTGATGTATACTATCCCAACACTTTCTAGCTTTGAGGGTCTAGGTTGAGAAATCATCTGAGATGTGGACTGATTTCCCTCTAAATATGATGTATAAGTTTTCTCAAAGAACCTTTAAAATGCTATCTTTATTCTTTATGTTAGACATTTTCATAATAATGTGCTTTGGTATGGGTCTGCTGTGATTTTGTGTATTTGGCACCAGTGGTATAAAACAGAAGACATAGAGACAAACCCACATAAAGGGGGTTATCTCATACTATACAAAGACAACATAAAAATACAATGGAGTAAAGATAACCTCTTTAACAAATGGTGCTGGAAAAACTTAAAATCCATATGTAACAAAATGAACTAGATCTATATCTCTCACTCTGCACAAATCTCAACTCAAACCAGATCAAAGACCTAGGCATTAAACCCGAGACACTGAATCTACTGGAAGAAAAAATAAGCCGAAGTCGGCATTATGTCAGCTCAAGAACCAAATGCCTCAACAAGACTGTTAAATGACAAGAAGCAAAATCAAAAATCAACAAATGGGTTGGAATCAAGCTAAAAAGCTTCTTCACAGAAAAGAAAACAATCAAGAACATAAAGAAAGTACCAACAGAATTTAGATACAGCATTAATATCTAGCATATATAAAAAGCTTAAGAAACTTAACACCAAAAAAAAATCAATAAATAAGCTAAGGAAATGAACAGACACTTCACAGAAAAAGAGATACAATCAATAATCAAAAACATGAGAAAACGTTCAACATATTTAGCAAATAAAGAAACTCAAATCAAAACTACTCTAAGATTCCATCTCACTCCAGTGCGAATGGCAATTATGAAGAATAAAAACAACAATAAATGTTGGGAGGATATTGGGAAAAAAGTACACTCATATATTGCTGGTGAGAATGCAAATTGTTGCAACCACTCTGGAAAGTAGTAAGGAGATTCCTCAGAAATCTAAGAATGGAACCACCATTTGACCTAGCTCTCCCACTTCTCAATTTATACCCAAAGAACTTAAAAGTCAGCATATTATAGTGATGCAGCCACATCAGTATTTATAGCACCTCAATTAACAATAGGTAAACTATGAAAATAACCTAGGTGCTCTTAAACAGATTAATGAATATAGAAAATGTGGTATATTGAAACCATAGAACACTATTCTGCTTTAAAGAAGAATAGAATTATGGCATTTGCCAGTAAATGAATTGAACTGTAGAACATCATACTAAGTGAAATATGCCAATCTCAAAAAAAAAAAAGGCCACATGTTTTCTCTGATATATGGGTACTAATTCACAATAAGGGGCAAGGTAGAGTGGTTAGGGAAGAATAAAAGTATTTTGGATTAGACAAAGGTGAATGTAAGGAAGGGAGGGAGAATGGGAATAGGAAAGATAGTAGAATGAATCAGATATTATTATTCTATGTGAATATATGATTATATCACCAATGTAATTCTATATCATGTACAAACAGAAGAATGAGAAGTTATACACCATATATGTATAATATGCCAAAATAGATTCTACTCTCATATATAACTTTTAAGAACAAGTAAAAAGAATGCATAGAGTAAGCGTTTTCACCTGTGTTTTTATTCACTCTTCATTTGCTGAGCTCTGGAATAGCCCTGTAAGTGTCTACACAGTACTAAATACAAAGGTAAAACTGAAGCTCTTACAAATATTCACAGTATTTAGAAGTGTTTAGTTATTTCATTACACATAATACTTTTTACTAAAAGATCTATTTTCAGACATATTTTCCACTTAGAGGTCCTCAGTCACAGAAGTACATAGGCTCAGTTTTTAAAGAATTTATACAAAGCATCAAATCCTCTCTGCCCCTGTGTGGACTTTATCTGATCATTCACACTGAATCCACAAATCCACATTCATGCACTGTCATTTACATTGAGGAGTTCAAGAGGCTCTTGCCTTGTTTGCACTTGGTCCACTGAAATGAAACATAATTAAAACAACACTGGAGTACAATTTTCTAAGTACCATCAAAAGAGAAAATGACATTTGGGTTTATGAAATCACTTCATTTCACATCAGTCAGAAAGCTGATAAAATTGTATCAGTAAGTGCAATGAAGAAAGTAAATATTTAAATTTTTTCAAAACTAAAAATTGGGAAAGAAAATTAGTGTGGAAAGTAGAAATGGCAAGAAACTTTCTAGGGATTTAACAAATTTAATTTAGTTCCCTCTGAAACTGAAATATAAATAAAATGATATTCTAATGCCAGGAAGTAATACTAGTGGATCACCTAGAATTTTGATTCTTCATTTCCCAAATCAGTGTTTAATTTTACTGCATATATATACATGATATAACTTATAAGAGCAAGTAAAGTCCTACCAAAATAGTTTATAAACTGCCTGCTTAAAACACTTAGGTGTAATGAGAGTAAAATTTCAATGATAGTATAAATTATTAAGCATCAAAAGAAAATTATTTCAAAAGGCAATTAAGGGATTTAATTTTAGGATTAATTTATAAATGACATAATTATGTTAAATGAAATATTCCAGTATTATGTTTTGATGTATCTATACAATAACATTTCATAGCAAACCTGGGAAATATGTAAAATGACATCTAATTAATTTTCCAGTCTTAAATATAGGAATATACACATGCATTCTCTCTCTCTCTCTCTCTCCCTCACACACACACACACACACACACACACACACACACACACACACATACAGAACACATACATGTGTAATTATTATTTTTTTTAATCATTTGGGAAGGAAATATGTCAAAGATAAATTCTTTTAACTGTTAAGCCATCATGATAAAAACTGGAAATCTTTCCCCACCCTATTGCCCTCAGCCCAGATATTTTGCATGTGAATAAGAATGTGGCAAATTTCAAAATAAAGATGAAAAAATATGAACTTTCTTCTACTTCCACTAAAAGGTGGTACCAAAACAGCAACAAAAGTATTTCCAAAGGACAAACAAAACTCATAAAAAGGAAATAACAGTAACAAAATTTTGGTGACTAAAAGACAGATGATGATTGCTATGAGACTAGGAAATAAAACAAAATTCTAAGCAGTCAGTGGAAAGAGCCAGGAGATAGCTCTACATGCACAATAAAACCACCAAATATGAAGATATTAACAATAATCACTACCTCTAGAAACTGAATTGGCTATTGGACTTAAAATAGCAGCATTTCAAATGAAGTGGAAATAAACTTAAATATCAAGTGGGGGGGGAAGCCAACTTCAAAGATCACACACTGGATGTTTTAAAAAGGGATAGTTTTAAAAAGGCAACATCTTCACACAGTTTTTTATGCAGAAAATTCAGGGGAGAATGTGAGAAACAATTCACTGTGTTCTGCAATTTAACATAACTATGTGTATTGATACTGTTTCAGTTAGTGGTATCCTCTGAGAATGATTTTGTAAACCACTTATGCACACATTGAACTCTATGATTTTTCAACCCTTACTTTTCCACTTTCCAAAACTATAATGAAAGAATTATTTGACAGCATTATTGAACTAAGACACTTCAGGCCTAAATTATTGCCTTATTCTACCACATAGAGAGAGGAAATGCTATACATTGATTAGCTGTGATGGTTCATTGATTTCTTTACCCAGAGATCTCAAACAGTATCCATATAAATCTTTTCCAGAATGTTTTATGGATTTTGACATTAAATTTATGGGACAATAGATTCTGACATCCACTTTAATCTCCTTTAGAAAATTATGCAGTGTTTGGGCCTTTTCAGCTTCCAACATGTTCACATTCCCATGGTTTATCATGATGACACCCACTCTCAGAAATTGCATTTTTCCTTTCCTTCCACATGGAAGATAATGTTTCTTTTATTGTATCATGGAGATAATGTTTAGAGTCGAAAAACCCATATTTTTTAATATAATAATCTCCAATTAGTAATTTATAAGCAATCCAAAATTGGTAATTATTTTTTTTTTCATTTAGACTTGTATTTTCTAACTTTACATACTGAAATCATTTTACTTTGGAAAATAAAGAAAGTATATTTGGAGATTAGTATGACGTACTTTTCTGTCAACACTACAAAAATTAAACATTAGATATTTTATTTTTTTATTTCATATTTCAAACAGCCACCTTATATTAGAGGGCTTATTGAATTTTAATTATAAATTTATGTAATATTTTTAATTTTTTTTATTTTGAAGTATATGTCTATAAAACATGATTCTCTTTTGTTCACCTAAGAATTCAATAACTTTTAAATTCATCATTGTAAGGATCAGATTCATACCACAGGCTATTTTCAATAAACATTGTTATAACTTTTATATTGATGCATTTTAAAGCTGAAGATTAGAATAAACAAGCCTACTACCAAGAGTCTTTAATCAACCCCTTTGCTTCATTATTTGTGTTATTTCTCTTACTGTATTTACTGATAATAAATTACTTCAAAATTGATAATAAATTGACTTTAAAAACTATAATGTGTCTATGAAAATAAGATTTTAACATTGATCCATTAATTTTATCTAATACACCCTCCATATTAAAATGTTATCAATTATCTCAGTAATTTATTCTATTGTTATTTTTCTCCTAATCTAGGATCCACTTAATGATTTCGCATTAACTTATGTCTTTGCAGTTTCCATAGCAAATAGCAATACCTAGCACTCAAATAACAATACCTAGCACTTCTCAGTATATCACATTAGGAAGTTCTTAATGTTGATTTGTCCCATTGTTAATTATGTTAATTTTAATCTCTCAGTTAACTGGTGTCCACAAAATTTCTGCATTCCAGTTATTTTTTTCTTCTTCTTAATTAGTGAGTAAATTATTCTGATCCTGTGAAAATAAATCTGCAAATCCTCATTAAATTTTCACCTACTAATTTTAAGAACTAATTATGATGTATATCTAATCCAATTATTGCTGTTAGTCACCAAATATATATTTTAAATGTATTAATTGATATTTTACTGAAGTTTTTTTTTTCTTTCTTTTTTTTTTGTTATTGTTGTTTGGTCTTTTTTCTTAGTTTGAAATATAAGTCCATGTGTTCCTATTTTTGTTTGTGTGATATCAGAGATTGAGCCCAGGTGCCCATAACCACTGAGCCATATCCTTGAAATAAGTCCTTTTTTTATTTAGAGACAGGCCCTCACTAAGTTGCTGAGGCAAGCTTTACATTCATGATCCTCCTGCCTCAGCCTCCTGAGATGCACTACCGTGCCCAGCAACCCATGTGTTCTAAATTTATTCAGCAGATTAGTATATTTACCAATTTTTAAAAAGATTTTATTTATGTTTTTAGTGGAACACATATCTTTATTTATTTTCATGTGGTGCTGAGGATTGAACCAGGGCCTCTCACATACTAGGCAAGTGCTCTACCGCTGAGCCACACCCCCAGCCCTATTTATCAATTTTTAATGCAAAGTTCTCTGAGTTTTCAGAATTCTTTTTTGAATTTTTTCATTTTTTTAGTTGTAGAAAGACACAATTCCTTTATTTTAATTATTTATTTTTTTTGTACAGTGCTGAGGATTGAACCCGGTGCTTCATACCTGCTGGGGAAATGCTTTACCCCTGAGCTACAATCTCAAGCTCCCAGGTTTAGGAATCTTGTTTTTATAGCAATGTCTTTCTTTTTCTTTTATTTTCATATCTTTCTTTCTTTTAAAATTTGTAATACAAGATTATTTCAATTTCATCTTGTACTTTCTCTGTTTCTCGAAGTCATAGTTTTTTAAATCTGTAATTTCTTTAAAAAAGCATCTAGAAACTAAGAAAAAGAGATCAGACTTTTACACAAACACCAAAACAAAATTATGGTTAAGAAAGCAATTTAATACTACACTTTGAGCAAAGCTTACTTAAAAAATGTATTTTGTATACTTTCATATATGTTTTATATGGAATTAATATTTAATAGTTTAGATTAATTGTACAAAATAATGGGTTTTACTATAAAACTTCCATATATGCTTATAATGTGTTTTGATCATTTTTACCCTCCCTTGTCCCTCTTTTTTTCTTTCCCCTTCTCAAGGTCCTCTCTTCCTCCCCCAATTTACCACTACTTTTATGTTAAAAAAAAACAGAGAGAGAATTTTAGAGAACAAAAATGAAATTAAATTAAACACATTTTATTTATTTTTAAACACAGGAAAGCACTAAAGAATGGGCAAAGGACCTTGTGCGTCGCCACTTAGTCTGAACTTTGATGACAAATTTCGAAGAATGGAAAGGACACAGAGACAATATTAGCAACTTACAGGTCATAAGTTGTACTGAGATATGAATAAAACCGTAATGGAAGACTAAAAGAATGCAGTAGTAATTTTTAGGGTTGAGACTGTTTTCTTGCTTACCTTAAATTGTTTACTTTCATTTAAGTGAAGTTATGTATTGATATCTTTCTTAAATTTATGGAAAAATATGTAAAATGTGATAGAAAACCAGAAGTCATCTCTGACAGGGCATTTTTTGCTATCTGTCTTATAACAAAACAAATAATAAAGGCTATGATGTGTGCTTTGCTTGTTATATATCCCAGATCATTTTTCACAGAGCTTCCTTAGCCATTTCATAGACTAGTCTAATGAGGAAAACTTGCTTTCTGCACTGGATTTAAAAAGGCAAGGAATAAAGTGTCATCATGTTAATCACTTTTTATTTAATTGTTACTTTGTTACTCTGATATAGTTTCCTATTATTTGAGATACTTTTCTAACTTCTCTCCTTGACCACACAAAAAAATCCATTTTATAATATCATCCATGGGGAAACTGAGAATGAGTATCAAAATAAACATGCAGATCTACAAATAATGCAGATCCACTAATGCTCATTTAGGTTAAGTATCATTGTATCATTTTCAAATTCTCCCTGAGATAGTAAAGTCTTTAAAATGGATCTGTCTTGTCAATTTAATTCTTGGAAGAAAAAAATTTTTCTGTAATGATTATTAAGGAATGCATGGTCAATATTATTTTTATAAAAATCTTACCATAGAGAATAAAATGAAATTTCTACCATAAACTAGCACTATCTTATATATTTCCCCATAATATAATCAATAAGATGTTCTAAATATTTTTTTCATAGTAAAAATGCATATAATCTCTGTTTTATTTTATTATTTAAATACATTTTAACAGCTAATATAAAAGTTTCTCTTATAATAGGAGAAAAAGCTCCATATCTGTATAGGTCATTTGAAAGAAACAGTGTGCTTCCAGTTTGTAATCAGGAAAGATGAATACAAATGTGGTTAACTTTTATGCATAAAGGTATTATAAGTTGGTGCTGACTTAGAGACTTGAGAAAAATATTGTCTTTTTACTTCTAAGGATTATTCTCTAGAACCTGCCTACTTTTTCTAATAGAAGTCAAATAAAGATTCTATTCTTCCGTCCCAACCCTAAAGATGAGAGTCGGAAAGAACACTACATGACTTTTCTTTCAAGGCAGCATCCAAATCTTAGTTGTCTCAGACAAAGTCAAGATCATCTGTGTTCCACCAGAAATTATCATAGATGCTGAGAATACTGTATTTGTTCAGATCAGATGCTAGCATCCAGAGTGCACTTATTTTATGTCTTGAAAGTTCCTTATTCCTCCTACTGCAATTTGTTGCTCCTTATCTCTTCTATGACATGTCTAATTTCTTGCCTACTGAACATGAACTTCCCTTTACACAGCTTGCTTTAATTGAATTCTCTAGTTTTTATGGTTGAGATACTTTATTACCTCTATTAAATCAAGAATGTTTCCCACAATGGAATTACATCCAAGAAGTATATTCTGTCTATTATAGGGAAAGGATGATGTTGCTGATAAAGTAATTAGTACTCTATTTATCATGACTCCATCTGTGCTCATTTGACCTTTTATCCTGTTGATCCCTACATATGAAACCACATTTTTACATTAAATAAATTGTGGTCAATTCTCTTTAAGCTTAATCCTGACTTTCCATACCTCACTTACTTTTTGAGGCTGTTTTTATATACCAGATTATGACTCCAGATTAAAACACCAAGTAACTATGATTCATAAATGCTACTGGCAATAAATAACAGAATCCACTTGATACATTTTCTAAATGTCCACTATGATTCAGATATTGTTAAAGAAACATTACATACAAAAAATATGCAATCCTTCTGTTGTTTCAATATGTTTTCTATCACAAATTTGAGGTGACAGTGGGTATTGTAAAACTCTTCTAAATGAGTGAAAACACTAATTTTTTTGTTCTCTTTTTAGGAATATTTGTGGTAATACTTTTCTTTGTCACAAAATCAGTAATGTATGCTCAAAAATGTTGCCAAGATTTATTCTTTTATTTAGGATATTCCAATTTATGACAAAATAACCAAAAATAAAACCTTGGATCTCTAATAAAGGAAGTCTTTGTTTCATGTTTATACTATTAGTAAAACAAGGAATGGCAGATGGTTTGTGTGCATCACAGGCAATGGTGGACTCAGGTTATAAATAACTCAGGTTATAAATCATAACTCACCTTATAAATTACCAGGATAACAAAAGAGCCCACCTTGACAAATGCATTCAAACTCATTTCAACATGGGCAATGAACATAGTGAATAGCAATCTTAATCTTTTTCATCTAAAGTTTCCATCTAAAGAAGACATATGTCAATTCATCCACATTCCATTGGCCATTACAAATAATGTGGCCATGCTGTACTTCAAAGGAAGATGAGAACGGACAAAGCTACCATGACCCCAAGAAAGAGGGTTGGAAGTATTTGATGATTATGCATAAATCTTATTTTATTCATATCTGGGGTCCATTTTATCATCTCAAATTTTAGTCCATCTATAAATGGAAAATAGTACCTGTCAAATTACCCCAACCAAATGGTTAAGATTGATTGTTTCAAAGAGCAAAAGTGGTGGATGAAAGAGAAACACCATTGAAGGATCATCTGAGGCAGTAAAATCCAATGCTTGTCATTTTTAAATATGTTCACATAATATGTCATGGATTGGATTTATTATTCAAATTTAATTTTCGTAAACTTTTTATTTCTCATAATATCACCATATCTTAACTTATTCTATAATATATTTTATCAACTTAACCAACACAAAAAAGAAACCACAAATACCTCCCTTTCCAAACCTTATATTTATAACAGGAATTGTTACTTTTCTAATATATATCCTTCCATGTTTTCATCAATAGTGATAAATATATATTTTAAAGATGCCATGTGAGCAACAGTTCAACTTTCTACTTGTTTATTTATTATACATATTACTTAATATATTTGACATTATGTGCATTGATCAGAGTTTCCCAGAAATACAGAACCAGAAGCTACAAGAGAGATTTAGCATGGAAATTTGCTGTTGCAATCATGGAGGCAAAAATTGCCATGTTATGCCAACCTCAAGCCACAGAACCAAGAAAGCCAGAAGTGCAGTCTCATCTGCTTTTGAAGGGCTCAGAACCAGAGTGTGGTGTAACTGTGGTGTAACTCTGGGTTCTAGGAAGTTCAAGAAGGATGGATCAGCAACTGGAGTAGATCCCAGCATTATAGTATTTGAAACCCAAGAAACAGGAACTCTAACAAATAATGGCTTAGGAAGAAGAGAAGTCACCATTTTCTAACCCTTCTTTTATAAAGTAGAGCTCTCAGAGCCTCCCATGTGATTTGTCTACTGTGTTGAGGGTAGATCATCACTCACCTTACCAATTCAAAGGTTAAACTCTTTCAAGAATATCCTTGCAGACACATCCCGGAATATTTTACCATTACCTGGGCACTCCTTAGCCCAGTCAGGCTGAAGCATAAAATATACTGTCACACTATGCTTTTAAATGTAATGATTGCATGAACTTTCAACCTGGAGATATAACAACTTATATCTGCATTATTTAAAAGTTGATTACAATAATTTATTAGGTATTATGGCTAAAGTAAATATGATTTTGTATGTGATTTTTGCCTTTTCTCTTATTATTTTTTTAAGCTAAACTCCTAGGATGGAATTGCTAGATAATTCAAGGGTGACATTCATATGGAAGCACAGATTATGATTTATCCAATTTTGTGCAGCTATATTCCCTAAAATGCTATTCATTAGAACAAATAAAAACAATTTCTCATAAGTAAGCATTATAATATCTTTCAAAACTTTCTGTTTTCCTTAAAATATTTCATGTATTATTTTAATAATGTTTCAGACTATGGGTATTTTAATAAAAATTTCAGAATAATCTTTTAAAAGCATGTATGCAACAAAGCGCTATTCTTTTTTTCTAAACAGACAATAAGATTTCTACAGCCTTAATATAGAATCAATATTACTAATAAAACATTTTTATTAATTAATTTATTTTTACTAGTTATGCATTTTGATTCATTGCACAGAATTGCAGCACAACTTTTTATTTCTCTGGTCGTACACTATGTAGTGTCACACTATATGTGCAGCCATACATGCATCTAGGGTAATGATGTCCATCTCATTCCATCTCCATGTCCATTTTTCCTGCCCCCATGAACCCTCCCCAACCTCCTTCCCCTTTGCCCAAATTCTTCCATTTTTTCCCAAGCCTCCTCACTCTCCATTATGGATCAGAATCCACTTATAAGAGAGAACATCCACCTTTGGTGTTTGGGGATTGGCTTACTTCACTTAGCACGATATTCTCCAATTCCATCCATTTACCAGCAAATGTCATGATTTTATTCTCTTTTAACACTGAGTAATATTCCATGATGTATATATACCACAGATTCTTTATACATTCATCTACTGAAGGGCATCTAGGTTGCTTTCACAGTTTACCTATTGTGAATTCAGCTGCTATGAACATTGATGTGGCTGTGTTACTATATCATGCTGATTTTAAGTTCATTGGGTATAGACTGAGGAGTGGCATAGCTGGGTCAAATGGTGGTTCTACTCCAAGTTTTCTAAGGAATCTCCATACTGCTTTCCATATTGGTTGCACCAATTTGCAGTCCCACCAGCAATGTATGAATGTGCCTTTCCCTCTAAATCCTCACCAACATTTATTGTTGTCTGTATTCTTGATAACTACCATTCTGATGAAATCTTAGTTTCAATTTGCATTTTTCTAATTACTAGAGATGTTGAACATTTTTCATATATTTGTTGATCAAACATATATCTTCTTCTGAGAAGTGTCTGTTGAGCTCCTTAGCCCATTTATTGATTGGGTTGTTTGTTTATTTTTTTTTTTTTTGATGTTAAGTTTTTTGGGTTCTTTATATGTCCTGGAGATTAGTGCTCTATCTAACGTGTGTGTGGCAAGAATTTGCTCCCAAAATGTAGGCTCTCTGTTTCCCTCTTTGGTTGTTTCTTTCACTGAGAAGGAGCTTTTTAGTTTGAGTCCATCCCATTTATTAATTCTTGATTTTATTTCTTGTGCTTTAAGAGTCTTGTTAAAGAAGTTGGAACTAATCTGGACATGATGAAGAATTGGGCCTACATTTTCTTCTATTAGCGCCAGGGTCCCTTGACTAATTTCTAGGTACTTAATCCACTTTGAGTTGAGTTTTGTGAATGGTGAGAGATAGGGTTTTATTTTCCTTTTGCTGCATATGGATTTCCAGTTCTTCCAGCACCATTTGTTAAAGAGGCTATGTTTTCTCCAATGTATGCTTTTGATGCCTTTGTCAGTATGAGATAACTATATTTATGTGAGCTTATCTCTGTGTCTTCTACTCTGTATCATTGGTCTACATGTCTAATTTTGTGCCAATACCAAGTTAGTTTTGTTACTATTGCTCTGTAGTATAGTTTAAGGTCTGGTACTTTGATGCATCCTGATTCACTTATCTTGATAAGGATTTCTTTGGCTATTTTGGGTCTCTTATTTTTTCAAATGAATTTTATGATAGATTTTTCTATTTCTATAAAGAATGGAATTGGTATTTTAATTGGAATCACATTAAACCTGTATAGTGCTTTGTATAGTATGGCCTTTTTGACAATATTTTGCCTATACAAGAGCATGGGAGATCTTTCTATCATCAAAGGTCTTCTTCAATTTATTTCTTTAGTGTTCTATAGTTTTCATTGTAGAGATCTTTCACCTCTTTTGTTAAGTTGAGTCCCAAGTATTTTATTTTATTTTTTGAGGCTATTGTGAACTGGATAATTTCTCTTTCAGAGAATTCATCATTAATGTATGAAAATGCATTTGATTAATGGGTATTGATTTTATATTCTACTACTTTGCTGAATTTATTTATTAGTTCTAGAAGTTTTCTGGTGGAGTTTTTATCGACCCACTAAGTATAGAATCATGTAGTCAGCAAATAATGATAGTTTGAGTTCTTCTTTTCCTATTCATATACCTTTAATTTCTTTTATCTATCTAATTGTTCTGGCTAGAGTTTCCTGGACAATGTTCAATAGAAGTGGTGAAAGAGGACACCCCTGTCTTATTCCAGGTTTTAGAGGGAATGCTTCCAATTTTTCTCCATTTAAAATGATGTTGGCCTTGGGTATAGCATAGACAGCTTTCACTACATTGAGGTATGTTCCCATGATTCCTAGTTTTTCTAGTGTCCTGAATTTAAAAGGGTGCTGTATTTTGTCAAATGATTTCTTTGTCTCAACTGATATAATTGATATAATCATATGATTCTTATCTTTATGTCTATTGATGTGATGAATTACATTTATTTATTTCTGTATGTTGAACCAATCTTGCATCCCTAGAGTGAACCCCATTTGATCATGGTGCACTAGTTTTTAAATAAAATTTTATATGTGATTTACCAGAATTTTATTGAGAATTTTTGCATTAATGTTACTCAGGGATAGTGGTCTGAAATTTTCTTTCCTTCATGTGTCTTTGCCTTGTTTTTATATCAGAATGATACCAGCTTCATAGAATCACTTTGGAAGGATTCCTTCCTTTTCTATTTTATGGAATAATTTGAGGAATACTGATATTAATTTTTCCTTGTAGGTCATGTAGAACTCAACTGTGCATCCATCATGTCTTGGTTTGTAGGCTTTTGATGGCATCTTCTATTTCCTTGCTTGAAATTGATCAATTTAAATTGTATATATCCTGTTGACTCAGTTTGGGTTTATCATGTGCCTTAGAACTTTCTCAATGTCTTCAAGATTTTCTGTTTTACTGGAATATATATTTTCAAAATAGTTCCTAAATGTCTTCTGTATTTCAATAATTTCTGTCATGATATTCCCTTTTTCATCACAAATTTTAGTAATTTGAGTTTTCTCCCTACTTCTTTTCATTAGAATGGCTAAGGATTTGTCAATTTCATTTATTTTTTCAAAGACCCAACTTTTTGTTTTGTCAATTTTTTTAATTGTTTCTTTTATTTCAATTTTATTGATTTCAGCTCTGATTTTATTTATTTACTTTTTACTACTTTTGGTGTTGGTTGTTTTTTTCTTTTTCTAGGGCTTTGAAATGTAATGTTAGGTCATTTATTTGTTGACTTTTTCTTCTTTTAAGGAATGAACCCAATGCAATGAATTTTCATCTTAGTACTGCCTTCATAGTGTCCCAGAGATTTCATATTGTATCAGTGTTCTTATTTACTTCTAATTTTTTTAAAGAGAGAAAAGAGAGAGAGAGAGAGAGAGAGAGAGAGAGAGAGAGAGAGAATTTTTAAATATTTATTTTTCAGTTTTCAGTGGACACAACATCTTTATTTTATTTTTATGTGATGTTGAGGATTGAACCCAGTGCCTTGTGCATGCCAGGCGAGCACATTACAGCTTGAGCCACATCCCCAGCCCCTAATTTTTTAAAAAATCTCCTCCTTGATGTCTTTTGCAGCCCATTGTTCACTCAGTAGCACATTTTTTAGTTTTCAGGTGTTAGAGTATCTTTTATTTTTATATTTTCTAGTTTTATTCCATTATAATCTGATAAAATGCAGAGTAGTTTCTCTAGGTTTTGTATTTGCTGAGAGTTGTTTTGTGGCATAACATATGATCTATTCTGGATCATATGTTTGATTTCTGTATGTTGATGTGAAGAAAGCCTATTTGCTTATTGATGGATGAAATATTCTTAATGTATGTGGTAAATCCAAATTATTGATTGTATTGTTGAGTTCTATGTTTGTTTGGTTTTTTGTTTGTTTCTTTAGTTTTTATTTAGACTCTCTATCCAGTGGTGAGAGAGGTATATAAATGTCACTCAGTATTATTGTGTTGTGGTCCATTTGGCTCTTATATTTGAGAAGGGTTTGTTTGACATACATAGATGCCCCATTGTTTGGGGCATAGATAGTCATAATTGTTATGTCTTGTTGATGTATGAATCCCTTAAGCAGTAAGAAATGTCCTTCTTTATCCTTTTTCATTAGCTTTGGCTTGACGTCCCCTTTACCTGATATGAGGATGATATCCCCTGCTTATTTACATAGTCCTTGTTAGTGGTACCTTTTTTCCCACAGTTCACCTTTAGCCTGCGAATGTCTTTTCCTGTGAGATGAGTCCCTTGAAGGCAACATACTTTTTTTAAATCCAATCTCTCAGTCTATGTCTTTTAATTGATGCATTTAGGCCATTCGCACTCAGGGTTATTATTGAAATATTATTTGTATTCCTGGGCTTTTTGCTTTATTTTGGTTTTTAACTTGACTTGATTTCTCCTCCGACTGGCCTTTCCTTTAGTGTACTTCCTCCCTTTGCTGATTTTCATTGCTGTTTTTCATTTCCTCCCCCTGGAATATTTTGCTCAGGCAGCTCTGTAGTAAGGGCTTTCTCACTGTTAATTCTTTTAACTTTTGTTTGTCATAAAGGTCTTTATTTCTTCACTAAATCTGAAGCTTAAGTTTTCTGCATATAAGATTCTTGGTTGGAAACCATTTTCTTTCAGAGCTTGGTATATGTTGTTCACAATCTCCTGGTTTTGAGGGTCTAGATTGAAAAATCTGCTGATACAAATTGGTCTCCCCTTATATGTGACCTGATTCCTCTCTCTTGCAGCCTTTAGGATTTTTAGGATTCTCTCCTTATCCTGTATGCTAGACATTTTCATTATAATATGACTTGGTGTAGATCTGTTTTAATTTTGTACATTTGGTGCCCTGTAAGCCTCTTGTATTTGATTTTCCAATTTATTCTTTATGCTTGGAAAATTTTCTGATATCATCTTCTTGAAGAGATTGTATATTCCTATGATTTGAAACTCTGTGCCTTCCTCTATCCCAATAACTCTTATATTTGGTCTTTTGATGCTATCCCATAATTCTTGGATGTTCTGTTTATGCTTTTGGAACATCTTCACTGTATGCTTAACTTTAATTTCCAGATTGTATACTTTATCTTCATTATCTGACATTCTGTCTACCAAGGGATCTAGTCTGTTGGTCATGCTTTCTATTGTGTTTTCATGTGGTTTATTTTTTCCTTCATTTCAAGGATTTCTGATTTTTTTTTTCAGAATCTCTATTTCTTAAAGTAGCCTTTTGTTGCATGTATTTTCTCCCTTTTCTCTTTGTTGGTGTCATCAATTTTTGTTGAAGTGATCAATTTTTGCCTGTATTTGCTCACTTAGGTCATTCTTTAATTCAAAGATCATTTTAATTATGTACATTCTGAACTCCTTCTCTGATATTTCATCAACTGCTCTGTCCATGGATTCAGTTATTGTAGTATCCTAAATTGCCTGGGGCACTTTTTTTTATGTTTTCTATGTGGCTTCCTTTCTTGCAGTGTGGATCTGAAGTATTATAGTTTCTACCCTATAATCTTACAGTATTTTGCAGATTATCTGTACCTCAGCTTGTGCTTTCAGACCCTGCAACTACAGGTGGTGGCAATAATGGAGGTAACTCAAAATAGCAGTTGGGTGTCCCAAGATGGATGCAATAATGGAGGCAATAATGATGGTAACTTTTGATAGCAGTGGGGTGTTCCAAGATGGATGCAACTTCTTTCAGAGATGGGGCTAAAATGGTGGGCCCTATATTGGCTTCGGAATGCCTTTTCTGAAATGGAGCTGCTTCTATGCCCTGTTTGTCGCTAGGTAGAGGCTATTGCATGGTGAATGCTATGGCAATGTCTGCTGTGTCCAAGATGGAGGTGGCTTCGTCCTGGGCTCCCAGTGCAGGGGGATCTGGGTCTGCACTCCCACATGGGTGGGAGTGGCAGTCCTGAGCTGTGACCTGAATTCCAGCATGGGTCTGCCAGTCAGTAGGGTGGACCAGTGCCTACCCTGGGCCTGGGCTCCCCACAGGTCAGCAGACATGGTCTGTTAATTAAACTTTGAGCAAATAAATACATGTTTAAGAATTGGAGAAATAAGTCTGGGAATGTTTACTAGTGGTAGAGCACTTGCCTAGAGTATGCAAGCCTACTGAAACACACACACACACACACACACAATGATTGGAGAAGTAGTAATATTTACTTTCTGTACTCAAACATTTATTGGATATACAGTTTTGAGAATTTAATATGTCCCATAAATATGATAAATATTGGAAAACATTTAAGAAAATTACAAAAAGTTCATGATGTAGGAAAGAAATAATAAAAGGGTCAAGTTCAAGATTGACAACCGAGAGCAGTAAGCATTAAAACCTAAAATATAAAAACCATTTACCAACTATGCTGTCCAAAATGACAAAAGTAGCTATATATATTAAAATTCAAATAAATTGAAGTTAAATAAAATTTAAAATTCAATTTTCCAATCATATCGGACAATTTTCAAATGTTGAATAAATGTGCGCAACTGAACTCTATTATATCACAGAGCACAGAACATTTTCAGCAACACAGAAATATCTACCCTTCATCTGGTAGAATATGTAGTATGTGTGAGAACAGGAGAAGTTCCACAGAATGACATAAAGCTAAATTGATAAATCCTCCTGCTTAAGTGTTCCCTATTAAATTACTGGGAGCCTTTTCTAAATTTAGCCATAATTTTCTTCTTCTTCTTCTTCTTCTTCTTCTTCTTCTTCTTCTTCTTCTTCTTCTTCTTCTTCTTCTTCTTCTTTCTTCTTCTTCTTTTCTTTTTCTTTTCTTCTTTTTTTGACTTCTGTCTTCTCCTTTGTTTTTACATATTTGAAATCTTTGATGAATAAAACTGTGCAAACTTTTGTTTGGAATTCTCATAGTCACTGGATGCAATGTCACACATCTGGAATCTCAGTAGCTTCTGAACCTGAGGCAGGAGGATCACAAGTTAGGAGTCAGCCTCAGAAATTTAGCAAGGCCTTAAGCAATTAGCAAAGCCCTGTCTCAAAATAAAAATAAAAAAGGGCTGTAGATATGGCTATTTGGTTAAGAGCTCCCATGTTCAATCTTAGTACTTAAAACAATTCTCATAGTTTATCTCACTAATATGAAGACATATTTGAAACAGCATCCTATGAAATAGGTAATCCCTTGGATGGACTGTTTTAATATTTTACATATAAAAAAAGCAAGTGTCAACTCATGGCTTTGTAGAAATTCAATATTGCTTCTGATAAAGTGAATCTATTTCTTCCATTTTACTGGAGCTTTTCTTCCTCATAGATTCATTGGCTTTAAGTTATTTAAGCACACATCAGATATAAAGTAGCATTTTGTCACATTAGAACACAGTGAAGAAAACAAACAGGCTGATCTCAGAGGAGACAAAACATTGGTTTGCATAGGTATTTAGACACCCTGCTTTGAAAAGCTCCAACTCAAACCATGACAAAAATGGTGGACTTGAGAATTTCTTTCTAGATTTCTCTGAATATGTTTGCAAAATTGTCTGTAGTGTAATATTAACATTGTGCAACAACACAGTAATTGAAATGTTCCAGAATGTAACAATGATAAGTGTATTTTGAAATTAAAATAATTTTAAAAAATGGATCTGAAAATAATTGAAAAGGAAAGGGAATTAATTTCTTGACTTTAATGCAACATGAATTATTGAAGCTCATATAGTCTATGATTTGTCTACAAGGACAATGAATCAGTCTGATGATAAGAAACATTGTGATATTGAAAGATAGAAAATCAGTTGAAAAATCCTCAGCAGGGAGAAATGGATAAAGGAGCTTTGTAGGTGACCACAACAAAAGGGAGTGAGCTCAACAGCAATGAAATAAGAAATCAGGACTTCAGAGAAGAAGGATTTTGTGTGTTATGCTCTGTTTGTTTTAAACAAGTGGAAAAGTAATATTGGAAACAACTGGTAAGGACTCTGAAGATGGCAGGTTATACTTCTAAATTCTTAAATCTGTGGAATTTAGGAAACTAAATAGCTTTTGTTTAAAAAGAACACATGGAAAGTAGGGCCCTCTGATAACATCCAATTGTCACTGAGGCAAGCAGATAGAAACTACATTGTGAAAACAAGAGAAAAGAGAGATAAGACCAGTGAAAATAATAAAGTGTTCTGAGGGCTGCAGTGCATGTGTTAAGGGTATCTTGAAAGAAAGAGTGTGGAATAACTATACTGGACATGAGGAAACATGAAACTTGTCTATAGAGAACTGAATTTGCTAAGGTAAACAAAGATGACAGAGATGAGACATAGGGCAGAAGTGACTCTCTTTAGGCACAGGTGGAAGAAGTGACCTAGAGAATTCAGCAGACTGAAACCTTTGCTCAACATTCAAGATGGATGCTGTTGAATCTTTGAGTATCTTCTAAAATAAATAAAGCAATCACATCTTACATATTGTTATCAGGAAACTTGTTTGACTTCCTGCCTGTTCAGTTTTGGTTGATATAGCCATCCACAGTGTCTAGAAGTTTCAAGTCTTGCCAATGTGAACTATCAAATTTTACCCCAGATATTATGGGGCTCAAATTTGGGCCTACTTTAGAAAGCTCCTGCTTGTTTAATAATTAATAAAAATTTAATGCATACATGTCATGTGAAAATTATTATTCTATTTGCTAATTTGAATGATAAAACGTTTTCAAGCATGGAACTAACAGTTCAGTGATAAAACAATTAAGACCATAAACAATAAATTAAAAATTAATTACTTCATCTAATTACAGTCATGGTAGATATCAGAGAAAGATTTATGAAATACTAAGAAATGTTAATACAGGAGAAGCTGTCCTTATGAGTGGTAATTTTAGGGAACGAGAAGTGAAAGGAGACAGAGGGGAGTTTTATTAAAAGATAAAATTTTGCCTGAGAACTTAAAGGAAATTGGTGGTGCAATAAGAAGATGGAAGGGAAGAAAAACATTCTAGGCAAAGAAGAATAACAATTCTCGGGTAAGATAAAAGATGTGGTTCATTTGAGTAACTTGAAAAAAGGAGTGAGCCTGGGGCATACTGAACTAGAAACAGTGTGGCACTAAGGTAACCATTCCTGATGCCATGCCCTTCCTCAGCTTCCTCAGCACATGCATGTACTCTCTCAAGCCGAGACATATCATCTCCTTTCCCATCAAGAGTCCTTGTCTTTCCTAGCCAAAATGTGTTCAGTCTATCTTTGAATTTCTATTCTGATTTTTCCCTGTGTTCCTCAACCACATTCTGGGTGTGTTCACATACAGAGCCTTCTAGACTCACTTATCTGATTGTTTTATCCATTTAGATAAGACTCATTCTGTTTTCAGAGTGTTGAGCATTTCTTACATGTTAATATATATTGCCTTTGGTACCTAGCACACATATTTCTTTGCAAATACTGAGTTGCAACTATTGATAGCCAAATTTGTGAATTTCCTTGGGTAATATATCGTAGGTGTACATTGTATACATTTGACTTTCATCTCAGTATTTGTGAGCACCATCTCTGTATTAGGCTCTGTGGTAAGTATTTGGGCTGCAATGATAGCTTGTACGCTAAGCAGGTCAGTGTTCAACCACATAATTTATAAGTTATCAAGGAGATCAACTGCTATTTTTTTTCTTCTAAGAACAGGAGAATAAATACAGAGATAGATGAGCAATGACATGGAAGAGGAACTGCAGGATAGAAAGACTGAAGAAAGAACAAGCCCACTGCTTTTTCACTGAGGGTGGATATAAGTAAAGCTTGTCTACCTACTCTCCTCCTTTCAACAAGCACCTCTTGGTTAAGAGTGTGTACTATGCACTGTTGTTCTAGGAGTAAGGAATACCTAGGGAATGGGCAAGCAAGCCCTGCTCTTAAATAATTCACATTATGGATGAAGAAACTCCCAGCCCAAGTTATGAGCACTGACATTCTACTTCTTACTGTGTCACTACATCTATATTGGACCTGGCTAGCATCTCAGCAGAGGACTAAGAAGAATGCAAAAACAACCTCAGAGGTTTTAAAGTGCTGAACCCTGACATTCTGCTTCCTGCCCAACTGCTGTGAACACTGAGGTGATTCAACAGTGATCTACAAGAAAGCAGAGCACAGAGGGGAGAAAAAAGAAGGGTCACTGAGTTACACCCTCTTTAGCAAAGAAAATCTCAAACGTTATTCCCAGATGTGACAGTCACTGAAGTTTGGCTTTCAAGTTTGCCCTCTGGGTTTCATTCTTTGTAACCTGAGAGTAAGAATACTTCTGTGTTCCAGACAATAGTTTTCTGTCCCCTTGAGTAGACTATGATGTGCAGACTTTTGTAATCTTTCTATAACAGAAAAGAGTTCTTAACTCAAAGATGTTAAGATGGCAAGTGGTTGGTTCTATGTTTGCAAGACCTACTCACCTCTAGAAATGCCACAGGAAATGTGTAAGTTCTCCAGAAAATCTTTTGAAGTTGTCACTGCATGGGGGATGCCTCAGACCTAGTATTTCATTGGGTTAAACATAGTGAATGATTTTTATTTCCCTGGGACCACAAATGGAGATAGTCAACCTGGGTCGTTATATGTAATTCTTGAATGCAGATATTTTTCAATGTGCCTATTCTTTCCCCTATCCAGACTGTGCCCACAAAACTATTTTGTGAATTGCAGATAAACTAAAATTGATTTGATTTGGAATAACTAGGAATGAATGTGACATGGGAAAAAAGTATGTCATTAAATATGTGAAATAATCCAATAATGACAGTCCACACAGCCTACTTTTATTCAGGCCAACTTCAGTATCTTTGATTCATTATTACCTAGGTTCACCTTTGGCTCTAAATTTTGTATGTCCTTTGTTCTGCTAAGTTTTATCTCATTATTTGCATCAGACAAGCTCTGACAGTGTTCCTTATTCTTTTACTCCTCCATTCATTCAATGAACATGTTTTTCCCATGTGCTCTGCCTTTGGCTAGTGCAGAAATAAAACATAGGTGCCCGCCTCTGTGAAGTTCGCAGTGCTGCTATTTGTATGATTTTTCACTTTTATCACATTTAATTTTCCTGCTATTGTATCCAAATGAGCCTATATTTTTTCCTGATTTTTTTCTATTCCTGCTACCTATCAGTAGAATATAAAAACTACTAACCCAAATATGTGGTTGTGATATGTGATTTTTGTCTTTATTTTCACATTACATTATTAGGTCCTCTGAATAATGGATTATCTGTTTAATAGGAAAAAAATTGAAAAAAAAACTTTCAAAAAAAACACTATTAATGAAGGAAAATAATACATTTGCATTTTTTATGTTGCTAATAAAAAAGATTCACTAATATCTTGTTTCTTTTTGAATGCTGTAGTGATTCTATTTCTTAAAATAATTTCAGTATCATTTCAATGCATCCTCTTTAGTAAATTTTTTTTAAAAATATATTGTTTATCCTCAGAAATTTTATTCCATTTGATTTCAAAACAAAATAATCATAGGATCCTTATGAAAACCCTGTATTATAGATAAGGTAAAGATAAAAATCTGAGAAAAAAAAATTAAAAAGTTATTAATGTTGATTTATGCAAGTCTTCCTATTTCATTTTGTTTGCTCATTCTGGATTTTTATTTTTCATTTATTTTTATTATTTACCCTAGTAAAACATTTTCAGGGGCTGGGGATATGGCTCAAGCGATAACTGTGCTTGCCTGGCATGCGTGGGGTGCTGAGTTCAATCCTCAGCACCACATAAAAATGAGATAAAGATGCTGTGTCCACCGAAAACTGAAAAATAAATATTAAAAAAGCTCTTCTCTCTCTCTCTCTCTCTCTCTCTCTCTCTCTCTCTCTCTCTCTCTCTCCTCTCTCTCTCTCTTTAAATTTTTTTTATTGTAGTTTAGCACAACCCATAAAATATTTCATGAACAATTTATTTTTAAAAAACACAGGCATTCTGAGTTCTTTAATTTTACACATGGAGACATGCAACTCTACCACTGAACTACATGCCCAGCCCCACAAAAATCTTTTAACTAATCTAAGGGTATTTCTTGTTTTATAATATAATCACCTATTTCACAAGAATTTTCTAGACTTAACATGTATTAATTTCCATATAGAAATTTTCTATATAGAACACTCTAGTAAAGACAAAGCAATATATAAATATACTTATAGCATTATAATTGATGTACTTCTACATTTTTTTGTGTAATCTTCCTATTCAGTGTTAAAAAATATCCATTTACAACAAACATTTATTTCTGAAACTTCAGTCAAAATCCTGGTGAGGCACTGGGGATGTAACTCAGTGGTAAGGTCCTTGCCTGTCCTGTGTGAGGCCCTAGGTTTGATCTCCAGTACCATAAAATAGATGAATTAGTAAATAATTAAATAATAATAGGGAATTGTTCACTCAAAATAATTGTGTATACTCAGAATGCCTACATGATATTTATAATACCTTTTGGAATAATTTATCAGTTATCTGTGTTAAGCTACTTTATATATAAATAAAGTCATACATAATACAGAGTTTCCAAACTGAGCATAATATAACCTTCAGACAAGCCATAATTTTGAAATACTAATGTTTATAAATTTTGATAGTTATAAAATATTTAAAATTATTTTTAAATCATTTAAAATTGTGTGACCTTTGTGATAATATTTTGGGCAATGTTTGTATATTTATATAGTTCCCTCTCTAAAATATATACATCAAGTAATATTTTATTTGGGCACAACATATTTTATTCACAGCACCTGCAGACAAAAAAGCATTCTTCTGGGGTCTCACAGAATCTCACCTTTTTCTTTGAAATATCCAGAAAATTTAATTATTCCTTTAGATAAAATTTAGATAGCAAAGTTCTTCATTTTTCTTGCATGTAAAATTTCTTGTTTCCTTTAGGATAAACCAGTTCTAATTTTTGAAAGCATCTTTGTAAAGAATGTATGTATGATTCATAGTTTTAATAATAATATTAGCAGTAGTATTTGGTAATGAATATTTCCCTGTAGAATATAATTGTACATACATTGGGTATTAAAAGTTTTATCAAATTCTTGCTCATGATTCCATTAGGAGTAGCTACTTATTTTCTGTAACTGCCAATTAGTGCCTCTTGATAAAAATAAACATTTTCAAATGATTTGATCTGATAATTTATAAGAACTTTATACACTTTTTTCAAAATTTTAAATGTTACATAGCATAAAATTTATTATTTAGCAAAATTTGTTATTGAATTCAATGAAAATTGATACAAAATATTTTTATCCTTCTAATCTCTTATATTAACACCTCTTGTTTGTAATGATAATATCACATTTATTTCACATTCAGTGTATTTCTCTTTCTCAGCTAAGGGCCTTCTGTAGATCATAAAGTAATAAAATGAAGCATCCATACTAAACCAAATCCCACACCAAAACAAAGAAAAGTAGATAAGTTAAACTAACTTCATTTTTTTAAGTACAAATTAAGAAATGCTATGCTATTATCAGATCAATTATGTTTTAATATCAAGCTCAAGAAGTTGTTTTAAAATATTTTAATCAAGAACTCAATGTAAGGGCTGGGGATGTGGCTCAAGTGGTAGCGTGCTCGCCTGAATGTGTGGGACACTGGGTTCGATCCTCAGCACGACATACAAATAAAATTAAAATGTTGTGTCCACTGAAAACTAAAAAATAAATATTAAAAAATTCTCTCTCTCTCTCTCTCTCTTAAAAAAAGAAAGAAATGTAAAATGTCACACACAGTGACAAAATTGCTTATTTTCCTAACCTATTGAAATTTGCAATGCTGTTACATATCAATTAACCACAAAATAAAACATTTATTATCCAAATGAACTCTTATGACAACAAGTGACAAAATATGAGGTGACACAAAGACAGCACAAACCTAGATGATCACTGAATGTTTTTCATTAAATTTTTTAAATTTGATTTAATTATATGTGACAGTAGAATGCACTTTGATACATAATATATAATGGAGTATAATATCTCATTCTGGTTATACATGATGTAGAATCCCACCCATTATATAGGTATATATGTACAAAGGGTAATGATGTCTGTTTCATTCTACTATCTTTCCTACAACCATACCCCCTTCCCTTTCTTCATTCTCCTCTATCTAAAGTAACTCTATTCTTCCCAAGACCCCCGAAACTTATTGTGACTTAGCATCTGTATAGTAGAGAAAATATTTGGCTTTTGGTTTTTCAGATTGGCATATTTTACTTAGTATGATATTCTCCAGCTCCATTTATTTACTGGAAAATGCCATAATTTTATTCTTTAGGCTGAGTAATATTTCATCATAATATATGCATATATGTCTGTATGTGTATTTATATGTGTGTATATATGTATATATATATATATTTTTTTTTTCATTTATTCATCTTTTGAATGGCACCTAGTTGCTTTCATAGTTTAGCTATTGCTAGTTGAGCTACTATAAACATTGATGTGGCTTCATCATTGTAATATGCTGATTTTAAGTCCTTTGGGTATAAATCAAGAAGTGGGAGAGCTGGGTAAAATGGCAGATCCATTCCGAATTTTCTGAGGAATCTCCATAGTGTTTCCATAATGGTTGCAACAATTTGCATTCCCTCCAACAATGTATGAGTTTATCTTTTTCCCCACATCCTCACCAACATTTATTGTTGTTTGAATTCTTGATAATTGCCATTCTTATTGGAGTGAGATAGAATCTTAGTTTTGATTTGCATTTCTCTAATTGCTAAAGATGTTGAACATTTTTTCATATATTTGATGATCGATTGTATTTCTTCTTCTGTGAAGTGTCTGCTCATTTATTGAATTGGGTTGGTTTTTGTTGTTGTTGTTGTTATGTTTTTGAGCTCTTTATATGTGCTAGAGATTAATGCTCTATCTGAGGTGCATGTGGTAAATATTTTCTCTCATTCTGTATTCAACATTATTGATTGTTTCCTTTGCTGACATGTAACAAAATAAAATTAAAACCTATTTTCTCATTCTGCATGAAACTCAACTCAAAGTAAATCAAAGGCTTAAACACTAGACCAGAAACCCTGCACCTAATAGAAAAAAAAGTAGGCCCAAATCTTCACCATATCAGCTTAGGATCTGACTTCCTTAACAAGACTCCTTAAAAACAGGAAGTAAGATCAAGAATCAATAAATGGGATGAATTCAAACTAAAAAGCTGCTAATCATTGAATTTTTAAATCTTCTCTTGAGAGTGGTGGATCTACAGCTATTTGTACCTGTGTGCAGTTAATAAACTGGATAGAATTCCTGAAATAAAGTGTAGGCGTACTTTAAAAATATGCCAAAACAAACTTTAAAGCATTGAATAAGTACTTTTAAAAATAAGATACAAAGGAAACCTATGTGTATGCAAATATGGGGCTGTAATGAAAGAAGAGAGATGGGTTTTTATATTGTCACTGGAAAAATACTGAGATGCATATGAAGAATGAGTTTAGTAATAAACAAGCTTTCCAATACTCTTTGAGGTGATGGATATATATATTATCTTTTGAGATGTGACAATAGTTTTTGCCAAAACTTATAAAATCGTATGCATTAAGTAGTTGCCAATTTTTGTGTATCAACTATAACTCAAGGAATTTGTCTTAAAAATTAAAAACTAAAGAAAAAAATAGTTTGTGCACTCAGGAATTTGAAAAAGACTTGCACTTTGCAGTTTGTTGAATGATAATTGCTTTTCTTAAAATAAGTTAGTTCCATAACCTTGTTGAATTCTTGAATGAACTTAATAGAACTTGCTATAATTTGGATTGTAAGCATCCCCCAAAGATCTATGTGGAAAGGCTTGGTTCTCATTGTGGAGCTGTTGGGAGGTCATGAATCCTTTAAGAGTCTGTCCTATTGCAAGGACTTCTGATCACACAGGATATGACCTTCAAGAAAATATTGAGACTTAGACTGCTTCCTCTCTCTTTTTCACTTCTCAACATAAAGTGAGCAGCACACACTTTCCATCCTGATGTGCTGACTTACCACAGGCCCAAAGCAATGGGACCAAATAGTTTAGGGGAGAAATCTCCAAATCTAAGTTGATGGATGGAGAACTGGCAAACACAGAAATTCAAATGTCCATGTACAACTGATATATACTGAAGAAGCACAGGGAGATCTGGAGATCTAACTTTGAAGAACACACTTTCAAATTAAAAATAAACAAATATACAGACTAGGAGAGCAAATGCAAATACTTTAGGGAAACCTAATTATTAAATTATTAAGATGGAGAATTCTACTTGATTTTTTTAAGAGAGAGAGAGAGAATTTTTTTAATATATATTTTTTAGTTTTCAGCGGACACAACATCTTTGTTTGTATGTGGTGCTGAGGATCGAACCCGGGCCGCACACATGCCAGGCGAGCACGCTACCGCTTGAGCCACATCCCCAGCTCTCTAATTGATTTTTAGATACATTTCTACAAGTCATTTTAATACAACATATATTTGTTAAAAATAGAAATGTCATTTATAAAAAGTAATTATAACTTGACATAAGTTTTAAAGAAATAAACAAAAGAACAATTAAGATTAATTGTCAAAGATTTTTTTTGAGTGATCCACATATATGTCTGTATTATGCGTTTGTGTGATTTATCACTGATGATAAGTGGAAATACAATGTTAAGATTATATTAAAATAATTATATTTAAATGTTTATGAAACAAAATTGGTTTAAAAATTTTTTATAGAAGCAGGTTAAAATTTTTCCTTTAGAAGTTAGAAAGTTTTATTTTAAAGTTTTATATAAATTTAATATTTCACATCTTTCTATAACATACAGTTTTCTTATGATTGTATAATTTTAAGATAATATAAAGACTTATGTTATCAGGCATCTTGTTTTTCTTTTTTTTTTTCTATTTCTGTTAAATCTTCCAAGCTTATATTATTACTCATAGGTGGAATGATGAGAAAATATTGAAAAATGCTGAGATAGTATATAATATAAGCATATATATATGGCTGATTACTTCTGATGAAATTGGGTCAAAATTCTTATTTAGAATCTAATAAAATAAGAATATGTGTCATTTTGGAAGATTAAAAAAGGGAACAAAAATAACAACAAAACCATTGGACTTTCTCCAAAGAAAGTAATCTTTATGGAAAACTCATGTAAATAGGTCAGGTAGATTTGATACAGCCTGAATACAAAGATATTGAAATTCAGATGCATGTGAACTGTATTTAAGTTCTAAACAGCAGCTAGAAGATTACTTGTAAATAAACTTACATCAGTGGATTCTGAGAATGGAAATAATTCTTAACAATTTTATCAGGAAGCCAGAAGAAAACTGAAGTGTCCTGAGCAAACCAAGAAGTAAGGTCACTACAGCACAAAGCAAAATAATAACTGCTTATTTCCATTATGCTTTGTAAGACTATTGTGTAGTACAATGTCAAAGAACATAAGTCACATACTATCTTGTGCTTCTGAAGGCACAGGTCTGAAAGAAACCCACATGAATGGTAAACCATCGTGCAAAGTGGTGGTCGTGTCCATAGTTTAAATCAGAATACCTCTGAGGGGTTTATATTATACTAAATACTGTATTCCTACTTAAGGACTTTTATACACAAGGAAAGAATAGACCTTAAATATTCTGCTAGAGACATAGAAGTAGATACTAATGGAGTTGAGACTTGAATGCAGGCAATGTAATATCCTATAACTACACTATATTAATACTATAGTATTGTCATCTACCATAGCTGGTGACCTAATGCTGGGTTTACAAAACCTGACTATTCCAATAACTTAAGGAAGCAGCAAAGAAAACACTAAAACACACAGAAGTACATTTTCAAAATTCAGGGATGGCTCTCTGAACTTAGGAGTCTGTAGAAAAAGCGAGAGTGACTAAAATTCTTTATTCTTATGTAGGGGACACACAAGGGGAGTTTCCATAGAACATTCTATCTCCAAAAGGGCAAATGGGTAAGATTACAAAAGAACAGGTGTGTGTAACTCAATTTGAACAGGTGACACCTACTCCTGGAGCCATGCCTTGTTATCCAAGGTAGGGTAACACTGAAGTTACTATGACCTGGCACTACCGTGACAGAGTGAATGCAATAATTGTTCAGAACCCTGTGCATCAGGATGTAAAGACTTCTGTATCCAGGGCAGCTACCGACACTCTAGTAATATTTTTCTGATGGCTGGGGTTTAGTTCAGTGACAGAGTACCTACCTAGCATGCATGAGACACTGGGTTTGACACCTGGTACCATAAAAAATTAAGTATTTTTCTACAGTATATTTTTTCAGCAAATTATTCATTAACTTTAGGTACTGAAGTTTGGTGACATACACATGCATCTCAAACTTATTCTTTTCAAATAATGTCTACTGTATTAATAGGAAATATAAATACAAAATATACATAAGTGATTTGGGAACATTTCATAGACTCACAAAGTAATCTATTTCTTCATCTACCTATGATAATTTTAGTTTGAAATATAAACCAATGAACAGATTGTATAATGTTTATTTTCCTAGAATTATACTTTTTATGTCTCTTCTTCACAATTACAAGCTCAACGAAGATGGAAAGAATCATTTTCTGAAAAGATTTAGAACCTCCCTTCCCTGACACAGTCACTTGAGCAGACCACACTTTTAACTAGTTTCTCTCCCCATTTGGTCTAAATGTCTGCTGTAAAATACTTCCCTGAAGGAGGGATTCTAAATCAACTTTGATTTAAATCTCAGGTCTTGAGCTAAGCAAGAATATTTCTTATTTTTCTTGATATATATATAATGTTTAAAACTCATGCTCCATATTATGTGTTTATTATGTTTATTCTCAACCCAGGATGTAAATATGCAGATCACTCCAAGAGAAGAGCAGATGCATAACAGAATAAATAAATAGATAAATGGCAGGTAAAGTCCTTCTTCTATACAAATAACAGCAAATTTTGGAAGAAAAGTGAAGTAAGAGCAAGTAATTGAAAATAGCAGTGCAGTATATGTAAAAAAAATATGTAATGGCTAATGCTTTTATTTTGTTTTTAAATTAAAATACCAATTATGCAACTTTCATGCCAAAATTGTGAATATTGAGAATCTAATTTGGGATGCACTGTGAAAATTGAGAATGCTCATAAATTGGTACATTATTATGGAAAATGTTGACTTCACAAACCAATGTTGTCTTACTAGGATTTCAAATGTCCAAAGAAACTAAACTTTTATCTACTGGACATGTTTTATTAAGAAATTTTATTCATTTAAAGAAATGCCTGTGATCTTTCACTCTAAGTAAATCCATAATTGTTGTCTGTATATAAATTCTTGTGTTTGTAAATCAGATCAGATAATAAACCAATAAGTGTTTCATCCTGTGAAAATACCTAAATGAATATTTTATTTACTTTTGCTTAGGTTGTAAAGCAGTTGGAATATAAGAAAAACACTAGGAGTCCCTCCGGGAAGTATCCACTGGGACTTGAGAGAGATTAGCAGCCATATTGATGAGCATGTGAGCAAATCCATATCCTTGAGTATAAACATGTCAATTGAATAGACAATCATTAATCCGAGCAACTGTAAGGCAGAAAACAATAAAGAAAACAATAAAGAAAACCCATGAGATTCTTACTATAGGAGACTTTATATAACATCAATATGTCATAAATCAATATGTCATAAATCAAAAGAAAGTGGTTCCAAATATGAATGCTAAGTGGATGTCAAATGATTTTCAGAAGAATTAATGCTTACGTTTTCAGGGGTCAAATTTGAAGTCAATTTGCTTGTCATTAGCAACACTATGTAGTGGGTTCCAGGAAGATTGACATAATCACGGTTTAAAGTCTCCCCAGCAAAACAAAAGAGTCAGAATCCTGTCTGTACATTTACCATGTAAGACAAACACCAAAGCTCTTCTAGAAAACCTTCAGAAAACACATGTCTCAATGATCAAGTGAGTGTTGAAGAACCTGTCAGACATAGCTGTTTATGAGAATTATATTTCTTCAAAATGCATTAGATTTGAATCTTAAAATGCATGTTGCAAAAATATAGGTAATTTATGCAAAAATGATGAAAGTATATTCTCCTAAAAAGAAAATAAAGAAAAGAAAAAGGAAGAAATTCAATACAAAGTCTTTCTTCCCAAGACAAACTGAGTAACAAACAGGACTCAAATTATATTTTATCAATATTTTAATGAAGTATTCATTTTCTATTCAAAGATTTCTCTGGATTTTGAAAACTTGTCTGTGGTTACCACAACAAGAAAATCTAAACAATAAATGTTATATGAAATGCATTTTTCACATGTCTCTACTAAATAAGCCACCTAATCTTCTGATAATTTTTAAAAAGAAGATATAGATAGATACTTAAGTCTGATAGACACTTTCTTAATTCACATTGGCACAAAACTAAATAAAAGCTCTATTTAAGAAACAAAAACTCATAGCAAATCTGATATAGAAGTAAACTGTTGAAAAAAAATTAAAGGAAAAACAAAGTCCTTTTAGTCCTAGTCCCACCAGGATGTATACAGGTTCAGAATCTTACAATTCTTTCCAGATAACTATTATTCAAAAGGAAATACGAGTATCAGTAATACCATTTCAATCCTTTTTAAGTTTACTTTTTGTTAGTAAAAATTATATTTTAACTAATATTGGTATACATTATACTATATTTAACTAGAGTATTGGTATACATAAGTACTAGTGAATTTTTCCACGTGACATTTCAAAATTAAGTAGCTTGATATACATGTCTGAAAATTTATTGTGGTTCCTGAACACTTATTATAAAGACATCAAGTTTTATAAATATTCCTGTATAGCCAACTGTTTCTTTTTGACAAATTTGTACATTGAACTTTTGAGTATACTATCATATCTCAGAGTCGTTATATATCTATCTTCATGAATTTTCAGGTTTGAAGATTAATAGCTCATGTGACAGCTAACAAATAGGACCCTACTTCCAGATCAATCATTTTACCCAAACTCTTCACAGCCTGTGTTGTGATGAGGAATCAAAGACATGTTCAAGCTTACTGTAATATTTTCAGGAGAAGAAGCAAAAAGTAAATATGTTTTCTAGCTGAGTTTTACTAATAAATGAAAGAAAGATCCAAGCATACTTATTGCAATAACAGTGCAGAAGGGTTAAGGTTAAGTTTGTGCTCACAATAAAGACTCATTAAGTCTTTTCTTAATCTAGAGGAAGAAAGTTTCCTTAACCTACATGGGGTAGGTACAGAATGGGAGGAGAAAATAAATATAGCTGCATTTAGAAAACTGGGATATTTGAGAGTGCCAGTATCTATCCAAATATTAATTAGTTGTTGTGATTGACTTCTTTTACTTCAGATAAAAATAAATATAAATAGAATATTCTATCATGCTTCCAAAAGTATCACCATTTATGCCCCAGTTTGAAAGTCACTAAATTACATAAAGAAAATGTTTTTCAAACAATAGCAGATTCTTATATCCAGCTATCAAGTAGATATATTTTTTTCCAACTTGGCTGTGTAAACTAGATTGGCAAGACACTATTAATGAATATCTTTTTATGTGTCACAACAAGTTTAAAGAGTATAAGTGTCAGGGTAATCCCTTAGAATTTAATTTGTCTTCTAAAGGCACACTTGCATTCCTTATTCAGATTACCTACACTTAAATCTGCATGTCAGTCAACAGGAAGTAAAAACTTTGATATACTGGAGCTAGGCTTAGGTTCTAGTACTGGATTTGCAATTCACTTACCATTCACTCATTCATTCTACAAAAACTTCATCCTATGCCCTGGGATACAGTACTGAACAAAACACAAATGTTCTGGTATCACAAGGCATTGAGGGATTCACAACACTTAGTTTTATTTTCTTCATTTTTTTTTCTATTAAATTCTATAGGATTGCAGTGACTTGTTCTTGGAATTTAAATATCTGACATCTCATGAATATAAATTTTTAATAACCAAAATAACACAATGGAGAAGTTAGATGATGATTAGGACCACCATCTCTTTCATCTAAGCTTCTATCACAAAATACCTTAGGTTGAGAAATTAATAAACAAAAAGAATACACTGATTAGAGTTTCGGATACTGAAGTCTAAGATAAAGATGCTGGCAGATTAGACACATGTTGAGGTCTTATTCCTCACAGACAGCATTCTCTATGCACATTTTCATTGGGTGAAATGTACTACGAACAAGTTCTTTTAAGCTTCTTTTAAAAGGGCACTGTTGTAGTCAGCTTTTTCACAGCTATAAGTAAAAGATCTGACCAAAACAATTGTAGAGGAGAAAAACTTTATTTCGAGGCTTATGGTTTCAGAGGTCTTAGTCAGATAGCCAGTTCCATTCCTCAGGGCTCACCGGGAGGCAGGACATCATGGTGGAAGAGTGTGGCAAAGAGAATCAGTTCAGGGGATGATCAGGGAGCAGAGAGAGAGATTCCCCTCCTAGATACAAATATAAACCCAAGAGCCACACCCCCAATTTCCAAATCCTTCAGCCACACCCTACCTGCCTTCATTTACCACTCAATTAATCCCATGAGGGAATTAATTCACTGATTTCTGGAAGACTCTCACAATCCAATCATTCCTTCTCTGAACCTTTCATTGTCTCACACATGATCTTTTGGGGGTCTCCTCACATACAAACCATAACAGGCACAGATTTAGGAGGGCTTTGACCTCATGACATACTTACCAGTGGCCCCCTTTCTTCATACCAGCACATCATTCATTAGATACTTTTTATTCACTTATTGATTTTGTCTTCAGTGCTTAGGTTTGGAGCCATGAATTTGCACATGCTGGGCAAGTGCTCTACCACTCAGCTACATCCCTAGCATAGCAGATTACATTTTAACATGAGAATTTTGGAGAGACACAAACATCCAGACCATAGCAATCACTTTTAGCACAAATTTCCCATAATGCAAAGTACATTTTCACAAGTAGAAATTAACTCAAAGCATATTAGTACGTCTTCTTACTAATGCTAAAGAAGTAGCATCAGCCATATATATATATATATATATACATATACATATACATATGCACATATATATGTGTGTGTGCATGCATATATATATGTATATCACAATATAAAATATAAATTATAAGGTTTATATATCTTCATCTAGAAATATTTATAAAAATTAAATTAATTGAAAGCCAAAAATTGGTAAAGCTTTTTAACTTAATAGAGAATCATTAAAACTATGCTTCTTCTTAATATACTATAAAAAATATATAAAGTTAAAGTAAAAAAAATCTGGATATAATATTTAAAACATTCATCACAATGTGAAGAAATTTGTAGTACACTTCCCTCAGGATTTTTATCCAGATTGAGTAAACCTCTTTGTGAATATCTAAATTGCTAATAAAATTAAATTTTTCACATTTAGATCTCAGCTAATAAATAACAACCTTATTTTCAAACTATACATGTTTGTTCATTTGAAAAATGATTTTACAAGCAGAGTTATGAACTAAAAGGAAAGATAAGCATAAATTTGTGGATGAGTGTCATTCCAGAATTAGACATATTAAAAGTGTATAGGCTATTTAAAATTGTCCAATATCCATGCATTTCTTTGTAGTGGGTTACATAGACCATATAACTATCCAGCAGTGATCACCATTCCCTAGTGATGTTCCATGGAAATCAGAATAGTAACCTGAGTACAATTTTATGCAAGCAGTATGCTCAATTTTCTCTCAACATAGAAAATCATAGATACAGATATAGACCTTATTTGTGTATAGTTGGTAATTTCTTTTCAATTTTACATAACTATTTTCTTTTTTCTCTCTCTCCTTTTATATATAAGTATAACTTTATTTATAAATATATTCATAGTGTTTTAGGGACAAAAGAGGCAAGGCATGGAAGACAGCAAGAAATAGTTTTATTTGGCTGCAGCCAGGTTGAGAGGGCACGGCTTTTGCTGTAATCAATTAATCCCCTGAACTCAGAGTTCAGGTACTTTCAGAGTTATACACCCAGCATGTAAGGGGTGGGGCTCAGATGTTCACAGTCTGCAGAAGTTCACATAAAAGTAGCTTTTTCTTTCACTGCTTTGGGCAAGTTAACCCTTCAAGGACAATACCTGAGAAGGGGAGAGCTTCTTCTCCCCTTTCTTTCTTCCCATGCCAGCTGTTACCATGGAGCCCAATTGGTAACTTATCTTAAAAATGTAGACATCTCTGTGAATCCCCAGATCAAGGCCAGAGGCCTTGTTTGCACATTTCTACAAAATACTATACTGGATATGTTTGTGAAAAACTAGTAAGGGGGTGTCCAGCACCTGGAGTAGTGGTATCTTCTCAGCCAGTGTCCAAGTAAAATAGGGTGAAATGAAAATAGGAAGTTTATCTACACTGAGCTCTTTTGCAGGGACTCTTTTGCTGACAGTCCTAAAATCAGCCATGGTGAAGATTTCTGGAGAAGCCCAGTTAAGACTTGTCTGTGGAGAAAGTGGGTACCACTTCACTAGGCAGCTCCCTTTTTCATCCTATTCTCTGAGATTTCTAAGTGAAAATCACTGGAATGGAATTTTGAAATGCCAAGCACCATAACTATAATATATTAATTTGGAAGTAAAATATTAAAATAGTTCAATGTTGAGCAAAATCCATACTAAGTTTACCTTACCTCTCTTTTTCTAACTTATTCATTTCCATTTTTTTTGTCATGTTCATAATTCTTGCCCAATCTATGGAATTCAAAAGTTTTAAATTTAAAAAATTATGCTTGGTTTTCTTTATTTTAACTACAGTAATGACTCTCAAACCTCCTGGAAAAATAGAGTCAACTTACCCCTAGCAAGAAACCTCACACATATTCTTTGGGAGCAACTCAGATATGGTGATTATATATATGGTTATTGCTGTGGCTCCAGAGTCCATATGAAATGACTATGCAGAAAAATATTAGTAGATTATTTTTCTTACCTAAAGGAAGATGCATGTTTTTAAAAAGTTATATAGCTTATCAAGTTACAGCCATACATATTTTAAAGAAATATTTCCATGCAGCTTTAGATATATTCTAATTTAAATAATTAGGATTTATAAATTTAGGTTTAAAATAACAGTGACACTTATCTATATTTAAAACAAACTGTTTTCAAAAAGTAAATTAAATATCTTCCATTACATATCCTCTCTAAGATAAAATAAATAAATAAAAATCATGGTTAGATATATCTAAACAATATTGTGAACACCTGATTTATCTTTCAATATATAAAAACTTATTTTTTATTTAAATTATTTTTTATTTAAATCCTAGTTTGAAATTCTCAATATATACTAGTTATCAGACTTGTCACATTTAACACTATCATTCTATCCTAGATGATTTCCTTTGTAAAGGAAAAAAAAGATATATTCAATTCAAATAAATCAGAATAAAGAATCACCAACTTCTTTTTGGCAAAAAAAAAAAGAAAGAAAAAAGAAAAAGAAGGGATGTAAAGTGTTATATACATTAAAAATTGTATGGAATGCAAATGAAACAGACTTAGGGTAAATGCTTTTGATAACCTCCTTGTAATAAAACATTGAAATTTTTGGAAAATAATTTTAAAGAAAATTACCTTTTAAAGTTTAAATCTGGAATAAAAATTCTAGATCATTAAAACAGATTCTGGAAGGGAGAATGAGTATGTAAAAATATGCTAAATGAAAGTGATACAAGAGAAATTATTTTAAATGGTTTATTTAGCTGTAACATTGAACATTGATAAAATAAAATATAAATATAAAGAGAAATTTATAAAGGAACACAAAAAATTGAACCACAAATAGTAAATAATAAAAGAAAAATTAAAAAACATAACTACATTACACAAATTAAGATGATAGGATTCATGTCAGATACATGTGTTCAGAATAAATGCCTTTTCAAAAATGTCAAAGATACATGACCAAAGACCTGAAAGTCATCCTTTATAACTCTCTCTGTCTCTCATCACCTATCTAATGTATCCTTAATCCTAAAATATTTTCTACATCTAAATATTTCACCAACTCGTGTATTTCTTTCCATTCCCATACCTAAATCATGACTCCAAGATCTTTTACCTGTGAAACATCAATAGCCTTCTGTTTTGCAGAGTGGTAGTTGGGCATTTATGGGCTCAGCTTCCCATTAATCAATGAACCTCTATTCTGTGTACTAGCACAAATGCCTTAATATTGAAAGCCAAAAGCTCAATATTGAAACTAACCTAGAATAATGGAATTCTAAAATGTTATATCATCTGATTTATAATTTAAATTTTATGTTAGATTAGGTAAGATAAAATCTTAACATATCTAGAGAACAATAAGGTAATGAAAGTCCTGTCAATTGTTCACATTTGTTTGAATAATAAGGTTGCATGGAAAGGAGGATTTCCTGATTACTCTAATTAAGACCCACATGAAAGATAATGAAATAATAAGGGCAAAAGTACAGAGCCATAGTTTTCTAACTCAAAATAAACATCTCCCTCATGATAGGTCATCATTAGTAATAGGAGCTAAGCAGAACTGATCCTTTGATAGAGCCTCACTTTACTTCTTTAGAGTATGATGCCAAGATTTATAATAGGAAGATTATTATGTACATTTCTTACAATGAATAAAAGTACCTTGCATTATATTTCAAAAATAGGTTGGTAAAAATATTTCTACTCTACTGATTTCATTTCTTGTCCATCTCATATTTTAAAAGAGCTTTTAAAAATATATTAAACAAGCAAGCAACTCATTTATTGTGAATGAAAATATAAAACAATTTAAAAAAAGAAAAAATGCTTCATCACACTTTAGAGTACACTCTAATTGATTATATTTAAATAAATCACGATTCCCACAATTACCATTGGCCTATTTCAGAAGGTTTATATAAGGAGGTGATAGATGATAACAGTTCTAAAAAAAAAGGCTGATGTTGCCTGGGTAGTACATTCTATGCTCATCACATTTGCTTTGGATATTCAAACAGATTCACTGATAATGTAAAAAAAAAAAAAGTTCTTTAAAATAGAGAATTAAAACATTTTTTCCTAATTTGTTATTGTTACCATGACAAATTTTCCTACTAAGCCATCATATTACAGTTTCATTACAAACAAATGAACTAGATTTTGAGGCTATTCATGAATACCTATGTAATAAAAATGACACACAACTTAGTTTAGCTGAGGATGAAAACACACTTGAATGTACAAGAATCCATCCTATATAATGATCAAAACTATTTCTCATATATGAAAATGCACCCAGGGAAGACTCTGGAAGAGTCTTGCCATAAAAGTTTATTTATTGTCTCCCTGACGTCTAGGGAAATAAGCAATCCCATGTGCAAATTGCTCTTACATTGTGGATTACATTTAAACAGTTGCTTTGTATTTGTGAGCCAACCAACCCTCCCATCTTGTGCTAAGGAACAGGAGTTTCATATTGGCAGAAAATTGTGCCCCTTGTGTCCCCTCAGAGAAATCAGCTCTTATTTAAAAATCTGGAGGTACAAAACTTCTTATGTGATGTAAAAATTTGCTTCCCCATAAACCAAAACTCAGCATTCCTCTCGGCTATTACTGGATCATAATTAATTCTCACTTGGTAGACATGGACATAAAATTGCATCATCAAGAACTACAACTGTTATGAGCCAGGCTATGTGGACAATAAACAGACTCCATCTTACCCTAAGACTCCATATCATGTAAGAAATGCTTCTACCATGGGAAAGCCCTGCCTCTGTATCCATTAATAGTTGCCTAGCATAACATACTTGGCAACACAAAATAGCAATTCTTATACAGTGTAAACTTGTTTTCTTTGGTTTTCATTTTTCTTGGGCAATATACCTTGCCAGAGATTGATTGTCTAACATAAGTAACCATTCTCTAACTTGTATTGAACTAGGGTCATTTTGAACCACTTCCCTTCTGCTTGCTGCTTTGCCAACATGGAAAGTCTCGTGGGAAATAGCAATGTACCCATTGCATTGTCTTGCTAACTGCCCAATTCAGCTTCTATACCTGATGGCTTGCAGCTACTTCAACCCAGTTGTGGTTTTTGCCTTTAAATATCCTAAAATGCTCAGGCTTGGGGTTGTTCCCTGCAGAGACAGTTATGTGCCCTGTGGAGAGTAGTCACCAGCCGGCCAGCTAAATGAGGACTCTTTAATTTGGACAAAACTGGGACTGGGTGTGCTTTCTGACAGATCTGCCCCACAACAGTCCTGTCATATTTCTCAAATTTTCATTTGTAGCTGTTTCCCCCCGAAATGAGTCTCTCATAAGAACATCTTGTTTCAAATCTAATAAGCATATCCTTAATATTATTTATCTATATAACACTGAAGTCGCTGTGAAGTTGTCATTTAAATAAATAGGTCAGAAAGAAGAATCTAGAAATGAAAGAAACAAGTGTGCTACACTCTTAATTTATATTTTAAGAATTGATAAAACATTGCTCTAATATTCAAAATTTGCCAAGGGAGTTTTTATGATATCACCTAAAGTCTAAGAATAAAGCATTAATATGCTGAGTTTTTCTATTTCATGATAGTCCATGGTAAACACCTTAAGTATTCATCACACATCTCCAAGCTTTTGAGGCCCTGAAACAGAAGAGATAGATGTAGTTTTTGCCTTAGAGTCTCCAAAAACAACACCCTCAGAAGTAAGAGGCCCAGCAGTGTTCCTCTTAAAGGTAAAGTTGCCTAGCAACCAGCCTCCATATACCACAGTGGAGCCCTCTGAACACTTCAGTGCCAAGAGCAACTAGCCTACAGATCAATTATGAAGGAAAAACACATGAAGATAAAAATGAAAATGTTGGTAAAGTAGTCCATGGAGTAAAATAATATTTAGCTATTGCAAGTCAAACCTGCCATAAAATAACTCTCTTTATTTTTTTTTTCTTGCAGAAACACACATGCAAAGACCTTGACAGATAAGACTTTATCATTTCAAAAATCACAAGCCTTGGGCCAAAAGCAAGAAATGGTGATCTGTAGTTCTTTAAATATTACTTCTAAGTTACCTATGAGGTGATGAACAACATGTTTGTGTTTTTACTTGTTTGATTCCTTCAAAATGCAATTTTTGGATATATGAGAGCCATGAGTGAAAGATTTATGCAATATTTAAGGTACATTTTTAACTGATACTTACAGATTTATTTAACTATTTAGGTGATGGATTAAGCAGTCACTTTACAGTTTGCTTCTTAAATTTCTTAATCTGTCATTGGAGTTACTAATGAAAAGACAGTGCAGACTACGGGGGAGTTATAATGTGAAAGCCAATCTCAGCCTGATTCTGAATGTTCAATCCATCTATTAAGTAAGACATTTCAGAGACATGTTCTTCAGGTTCTTTCTAGCCACCTTTCACTCTTCCAGCCTACTATAATTTGTCTCATACTGCACATTGCTAGTCTGAAAAAAAAATCATACAAAAAAAAATTAAAGGGCCACTGACACAAATTCAAAAATACAGAGGTCTAAGAATTTGGAGTCTTGTATTTGAAGGACAGAAGAGTGTAGCAGCTCCAAGAATAGCTTCCTCTTTGCCTTTCTGCTTTAGCCGGGCCCATAGTTGCATTGTCATTTGGAAGGTGTCCAGTCAAATTGGGTGAGGTATGTCTTTGCACTGATTCAAATTATAATCTCTTCTGGAAACACTCTCATACATATATCCAGATTAGTTATATACAAGCCATTTAGGTAACCCCTAATCCACTTCATTGTAGAATGACACCTAAAGTTAGCCATAATATTAATCACAATATATCATGGAATGGATATGAAACAAAATGCTCATATTTTCCTTAACTAGAAAGTTCTGGAATATCCTATATAACAATTTTAGGATTCATTATAAAAATTAAATTGTAGATTAGAAAATGCTTTTTCATGATGTCATGGCCCATGCCTCTAATCCCTGCACACAGGAGATTGAAGCAGGAAGATTACAAATTCAAGGCCAACTTCAGAAAATTAGTGAGACTCTGTCTCAAAATAATGTCATAAAATACCTGGGGATGTAGCTCAATGGTAAAGGGCCTCTGGGTTTAATTCCCAGCATATGTGCACACTCACACTTGCGCGCATGTGCGCGCGCACACACACACCCACACACAATTAAAATGCTTTTCATAGTGAAGTAAAATATAACCAAAATTCATCTTTGGATCTCATCAAGGACAACTGGTTTATTGTGGTGACTCCTGGATACAATTTATGGGTCAATGAAGGATCCAAGATTTTTCCCCAATCTTTAGCAAAATAAAATTTAAGAATATAATGTTGCTCACATTTTGTTGTTTCATAGAAGAAAAAAGTTTCCTGCTTAACTTGTTATATTAATTAGTAAATCAGTGGAAGTTTATGAATACAAAATGGAATCTTGGGATATAATATAAAGATCTAACATTTGTTGCACTCATTTTGATGTAATACACATTTTATATATTATAACTCATGAAATCTTCATGTGTACTTTATAGATCACTGCTACTATAATCTGTTTTCACATTTGATAAAATGAAAGCACAAGATTTTTGTATTTTGCAGAGGATCAAGCAGCAGGTAAGTGAAAGACCCAGGTTACAAATTCAGGTAATCTAATTTTAAAGGTATTCTTAACTAACATATCGCCCAACATTGTAACCATTAAAATACAGCCACCTAGAAGAAAAATTATATTTCTAAGAATCTTCATATCTTTGTTTTTTTGGATTTTTTTAGTTGTTTAGGAACAGAATATCTTTATTTTATTTATTTATTTTTATATGACGCTGAGGATCAAATTCAGCACCTTGTACTTACTAGGTGAGCACTCTATCAGTGAGCCACAACCCCAGCCTTAATCTTCATATCTTTCTACTTACATAGCTGACTGAGTTCTACTTACATAGTTTATGTGTAAGTCTTTACTTCATCTTTTTTTCCTACTTGCTGTCTATAATATGAAAGTCAACATTTTGAACTATGAGAATTGGAGCCAAACATCAAAAATGAAAGATCAGAGCACATATAATCTCTGGGCTGCAAACCTCTACATACTTATAAAAGAGATAAATAAATTTCTATTTTCCTAAGCCCTGTGAATTTGACTGTGTTTCCTGAGTCTAAACTCATCTCCCCACAGAAGGTGGTACTCAGAAATTTGAAATGGATAAAGTCACATGTTCAACACTATCAAGAATGGAAAGATAAAGCAAGAAGAAATACATGTTTCTACTAGGGAAGGGACAATGTTTTATAATTTAATATTTATTTTTCCCCCTTTATTCTGGTTAATGTGTCACTTTATTGAAAAAATGTATTTAATATAAATTATATTTTACAAATACCTTAATTTGAACAAATTTCAGTTCTCCAGTTTAAAGCAGAAGTGTTTATTTGGTCAATGAAAATATTTAACATTGTTCATGTAAGCAAAATGTTTCATTTTTCAGTTAAAATTAACATCGAATTAATTCTTAAATGTGTTTTATTCATTGTTCAAGGTTTCAAAGACTTTAATTCTAAAGAAATAGAATTTTCAAAATGATGATCTTAACTTTAATATTTTTCACATGAAGATAAAAATACAAAATATTTTTTGCACATCATATGAAATATATTTTTTGAATTTTTTGCTGTCAACATGGCTATAAATTATTAAAAATCTACTCACTTATACATACTCATAAGGCTCTTAACTACTAAGTCACATACTTTTTATTTTTTATTTAGAGATAGGGTCTCACTAAGTTGCTTAGAGCCTTACTAAGTTGTGAGACTGGCATGGAACTTACGATGCTCTTGCATCCGCCCTGGTTTTGCTAGAATTATAGATGTGCACCAATGCATCTGGCTTCATTCATATTCTTTTTGCATCTTATTTAAAGAAAAGGTCTCACTGAGTTGCTTACAGCCTCACTTTTGCTTCGAACTGGTGCTCACCTACCTCAGTCTCCCCAGCCACCTGATTACATGCATGTGTAACCTCACCTGGCTACATTCATATTCTTAAAGGCATCCTGTAATAGTTGTTTTAGAAAAAAAACTGAAACTAATTCATTGATCCTTTTAAATCTAGTCCACAGATTCTTTCTACCTGAACTACCCTTTGACATAGATCACAAATGGTGGGTGGTGGGAAGAATAGAAGTCCACTGGATTAAACAAAGGGGAATGAAGGGAAGGGAGAAGAGATGGAAATGGGAAATACAATAGAATAAATTGAACAGAACTTCTTATGTTCATATATGAATACATGACTAATGAAATTTCACATCATGTGTAACTACAAGAATGGGATCCTAATTAGAATGTTATGTTCCATTTATATATAATTTGTCAAAATGCACTCTACTGTCACATATATCTAAAAAGAACAAATAAAAATAAAGTTTCAGTTATGATGTAAGTCTTAAAAATTAAGAAAACCAATATTCCTAGAGACTTTTTGATGCTCTTGACACCTTTATAATCAACTGATTCAGATCACTGACTTGCAGTCAAATTGATCTGGGTTTAAGTCCAAGCTTACTTACTCTGTGGCCTTGGGGGAAGTATTAATGTTCCCTAAGCCTTTCTTCATCTGTAAAACAGTGATAACAACAATTCATAGTATGGAATTCCACTCTGTGGATTAAATGAGAAAAAAATGTACCCAAAGTTCTTAGTGCACTTTCTGGAAGTTAATGAGCTCTAGGAATGTGCCTATTGCCAAAGAATTTAAATCAAGAAGAGGAAATACACTGACACAAATTCAAAAGCCCAAGGAATACAAAGCCCCAATTTAAGTGTAATTCAGGAAAAATTCCATGATAATGTAGTAAGAAAAATCCTGAGACATCAGCTTTGCAGTCAGTATCACTACTACCCATGGAGGTGGGAAAAGGCCTGCAGACTGGGATAAATGTCACTAAAATGAGATCAATAATTGGACTGGTAGAATAACTGATGATTGTGAAGGTGTTTGTTTAAAGTTCTGAGGGAGAGGTTAGGGAGACCATATTGTCCATGCACATATTCCCTAAGGCAGAGGAGGTGAAACTGATAGTCTTTTTCTCTTCTTGGGTAGGGATAAGAAAGGGAAGAAGAATTTTTTGATGCAGAGCTCAAAAGAAGAACGTAAAAGCACTTCACAATAAGTCTGCCTGAGGGAAGCTATATAAAACACCAAGAAACTTTCCTCTTACTAGTAGAGCCATCGAGATAAAGCTTATCATGATTTTTTTTAAACTTATTAATTAATGTTTTATTCTAATTTGTTATATATGACAACAGAGTGCATTACAATATGTATTACACATATAGAGCACAATTTTTCATATCTCTGGTTGTGTACAATATATATTCACACCATTCTTGTCTTCATGTACTTAGGGTAATGAGGTCCATCTGATTCCACCATCTTTTCTACCCCCATGCCCCCTTCCTTCCCCTCCCACTCCTTTGCCCTATCTAGAGTTTGTCTAATCCTTCCCATGATCCCCCTCCCAACCCCGCTACGAATCAGCCTCCTTATATCAGAGAAAACATTTGCAGTTGGGATTGGCTAAATTCACTTAGCCTTATATTCTCCAACTCCATCCATTTACCTACAAATGCCTTTTTATTGCTGAGTAATATTCCATTGTGTGTATATACCACATTTTCTTTATCCATTAATCAACTGAAGGGAATCTAGGTTGGTTGCACAGTTTAACTATTGTGAATTGTGCTGCTATAAACATTTATGTGGCTGTGTCCTTTAGTATGCTCTTTTTAAGTCCTTTTGGTATAGGCTGAGAGTGGAATAGTTAGATCAGATGGTGGTTCCATTTCCAGTTTTTGAAAGAATCTCTGTACTGCTTTTCATATAAGAGAGTATGAGTATGTGTCTTGAATTACAACACAAAGATGGTCAGTGTTCTTTAACTGCAGTAGGTACCAAAGTCTACTAGACTGTGATGATAAAAACTATATTGGCTAATAAATAACTAATCCACAGCATTTTAGCTCTGAAATATATGAACCCTATATATATACTATGATTTTCTTTGTATATACATCTCTATGGGAAAATTTAATATATAAATTAGGCACACCATGAAATTAACAATAACTGATAATAAAATAGAAACCTCATGCAGTGGCACACACCTACATACTTGGGACACTGAGGAGGAGGATACAAAGTTGGAGGCCAAACTCAAATTTTGAGTGAGACCGTATCTCAAAATTTAAAACATAAAAGGTCTGAGGGTTTCATTCAGTGGTAGAGCAGTCCTCAATTCAATTCCCAGTGCTACAAATAGCAACAACAATAATAACAGAAAAGATACAATATAATTCTCTCATAAAAATGCTAGTATAGCTATTCTTGCACTATGAAGTCATTTTTAAGCAAAATAAAGTTTTTTTGAACATAATCACGAGCTTTAGTGACAGGGAGTCTAACAGCTGAGACAGCTTCAATATGATTAATGGAAAGATAACATATGTAGCATGGAGCTCATGAACTGAGAATTCACTTTCCAGTGAGATTTTATTATCCTACAGCATGGTGTTCACTTTCGCACTTATACATTATTTATTTCCATTCAATTCCATTTAAAAATTTGAACCATGATTGACCTCAGGCAGTTGAAACCACAGAAAGAAAAATGGCAGATATGTGGGGACTACAGGACTCCAATCTTTGCCTGGATAGTCACAAGTCTTTATCACCTTGTCTTTTCTTAGAAGAACACTGGTCCCATTCAATTCATCCAATATGACTTGTTCTTAGCTTGATTACAAATTTAAGACTTTGGGTACACAAAATGTTTTTACATAGGAGAGTAATCTACAACCCACTGTAATTCACCTTTTCTTTTCAATACACATTCATCATTTGTGTAAAATGCACTCTCACTTTCCCAGCATCGCCAAATATTTTGGCTAATTCCAGCATTAATCCTTATTCTAAAGTATATTATAAATATAATTGACAAAAAAGTTCCCAATATTTTATGTAAATAATCTAAATAAAGTATGCTTATCAGATTTAATCTACATTTAGTGAGAGACATTTTTTACTAGTAGTGATTGCCATTGTAATTATATAATTTAAAAATTTAAAAAACTAATAAAAAGCATGAAAATTTAGCTTTTTGGGTTAAAAAATGTTTTATGTTTTAAAAAATCTAATCACAAAACAGTATATATATATATATATATATATATATATATATATATATATATTACATAAGTCCATTAATATAAAGATCAGAACTGGAAACACTAATCTGTGATGATAGTATTCAAAGAGCAGATATGATATTTGGGGGGAAAGTTATCAAATGGCAGGAATAAGACACATAAGTGAAACATTAAAAGTGAAGAACAAAATTTACATTTTGGCTTCAGTAATGTTTGCAGAGGTATATATACATATGTAAATATATAACAAACAATATATTTAAGCTATGTACAGTATGTGAAATTTACTAGGTTGTAAAATAAGTCACAATAAAAATAAATTTCCAAAGAGTTATATTTTCTCATGTAAAATCTTTTCTAAACGTATTTTTTTCAGATTCAAGAAATATAACATATGACTTGTCAAGCAAGCAAAGATAGAAAAGGCAAATGTAAAATTTTGAAAGAAAGACCTAATAATCTAGGGATATTATCTTATCATATTGTCTCATAAGGAATTTATTTCCTATGGACAATTCCATTTTGCCTATGGTTTATTTAAAGATAATATCAGAACATCATTCAACAAAACCTCATTTTTGGCACTTGAACATACATTTCAAATTAATATATTTTATTTAAGATGTGTGTTTTTTAAAAGTTATTTCCTACTTATCTGATATTTTTATTAAACAGAAACTTAATTCAGAAGTAGCATTAAAATTGGGTAATTTTAGTGTATATACAAGCAATATCCTGTTATATAGATGAGAAATTTTAGTGTTAAATAAAGTCTAAGAGCATTGTAATTAAGTAATAATCAGGGCATAAATGCAGAGTCAGAGCCTAACTTTCTAATTTTTGTGCTTTATTCCTTTTCAAAAGTAATATATTAATCAAATGGTTCACATAAAATCTGATTTTACATGATCTGGGAATGGCAGGATTAAGATATAGGATAGAATATATTTATCAAATTTTCTTAAGTAATTGAAAGAGTAAAACTAAACATTTCCTCATATATATTTAAGGTGATCAGACTAAATTTTATAAAAATTTACTAAGTTTTATAAAAAACATTGCTTTTAAAATGAGTTATTCAAATATTTTAATTTAAATAATTTATTTTATATTTTAAAAAATGAAACTAAGATAAACAAGTAAAACATTTTGTTTTCCAGGATAATGGAATAAATGCTTGCATTTTGGTTTTTGTTTTGTTTTGTTTTGTTCTCTCCTCGTGGTGGTGGGGATCAATTCCAGGGTTTTTTGCACACTAGGCAAGTGCTCTACCACAGAGCTTTATCATCAGCCCAGCTGGAATAAATTCTAATTTAGAAAATGCCTGGATTTCAGAGTAGGCATTTTTCAATTTCTCTTGAGTACAGAGTATGAGACAATTTCCAGAAAACAGTGTATCATACCATCTTTTACCATCCTTTACCACAAAATATAGAACAAAGTTTGTGTAATTGAAAAAAAAAATAAAACATTATTTTTAAAATATATCTTTCTTTAATAAGTAATATCTGAAACAGTATGTGTAAAAATGAGAAAGTATTGTAATAATTTTCCTTTGCTTTTTCACAGCATATTTATTTTGGAAACCAGGAATAGTTTCTCTGAATATTTGCAGTCATTTCTCTAAAATTATCCATCATGTCTCAGAAGATTGATAACATGAAAAGGGTGGAAGTCTAAATCTGTGCATGGTCTCACTCTTTTTTCAACTCAAGAGGATGTGTTCCCATTGAGAATGTTGCATAATATTGGCTATCACCTTGATCCTTGTGAATGAAATGACCTAAGTGACATAATAAGAATTCAGAAAAATCTGTTTCAGAGGGTCATGTCGAAGGGTAGTTTAATGCTGTTAAGCTAAAAAACAGACAAAAATTAACTTATATTTTTATCATTTCATATACTTTACTCTTCTCAAAGAACTTTTTTCAATCCTGATTTACTCTACTTCACTTCTGTAAGATTTCTGTAACAGCATGTCTTCTTGCTAGATAATCCTTTCAGTCTGTTTTTATCTGCAGTAGGACTCAAAATTTAATAGACATGGTTAAATTGTGCTTTTGCCAATTTTCCTTATAATTCAGGAAGAGACTTAGTACCAATATATTAAAATACAAAACACTTGGTAATTCCCTTAACATAACAACTCTGTTCCACAAGTATTGATAACTATAATAAAAAGATGAAAAAATCTATAGCATTTTGTCAAATTTTAATGGGCATCAGAACACCTGAATACATTGTTAGTTTAGGTCTTCAAAAACATATTCAATATTCCATTTCCTTGAACCATTCCTGGCATCAGTTGGGGGTTAAGAAGGATCCTCTCTTATACTGATGAAGATATTAGGAAGATATGCAATTTTGGAGTAAATACTTGGTAAAGATGGAGGGGAAGAGGATAAAAAGGATGGTAAAATCATTCACATGAAGATGTGCATGTGGGACATGGGTGTAACTCAGTAGTTTGCTTGCCTACAATCCATAGAGCTGAGTTTGAGCCCCAGAACTTGGGAATGGGAGAGGGGTAAGTGTGAAAGAAGAAAAAAAAAAGTATATTTAATATAAGAGGTCTCAGACTGTAGTACAGTTTTAAGAATGTTTTGACAAGTCTAGTACAATGGGTCAAAGTGGACTGTGAAAAGAGTCCTGCATCTTGCAGAATGACTTGCAGAATACCTCATTTCATATACTTGGGCTAATTAGTCATTGGCTCGGAGCAGTCTTCAAACAAAATGGGGACAGATTCAAAAGGGCACAAGTTAGGGTCAATGATTAATATTGCTCCCTTCAGCAAAAGATCTGAGCAGCACATTGACATGGTCAATACAGCTTGTCAAAACACAATTTTCGGAGCTCTACTCTAAAGAGTTTCTGATTCATTAAATGAGAAGTGGATCTTAGAAACTGCATGTCTAACAAGTTGACTATGTTACTGTATTATTATGCAGTTTTCCATTAACATAAAAAAATCCTGAAATAATTAAATTCCAAAGAGAAAAGGCTTATTTTGTATCACAGTTTGAGAGATTCTAGTCCATCGTTGATTTTGGTCCTTGCTTCACACATAATCACATTTAGGAATGGTGGAAAACAACTGCTTACTTTATGACCCAGAATGCAGAAAAGAAGGAGAAGAGAACAAAGTCCCATGATTCCCTTCAGGGTCACCCCCTAATGACCTAGGGACTTCTTACTATCCCTGCCTCCAATAACACCTCTCTAGAGACCAGGCTTCTGATTCATTGGCTTTTTGTGGCATTCAAAATCCAAACTACAGTTGCTACTGATTTATGGATTATATTATAAAATATTATTAGCTATAAATAAACAGGATTTATTTATTCACTTTCCCCTTTAGATATCTCAGGATGGGAACTTAAATACGTAGGCTAGAGTTAACTCTTTGGATATAAAAGTTTCTGCAGAAGTTTACATTACTAAAATATTGAATAGCTCAAAGAGGGTGAGGGATAGTTCAGAAAACTGCATAAATGCTATTAGAAAAAAACTGCTTTTAAAGCACTTTACCAGCTTGAGAAGAAACATGTGATATTTTTGCTTTGTACTCAGCAAAGAAAACCCAACTTTTCTTTATTACATTTTAATAGCCTGCATATTGAAAGAACACATTGAAAATTCATAGTGTCCACAGAAATAAATTTGTGGGGTGAGAGTATATTCAAAGAAAGGAGATTTACTTAATTCATAAAATCTACTAATGATAAGAACAATAGAACAAGAATCCTCACCCAATGTACCATAGAAAGTACAAAAAACAAAACAAAACAAAAAAACCCTCACTCGAAAATTCTCTAGAATGAGTAACACTCAAATTTCTCCTCAAATTTTGGTATATAAACGTTTGGCAAGAATTGTAGGAAATAATTTTGGCAAACAGATATTCTATCTAGGACTTTATTTCAATATGGGCAAAGAAAAAAAATGAGATTTAGCACCCTCAGGTGCTAAGGAGGATGTGAAGAACCACATGAAACTAAAAAATAAGGTACTCAGTGCTTAACAACAGAAGATAAGGACTCTTTTAGTGTGAAAACTAAAAGAATAGTAAAGAAAGAGTTCAGTCTATCCCCAGAAACAATGGGGCACCAAGTGCAAAGTCAAGTGGAGTGATTAAAACTAAGGTCTCTGATCTGAGATCTAGAATTAGGGAAGAGAGGGCAATGTACTAGCAACATTCATTCAATTTTGCTTATGTATAAGCAAAGCAGAAGTACACAATTAGTCTAGGTAAAGCAGAGAAGGAAAATTGTTTATTGTCATTGAATAAGCTCTCAAAAGAAGTCTTCACTGAAAGTAAATATATAGAGAAAGTATGAGACTCCTGGGTTATAACATACTCTCCATTAATGCAAAGATATCCTTTTTGCAGATTTTTAGTTTCATATTTCAACTCTTAACATCTCTAACAATTAGAACAAAACATGGGATTTAAAAGGACTTGATAAATTCACTTCATAAATTTATAATGAATTTTGAAAATAAAAATGAAAAATTATAAATGAGAATTAAAATATTATAACTATAAGAAATTAAATTAATATTTGAAAATATTTAGAAGAAATTAAAGAAAGATGATTCCTTTCAACATTCTACACATTTTCATGCACTAAATTGAACTTTGAAATTTCTTAATAAAGCAAAAACAGAAATATGGAAAAAACATGCTAGTTCTTTGTACTAGCAAAGAAGAAATTTCTTTCACAATTCTTAGATCTAAAAAGAATAATTTCGTTCTTTCTCTCTGATACCAGGGACTGAACCCAGAGGTGCTTAATACTGAGCTACAGCCTCATCTCTTTTTATATTTTTTTATTATTTTTTATTTGACACAGGGTACCACTATATTGCTCAGACTGGTCAGCAACTTGTGATCCTCCTGCCTCAGCCTCTTGAGTCACTGGGATTATAATATGCATCACCACACATGCCTAAAAAAAATGAGACTTAACAGAAATTAATAATTTTTGAGCAAATTTTTTAATCTCATCCCTCTTCTAAAACTAACATTCTTTGGGAATTATAAATGCTAATCAGAATTACATTGCTTATGTACTTTACTATAAGCCTGATACTTTTCTCATTCCTTTTACAGACATCATTTTACAAGCTCTATAAATCCCTGAATCACAAATCTCTTTTTATTTTCACTTAAATGAGAGTAATATTAAGGTCCATAGAAATCAAGTAACCTGTTCAAATTCTTAGAGCTAGTGAGTGAAGAAGGCAGTGTTTTACTTTCCAGTAAATAATTTATTTAAAAAATATCAATAATGATGAACCAATATCATAGATAAAATTCAATGATGATTCCCCAGTGTTTTGAGTTTTGTTTCTAATCTCATCTCTTATATTTAGTTTTTATTCTAAGCACTTGAAGACACTACTTCAATTGACTAGCATTAAGTAATAGACATTCCAAAACCAAATGTCATAAAATAGCTTTATCAATTTCTCGGGGTGCTATATAGAGTGAATGTGGCTTCTGAGTAGCTTTTTGCTCCAGGTGACATCAGCTGGGGTTACTAGTTCCAATGTATTCAGCTGGTAGCAGGACTGAAAAGTCCTGGGAATTTGCACCTACAGAGCTGTTTATGAATCCTCTCCATATAGGCCTTGGCTTCTTAACAGCATGTGTCCTCAGGGTGGTAGACTCAGTAAGGGGCAGGTCATTTCAAAGGGAAAAAATGTAAAAGTTGTCACTCTGAATAAAATATAAGCATGAACCAAAAGTTACCCATTGTCTTATCTGTTAGACAAAATATGTCACTAGGCTGGTTCATATTCAAGCGAAACAGACTTAACCACATGCTGAGGGTTCCAGCAATCACATGTGGGGATGAAAAGAATTGTCTTTGACCATCTTTAAGGATTGTAGCACAGATGTTATATTTTTACACTATATTTTCTTTTTACTTGACAAATATTTATTTCCCTACTCTTTGGTGGCAGTGCTTGAATCCTAAAGTATGTGAGAGAGAAAGAGGGAAGAATAGAAGGACATGAGAGGTGAGATAGAAGCAAACATTAATATTTTAGTGTGCAATTTGAAGTGGCTCTCAGTCCTTGATTTTTCTTTATGCCTATGCGGGGCAGACCGAATGATCCACGTGAGTGGTGGGCCAGGAACAAAGCAAGAGTGTCAAATTGAAGCAATTCTTGAGATCCAATAAGAGAACAGAAATCACAAATACAAATAAAAAGCAGGAAAAAAAACAAGTGTTTGGTGGTTTCATGCAGGATCAGATCAGAAAAGAAAGAAAGGGACAAGATGTATTGATTTTGAATGAAAAGCTCAGGATTTAAACTTGACCTTTTTGCTCAGAGACAGCCCCAAGCTTACTCTTTGAAATGGCAGTGGAGACAACATAACTAAGGGAGAATCAAGAAATTATTTTTACTTACTCAATGATGTCCAAATCTTGTCAAATATCTGATCTGTTTCTGAGTAAACTTTTTTATGGTCTTAAAATATGATGACACATATTTTGGAAAGATATATTCTTGACAATGCAAAACAAATTATTACAGTGTTAAATGTTTTAGAAAAGTGTCAAGCTCAGAGAGTAGATTATATAACTTAGAATTTCAAGGTGAAATGGAATTCTGAAAATTATTAGTCTTCCAGTTAACATAATACACATTCTTAATATTGAATAAAGGTAATTATTATCACAATTTAATACTCAGAGTTAATTTTAAACTCAGAGTTTGATTTCTACTCTACGAATCCAGGATGACTGATATTTCCATCCCCCATCAGCATACCCAGCCAACCCAAGCCTGAACCACAACAGCAATAAACATGTCACCAAAAGCAGATAATTCAAAAGAAGACACATTGATAAAATTATCTGACCAAATTTGAAAGTTGCTTTTAATAGAAAGGTCTTGTTAGGGAATAGGAAATATCAGAAAAGGGAGAAGATAACTTGGAGATTTTCAAATAATATCTCAGTTGTCTTTCAATAAATCTTTAGGGCACTTCATGCACCAGGCTATCTTCTAAATACTGTATAAATGTTTTTTCACATAATCTTCATAAAGATGTCAATTTGGAAGGTGCTACTATTATCTTTATTTCACAAATATGACACAAGAAATTATACTCTTGTCAAAAGTCATCTTTGTACCTAATGTCAACCCCAGCTGACAGTTTCTTTCCCAATGCTAAATAATGGGAAGGAACTAGCCATTTGAAGAGCAAAGACAAAGGATTGCAGGAAGAGAAGCAAACAGTGCAAAAGCCCAAAGGTGAGAAGGAGCTTGGTTTGTTCAAGGAAGAGAGAGAAGGTGAATGTAGTTATAATGTAAGGAGTGAGGGAGAGAGCCCATGAATGAAGGGGTAGGGCACAGACATGGGAAGACAACATGCTGTGGGGAGGCATGTAGGCTACAGTCAGGAAGTCAATATTTGATTACTGAATGAAGCTTTATGGCAGCTTTAAAAGCAGGGAAGCAACATTTCCAGAGGGAAGACTCACTGAAGTTTATTTTACTGGCTTGGTGATGAAAGTGACAGATTCAAGTCATCAAAATTAAAAGCACTACTTTCAACTCTTCTTGCTCTTTTATTTATAATAATAGCTTATTATAATGTGAATGAGTAATTCTACATTTAATAGAAGCCTATGCATTTAGTGTACTTGAAATATGGCTGACAATGAATTCATTTGGCAAATTTCTCTTTGTGATGGTTTAAAGCCTCTGCTCTGGAGGACACTTAGGTTCATTCCATTATGTGTTTTAGAATGAAGAAAATACACACTTTGATGCTTAATATGACAGTCTATTTCTGTAGTTTCTGTTGCAATACAGTTTATATAACAGAATAGATATATCCCTTGTCTTTAAATTCTCCAAATTTAATATAAACTAGTGCACAGCAAGAAAACAAAGAAAACAAAACAACAACAAAAAAACCAAAAACAAACAAACAAAAAAAACTACAAAAAAAGTCTTTGCAGGGAAAGAATGTAGAATGGACAAAGTCATTGGTATAATCCAGACCACCCATTCTCATACTCCTATGACAAAAGTTAACTTTTACAAAGCCTAGACAATTGAGTCATATCTGATAAACCAAATGTAAAAAACTCAGTACATGCAGTAGGATTCAAATCTTACGTAACAACATCCATTTGTCACAATTGCCATTTCGTTGAGTATTATGAAATCTTAAAGCAACACACACATGTGTGTGCATGCACACACACACACACACACACACACACACACACACTCACAAACACACAAGTGTACTTTAATATTTTCTGGAACAAAGAAAGCAGCCACTAATATTTGAGAACTGTTTTCCTAATAAGATGATGTTTTACTCATCATCTCATAAACAGATAATGTTATTTACCTCTAAAAGTTTAAGGTAGCCTCACTTCTTTTTCATGATGCATTTGATTCTTTTATACAATTTTACATATTACATATTCAGCTGAAATTAAATATTCATAACTTTTATAACAGCCACCAAGATTACTCTTTTAGAAACATTTGCTTCTTAAGGTATTCTCATTTGTTAAGTTCTATATATTTAGCATAAATAAATTTTAATGAGTGTATCATCTTTATTTTTACCCTCAATATTTTTCTTATTAATATTACTTAATATTATTAACCACATTCTGTAATTAAGAATTGAAAAACCCTCATATTTTTCTGTGTATCCGTATCCCATATTATTCTCAAGTGGAATAACTGATTACATGTGGCAATTGATTTTGAGAAAAGCTGATTCTATGTGTAGTCCCTTTGCCTTTGCTTTAACTAAGCAAAATGAAAAATGTCTTATATTTTATTTGACTTATTAAACATATGCAACTTGCATTTCTACTTACCATTCCATAAATTATAAGGATAAACAGACTATTTAAAAATTACTATTAATGGAGAAATTGCCTTGAATTTTAAACATATCTAAGGACATTATATTAAGATTTTATTATTACTTTGGGTTTTAAAAATCATACACATGACAAGCAGTATTTTTATATTTCCCAGGTGTCCCATACAGATGCTGATATATAGGTGCAATTCTGAAATGCCTAGAAATTGTTATCCAATTTTCTGAGCTAGAATTTAACAAACAAACAAAAGAAAAAAAAAAGGAAACCCTAGTGGTTATTTGCTAGCTTCAAAACATGAATCAGAGGCTGGGGTTGTGGCTCAGCACTGGAGTGCTTGCCTAGCATATGTGAGTCACTGGATTCCATCCTCAGCACCACATATAAATAAAAAAAGGTATTGTGCCCACCTACAACTAAGCAATATTAAAAAAACAAAACAAAACATGAATTGGTCATTTTAATGATGCATGTCTTCATCTAAGCATAAGAAGTGTCATAAATGTTTTTAAAAAGCTAAAATTACTTATCAATTGTTGAAAAATCAGAGCTATATTTTAAAGAAACACAACATAATCAAAACATTGTATAGCCACACCTTGGTGATAAATTGAAAATTAAATTAGCTTTGCAAAGAATTGCTCAGAATTGTCAAATCATCAATCAAGAAATCACTTTCTACCATAGATTTGTACTAAACTGCCTCATGATGGATTCTATCATTGACTCTTTCTCCTAATCCCTTATCAAAAATAGTATCTTCTTAGATAAGACATATGGGAAACCAATAATGCAACCAGCAAGGACACAGTGAAAGGGGTCTCAAAGCAATTTAAATGTACTTTGATTTCTTGATTTCTCTACTGTGCATTTTTTTTTACATATAAATGAAAATTATCTAGTCACATTAAAAAAAAAACTTGTTAAGAATTTTAAGAGCCTGCAGTGACAAATCCAAGAAAAGTATAAATTAATAATAGATATAAATAAAAATGTCATTTTCCATTTATAGAAGGAAAAGAGAACATCTCATCTTTTTCCATTTTCTCATGGGTTCCTTTGGAAGCATAGTGAATCTCAGCCAATAATTTAATATTTAAAATAAAATTAATTCTTTTAGACATTGATCCCATCATCAATTTTTATAATGTAGAGAAATCCTCAATGTCTGTGTAAAATAATCCCTAAATGATACATATTTAACATGGGATCTTCATGAGACATAGAGGAGAATATCACAAAGTATAGCCCTTTATCTCTTAAGAAGATGAAAAGAAATTTGCTTTTATGAATTTCCTGTGTATCTTAAATTTTGTTCAAAACTCATAATCACTTTCATGCTAATTTATGTGCATATAAATCTGTTAATGCTTATTTGGCCACAGTTTGTGTTCTCTCTCTTCTGCACTGGTACCCATGGTGTTCTTTTTGTTCATGAGGAAACTTTTTTATTTCTCCAGCACAGGAAAGGATAATATGACCCACAGAATTCACATTAGTAAATTAAAAGAAAAAATTACACTGGAATTCAGTAAAGAATTCTCAGTGAAGCTTCAAAAGTAGAAAATTCCAATCACGGGAAAAGAAATATTTTAAAATATTTTAGTGAGGAGACTATACAAAGAATTGGTTTTTCAACTGGAGATTATAACACTGTATTTTACCAGGTAGATCCATAATCTACCTTCTTAGAGCTCCTTACCATATATAACATATTTTAGAAAGTTTTCTTCTGTACTACATAGCACTAATCAGTGTGTTTTTGAAATTTTTAATCCAGGTGTCTGCCCCTTCTACACAATCTTAAGATTGCAAAAGCCAAAACCTGTTTTCTTCAAGAGTCTGTCTGGATTCTAAGAACTAAAATCACACCATACCATCTATATTAATATGACTGTGGTATTTCACTGTCTTCCCTAATATTTCTTTGCTCCATCCAGCTAAAGTAAATAGTTTTGAGTGTTTTATGTGGGAACTTACTTAAGGTCTGTTTTCATCTTGAGAGAAAACACCAAAAGACATTTTTATTACCCACATTTCTTTTAATTTCCTTAAGAACTCTTATCTTATGTGTTCCATCAATCCTGGGCCATTGTATTATGATCCCAACTCAATCTGAGTCAAGACTTCATCTTGAAAGACCCACTTCAAATCAAGTTTCAAAACAGTCGAATTCTTGGTTAACATCTAGTCTTGCAATTTCCCCCCTCCCCATGAGAAGGATTGTCAAAGCTTTGTGAGTTAAGCTACTCAGTTACTACACTAATAGACTCAGCTTTGCCTTCTCAATCAGTTTTGTTGATAATATACTGGGAAACCAACTTTGATAATCCTTGAGAACAGTAATTGTTTTCATAGTTACAAAATCATTAATTCCAACTTATTGCCTAGGAACTAATTATGAATTATGTACCTATGTGGTTTGAGATAACAAACAGATTTATGTAGTCTTTATGTTTACAACTATCTATATGTAGATATTTGCTGTTTTTGCATTCATTTGTAATGCATATCACAATGCCTAGAATATCATGTTATGAAATATATGCTTTAAGGAATTACATAGTTGTACAATTATCATAGTTATTACTACCATAATGAGACCTTTATTAATGATGATCACAGGCAGTAAAGAAACAGAAAAAATAAGATATTCTGTTTATTTTATTGTAACCTGATAACTTAGAGCTGAGCTCTTTCCCCAAAAGTATTCCTTGGATTCATATTTAAATGAATCATACAAATTATTACCAATGTAGAGGAGGAGTAGATCACAATCTGACCATCTCAGAATTCCAGAAATTGAAGTAGCATATTAATTTTCTAATATCATAGGCTTTATGAATTTTTCTTTATACATTTTTTGTTTTGTATAATGAGAGTATCTTGCAGGACTGTTGAGAAAATTAAATGAATGAACATATGTAAGTAACTTAGAATGAATGAATAGGACCATTCACAGTATAAATATCCTCTAAGTGCTACCTATGTCATATGACAAACTGTGATTTCACCAGGGTTTATTTTCAACATATGTTGCACTCATGTCTTTGTCTCTATTAAAACGCTTGAATGTGGCAGAAATCCAATTGTATTAACACTGAGGAATAGATGACAGGACATTTGTGTGTGTGCTTTTCTTGTTTCTAATGCAAATACTCCCCAACACACAATTTTTTTTCTCTTCTCATGGAGTCTACCAATTCCATCATTTTATTCCATCAACCTTAACAAATAAATACAACACTATACAGAGACTGGTTAAACAGCATTGGATTATTTGCATTTTCATGTATATTATTTTTTCTTAGTTGTTTTCATTTTTTTTGAAAACTACATTAAAAAATTCACTGTAGAATAAACAAAAGATTAACAAACATCCTTTTTTTCTGAAATGCTAAGAGCTATTGGAGATTTTTCAAAAATATGGGAGTATACATGTGTATTTCTATCTTTTATTAAGTTGTTTCACAACTCTCTAAAAACTATAACATATTCAATTAAATGTTAAGCAAATTGATTTTTACATATAGGCATATACTCTTGTCTGATTTGTTAATTTAATTTTAATTGATATTATTTTAAGTTTAAGTTTGAATTGCCCTAGGAAACCAAGGTTTTCATCCATTTGCAAATTCATTTCAATAAATGAATCTATAAATATGTCTGTTAAATGATCTATAAATATGTCAGTACATAGTTCTTTCTAATAGCATATCACATAGTTTCTTTTCATTATTACATTTCCTTTTGAATTCTTTCTAAACAGTTTATCAATTATCTCATTTAACTAAAGAAATAAAATCTTTATGATTTTGTATCTGCATGAGTGATGTTTGTGTGGGTGCTTGTGTGCATATGCATAAATTATTCTGTAGCAGTATTTTTTAAACAACTGTCATATTTAACTGGAGAAATTATTTGATTTTTCTTTTTCCTTTTTTTCTGATAATTTCACAAAGAAAAAAACAATTAGCTTATATTAGACATGATAGTCTTAAAAATTATATTGTGAAAAGGTAATTTCAAAAAAGATAAGATTTCTAGTCTCAGGATAATTAAACTTTTAGATAATATAAGATTCTTGAATTAATACAATCCAACTTTGTACTTAAAAACAAAAAACATAAACATGCTTGGTTTAGTTGGTCAATATTGCTAATGAAGATAAAACTTGAAAACAAACCATAAATCATGCCAAGGGATTTAGTTTGCCATTGGTTTTGTTTTGGTGAAGTTTCAAAGGTATTATTAAGGAGAGTAAAATTTTGTGTGCAGCAGAAAAGAGAAAGACTGAGATATTGCAATCTCATTCTTGTTGAAAAGCTCCTCTATTAATATGGGATGTTTGGAACTAGGATACTATTATGATTTGGTGTGAGGTCTTCCCCAAAAAGCTCATGTGTGAGACAATGCAAAAAAATATCAGAGATGAACAGATTGAATTATAAGAGCCTTAAACTAATAAAATGTATTAATCCACTTGATTGGATGAACTGAATGGTAACTGTAGGCAGGGTTTGGCTGGAGGAGCTAAGTCTCTGGCAGCATGCCTTTGAGGTGCATATTTTGTCCCTGCTGAGCCAATGAGTAGAACAGTGTCTCTCCTTTCTCTCTCTCTCTCTCTCTCTCTCTCTCTCTCTCTCTCTCTCACACACACACACACACACACACACACACACACACACACACCTTTACTCCGGCCATGTCCCAGGTCCTGAACTGTTTTTCTCTGCCACACTGTTACACCATTATGTTTTGCCTCACCTGAGGCCCAAGCAATGGGCTAGCTATCTATGGACTGAGATATCTGAAACTGTAAGCCCCCAAGTAAACATTTTCTCTTAAAATTGTTCTTGTCAGATCTTTTGGTCATTGCTTCAAAAAAGTTGACTAAAACATAAATTTTCTACTTGGGATTTGGGTTCATGAGATGTACTTAGTAGGTCGAAAGGGGGAAAGTGAGTGGATTGGGAGCATTTCACAAAAGGAAACATGTTCATTTTTAAGGGCAGAGGATTCTCTTGGCTCACCGTATGCTAATAAAATTTGACCATTGGGAAGCTTTTGGAAAACAAACAGTTTTTCTTAATGGTCCTTTGGAGATTGGGTGGGGCTTCCATGGCAAGCAGGCTTTTGTTTCCCATAGGGATGTCTCCTCCTTCTAAATTAATGTTTCTTATTTCTCATGCAGTTAACTATTAAGTTATGTTGTGTCTTTGCTTTGAACAATAGTATTTAAATTTTAATACATTTATATCATTTTTCCTCAAACAGATATGCTCTTAAAATGTATCTCCAGTCTTCTGTGTTTTGTATTATTAACAAAATACAAACTTTCTGCTAATGAAGTTTAACAAGTTACTTTGTTTGTGTTTAGAAGACTGTAGCTCAGTACATAGTTCTTTCAAATAGCATAACACATAGTTTCTTTCCATTATTACATTTCTTTTGTATTTTTTATTCCAGAATTTCAAATGTACCTTCTCTTTTACCAATATTGATGTGGCTAATTAAAAGGCAATGATTGCATTTATATAGTTGTAAATATGGATTAATCAATTTGCAAAGCAGAATTTTATGTTCTATGTTTTTGTGAGTCCCTAGGACTGATTCTTCAAATAATGCCAGGATCTTTGTATAAAGACCTTACACTGCAAAAAAAAAATTCTAACACCTTAATATTCTATATTCTGATATAATAATGCACAAAAGGTGGTAATTATATGTTCAGGCTTATAATACACCTCATAATTTTTTATCATGTTAGAAGCAAAGAGAAATGTCTCGTTATATAAAGAGTGGTTACAAAATTTTGAAGAAATATGTACATATAAAAGTGAAAATAATCTTGCTGGATGTCATCCTTGGAGTAAAGATACATGCGAAAACATAATAATTCACATTTAAAATATATATGTGGAAATGCAATAACACACACTTAAAATGTACATTTAAAATCCACACTCAAGGAAAAGAGGAAATGAAGTTAAATCACTAAGACAAAACATAGAAAGCAGGTCACATTTACCAGAACACAAAGTTAAAAGACACAAGAGGTTACATGATCCAAACGCTTATTACCTCATCATAAACACACATTAAGGTTCTTCATCTGGAATCCTGTACTCAATTTTCATATGTCTTTAAAAAAGCCATAAGCATCGACAGGAGAACATGATTCAAAGAATGGTGTCTTGCTCATTTCAAGGTCTGAATTGAAAATAACAGTAGACTTGTAAATATTGATTTAATGCATACTCATCATTAAGCAATAAGCCTGTAGGCTTGCAATTATTGGTTTACAGAGAGAGACTGTGATAAATAAAAATCTTTGTTCTAGAAATCTGAGTATTGGAATTAACATTTGCCTCAGAAACCTAGTATCTGTAGATTGTCAATATAAAAAGATATTATTCATAGTTTCTTCCCCAGTGCACTTTTAGAAAGAAGCTGGATGGTGTGTTTAAAACCAAGGAACTTAGTGTTCCAAAACAGACACACAAGAACAGAAAGACATGGAGAGGTCTGATGTTCTGAGAGCTCATGTGGGTCATTTGCTTTTTAGAAAATGTTTGCTTACTAGAACTCTGACTAGCAATAGATTTTTCTATTCTGTATATAGAACCATGTAGGCATCAGGGATACAGTAGGTAAGTAGAAGCATTTCCTGATGATGTAATTCTAATCAATATATTGTACTTAAATACACCAATATATTAAAAACTCCTCTCCAGAACTTCCATGTTATACATACTTATGTACAGATGCAATTTCTCTGTCAGTCTATCTGTCCCGCACCTCTCTCTCTCTCTCTCACTCCCCTACACACATGAGGAGAGAGAGAGAGAGAAAGAAAGAAAGAATGAGGTGAAAGGGCAAGATTGGTACAGGAAAAAAATATATTAAAAGTGTATTTGGTGTTGGTTGCTGGTGGTAGAGACCGTTAGAGACAAGGAAGCCATGGTTTGAAAATATATGTGTGAAATATTGTGTATTAAACATACTATCGGAATTTCCCTACACAATCAAATAAAGAGGAACTTCGCTGATGTCACAGTGCCATCACAATAAATTTTGAATGGATTACGGAGGAAACAATCCTTTAAGAAGTTAATGTGTCAAGATCCACGATTGAACTAAAAGTAAAATATTTAGATCTTTTGCATTTTTGATATTACTGTATTAGTTGGTTTTATTTCTATTATACTTCTCCCATTTTTCAATTACCCAGTTTATCATTTTTTTGCAAGTATGTATACATTTTCTAGATCTATCCAAGACAGAAATGATTAATAAATATCCACTTTTATTATCTTCATAAGTCTGTTCTGTTTCTTGACTCACTTGATGTTTAAACTTTAAATAAACATAGTTAATTTTAAGCACATAAATTAAATTAAATTTTCCTAATTAATAATCGCAGGTTTTAAGTGCTCATTATCTTCTATTACTATCATCAATATTTTTCACTAATATACCCATTATTTTGAGAATTGCATTATTGATCTATCCCTAAGAAAGATTACTGTGACACATTATTAAGCTTGAAAGATCTTTTATAAAAAAAAATAGGCTTTACACTTCAAAATGCAATTCAGTAGATCATTTTCTCTTTTTAAGGTATTATGCTTAATTCTTTTTAATATCATAGAGCTTTGTACTTTTTTATTCTTCTTACCTTCTGGAACTAGGGGGAAAAATGTAGACATCTAATTAATTCTATCTACCTCAAAGGAATAAGTCCCTTTGCTTCTAAGGGTGCTGATGAAACTTGTTCCCTGGAACTGAACAAGCTATGACAGTTAATGGAACTAATTTACAAGTGAACAGATGAGGGAAATGAATTGTTTCATGGATATAAGGACTTTGAAATATTAATGTCATGGAGGTGATCATCCAAAATTATTCTATCTTCATATTAGAAAATAGAAATTTAAAAAATATTATTCCCTTCTGGCTTAAAAAAATATTCTCTCCCCAGCACAGGATAAATGGTATGGCAAGAGCATAAACAGAATCCCCTTGGTATATATATGTATCTACACATTGAGGATTCACATAGTCATATGAACCTAAAACAGAGATACCTCCCTCAGTGTGGGGAAATCATTGAATATGTCTGACTTGGGACATCGTTTGTTGACCATATTTAGTTACTTATTTTTCTTGAAATACCTTTGTTAATTGGTTTATAAGAATTAAAAATTTTGAAATATTCTAAATATTCTAAATTTTGAAATGGGATAAAATTTCTAGAAACACATGAGCCACATATTCAAAATGGCAACCCAAGAAAGGTATGAGCTGAAATTCAATATCTTTCTCTTTCCTTCATTTGCCAATATCCATGAGGATTGAGGTTTCCAGTTATTAAAACTGAGATGATGATGATTCTGAGAAATATGCATTGGATAGTTACTTGGGAAAAGTATAATAAAATGCAATAGAGAAATGGAATCTTGCTCGAAGGACTTTTAGATCTCATTCTATTTCTAGGATACTAAAAAACTTAAAAAATTTCTGTGTATAAGCTAAGTAAAAGTGGATTTAAAAAAAAAGAAGTGTAATTTCCTTTTTAGATTCTTTAGTTTGCTTACAGGAAACTATGAGTGTTAATCTGAATTGTCAACAGGATTGGATCAAAAAATGTCTATGGTTAGGACATTTCTGGGTGTTTCAATGAGGTTCTTTCTTTCTTTTTTATATTTATTTTTTAGTTGAACACAATAGTTTTATTTTGTTTATTTTAATGTGATGCTGAGGATCAAACCCAGAGCCTTAAACATGCTAGACAAGTGTACTACTGCTGAGCCACAATCCCAGCCCTCAAGGAGGTTATTTCTAAGAATGATTGGCACATGGGTCAGCAAATGGAGGCAGAGATCTACCCTAAATATGAGCAACAGAAGTCAATTGGTTGGGATCCCTGGATGGAATAAAAAAGTGGAAGAACAAGAAAGCAGAGGAAGACACAAAGTTCAATTCTGAAATATTTCAATTGCTGCTGCAACCACTGAGGAAATCAGACTTTAGCTTCTTCACTCTTCTAAAGCAAACTCTGAGCAGTGACTCTGTATATAGTTTCCAGGCATTTGATCCCAGATAGGGGCTGCACCATTGGTTCCCTTGTTCTGAGGCTCCATCTTCTTGAAGTGAGCAGCTACTGGTTCCTCTAGCTCTCCAGTTTGCACCCAGTCATTGTAGGACCATTCAGCTTCTGGTGGTAAAGCCAATGTAATCAATCCTCTTTATGTAATGATATATATACATGCATACGTGTGTGTGTGTGTGTGTGTGTGTGTGTGTGTGTGTGTGTCTGTGTGTGTGTGTGTGTGTGTGTATACATATATCCTGTTGGTTCTGTTCTTCCAGAGAACTCTAATACAGATTCTTTCCTGTATTTTACTTGATAACTTTCCAAAGGAAAACCTGTCTACCCAGAGTAGGATAGACTTATCTGAAGTTAATTAAATCAGAGATCTGAGATTGTGATTATATATATTAGGAACATAAAGAACATAAAATTTGAATTTATAAAATAATTTTTGAGAAGTAAAAAAATTCTTTTAAAAATATAAACATATTTATAAATATTCATAGTTTACACTCCTGAATTTCTGTTATTTGATTTCAGAATAATCAAATAAACAAAGCTCTACCCTTTTTCTAAATCATTAACACATTTCCATTTAAAGGCTTTTAATAGGTTTTTTAATTTTAGGAGTTTTCTGGTTTTGCTTTTTTTTTTTTTTTTAATTTGTGGTGCTGGGACCAAATCCAGTGCTTTGCACATCTTAGGCTAGTGTCCTAGTGCTGAAATACACCCCTATTCCCATCAACACATTTTATGTTTCACACCAAGTATAATACTGCTCAACACAGATAAATTTTATACTCTGAAAATTTATATACAAAATAATTTTCCAGAACTAATAAAACATTTTGAAGAACTAATAAAACATTTGGAGAACTGTGAATTCCTATTAAAAGAATTCAGTCAAATTAAAGTACCTTGGAGATGCAATAATATGAATGGGTTAATTAATTAGATTACTGAGATGGTTCCTAATCCTGCAAGCACTTCAGAGTGAACATTAAAAATAAATATAAGTGTTTCAACTCAGGTTTAATGAACTGTGTTAGCCTTTTATTGCTCTGACCAAAATACTTGATAAGAAAAAGTTAGACAAAGAAAACTTTACCTTGGGTTCATAATTTCAGAGTTCTGAGTCCATGATCAGTCAACTCCATTGCTCTGGCCTTGAGGTGAGGTAAAATATCATGACTGCAAGATATGGTAGAAAAAAGCAAATGGAAGCCAGGAAACATAAAGACAAAAAAGAACAGTTAGAGGCCAGGGATGCATACAATCTGAGGCCATGCACCCAGTGATCTACCATCACAGAAAGCCAGAGAATACCTGTTACTGGAAGGACTCCACTTGCCTTCATGTTTTTTCTTTCTTTTTGATAATTTATCCATTCATCAAACATCTACTGAATGTCTATTATAAATAGAGAATTAGGAAATATGTAAATAAGTTTATATTATGCTATATGGGCCTAAGATACTTGTATTTTATTTGAAGGAAAAGAAATTCTACCAAGAAAAAAAGTAAAATAACTGTTATTTAATAGGTGGCGCCACCCATTACCCTGGACATCATTCTTGCCATCTCTATCTTATCTCCCACACAGTTTTCACTCATCAATCATCAAACCCAAACATCACCATATATTTTCCAATCTTTTTTTTCTATTTCTAGCATCATCAATCATATCCAATCTAACACTATCTCTGGTAACTTCTTTAAGAGTCTCCTATTTCCTGGCTTCTGGTTCTTCCAATTCACATTTCCCATGCAAGTGAAGTTCCTATTATCATCTTGTCATCTTGCTGGAAATCCTAAGGAATATTTTGAAAAACTGCGTGTGGATCCGCGGCGGGGTGGCCGGTCGCCCCCAGCCGTAACCTTGGCGGGGTCCCGCAGTGAGCCCCCGCTTGGGGTCTGAATTTCGGGGCGCTGCAGCCAGAGCCTGGCGCGCCCATGAGCCTGCTCCGTGGGCTAGTGGGCGGGGGCGGGGAGCCCTGCTGGCGGGTTGGCCGGGGCTTGGAGTGAGGGGTGCTCAGGTGGGATCAAGCCCCGGTGCACCAGCTGTGGCATCCGGCGAGTGCCTCTGGCCAGGCCAGCCGTTTGCGGGGGCTCCCTGGAGGCGACAAAAATGCAGCAGGGTTGGAGGAGTCACAGCTGGTAGGACCCGGGCCTCGCGGGCAATGTCCAGGCAGGATGGTGAGATAGGCAGGTGTTTGCACTGGCCTCCAGGTTTTGCCCCTTGTCCCTTGTGGGCCTCATGAAGGAGAGGATAGTAAGGTTGCAGACAGGCCGGTGGTCAGGAGGCTGGGCCAGCTCTTGGGCTGTCCATTCCTGGAGCCCACTGTGTCTTCACGTGTTACTATAGGCCAGGCACCTACTGCTTCCTGGTTATGGTTGGATGGTCAGGAGGGGACCTGGATACAGTGGGTATTAGGCTGGGCCTGAGGCAGAACTAGGGTATTGTGCTGGGTGGGCCTGGCCAGGTGATAGCCCCCTTGCCTGCCCACCTTTGGCATGGTCTGTGACAAGGGCAGATATGGCAGGTCCTTGGGCTCCTGCTGTGCACACCCAGTCCCTGTGCTGAGCATTGCAGGACATGAAGAAGGGCCACCTGCTGGGTGTTCTGGTTCACATCTGTAATCCCAGCTACTTGGGAGGCTGAGGCAGGAGGATCTAAAGTTTGAGGTCAGCCTGGGCAATTTGGCTAGATCCTGTATCAAAATAAAAATTTAAAAAGAATCTTGGGATGTAGCTCAGTGGTGGAGCACTTGCCTAGCATTCTTGAGGCTCTGGGTTCAATTATGCAAGAAATAAGAAAAAGAAAAGGCCACCTGTTTGCAGCAGGCCTGCAGGTTGGGCTAGTGTGGAAGGAAGACAGGAAGGGCCAACCTGGGGGTAGCATGCTCAGCTGTGGAGCAGGAGTTCAAGACCAAAGGGATTGGGTGGCCACTGAGTCTTGAGCCTCTGTTGGGAGGTGCACGGTGCCTCCCCACCTCAGTCTCAGGCTTGCCCCTCATTCCAGTGGGCAGACCTTGATTGGGGCAGTCAGTGTGCAGCCCCTGGCTCGTGGGGGAGGAGGACATAGCCTCAAGAATGCTAGGCAAGTGCTCTACCACTGAGCTACATCCCAAGACCCTTTTTTGATACAGGATCTAGCTAAATTGCCCAGGCTGACCTCAAACTTTAGATCCTAGGACTGCAAAAGACAGGGTCACTGAATGGGATGTGCTTGGAGCAGGGGTGCAGGGGTATCCAGGCAGGGTGGAGCCAGGCTGGGCTCTGCACAGCCCTACCCACCCGGGCAGTTGTGCATGCCGCTGTGGCTCTCTGTCCCGTCCCTCCTCCCCTCCTCCCCACCTGCCTGCTGCTTCTCTTCTTCCCTTCACTGGGTAAACTGCTCTTCTTCCTCTTGTCCTGGTCCTTCACCAGGGTTCCTGGCTCCTGAATTCCCAGGCATGTGCCTCGGCTTCTGCACCAAGGAGGAGGACATAGTGTGCCTATTGCCAAGGGAGCGGCTCTTCCGAACAACCCATTCGGGGAAGAGCTGTGCTTCTTACCTGGGGTCCCAGTGCCCAGCATACTTATCTGTGGCTCCACAGGTGCCCATGCTGGCATTGTGCTCTTCCACCCCGTGTTTGAGCACCACTGGCCAGGGAGAGGCAGTGGGCTGGGTGGGGCGGGCTGGGATGGCTGGCTGACCTGCCCATCCAGCTTGCACAGCCTCAGGAAGCACAGGAGGGGCCTTCAGAGGCAGGTCCATGGGGAGCATTCCCTGAGGTCCAGAGTCACCGTAGTGGGGGTTTTGGTCAACACTACACAAGTTAGAATGCCAGATTATTGTCTACATGGCCAAAAGTGGGGAAAGAAAAGCTAGAAAAGGAGAAGGTCTAGGCTGGGGCCAGGCCTAATGCCCTAATACTGCATCAGAGAGACCACAGAATGCCCCAGGGGCCTGGCATGGGGCTGGAGAGGCCACTGTGGAGACTGACCCTAGTGTCCAGGGCTCTGTGCCACAAAGCAGGTGTCCCATCTTTCTGTAATATGCACTGGGGGACCTGGGCCTGGTTTCTGATCCTCCCTGTACAGGGCACCATCTCTGTTGGGGTCTGGTGCCAGGGCTCCTGAAGCCCTTCATGCCAGGTGTGACACATGCCCTTGGCCTTCGTATTCCTGCTGATGGCTGACGGCTGTAGCTTGGTGCAGACTCTCACCTTAGGACCATCAGGGTCCTGCCTCCTGCACACTCCTGAGTCCTTGGGCCCATTCCTGGGTCTCATGCAGGCAGCAGAGCAGCCCCTGCCCTGGGCCAGGGAAAACATGCTGACGAGAAGGGAGTAGAACCTTGACCCTGATTTGGGTTTTATTTCTGGGCCTGAATCCAAGGTGCATTTTTGTGCCCAGGGGGAACGTGTTTGTGGGACCAGTGCCAGCAGGGCTGCGAGCCAGGCAGGGTGATCTGGGGTTTACAGAGTACAAGGAGGATGAGGCAGTCTCCTGGTTCTCATGCCCCCACCAGCCTTAACCACCTCTGCAGTGAGGAGAGGCAAGGGGCTTGTGGAGTCCTGCACACAGGCCGGCGAAGCGTCTGGGCCGGGGAGCCCTGCTGCTCTGGCCCTGGGCTGTGGGTCAGGGGAAGGAAAGTTGTCCTGCTGCACACTGCCTGTCCACACACTGCCAGGATCATTTCCTCTTCCCCCGCCTTTTTTTTTTTTTTTAAATGGAGCTGGAGATTGAGCCCAGAGCCTTTCTTGCGTGTGCCTGCCAACCCTCTGCCGCTGCCCCAGCCTATTCCTCTTCAGGGGGAAAACCCCCAAGTCTTTCAGGCCCAGAGCTCTGGGTTGCCTGAGCCTGTGGGTGTTGGTGCAGAGCCTTCCTGGCATGCTGGTTGGGAAGTGGACATCCCAGGATGCTCAGAGCAGCCTCCCAACCCTGCTCCTGCCCTCTTGCCTCCCAAGGTGGGGTCACGGTCAAGTTTACCATTACAAAGCCCCTCAGATGGGGTGAGCTAAAAACAAATTTATTCTCTCCTCTGGAGGGCAGGGGTGCACTTGCTGGCAGCGGGGCCCTGCATGTTCCCAGAGGGTTCTTCCTGCCTCTCCCAGGTTCTGGTGGGCCCAGGTGTTCTTGGCTTGTAGATGCATCATGTCTGATCTTCTCCCTTGTTCTCCTCTTCCAAGGACACTTGTCACAGAGCTCAGGGCAACCAGCTAATCCAGGACAATCTTATCTTGAGATCTTGAATTTATATTTGCAAAGAACCTTTTTCCAAAGTGATCATGCTCAGAGGTTTCAGTGGACACACCCTTGGGGCCACCATGTGGTCTGCCTGGGGTTGGAGGGGCCTGCAGAGAGACCCAAAGGTGCAGTTAGGGTTTTCTAAAAGGCTCAGAGGTTGGTGACATCCTTTTTGGGATATAACATGAACGGCCTGAGGGTGGCAGCAAGCACTGCCAAACTTGCCCTGCTGGGGGGCACTGGAGCCTGTCATGGCCACTGGGCCTGCAGGTGGCTCGGAGCAACTTTATGTCCTTGTGTCAACCTCTGGAGGAGTGGGCCTGAGCATTGTGGCTGTTTGGCCTCTGTGCTGGGGTAGCCTCAAGGATTGTCAGGGAATCATGAGCACTGGACACCAACTTACTGAATCCATTGGCTTTGAAAATCCAACCTGGGGCCTTAGCTCAAAACCCACTTAAATACTTTGTCCCTGGAACAGGAAGGCAAGGCCATAATCTCCTGCCCCTGAGGACATGGTAAGGTGGACAGCTTGGTTTGGGGCCTGCAGAGAGCAGCCTTATTCTTTGACTGTCCTGGCCCCTTGTGCAGGGGCAGACCCTGAGGGGCAAAGCCATGCCTGTTGACCAATGGCCTGGGCCTGGACATCCTGCAGGAAGAAGCAGGGTGTGGGCATCAGGTTGTGTTGGAATCCTAGATTTCAACATGGCTCTACTCCTCTCTGACAGGTGACACTGGCAAAGTAGCCATGGCTGTGGTCCGGGGTCCCTGGAGCCACAGGACAGTGGCAGATGCATGGTATACGTGCACATGTGGGCAGGTCACTCTTGCTTGCCCCCTTGGAGATGGGTCGGAGTTGGAAACAGTCCCGTGTCTTCCATCCCTCGTTCCCACCAGGCCGTGCTGACCTGCCTGCTTGCTCTTCTCTGGTTGAGTTCTCCATTCTCCCTTTGGCCGCTGCTGAACCCAGGTCTGAGCCAGATGGGTCCCAGTCCTGGAAACATGGTGGAGTTTTTAGTATTTTTTCTGCAAGAAAGAACAGTATCCGTTGTTCTTGCTCTTGTGACTCTGAATTTGGGGCTGAGGGTTCTGCTGTTCTCTGCTGTCACAGAGAAAAGTGAGAACGAACTGGTTTCATTTTCTGATTGCTCTTTCCCTGCTTGGACCACGTCTGCATGCGTGGGTGAGGTGGGTGAGGTGGGTGCCTGTGCGTTACAGGTGCGTTTCTTGGTGCTGCTCTGCCCTCTGCAGGACACTGACCTCATTTCAGTAAGGCTTGGGGTGATGCTTCCCTCTGTGGAAAGCAGGGACAAGTCTGCAGAGCCGGGCGCTTCAGTGTCAGTGGCCGCTGACTCACTGGCTGTGACGTCTGCGGCTGCACACCCACACAGAGCTCCTGAAGTACTCATGGCCGGTCCTCCTTGGTGACCTGGAGCCGTGACATGGGGAACAATGGAAGAAAGGAGAGAGGAGGGGGAGTGCTGGGGACGGGCTCAGGGATGCAGCCCGGTAACGCCGCCCTCCCTCCCTGCCCGGCCGAGCACCCAGCTCCACTTGGGGCCTCTGTTCTCAGGGGTTCCGCTGCTGGCACAAGCCTGCAAGCCCCTCCTCCGGCAGCCCCAGGAAGCTGAACTTGTGGCCTCCTGTGAGAGCCACCAAGCACCTGGCAAAAGCATTCCCCTTTGGGTGGCTTGAGGAGCTTGGTGGCAGACAGGGCCTGGCCCTCCCAGGGACCAGTCTGTGTGTGAGTGAGGCGCAGGAGGGGGCCAGCACTGGGCAGAGATCCTGCTGAGCAGGTCAGGAAGAGCAGGACTGGAGCTCTGCTGCCTTCAGGTGGACAGCCCGAGGCCGCACTGAGTGGCCATACTGGGCCGGGAATACCTTTTTGGCAGCCTCTGGACAGCTCAGCAGTCTCCAGGTGTCTGGCCATCTGATCTCTTCTAAGCCAGGGGAGCAGCAGACAGGCTGGTGAGTGGCAGGAGGAGGGGGGCTTCCTACCAGCCTGGTTCTCTGTGACCCCCTGTTGCGTAGAAGAACCGTGGCTAGGCTACCAAGTCTCTTGAGTGACCCAATGGCAACATGGGCTGACCATGGTCAGCCCCTAGGCGTTGCCAGGAGCTTGGGGTGAGACCCTTGCCTTGGGGCTTTGCAGGGCAGCCCAGTACCCGGGAGACCCTGGACTCCACTGCCCATGGTGGGGCCTGCCTGGCATCATGGTCCCAGCCGTGAGGGCTGTGGGCACAGAAGTGAGTGCTGGGGGCTTGCGGGGGCAGAGCTGTGACTACAGAGGCAGGGCACACACGTGGGCAGAGGCAACTGGGGGGCTGGGGGTGAGCTGGGGAGGTAGGAGACCCCTGGGGAACACAGGCTGTCTCCTGAAGTTCCCGTGGAGATCAGGATGAGGATGTGGCTTGGCTGGATTGTAGGCAGCCTCGAGGGCCCTGGGCCCTGGGCCCTGAGGTTTCTCAGGTGACTGACCTCCTCTCCACCCCTAGAAGGCTTTGAGTGAGGGCGGGCTGGCCCCTGGAGGAACTGTGCTGGAATATTCCGGAGCTTTCCCCGCTCTGCATTCTGAGTCACTCTGCCTCTCCCGGGAGGAGGGATCCGAGCGGCTGCTCCAAGGCAGCGACTCTCTGTGTCTGCCTGGCTGCTGGGGGAGGGTTGAAGACATAGGGGGGAAGGCGTCACAGGCCACTGGGAGTGGGGGCCACCTGTCCACAGCAGCCGCTAGCCTGCGTCACTGCCAAGTGGGGGATGCTTGGTGGCCATGGGGCTGGGGTACTGGGGCTGCTGTGGCAGGAGGAGGAGCTTGTATCCTGCAGCTGTGGGTGGAAGGAGGGGGAGGAACAGAGAGCCTCTGGCTTCCCTGTTTGGGCTTGAGGGCCTGGAGTGCCCCTCCTCCTGGGTGCACCTGAGCCGTGTTGCTATGGAGTTCAGGCAGTGGAGGGTTGAGAGCCTTTCCAGGTCCTGCCTGGGCCCTGCCTGGGCTGCTTTGGGCACTGGGGCAGGAAGTCCGAGCAGCTTCCTCTCCCTGCAAGACAGCCTGTGTCCGACATGCACACGACATGCGCACAGCTACAGATCTCGCCCAGGCCACAGGCAGGGACCCCCTGCTGCTGTTCAGGCACCATCCGTGTTGAGGGGCAGAGGCTGCCCACTGCAGGTCTCCCAGGGAGCGCCCACTATGGTGGCAGTGAATCTCTGCCTCCTGGGGCGCTGAGCCTCCCAGTGCTCGGCCAGGCCTTCCTCAGCTGGACCCGTGCTGCGGCTGACTCTGGGCACTGGAGCTTCATCTGTTAAGCTTCTTGGCTGAGACACCCCATCTCAGAGGCCGGGGGAGGAACGAACCTGAGTCCCTGAGCATCCTGGCAGGTCCGGGGTGCTGCAGAGAGCCCAGGAGGCAAGACATTGATGGGGCCCTGAGGGCTGGAAGGAGCACACTGTTCCCCTTACTGGCCTGGGTGGAGGTAGGCCCAGGACTGTTCGTGCTGGTTTTTCCTGCACACACACCTGTGACGGGGACGGTCAGACCAGTGAGAGACGGGCAGCAGTGAGGAATACAAGAGAACAGCTGGGGTCTGTCTGCCCCCCACTCGCTGTGTCCCTGTTTCTGTCTCACATGCCCTGGCTGTGGGAGAGGTGGGGGACTGCCCTCCGTCAGGACTGTACTGCTGACCCTGGAAGCAGAACTGTAGGTGGAGGGTGCTGCCCTCGGCGAGGGAGTGGAACTGATGGCACAGTGGCTCTAGGGCCTTGGGGTCCAGAAAGTGGCCAGTAGCTCTGCAGCAGGGGCTCATGGAATGGCGGGGACCCTGGCTGCTGCTTGGGGTGTGAGGCTGTGGTGGTGGACACTGGTCTGAGCTTCATACCTGGGCAGCAGTGGACCCTCAGTGGTAGGTTTGGAGGGATGCAAGGGGTACGACTTGAGGGAGCTGGGGCAACATCAAGTCCAGAGGCCAGTGAGGACCATTGCAGGGAGTGCATGAGGCAGTGTGAACAGGCTGCGGTGGGCCGTGCCAGCAGACGTGGACCCATGGGTAGGTGGGCCGAGGGGCGGCTGAGCTGGAGCGGTTCCCGGTCCTCTCTCCCTAGGTGGCACCAGCCAGTACTTCCTTGTCTTGAAGCAGGTTGTCCACCTCCTGGCTGTGTGCCAGCTGTGTGCAGGTGAAATCTGAAGCGGGTGCCTGGCAGGGGCTGGCTCACAGGCACGTGCTGGTTTCCCAGGTGTGGACCCTTCCTGCCGGCCCAGTGGAGCTGTGGCGGGAGATGGGGGGAGATGCAGGCGGCACAGGGCGCAGGGCCACTGTGCAGAGCAGAGGCTTCCATGCTGCAGGGCGTAAGTGATGGTGAGGTGCGGTGAGCTAGCTGGGAAGAGGCAAGGTCTGCTGGCCTTGGGGTGCTCCGGGCCACGGGAGCGGTACAGTCGTGCAGGCCGGTTCCACGCAGCCATCCAGAGTCCGCAGTTTTCACATCTCGGTCCTCCCCTTCCGCCCAGCAGCCACTGGAGTTGGGTGGGACCCGCCTGGCTAGTATCAGTCCTGGGAAAGAGGCCACCTCAGGTTTCACCCATATGCAGAAGCCACACAGGGCAGGTGAAGGCCACTGGGGTCACTTTTGAACCAGGGGGCCCCAAGGCCATTTGGGGCACCAGGCTTTCTGTGACACAAGGTGATTTCTCCCTTAGGAGGCACAGACCAGCAGTGCTGTCCCAAAAATGGCCTGAGGTGGCTGTGTGAGTCAGGGGTCTGGGGCACCCTGGCAGGGGCCTGTGTCTGCCTGCTGCCCACCGTCTCCTGACCCTCAGCTGAAGGAGCAGCCTGCGGCTCCCTGGAGGGGAGGTGGGGAGCAGATGGCCTAATGAGGCAGCTGCTAGGCCAGAAAAGGCAAAAAGGGAACCCAGTGGTGACCCAGGGGCCAGCAGCTGGCCTGGGGTGAAGGAAGAGGCTGGGGCCATTAGAACTTGAAAGCAGGGAGGGGCCGTGCTGGGAATCTGTGCTGGGGGCCGTGGGGCCTCCGTGGCGAGGGCTTCAGTGAGTGAGGGCAGGGCATCAGTGCCCTCCCAGCTTGAGGCAGGGGCCTTCGGGAAGGGCCTGGTCAGGGCCCCGGCCTCGCGGAGCCCAGTGCCCACATGGGTCTGAGCCCAGGAGCTCAGGAGCCCAGGAGCCCGCCTGGCTTTGCCTCCTCCCGAGTGTGGCTGAAGTGCAGCACTGACAGGTGACTTGGGGTTCTGCCACAGGCACGTGGCGCTGAAGAAGCTGATGGGGCGGCGTTTGGAACGGAGAGGCCAAGCGCATCTCAGCCCCTTAGCTGTCATTGAAAGCAGAGGACAGCAGCTTCCTTCTCTACACGAGGGTTGAGTGTCCACACCCAGAATTGGCAGGATCTCCAGGACTGTGTCACGTGGCTTTAATCTGCTTCCTCAGTCTTCAGGGACTGAGATGCTGCAGGCCGCGTGGCGTAGAGGGGGCCCGGCCAGGCAGGCGAACTCGGTGATGGGACTGCTGATTTTTGTTGATTGTTCTAGTGATGGATCAGCTTAGTCCTTGGAATGACCTTGGTGAACACAGATCGTCAGTGTACAGTCCAGTGGCTCAGCTCCAAGTGAACGCCACCCACGGAGCAGACAGAATGTGCAGAATGCCAGGGCACCCGGCCGGCTGCTCTCACGTGGCTGGGACACAGCTGCCATCTCTGCTGCCTGCCTCCTGCCCCACGTCTCTGCCTGGCTCTCAGTTTCTCACATGCTCCGCGGGTCCCTCTGTCTCTGAGTGTCTCTGGCCCTCTCGCATGCTTTGTCTCTGCATATCTCTGTCTCTCCCACATGTTCTGTCTCTGTCTCTCTGTCTCTCACACACGCTGCCTTCCTCTGTCTGTCTGTCTGTCTCTCCCACATGCTCTCTGTCTCTCCCACACTCTGTCTCTCACAAACCCTGTCTGCCTCTGCCTCTCCCACGTGCTCTGCCTCTGTCTCTGTCTCTCACACGCTCTGTCTCTTGTCTGTCCCCACATGCTCTGTGTCTCTCTGTCTTTCACTTGCTCTGTGTCTCTCTGTCTCCCACACGCTGCCCGCCTCTGTCTGTGTCTGCCACATGTGCTCTTGCCCTCTCTCCAGCACCTTCGGCCAGGGAGGTGACCCGTTTCTCTCTGCCCGCCGTAGGTCCTAAGGTTTTTCTGGAACGTTCTATGGAAATAGGCACCAGAAAAGCAGCTTGGTGACCTGCTGTCTCCTGCTGCCTCGTCCCCTTGACCTGCCAATTGTTTCCCAGAGCTCCTTGTTCTCATTTCCTGGGACTTTGGCCCAGGGGAGGGTCTGATTCTGAGCCATGTTTACCTGGAAGTCCTCACACTTGGTTGGCGGGGCTTTCATGCTCCCAGCTCTGTCCCCTCCCTCCTCCCTGGCGGGCTACCTCTCAGTCACCAGTGGATGGAGTGGGGGGCCTTCGACTCAGCTCTCCCTGAGGCCTAGGCCCCGGCTCCCATGCCCACCAGGCCCTCTCCCTGGGTTGGTGGCACCTGCCAGTGTGGAACATATTTGGTTAGTGGATTCTTCAGTGGTGACTTAAGCCTTTGGTGACTTAAGCATGGAAGGAGCCACCGTAGACCTGGCTGGGAGTGGGGACGGGGGCAGAGGGAGACTCAGCGCCCTCTGGAGAGGCTGGCAGGGGTACTCCCTGGTAAAGGGGGTGTGATGTGGCTGTGTGTTGGAGTCGGAGGCCCCTCGGGGTGGACAGCCAGCCACAGGGAGCCGAGAGCAGGTCGAGGCAGCCAGCAGGTGAGCTCTCAGGAAGGTGGTAGAAATGGAGGGGTGCACGCAGGAGGAGGGATGACCTGGAGATGGTGGTGGGGTGTCTTCCAGCAGAGGAGGCACGGGAGGTGGGAGGATTGGCCAGCATGAGCCTCAAGCTCCTTGGGCATGGCCAGTTGTCCTGATTGCAGGTGGACAGCCCTCCCCAAGTACAGAGCCCGGGGACAGCCCTGAGCCTCCCAGTCCAGTTGAACACCTGCCTTTGGCATGACTGAGTTCGTGTCCCCCAAGTCAGGGCTGATGGCATGTCTGGCCTTGACACGGGGACAGGATGGCCCGAGCCTGGTGTGGGCAGGCAGGTGGGGTGCGGGAGGCCCCAGGCTATCCCTGTGCGCTCGCAGGGCCAGCAGGAGAACCAGGGCCCACGGATAACTGACCCTTGCACACTGCCCTGCTGTGTATGCTGCGCCCTGCGCTCCTGCAGCGAATGGCCCTGCCTGGGGGGGTGGGGAGGGCCTGCTGCCCCAACACTGGGCACAGGGCCACGGACAGGAGACAGGCTCCGGGCTGAGTAGTTCCCTAGGCAGTTGGAATGGCCGGCTCTGTTCAGGGGCGCAATGGGCAGTGTGCGACCAGGGAGGGGACTCTCTGGCAGGGCCACTGTTGTGGGTTCACTGTGATGGTGCCTGCAGGACCAGCCTGGCAGAGGCAGGTGGGCAAGGTGGGTAGGCCTGGCAGTGATCCAGGTAATGGGCTGAAGAGTGTCCTCTGTCCTGTGTCTGGTGTCTACCTCCTCCAGCAGCCGAGGGGCACCGAGGGAGTCCTACCTACTGAATGTGAGAGGCCAGGGAAGTGGGAGGAGCCAGGGAGGACTCCCACGGCATGGCCTGCCGCCGGCCCTGCAGACGTGGCTCCCCTTCCTCCCTCCATCAGAAAAGTGCTCTTACTTTTAGAAAAACGTAAGTTTTTAAACTGACAGGTTTTAATTTTCTTTAATAAACTGCTTCCTGCCCTGAGAGTGAATCTGCTTCCCCTGACCACAGAGACCCCCCACATGACCCCGCAGACCAGGGTGTCTCAAGGGCCCAGCTGCCCTGGCTGAGTGACCCCATCAGGGCCAGTAGGGGACTCCCTGCCAGGGAGCAGTGAGGGTTAGGTGGCCGTGGTGGTTCGAGGAACCTCGGGCCAGCTGGCGCATGAGGACCAGGGATGGCCAACCAGGTGGCTTGGCCGGCCTGGGCCTCACTTCCTCAAAAGGGTGGAGGCTGGGAACTGAAAATCTGGCACCAAAGATGGCCTCACAGCTGGTCCCCGTACTATATTGGTTTCCTTGAATGATTTCATTTGGTAGAATTTTCAGAATCATCCATGACCCCTTCAGTGAGTTCAGCTGGACAGGGGCTCTGCCTCAGCCTCTGGGCTGCTGAGCCCCATGAGTTTCCTAAACAAAGGACGGGAAGCCCCTGGCTGGGCTCCTGGGGCCCGAGAGTGCCAGGGGTCATCAGGTCAGGGAGAGGCGCACGCACCGTCCCCGTTACTCCCCTCCTCCTCCTCCAGGCAGGTGCTCGGGCTGTCATCAGGGCCCCCCGACCCTGGGCTCTCACACCCGTCCTGCTGTCTGTCTTGCAGGTGTTGGGATTTGAGATCGACGCGGTGAACTCTGTCCAGTTTTCAAATCACACAGGTAAGGCCTCGTGCAGCAGTTGAGGTAGAGCTGAGCACAGGTAGGTGGCATGGGCCCCTGGGAGCCAGAGTGCCATCCTCCTATGGACGAGGGCCTCAAAATGTCACCCTATACTGAGTCTGGGGGCAGGAGCTAGGGTTTCCTCATCCTTGATGTCTATTGGGTTTGGATCTCAGCTCTGCTGCTCTGGAGCTGTGTGACCTAGAAGAGGTGACAGGGCCTCTCTGTGCCTCAGTGTCCTCCTCTGAAAATCAGGGTGGTGATCCAAGGCCCAGCTTGGGGAGAGAGTTCCATGGGTGAGCCCCAGGGCTGGTACCTGGCTAGGAGCACTGTCCTCCCGCGAGGTCAGCCCTGCGGGAGGCCTGTTCACATCCTATCCACCAGGGGGCGCTGTGGGTGTGAGGAGGTCCCCTATGTTCCAAGGTGAGCCTCTAGGCAGTCTGGATTTTTAACACCAGTGCCACAGAGCGGGGCGTGTGTGCTCATGGGGACTCCGAGGACTTGGTTGCTCTGAGCACTGAGGGGTTGTCTGGAGGGAGGGTGTGCACCCCACAGCCCGACCTGTCCTGTGTGGCCTCAGGGGCTGTGTGTGGAGTCCGCCCCACTCGCCAGGGTGACATGCCCCTGACATTGTTATGAGCCCAGCAGGACGCGCAGGGTGGGCTGCAGCCCTGTGTGCAGGAGGGCTCCGGTGTGCTCCCAGGAGGGGTGTGGGAAGGCTCCAGGGTGCTCCAGGAAGGGGTGCCGGAGGGCTCCGGGGAGGTTAATACCTGGATGGGGTATTAACCTTATAACCTGGGGTGGGTGCCAGCGTCAGATGGAGCCTCTACTTGTCAGTAAGGGCTCTAAGTCCAGAGATGTCCAGAAACTGATGGGCTCTGACTGCTGTTTTTACCATTCCCATGGTTTAAGTAAGAGAGCAAAACCGGCTTGCACACTGAGCGGCTGCATTTGCGCTTGAGGACTGCAAGGAGCCCCTCAGCACCATTGGAGATGGGCACGTCTGCCCATGAGCCCCTGCTGCCCCCTGCCGATTCCAGCAGGGCAGGGCCTCAGGCTGCAGATGTGGCCAGCTGCCCTCCAGGTCCTGCAGCTTCCTCCGTTTTTGGTTGGGTGGCACCCTGGGAATCTGAGACAGAAAGGCCTTGGGCTTGACCCAGAGGAGGTAAGATGAAGACCAGACCCCTGGGTGCTGGGCAACCCTCCGGGTGCAGGGTGAGGGCAAGGGCGCTGGGGCTTCTTTTCACTGGGGCCCACCCCATGGCTTGGGGGATACCCTGAGTGGACAAGTGCCTGTGCCCCAGCTCCCACCTCCAGACACCACGGGGGCTGGGCTGGCCCCGGGGGCCCCAGGTGGCCCACTTGGGGCTGGCTGCCAGCACCCTACATGTGGTCTTTGGGCTTGGCTGGCTGTGCAGCCTCACTGGGGCTTCATGGTGCCTCTGTCTCAGGGCCACCGACTGAGGGGTGAGCCTGTAGGGGAGGCCTCACTTCACCCCTGCCTCATGGGCTCCTTACCTGTTCCCACCCTTCGCCCCACCACACCGTTGCTCAGAAGCAAGGCTGGCGCCTCTCACCTGCCCCCAAGGTGTACAGCCCCTGGGCAGCCATGGAGCTGGTGGATGAGTGACAGCCCCTACCTTGCAGCCCTGGGGCCGGTGGAGCACCTCATGCTGCCATCTCTGTCCTCGCGTCACAGGCTGCGTAGGCTGTGTCCTGGGTGGCGGACCTGCAGGTCCTTGACTGAATTACCTTCATTCCTGGAGTGTGGGGCTTCTCACCTGCTCCCTACCTCCCAGAAGCAGCCGCCAAGGCCCCTCGTGCAGGAGAGGCGTACCGCCATGTCAGTGACGGCCAGCATCGTGGCCAGCACTGTGCTGCCTCAGCCCAGCGAGGATCTGTCGTGTGGTCCCACGTGGGACTGGCCACGCAGGCTCAGCCACGTGCTGTCTCTGCCCTGGGCCACAAAGCCCCATGGCCCTGAGCCAGGATACTTGAGCCAGCCAGGGTCCACTGAGGCTCCCCTGCTCTGCTGCCTGCTGTGCACTTCCTGGGTGGGCAGTGCCCGAGCAGCTCTGAACCCTACTCCAGGGTCTGCCCTCTCCTCCAGGCTAGAAGCCCCCTCCCCCTTGTTATTTTTATTCATTTATTTTTGAAAATCAATTGTTACATTAAATCAATGTAATCAAAAACACACTTCTAAATGCTAATTATTATTTTTTGTATAATCTTCCTTTAATTGGACGAGAAGAAACTTTTTTTTTTTGGGCGGGGGGTGATGGTGGTGCTGGGGATTGAACCCAGGGCCTTGTGCATGCGAGGCGAGCACTCTACCAGCTGAGCTATGTCCCCAGCCCCCAGAAGAAACTTCTTGACTTAAACATATTTATTGCCCTCCCCTTTTTAAAACAATTCTATTATGATATTCATGTATCATGTGATTAATTCACCCATCAAAGTGTACAGTCATTGGGGTTTTTGGAGGGTGGGGGTACCAGGGATTAAACTCAGGCACTCAACTACTGAGCCCCATTTCCAGCCCTATTTTGTATTTTATTTAGAGACAGGGTCTCACTGAGTTGCTTAGTGCCTCACTTTTGCTGAGGCTGGCTTTGAACTCGCCATCCTCCTGCCTAGCCTCCTGAGCTGCTGGGATTACAGGTGTGTGCCACTGTGCCCAGCAGTCTATGGGTTTGGTGTATCCACAGAATTGTGCAGCCATCTTCACAGTCAGTGTTCTAGAATGTTGCTATCATCAGAGCAGCACACAGTGGCGCACAGCTGTGGTCTCAGCAGCTCAGGAGACTGAGGCAGGAGGATCCCAAGTTCAAAGCCGGCCTCAGCAAGTTTGCAAGACCCTGTCTTGAAATAAAAATAAACAGGACTGGGGTGTTGCTCAGTGGTTAAGCACCCCTAGGTTCAACTCTGGTAGCTTAAAAGTAAATACAGGAATGAAGGAAGATTGTCAGCTGCTTCTCCCAGCCTCCACAGGCCTACTTTCCATCTGAATGGCTGCTGGACGTTGCTGTGAATGGGGTCAGGGACACAAGGTCTCCACATGTGGCGTTTCTCACTGAAGCAGCTGTCCGCGTCCCAGCCTGGGGTGCTCCCTGTCCTTCCCGGGTGAGCGGGGTCCCCCGGGGTGGCCACATTTTGTTGTCCAGCCATCAGTCGCACCTTCTGGTTGCGTCCAGCTTTGGGCTGTTTTGAATCAGGCCGTGGGACACTTCCATGCTCTGCAGTGTACACATCACCCAGGGGTGAAAGGTGATGGGGCTCAGGCTGCACCTGACCCCCAGCAAGGAGCCGTGACAACATGTGATGTGTTATCTGCTGGGAGCTCAGTGGAGACTGAGCGCTTGGGGTTGATCACTCCTCTGCTTGGCCGAGGGGAGCCCTGGGGAGTCGGGGCCTGATGCCACAGGGACAGCCCTGTGAAAGGACCTCTCTGGGCCTGGTGGCCTCAGCCTCCCTGTGTCCTGCTGTCCCCAGCTGCAGAGTGGCTGAGCTGGAAGAGCCCTGTACCCCGCATTCCTGCTGCTCCTTAACAGGCCTTGCCAGAGCTTCCTGTTCCCAAGGTCCCCATCTCCAGCGGACAGCATGGAGCTGGCGGGGCTGAGGCTTGGTGGTTGGGACTGGGACACTGTCTTGTCACCTCGAGTTTGGAGAGTGAGGCAGCTGGCCAGGGGCTGCCAGAGTGGACTCAGGGAGCCTGAGGACTGGAGAGGGCTGGCGGCAGGAGTCTTGGGACTACCCGGGGGTGGGACTGCAGTGGGAAACCTGCCCCCCACTTCTCTGCTGCTGTGGGTTGACTAAAGGATCCGAGTGTCCCTTCTAGAAGGTTCTCGCAGGCTCTGGACCCATCTGAGTCACAAGAGAGGTGCAGGAGGCCCCCGGGACCAGCCTTTTGTGTTTGTCTGGTCTCTCTCTCAGACTCATTGGCTAGAGGAAGGTTTGCTTTGGCTCAGCTCAGACCCCAGGCTGGTTGGCTCTGGCGCTTTGGGGCCTGTGGTGGGGTGGCACATCACAGGGGAGCCCGGGGGGAGTGAAACCATTCACCTTCTGTCCAGGAAGCATAAAAGGTGGAGACTGGGGGCCCACCGTTCTTCTGAGGGCATGCACCAGCGACCTAAAAACCTTACTAGCCCCCCTGCCCCCCGACAGCACCATGCTGCACATGGACCTTTGAGGACATTGCAGATCCAAAATCCATCAGCCCAGAAGCCACCTCTCTAGGAATCCTGTGCTCTGCTGTGGGGCCTGTGCTTGGGACCTGGCTGGGTGCTGGCGGCTCACCTTCCTCCTAGTGAGCCAGGGGATGAACTGTGTCCGCACTCTAGATTCCTGGGTTGCAGCCCTAATCCCCGGGACCTTAGAATGTGACTTTATGTGGATGAGGCCTTTAGAGGCACTAATTAAAGTTCATGAGGTCATGGGGTGGCCCTGACACAACTGTCCTCATAAGAAGAACACATCAGAGTTGGGCCTGGTGGTACGCACCTGAAACCCCAGTGGCTCAGGAGGCTGAGACAGGAGGGCTGCCAGTTCAAGGCCAGCCTCAGCAGTAACTTAGCAAGGCCTTAAGCAACTCAGCAAGACTCTCAACAACTAAAAAGGGCTGGGGTGTGGCTCAGTGGTTAAGCAACCCTTGACTCAGTCCCTGATACCAAAACGTATCCCTGGGTTAAATTTCTACTGCCAAAAACAAAAGAAGAAGAAGAAGCCGTAGGACCCAGACGCACAGGGGAAGATGGCATCTGAACTAAGGAGGGGGCTTGGGAGAGACCAGCTCTGAGACACCTTGATCCCAGACTTCCACTTCCAGAATGTGAGAGAATGAGCACCTGAGGTCTCAGCGGGGTCTGTGTACCTTGTCACAGGTGCCTGAGCACACCAGGACACAGGTGTGCAGTTGGAAGGATGTTTGAGACCAAGGGTCAGGAAGGACCTTTTTGTCTTGCACCCCGCACCACTAGGCCTGTGAAATTTTGGTGGCAGCCTCAGGTCTCCTTAGGAAAGCTATCCCAGGGCCCAGGGGCATCCCAGATAGTGGGCAGCTGGAGCCTGGAGGGGCAGGCTCCTGACCAGCTGAGCTGGTAGCCGGGGGTCAGTCTGTTTCTTTCTGGCCGGTCCACTGCGTACCTGGGGTCCTGCACTTCCTTCTTCAGTCAGAACCTGAGGGTGCCTCTGCCAGGTGGGGCAGCCGAACCCTCGCGTGTCCCTGGGGCTGTTCTGGAGAATGGCATTTGTTCCAGACACCTTAGGATGGTGCCTGGGAAAGCCAGGGTCCTTTGCCATGGGAACAGCTGTCACCACACAGGCCAGACACTCGGGGAGGTGTGTCACAGGGCCCTCATGCAGGGAGTCGGATGGTCTGACGCCTCCCACCCCTGGACTCTGCTGTTCCAAGAATCAGAACCGAAAGGCTGTGTGATCGGGTGTTCGGGGGAGTGAGTCGGGGACGCCAGGCCCCTGGGTGGGGGGAGTGGTGAGAGGTGGGGTTTCCACACTTGGCTTCCCCTGGCATGCACAGGTGCCCCCCAGCAGTGCTGCAGCGTCCTGCACCTCAGGTGTACCCCAGGTTGCGGGCAGTCCTGGAGTGGACACCTTGCTTGGACTCCTGTTGGTCAAGGGCAGGCTGGGCACTTGGGTCTGTTTCTTGTCCGGCTTGGTCTAAGGCTTTCCTTGTCACTCAGTAACCTTGTGGTGGAGGTGTTGGGACAGGGTGCCCAGTGCTGGGTGAAGCAGCCCCGCTTGATGCCCAGGAACACAGTGGGTACCGGATCTGGAGATGGGGGGAGGGCACTGAGCCACTCCTGCAGAACCTGGGGAGAGGTCAGGCAGCCTGGCTGCCCTTCCCACTCAGGACCCCAGTTCTACCGGACACAATTGCAGTAGGAACTGGCCAGCAGAGTGTGCAGACAAGGGTGCAGGACCTGGGGCTCTCAGGGGCGCTGGACACATGTTGGGGGCCTGCTGGGGCACTGTGCCTGGGCTGCCTCACTAGGCCTTGTGCAGCTCCAGGGGAGGGCTGCCCACTGGGCATCCCCAGGGAGGGTGGGCTGTTGTCCCTGGGCTAAGATGGCCACCAGAGAGGCCTGTGCCACTACGCCCTTGGCCCCCGTGCCTCAGGCCCGTGTGATCTGCCGCCCCTGCAGGCTACGCCCACTGGAAGGGTCAGGTTCTGAATGCCCATGAACTGCAGGAGCTATATGAAGGCCTGAAGCTGAACAGCATGAACAAGTACGACTATGTGCTCACGGGTGCGTGCCCAGGGTGAGTGGCCGCCGAGGGCCAGAGCCCCCTCCCCAGGCTTGCACCTAGTCCCTGCTTTCTTCAGGGAGATTCTCAGTGCCCTAGGCATGTCACATCCTTGGTGGCCTTGGGCCTGCCACTCTGGGCCTGGCTTGGGTCCTGGGTGTCCTGGGGCCATGGCGGGCAGCACAGGTGGGTGTTGGGGGTGCTGCTGGGCTGGAAGGGGGCCAGAAGGGACTTTTAAAAAATACCTGGTTAAAAGTGATACGTGCTCACTATCGAAGGTAGAAAATAAAAGAAAGGAAGAACAGTCGTCTGCTGGTCACCCAGGGGTCCATTCATTTCAAATGTTGCATTTCTTTGGGGAAAAAGAAAAAGGCCTGGTCTCCCTCCATGACCCTGGACTGGTCCCACGCTGCCTGGGTACAAGCCTTGCTGTGCTGCCCAGGCCCCCGTGGTTGCCAAGCAGCTGTACTAAGAAGGTAATCTGGCTTCTTCCCCCTGAAGGTTACACCCGGGACAAGTCCTTCCTGGCCATGGTGGTGGACATCGTGCGGGAGCTGAAGCAGCAGAACTCCAGGCTCGTGTACGGTGGGTGCTGGACCAGCCTGCTCTTGGCCTGAGTGGCCAGGGTGCACCTGTCACGCTGAGTGGGGTTGGCCTGGAGCACAGGAAGGGAGGCCCAGCTGCCTCCTCCTGGCCACCCCTCCCGCTCTGCTCCTGGCCAGTCAGCTTTGACCACTGGTGTCCAGGAGAACCTTGTGGCTGTGCAAAGGAGTGGGAAACGTTTCCTGGGTCTTTCGGGCGTGTGAGAGAGAAGAGTTAATGTGCTAAAAGTTGGGGTCCCCAAGATGTGCCGGCACGTGACCCTAAGGGCATGGGCGTGGGGTATCACGCAGGCAGGGCCAGGCTGCAAGGGGGTGAAGGGACTGGCCACGTCTGGGTGTGTCTGCATAGAGCAGCCCTCCTTCGTGGCCAGGCAGCCCTGGGCCCATCCTGCCACCTGGAATAGGGCCAGTGTCGTCAGACTTGCAGACTGAGGACCTTTTTCAGGGGCATGGTGACCCTGTCCCCCCGGTCAGTGGCGGGTCTGCCTCAGCTTGTTGCTTTGTCCATGCTGCTGTACAGGCCAGTGCCGGGAGACCTGGGTTGGCCTGTCCATGGCCAGGGAGGGGAGGGACTGCTGTACTGGCTCAGGAGCCCCTCGATGCTCTTCCATGTCACTTGAGAAATGGTGCAGATGCTCCTCAGTTAGGTCAGAGTTAACCAGTCGTCTTAGACAAGGAAACACAGGAGCCAGGTAGCCGGGGACAGCAGGGAGCTGGTGGGGGTGCCTGGACTGGCCCACCCCGCTTCACACCCACGCGTGGTCGTAACAGCAAGCACTGGCCGCTGCTGGTGGAATATGCAATGGCACAGCCACCACGGAGAACAGTCTGCCAGTCGCTCATAAAGTCACGTGGAGTCACCTCACCACCCAGCTCCCTCCCTGCCGTGGGTCCAGAATAATGGAGGCAGACCCTCCACCAATTGTGCACCGTGTTAACAAAGGTGGAAACCACCAGGGTCCACTGATGGTAAAGTGGACAGGCACAGGGTGGTGTGGAAGGCAGAGCCCGAGTCAGCCTTAAAAGGAAGGAAATGGCTGTTGGGGTGGTCATGCCCGTGATCCCCGCAGCTTGGGAGCTGAGACACGAGGATCACAAGTTCAAGGCCAGCCTCAGCAACTTACTGGGACCCTGCCTCAAGAACTAGGGCTGGGGATGTGGCTCAGTGATGAAGCACCCCTGGGTTCAATCCCTGGTACCAAAAAGAGAGAGAAAGAAAGAAGAAAGGAAACTCTATGACCCAGTAAGCAGCCAGTCTCCAGAGGGCAGATTGGATTCCACATAGATGAGCTGTGGGGATTGGGAAAGTCAGAGCCTGAGGGTGGCCTGGGAGTGGGGAGTCCGTGTGTGATGGAGGCAGTGTGAGTCGGGAAGAAGGGGAAGGTGGCGGTTCCCCTCGTGGATGCCCTTACGGCCCTCCTCCGTCCGCCCACTCACCGCCTTACTGACGTTTTACCACCACGAATCGTGGGGCTGGGGGCTGAAGCTGGACCTCACTCACACGGCCAGCACTCTGCTGCTGAGCCCACCGGCCCTTACAGACATCTGGCAGGGGGGTGGCATGAAGGGGTCGGGGGTGCCGGCACCACCAGGCTGACCGGCAGCCTGTGTCTCCGCAGTGTGCGATCCCGTGATGGGTGACAAGTGGAACAGCGAAGGCTTCATGGTAAGTCTCGGTGCTGCCGTGAGGTCCTGGCCTGGCCCCGTGACACCCAGAGACAGGCCCACACCTCAGGGCCTGTGGGGGAGGCTCGGGGGCCAGTCAGGCTGTGGATAAGCCCTTGGGCTCTGCGGCACCCTGTTCCTGTAGCCCCAGGGCAGCCGCAGAGTCAGCAAGCAAGCAGGGCACCACCTCCCGGAGGAGGTCACACACAGACACTGAAGTTGATTTCCTGTGTTGAAAAGTGGGTTTTGCTTACCTTTGCCCCTAAACATTTAAAAATTAAAATCATTCTTAGCTCACGAGCTGTTCAAAAGTAGGCGGCGAGACATGCATGGTGCAATGCCCCTCCACAGGACAAACTGGACCAGGTTAAGTCCATCCTGTGGCCCTCACAGAGGTGGGGACACAGAGGAACTCAGGCCATCCTGCCCGTGGGTTTCAAGGTCGGCAGTTTAGCACCTGCACCGTCTTGCCTTCTGCCCGCCTGTGGGCCTGGTCTCTCTTGTGTGCTGGGAGATCACCGGGCGCAGAAGCTGAGCATGGTGTCCACTGGCACAGGGGACGCCTGGCAGCTGCCCTCCCTGCCCCACTTGGTCGGTGGCTCGTGGGCTTCTGGTTTGCTCAGTGTTCTCTCGGGCACCTTCCCCGGGGCCTGTTTTCTGGAACCCGGCTCCAGGCCTTGCCTGTTCCTGGTGCTGCTCCCTGTGCTGGGCTCAGGATGCTGGAGTTTGGGCCCTAAAGACCCAAGGCCCGTCCAGTTCGTTGACTAGGACCTGTCCTTGTTTTGATCAGGTTGATTTTTCCTTGTGATCTGAGTGCAGCCTAAGCGTGAGGTGACGTGTTAGGTTCAGAGGTGGAGAGAACCCACAATCTCAGGTTCCTACATGGATTTAAAGGAGGAATCCGACGGGGTCAGACCCAGTTCCCCACTCATGCTAGGCAAACACACTACCTCTGAGTGACCTCCCAACCCTTTTTACTTTTTGAGATAAGATCTTGCTAAGTTTCCCAGGCTGGCCTTGGCCTACTTTGAGATCCTCCTGCCTCTGCTTCTGAGTAGCTGGGATTACAAGCGTGTGTCATTGTGCCTGGCTGAATAAATCAGGTTTTTTGTTTGTGTGTGTGTTGGTACTAAGGATTGAACCATTAACTGCATTTTGCAGTCCTTTTTATTTTATTTTGGGAGAGGGTCCTGCTAAGTTGCTAAGGGCCTTGATGAGTTGCTGAGGCTGGCCTCAAACTTGCCATCCTCCTGCCTCAGCCTCCCACGTCGTGGGAGCTCATAGGTGTGCACTGTGGCACCAGCTGAAAACCAGGTTTTGAAGAACCTTCCGTTGGTATCATGGTCCAACTTGAGGCAAGAGCTAGGGCCTGGGTGGGCTGGCTGCGCCCCACCCATTCTCAGCACCTCCCAGCTTGTGGCTGGAGCAGTGGCATCTGGGGGCTCTCTGATCACCAAGGCACAGGTATATCTGTAGGGGCCTTGGCTCTCCAGGGAGGTCCCCAAGCTACATGAAGGGGAAGGATTAGAAACCAGCTGTTCCGCGGCAGCTGGGAAGTACCCATAAAGCAAGCAGAGTCATTTCACACCCTCATGTTGGACTTTGGCTTTGGGGTCCTTCTTAAAGAAATGTGGAAGCTAAAGAATGCTGTTAGGTCAAACTTTTTGTTGGACAATTTAAGACAAAAATGAGTTGATCGTGGGTGTGGCTCACGGCCGTGGCTTCCGTAGATACCAGAAGATGTGCGGGTCAGCTCCCAGACCCAGATGCACCCTGGGCCACTCTGGCCAACCCTGGCCTCAGGACCCCTCTCCCCATCCTCTGGGTTCTCCTGTTTCTCCGCGGCCTCTCTCCTCCTCTGTGCTCTGGCCCACTGTCCCCTGGCTGAGACCTTCGCCCACCTCCCATCCCAGACCCCTGTCCCTGGAATTGCCCTTCCTCTGCCCACCCCAGCCTCCTGCAGGACCCCTTGCCCTTGTGTCGGCCTTGCCCGCTGCCCAGTGGCGCGAGCCTCTGCAGCGTGAGTGAGTCCCCCTTGTCTCCTGTGCTGCTCAGTACGTTCCCGAGGACCTCCTCCCGGTGTACAGAGAGAAGGTGGTGCCCGTGGCGGACATCATAACCCCCAACCAGTTTGAGGCCGAGTAAGTAACCCACAGGGCGGGCCTCAGGATCCTGTGCCTGCCCCTGAAGTGTCCCCAGAAGTTCCCCACAGGGGTCAGGTCACCCCGAGGTTGCCACTTGCACCTGAGTCACAGTGGCAGACTCGCTCAGGCCCCACCTGCTGGCCTGTGTCTACCCGAATAGCCAGGTATAGGAGGGGGACGCTCTGTCCAGCGGAGGGCGCTGGAGGCTGGACATGCCTCCAGGTGGGGAGCCACGGTGGTGCCACAGGCAGGCAGGCCGCGGGGTCTCTCTGTGGAGTTCAGAGGGGCGGTGGGCCTCCTGCCCGACTAATTGAAGGAGCAGACACCTGGGAAAGCCAGTCACCAGGCTGCGGAGCTGAGGCTGCTCCTTCTTGGCCATGAGCTGGTCCCTCCGTCCCTGAGGCCTGTCATCCACAGGTGTGGCCCCTGGACTCTTGGTGGCCAGGGATCCCTGACCTAGCCCTGTCTAATCTGGGAGGTGATATCTCACCTTGACCCTGAGCTGTTGGTACAGCGATGACCGTGTGAGTCCATGGAGGGTCTGGACACTGGGCCCTTCACAGGGGCTGTGTACTGTGGCGTGGGTCACTGGGGCCCTGTGGGGCTGTTCCTCTCCACTGTGAACCGTCGACACTCAGCACAGCTGGAACCTCACAGCAGTGCAGTGGACAAGAGTCCCCTTAGGACCAGACACCACCCCTGACCCCAGCCCACCTGTCTTCCAGGTTGCTGAGCGGCAGGAAGATCCACAGCCAGGAAGAAGCGCTAGCGGTGAGGAGACCTGGGGGGCCGTGCGTGTGGCCAGTCACACTGTTCACGGCCGGAGGGTGCAGCACACATCTGGGGACGGGAGATGGGCACCCAGCTGGGCTGGCTCTGGCCTCAGATGTGGCTGCACCCAGCCCTCTGATCAGCCAGCTGGCCCTTGTCCCCTCCTCCTCAGCCGGCGCTGGCAGGGCCGCAGGTGGCAGGGCCCAGGCTGATCTGCCCTGCCCGTCACAGCAGTCCTGCGAGCCCTGCGGCTGCTGGGACAAAGTGCCAACGCACAGTGGGCGGAAAGCAGCACACCCCCAGCACCCTGGGGCTCAGGTGCTGAAGGGCTCCCTCTGAGGGTGCCGGAGGGCCTGCTGGGCTGGGAGGCAGCAGGCCTCACCACGGCCTGTGCAGCCTGTGTGCACTCCTTAGAGGGCCGCAGCCTGTCCTTGAGATGTCCCACCCTGCTGTGACCTTTTTCTGAGGCATTGGGGTCAGGACCACAGCATACACATTCAGAGCACAGCCCAGATGGCCGCCTGCCCCCAGTGGTGCTGCAGGCTAGGGTCCTATGAGCTCGGCAGTCACCCCCGAGGCCTGCAGGCCCCCAACAGTGACCTCAGGCCCACACCTTCCTCCACACCGAGAGGAGTGGTCAGGAAGCCGGTGGCAGTGGCGCCTGGGCTGTGAGCTGTGCCCCCTGGGGTCCTTTCACAAGGCCACCTGCCCTGGGCTCCAGAGACCAGCAGGGTGCATGTGTGGACAGGGGCTTCCAGGACAGGCTGTTCCCAGGTCAGCCCACTGGCAGGCTGCCTGGTGCAGCGGGGCTCAGGCAGGAGCGGGTGCGGCCCAGGGCAGACTGCTGTTCCCGTGGGCACCCCTCTGGGACTTGCCACTTGCCCTCAGGCCAGCACAGCCCTGGGGGATGGTCTCCACCCTCGAGCTGCCACTGTAGTCACCTCCATCCTTTGCTTTCAAAGCAAAAGACAGACCCTAGGTGGCGGGTAAACAGCAGGCAGCTCAAGCTCTGGAGCCACAAGTCCCAGGTCAAGGCGCCTGGGGAGGGCTCTGTGCAGGGGCGGTGTCCTCCCGGCAGAGTGGCAGAGCAGGGGACCTGAGCTGGCCCCGGTTGCCCTGTCACTAGGCCCTCACTCCCAAAGGCCCCACCTCACGGCCCCAGGGGACACATTCAAACCCAGGCCTCAGCTCTGAGCTCTGTTACAGTCCAGTAAACATGGGCGGGGTCCAGATGCAGGTCCCCCTGACCCTCACAGCTGCCATCTGTCCCTGTCACGCAGGGCCACTACAGTCAGGGTCTGACCCAGGGCAGACCCCTCCCACTCAGGCCTGGCTCCAAGCCAGCACTTCCCAGGGCCTCAGCTGCTGACCTGGGCCTCAGCTGCTGACCTGGGCAGGCTCCTGGCTCTGCCCTGGCTGGGCCAAGGGGGTGGGTGTGCACACCCAGGAGCCTTCTCTGTGACTGGGACGTGCTGGTTGGAGTGGGCATGTGGCGTGTCCACTGGGCTGACATGCTCCCTGTGCCACCGCAGGTGATGGACGTGCTGCATGCCATGGGCCCCAACACAGTGGTCATCACCAGCTCCGACCTGCCTTCCTCGCGGGGCAGTGACTACCTGATCACACTGGGCAGCCAGAGGATGAGTAAGTGATCTGACCTGAGTGCGTCTTCTGTCTTCACAGCTCAGGGGACATTTGGCCATCAGGGAGTGTCATGTGCTCAGTAGAAGGAACACTGTCCTCAGCTGGTGGTAGATTTCCTGAGCACTTCTCATTGCTGAGGAGGGTCAGCTGCAGGAGGCTCAGGGCAGGTGAGCAGACCTGGACAGCACAGCTTTTATCAAGTGGCTACCTGGAGCTGGGCCGGGCCTCGATCTCTGCGGGAGCGCCTTCTGCTGGGCTGTGTCGAGTGGCGATGTGAATACCACCTGTGCCAATTTTCTCTGAACAACATTAGGGTGACAGAAGGCCGGGTCCCCTACTGGGACAGTGAGGGGAGGGGTCACACCCACAGCCCCAGGGAGCGTTCCCAGGTGGCCGCCTCCTTGGCACCTCTGCCTCTGGGTACGGTGTGTGGGCCCACAGCTGAGGACATCCGGCAGTTCCTGTGCTTGGTCAGCTGCACCTTGTCCCTGAGGCCATCCTCACTGTGGCTTCTGTCTTCCACTTTCTCTTTAGGGACGGGGGTGGCACTGGGGACGGGAGGCAGCACAACATGCTCTTAGAGCCCCAGGGCACCAGGAGGCCACCTGCGCTCTGTGTGAACACCCCAAGGACGGGCAGCGCTGGCTGCCCCCTGTTGCAGGGTTGATCCTCCTCTGGCCAGGGAGTCTTGGGTCAGCTATTTGGCTTGTCTTCTCCTGCAGAGAGGCCTGATGGCACCACAGTGACCGAGCGCATCCGGATGGAGATGCGCAGGGTGGATGCTGTCTTCGTTGGCACCGGGGACCTCTTTGCTGCCATGCTCCTGGCGTGGACACACAAGCATCCTAACAACTTCAAGGTCAGCCGTGTGCCCTGCGCAGGGCCTTTCAGCAGGCCCAGGGGTGGGAGGGGCCTGGCCTGAGCAGCAGCCCGAGTAGGGGGAGGGGCTGCTGGGCTGTGGGCTCAGGACCCCCCTCCCACAGTGAATCTGCCCTCTCCCCCGCTTGGGAAGTAGGGGTCACAGTGCTGTGGGTCAGGAGGAGAGCACTCAGGACCCCGGCTGGGCTGGTGTGGGGCTCCGTGGTATGTCCCTTGCAGGGCATGTGCCAGGCTCTGGGCTCCGTCCCCAGCATGGCAAAAACAAGAAGGCTGGGTCCCTCCTGGGTCAGCCAGGTCCGCCAGGGGAAGCCTTGAGTCCAAGCAGCCTGCTAGGTGCACCCTGGGGCCACTGTGTGGGGCCCTGCTGTGACTTGAAGGTCTGAGAGGCTGCAGCCAGCCCCCCACCCCAGGGACCGAGCCAGAGCTGAGGACAGAGGCCCCGGCAGTAGGTTGCTGCAGGCCTTGGCATGGAGGTCTGTCCCACCTGCTCTGTGCAGTTGAGATGGGCGGCCTTGCTCAGGCACTGCTGGGTACAGTGGGTCAGTTGCCACTGACCTAGTGCACAGGGTGACATGTCAGGGCCTTTTTCATGGAAAACTCGATTGAGCGCAGAGCTCAATGGGGGCTCCTCCTGCGCTGTGTGCAAGAAATTGCATCATGGGTGCTTATTGGGTCACTCCTGTCTGACACCCTGTCCCCTGACGCCAGTGTCCTTCGTGCTGTTGGGAGCAGAGTTGGAGGGACTGTGGGGAGGAGAGGGCAGGGGAAGGATAGCAGAGTTGGAAAACTCCCTGCAGACCCGCCCAGATCCCTTTGGGGTGGGGCCCGCCATCCTGTAGAACACCGTGAGGGCCAGAAGGGACAGCCCTGCCACCGTGGTGGTGTTCTCTGGGAAAGGCTCCTGGAGTCAGCTCTGGTTGTGGCTCCCTGATGCCCTCTGCTGGGCACCCAAGGGCTGCAGGTCCCCTGGGGCTGGGCGCACTTCTCCAGTAGGTCAGTACCGCCAGGTGTCTGGCTCCGTGTTTATAAAATGAAGTCCACTGTGGCCTTCGAGTTGCAAACCACTGCGAACCCTGAGCTCAGGCTGGAACGTGCGGTGCCCTCACTGTTTGGCCCCCTCCTGCCTCCTTCAAGGGTAGAGTGTAAGCAGGACCTGCCACCAGTACCTGGCTGTGGCACCTGCATCCTATGGTGCAGGGTAGCAGAGACACCCAGCTGGCACCTGGAGGAGGCCTCATTTCCAGGGCTCGGGGCTCTGGGGGCCAGGCCCTGGGTTCACCCACCCAGATACACTCAGGGAATGAGTCTCACGCCCCCACACCCGCTGGATCCCCCTAGCCTTTGACCCCCAGGCAGCAGTGATGATGACTTTGGCTGCCTTAGGGACAAGCGTCCTCCCCGATGGCCTTGATGGTTAACTCCAGGAATGATTCAGCTTCAGGGATTCTAGCTAAGCACCTGCTGCACACCAGGCAGCACTGACTGAGTTCCTGAGACAGCCCCTTCTCACTGCTGTCTGGTCATTTAATATGCAAGATTCACTTGCCACCTCCCGGGTGCTACCTTCTGTCACTGTGACAAGATGTCTGAGAGGACAAAGAGAAAAGGTTTATTTGGGGTCAGTTTCAGTCCATGGTGGGTTGGCCCCGTGCTCTCGGGTCTTGGTGGCCGATCACGGTGGGAGTGTGGGGGAAGAAGCCACCCACTGGCAGGAAGCACAGGAGAGGAAGAGGTGGGCATTCCACCCGCCTTTGAAGGACACACGCCGTGATCTCAGGCCCCTGCTGGGCCCGCCTCTCAGGCTTCCACCATCCCGAGTTGCCCCCCAGGATGGGCCTGAGCCCTAACACATGGCCTCCTGGGACAGTCCTGTGGTCAGCCCTGGGGGCTCCCATGTCTGGGGCCTGTGTGGTGGTGCTGCAGCAGGAGTGCATGTGAACACCCCTCCAGGCGGCAGTGGTCAGCTCCGGGACGCAGCCAGGGGCTGGGCCACAGTGTCTCTCCCTCCCTGCAGGTGGCTTGCGAGAAGACCGTGTCGGCCATGCACCACGTTCTGCAGAGGACCATCCAATGTGCACAAGGTAGCTGCCCACAGAGGGAGGCCCTGTTGGGAGGGCACAGTCCCCCAGCAGCTGCACGTAGCAGCCGGGGGCGGGGGCCCTGGTGGGTAGCCCTGTCCTGAACTTGGAGCTCGGAGGCTTGGGGCTTAGACAGAGATGGGGGAAGATCCCAAGAAACCCACAGGGCACCTTTCTCAATTCCACTGGCTTAGACATGGGCGGGCGCGGGAACCAGGGCAAGCAGCTCCCGGGCCACCCTCACTGGCCCTTGTTGGTCTGCAGCCCAGGCTGGGGAGGGACAGAAGCCCAGCCCAGCACAGCTGGAGTTGAGGATGGTGCAGAGCAAGAAGGATATCGAGGACCCAGAGATCGTCGTCCAGGCCACGGTGCTCTGAGGTCACCCACTCGCCCCAGCGCACAGCATGTCCCTGTTTTCATCCTTGTGACAGTGTGACGTCTGCCTTAGTGCCATGACTGACTTGCCTTCCATCTGTGAGTGTCGGGCCTCGTGGGTCCTGATGGAGAAACCTGCCAGTGTGCTTTTCAAAAGTAACAAGATCACGGGAATTTGTGATCTGGAAACCCGGCCCTCCCCCAAGGCTTCGGGACTCCTGACTGCCCTCGGTGGGCCGCTGGCTGCCACTGCCCCACGGAACCCCTGTCCCGCGTGGGCTGGGCCCATGAAGGCCCCTGTCCGTGTCTTGGAGTGCGTTGGGTCTCAACCGTGAGCATCTGGGAGAATCACGCCAAATTCCTGTATTGTCCTGGTTTTCCCCTCTCGGTTCCTGCGCTGGAACTGTCCTAGTCTGCTGCGTGCCGGGTCCCTGGGGTCTGGCCTCACGCAGCTGTACAGCTGCTCATGTCCGCACACTCAGACACACTGGCGTGTGGTCACCGCACAGGGACCTCTCCAGGGCCCAGTGAATTCCAGTCAGTCTGCAGTCCTCACGGGTATCAGTGGGACCTCCTGTGACTCGGGAACAACTTCTGGGGATCTGCCATGTGTCGGGAGGGACGTGCTGGTGCGGCAGGGCCGCCCCCGGCCAAGGCAGCTGGTGGAGTTGGAGAAAGGTGCCCTGTGGGTTCCTTGGGAGCATCCTCCGTCTGTCGTGTGCCACTTAGGCCGTGGGTCTGCTGCCCACCGTGGTGACGCTGCATGGGGCCACGTGTGTGGGGTGCAGGACAAGGTGGTGTCCGCTGTCCCCTCTTGCCGTTTCATTCCCCTTCTCTGTCTATGCCGGCTGCTTGCTGGAGACAGGCGCTGGAGCACGATGCGGGAGATCGGCTCAGACCCGGCGGGCTGCAGTGGTGGAGGCCAGCGGCCCAGCACCAGGCCAGCTGTCTGCTGCTCAAGGCGACCTCCCTGGTTCCACCTTGTCCTCCCACCCTTCCTTCCTGCACCCCAGTTCTTGGGGGTGCCAAGGTTTGCCTTTCCTGGCACTTGCACCCTGGGGAGTGGGGTACCTCCTCCAGGGCACCCGGCTCCATGCCCATGGTGGCCCCTTTCCCAGAGCCCACCCCCGCTCAGTGCAGTCCAGTGTCTTCCGGGAAGACCCTCCTCCAGGTCTGCATTCTTCACCTTGTTGGAAAATGCCCCAGAACCAAGGGCGCCGGGCCCCATGGGACTTCAGCCCCCTCACACCTCTCTGACCCCATGCAGCTCCCATTCTGAGGTCACCACTCCCTGGCCACTGTTGACTGGCTCTCTGCCAGGCCACCAATCCGGATGTGTTTGGTGCCATGATTCCTGGTCCCAATGGCAGACTTCTCCCAGCACAAGACCCACTGGACCCGCAGGAGAAGGAAGGCTGTGGCCAGAGCCAGGCAGGGAAGACCAGCCAAAGTGACCAGGGGCCTTTGCATGGCCTCTCAGGAAAGCTGTCACTGCCAGGTGGAACCAGGGACCCAGTGCCGGCAATGAGGACAGCTGATTAGTATCCCTTTCTTTCTCCTGTCCCCATCTTTTTTTTCCCTTTATTTCCTTTCTTAACATGAGAGCAAGTGTCCAGCTGGAGGAGGGACCTACCTGTGTGTCCCGTCCACACCGTGGGGAGACTCAGGCTGCTGGGAGCCTGGGGCATAGACCCAGCTGTGTGTGCTGAGGACCCGAGGGGCCGCACTCTGCAGGCACGTGGACGCTCTGCTCCTGAGCGACACCTTGGGGCTTAGTCCAGGTGAGGGTGAGCCCCTCTCCTTCCCCCAGTGCCCTGTGGAGCTGCCTGTAGCATCATGAACCTGGCCCTGGGGACAGGAGGGGCCCTGGCTGGAGCCATGTTCCAAGTGGGGCTCTAGGTGTGGGACCCATGCTGAAAAAACGTTAAGAAGGCCGGGTGTGGCTCCGTGGCAGACCTTGTCTAGCCTGTGCGAGGCCCTAGGTGGGATCCCCAGCCACACACCACCCCTGGTAAAAGAAGAGAAAACGTTAGCTTCCTCGCAAGGAAGGGTCTGGCCAGCCCACCTGTGAGTGCAGGTCTTCAAAGTGGCGCTGCCACCGTCCCGGTGCTCCTGGCCTCGTTTCCACACCACAGGTGCTGCCTCGGGTCCAGATCCACAGCCTGTTGTCCAAAGTGACCGTGGGCTTTGGTAGTGATTGTTGATACAGCTCGGGTCCAAGTTAGAATCCAGGCTTATTTTTACTTTCCATAGTTTTAATGACATCAGAATCATAATCGTAACAATCCGAGGTGAACGCTGTGTTAGCCCAGTGTTGCTCGCTTGATCCTAGCGGGTAGGATTTTAAAACTTTCTTAATCCAGCTTTTCAAGCCTTCTGGAGACTGCAAGAAGGAATTACAAAATGTGATCCTTTTTTAATCAATTTTCAATCATCGCCTAGTCCTGCCAAGGTAATTGTGTGCCTCTGTGTTGATTTTGCAATATATACCAGTAATTGTAAAAACGATGCTTTGTTTCACGTCCTGTCCTTAAACTTGTCAGAGACTATTTTGGGACGTCTACCTTTACAACGGGCTGAGCCGGGCTTGGCTGAGCTGCTCCCGGGGTCACCTCAAAGCAGGAACACTGCCTGCCAGGGAGGGGCTGCCCCCACCCCCAGTGGTGGGTCACCTCCACCATCACCCACAGTAAGGAGACGCCCCCTGAGTGGGCCTCGGGCCGTCAGGCCCTGGGAGGAGGCAGGTCACTCAGGGCCAGCAGGCGGTGTCCTTGGTCACTGGCTTCCAGAAAACTCCTGACCACAGTGTCCATGTCCTGTTGCTTCAAGCCTCATATCTCTCTTAAGTTGAAAACTACAGAAAAAAGCAGGTGAGAGTGTTCTGGGCTCTGAACTCTTGGTCCTTGCAGCCCTTTAGGGGCCCACTTCTTGGAGGCCCTGGGTCCATGTTCATGCTGCCCAGAGAGCCCCTCGTCTCTCCTGCTGCCCAGCAGCTCCCAAGCACCTCCTTCATGCACCTCCTCCTTATGGGGCAGGGTCCCTCAGGATCCTTCCCAAGCTCCTGGTTTTGCCCAGGGAGAGGGCACTGGGGTTTGTGTGGACAGAGGGGGACAACTCTGGTGGTGGCCCTCACGTGGCCCAGACCACTCTGCCCTCAAAGTGTGGCTCCTGGGTGTTTCTACCCCTCGCCCCTCCCTGCGGGCCCAAGGGGGCTTCCCACATGGCCTCTTGCACCGGATCTCCAGGAAGCTGGGTCCTTCAGAGGAGCATGCCACACAGAAAGTGACCCCATAGCCGACTAAGTGGGCACTCAGAAGAACCCCTGGCCTGGAGAGCATGGTTCTAGGGGGCCAGATTCACTGCCCAAAGGTCCTTCATGAGTCCTGAGCCAGGGCAGCCTTGAGCTGGGTCCTGGGGTCTGAGTGAATGCTACCCACAGGGCCCCAGCACAATGGAGGGCCTGGGTTTCAGCAGAGCTGGGCCAGGCGCTCATATGTCACAGGCAGGCAGGCCCCTTGGCTGCAGCTGCAGCAGTGGAGGAACAGCTGGCCACCTGCAGGTGGAAGGGTGTGGGCTCCTGCCTGCCCACCATGCACTTCCAGCCTCAGCCAGCAGGGGGCACAGAAGGGCTGGGTGGGCAGAGGCAGAGGTGGAGGTGGGTACCTGGCCCAGCCCCTGGTAGATCAGACATCAGCCGCTTTTCTGGGGAATTTGTTTCCTTCCCATGTAAATCTTCCTTGTTGGAGATGGGAGCCAGGCTGCAGCCCTGCCGCACAGCAGGAGGGCTGGGGCGGCTAAACGCGGGCCTTCGTAGGGTGTGTGTCTCCTGTTCTGCAGTGTGTTCTGGGTGCAGACTGATTAAAAACATTCCGCCTGGCAACTCAACCCAGTGTGCTTATTTGCTTGGAAGAGATGAATCAGCGATTTCAGAGCTGACTGCATTTTAAGACTTCATATTAATAGAAAGTTATTCCTGGAGGTTTTCTTGCTTTCATGGTGGCAGAATAAACATGGGTTTAAAAAGCATCCCTAGTTAGGCATGGTAGTGCACACTTGTGATCCCGGCTACTCAGGAGACTGAGGCAGGAGGATCCCAAGTTCAAGGCCAGCCTTAGGAACTTAGCAAGATCCCGTCTCAAAAGATAAAAAGGACTGGGGTGTGGCTCAGTGGTTAAGCACTCCTGGGCCCTTTATTTAAGAATAAAAAGTGTCTGCACTTGGGAGCCAGGTAGCAGGAAGCTGTGGTCACCATCTCTGATCTGCTGCCTGAGGATGACCCCTGATGGTGAACAGTGCTCCTGACCCGAGTCTCTCCTCTTCCCTTCCCCCAGACCACTGCAGGGAAGACTCTGATCCTTCTGCAAATGACACCTTTTGGGGCAAGGAGATGCCTTCATGAGGCCATGGGGTGCTCACCCTGGCCAGGAGCCACCGCCATCCTAGAAGTCAGTTTGGAACAGCTGGCCAAGGGGCGCCCCCTGGTGGCAGAATTGGGTAGGTGGGGTCAGAGCTCACCACCCTGAGGTCCTGTGCTGGGGAAGTTCTCCCAACAGCCTGTAGTGTCTATGAATTTGTAAAATTATTGCCTTAATCAAATTCTTGTCAGATTATCTCCTTTTTACAATCTTCAAATCTTTTATTCTGAAACAATTTTTAAAAATATGTGCAGAAGCCAGGTGCAGTGGTTCAACATGGAATCCGAGTGACTCAGGAAGCTGGGGCAGGAGGATTCCAAGTTCCAGGCCAGTCTGGGCAACACAGAGATGAAACTGGAGTTTGAGGTGAAACTAGATTCTCTGCTTCTGCACCCTTCTGGGTGGGGTGTGCATCACCTGCAGGCCTCTGCAACGGAGAAAGCCCGTTTTAGTGTTAGCAGTGAATCACAGTCAGCTCAGAGGGTGCAGCTGGATTCCTCCCACCACTATCCAGTAGTGTGTGGCAGCTCTTAGTGATATGCCTTGGTGTCACAGTAGACCCCAGCAGCTCACTGACAGTTTCTTTACGGGTCTTGCAAATTCAAAGAATGAAATCCACAGACAGTAATGGAAGGCAGGAGTAAAAGAACTAGGATTTATTCACATGAAAATAAAAGAGGGTGAGAAGGGACCCTATTACAAATTGTCTTCCGAGTGTGCTAGTCTAGGGACTTATATAGCTCTTGGGTCAATGCTGGTGGTCTAAATTATGCCCATCAGTGCTTGGAAAAGTACCAATGCTATTGGTTAACCCTTGATTCTGAGCTTCCTGATAACCTTCTTTCAGATCTGGCCCCAATTCTGTTTTCCCACCACTTCAGGACAAGGGCTTAGACTCAACAAGAACCTGACTCAAAATAAAATAAAAAGGATCAGGGATGTAGTTTGGTAGTAGAGGTCTTGGGTTTCATCCTAAGTACTGGGAAAAAACACAGAGCTCCTGCCAGCTCTTCCTGTGTCCCCAAAGGCTTACATCTTACACAATGGTACAGTAACCCAAAGCAGGAAACCAGCACAGTGGTACTGTGCCAGTGAGTGGTCTGTGACCCCTCGCCTTCTCCCAGCACCCCACCAGAGGCCCTTTTTCTGGTCAAGGCTTCTCCCACACAGCATTCTGTTTGAGAGGAACTGGGAAAGTTTCAGTCATTTTGAGGAATATTTCTTAGGGCATCCTAAGAACATTGATGTCTTAGCTCTGGCCATGCCTTGGTCACTTCATGAGGGGGATGTCTTCTGATCTCTTTATTGGAAAGATATTTCTTTCCCTTTGTTGTAAGTCCTTGGAAACCTGGCACACGTTTTCATACTTTTACCCACTAATTTCATGTATTTATTTTTTGCGGTGCTGAGGATGGAACCCAGGGCTGCATGCATGCTAGGCAAGCACTCCACCCCACTAATTTCAATACCCATACTGGATGGTTCTGTCACAGTCAAGTGGCAAGCTGATGCCCCAAGCCTCAGTTCTTGTGTTCCCACAAAAGGAAATTTAACGGCACACATGAAAGGCTGAGCAAGAAGTGAAAGTAAAATAGGGCTCAAACAAAGAACACCCTCAAGAGAGAGAAAGTGGGTCATCTCCGAGCAGAGAACAATTTATTACAGTTCTATGTTTGCCCTAGGAACTGACATCACCTTCTAGTCTTTACCCAGCATATGCTTACCTCCCCCTCCACACGGTGGGGGTGGGTTATTGCCTAGTTGGCTCTTTCAGGAACTGCCATGGTGATTATGGTGGGGATTCATCTACAAGTCAATCCTGTTAATGTAGTTGCTGTGGTCAGTGACCAGACCGACTTTATCTTAGCTCACTGGTGTTACTGAAGAACCGTCTCCTCTGATGTACACCGAGGAACCTAAAGCCATCAATCCTAACTATGCAGTGATCCCAGTTAGCCCAGCAGGAGTCAGCCCCACTGATCTTTCCTTCTTTCCTTTCCACATTTCTCAGTTGGCTCCTTTGTGTCCACCTGTTTACTCTCAGTTTTAGAACACCTGTTGTTTTTCTGTAAGTAACTCAATTATTCATTAGTCTTAAAAGCAATTTGAAGAACACTGGTGACCCTACTTATGTTATTAATTTGCATTTCACTGCTCATTAATACTACCCAACAGTTTCCTGAAGAGGAATCATTGTGCATTCATTATACCTTTTTTTTTTTAAAATTGGTACCAGGGATTGAAGCCAGGGGCGCTCAGCCACTGAGTCACATCCCCAGCCCTATTTTGTATTTCATTTAGAGACAAGGTCTCACTGAGTTGCTTAGTACCTCACTTTTGCCGAGTTTGGCTTTGAACTTGCAATCCTCCTGCCTCAGCTTCCTGAGCCACTGGGATTACAGGTGTGTGCCACAGCATTGGCCCAAGCCCTTTTTATATTCTGCTGTGAGATAGGGTTTCACTAAGTTGCCAAGGCTGACCTGGAACTTGCAATACTCCTGCTTCAGCCTCCTGAGTTGCTGGGATTATAGGCATGTGCCTCAGGAGGCTGAAGCAGAAGGATCACAAGTTGGAGGCCAGCCTTGGCATCCTGTCTCAAAAAGGGCTGGGAATATGGTTCCATAGTTAAGTGCTCCTGGGTTCAATCCCCAGTACTAAAAATTAAATAAGTAAAACTGTAATTGAACACAAGCTATATTCATTTGCACAGAATTAATGGCTTTTTTTTGCTATAATACAAAATTATTCAGCATACAAAACTGAAAATATTTTATCTGACTGCTGCTCTTTGAAAGGCCTGCTTTTGGGGAGCCTGGAATTCAGGAGAGTTCTCACATTCTGAGAAGAGGGTATCATTGCCTAATCCATACAAACAATATGGCTTATGATGAACACCTACTTTCCTGTTGGGAGTCTGACATTTTGGTATGTGCCAAGAAGTTGCTACGTGACTAAATTTTTTTTTTAAGAGAGAGAGTGGGGGAGGGAGAAAGAGAGAAATTTTTTAATATTTATTTTTTAGTTCTCGGCGGACACAACATCTTTGTTTGTATATGGTGCTGAGGATTGAACCCGGGCCGCACGCTTGCCAGGTGAGCGCGTTACCGCTTGAGCCACACCCCCAGCCCGTGACTAAATCTTAATAAAACCCTAGGCACTGATCTCGAACAAGATTCCCTAGTTGGCAACATTTCACACAAGTTGTCACAACTCACTTCTGGGAGATCAGGAGCATCTCATGTGATTCCACCCAGAGGTCTCAAGTGGGCTCCCACCTGGCCGCCCCCCACCCCAAGCACCTTTTTTTCCCTTTGCAGATTTTGCTTTTCATCCTTCTGTGATAAATCACATGAACTTGAGCACTTGTCCACTTCCCTACCTGACCTGGCTTGGCCCTCCTCTTCTACAATAGTCAGGCAAGCTGTTTGACTTCTTTATTTTGGTGGTGGGGGGCATACAAGGGATTAAACCCAAAGGCACTCTATCACTGAGCCACATCCCCAGCCCTTATTTTTTTTATTTTGAGAGAGGGTCTCCCTAAGTTATGAGGACCTTGCTAAATTGCTGAGGCTGGTCTCAAACTTGTGATTCTCCTGCCTTAGCCCTCCCACGTCGCTGGGACTACAGGTGAGAACCACCATGCCTGGCAGTTTTCTTGCATTCTGGTGAATTTAGTGATCAGCTCCCCAGCCTGTCCATAGTGTAATGTCAGGAACTGAAAACTACTCAATGAGCGAGTAACAAGATGGCCCCAGGAAATGCTGATCTTTGATCTTGAGATCTGCAGAAGTGAAGAGCATCTTGTGACTAGGTGATTAGGATATGACAGGCCCTGAGCCTCAAAGCTCCGTTACTCACCTCCCACATAAACCACCCCTAAACCGGCCTCCTGGCAAGAGGGACTTCGGGCAGTCAGCTTCTCAAACAGACCCACCTTCCTGTCTGTTGACTGACCTGTGATGTGCTGAGCGGCCAGATTTAGGTCCCTAACCTGAGTCCAAGTGTCTGCTGGTCTTGTGAGTCCTCCTAGCAAATCGTGGAGCCCGGCATGGTCCTTGGCTCTGGACACTCGGGGTCCCCTGACACAGGGCCCTTTCGAGGTCAGCTGGGTCCCCTTTTACAAACACAGTGTCACACCCAAGAGCCTTTCTGCGTCCACCAGCATCGCGTCTGCACGCACGTCTTCCCAACCTCCCCAGACGGCGCTCACAGCCCGTTCCGTGGCCCGGCTCCGCTCAAGCTTCGTAGGCGCGTCCGGCCCAGCTCAGGGCCCGCCACTCAGGCGCCAGGTTGAGGAGCTGAAGAGCCCGACCCGTGGCCTGGAGCGGCGACGGCCCTTCCCGCTCTCCGCTCAGCGCTGAGGCGCCGGGCCTGGCAGAGCACGCGATAGCCTCCGAGGGCTCCTCCGAGGGCGCCCTCCTGGGCCGCGGGGAGGGCGGCGCGCCACCTGCTCCCTGACCGCTCCGGTCGCCCACTTACCCAGCCCTTTGGGGCGACGGAGTGCATCCTAGGGGGCTGACGCAGGCGCGTAGCGTGGCGAGAGGATGACGAGAGATGTCGCGGGAGGATGACGCAGGACGCGCGCCGTCGCGGGAGGGTGACGTGGCATACGTCACGGGAGCGCCGCAACTACGGTGTGGATTCGGATCTGGGCTTGGTCCCTCCTGCGTGTCCGCCGCAGTCGCCATGGTCTCGCAGACGCAGCTCCCGCCTGAGATCCAGCTGGCTCAGCGCCTGGCGGGGAACGAGCAGGTGACCCGAGACCGGGCGGTGCGGAAACTCCGGAAGTACATCGTCGCCAGGACCCAGCGGGCCACAGGTGGGCGGGGGTGCCGGCGGGACACCGAGGGGCGGCGGAGACTAGAGCTGGGACCGCGTGGGGCCTTCACGGGGCCGGCGGCGCGTCCCCACCGCGTCGGGCTCCCGCCCCCCCCCGGCCGCCGGGTGTAGTGGGACGGTGACACGAGGCTCCACGGCCCACTCTCCAGGCCCCGTCGGGCCTTCTCCTGTGGGTAACCCCCAGCAGAACGTGCGCTCCTGCTGCTCCCTCCTGCCGTGTGCCACGCGGCTCATCCTTGTCGGTTTGTGTAGCTGGTGGCGTGTCCACCTTTCCCTTGTTAGCCTCCACGAGGGCCAGCACACGCTTCTTGCTGAACCCTTCATCGTACCGCGGTTCTCCAGGCCTGCCCCACCCCTGTCACAACTTCAGCACCACGCCTCTGCATCCTTAGAAATGCAGATTCTAGGGTCTCAGCGCAGATTCAGCGACCTGGCTTTAGGAAGCTCCACAGGGGACCCTGGTCCACACACTGCAGCCTTTGTCAACCTCGTTTGCCCTCCCTAGTGACCGAGTGAATTCTCTTTGAACGTTTGAGGCATCACACAGAGAAGCACAAAACTCCATGTAACACTGGGTGAATGACCACCAGTAAACTCACTTTAGGGCCACCATCCATTCAGGAAGGGGTTAAATTCTGAATTTTGAATCTCAGGAATTCCAGGGTACCTGGTTTCTGCCTGTTGTGCCTCAATGTTTAGTGAGTACAGGAAGTTACCTGAGGAGGGTCCCACAGGGACTGAACTGGAAGGATTGCTTGGGGAGGGGACAGACTACTCCAGTTACCTTTATAGCAGATAGGACTTTGGACTAATCCAAACACTGGGTGACTGGCACTAAGAGGTTGGGGTGGAGGTTCGTTTAGTCTGAATGTCACCATTCTGGCACAGGGTAGTTTCACACATGACGAGCTGCTGAAGGTATGGAAAGGGCTGTTTTACTGCATGTGGATGCAAGACAAACCACTCCTGCAGGTGAGTGCATGGGCAGGAAGCCACAGAGTGTGGGAGGGCAGGCGGCCATTGAGCATGGCCAGGGATGCTGGGTGAAGTTGTGTGCCCTCAGTGCTGTGTTCTATCTGGCAGGAGGGCAGGGTCTTTGATTAGAGTGGCTCTGGCTTGTACTAAGGACAGGCATGGTTTGCTGAGTCAAGTCCCACTGTGCCACTGACAGTGGCAGTGATGGCCAGGACATGGGTGAAATGTCCCATTGGGTTAAAAACTGAGTGCTGAAATAATGAAGTTCAGGGAATAGAACTAGGTCTTCTGAGATAAGGATTTCTCTTACTGACCTTTTAGAACAGTGGTTTTCAAAGTGTTCTTTGCTCTTTAAAGTAACTTGGGTGTGAAGGAGCTTATTTAAATGCTGAGTCTTAGCTCATATTCTGTACTTAGTAAGCAGCCTTCTCTCAGGCTGTGGGCTCTGCTGTCTTAGCATGGACACTGGGTGATGCCTGACACAGAGGCAGGCAGATAGTGACTTCTAGGTCTTGACCTCATCTCCTGCTGATAAGAGGTTCCCTGCTCTCTCTTTTTCCTTTTAACCATCCCCTTCTTGTGCTTAGCCTTGGGCAGGAGGGTAGTGACTGCCACTGTCTGTGGTGGGGGTTCTTTTTTAGCTGGGGGAAATTACACAACTCAAGTCTGCTACGCTGAGACCCACTGCTCCTGGCTGTCTATAATGAGTCAGTGGATCTTTGTGTTTACTTGTTATTGTAAGAACACAGTGCTTCAGGGACTGAGGGTGTGTTTCTTATTTTTTGCACAGGAAGAACTAGGAAGGACAATCTCCCAGCTCGTCCATGCTTTTTAGACCACAGAGACACGTGAGTACACTGCTGTAGTTAAGCCCACATGTAGATGCCAGAGTCACTGAGATTTAAGCCATCAGACATTGAAGTGTGTGGTCTGAAGTCTAGAGTGAGAATAAGCCAGCATCTGGGTGCTTGTCATGTGTGAAACATGGCTCTGAGTACTAAGGCTGCACCATCCACTTACCCAAATAGACTCAAGAGCAAATGAGGCTTGAGGTCCTGCATTTTAAAATTAAAATGAATTGACTGAGTTCTACCTGTTGTTTTGATATTCCTGCAGTGTATTTCTCTAGCTCTTCATTCTGTCCATGATGAGTAGTTTTCATCTTGCCTGCCCATCAGAACCATTTGGGCAGCCTGTGAAAATCCTGACCTCCAGTCCTTGTTCACCCCAGCTCCTGGGGCACAGCCTGGGCATTAGCATCTTAGGCCTCCCCACACTGCACTGAGGGCAGCCAGCTTTGAGAGTGTCCCTGATGGCAGCTGGAGTGGTACTCCTGGTGCTAGTTGCATGCACAGTGGGTTTTAGTTCCCTTGAGTTGAAGCCACCTACACTAAGGGTGCCCACCTGGCATCTAGGTTTGGGAGACACTTTCATTGCGTTGAGTAACTGGTGGAGTAGATCATGCTCCCTGATTGTTTCTTCCTAAGCTCTTGCAGAACAGTTGCTGTGTTCAGCATAGCCCAAGTTGTCCGCCTGGCCTACCTCCCATGATTTAGTAAACCTAGGCCTGCCTGTGCCTGGGTGGTATCACCAGCCCTTTGCTCTTGCAGGGATTTTGTGGTGGGAGATAGTTGCCCTCCTTGTGTGTTAAGTCTTTGGACTGCATGGGCAGGAATGGTCCCTGGGGACCCTCTCCTTGGCTTACATACAGTGTCTTCTCCCTGTGTCTTCATGGTGTTGTCTGTGCGTGCGCACATATAGGCACCAGTCAGATTAGAATAGGATCCACACTAGTGACCCTATTTCACCTTAATTTTAGTCTGTGAAGAAGACTCTGTGTCTTTGCCTTCACAATCACATTCTGAAGTACTGGGGGTTAGGACTTCTGCATGTTAGTTTAAGAGAACGTAGTTCAACCCATAGTGTCCTGTGTCCGACACACTGTTATCATGTATAATGTAGGGTCATGCATTTTTTTGGGTTCATGGATTGAATACTGAGAAACCTGTGTGCAGTTGACACTGCCTTGGTGACACTGTCTTTGGGTGTCAGGAGGTGTGCAGCCTGAGCCAATGTGGCAGCAGAGGAGCTGGGAGGACAAGGCCCGAGGGTTGCTTCTCATGCCAGCCGCCTTGCTCCCTCCATATGCCTTTCTTGGAGGATGTGGCTGTGGTTTGGGCTGACCTCTGGTCTCTGTGCCCGAGTTCCCTGTCTGTTCAGCCAACTTATCTAGTGTTACTTTTCCACTCAACCGGCTGGGACTGAGAAACCCCAGAGGCTGCCCATGGGTGGCTTTCTGAGTGGGGGCTTTCTGTTCTCCCCTGCCCTCCCAGAGTGTCTGTGTCCCTCTGTGACTCAGTGTTGACATGGCTCTTCCCCCAGAGCACCTGTTCCTGCAGACGTTCTGGCAGACCATGAACCGCGAGTGGGCCGGCATCGACAGACTGCGCCTGGACAAGTTCTACATGGTGAGGAGGGGGCAGTCAACCTTCCTGTCCCTGGCTGTGTGCTAAGGACCTTAGGCAGGGTGGCCCTGAGCCCCATGGGCTGGGAGTATACTGGCTTAGAATTTTGCAGTGTTTGTCCCCATTTGGGAGGTTATTAAGTGGGTGAAGAACTGGATTCTAAAAACCCTGCACAGACTCTGGGTTCCGAGAAGGAGAGGCCATGCGGTGGTTTCTGGCAGGGTGACACCGATGGCACAGTCCCCTCCCCCTTTCCCTTCATGTTACGCTCCCATCGGGGTCACCAAGGAGCTGGGTGTTGTTGACACACGTGTTGCTCTGGCCTCCCTCCCCCATGGAACCACAGCTTTGCACTGTGACGTGGGAGTAGTCCCCAGATGAAGGGACCTTGTCATTGTGTTGAAGCCAGTGAACCTAATGGGGATGCCCAGCAGGGCAGTGTCTGGGGCTCGCCAAAGGTAGCTCAGTGGCCAGCTGCAGCCTGGGCTGGCCTTCTATCGACAGCACACGCATTGGTTCCTCACAGTGAGACACATGCAGAGCTCAGGAGGGCAGGAGGGTGAGCTCTGTGGCGCAGGTGGGCCTGGGCCAGCACTGCCTCTGCAGGACACAGCTGTGTCCTTCACCCTGTGTGAAGCTTCCACACTGAAATGCAGTTCTTTCACATGATGAATGCTGTTGTTTTCAAGACCCATTTCCTGGGTCCTCATGTGACCAAGTTAGCAGCTCAGGGCTGACTCGGAGGCACTGTAGGGAGGCACCTGCCATAGTGTCCCAGGAATAGCATCCCAGCTGCTGGGGTGTGCTGTGCACAAAGGCAGTCTTAGCGTCCTTAGTTACTTTTTAACATGCCCTGGCACCTTATGGGCATTCTAAGGTGGGAGAATGACAAAAATATTGAGCTGTGGGAGGCAGATGCTGAGCCTGGGCTTCTCTCAGAGCAGACAGGATGTACCTGTATCCCTGCTCTCTGTGGGGTTTGGAGCCTTGGAGGGCTTGGGGAAGAGTGCTTGCTTCAGACCTGGCTTTGCCTCCCTAGCAAAGGAGCTCCACTTCTCACTCCATTCTCGCTTCTGAAGTAGCCGTTAGGTCAGCCCTGGTCTGGGGACCCGACTTAGCTCTGTCTTAGCGTGACATCTCAGCTGTATGCAGAGCTGCGTTCTCTCAGGGTGTGGTGGTGCACGCCTGTAACCCCAGCAGCTGGGGAGGCTGAGGCAGGAGGATCACCAGTTCAAAGCCAGCCTCAGTGACAGTGAGGTGCTAAGCAACTCAGTGAGACCCTGTCTAAATAAAATACAAAATAAGGCTGGGGATGTGGCTTAGTGATTGGGTGCCCCTGAATTCAGTCCCCGGTACCCAAAAAAAAAAAAAAAGATGAGATGTCCCCAGCACTCATCCCATCAGCTGCTCTCCAGCTGGCCACTTGCTGCAGCCCTCCACTTGGGAGCGCCTGGTGCATGGAGGGGAGGCCTGCAGTGAAGTCTGGCTTGTGTTCCCCTAACACGAGTTTCCTTTTGTACCAAAGCTCATGCCGATGGTTCTAAATGAGTCCTTGAAGGCCGTGAGAACACAAGGATGGGAAGAAAAGTGAGTCCTCACGCCGAACCTGAGTCCTGGGGCCACTAAGGCTGGGGGAGGGAGTCCCGAGTTCCTCGTGTAATTCTTTGTCATAAAGAGGTTCTGGAGTTTGTGTTGAAGGAGGCCCCCAGAGCTGGAAGTTACAAGTAGTCCTAGTGCCCATGGAAGTGCCATTGCTCTGAGCCAGGGCGGTCAGTCCTGAGAGTTAGAATGGAGTCTACTGGGCACACTGGACCAGCAGCTAAAGACGCCCTTTTTGATAAAAAAGAGACATGTTCAGCTCTGTTAGTGGTCACTGCTCCCTGTTCTAAATGTGTCCTACCCCTCCCTGCGTCTTACCTTCAGCAGCAGTACCTGGGGTCAGTTAGCCTTTCCTTCCCCACTGTGAGCTGTCTTCTCTAGTCTCTGGCTTCCTTGGGTAGCATTGGGCTTCCGCCCAGGAGTCCTGTGCTCTGCCTGGGTTCAGCTCCACCTGCTGTTTGAGAGACCCCAGGCTTAAAGATCTGATGCCAGGTGCCATTTGGGGCTACCCAGGGCTCTGCCTCCAAGCTGGGGAGTTGGGTTTTCAAGCCTTCATTGGCAGCCGGTGTAAAGTGAGTTTCTGAATATTTAACAGTTTAAAGTTTTTTTGTTTTGTTTTGTTTTTTAATATTTATTTTTTAGTTATAGTTGGACATAATATCTTCATTTTACTTATTTACTTACTTTTATGTGGTGCTGAGGATCGAATCCTGGGTTTCACACATGCTAAGCAAGCGCTCTACCACTGAGCCACAACCCCAGCCCAAGTTTTATAAATTAATAAAAATTACCTGGGCCGGGGATGTGGCTCAAGTGGTAGCGCGCTCGCCTGGCATGCGTGCGGCCCAGGTTCGATCCTCAGCACCACATACAAAAAAAAGATGTCAGGCTAGGGATGTGGCTCAAGTGGTAGCGCACTTGCCTGGCATGCGTGCGGCCCGGGTTTGATCCTCAGCACCACATTCAAACAAAGATGTTGTGTCTGCCGATAACTAAAAAATAAATATTAAAAGATTAAAAAAAAAAAAAAGATGTCATGTCCGCTGATAACTAAAAAGTAAATATTAAAAATTCTCTCTCCCCCCCCTCTCTCACTCTCTCTTTAAAAAAAAATTACCTACAATTTTTTTGTAAGTATAAATGACACATGCACAATTTAAAGAACTCAGAGAACTACTATGAAATATTAAAAATATTTTTTAGGTTTTTTTAGGTACTTGGGATTAGACCTAGGGCCTTATACATGCAAAGTATATGCTCTACTGCTGAACTACTTCCCATCCCTGAAAAGTCACTTTCACTTGTTATGGTTGCTTATAAATGCAACTGGAGTGATGGTGTCTGCCTGTGGTCTGTGACTTGGGAAGCTGAGGCTACCCTCAGCAATTTAGCAAGACCCTGTCTCAAAAAGGCCTGGGGAGGGAGCCCAGTGGTAGAGCATCCCTGAGCTCTGTCTTCAGTATCCAACAAAACACAGTGCTGCAGGCATCTCTCTGCGGAGCACTCCATGTCTTACTGAGTGTTGGCCTCTGTCTGCCTTCTGCTGCTGCAAGGTTTTGTCTTTATTCTCCTTTTTAAATTTTTTTTGGGTGAGTGGGGAGAGTGGATTGGAAGTGTATTTGGAGTTGACTTGTAATTAGAAAGTGTGCCCAAAGGAGCTGCTCTGAATCCATGAACCTGCCATTTCCCAGCTGTCAGAGGGCTGTTGGGACAGATGCAGCTGGAGGCCCAGGCTGCCCTAGCTCCTTGTCTTTAGAGTCACACAGTGAACAGGCCCTGGCCCCAGCCCACTTTCTCTCTTCATGAAGGAGATTCAGCAGGAGTTGGACTAGTTCACTGAGTGCCTCGAGGTGTGAATTTCTGAGGGTGATTTTCATCCTTGAATTCCCAGTGAGGACTCTGAGAGCTGGTGACTCCAGCTCATTTTAGGACTCAGTAGTGTGGATCATCCTGAAGGGGCCCAGGGCCTCGGGGTGACTTTGTTGTGATCACCTTTTTTGGGTTCACAAGTTAGAAAAGTAGCTCCATCCTTGTGGTAACAGCCACTGGTTGCAGAGGGTATCCTGGGGAGCACTGGTAACCTCTTCCCTGGGCAGGCAGAGTGATGGCTTGGGCCTCACCACATCCCGTCCCAGTCCCCACAGGCAGACAGGTCTTTGTTTCTAGTGCATGAGGTGTCAGCAGGAGCTCAGCAATGGCCTCCTGCCATGGTGTCTTTCTCTTGGTTAACACGGGTCTCACCTCCTTTCCTGTGAGCCTGGTAGAGTGTCACTTTTCCTTCCTTAGCCAGTTGTTCTGTGTTGGAATTGCCTAGGGGCTCTGGGCTTGGGGCTCTGCACTGTTAGCGCCCCTGGGGTTTTGGGTGTGTCTAGACTGCTAAACACTGTTTGCTCCCTGGGGATCTCTGATCTGAGGGTCCAGGGCCTCCCTGAGATCATCGGGCTCACATTTCAGGAAGAGCTACTACTTGCATGTGTTCTCAGCCTGCACTCCATGTGGCAAGGCTGGGAGGCCAGCAGGTGGCTTGCAGCCCACAGCCCTTCCTGGCCTCTGCCTTTCTCTCCACCTCTGCTCTGTCTTGATGCATATTCCTGAGCTGTACCCTGCAGGGACAACAGAGAGGACCATCTGGCCAAGGTGGCATAGTGTCCTGCCTCAGCCTGGCCTTTCCCACTTGCATCTTGATTGTTTCAGAGGTTGCTGGGGCCCACATGCACACTGTTCCGGTGCTGGCCATGGCCACGACACCCTTGATTGCCACCCTCCTTGCTGCACAGACCACCTGTGGGTGCAGAGAGTGATGTGTTTCCGGTGGAGGTGCCCACCTGTGTGCATTCTTGCTGGAGCTTTTAGAGGGGACGGGGCACCAGTGGCGTGTGGCCCTTATGGCTGCTGCTGTATTTGCCCTCTTATTCAGGCAGGTTGAGCAGCTTCTGGAGCTGCTGATCACTGAGATCCTGCACCCCAGCAGCCAGGCCCCCAACGGAGTGAAGAGCCACTTCATCGAGATCTTCCTGGAGGAGCTGACCAAAGTGGGAGCTAAAGAGGTGAGGCCAGTGTCGGTTGGGTGATGGAGCTCAGTGTGGCGCGTGCCGGGGACTGACCAGCTCCCCTTGCTTTCCCGCAGCTCACCGCAGATCAGAACCTGCAGTTCATTGACCCCTTCTGCAAGACCACTGCCTGCACTAAGGAGTAAGTGGCAGGTGGCTGGGACCTGATCCTTCCTCACTTGCTTCTGGGTGAGACTGCCTTGGGGTTTGCTGCCCCTTTTGACTATGTTTGGGCTCTGGAAGCTTTTGGCCATGGGGTGAGGTAGGAGGATGCTTGGCCCTGCTTGTGGAGAGCCGAGTCCAGCAGGCTTTCTGGCTTCCATTTCACCCTCTCAGCTCCCTGGTTTTGCATAACATTGCTCGGGGCATCTTTGAGACCATCGTGGAGCAGGCCCCATTTGCCATTGAGGACCTGATGCATGAAATGGATGCGCAGGACGGGGAGGATGAGGCGTCAGATGGTGACAGTGAATCTCTGGAAGGTGAGTGTGAATAGGACCTGCTATCCCATAGACTCTGCAGGTGAGGGTCACAGTATACTAAGGTGGGCTTCTGCCCTCCGGTTGCTTGTCCTGGACTGAGCCTGCGTGGCCTACTGGTCCCTTGCTTCTGCTTCACCTGGAGCTCCCTGGCAGCACAGTACCAGTGACCTTGGAGAGCACCAGGCACATGTCTTTGCTCTCCTTGCTTGCTGTGGCCTCCAGTGCAATCAGCACTGTCCAGCTGCCCAGCTCCTCCCATGCTCCCCACTAATCCCCAACCTAGCTCCCTGGAGGCCCTGCTGTGCCAGGCTGCAGTGCTCCCTGGGGCCTGCCTGCACCCTGTCCACCTGTCACTCAGGCTGCCTGACTTCCCCATTTACAGTGCAGCCTCTGCTCTGCCTTACGCTGGGTTATTCCATGTTGGGTCACTCACGATGACAGCCATCAGCTGCTCTGTTGAGCTCCTTATTCCAGGTCCACTAGGACCTGGCACTCTGTCTGTGTCCCTTGCATCTGGGTACCATGCTGGGTGTAGTCCCTGACTTCCTTAGGTGACTTGGGGTGCTCTGGCAGCAGCAGATCTAGCCTGCCTGCTTCCAGTCTTGCTGTAGAGGCTCTGTGTACCACGTGACATGTCCTATTGGAAGGGCAGATCACCCATGGCTTAGGACTCAGTGCCCATGCTGGTGAGCCCTTGGCCTTCCTGGGGTCAGCCCACACCCCTCTGTCCCCAGCGCATCATCTGGGGACATCTGTGTGCGCCTTCCCTGGCCCCCCTTGCCCTCTTCTATCATCCTGGAGTCTCCAGGCAGGTCCCTGGATCCTGCTTGTGGTGCACCAGAGCAGCCCACGGCCCTGCCGCTGTCACTCTCCACGTGTGCTGCCCCCGCAGCTCTGTTGTCCTGTGCCTGCCTTCTGAAGTCAGCACCAGCAAACCCCTGAGCACCCAGCCTGGCACGGGGGCCTTGACTGAAGTGGTCTCCCACTTCCCCTGGTCCAGCCCTCTGGTTGGGTTGGCTGCCCTTTGACCTTGCTGTGGGATTTCACCACCAACTTTGCTGCCTGAGGTCAGCCAAGGCCCATCTAGGAGACCGCCCAACAGCCACCTGCTGTCCTTCCCGTCCTGTGCCTGCTCTATTCCCAGGGGCTTTGGAGATCACGAGGTCCTTTTCATTTTAGGCTCCATACGCAGGACTGACCTTGAGAAGGGCAAGGGGACAGGAGATGATGAGGACAGTGCTGGCCCCGTCCTCCAGGTAGGTATCTGGGCCTGTAGATGGTGAGCTAAGCCTTTGCTCTCCTGCTCTGCTGCTGACTCCAGAATGGAGGGTGATAGCTATGGACTTGGAGACTGACCTTCATGGAGGTCAGCTTTGGAGGAAGGACAGACGGCAGGCCTGGTTGCCTGCAAGGGGCAGGGCCAGTGAGTGGGATTGGGGTCACATGCTGGGAGGGTGGGTGCAGAGGCTGGCCCCACAGCAGTCCTTTTGCCATGGACAAGTAGGCGGCCTTCTCAGACCTCCCCTGCTGGGGGGCATTGCTGGCTTCATGAGGGGACACATGCTGAGTGGTTGGCGTTGGATTGCACTGGGAGCCAAAGCAGCGACCCGAGTTGGAATACAGTGCTTACTGCTGTAAGGTGAAGGAAAATTGGGCACTTTGGGCTAAGAGTAAGATTACTGTCACTTGCTACTTCTGCATCTGGTTGTGGCTGCTGGGAATTTAAGGTTGCGAGTGGGGCTAGCTTTGTAGCCCTCTAAATGTGCCGGGCAGTGCCACTCTGGAGGTACGGAGACCCTGAGCCTGTGCTGGTGTGGGCCAGTGGATTGCAGGGTCCACGTGCTGGACTGAGGTCTGCTTGAAACAGTTTGACTACGAGGCCGTTGCTAACAGGCTGTTTGAAGTGGCCAGTTGGCAGAGCACTCCTTCTCAGAACAGGAAGCGCCTCTACAAAGTGATCCAGAGTGAGTGTCTTTCAGGGCACCTGGCCTGTCCTTCTCCAGCCCTAGAGCTGCCTGTCTTAGCCCCACTGCCTCTGCTGACATTGTGCCCCCTGCACTGTCCCTGACGCCACTCAGCCAGGCAGAGGACTTCAGAGCTCCCGTAACAGGTGTCTCACCAAGAGCAGGGTGTCTTGGGCCCTTCAGCAGCTCTGGGTGTGTCCCCAGGACACAGCTTTGGCAGAACCAAGGCTGTGTGTGACAGAGTCTGTCTTGCTCTTGCAGGCTGCAGGACCTGGCTGGAGGTGAGGATTGGATTGGCTCCATGTGACCCCATCTTGGAGGCGTTCATTCCTAGGGCCCTCTGGTGGTTCCCCGTGCTCCCTCGGGGGCTTGCGGGGCAGGGCAGGGCAGGCAGGGCGGCAGGCTGAGGGTTTTGCAGCCCTTGTTCTCTAGTGCTTAGTGATCCTCAGCCCCTGGTGGCTGTGAGACACGGTGCTGGTCCAGGGCTTTGGAGTGGCTGATGGTGGTGTTGCCACTTGGGCAGGGAGCTTCTCCACTCTGCAGCGTGTGGTGTAGGTGACCCAACAGGCCGCTCCTTGGGAGGGTTATGCAGGATTTCAAAATGCAGCCAGGTGAAGTATTTTACCTGGGTGCTTGAGTGCCCGCCCCTGGGTTCCTGTTCATCACTTATTTGCCTGTCAGTCCATCCTCTGTCCACATGGTGGCCTTTCCCTGATGGCATCAGGAGCTGAAGGCCAGCAGTTTTAGTGAAGTTCATGCAGTGAAGGGCATGAGTCACACACACTGGGTGGGCATGTGCAGGGCGCAACACCCACAGTGTTACAGAAGGGACCCTTGTGCCCCTGCACAGTACTGCTTGTTTGAGAAGTAGACCAGCCTCGATGTGATCTGAGAAGGGCTTCCCAGGTGCTGCTGTTCTGGGCGGGGACGGGTCAGGCTTCACACTGTCCATCTCAGCTGTGGGGTTGTTGCTCAGTACCTCATGCCTGGCAGTAGAACAGGCCCGTCTTAAGTGCAGCACGGGCACGTGTGTGCAGCACATTTCAAGCCACTCTCAGCCTCCTGACTCACCCGGATTCTCAGGCACCTTCCCCGAGAACGACATCCCGGAAAAAACCTACAGGCATCTGCTTGAAGGGAGGTGGGAGCGCAAGATGAGGAGGCACTCACTGAAGTCAAGACCAAAGAACAAGAGGAGGAGGACTGGAGGTGACTATTGACATCCAGGTGGTTCACCTGCTGCCCTGTCCCTTGCCCCTGGTCACCTCTGATGTCTTTTCCTAAGTCTCCTCTTCAGACACAAGTGCCCGCTGGCTTCGAGTTCTGGGGCACCCTGCATGGTCGTGGTCTCGGGGTTGATCCTGGGACTACTCTCCACCATCCCGCTTCCTTGCCTGAAGCACACTGGCTGTGGGAACTGCCCTGTCCACACCATGGTGCCTTTCTCTGGACTGCCTACCTCTTTTTTTTCCCATGTGCCTCTCCTCTTCCATGTCCTCCGGCAGTCCTTGAGCTTCACAGCTCTTGACCTTGTCAGGGTCATTTTTCCTCCCTGTCCCTCCCTGATGGCCACAGGATTGTGCTGGACAAGGCACCTATGCTAAGGACCGACCTGCATCTGTGCCCTGTGGTAGGCTTGAGTGCCTGCTTGCCCTGGGGCGGGCAGTGCCCTGTGCCAGATATGGCGCTGCAGGGAACTTAAGAACCCTCCCCGCCATCTGGATTGACCTGGCCTATGCCGCCCACTACTGTTGAGCCCCTTCTGTGTTGTCCCCACCTGGGCAGTGACTTCCCAGCAGCCTGCCCTCAGCTGGGCCCCAGGACCTGAGCCAAATGCACAGGTGTGCAACTTGAATCAAACTCAGGGCTTGGCAGCTCGGCCCTGAGCCAGGGTCGTCCCTCCTCTCCCTGCACTGAGCCAGTCCCACCCCTCCACGCCTTGCTTCAGGACTGGGCCTCCTGATCCGTCCTCTTGACAACTGGTTTTTCTGGAGGTGTGTCTCCAGGCTTGGCCCTCCCTGTCACGAGCACAGGTGACTGTGGAACACACCATCTGTGCTGATTTGGGTCCCCTGGTGGGCTGTGGCTGCTGTGCCTGCAGGGGACTTGTTTTGGAAGAAGTGTGCTTCCTGTTTCAGCAGGGGAAGGCGAGGAGGAGGCCTCTAGTCCAGACCTGGGCTCAGGGACTGAGAGGAAGAGGAGCCAGAAGAGGGTCAGCCCCAGCGTTGCACGTGCAGAGTCTGGTGGCCAGAGCAGGGTCCACAAGAAGAGGAAGCCGAGGCAGGGAGGAAGAAGAGGCCGTCGCTGAAGAGCAGGAAATGACGTGGCCAGGCCAGGATGGGTGGCCGCTGAGCTTGCTGTGGCTTTCCTTGTCTGCAGCTGAGGTGGCTGAGGGGCAGGAGCCTGGCCCGTTGCCATGGCCTCTGAGTGCCCACGGCTCCTGAACTTCTGTAAGGGGAGAAGCAGGGGGTGGGGAGAGTGGGGGCCCTTCATTTTGTGCCAGCCTCAGAAAATGCACCTGAGTGTGATGTCCTTGCGCCAAAGTTCAGACTTTGGGGACTTGGAGCGCCTGTTTCAGCCTGGCCTGCACCACTGGGTCCATGAAATAAAACACTGTACAGTCCTTTCCACAGCTCTGCTCCTTCTGGGGCATCAGGGTAGACACTGAAGCAGCAGGTGGGGCTCCTGAGCACTGTTTGCATTTTATATCCATTTTTGTGGAGAAACAATGTCTACCAGTTTTCAGAACCTGATGAGAGCTGCCAGAGTATTGGCAGTGCCCAGCTGGACAGGGCTCTGAGACTCCGCCCCGGCACTCAACAGCCTCACCGGGAGCTGGGGTTTCATGCAGCTCTTGTTGATTGGCATATCCACGGCAGGAAAATCTGGCTCCTGGCATTCTGGTGGGCCTGGAGACCACAGCTGTGGCAGGAGGCCTGGGCATGCCACACGTGTCCCCACCTGGGCACTCAGCCCCCTTCTGTCCTGCCCCGTGAGTTCCCGGGGCTGGGGTCGGCTGGGAAGCAAGTTGGAGGCCATGGGGAGGGCAAAGCCATCTGTCACCTCCTACCCCATGGGTGGAGGGGTGCCTTGATGTAGGGGAGAGGTGTTTAAGACTTGGCCTGCTTGGTTGTGTACTACAGGATGAACTCTGCAAGGCAGATGTCCGGGGAGCCAACTGCTGGGGCTAGAGGCAGTGTGCCCACTTGTTCAGGGACAGGGTTTTTTGTTATTTTTAAACTAAAGGCCATCAAGTGATTGCCGGAGAGCCCCACAGCATGGTGGGTCATCTGCCAAGAATCTGCTCAATTCAATGTTTACCTCATCCAGAAGCCCTTCCACAGGCAAGACTGGGCGTCCGAGCAGATCCTGGGTGCCAGGGCCTGGCGGCATGTGAAGTAAACCATTGCATCTGCACCTGGCACCTGCCCATCTCCCTGCTCAGGGAGGGTGCCTGGCTAACACCCAGGGTTTCTCTGTTCTGTGCTCTCCCGCCAACTCCCTTGTAGGTGTTCCTGGAGCCAAGGTTGCCCTGCCCCTGGCTTTACAGTTCCCTTCCTGCTGGGTGCCCTCACCCCACTTGCCCCTTTTGACTCCTTTGTGTGTTGCCCCACTGCATGAACCCAGTAATACCCGTGGGCTCTGGTGTCCATGTGAAGACCCTCCTCACCCAGGCTGGTGGCTGAGAACCCCGCAGCACTGCCTGCTCCCCTTGGCCCTGTCTACGGACCTGTACACAAGTGTGTGGGCAGGGTGGGGGTACCTGGCCGTCAGGTCTCCTGGGTACTCTCTTGCCCTGTGCCTCTGCTGGGTCAGGGCTCCCCACAGCATTTGAAGCCCATAAGAACATGTAAGAAACAGCTCGTGGTGAACCCCCTAATCAGAAACCAGGTGCCTCTAGTCTCGGTGACCTTGCCCATTAGGGAAACAGCATTTCCCACAGTTCCTTTGTCCTGGGAAGCTTGCACACCTGTCTGCACAAGTGGCAGGGGCCCAGCTACAGGGTGCACACACCAGAGGGTCACTGTGGGGACTGTGCTACAAGTGCAGCTGGTGGGCAGAGGTGCTGCATGGTGGGTGTGGTGAGGCCTGCCAGGGCCCCCTAGCCTCTCATTTATTTTTTACCATTCTCATTCCCATGTGGGGATAGAGCCCAGGAGTGCTTAACCACTGAGTCACATCCCAGCCCTGTCTATGCTTTATTTAGAGACGTGGATCCTCCTGCCTCAGCCTCCCAAGCCGCTATGGTTATCTGTGGTCCTTTTAAGACTGGTTCCCCATCTTAAAAAATGTTGAGCTGTAATTTAGCCCAGCACTAGGCCTCTGCAGCCTGTCTTGGAGCAATTTATCACCTCAAAAAGAACCTCCAGTGCCATGCCCACTTGTCCTCCAGCAGACGGGGCAGAAAGCCTGGGTGGGCCCTGCTGCAGAAGGCCCTGCCGAGGCAGAGACGGGTTGTAGGTCACAGGGCTGGGACGTTCACGTAGGCTTCCTTGAGCAACTAAATGGTGAGGACTTTCTGTGGCTCAGGGACTTGTGGACTTCAAGGAGCAAGCACGCCGTTGTGCTGCCACACTGTTCGGATGTGACATTCTGGGAGGCTGAGCAGTAGCTCCAGGGCTACAAGGCTAGCAGGTCATCTCAGGGACACCGAGTCCCTCCAGTACATGTCGGTGCAGATACACAAGGAGCCCAGCTGCAGCCTGATGACTGGAAGCTGCAAAGGGTGGCTCAGGGCAGTCCAGGCCACCAGAGTGACTCCATTCCATGGCTGGTTCTGGTGGAGAATGACAGTTTTGGCTCACAAGCCATTGCCTTAGCTAGGACAGTCTCTGCACCGTTCTTCCACAGTGGCAGTTGTGACGGTAACTCCCCCATTTTAGCCTCCTGTTGGGAGGCTGAGGCTTCTGATTCCCGGTGAGGTTAGGCACTGGTGAGGTGGGCATGGGGCAGTGGGCAGGAACTGAAGAGCCCTGGGTGCTGGGGCATATCCTGGAGAGTGGCCCAGCCAGGGTAGACTTGAGCCCACCCCCGCTGTAAGATGGTGAGTGGAGTTAGGACAGTCCTGCAGATAGTGGGACTGGAACACTGATCAGTTCTTGGGAGCCCCCACCTTTGCTTATACTGCTTCATAGACACAGTCTGGCAAGAGGGGACTGTCCCTCCCTGCTGGCTTAGAAGATCCCAAGATGAGAACCAGACAACAGTTGGGACCCACAGTCCAGACCCATGCCATGGCCCTGGCAGGTTGGATGGAAAGGAGGTCCTGCCACTGTTATGTGGCCCCACAAGAGAAAGGGCCCAGAGTGGGGTCCATGTGCACCGGCCCCCACTGCAGGGTGAAGACCCCCGGTGGAGGTCCCATGGGCATGCTTCCCCCGCGGGCTTTTCCACTGGGGAGAGAGAGGACACCAGAGAACCCAGGGGCACTGGCTTGATTCTGAAAGGCGTTGCTGAAGACGGGCTGATTGCCTTCTGAACTGGACCTGGCGGGAAGAAACAGTGACAGTCCCGCCCATCTCTCCCCACAGCTGCTGCCATTAGGGGTTTTGGGATGTCCCTAAAGTGCCATATGGTGGCCACCGAGCTGTTAGCTGGCATCTCTCTTTGTCGGGCACCCTGCATCCCCTGGAGTTCACTGTGGGACAGCTCTGCACCCATGTGGGTGTTTGCGCACACCTACCCATTGACACCTGTCACCCGCACACTCACCACTCATCCACCTGCCCTCCTGCCTCCTGGTGTCTCTTCCATGCACCCACCCACCTGCCTGCCACTTGTCTATCCAGGCGTTGCCCTGCTGCCCACACCTACCTGCCATCTCTCTCTCTCTAGCGTCTTCTAACCTGTGACCTTAGGGAACACAAGTGAAGAACCAGGGTTCATTCTGTCTGAGTAGCCCATCCCCCGTGGGTGTCGTGACTCTGTGGTGGCATCCCCCACAGGGACACCTCTCTCTCCAAGCCATCTCCCAATGGTGTCACCTCACCCCTGGTGACATCCCCACATGGACATGCCCGCAGAGCCCCTGTGTTGACATGGAGTCTGCCTCACCGGGGGCGAGGAGAGCAGGCACCTGGCTGGGCTCTGGGGAAGTAGGCCCAGTTTCTCTGGCCCTGCCCCAGGATGTTGCCACGCCCCTGCTCACATGGGCTGTGTCCCCTCCTGCCTGGGACCTGTACAGGCACGGTGCCAACATCTGCCTCTGGGGGTGCCCCTGGCCCTGGAGTGGGTTCTGGAGAATAGGCTGCTGGGGCGTCTCCAGCCCCTCTGGGGGCTGCTTGTGGTCTCCAGGGAACGTCTGCCAGTGCTCCTGGCTCCCACCAGCCAGAGTCCTGCCTTGCTGAACATGACCTCCGCTCTGCTCTGCCAGGGGCTGCGTTTCTGCTCATCTCCCTGCCTGGGGCTGGAAGTCACAGGTCAAGGGGATGGTTCCCGCGGTGCTTGTGTGTCTCCTGCCTCCAGGTCTAGTCAGGGCTGGACACAGGCATTGGCTTTTTTAAGTCTTATAATTATTAAATTCTGTCTTGATACAAGTTAAACATGTGCCTGGATTTGGGGAGTCGGGCATTATCATAATTTAGCGTAAAAGCCCCGACTCCGGCTGCTTCAACAGGAAAGGCTGCTGGCCCCATGTGAGGTCACAGCACCGCAGGCCTGCGCCCTTCCAAGCCCACAGCTGCCGGGCTCACCCTGGGGAGTGACTGCACCCCAGCCACCGTCCCACCACTGACTGGTGTGCTTGGGCCACATGTGGCACTGGTCCCACAGGGGCTGGTCACAGGAAGAGGCCACACCAAAGGGCCAGCTGCACTCTGATGCCAGGCACCTCAGGAGCAGGACATGGGGGCCTTGGGGAGGTGGTGGTGGCCTGTCTTCTCCAGGCTCCACCAGGTGGTAGCGAGGCAGGGACCTGCACCTTTTCCTAGGGCCAGACTCCTGCTGCAGGTGGATGCCCTCCTGGCCTGGCTGTCTTCCTCTGTGCGAACGACTTCCTGGGTTGACCTGCCCCTTCCTCCCCGGGACAGGAAGAGCTGGGGAGGACAGCAGGCGGGCACTCGGAGGTGGCTAGCAGCTGAGCGGATACTGCTGGGTTTCCTCTTGAGAGAATTCCCCTGGGGGAAGTTCTGCTCAGACCAGGGCATTTCTCTGGACGAAGGTGCAGAACAAGCTGCTCCTGGGCCTTGTGCCGGCACATATGTCCCCAGGGACAGCTCCCCCCGCAGCAGCTGGGCACTCTGGGACTGCTCAGAGCTCCTCTGGGAAGGAGGAAGCCTGAACCGGTGGGGGGTGGGGAGCAGGAGCGGTGTTTCCGCGGGGGCCTGGGTTTGGTGGCTGTGGCTGGGTGTCCCAGAGGTGTCTGTGCTGGTACTAGCTCAGTGGTGGAGCACTTGGCACAAAGCAGAAGGCCAGTCACCTTCCTGACCTTGAGGTGGTTGAGAGGCAGGAGAAGTGTGAAGGACCCACGTGTTCCCAAGTTGAAGTTGGTGGTGGTACCTGGTAGGTTACTGTATGATTCTTTTTTTTTCTTCTTCTGATTTTTTTTCCAGTTGTAGATGGACACATCTTTATTTATTTATTTATTTTTATATGATGCTGGACTGGATGCTTCATGCATGTGAGGCAAGGGCTCTACCACTGAGCTACAGCCCCAGCCCCGTGTGATTCTTTTTTATCTATGTTTGGAATGTTACATATTTTTCTACAAAAAAGCTGGATGTGGTGGAGCAGGCCTATAATCCCAGTGACTCAGGAGGCAGGAGGGTCAAGTTCAAGGCCAGCCTGGGAAATTTAGGGAAAACATCTCAAAAAATAAAAAGCACTGGGGATGTGGCTCACTGACAGAGCACCCCTGGGTTCAGTCTTCTGTACTGGGGGGGAAAATGCAAAAGAAAAGCAAAAGCAGAAGTATTAGGCCGGTCACAGTGGCACATGCCTGTAATCCCAGTGGCTTGGGAGGCTGAGGTGGGAGGATCACGAATTCAAAGCGAGCCTCAGCAACTTAGTGGGTGCTTAGCAACTCTCGGACACTGTCTCTAAATCAAAAAGGGCTGGGGGTGTGGCTCAGTGGTTAAGCACCCCTGGGTTCAATCCCCATTACCAAAAAAAAAAGTCGTTTTAGGAAACACAGTTTTCACAGTTTCCCCTCTGTTGTTGGTGTTTAGGATTTCAGAAATGGGCTGTTTGAAAAGCCAAGCATTTCTGGGAGGAGGGAGTCCATTAGTGGCCTGTTACTGTTTATCTAGAAGCAGCGCTTTCCTTCCACTTCTTGTTTGGGTCCCTGCTCTGCGCTCTTCAGGTCTGTGCCCAGGATGGGTGGCTGTGTCCCATGGGGATGCTGTAGGCTGTCTGGGAACCACCAACTTGCTTGTGTGGTTTTACATCATCTGCGTCTTAGAAAACTCTCCCAGCCAACTGGCCCCAGGAGATGCCCTGCCTGTGTTTTCCCAGCAGGCTCTTTAAGGGAAATGCACCTTCTCGGAGAACACGCCTGCTCCAGACACACCACCTCATCAGAGACCACTACAGCGGGCAGGCGTCCACCTGGCCAGCAGTGGTCACCCACACAGGGCCACTTCACAAAGGTCAAAGGTGGGAGGACACGGGCAAGTTCCCCAGCACTGGCTCACACCATCCTAGGCACCCTGAAGTTGGTACTATGGCCTGTGACACTGCCCCTCGCTGGTGGTATAGTCCTCCCTCCCACGGGCATCCTGAGCCAGGAAGCAGGCATTCCAGGAGAAAGGGGGGTCTGCCATCTTTAGCTCCCGGCTGCTGCAGTCTGAGAATCCAGAAGGAACCAGCATCCTTGCCACCATCCAGGTCCGGTGGGTGTCGTGGGAAATGGGCTCTGCTGGATCAGGCAGAGGGGCCATGGCTGTCTTCGCAGACAGGCCCTCTCCCTTGGTCTGCAGCTCTCCCCAGAGCTGTCCTCCTGACAGGCCCCTGGGGCAGGTGGGAGATTCCTCTTACTGTGGGTGAGGGTCGGCTTTCTGAAATGGCCAGGGCCCTCCATCTTCCTACTATGTAAATTGGGATGCTACAGCCCCTAGGGGGTGGCATGTGTCCTTGTGGGCCCCAGTGGGTCCACCTGCCATTGTGATGCACTCAGCTTGCTCCACTATGCTCCTTCATGTTTCCCACTGTGGTGCTTGGGGACCTTCAGAAAAGTGCAAATACCGCATGGTTGTCCAGGGCTCCCTTGTACCCAGAGCCCCCGTTCTCCAGGACCTGAGAGCTAGCAGGCTGTGTGTTGGAGGCTGTGGGCAGGAGGCCCTGGGGCTTCTCGCGACTCTGCTGGATTGCCCAGGAGATGCCCTGAGTGGCGGGGTGGGGGCTGCAGTCCCCAGCACACCCCTGATGGGTACAGCAGCCTGCACCAGATGCTTGCTCTGCTGTGCCGCCTGAGGGTCCCAGGCGAGCCGAGTTAGGAGAAGTACCCCCCCTCGGCCTCAAGAACTATGGCTTCCACGTGAAAATGCAGGTGGGGCAGAGGGGGCCTTTCCCCAGAAGCCAGGGCAAGGGAAGGACAGGATGGGCTGGCAGGGCTGGCTGTGGGCCTGGGGGTGGCAGGGCAGGCTATGGGCCTGGGGCACCACCCGCTTGCAGGCTCTCCCCACCCTGCTCCAACCATCACCTGCCCCCTTCCTCCTTCGTTCACCTACCGCCTCTGGGATGAGCCCCAGCCACAGAGCTCATGGGACCCCGCCACGGCTCTGTCCATGGGCCGGGACCCCAGAGCTCTGCCCAGCCTGACTGAGCCTCTCTGGGCTCCAGCATCCTCAGAGGTAGTGAAGGCACTCAAACCCATGGGTAAAGGCCTGTGTCCCCACCCATTTCCTCAGATACGGCAGCACGGGGGCCAGACCACAGTCTGAGATGGTGTTCACTCTTAAATAACCACCCAGACCTGACCACCACTTAAGATAGTGTCAAAACCGTGTCCCCTGCCCAGGTAAGCCCCAGGATGGCCACCCAGAGCAGCTCACCATGCGGGGCTCAGGACCTGGTGGGCAGCACAGGAAGCCACGGGCTGTGTCGGTCTCTGCATCTCTGGAGAGTGGCAGGCCTACCTCCTGGCTGAGGGTTTAATAAGTGGACACGGTGAAGCAGGCAGTGTGCCTGGCCCCGAGCGGCTGCGGGCAGGCTACGGCTGGGGTCCTACCTTTTCTCCCTCTGCTTCCTGGAGTGGAAGCCACCCTGCCACCTAGAGAGCTGGACGTGGAGCCAGAGGACCTGTGGGTCCTGAGCCTATGGGAGCCCGCAGGGGAGAGGGCCCTTCTTTCTCTGGGGACAGTGGGTGCGGGGAGTGGGAAAGCCAGCTTCCTGGGGGAGCAGTTTGTCTAGGGGGAGGCCTGCTTTTGGAGAACACATCGTCACCTAAGGAAGGGGGCAGAGCTTCTGCCAGCCCCGGGAGAAGGAGCCATCAGCAAACCCTTCAGCTAATTGTCTTCGGCAGTCTCTTGAAATCCATCAGCTGTTACAACAGTGATTTGTGCCTCTTAAGTAGTCAACTATAAATAGTGGGACAAACGGAGCGGGAAGCAGAAAGAACAGGGAAGGTGCTCAGAATAGCAGTTAACCTAGAAAGCAAGTCGAGTTGACGTGGAGCGGTTGCTGCTGAAAGAAGAAGGAAAGGGCGAGACCCCCTGGGTGCCTCTGCTCCTGCCCCTGCAGGACCCTCCGTGTCCCCTGGTGGCCACAGCCAGGCCAACATGGTGGGCACAGAGCACCTTGAGCCCTCAAGACTTTCCACCTGGCTGGCCACGGGGGCCCTGCCTGGCGGTGGGGAGCGTGGTCCTGGCCCTGGAGCCCTGTGGTCACAATGTGGCCTTGTGCCCAACACCAGAACAGTAGCAGCTCAGAGAGCCATGCAGGAGAGGGACACCCCGATGCAAGCCGAGGCGCCGTCCCCAGCCTCCACCTGTGCTGCTCACTGTGCTGCTCATGCTTCATTCCCGAGGTACCCACCTGCCCCTGCGAGCGAGGCCCTGTCCTGGGAGGCCACACCTCAGGGAGGTGACTGTCCGCTTGGGGATGGTGCTGTGGTTCGTGGGCAGGGGGCTCTGCAGGTGTGGCCAGAGCAGTGCTGCCAGCAGCAGGTCATCAGGCGCTGGGTTCCAAGAGGCCATCAGCGCAGCCCGCCCCGGGGGAGCCGGATCCTGTGTGCCGCTGGTGTGCAGGAGGGTGGCTCCCAGCCCCTCCCGGCACCCTGCTACCTGGGAGGAGCACCCACTCCACCTCCTGCCCCCAGCAGGATAGAGGGAGGGCTGGAGAACTGGAGGTTGGCCCCAGGCATCTTCCCGAGCCTCCAGAACACTCCAGGACTGAGCCAGGGCCAGATCAGTGGGCTCGCCTGCTGCTGGGGCTCCCACTTCCCACCTGCGTCCTTGCTCCCTCCCTGTGGCTCCCTCTGGGCCTGTCTCCTGCGCACACCCCGTGTCCTCTGTCCTGCCAGCCTCTTCCTCCTGGGGCCTCCCAGCGTTTGAGTCTCACACACCCATCCCTGGATCCCTGACCTTGCATCTCCAGCAACCTGCCCCAATCTCTGGCCTCCTCCGGGGCTGGGCTGGGGGCCAGGGCCTTGCATCTGGGTCCTGCCTCGCTGGCGGCCCCCACCTCTACCTGAGGTCCCAGCAGTCTCTGGACAGCATTTGGGCAGTGCTGCCCTGGGGGCTGCCTCGCTCCCCTGCTCAGAGGAGAGGCAAAGGCTGTCATGAGGGGTCGGCTCTGGGGTATCCTGCCCCAGGACCCCCAGCCAACCCCAGGGGACAGATTGGGGTGGCAGAGCAGCACATGGGACCCTTGCAGGGGCACAGGACACTTGTGCTTGGGGCTGTGTCCAAAGGTGGCAGGTTCTGAGCCTTCAGTGCTGCCCTGCTGCCATCTCTGCCCAGGAGGTCACCTCTGCCACTTGACCCTCTCCTGTGAGAGCTGCAGCTGCTGCTGGTGGACCCCTCCCTGCTGCCGACCTGCACCCTCCTTGGACCCTGAGCAGCCTCTGTCCATGTGGAGAGTCCAGGGCCTGGGGCACTTGCAGTGCAGCGAGCTCATCCCAGGGACTGTTGCAGAGACCTTGGTGGGTGGTCAGCAGGGGCCCAGCCAGGGGACAGGCCACATGGGTGGGGGAGGGGGTGCGAGGGAGACCCATCTGCTATGGGCAGAGTGGCCCAGGAGACAGTCTGTGCACGCTGGCCCCGGCAGGTGCTGCCCTGGAGGTGAGGGGTGCTGCTGGCCTGGGCTTGGCTCCCTCGGGGTCCACTGGAGATGCAGCCCGCTGCTGCCTTCTGGTTGCAGGTGGCTGTGGGTTCGACACTGAATGCCACTCTGCTTGCCACCTGGGATGGACAGGCTGGTGTGGCAGGGTTTCAAGGAAGGACCACAAGGAAAAAGTTGGCAGTGCCACGCTACTCAGCCTCCCATGGGTCATGTGCGGGACTCTAGGCCTCCTCGTCTGCCATTGCTCCAGATGACCCATAACACACCTTGGGTGTGCAGGGCCAGCAGGCCCTCTAGGAGTGGGGCTGTCCCTTGCCTTGTCCCTGGAGGGCCCAGGAAACTGGACCGCTGTGTGTTTGGGGCAGCAACGATTCCACCCAGGACGCTCCAGGGCTTCTCTGCTGGCCTGGACTCAGGCCTGGACTGACGCCCCCAGCATGTCACAGACTGACTCCACGGGGGCTGGGGGAGGCGCCAGGCAGGGGCCCAGGGCCAAGGCAGATTTCTGAGGAGTGGGCAAGAGTGCAGTGTGGCAGGCCCCTGCCTCGCAGCACAGTGCTCTACCCCTGAGCCCCAGCCCCAGCCCCCCGGGGTTTCTTTCAAGGGAGGAGCGAGGCTGCCCTCTCTGATCAGCTCAGCTGCCCTGGCCAGGGTCGGGAGAGGGGAGGAAGGGACAGAGCCCGGAGGAAGGTGTCCCCACTGAGGTCCCTCCCTCAGCTGGCTTGGGATGCCCAGAAGGAGCCTGGGGCCCATGGCTGGTGCAGGGCCAACCCTGTGTCCAGTGCTCTCCCTGTCCCCCCGCCTCCCGGCAGGTTCTTGCAGTCACGTGTGCCTGAGCGTCAGGCTGGCAGGGCTATGATGTCCTCTGAGAAGGGAGGGGCCAGTCCGGGTCCTTGGTTACCAACATCAGAATCCTCTCTGTCACCTTCAGCTGGAAAAGGGGTTTGAAGGGATGGCAAGGAGTGTGCAGCCTTATTAGGAACCAGAGAAACAGATGGAAGCTTCCAAGAGCCAGCCATGCCTGAGAGTTTGCCGAGAACTGCCCCCTGCACCCCCTGCTGCTGGGCCACCCTGTGCCCTGGCACCAGGAAGGCTCTCCTTGTGAGAATGGCCCCTCTCCTCCCTGGAGACGGCCACTTGCTCCACGTCACCCTCCAACACACCTGCCTGCTGAGCCAAGCTGCCACCTGTGGGCATTCTCAGACACTGACAGGCCATTCAGGAGACACAGGAATATGAAAAGGAGCAAATTATGGAGGCACACATCAGCCGAGGGGTCTCCAGAAACTGAAGGAAAGGCGGAAGCCCCCAGGCCACACAGGTAGGGTTCCTTTTGTGCAGCACCCTGATGAAGCCATGAATCAGAGGCCAGAACCGCAGCCACCAGGGGCTGAGTGGGAGGCAGGAGGTGTGGCTGGAAGGGTGGGGGACCCGGGAGGCCTGGGTGCTACCTGTATGGTTGTCGCAGCTGGCCGCCACGAGGTTCCCCACACGTGTGCTACCCCACCCGGAGCCGAGTGTCGGGCGGCGTCTGCACTGCTCCTCACAGCTCTGGGATCCACTGTCACAGCCCATAATTCCCCCCCTTTTTTCTGCAGTTCTGGGACCAAACCCAGAGCCTGGTGGCTGCTTCCCATGCAGAGGGCCCCAGAGCCCACTAGGGACAGAGCCGCTGTTCAACTCCCAAGTCACCCCGAATGGGGAAATGCCTCTGGGCTTTGTCTTCACAGTGCAGGGACTGAGAGTGGTGCTAGTCCTTGGGAGGTGCGGGCCACTTCACACATGACGAAGAGGCCCTCTCACATCCTACAGAGATGATGCCCGATTGACTGAGTGTTTTCAGGACACTATTTTGCAGTATGAATTTAGAACCTTAAAAAATAATCCTATTCTGGGATTTTTTTCCTTAGTGCTAGGAACAGAACCCAGGGTGTGCCACCACTGAGCTGCCCTCTAGCCTTTCTTATTTTATTTTAAGATAGGGTCTTGCTGAGGCTGACCTCCAGCTTGTGATCCTTCTACCTCAGCCTCCCTAATCGCTGGGATCCCCAGCAAGCGCCACTGCGTTCAACTGGGAAATGATTTCAAAGAACTTCTCTAGCTGCTGAGAACCACCTTGTGGGTAGAGACCTGGGACAGGGCTGGGCTGTGGCCCTGAGAGTCCTGGCCCAGCTTCCCCAGCTCGGGTCTATCCCCAGCCCGACACAGGAGAGGAGCAGAGGCAGAGATGTGTAGTGTGACCCCCAAAGCTAGTGTCACCCTTAAAGGCTTGGACCCCAGCCTGTGGCACCATTGGGAGGTAGTGGGCCCTTCAGGGGCCTGGGGAGGATGTTGGGTCACAGGGGACAGGGACTCTCCCTCCCGCCTTTTCTTTGCAGCTGCCATAAGGTGAGCGGCTCCCATGCTGTAATGTACGGGAAGAACCCGGTGCCTGTGGACTGCGGAGCCAAACCAAGCCTTTCCTCTGGACCTTGCTGTGTCAGGTGTTCTGTCTCCGTGGTGACCCACCCAAGCTGACCCAGAAGAAGGACATGTGGAATACCACGCTGCCACTGAGGCCCCTGCTGCCACGGACTGAGACCCGGGGATCCCCACTGAGTTCTGCTGAGGACTGAGAGCCATCCCAGTGGCCTGGTGGGACAGAGGGAGGACAGTGCCCAGTGAGTGGACCGTGTGCCACTGGGAGCGCAGCACCAGGGACCTGGAGGGAGGCCGCCCCACGAGGCTGAGGCCCTGGGCCTCCCTTGTCTGAGGATGGCTCCCCTGAGTTCTAGGTGTCTCCGGCTGTGGCCTGTGTGGGGCAGGCTGCTCTGGCCATCGAGGTCTCCAGGAGGAATGCAGGAGATGGGTGTGGAAGCATCTGGAGAAGGCCGAGGGGCCAAGCCAGAGCCGCAGTGCCGGCCACAGCAACACCGGCTCCCTGTGAACTTGGGCCTGGGTTGGCAAGGGGCGCACTGGAGAGTCGGCAGAAGACAGCTGGAGTGAGCACCCCCATGGGCTACTATAGCTAGTTCTCTGGATTTTCCCATTTTTACAATGAAATCGTATTATTATTTACTTATTTGTTTATTTTGGAATCGAGGATTGAACCCAGGGCCCTTAACCACTGAGCCACACCCCAACCCTTTTAAAATATCTTACTTAGAGACAGGGTCTTGCTGAGTTGCCTTGGGCCTGGCTAAGTAGCTGAGGCTTTGAACTTGTGATCCTCCTGCCTCAGCCTCCGTCCGAGCTGCTGGGTTTACAGATGTGCGTCGCCATGCCTGGCCTGAAATCGTATCATTTTGATAATAAACGAGCCGCTCAGACAAAGTGTAGGCAGAAATCAGATGAATGGAGAGCCCCACCACGTCCAGCCCTGACCCACCCTGCAGCTGTGGGGAGCTGAAGACGGGTTTCATTGTGTGGAGAGGCAGGACCCAGAGCACCCAGGTGTCTTGAGAGAGAGCAGTTGGAGGACTCAGGCGCCCGTGTCCAGCTCTGTGGCAGCACGGTGGCCGACAGGGCACGTTGGCAAGAGGGGACAGGGAGACCCTGGGCGCTGCGGCCCGTTTCTGTGGTCCTTGGTTCTCAGCAGAGGAGCTGATGCAGTGCCCAGAGCAGGACTTTCTCTCCAACAAATGGCCTGAAGCTACTAGGTTCCCACGTGGAGACCAAGGGGCCTGGGCCCCCACCAGACTCAGCCTGAGGTGGGGCCCGCTGCCAAGGCAGAAGCTGGAACTACAAACCCCCGGGGAGATGAAATCAGGGGAATGGGCCTTTGATTTGGGGTAGGCACAGCTGTTCAGAAAGGACACAGAACCATACAAGGAAATCGGACTCATTGGATCACATCAAAATTAAAAACTCTGCTCATTAAGAAATAAATAGGGGGGCTGGGGCTGGGGTCCACAGTGGAGCGCTCGCCTAGCACGTGCGAGGTCCTGGGTTCGATCCTCAGCACCACATAAAAATAGATAGATAAATAATAATAATAATAAAATAATAATAATAAAAAAGAAAGAAAGAAATAGAGCAGGACTGAGAGGAGATACACACAAAAACAGTACAACTCAGCATTAGGAGACAAAATGCAATTCAGAAATGGGGGATCTGAACAGACGTGTCACCGAAGGAGACTGGAGAGGGCCAATGCACACCGAACACGGCAACCCCAACAGGCGTCAGGGAGACCAAGGCTAAAGCCGCGCGGAGTTCTCCACAGCACTCACCAGAATGGCCCACCGAAAGTGAGGGTGTGTTCAGCAAAGGCACAGAGCCCCTGGGACCCCTGGGGGGAGGGCCTGCAAAGGGCACATCCCTGGGTGATGAGCTGGTGGCTCCCTTCCCTCTCTGTCCTTCTGTGGCACTGCACACTGAGCCACCGTGCTCTACCTCTGAGCTACACCCCCAGCCCATTTAAAAAATTTTTGAGGGCTAGGGTTGTGACTCAGCAGTAGAGCGCTTGCCTAGTGTGTGCACAGCCCTGGGTTTGATCCTTAACATCACATAAAAATAAAATAGTTATTATGTCCAACTATAATTTAAAAATAAATATTAAAATTTTTTTTTTGAGACAGGGTCTCACTAAGTTGCTCAGAATGGCCTGGAAGTTGTGATCCTCCTGCCTCAGCCTCCCCAGTTGCTGGGATTACAGGTGTGGGCTACCAGACCTGGCTATAGACCTGGTAGCTTCTAAAACCAATCAGACAACTGCCCTACAAACTCGCAATTGCACTACGAGGTTTTTACTAAGAGAAATGAAAAGAGAGAGCCCCAAATTGTCAGCGGCCCAGAGGTCCATCAGGAGGAGAAGATACAAGCCTGGACCGTGGCTGACACAGGGCGTTCAGCTCAGCAGCAGGAAGGACTCCATCATCTCATTCCAATATCCATGAGTCCAGGAGCTCTGTGGTGAGGAAAGACCCCCATAGCAGGCACCTACGGTGGTCCACTTCTGAAGTTCTAGAGAGGCAAGCCGACAGCGAATCCATAGTGCAGAAGACCTGATGGTGGTGGCCGCAGGTCAGGTGGGGACGGGGACCTGTGGGAGGGAGCAAGCCTGCTGGAGCTCGGAGCCCTTGCAGGGTCGGGTCTGGCGCATGGGAGACCATGGCCTCGGGCCTCTGTATTCTGCAGCCCGTCCTTCAAGAGAATCTCAGGTAACTGTTGTGCTCCGGCTGTGGCGCTGTCCTGTGGGGACAGGAGGGGAGTTCTGTGTCCACGGCTGACTTCGCAGCCTGCGCACTGTGGTGCACAGACGGTGCGCCAGGCAGGCGCGTGGTCAGCCGGGATGTGTGGACCACCTGGCGCCCACGGCAAATGCCTGCCTCCCGACAGGGTCACGGGCTCTGGCCCTAAGTGCTCACAGCCCAGTGTCACAGGAGCAGGAGGTGGGGACAAATGAAGGACACTCACAACCTGGTCCCCCACCAAAAGGGGTGGATGTGATGTGATGTATCACAGAGACCTCGGGGTGTGGTAAGAGGCCAGGCCAGAAGCCCCTCGGGTAGGACCCATGGAGTCCGGGGGGACGATCCAGGAATGGGAAGCAGAGGGCCTTGCCTGGGACCAGGGAGGACCGAGGGGAGGACTGTAAAAGGCCAGGGTTCCTTTGGAGGGTGGGGAGGGATTCAGAGCAGGCACTGGTAGGGGCTGCACAGCCCTGTGACTGTTCCGTGTGACAAATGCTGCGGGACAGGTCACCCCAGCACCGTTAGTGTGAGGCTGTGTGAGTTCCCCTGAATAAAGTGTGTGTGTGTGTGTGAGTGTGTGTATGTGTGTGTGAGTGTGTGTATGTGTGAGTGTGAGTGTGTGTGAGTGTGTGTGTATGTGTGTGTGAGTGTGTGTGTCTGTATGTGTGAGTGTGTGTATGTGTGTGTATGTGCGTGAGTGTGTGTGTATGTGTGTGTGAGTGTGTGTGTATGTGTGTGTGAGTGTGTGTGTGAGTGTGTGTCTGTATGTTTGAGTGTGTGTGTATGTGAGAGTGTGTGTGTGTGTGAGTGTGTGTCTGTATGTGTGTGAGAGGGAGAGAGAGGGAGGGAGGGAGGGAGGAGGGGATGGGACAGGAAGCTGCCTGGGTGTTCCCTCAGCTGGTGGCTCCTGGGGCCACAGTCCAGGGGGTGCAGAGCCAGTGCTGGCCCTGGGCCATGGCCCCCTTGATGGCCTGGCATTGGGCCACCTGCCATCCCTGTCACTTGCCAGGTGCTGCAGAGGCTTCCTGCAGTGGGGACTGCCTGGTGCCCCCTGGACAGGGGGGCAGAGTAGGTCCCGAGAACCCCAGGCCACACAGTGACCAGACCAGGTCCAGATGCGTGCTGCAGGGCAGTTGAGAGACAAAGTACTGAGGCAAGAAAGGCGACCTTATCTGGAAACCCAGCTAGTTGGGAGGACGGCAGCCACCGGGTCCCTCCTGCTCCGCAGCCTGGCGAGGGGCTCTTGAAGAGGAGCCCGAGGACACGGGGACACCAGGGTGGTGCCAACAGAATCCAGAAGCTGTTTCTGACTGCAGGCCACAGGTGCTATGAGGGTCAGTGGTGTCCCCTGGGTGCCAGTGGCTCCAAGGTTTCGGACACTAGGTGTGTTGTCAGTTAGATGGCCACAGGCCTCTGCTGAGTGCGTGCAAGACTGTGGTGGCCAGAGATCCGTGACATGATGGTGCACTAGTACGTCTCACCAAGCCGCCATCTTCCAGGACCATCACACTCTGAACGTGGTGCTGATGCTGCTGCCACACCACACTTGCTAACGGGCAGCTGGGAGATGGCTGACCTGGCCTCTTGCAGGATCTCCGTGGGGGCCCAGGCCCTCCACCCCCAGGCCCGCCTCCTTGCAGACAGTGGCTCCACAGCCGGCACCTGCCAGCAGAGACCTTCTTCCTTCTATGGCAAACGGGCTGACCCCATGAGCAGCCAGGGGGAGAGGCCAGAGGCTTGCAGACACCTCCAGCCCTCTCAGGGACCGGCTGCCATTCTGAACCTCTGCCTTCTCTTTTGAGCCTGGAACCCTAATGCCCTGCACAGCCAGTGTAAAGGAGACTGGAGGTGCCCCCAGGGTGCCACGGCCCTCCAGCTGAGGCCCGGGGACTTCTAGGCTGGTGGAGCCAGGCCCACACCCACCTCTCTGCAGGGACATTGGATGCAGGTCACCTCATATCCAGTGTGACTTCCAGAAAAGCACCTTGTATTCTGCAGAAGCAGCTTCATGTGACCAGCCCAGCAAACCCTGGTGACCCTGTGGGTGATTCCCACTGTCTCCTACTGAGCCCGCAGGGTCACATCGCTGTGCCATGGGTGGGTGAGCCTGGTTTCCTCTGCATGGCTGAGGGACAGTTCCCTTACTTCTGTCCCTCCACCTGCAGGCGGTGGCCTGGGTTGTTTCCAACATCTTGCTGTAATGACGGAACAAGTTTTTGTTTCGTTTGGGTCCCTACAAGTGGCGAGGTGGTGACCCTGTGTCCACACTGTTTTCCAAAGCTCCTCATCTTTCACATCCCCCACCCCAAGGCCTGTTCTCCTCTATTCCAGCACGTGACCCTAGTGTGCGAAGCAGCTCCTCACCTTGGCCGCCCTCGGGCTGTGAAGTGGTGTGTCACTGCAGCTTCCGTGTGCCCTTCCCGGATGATGAGTTGTCCCACCCCTGACGGGCCTTCTGTCCCTTGCAGGAACATGGGTCCACCCCCTCTGCTCGCCTTATGTGGAAGGCTTGTCTCCCTTCTCACTGAGTGGTGCTCTGCACACCAGACCTCATCAAGGGGTGACTGCAGCCTCTTCTCCCACCCCGTGAGCCGTCTTTCCACAGTTTGGATGATGTCGTTTGTAGCACAAAAGTTTTTAAAAATATTTAGGAGCCAAAAATCATTCAATGTAATACACCATATGAATACAAAACCCCAACCCCACCGCACCATCTCAAAATATGCGGAAAAAAAATTTGACAATGTCAAACACCCTTTCCTTTTATTAAGAAGTACACAGTGACACCCTCAAATTGACAAAAGGCGCATAAAAACCTGCCATTAATGTCATAATTAATGATAAAATCTGTATTAAAGTTTGCACTACTGGTGATTGAACACAGGGCCTCATGAAATTTGGGATACTCTATACCACTGTGCTATGATCCTGGCCCTGAAACCTATAATTTATTTCCTAAGATTAGAAAGAAGAGAGATATTTCCACCCTCACCATATCTATTCACCATCACCTGGAGGTGTTAGCCATGTCATTTGGAATAAAAAAATAAATAAAATGCATGTATAATTAAAAAGAACAAATAAAAAATGCATCTAGATTGGAAGAGCAGAACTACCATCTACATTCACATCTATATTCATCTCTACATTATAGTATTTCAAAAATCTTAAGTAATTCAGCAAAAACCATTACAACCTACAAATGAGCTCAGAAAAGTTAAGATTCAAGATCAATATACAAAAATCAATTGTGCTTACGTGTACAAGAAAAGAACAGTAGAAACATGGAATTATGACCTCGATTCTAGTAAGAGCAATATAACAAGCAAACTAATTAGAAATAGATTTTAGAAAGATGTGAAATTTGAACACTGGCTTGTTTAGGTAGGCCCTAGTGTCTCCCCACATCCCTTCTTGTCTCTAAGGACCCTCACTTCATGGAAATAGGAGAGGGATTGCGCACATTTTGTGTGGTCCTGGGGATTGAACCCAGGTATTCAGCCCCTGAGCTACATCCCCAGCTCCTTTTATTTCATTTTGAGACAAGATATCAACAAGTTGTCCAGGTTGGCCTTGATCTAGTGATCTGCCTCAGTCTCCCTAGTATGCTGAGAGCCATTGCCAAGTAGGAATGATGCATGGCGATTTCTTTGTCAGCCTACCCAACGTTGCTTAGAGGAAGGACTCTCCATATTGGACCCAGGTCATTTGCAGTGACATTGCATGTAAGGTGACCTTGCTCAAGGACCAGGGCGGATCCAGGTTTAGGGTGTATCCTGCTGGGATTAGGGAGTATCCTGCTCCTTGAGTTTAGGGAGGTTCCAGGTTTAAGGTTATTCCTGCTGGGAATAGGGCGTATCCTGCTGCCTCAGGCGCCTTGAGTTCCCGTTGAGTTCTTGTGGGATTCAGAGAGTATTTGGGATTCAGAGCCCAGTGGAGAGTGTGGATTTTGCCCAGAACGTGATTGTAGAGTGCCGGTGTGAGTTCGGGAATAAAGAATTGCTGTTTGAATCTACAAGGCTGTGAGTGGCTCGTGATTTTGTGCCCAGCCAGACTGTGGCACTAGTAGTTGGGAAAAGTTTTAAATTTTAACAAAGTCCAACCTATCTATTGTTGTTATTTATTTATTTATTCATTTGTTGCCTTGAGTTTTTTGTGTCATATCTAAAAAGTTACTGTCTGGTCCAAGATCATGAACACTAAAGGTTTTCTGATTTCAGACTTAACTTAGGTCTTTGATTTATACTAAGTTTTTTTATATGGTGTGATATAAGAGTCTCACTTCAGTTTTTTGTATGTGGATAGTTAAGTTGTCCCAGAACAATTTGTTGGAAGACTGTTCTTTCCGAATTGAGTGGTCTTGGAACACCTTCTGAAAACCAATTGACCCTAAGTATAAGGGCTTATTTTTGGTCTCTTAATCTGTCTCATTGATCTGAATGTCTATCCTTACACCTGCACAAGACTATTTTGACTGCTACAGCCTTGTGGTGAGTTTCGACTCAAGAAATGTGAGTCCTCCTGCTCATTCTTCAAGATTACATGGTTAATCAGATTCCTCTGGATCCTTTGTGTTTCTATATAAATTTCAGGATCAGCTCTTCAATTTCTGCAAAAAAAAGGCATCTGGGATTTTGATAGGAATTTAGCTGGAGCTGCAGATCTACTTGGGGAGTAGTAAGTCTCCAATCCACGGATGTGGGGTGTCTTTCCACTGAATTAGGTGTTCCCAATGTCTTTCAACAGTATTTTCTAGTTTTCAGTGTATAAATCTTGCACATATTTTAATTTACTCCTACGTATTTTATTCACTTTGATGCCATTATAAAAGGAATTGCCTTAATTTCACTTTCTGCTTGTTCATTATTAGTGTGTAGAAACACAATAAATGTTTGTATATTGATCTTGCATCCTGCAACCTTGCTGGATTGGTTTGTTAATCCTAATGTTTGCTGGGTGTGATCCTTAGGATTTTCCGTATATAAGATCATGTCACATGTGACTAGAGATCATTCCATGTATGTATGTATATATACACGTGTGTGTGTGTGTGTGTGTGTGTGTGTGTGTGTGTGTAGGTTCTGGGGATTGAACCCAGGGCCTTGTGAATGTTAGGCAAGCTCTCTACCAACTGATTATATCCCCAGCCCCGACTTTTTAAAAAAATATATATTTCTTTTTTAGTTGAAATTGGACACAATACCTTTATTCTATGCATTTTTATATGGTGCTGAGGATCAAACCCAGGGCCCCGCGTGTGCTGGGCGAGAGCTCTACCGCTGGGCCCTAGCCCCAGACCCACTCAACTTACTTTTTCAGCTAGTGGCCTCTTCTCTGTTCTCATGCCTGTTGTTGTGACTAACATGCCCAACAGAAGAGGTCTTGTGGACATCTCCGTCGTATCCCTGGCCTCAGGGGAAGCATTCAGTCTTTTACCAGTAAGTGGATGGTAAGCTGGGCGGTGGCCACGTCTGTAGTGCCCAGCAACTTGGGAGGCCGAGGCAGGAGGCCTCAGCAGAGTACTTAGACACTTATCAAGTCAGGGAGACCCTGTCTCTAAATAGAATATTAAAAAACAAAACCCAACCAATCAAACAAAAATCGGCCGGGATGGGGCTCAGTGGTAAGCATCCTGGGTTCAGTCCCCAGTACCAAGAAACACCCAGTGTGATGGCAGCTGTGGGTTTTGTAATTGTGCATTATCAGGCTGAGGAAGCTCCTTTCCCTTTCTACTTTGTTAGTTTTTTTTAATCATGAGAGGGCATTAGACTTTGTCAAACGCTTTTTCTGCATCTGTTGAGATGAACATGGTGCTCTTGCCCTTTATTCCACTGATTAGGGCTTCACACGGACTGATCTTCACACTCTGGGCCAACCCCGCGTCCTTGGCACGAATCCCGCCCACTCAGGGGTGTGACTCTTTCCTTATGCCACTGAACCTGGTGTGCTGGAATTTCACTGAGAACTTTTATATCTGAATTCATGAGGAATGTTGGTTGGTGGTTTTCTCGCGGGTTTGGACGTCAGGTAGACCTGGCCTTACGGAGCGGTTGGAAGTGTCCCTTCTGTTTTTGGAAACACTCGTTAAGGATCGGTATTGATTCTTCCCCGGCTGTGTAGCCACAACAGCCTGGGTTTTTCTTTGTGAATAATTGAAAAAAAAATTACTAATTTGATATCGTTACTGGTTATTAGTCTATTAAAACTTTCTCTTACTTCTTGAGTCAGTGTTGGTAATTGGTGTCTTTTAAAGAATTTGATATAGTTTGAATCTAGAGTGTTCTCGAAGGCCCATGTGCTCAGTAAAGACTTGGTCCCCAGCTCTGCACTATTGGAAGGTGGTGGGAACCATCCAAGGCCTAGTGGGAGGTTTTAGGTCAGTGGAGGTGTGCTCTCGAAGGGGACAGAGGGACACCAGTCTCTTCCTTTCTTTTTGCTTCTGAGTTGCCATGAGGTAAACGGGCCCCTTCCATCACCCTTTCCTGGGATGATGTACTGTGCTGCCACAGGCCCAAAGCAACAGGATTGATTGGTCATAGACTGAAACCTCTGAAACCATAGACCAAACAAACCTTTCTTCTTTTTAAGTTAATTTATCTCAAGCATTTGTTATAGTAACAGAAAGTTGACTAGCACAGGATTTTTTCATTTCATCTAGGTTATGTGATTATTCAGAATATTACCTTATAATTCCTTTTATTTCTGTAAAGTCAGTAGTAATGGCCCCTCTTTCAGTCCTTATTCTAGTAATTTGAGCCTACTTTCTTTTGTTCTTGGTAGTGTAGCTAGAGATTTATTAGTTGTGTTGATCTTTGAAACGACTTTTAATGATTTTCCCTTTTGATTTTCTATTCTCTATTTCATTTATCTATACTCTAATCTTTGTGATTTTTAAATTTCTACCTTCTTTTGGGTTTGCTCATTTTTTTCTAGCTTCTTAAGATGGAAATTTAGGTTATTGATTCAAAATCTTTCTTTTAAAATACACACTTGATGAGCCCGGCACCGCGGCACTCCTGGGGTCCTAGTGACTCAGGAGGCCGGGGCAGAATTGCAGTGTGAGGCCGGCCAGCTGGGCAACTTCGCGAGACCCTGTCTCAGAATGAAAAACAGAACAAGTGGCTGGGGATGCAGCTCAGTGGGAGAGCACCCTCCTTCAATCTCCAGTATGGAAAAAAAGAGTGTTTTTTAGAGCAGCTTAGGATTCACAGAAAAGCAGAGTTTTCATGCATCCCAGCAGATACACACGAGTCTCCCGCCATGCACACCCCGCCCCAGAGTGAACCCCACAAAGCCATATCAGCTGGAGTCAGTGACACTTGGTTCCCAGGCCCAGTCAGAGCCCCCAAGAGTGTGGAAGTGAAGCTCTTCCTCCCCCTCGGAACCACGTGGGGCTTTCAGACCGGCTTCTTTCACTTAATAACGTGCAGCTAAACCCCTCCCTGTGTTCTCACAATTCCAAGCCAGCCCCAGCAGGTCAGTGAGGCATTAGCACTCAGTGAGACCCTGTCTCTAAATAGAATATTAAAAAAAAACCCAAACCAAATAACGAATGGTTGGGGATATGGTTCAGTGGTTAAGCACCCCTGGGTTCACCTCTTTTTACTGCTGAGTAGTATTCCGTTGTCCGAATGGGCCACCCTTCTTCATCCCCTCACCTCATGGGAGTGTTTGGTGGCTTCCAGGAGTTGACAGTTATGAACAAAGCTGCTACACACAGGTTTTCAGTCCATCTGGGCAAACCCTGAGGATCGTGACTCCTGGAGTATATGGAAAGAGTTCACTTGCCAGGCTGTCTTCCAGAGAGTTGGTGCCATTCTGCATCCCACCAGTGATACATGTGCGCCTGCTTTTGCACGTCCCCCAGCATCTGGAGCTGCCCAGGGGCAGGTCTTCACCTGGGGGTCGGGGGTCGGAATCGGCTGTCGACGTGCCATTGCCGTCCCACCTCCCTCCCTCCCCCTCTCTTTTCTCTGTCTTTGTGGTGCTGGGCCTGGAACCCAGGGCCTTGCACACACTGGGCAAGGGCTTCCTGGTGGGCATTCGTGGCCTTGGCTCTCCTCCGAGCACCCCTGGGGTGCTTCCCATGAATGCAGATACGCTCCTTTTCAGGCCTCTCAAAGAACCGGCTACTACTCCTTCTCATTTCTTCGGGGACCCACTGGCCGTCCAGGGGTTGGCTGCCTGAGAATTCCCCACGCTCCCTTCTGCTGGTGACGCCAGGTCTGGTTTCCCAGCTCCCCACAGAGGCCACTCTGCCCCTGCCTCCATGGCCAGGTCTCCTGGTCACACACCAAGGAGCCTGTGCCGCAGTGACACTGAACAGCCAGCTCTGAGAGTCCTCAGCAGCTGCCCAGGGAAAAGCTGCCCACGGCAAGTGGCGTCCGAGTCCAGGCCAGGGAGGACAGGCGAGTGGTGGGCATTTCAGAGTGCCAGCCAGATTGACCGTGGACGCTGTCAGCAGATGGGGCCTCTGGGGGCTGGCCCCTCCTGCCCCTCCAGAGGGTCATAGGCTACCTCCAGGGTCTCTGGGGAGGCTGCAGAAACAAGGCTGAAAAGCCGCGAGGCTCTCATCCTTCCAGCTCCTCTGCTCCTCCTGCTCAAATGCTCCACGGCCGGCGGAAGCCCTGGGCTTATTTCCAGAATTCTGGAAAAGTTGATCTTCATGCTTTTTTCCAGTGCTGGAGATTGAATCCAGGGTGCCCTGCCCTGGGCCACATCGTCACCCTTCCGTTTTTCATTTTGACTTCTGACCTCTGGCCTCTAGAACACGCTCCCACCCGAGGCCACCTGGACTGTGACAATTCCTTAGAGCAGCTCTGGGACACTTACCAGTTTTCAGGGACCGTGCTCTTGAGACCGTGGTCAGTTGTCACAGCAGAGGGAGCAGAGCACTTGAGGGCCCACAGCCCTAGCCACCCCAGGAAGCACACTGCCTCCATGTGTCCCACAGGGAGCATTGGGCATTTGGCAGACCACCGGGACTCCTGGGGGGGAGCCTCTCTGGTGACCAGGCCGTTTGAAGGTCCAGGACATACTCGGGCCAGCGGCTCAGCCATCTGTCTGACCTTTACTCAAGTCTCCTATCCACCTAGTTGGTTTGATTTTAAATTTTAGATTGATGAGCTTTTAAAGTGTTAGTTTTTCCCTAAAGAATAGCATCCAAAAAACGATGGCAGCTGTTTATCCTTGTTCTGCTCAGCAGAGAAGTGAGCCCATGGCCTCTGGGGGCACTGGCCACCCTGCGAGTTCCTGTTTGTCTGTGGCAGGCTCATGGGAGACGGTGCCGTGGAGGAGCAGAGACAGCTGAGCCGCAGGGCTCCTTGGGCTCCGTGGGCTCCTTGACTCAGAGGCGTCTGCCCTCAGCAGCCTGCGATGATGATGATGATGATGATGATGATGATGATGGCAACGCCTGCTGCTAGGCAGCCGCACTCCCAGGCCGCGGCTCCTGGCCCCACACTCCAGGCTGCGGCGCTCCTGGCCCCAGCTCCGTCTGCTCCGTCTGGAGAGCCAGTACTCCAGAGACCAGTGTAGGGAGGAGTCAGGTTTGTTCAAAGAACTGATGCCCAAGAAGTTGGAAGAGGAGGAGAAATTGTCCCCAAACAAAGGCCATCTCAGGGAACTGACACTACTGGGCTTTCGCGAATGCGGAGGGGCAGGCGCAGCAGGCGGAGGGCTGCGCGCTGAGGGGTCTTCCCTCTGAGGCTCACGTTTTCTTTTATGCTGGAATATTCTTGAGATAAGAACTGACTCTTTCCTCCTGGGCTAGTCCCTGCAGTTATTGAGGTGAACATATTATTTCCCTGCAAGTTAAACATTATTTCACTTTTAATGAAAGAACAAGACGCCTTGGTCCCCCTTTGATGTTACCTGAAGACCGTCAGATGCCTTGGGCTCCGGGAACCTGAAGAAGATCCCTGAAGAGGACTCATGGTCAGGGTTATCTGGCTCCTCTCCTGCGGTAGCCAACTGTGGCAGTGTCCCAGGGACTCAAAGTGTGGGCAGAGGCCCTTGGCCATGGGAGGCCCCAGGGAGGCGCACATGCGGGACGGAGGTGGGCAGGAAGACCCCACAGAAGGTGTCAGAGCCCTGGTAGGGGAGGGCCAGCAGGGGAAGGGGAGCCAGAGCCCCCGTGGAAAGCTCACTTTTAGGAAAGCACATTGGAGAGGGTCCTGCAAGACAGCTACCTGGGGCTGGTCAGCAGGGTAGATGGGGGCCAGGTGTTTGTTGTGTCCCATGCAGCTCCCCCCCAGGGGAGAACTGCTTCAGGACTGCGAAAGCTGAATGTGTCCTTCACGAGTTCACTACTGGAGACCTAATCCACAAAGCCATATGCGCCTGGTGCACGGAGGGGCCTTCGGGAGGCCATCAGGGTCAGATGAGGGTAGCCCAATGGCATCAGTGGCTCTACAGGAAGAGGAAGGGACCCAAGCTGCACGCCTGCTGTCTCCCACGTGACGCCCTCTGCCACGTCGTGATGCAGCACACAGCCCCCGCCAGGTGCCGAGCAGGGCCGGTGCCACTCGGGACTTCCCAGCTTCCAGAACTGTGACAGACTCACCAACCCCAGATCCCAGACCCTGCATTCATGGTGAAGCCCTCTGTCCCAGGAGCTCTGTTAGCAATGCACGGCTGGCACTTGGCAGGAGCTACCCCTGTCTCCTGGGCCACATGTCACAGTGTGTCTGCCATCCCACAGGAGCCCCCAGGCTGCACCTGAATAAGGAAGCCCCAGCTTGAGGGGGGGCCGGGGTCACGCCCTGTCCATCAGGTGTCATGTGTTGCAAGTGCTCCCACAAAGCCCAGCACCTGTAGTGGGGACCTTGTTTGTAAACAGGTCTTGTGGGTGGGGTGGAGAGGCGAGGGTGGCCTCCGTCAGGACCGGCGCCCAGCCAAGAGGGTGCCCTTCAGGCAAAGTCTTCCTTAGCCCTTTCCTCTGACCCTGAGGGCCAGCACCCATTGGCTTCTTCCTCCTGAAACTGACCCCAGGGAGACACAACTGGCTTCTTGCAGGGCTTGACCAGGACCAGAGGACCAGAGCCGTCCTGCCCTGAGTGGGGGTCAGAGCAGCCAGCGTAGCCAGCCCGCCCTGCCCTCTCCTCTGTAGGTGAGCATTCACACTGGGGTCGGGCAAGCCCTCTGCACACCTTCACTCCAAAAAGGCCTTTAACCTCCAGCCTGGGCTAAGCGGGATCCGAGGGACCTGGGTACCGGTTCCTTCCATGCTCCATGCCTCCCAACCCCAGCCTTGACACTGTGAAATCCATGACCTCGAGGGCAGCAAACCTTAAGCAGATGACCAGTTTTATTTAGCTGCAGGTAGTTTGTTTGCATCCGAGGCCTGGAAGTCAAATCCCGTTTTCATATTGATCTCTCTTATGAAGCCAGCCTCCTCGTGGACGCTCCTGCTGGGAATGCAGGCAGGAGGGCTGTCACCTGTGATGGGACAGCGCAGGGCACGGGGACTCTCCAGGCCACAAGCCTGCAGCATGATGGGCCAGCTGTGTGGAGAGGGCTCTCCCCACGGGCCCAGATGCACAGTCTGCATGGCCGCCTTCTGCTCAGGAGGACTAGTCAGACCTGGAAACACAGGATGGGGTGCCTGCTTGTCTCCACCAGACGCGAGCTGCGGTTGGGTTTGCTGTGTGTCTTGGTCTATGTGTGCGGCTGTAATGAAGTGGCACCCCCTTCCTCCACAGAAAAGCCCTCTTCACCATGGCTGATTTTAGGACTGTCAGCAAAAGAGTCCAATGTAGATCAACTTCCTATTTTCATGTCGCCCTGTTTACTTGGCCACTGGCTGGGGAGATACCTGCACTCCAGGTGCTGGACACCCCTTACTAGCTTTCACAAACATGTATCCAGTATAGTAGTTTGTAGAACTGTGCAAACAAGGCTCTGGCCTTGAGCTGGGCTTCACAGGGATGTCTACATTTCTAAGATAAGTTACAACTGGGCTCCATGGTAACAGCTGGCAGGGGAGGGAAGAGAGGGGAGAAGAAGCTCCCCCTTCTCAGGTGTGGTCCTTGAAGGGTTAACATGCCCAGAACAGTGAGAGGAAAAAGCTGCTTTATGTGAACTTCTGCAGACTGTGAACTTCTGAGCCCCTCCCCTTACACACTGGGCATAAAACTCTGAAACTCCCTGAACTTGGGGTTCAGGGGATTAATTGATTACAGCAAAAGCTGTGCTCCCTGGACCTGGCTGCAGCCAAATAAAACTGTGTCCTGCTGTCTTGGGTGCCCTGCCTGTCTGTCACTACAACAGTAACAGAGTAGCTGAGCCTGGCAACTCATAAAGAGCAGAAATGTACAGCTCAGGTACTAGACTCGGGAAGTCCCAGATCAAGGTGCTAGGGGCTGCTGCTGGGGAGACCTGCTCTCCGGAGGGTGTCTCCCTGCAGTGGCAACTTCTCGTGGCAGAGGAGCAGAGGGTGAAGGGGCTTTATAGAGGCCTGAATCCCACCCCTGGGCTGCGCTCACCACCTGATGGCCCTGCCTCTCCGCTCTGAAGCTGGGGGTAAGTTGCCACATGAATGTTGGGAGAGACCCCACCATTCAAGCCATAGCCCTGGGGTTAGGATTCAATGGTGCCCCCATCACTAGGTTGAAGCCCTGACCCCAGGGTCAGAAGGCGACCTTAATAAAGACAAGGGTTGTCAGGGCTGCCCTGGAGCACCCTTTAGTCCTGAAGCAAGAAGTTCTGAACAATTCTTCATTCTGCAGTGACTTGGGCATTACCTCTGCTCAGATAATAAAGGGGTGGCTCCAGGAGTAGGCTCACCCGCGGGGTTAACTCACCTGTTCCTCTGTGATCCTACCCCTTTGCCCTTTTTGGGGATAGTATCTTCCATGGAAACTCCCCTTGTGTGTCCCCTATATAAGATTAAGGAACTCCCATAGAAAAGATGGAGGAAGAGATGGACATCATTTCCCTAAGTACATGAATGAAGACACAGATGGTGTGGATATACTTTATACACAACCAGAGATAGGAAAAGTGTGCTCTCTATGTGTGATATGAATTGTGATGCATTCTGCTGACAGACATAACAAATCAGAATAAAAAATAAAATTAAAAAAAAGAATAAAGGATTCCAGTGGCGCTCTCTCTTTCTGTGAACCCTTAAGTTTGGAGAGACGCCCCTGGATTTTGAAAAGGTACTTCTGTGAGTTTGTGTGCTTTCTCCGCCATTTTCTTAAGTTATTGGAATAGTCAGATTTTGTGAACCCAGCATAGGTGGCCAGCTAGGATAGATGGCGATAAATGGAGGCCCCACCGGGGCTGTTTTAAGGTATCTGATAAAATGTATATGGTTAGAGTGTAGCCCCCTCCCATAAGCAGGCTCTTTATGACTTATTGTGGAACTAATGTGGATTTGTGTTTTGTGATGTTCTAGATGACAAGTTTTGAATTCATGAACTGGAAAGTGATGTGCGAGAATGAAGGGAGAGTGGAAAGACTGCCTTATTTGTGGGCCATTAAAATTCCAGAAGTTCTCTGCTTCTAAAAAAGTAAAGTATCTTTAAATTTTAAAAATTTGATTCTTACTTTCTAGAATTACTTGGACAATCTGAATTGGGCAAATAAATCGGCTAAGCCTCTTTCTGCATCCTTACCAAGAATTGAAATCCAGTGAGTGAGCTGTAACTCAGCTGCTCTCTCTCTCTCTCTCTCTCTCACACACACACACACACACACACACACAGGGCTCTACCCTGCCGGAGGCTCAGCAGAACAGTACAAGCTCTAGGTGTCTTAAATCAGTTTTCTTTTGAAACTCAGAAAATCCAGTGAGGACCTGGGCACTGAAGCAGGTGCCCAGTCCAGTCAGTATGAAGCGGAGCAAGGGGAGGGCAGATGGCCCTGCTCCTTGGATGAGCCCAGCAGGCAGGTCCTGTCCTGGGCCCTGTGTCCCCGCAGGCTTGAAGGTTTCCCTGGTCTGCTGGTAGGATCGTCCTGCCGGCCAGGTATCAGAGAAGGCAGGTGGCCGCTCCCTGGGCGCAGATGACAGTCTTGGGCCAGGAGGCGACAGTGGTCATGACTGCGGGATTGGGGAGGGGGTGCTGTTCCGGAGGCCAGCTCTGGGGCGCCCACCTTGGGAGTTAGGTATCGATACAATGTTGCCAGCTCGGGCCACAATAAATAAGTCCGGGAGCGGCACGTGGGTCTGGAAGGCGATCCCAGACAGAGCCCCGCTCACAGGACAGTCCCCGCTGCTCCCGGAGGCGACCCCGAGCGGCGGGGCGCGGCCAACGCCCCCAGGCTCCGGCGCGGGGAGCCAGGAGGCCGGAGGCCGGGGTCTGCGCGGCCTCGCCCGCCGCCTCGCGCCGCCCGCCCGTTGGCCCCGCAGCGGCCGGGTCACGCCGGGCCGCCCGCGTCCCCAGTGTCCCCCGCCCGCCGCGCGCCGGCGGAACTGTGGCTGGTCGCGCACAGGAAGTGGCGGCGTGGCGAGGGCGGAGGGCGGAGGGCGGCGGGCGGAGGGCGGGGCCGCGATGGGGGCCGGGGGCGGCGGGCGCCGCACTCGCTGAGGCCCGACGCAGGGCCGGCCGGGCCCAGGCCGAGAGCTCAGCGGCCAGCGCGGCCCCGAGCGACCCGGACCACTACGAGCAGGCGGCGGCTGCAGGTGAGCGGCGGCCCCCGCCTAGGGTCGACCCCGCCGCCCGAGGTCGGGCGTCCCGGGCCTGCGCCGCTGCGGGCCCGAGAGAATGGGGCGGCGGGGGCCGCGGGCCGGGCGGGTCCCCGCGGTCCCGGGCCTCCGGGCCTCCCGGGCAGCCTGTCCCGCTCGAGGCCCGGCCTCCTCCTGGCCGGCCGCCGGCCCCTCTCGGGGCGCCCCTTCCCGGGCCGAGGCTCTGGTTTCATTTTTCTGCATATTTATACAGTTTTTTCACTACTGTTTTATTGATGAGCTTTTACTTCCTCCAATGTGTGTTCCTGGTGCCTCTCTAAAAAAACAAATTTGCTGAATGCATGTGGCTTAGCTTCTGGGTTCTAGTTCTGTTCTCTTGATCAATGAATCAGATTTTATGAAAGTACATGCTGCTTTGTTTAGAAAAGTCTAATAGTATATTTAGAAGTCAGGTAATACAAGACTTCTGCCTTGTTCTTTTGGATCAGGATTGCTTTGGATAGTCGGGTCTTTTGTGGTTCCCTGTGTGTTTTGTGTTTTCTATTTTTTTTTTTTTGAAATAAAGAATGTCATTGGTATTTGGATGAGAATTGCATAGATTCTGTAGAGAGCACTACATAGTATTTTTATTTCAACAATATTATCTCTTCCAGTTATGTACATAGGATGTGTTTCCATTTTTGTGTTCTATAATTTTTGTCATTACTGTGAATAGGATTATTTTATTGATTTATATTTCTAGCAAATTTGTTATGATGTGTATAAAGATGATATCTTTTTATATTTTGGTGTTGTATCCTACTATTTTACTGAATTATTTCACTAGTTCTAAGAGGGCTTTTTTTGTAGGATCTTTATATTTTGCTATATAAACTATCATGTTGTCTTCAAAAAGGAAGAATTTTACTTCTTCTTTTCCTATTTGAATGCTACCTATTTCTTTTTCTTGTCATTCACTCTGGCTAACACTTCTACTGCATTGTTGAATAAGAGTAGGAAAAATAGACATCCTCGTTTTGTTCCATATCCTAGAGAAAATACTTTTTTCCCCTCATTTAGTTTAGTCTTGGCTACAGGTTTGTTTTATATATATATATATATATATATATATATATATATATATATATATATATATATGTCTTTTATTATGTTGTGGTACATGCCTTTTATACCTAATTTGTTGAGAGTTTTTATCATGAAGTGATTTTCAATTTTATTGAATTTTTTTTTACACCTATTGAGTTGATTCTGTGGTTTTTGTCCTTCAACATTTTAATAGGTTGATGAGATGTATTGCTAGTATTGACCTACATATATTAAACCACCTATGGATGCCTTAGATAAATCTCAATCATGATGTATAATCTTCATGTGTTGCAAGACCGATCATGCTAGTGTTTTATTGAGAACCTCTGCCTCTATGTTTATTATTTTAGTCAGGTTTGTGTTACTTTGACCAAAATACATGACAAGAACAACTTAGTGGAGAAACTGTTCACTTGAGACTTTCAGAGTTCTTACTCCATACATTACTGATCTTGTTGTTCTGGGCTCAAAGTGAGGCAGAACATGATGGAGGAAGGAATGGTGGAGGAAAGCTGCTCCCCTCGTGATAGTATGAAATCATGGGGTGGGGCAGAAGGGATCATGGAGAAGAAGTATCCTTCCAAGGAAATCCCTCAGTGACCCACTTCCTTCAGTCATGCCCCAAGTGTCTAAAATTACCACCAGTCATTCCATTCAAGCTAGAGACCGCTAATTTATTTACAACTCTCATAATCTGATCATTTGCTCTCTCTGTGTTCTGGCATTGACACAGGAGCTTTTGGGGAATACCTCACATCAAAACCATGACATTCATTAAGTTATTTATCTTTAAGTTCCTACTTTCTTTTTCTTATATATGTTTCTGGGTTTGTATCAGAATAATTTCAAACTCATAGAATGAGATTTTTCTTTTTTCCTTTTTTTTTTGTAATTTTTGGAATAGTTTGAGAAGAATTAGTTTTGGTTTTTCATTAAATATTTCATAGAATTTAGCATTAGTGCCATAAAGGCCCTGGTATCTTTTTGCTGTGAGTCCTCTGGTTCAGTATCATTAATTTTCTGTATTTTTATGTCCCCATGATTTAAACTTTTTTAGGTATATTTGTCCAGAACTGTATCCATTTTTTCTAGGTTTTTAATTTTTTTGCTCATAATAGTTCCTACATCTTCCAGTATATCAGTTTTAATGTCTCCTTTCTGATGTTATTTATTTGAAACTTTTTCCTCTTTTTTACTCTTAAACTAGCTAAAGTATTGTTTTTATGATCTTTGCTATATCTTTCCTTCTACCAAAATTTGCTTTTATTTGTTCTTGCTCTTCTAATTCCTTAAATTTAATTATTAGGTTACTTATTTTAAAACCAGTCTCTTTTATTAGGTGGTTATTGCTATAAAATACCTTCTTTGTGGTGCTCTGGCTGTATCCCATTTCTTTTGGTAGCATGTGTTTTCATTTAATTTGTTTAAAATTTTAAAATTTTCCTTTGTGACTTCTTCTCATTGTCCGTTCACTACTATTTTGTTATTGTTCATGTATTAATGACAATTTCTAAAGTTTTTGTTGCTTTATTCTAGTTTTGTTAGATTTTGGCCAGATGAGATACTTAATGTGACTCTGATATAAAAAAAATGGTTGGCAAATGTTTTGTTGTTAAAAACATGGTCTATCTTAGAGAACATTCTATGTACTTACAAGAGATATGGAGATGTGTGTATTCTTCAGCTGCTGGATAAAATGTTCTATAAGTATCTGTTATGTTTATTTTGTTCTATATCATAATTCAACTCCCATATTTCTGTGTTAATTTTTCGCTTGACTGTTATGTATGCTTTTTCTTATTTTTTTAAGATGATTTGTTTGTTGATTAAAGTGATTTAGCCATTTGACCATTCCATAGCTTTTGAATGAAGAATTTAGTCTATTTTCTTTCTTCATTGATAGGTAAGAATTCCCTAAATGTTTTTATATTCTTTATTCCTTGTCTTTTATTTATTTATGTGTATGTGTGTTATTTGGTATTTTTCTGTAGTGTTAAGATTTGATACATCTATCCTTTTGAGTTGTGTATCTGCGCCACCAATGAGTTTTGCTCTTTTTTGTGTTTTTCCTAAGGTTGTTGTAGTCTTTTTGCTTTCTGACATAGGATTCCCTTAAATGTTTCACTTAATTTCAGCCTACTGATGCTGAATACCTTCAGTTCCTCCTTTACTGAGAAATATTTTATCTACTTAGTTTCTGAAGTCTAAATTTTCAGGCAGTAGTATTCTTAGATTGGATATAGTCATCTTGGATTGGATCTTTCAAATATCACCTTAAGTATTAGTTTTTAAGTGGTAAACATTAATGAACTAATGTTTTTTAAAAAGGATATCAGGTAGTATTGAGAACAAAATGCATGGTTCCTAAATCATCAAAGTGACAGTAGCAAAAGTAGTTTTTCTTTTTTATTTCCTGTAATTAGATCTTTCTTACAGCTTTAACCAGGACATCTAAAATTTGAGCTACAGATTGGACCTGTGTTTCTTCATGTGTGTTGTGTTTATAACTGAGCATAAAAATAACAGGTTTAAATTATATATAGATGGATATTTTTACACAAATAGTAATGCCTGTTACAAATAGTGAGCCTGTTAATATATCAATTTTATGCATATGAATGCTTAACCATACCCTATAGAAAAACCATTAGTTTAAAAAAATGTATTAATAAGTAATAGTTCTACTGGTATTTTGTAAAGTGAAAACTGTAAGAGAACATGAGGATGGTAAAATTGTGAAAATATCAGATCAGGCTAGCCTAGTTTTTTCTGGGAGTCACCTTAGTACAACAGAGTCACCAGTGTATCATCAAGTCAAAAAGACCCGATTATGTAGATCTACAGAGGATCCATAGAAGGATGTTACAGAGACATGAAATTGAAGATAGCATCTAACTAATCATAGAACAAATTCAACAGGCAAACCATAAACTGGAAAATTGCACATGGGAAACAGAAGAAAATTGAAGCAGTACTTTTCTCTGCAAAACCCTCTGCTTCCTCCTGTTGCATTTTGATGGATTAGTACCTCTATAGAAATGGCTACTTTCCCATTTTAGACCAAGCATTGTGCTGTTTGACTTAAATGCAGTGTCTTGTTTGGCTAGGACTGGAGTCAGGAAATATTTCCATAATACCTGAGAGCAGGTCTGTTCTGAGAGGTGGAGTGGGAATTCTCCTTTCCTTTTAGTGCATCCCCAAGCCCAAGAGAGACAAAAGGCATGCTTTCAAGGATACTGAAACTTTACATGTTGTAGCTACTTCAAGCAAATTGCCAGATTGTCCTGCACATTTTCAAATACGGGTGCAGTTCCACATATTTCACTTTTCTCATCGTTCATTTCATGTCTCTAAGAACTTTAGTAATTGGAAAATGCAATTTATTATCAATGATATGAATTTTGAAAAAGTGGTTTCCTTCCAAAATTTTATATCTTCAATTCTAATGTAAATATTTTATATGTTTTCTATATACACACATCCTCCTATGAGTTTGTGTGATATCCAGAATGAAATACACATTTTATTCCAGACACAAAGACTATGTAGTTGGGTACACTGAAAACATATTTAAATTAAATAGAGTAATCCTCTTGACTAAGTTCCAGTTAATTGTTATACAGATCCATACATCATACATAGCCCAGATTGATATGCTGAAACGTATTACACTTAACCTGTGCTGAAAGAAAAAGATTTTAAAAGGACAAAGAAAAATACATGTTCCTCTGAAAGTCTAGACCAAAAATTTCGCTCAGTGGTTCTTAATCCAAACTCCCTTGTACCAATGAGGGACATTTGTAAATCTCTGGAGGTGTTTTGGTGATTGGAACTAGGCAGATGGGAGGTGCCATCAAGATCCAATGGATGGAGGCCAAGACTCCAGCTAGCATCCTGCAAGACAGCAGGTTGAAGAACTATCTGACAAGATGTTGGATTATAAAGGGAGACAAACCCATCTTCAGAAGCAAATTGTGTTTTTGTTCATTTAATTCAGTGTCTTTTCCTTGTGCTTTCTTGTTCTAAGCATATTGTGATTCTGTCAAGTTGTTTTTTTTTTTGCTATTATCCTATTTTTTATGTTTTCTAAATTTGTTCTAATTAGTTATACATGATAGAAGACTGCATTTCCATGCATTGTACAACACAAGTAGAGCACAAATTTTCTTTTCTTTGGTTGTACGTGATGTGGAGTCACACCGTATATGCAGTCATACATGTGCCTAAAGTAATGTTGCCCATCTCATTCCACCATCTTTCCTGCCCCTATGACCTTTTCCCTTCTCTCCCTCCCCTTTGTCCAATCAAAGTTCCTCCATTTCCCCACACCCCTCCCATTATGGATCAGCATCCACTTGTCAGGGAGAACATTTGATCTTTGTTTTGGGGGGGAAATTGACTTACATCCATTTGCCAGATTGTCCTGCACATTTTCAAATACAGGTAAAGTTCCATATATTTCACTTTTCTCATCATTCATTTGATAACACCAATAACTTCAGTAATTGGAAAATGCAATTTACTATCAATAATATGAGTCTTGAAAAAATAGCTTCCTTTTCTAAAATTTTCTTCAAATGCCATAATTTTATTCTCTTTTAATGCTGAGTTATATTCCATTGTTTATATATACCAGAGTTTCTTTATCCATTCATCTGTTGAAGGACATCTAGGTTGGTTCTAGAGCTTAGCTATGGTGAATTGAGCTGCTATGAAAATTAAGTATTTTTTAATCAATTCATCTGTTGCTATCCTTGCAAAGCCAAACATTCTAGAAATAAATTAGCTTAGTCTTCCATTTTTGTTTTGTAATTTATATTGTTTTAAATCTAGTTGGCTTACAACTACATTCATTACCATGGGTCTAAAGTCCAACTCAAAACAATGCCAAACTTAGTGCAATTTTCTTATCGACAGACAATTCCTTTGTTGCGTGCAAAAACATGCATTTTCAAATGGCATGTTTGCATTTTTAATGTGTTTATACACATATATGTGAGTATATGTGTTTACCAGGTATTTTCTGCTTAAAATTTTGAATCTGTCTCCACCATTTTTTGCTTTGTTGGTTGTCCTAGTGTCCCAATTTATGTTAATTTTGTTCAGATCCTCCTGGATTTTGGTCAATGGCTATCCCAATAAATATTAAAAGAAGAAAATAGAATAAGGTTAGTACTTTCCTATTTCTTCTGTGTTAAGAAAAAGAATTAATTAATGAGGAATATTACAGTTTATTGTTGTTTTTTGTTGTTGTTTGTTTTCTGTTTTCTTTTTTGTTACTGGTGATTGAATCCAGGGACACCATTTTATATATGAGTTACATCTCCAGCCCTCTTTTTTTATTTCTCTCTCTCTTTTTTTAATTCTATTTTGAGATATCGTTTCACTGTGTTCCTGAAGGTGAAATCAAACTTGCAATGAGCTTCTCAAATTGCTGGGATTATAAGCTTGTGCCATAGTGCCTGGTTTCAGTTTTCTTTATAATTACTGCAGATTGAAATAATGGGATGAAATTTATATTGAGGGCTTAGTATGTTTCAAGCATGGCCGAAAGTATTTAGATTACATTTTGTTTAATCTCTACACAAATATTTTACATTCATATATTATTAAAACTATCCTGCCATCTATATTTGGTAGAAAAAGAAATTGATGATTAGAAGATACAATGACTTTTTCCCCTGCCACCACACAGTAATCACTGGAGCCAATATTCAATAACAAAACTGAGACTGAGTGTCATGACTGCACATAGAAAGACAACAGCTTGCTTCTGGGGAATGCTAAGGACTTCACTTTTTTTTGTCTAATGACAACATTATCTATGCATATTGATCTGAGAATATCTGTCATACTTGGAGATGCTCTCCCATCTGGTCCCTAAATTCTAGGAGGCACAATATAATTTCCATGATATTTCTATCACTGTGACTTGTTTTCTTGTATTTTTTTATTGAAATAAGTGTCTTTAACACTCTTCTTCTGACAACTGATCATCTTTTCCTGAAAAGCACTTCTATCATGTCAACTCTCTTGTAGTATTTACCTCAGGTACTATTGCAGGCTCATAGTTAATGACCGAGTCAAGTAAGGGAAAATTTTCACTTTACAAGCAGAATCTTGGCAGACTGAGTGGAAATAAGACCTGTGTGAGAGTCCCCCACACAGAGATAATATGTTCTCATACTCCACATGTAATTTCCTCCTGGTTGTAGTTTTCTCCAAACCAAACACAGATTAGAGAGAAAAATAAGTCAGAATTTCACTTGTTGTTATTTGCAATGGGTAAATACTCCTTCTTAGTAATTAAGATATCTAAGACCCAGATGCAAGAAAATGCTTATCTACTCTTGGTTATGATTATCAATGTGCAGGGAGATTAAAGAAAAAGTACTATTCTTTATCTCAAGAAAATAAAATAGGAAGCAAGTTCTAAAATGTTGTAATACATCAGAATCACCAGGAAGTACTATTTGAAACTGATTACTGGTCTCTACCACCAGGGTTGATTTGAGTGTATCCCTTGAGCAACTCAAAAATTTGCATTTTAAACCAGTTCCCAGATGTTGCTAAACACTGTTGGTTCTGAAAACGCCCTTTTACAATTACCAGTGTAGGGGAAAATATTGGATATCCTCCCCCCTACTGTTCTTGTTATTAAAACTTTCCTCAGAGTTCTAAGGATGCCCCCTTGTGGCAATTTAAGGCAAAAGTGTGAAAGTCATTGCTTCCACAATGATACAGGCAGCAGATAGATACAGGCAGCAGATAGATACACATTCAAATTTCAGAGTTCCCACTAAATCTAGGCAAAAGGAGAATGGTGATTTTTTAGGGTAGTGGGAAACCACAGTGGTTAAATGACCAGAAACGAGATACAGATGAACCTGGGTTCAAAGCTCCCACTTTAGTATTTTATGTTGGACATATTATTTCTCTATTTTGAAGCTTTATTATCTTTATGAAAGTGTAATAATAGTACTTATGTGTCTCATAAAATTGTTGTGAATATTAAGTTTATTAACACATGAAGACTGGAACATCCTGACTTATAATTTAAGGTGTGAAATAACCATATTCTTATGTCCTGAAGTGTTAACCCTTGAACCCATTCATACAATTATTTTACTACTCCATTCATCTGAGGATTATTAAGAAAATTTTCCAGAAATAAGTGCCAAAGAACTAATCTGATTTAGTAAATGAGATGTGTCCCTTAACTCATTACACACGGAGATTTCAACTCTGTAGATATTTCAGTGAAATTAACACAGATTCAATAAAATGGGTTGGAAATCACAATCTAGAGTTTATACATTCTATTATTAACAATGAAATCTAGATCATCCTGTAAGAAGGACACAGGGAAAAATTCAGCATAATTTAAACATATAAGCATCCCATAAATAGGACATTAGGCTAATATATCTAGGACACTGGAACAAAGTGAGTGAATTCTGCAGAATTCTAAAATTCTCTTGCCATATACAGTTGGATGCCCCACAACAAGATACTGTGGCACATAGAACATGGCTGGTGACAAAGGCAAAAGCTGATGGCCACTGTCAACACCCAGATATTCCAAGGTATCCTATTCTTACCATAGCAAAAGGCTCTGAACTATGCATTTACAACAGAATCCTGTGCCTTGGCACCTGCCAGCTTCACAAATTCAAGTGCCTGCCCTAGGCTGCAGGGGTCATATGGAATTCCAGATTAGAACAGCTTTTCTCTCACTCAGTACAATGCTCAGCCACAGATGTACAACAGCAAGATAGGCCTGAGTTCATGCTGTGCAGCTTTTTGGATATATTCCATCAATAATTTGTAGGTTTCAAAAATTCATAAACCAAATGAGATAATTTTGCACACACACAAAAAAACTAAAGGAACCCAGAACATTTGCTTTTTTTATACCAAACAGGACATATACCTTCCATTAGTAATTATTTGCAACCATATTTCATTGCTTCATTGCCTTCAGAAAATAATGAAAGGAAATTAAACCATTAATGTCTCCCTCAAGAAACTCACTTTTTAATTGGAGAGACAAATATGTATTGAATTTCTTTGATCCAAAGAATGATGTTTTCCATTGTATGTTTTTAAAAACTAGATGAAATTTTCAGAGTGAAATGTTCACTTTTCTCTGAAAATAAGTCTGTTAATAAATCAATGCTGCATTTAGAATCTGTGGCATTTCAGAATTAAAATTAATGCAAGGAACTGTAGAAGTTAATTGTAACACAACATGAAACTAGTGTAAGATTTGACTGGATATTATCAGTTTACAAATACAATGGGAGAAAAAAATTGAATAATAGGAATATTGGGAATTGAAATTTAGAAGTTATTTTCCTATAAGCATACACTCATAAGTGCACAAACAAACACATATAAACACACACACATGCACACATACAGGTCAAAAGTATTCAAAACCATCACTATTGAAATTACCACCATCACTCCTTTTTATGATTATGAGCCATAAGGTGTTTAGAGGTAAGAAATGTCTGTTCCTCATCTCTTTGAGAAAATCTGCCTCAAAACAATATTAATAAACTTAGAATAGTCCTTCAAGTATTTTGAAATGTTACTATAAAAAGGAATCTCAGCAAACTACTCCTAAATTCTAGCATTGATCCAACATGTTGTAATATACAAAACCTTCCTCTGTACTTTTCAAATTGAATGTCTGTTTCTTGATACAAATAAAAGAATGTCAATGATGTGTGGGATTTCAAAACTGAATTTTGCAATTTTAACTACAGTAGTGATCATGAAAAAATATATATGTCATGAAATTAAAAAATATATAGCTTTATTATATATATATATGTGTGTGTGTGTGTGTGTGTGTGTGTGTGTGTGTGTGTTTAAGTGAAAGGTAAAAAATTTTTAAAAAGCTAGCTTCACAACAAAGCCTACATTTCTACCTTTTCTTAGGAAATGGTAGCATGAGATGAATGATGCTGTCTGAGAAACAGTCATTCACAAGCAAGGGTTGGCATCTGGACCTATTTTTAATCAGGCAGCAATGAACTGTGCAGTCAAACTGACATCTTTGGTTGTGACTTAAAATATCTACTTCCAAATGCACAAACCCTTTCAGAAATGCACAATTATTCTCTAAAATAGATTCCCTAAATTTATTTGCTCATTTTAAAAATCTGTGATTATCTACCATAGAAAAATAGAACTTTGTCAGTAGAATCATTTTTCTTTACAATATACTTTTATTTCTGTCTCGCTCAGTGATATCACAATCACACATGTGGTGTTATAAATGTTTATGAATGATGTCAGTTCTCTATCAGACTACTTTTTCAATATACATAGTTAGACCCAAAGTAAATCAGGCCTATTTCCTAACTACATCAGGAAATCTATGCAATGTGGCATGAGAACTTCAGTATGGCATTGAAAAAAGCTAGGCTTGTGGTGCTGCTGTCTTTATTCACTTACAACATTTTAGTTTTTTTCTTATCTATAAGAGAGGTCATAATATCCATTTTGCATATTAAAAGCTTTCAAAAATTTATTTTGCAAAGTGTTATGTCTGTTATCTGTTCTGTGCTCAGCAATTTGTACCTGCATACCTGTATTATATATATATAAAAAGTACAATAAAAGATACATATGTTATACTTTGGTTATTCAAAAATTATGTACATAAAAATCTCTGTAAACTAAAATTTAAAATGCCCAAAGAAAATATAATAGAAGCTGATTATTATCCCCTTACAGAGGAATTTACTACAAAATTTATTTCTACTTCGTGTCTTTTGAATTCAATTAAAACCTGATTTACAAAATTATTACTTGCAGGCTATGAGAGGGGATGGAAGAAGAAGCAGATTATAAAGAGCTCCTTGTCTTGTTTGAATTTTTGACATGGGTGTACTCAGAGAATTCTGACTGGTTTAGTCCTCTAAACTTTTCTTACGTAATCATTGTGTGTTTCTCTTTGAACTTTTATTTTAATTTATTTATTTATATTTTTTTCCAATTTATTATATATGACAGCAGAATGCATTAAAATTCATATTACACATGTAGAACACAATGTTTCATATCTCTGGTTGTACGCAAGCTATAGTCACACTGTTCATATCTTCACACATGTACTTAGGGTAATGATGTCTACATCATTCCACTACCTTTTCTACTCCCATGCTCCCGCCCTTTTCCTCCCACCTCAAACCCTATCTAGAGTTTGTCTAATCCTTCCATGCCCTCCCAATCCCATTATGTATCAGCATCCTTATATCAGAGAAAACATTTTTTTTTTTTGCCTCAAGTCTGATAACTACAGAACATGGATGAGGTCAGAGTTATGTGCACTACTTGGGTGACCCTGCCTCCATCTCCTTGCAGCTGCCCCTTGCATGCATAATTTAAAATTTTCTACCATCCAAGAATTATGGCAGAACCATGAGATCAGTGATACCAGGCATTAATAAAAGGTGAGCATGCTCCATGTATTCAGTATGCAATGGATGGGCAAACATTTAGACTCTGAAAGCAGTAGCATTCTAAGAAATAAGGGGACTAAGTAACCTTGTCATGTTATTTCTTATTCATTTTATTTTCCTGTATTAGTTACTTGCTGACACACAAATGGTAACATGGAAATAAAAGCAAAAGACTTGGCAACCATATTTCATTGCTTCATTGCCTTTGGTGCTTCTTTACTAATCAGGAAGATAAATATGGAGAGTATTGGTAAAGTGTGCAGGCAGCAAACAGTGACATAAAAACACCAAGTTAATTTTGTGCATTTTCCATGTTCTGATCCAAATAAATAAATGAGTGTTTATTATAGAATCTATAAAACAACTTCCATATTTTTAGTGATTTTGTTGTATAGAATTAAACATTCTCATTTAAAATTAGTGTATTTTTGAAAATTATTAAAGCATAAAATTAAATGTAACATTTTAAAACTAATGTACAATGTAAAGTTTAATGGTAAAATTTAGTCTAATAATTTTTTTGCTTCTTGTAAGTTACATTACTACTAATGAGTAATGATAAATTTAAGTGTGAGAGAGAATTGAAGAAAGTAAAAAGCTTTACATTTCAGTACCATTAACACACATTATTCCTGCTTTACAAACTCAGAGCCCTGCATTTTCATCTTGCATTTGGCCTTACACTTAAATAGCTCAGTAGGTACAGAGTTAATGGAAAAGTAAAGGAGAATAACAAGGAGGGTTGTGGCACAGCCAGGAACACTTGTAAGAAAGCCTCTTTTATTACTCACTGGTTTAGGAAGTCTCTGGCTACTCTTACAAATGAGCTCTCAAAATGTTCTTCCTGTCTGTCACATCATCTCTTCTGACTCTCACTGATATTGGTTACACTCACATTTCTATGTCTTATTGCAGGGGTATCCACCTCTGAATATTATTCTGCTTCATTCCCAGGTCTGGAGAAACACAGGTTAACAAAAAATATAGGATTCCATGCCACTCAACTCTTTACTACTAGCTGGGGTTCTGCAAGAAGCAAGCTGAGAAGCCACCTAGAAGATAGACATCTCTCCACCTACCTTGTCCAGTATCAGGATAAGATTTGCAAAACCAGAACACAGATTCATTGCACATATGTCATATATTGTATCTAGACATAAATCCTAATTACAACCAATTATTTTAAGTAGGTATATTTGATCATAGTAAGCAATTATGGAAATAATATGAATTTGGGTGACTTCCATGGTTTGGAATCAAGATGGTACCACTTATTGGATAAATTAATAGTTGATTAATTGTTAATAATATGTTTCCTTATTAATACTGAGTTTGCTATAGCATATTTTTATATATTCATACACTATTTTCTCATAAAAGAGAAATTTATGACTGAAGTAAATGATCAGATGATTAACAAAGGACTACTAAAGGAAGTAAGAAAGATAATTAGCTGCTTTGTGTATATTTGCTATTCTTTTGTTAATCCATAATCTGCATTCCTCATGACAATTGAAAATCACCTTATGAAATAAAACCATCTGTAAAAATATGAAATGTTAGGGATTTCTTTTGTCCTGTTTCACGACAAGTCTAATTGACATATTCAGAATCCTCCCAACACATGCATCAACTTGAGTGTTTAAAAAATGTTATCTTGATGTGAAGAAATAAGAACTACCCAGAATCCTTTCTTCTGAGGTTATAATCAGCAGCCCCAGATATGTCAGGTTACAGAAGCAAAGGTGTGACCACTCCAAAAGCAACACCATTATCTAAGGCCAATTATGTAAGTGCCCATGTCCACCCCTACTGGCTACTGTAAGTGCCCATGTCCACCACTACTGGCTATGGCAGTGATGTCTTTGCAAGGACACTATTGCACCAAAATTCCATATTTTTATGCTGCACAGTTCCTGACTTGGTTCTATGTCCCTCAAGGAGATTCTCAGAGCTACCTGATAACCATTGAAAAAAATATTTTTCCTATGTTTTCTGTTGCTTGATCTAGTAACCCCAATGGATGCAGTAGTTAATATATACATTCAGATATTCCAGAAGGTCTTCACAAATGATTTACAGAAAAATAATAATTCATTTCTTCTGTACCCTTCTTTGAAAAGGCCAACCAAACCTTATTAATGATTATACTCTGAAGGAAAAATGATGAATGTTTATTTCATCTTGTGTTAGATAAATAACTACTGAATCTGAAGGTGCAAGACGACTTTGGAAAGAATAAGCTAGCTTAAGGGAAAGAGTGTCCTTTACTTTTAGCCTATGTGGAATATATAAAATAACAATACACTACGGCATTTTGATTCCTGAACTATAATAACAGACACAAGAACAAACTCATGGAACACTCTGAAAAGTCCCTTAATCTCAACTCTATAAAGCATAGTATCTTAGCTTGGGTTGGTATAATTAATCACATTATAATGAGTAATCATAAACAACAGAAATTTGTTACTTACCATTCTGGAGGCTGGAATTTTCAGTATCAGGGCTCAAGCAGAGTAGATGTGTGGAGACAGCCAATTCCTCATGAATGGCACCTTCTCTGGGTCCTCATACAGCAGAAGAGCAAAAGGGCTCCCTCAGGACTTTTTTTTTATAAGAGCAGTATTATGGTTTAGATATGTGGTGTCCCCCAAAGCTCATGTGTGAGACAATGAAAGAAAGTTTAGAGGTGACATGATTGGGTTATGAGAGCATCAACCCAATCAGTGCATTAATCCCCTGATAGGGATAAATTAGGTGATAACTATAGGCAGATATGGTGTGGCTAGAGGAGATGGGTCCTTAGGGGCATGCCTTTGGAGTTTATGTTTTGTCCTGGTTGAGCAGAGTTTCTCTCTCTCTCTCTCTCTCTCTCTCTCTCTCTCTCTCTCTCCCTCTCTCCCTCCCTCCCTCCCTCCCTCTCTCTCTCTCTCTCCCTCTCTCCCTCTCACTCTTACTCCATCCCTGTGTCCTGGTACCATTCTCCTAACTATTTTCCTCTTCTATGCTCTTGTACAAAGATGTCCTGCTTCACCTGAGCCCTGAGTAATGGAACCGGCCACATATGAACTGAGACCTCTGAAAACATGAGCCCTGTAATAAACTTTTCCTCCTCTAATTGTTCTTTTCAGGTCCTTTGGTCACAGCAGTAGAAAAGCTGACTAAAACAAACAGTGATCCCATTTGTGACTTCATCTGCCCTAATGAGCTAACTACCTGCCAAATGTTCCACCTCTTAATGTCATCACAATGAGAATTAGGTTTCACTATGAATTGTAAAGGGACAGAAGAATTCACATCATATCACACAGCATCTGCAAGCATCCCACATATATTCTTGACATGTCACTTGCTGTACAAGAGTGATGATTTTGCTGGTATTCTGGGAAAGAAAGAAAGAGAGAGAGAGAGAAAGGAAGAAAGAAAGGAGGGAAGGAGGAAAGGAGGGAAGGAAGGAAGAAAAGGAATATGAAATCATCTATTTGGAGCTATCAGGTGATTATGAGTCATTTACAAATAGGAGACAATGTGTTTTATATGAGACCGTGGCTAAAAGAATTTGAAAGGATATTGGGATTTTTTTAATGAAAAAAATTAGAGTTCACATTAGTCTTATTTTATGCTTTTGTGGCAGTTTCACTTCAAAAGCATGCATTTTGAGCTCTAGTTTTTTCATGGAATTTAACTATTTTATTTCTCTATCTGGAGGTTCTCTGATATTTTCTCTTCCCCTCTTATTCTTAGAATCAAGTGTCCTCCTCGGACTTTATTAAAGATATTGTTTTCCTTTTACTTAAAACTCTGAGATTCATTATGACTTAAAACGACACTTGCCTTCCAGGAATTTTTTTTTCTTTTGTACTTCATGTGTTCACTTTCTTTCACCCAACTCTGTCTCCCTAGGCTACTTCTTAGTATATAAGTCCACCTGCCAATGTCCCATTTCTCTCAAAGGGACAAGAAAGAGGCTACATTCCATAATTATCAGCAAAGCATTTTGCTGCAAGAAACACAATCTTCTACTGCAACAGGTCTAAAAAATAGACACTGTATCACTGAATTAGAAATCTTTACATAGAAAGTTCCAGAAATGGTACAATCACTTAACAATATCAGGAATAACCCAGATGTATCACATCTATCAACAGAAGACTGGCAATATCTTCTGGATATTAAAAAGGCTGGTAATATCTCTCCTCATGGTCTGAATATTCCAGTTGAATCTCCAGTTATTATCAATCAGCACCCCACAGGAAGAAGACATGAATTCAACGGGCTTCTCTTTTTTACAGGAAGGGTAAATCTCAAAAATCTCCTAATTTTCCTCTCCCTTATACTGTGTGTTCACCTCTTCCAGAAAAATCACTATCAAATGCCCTGGAACTGACACCTGAGCATTCAAATAAAATCTGCATTACTTTAGCATGAAGTAAAGCATATCTTTTGGGTGGGTAGCATGACTTCTTCCATCAAGGTAAAGAGAAGCTTTTCAAAAAGTTACAGCTCTATAATCAGAAGTTTTGGAACTTACTTTAAATTTTGGAAAACAGTTTAAATCCCTGTGATTAATGACATAATTTATAGAATTCAATCTATCCCTGAGGGTGAATTCCTTTAGTATACATAAATGAATGTCTTGGCTCCTATTTTGTTTCATCATATACAAACTATAATATAAAGCAGGATGAGAGCAGCAGCACCAGACCCAATATAACTATGTGCCAGAGACGAATCATACCAGAGCAATTTCATAGGTTCTAAGATCATGGCAGGAATGGATAAGAACTGCCCATTGTGACAGATGAGCCCAAGGCATATATAAACCCTGCTTTGTACGGGACACTGTTCCCTGAAAACCTATGTGATAAATGATTAATATTGAAAAAGAAGAAAGGGGGTTCAACTGAAAACTATTCTGTCTGTATCATTTAAACAAAAACAAAAAATAAACAAACAAAACCCTTCTGCTTTGTGGAGATATCTGCTAAAAGAGAATGCTTTAAGACAGACATCTAAGCTAAAATACATTCAGTAGAAAAAGTTTTAAGATAAAACCCATGTCCTTAACATAGTTGGTAATTAATTACCTGTGCTGGGTACGGCAGAAACAAGTCCCACATAGTACCTACTTCTTTGCGATCTTTGACTATTTCATCATATCATCTGCTCTTGAAAATAATCTTGAACTCAAGTCATCAAATGTATTTATCTTTAATATGTGCATTTGAAAAATATCAATGCATAATGACCCAGCAATGTTAGTTGCAATTGATTTTCAGGGAGTAAAACTGAAGCAGTACTTATAAAACACAAGGAAATCTTTTATTGACATTTTATTCTCCTGACTGGGTAAAATAGCTAATAAAAATATTGATTATTTCTTTTTTTAACCTTGTGCTAACCCATGCATTTCTTTAATGATTATAAAAAACCCCATCTAAAAATAAGTAAACCGAGGCTTATTTTACCCAGGGCTATGCAGCTAATGAGAGGTGGAACTGGTCTTCAAGTCCTGGCCTATTTACTTCTAATACAGTACTTTAGAGAAAATAGTGTATCCCACAATACATATACTTTCAGACAATAGCAGAAAAAAATTACCTTTTCTCTGGGTTTCAGGCATATGAAGGGGGAAAGAGAGAGGGCGTACAAAGAAAGAATTACAACTTGTGTCTCAAATGAAGAGTAAAGCAAGCCCTGGGCATAAGGCTGCCCAAACATTGCTTCAAGTATAGGGGTGTTAGGACTCTCCAGAGAAATAAACAGAATCAATGGGATGTCTACATCTAAATATCTATCTAGAGAGACACAGAGGAGAAGAGAAATTTTAAGGAATTGGATTCAAGTGTTGGGCCCGACAAATACAAACACTGTAAAGCAGACAGGCAGGCTAAAGAGCCATGACAAGTCGATTTTACTACTCCAGTCTGAAGAGAGCCTGGAGGTAGAATTTCTTTATCCTCTGGGAGCTCAGTCTCTATCCCTGAAGGCCTTAGACTTATTAGATGAGTCACAGTACACAATGGAGAGTGTTATGGTTTCCATGTGAGGTGACCCCCAAAAGCTCACATATGAGACAATGCAAGAAGGTTCAGAGGAGAAATAATTGGGTTATAAGAGTCTTAACCAAATCAGTGAATTAATACCCTGATAGGTATTAACTAAGTGGTAACTGAAGTAGTATGGTGTGGCTGGAGGAGGGGGGAATTGAGGCCTTTGCTTTGGTTTATATATTTTGTATCTGAAAAGAAGAGTCTCTCTCTCTGCTGCTTGATCATCATGTGAGCTAGTTCCCCCTGCCTCAACTTGAGCCCTGAGGTATGGAGCCAGCTACTTTTGGACTGAGACCTCTGGAACCATGAGCCCCTAAATAAACCTTTTTTTTTTTCTACAGTTGTTCTAGTCTGGTCAGTTTTCAAGTCAGAGCAGTGAAGAGGCTGACTAAAACAAAGGGTAATGTATTTCTCTTAAGATGCAGTGATTTCATCATGGATGATACCTGGAAAATATCCTCAGAGCAACATCTAGATTGGTGTTTGACCTATTTTGGATACTATGGGTACTGTGACCTAGTTGAATAGACATATAAAGGTAATCTTCATATCAAGGAAATGACAGTTGGGAAGAGCTGCACAGAATAGTTGAAGAATACAAACTCAGAGAAATAAAATTGTCATATTCCTTGACTTTAAGTCTTAATATTGTAGAACTTCACAATGGCAATCCTTATCATTATAGTAATGTAACATCAAATGAGCAGTTTGCTGAGAGCCATTGCCAAGTAGGAATGACACATGGCAATTTCTTTGTCAGCCTACCCATTGTTGCTTAGAGGAAGGACTCTCCATATTGGACCCAGGTCATTTGCAGTGACATTGCATGTAAGATGACCTTGCTCAAGGACCAGGGAGGATCAGGGTTTAGGGCTCTCCTTGGGTTTAGGGCGGTTCCAGGTTTAAGGTGTACCCTGCTGGGAATAGGGTGTACCCTGCTGCCTCAGGCGTGCCTGCTCCTGGAGTTCCTATTGAGTTCTCACGGGATTCAGAGAGTATTTGGGCCCAGAACGTGGATTTCCCCAGAACGTGATTGTAGAGTGTCGGTGTGAGTTCGGGAATAAAGAATTGCTGTTTGAATCTACAAGGCTGTGAGTGGCTCGTGATTTTGTGCACAGCCAGACTACAGCAGCAGTTGATATGCACACACACACACACACACACACACACACACACACACACACTTCAAGGAGTATTTAGTGGGTCACTTGCATTTCTACTGAACATCTCATACATGCAAGCAATATTCCAAGCATTGGGACCAAAAAAGAGAAAAAGACTTAAAGTCTAACCTAAGGGTCTTATAAGCTAATGAAGAAAGCAGTGAATGCTTATGTCAAACTAGTTAAACCTTCTTTTTATTATTAGCTTCAATCTTCGTTCTTACATTTATTAAAGCTGGATTAAATCATCCCTGCCTGAGAAGTTGGTGAATATGAGGGCTGTACTTTTTTCATGGATAATTCCTAGCACAAAAAAGGAAGATTATGAAATTTTCCTATCAGTAATTGGCAACATTTTGGAAGTATAGCACATGCATATTAACAATAAAGGAAATAGGAACTTCAAGGATCTAATCAATGGAAATTGTTGTACTAAGTATGCATTTACATCACTTTTTAAATATCCAGAGACCACACAGGTAGCCCTTGCCCAGTAAATTAAACCAAAGTCAATTCCTAGGATCAATCAGAAAGCTGATACTTTTGATTCAGACTTGAGTTCAATGATCCACTGTCTCTACAATTGTGACCTTAAGAAAAATTCTTACAGTTTGGAGCTCTAATCTATTTTTACTGGTAATTACATCAGTTGGTTTTTAGGGTTGTTGTAAAGATACAATGGTAATCATGCATTAGACTTGGAACTTAGAAAAACACAAAAGAATAGCTCATCACTTTATGGTTTTATGACACTGTTATATTTTGCCTTCTTCACATCTATCACTTGAGTTTATAAATTGCAAATGCAATGGGAATCAATATTGTGTATTTCCCACCACCTGCATCCTTGCTGTTCACACACACACACACACACACACACATACACACCCCTTCTGGTAAATGATGATATACAATTCTATATTATAAAATTTTAATGTTAGAAAAAACTATAATGATGACTTACACTTGCTTAAAGTTGTTTTTTCATTATACAAAAGGCAAAGTACTGTGTGTTTGGAATACAAAGCTTAGTTTAAGAATAACTAATAAATTTATAAAAATGCTATGAAAAACACCAGACTGAAAAAGAGGGGAAACACATATATGAGTTGTGTACCTGACTTTATATGACCACTCCACTTCTATACCTAACAGACTTAAGAAGGCATTTGTGTCAATATGAGGTGGTTTTGGAGAACATTGTGTTCTCAGACTCTATACAGTGATAGATACTCAGTTCCTTTTGGGAAGTGAGAATCAACTTTGATAAATATTTCTTAGAACATCATGTACGAATGAGGAGACAGTGAAAGACTGAGTGTGCAACGACGGCCTTTTCCAGCACATTTCATACAAGTTTACAGATGAATGAGCTCTATTAGTCCACACTTCTCTTTTCAGAGATACGTAACTAAAGCTTAGAGAATTCTAGCTATTTCTCTGCCATCAAACTGTTTTCAGAGCTAAGGGCTTAAAGACACATCTCTCATTTCTCGTGTGTTTTCATGAATTATTAATAACAGAATTCTAGCTCCACATTTAGAAAAATGTGAAAATATGTTGTTTGGGGAAAAAGATATTGTTAGAGGTCTATTAAAATAAAACATGCGTTTTCATGTAAACGGTATATTTTTCTGTTTTTGTATATTTTGCTGTTCATTACATGGGCAAAAACTCCAATATTAAGAATTAAGCTTCTATTTAATATTATAAACAGAAACATTAGTAATAATTATAAAGGCTTAAATTAAATGTACATTTTGAATCCCAGGATTGAAACCTTCCTGAGAAAAGTGTATATCATTAGAATGTCTTTTATTTAATGTAATTTGTATGTGTAGATACTTTTTGATAAAAGAGAATATGTATGTGTTGATACTTTGCCAATAAATTTTTTTCATCTTATGGATATAAATTTCTGCATTTAGCTATAAAATATTATAAATGTACAAAATAATGCATTTAGCATATTTAGAGAATCAAGTACCTATGTCACCATAAACATGTAAAGTAAGTTACACACAATTATGTGAGCCACTGTTGAACACTCTCTTACTTAAAAAGTTTGAATATTCCAATAAGTTACTTGATCCTCTCATCGTCCTAAATATCCTGTTCAAGAAATAGACAGTATGCTGAATTTCTTTTAAATATTTTCTTATTCCTTTGCCTACTTAAAATAGATTTATCATACATATACATTTATGAAAGTAATATCATCTATAGTTTTGTGTGTTTTAAAGTGTTCATGGAAATGGATCCCTATTACATATAGTTATCTGTATCTTGCTATTTGTTTATCCAACTTAATCCAGGATTACATTTTTAACATAATAAAACATATTTATGTCTGCATAAATATGTTACATGACAGTACATTTTTAATTTTTTTTTTCAGTTCTGGGAATTGATCCCAGTGGTGTTCTCCCACTGAGTTATAACCCCAACCCCTTTTATTTTTATTTTGAAACAGGGTATAAGTTGCCAAGGCTGACATAGAATTTCAGGAATGCACCACCACAAGTGGTTTCAATACTAAAATGTTATTTGCTAATAGCAATACCACCAGTATATATGCTAGCAAAAAAAAAAAGAATAATATTTCCTATGTAATTCAAATATATTAAAAATTTGTTTTAGTTGCCACTTTCTCTGACCATAATAGTTGACTAACATAGGCAAGAAAAATTGATTTTGATTCCAAAGATGGCATTTATTTCCATGGCTCAACTATAAAATAATTCCATATTGAACCCCCTAAATATTTGAAAGAGTTACCTATCATTAAAGACATATCAGTAAGACTAGCAATAATAGGGAATTTGAAATTTTAAAAAACAGCATGAACATCTGTGGGTGACAGGTGGACTAGAACCAGGCATAGGATTTTAAAGATACTTTTCAAATTTGGAAATGTTATATTTCATTCCAGGTGATTTGGGTTTATAATGTTTATCTCTTTTAAATTTTAGAATAAGTTCCTTTTAAAGCAGACATACTGCTGTTTCATGGAAAGCAAAAAGAAGAATTTAGACAATTTTAAAATAAATTAATCCCCCAAAATTAGACATCAAAATTTCCGTGCATTAATACTCACTGAAAATCCTCTCTTCTTGTTTGCATGATACCAACTAAATTCATTTTCATTCTCACTTGAGTTGCTCATCAGTAACACATTAATATTTTGACTGTCTTAGGTGTCAGGCACTGTCATGGGTGCAGAGAAGAAGCAATATGAACTCAGTCATTGACTTCCTGTGTGAAAAGGAAGCAGACATGGCCTTATGTGAGCTTTACTAGTATTAGAAAATTCATTTCTTTGTTTAGGTACAAATTAATACAAGATACTCTAGAATTATATCTGGAACATTGAAACAGAAACATGGTAGGCAAACCACTAAGGCATTACTTTGAAGTATAGTCTCAAAAATAATTGTTGTTTATCAATTTGTCTGAGGTCTTTTCTACAGTGCATGTTTATTTCTGACAAATCTTATATATTCTTTTCCTAGTCTTGGTAATTCCTCCCAAACTCCAAAACTGCACACCAGCAACATATTTTGAAAGAAAAATACTACAATTTACTAGTCTGATCTGCCTTAGCGGTTTCTAAGGCATTAAGCTTCTTCGTGTATTTTGTGTAATCATAAGCTCATTATTATTAAGTGCACAGTTCAGGGCAATATCATGCAATACAGAACCATTGCACTGTGTTTCACTTCACATTTTCCATTTGGACTTCCAATAATTATCCTACTCTTTCCATTTTACTGGGAATTCAAGTATTCTATAGCATGTGCTACATTTACTACCCTATTTTTCCATCTGCACCTAAAAAATGTAATACAGACAACAGTTGGAATGAAGTACAAGTGAAAAGGAGATGCTCTACATTGAATTTTTTCTATTAAGAGACCACTAAAAGGCTGGGGCATTAATAATCTAGGCAATTATGAAAAGTGATTATATAGCATAAATACAATTCCAGAGAGCCAAGCCAATCCAGAGTTCAACAGAACAAAGTCATATACTTATATAGTCAGTCAGTTTTGCCCAGGTGTGAGAACATGTTAAAGAAGATTCCTTAATTCAGGATACCAGCAAGTGATTGTGAGATTCTGGACATGCTGAAAAACTTCATAAAAAAATAGCACCACCAAACACTATTAAAAATGTTCTTAATGTCCGCCATTTTTAAGGCTCTAATATATGCCAGTCACCACAACATTACTAATAATGACTATTTCCTAACCTTCAGAAATAATTAACAAAGCAGATAATATTATTTAATTTTATAGAAGAAAAAAACATAATCAGTGTGTTTAATTCCTGTAGCTGACTTTATATCCTTCAGTTTTCATCTCAAAGTAACCTTCCTTGATTTAAAGAGAACCATTTTTTGTGTACATATATCCATAGAACCTCACAGCTGCTATGCCATTACCCTTTCTATTCATGAAAATTATCATTTCCTGAAATTATTTTTTAGTTGTTCATTGTCTGATTTACCCACAGAATGCAATCTCTTTGAAGGCAGACAATATGTTAGTTTTGCTTGCTGTTGCATGCCTAGAGAATAGAGATGTGCTATTTTCTTACCTGAAACTCAGGAGATGTTTGGTGAATAGTAAAACAAATGAATATCTTGAATGATAATCCGGTAAGTGTTAGAGCCAGGATACATTCTAAACCCCAGATGTTCAGAAGACAAACACATTAATTTCTACTACATTTCACAGCTCCTTTGTCACAGTCATCAGTTAGGTTTATCATGACAATAAATTTTCTAGTATTTGAATTTTTGTCTGAGCAAGGGAAAAAGAGCCCTGCAGTTGTGAAAGAATAACTACCAGCTTTCATACCTGAGGTATACCTGCATCTTCCAAGTGAATTTGATTCACTGCAGAGAATACATGTCCCCTTGAGTACCACTAGATTTAACTATTATAGTTGGAATGTGAGTTGTCCCCCAAAAGCTCATGTGTGAGACAATGCAAGAAGTTTTAGTGGATAAATGGTTGGGCTATGAGAACCTTAATACAATCTGTGAACTAATGCCATGATGAAATTAACTGAATGGAGACTGAAGGACAGTGGGGTGTGGCTGGGTGAGGTAGGGCATTGGGGGCAAACTTTTGGGGTGCATATTTTATATCTGGCCAGTGGAATCTCTCTGCTTTCTGATTATCATGTGAGTTGCTTCCCTCTGCCATACTCTTCTGCCATGATGTTCACCCTCACCTACAGCCCTGAGGAATGGAGCTGGCTGTCTATGGACTGAGAGCTCAGAAACTATAAGTCCCCAGATAAATGTTCCCACCTCTACAGTTCTTTGATCAGGTCTTTTTGTCACAACAGTGGAAAAGATGACTAAAACAGTAACCCAAATAATAGTGAACTCAATAAAGAAATAGTGACTCAAGAAAGAAAGTCCCCATTGGCATCCCAAATTTCTGTACTTAACACTTGAGGATTGGGTCCAAGTTTTTTGACTTGGAAGCATAACCTTAATAGAAAGTATAAAAAGAGACTTTTAAAAAATTTTCTAATTCATTACAAGCTTAACATGTAATGATCAGGTATTTATTAAAACGGATAAAATAATTGTAGTTTGCCTTGAAAGAAATCTTGTTTCTAGACTTCAAAACATTTAAAATTTACTGCAGTTTGCACAAAACATCTTGTCAAACAGATTAATTCATCCATTAGTTCTTTCACTTCAAAAATGTTTATTTACAAACACTTTTTCTTAAGATAGGGAACTCTGTGCACTTAAAAGGAACACATGTCAGAAGAAATGATAATAAATAAAAATAATATATTTATTTTAATTCTCTTATCCCATCTGAAAATTTTTGAAAAATCACCAAAAAGTCAATGGTATTTTTGGGCTTGCTTCATGGGGATTTCACAATTCCTTACAGAAGGTATCTCTTTGTATAATCATTAGTTCTTCCATGTTTGGAAGAATTGCTGAGAATTTTCTCATTCTTATTGGCTGGTTTGCATATTCTTCACTTAGTTTACAAAATGTAGCTTAAGTCTAATGGCCCATAATGTCTTAGAATTTTCCGTTTTAATCAATTCATTTAACACAAATAGGGTCTTTTTCAATAGAATGGACTTTGGAAAATAGAGAAAGATTGGCCTGATCACTGATCTTTTAGCTCTTTCTGGTTAATCTATCTTATCTGTTCTCTGACTATCTCCCTGAAGGTATTGAATTAAAACATCACTATTACAATGAGTGTGCCCTCAGTGCCATTTTTATTTCTAACCCAGCCCCAGATTCCCATATATAAAAATATCTTACATCAAAATTCACCACAAATCCTATCTTTATTTCCTTCTGAGCCCTAATTCAGTATTTCTTGACCTAAAGCAAGACATTCCAGACCCTCCCAGACTTCTCCCTAATAAAATTTTTGGTGTCATATTTGGTACTTTATAGTCACACTTTCAAAATAACCTTTCCTTGCAACACACAAACAATAATTGCCTTCCTTACAAAGACATTCTTTTTACGTCTCTATGTTTCCACAGGCATTTTTAGCCTAGGCTTTGTCTGAGGAACTTTTTTTGATGCTGTAAGCCAGACACAGATGCTACCCCATTCATGAGACTTTCTGTAAATCATATTTGTGGTAATAGGTACCTTCATCTGTTTTAAGTTACCATATTTATTTGAAGTTTTTCTTTTCTCTTTGCCTTAACTATGGTACACACATTGTATTTTTCTTCATTGTTACTCTGTGATACTTAGAAGTGAGCCTTTTATATATCAGACAATACATGTTATATAAATACATTAGGTTTTAACACAATGATATCATGATTCTTCTCAGTAGATATTCTCTTCAGGGAATTAAACATGGGATTAGTTTTAATGTAACAGCTATTATCATAAAAGCAAGAATGTGAACTCTAATTTGCCACACAAAAAATCCTTTCCAAGATGTTTTATTAGTTGTCAAAATGGAAATCATTATTTTGGAATATGTATTTAGTACCAAAAATATCTATGGGTTAAACAGCAATGTTACGTTCTCATATATCCTGTTGCTTAATAAATATAATTTTTTGATGCATGCTTATATCAAAGACAAGTTATGTTCTCATATCTGTAACAAATATCTAAAGGAAAACCTCCCTTAGGAAGATGATGTGAATCAGATCATCAGATAGATCTATGCTATATGCCATAGAACTATATAGGCTTGAATTTACATTTAAAATTTGAGAACTAGGGCTGGGGATGTAGCTTAGTGGCAGAGTGATTGCCTAGTATGGGTGAGTCACTGAGTTCCATTCTCAGCACAATAAATAAATAAATTAATAATTCATTGACAGCTAAAAAAATTTTAAAATAAAAAAATAAAATGTGAGAAGTAATATAAAACTACAAATTATAAGAATAATCTAGATAAAGTATCAGATTCAGAACAATTTCAAACTTCAGTCAAATTATAGATTTACATACCTTTGCTTCTTTGCATCCAATTTAACAGAACAAGAAATTTGTTTTAAATATGCTGTCCACAGACTCAAAGCAAAGATCAGAGAGACTGAGCCTACAGGGAGTAGTTACTCTTGTTCACCCTCAAATCTACTGCAGATCTTTTACTTACTCAACTAAAAATTTTGTCCTGTGTACTCTCCTGTTTAAAGTTTTTTTTTATGACTTCTTGTCAGCAAAATCACATTAACAAAAAATTCTTTCAAAATCTGTTTCCTTTTACCTATATAAACTCAGGTACTGGCATCTATACCTCATGTGTTAAGCTTCACCCTGTTCCTCTTGCCACAGCTTGCTGTGGTTGCAGACCTCATTACTTTACCCAAAGCTATTATACTTGCCTGCTTCACTTGTCTTTCAGCCAATCAAATCTGAATGAGTGTCCTTTCTCACATGAGGATTATCCTTCTTTCTGAATGCATTTTTAAATTGCATCATACTAAATATTATTGTTTTTAATTATTAGTCTCATGATACCTCTTTTAAATGAACACTTACTACACGCTACTCACTACCCTAAGAACAAGAGATACAGTGATGAACAAAACTATGGTATTGTTCTCTGGACACTTATAGGTGAGTATGAGAGTCAAATAGTATGGAACTGAAAATATGACAGAGGAAGGCGTGATATGAGATTATGAAATGGGAGGCAAAGCCAAGACAGATAATGAGAAAATCTTCTTTAGAAATTAAGTAGACAAATAATTAATTTGAGTAAAAATTACAATTTCCTTGGTGTCACTGCACTTCCTTCGTATTGGAAAGAAACTAAAGATTTCTGAATATATTTTACTTAGAAATAGAAAATATTTTTTGAACCAAAGAGTTTATGGTCCAATAACAGTTGGACTTTCACACTCTGTCACTATCCTACCTCCAGGACACTGGTCAATAATTTTGGATAAAGTCATGATATATCAGCACACTGCCACCTGGAATCAGTTTGATGCTCTTTTCTGAAGGAGATAATTCTTAGTGATATTCCCTCATCCAGTTAATAATTCAAGAAACATTAAATATTATTTTACCTATATAAGTGGCAATTACTGGTGTCATCTGCCTCTAAATAGCAAGATACTGAACATTATCCTTCGAAAGATCATTCATACCCTCTTTGAATAAAATGTATGATATGTCAAGATCATTGTATTGTCTTGAGCAACTAATAAAAAAAAGATATTATGTCCATGAATTGGTGTGAATATTCTTTGTATACAACCAGAGATATGAAAAATTATGCTCTATATGTGTAATAAGAATTATAATACATTCCACTGTCATATATAAATAAATTTTTTTTAAAAAAAGATCATGATTATCCTTTCTGTCCTTGGCTTGGAAAAAACTTTTGTTAATGTTTTTTTGTGACAGAAGACTCTTGTTTTGACAGCCGACTTAGGGGGGAGAAATGTGTCATGTAGGTTTTAACAGCTGAGTTGTAAACATCAGGGAGCTTGTACCAAATATTTTAACTTTGCCCCATGTTTGCCATTTTTCTAAAGCACTAGCTCAATGAGAGCTTGCAATATGTCTCTGCCCCCCGGCCCCCAGCAAAAAAAAAAAAAAAAAGATTAAATTTATTTATTACACATTTGCATAAATAAACTGGAAGATGTGTCCACTATACATGAAAATGTTCAAAAAGTATATTAAATAACTCCCTGGAATTGGACAAACAAACCCCTTAAACAATTGCTATACAGTTGCTATTTTCTTTTGCTTAGATATGGTTGTTATAGCACTGTTGTTTGCATCAAAGTCAAAGGATAAAGAATATTTTGCACTATATTTAGATCTATTTCACTTGCTTTTGCCAAAAGAAAATGGTACAGTCCTCCACTTGATGGCAATCCATATTTTAAATATCTGAAATTTTTAAAAAGTCCAGAAAATTTTAAAGCATTTAGACTTTAGATTCTTCAAATGAACCATTTTACTCCTAGGTTTCCTTGTAACCCAATTTTTTTCTTAAGCATAACATATAACATATTTTCTACAACAGAAACTGCTGGGTTAAAACAACAACAACAACAATAAAAAAGAACAAAATTGACTGTAAGATAAAAATTGCTTGTAAAGGTTCCTAACTTGTGTAGGAAAAAACAAGGAAGATAATTGCTAAGATGCCTGAAGCATAGTGTCTGAGCTCATTTGTATAACTAGGGGGCAGAAGTGTTGCAAGTCCAAAAGGAAGTCAGTATTATAATCTCTGTAGATTTTAGAAGAAGTAAATAATTCAGTGGATACAGAAGTTGTGCTTTAATATTGTAGACTATGAACATGTAATCTATTTTTGGAACAATTTTAATAACAGGTAACCATCTCCAGGGGTTCAAAATTCTACCATATTCTATTGTTAAAGTCATAGATGAGCCCTTATTCTTAGGGAGGGAATGTAGGCCCACAGCATAATGACTCATCAAAAATTTCAAGACCTTGTTGTGAAGCCACCACATGACTCACTCATTAACTCACTAAAGTGATTGTAACTATGCAGTAGGTTAACTTTATTAAGTTACTTTTTATTCTTAGAATAATGTTGTGAAATTATTTTCTATTTTGGGCAAATGGTAAACAAAATCATAAGAAATTTAATAATGTTAACCATACAAATTCAAGATAATACCATTTGTTTCCTTTTGCTGCTGATAAATTGACACAAATGTACTGGTTGAAAGCAATAGAAATTTAATATAACTCTGGAGGTCAGAAGTCTAAATCAGACAGACTGGCCTAAAATCAAAGAACCAGCAAGGCTGCATTGTTTCTGGGAAAATCCAGGGGAACATCTGCTTCCTTGTCTTTTTAAGCTTCTTTCCCATGCTTCTTGGCTCATGGCTCCTCCTTGATCTTCAAGCAATAAACACAGCCGTTTTGACCTTCTGACTGTTACTCCTGCTTCTGTCATCCCATGTGTTTATGACTTTGACCCTCTTGGCTTCCTCTTCCAAGGACACTTGTGATCACATTATGTTCACCTGGATCCACTCCCTAATTCCTCATGTCAGTGTCTTCAACCTAATTAAATCTGCAAAGTTAATTTTACCATGTAGGTTAAACAAACACTCACAGTTAAGGCATTAGAATGTGGACATCTTTGGGAGGGATGGCATTCATTCTGTTCAGCATAATGTCTTCACCAAACTAGTCATTGAAGTAATCAGATAAAAGTTATTCTATCATACAAACACTTGTTTTAAAAGTATGAAAGAAGCAAAGATTATATTTTATTTAAACCTTAAAATTTTTTTGGATATGAACTTTTAATTTTATTTCTGCTAAGAAGTGTTTATAAACAAAAGCCTGAGGGAAAACACACACACACACACACACACACACACACACACACACACACACAGAGAGACCTCTGAATTACCTCATCAGTTCAAGGTGAAACTGAACTGATGACTTATATATTTAAATTATAATTTTGACTTATATATTTAAATTATAATTTTGTGATGAAAACCATGAAAGTAGATATTTCATTTTATCCAGAACAAATACTTCCTGACAATAATTTCAATGACTCCCTTTCACTAAGAATAATTGCATAAAAAAATTAATGGTAAGTTGCCCCTTCATAGGTTCATTCTGTATTTTAGTTTTATCAAAGGTAAGAATGAGAAAGTATTTGAGACCTTATACAGAATTTAAAAATCTATCTAGAATTATATGTAATCAGCTAAATTTCATGGGTCAAATAAATCCCCAAGAAATTTAAAAAATATTACTAGGTAAAATCTGACACAGTTTACCTAGCCCCCAAATTTTTACCAAACAGAATTATTTAGGAGTTTATATTGAAACATTTTCAGAATTTAATACTAATAACTGTTTCTAAATGAAGACAGCAACAAGTTTAAAATTAGGCTTATCTCTCATATTAATATTTTAAATAGAAATACCTGAAACTGAGCTGCATTTAATTCTCAAAGTTTCAAAATCAGGAACTGCTGGGAGCCATCAGCCAAGTAGGTATGACAATCTCCTTGCCAGCTTACTCCCATGCTGTCTAGTGGAAGGACTTCTGAAAGGTGACCTTGCTCAAGGACCAGGGCGGTTTAGCATAATAGGAGATTAGGGTGTTCCCCCTTTAGAATAGGGCAGTTTAGCATAATAGGAGATTAGGGTGTTCCCCCTTCAGAATAGGGCGTATCCTGCTGCTGAGTTCCTCTTGAGTTCTTAGGGTCAGAGAGTATATTTTGGGAGACAGAAGCCCATGTGGAGTGGATTTGGGCAGAGTAGTGGATTTGGGAGAGTGGATTTGGGCAGAGAACGTGGATTCCCCCAGAACGTGTTTGTAGACGGCCGGTGTGAGTTCGGGAATAAAGAATTGCTGTTTGAATCTACAAGCTGTGTGGAGACTCGTGATTTGTGCCCAGCCAGAGACTGCGGCAAGAAACAATCTCATTGAATTCTTGGGATGTAAAAAATGGTTTGGGGCTAGGGATGTGGCTCAAGCAGTAGCATGCTCGCCTGGCATGTGTGCGCCTCGGGTTCGATCCTTAGCACCACATACAAAATGCTGGGAGCCATCAGCCAAGTTGGTATGACAATTTCCTTGCCAGCTACTCCCATGCTGTCTAGTGGAAGGACTCCTGAAAGGTGACCTTGCTCAAGGACCAGGGCGGATCCCTGCTGAGGGTGTTCCCGGTTTAACATAATAGGAGATTAGGGTGTTCCCCGTTTAGAATAGGGCGTATCCTGCTGCCTGAGATTCTCTTGAGTTCTTAGGGTCAGACAGTATATTTTGGGAGACAGACACCCGGTGGAGGTGTGGATTTGGGCAGAGAACGTGGATTTCCCCAGAACGTGTTTGTAGAAGGCCGGTGTGAGTTCGGGAATAAAGAATTGCTGTTTGAATCTACAAGCTGTGTGGAGGCTCGTGATTTGTGCCCAGCCAGAGACTGCGGCAACAAAAAACAAAGATGTTATGTCCACTGAAAACTAGAAAAAACAAATAAATAGTAAAATTCTCTCTCTTCATAATGGCTGCCAATCTTACTGGAGTGAGATGGTATCTTAGGGTGGTTTTGATTTGCATTTCTCTGACTGCTAGAGATGGTGAGCATTTTTTCATGTACTTGTTGATTGATTGTATGTCCTCCTCTGAGAAGTGTGTGTTCAGGTCCTTGGCCCATTTGTTGATTGGGTTCTTTGTTATCTTATTGTTTAATTTTTTGAGTTCTTTGAATACTCTGGATATTAGGGCTCTATCTGAAGTATAAGGAGTAAAAATTTGTTCCCATGATGTAGGCTCCCTATTTACCTGTCTTATTGTTTCTCTTGCTGAGAAAAACTTTTTAGTTTAAGTAAGTCCCATTTGTTGATTCTTGTTATTAACTCTTGTGCTATGGGAGTCCTATTAAGGAATTTTTAGCCCGACCCCACAATATGTAGATTGGAGCCAACTTTTTCTTCTATCAGACGCAGAGTCTCTGATTTGATATCAAGCTCCTTGATCCATTTTGAGTTAACTTTTGTGCATGGCGAGAGAAGAGGATTCAGTTTCATTTTGTTGCATATGGATTTCCAGTTTTCCCAGCACCATTTCTTGAAGATGCTATCCTTCCTCTATTGCATGCTTTTAGCCCCTTTATCAAATATAAGATAGTTGTAACTTTGTGGATTAGTCTCTGTGTCCTCTATTCTGTACCATTGGTCCACCTGCCTGTTTTGGTACCAGTACCATGCTGTTTTTGTTACTATTGCTCTGTAGTATAGTTTGAAATCTGGTATCACTATGCCGCCTGATTCACACCTCCTGCTTAGTGTTGCTTTTGCTATTCTGGATCTTTTATTTTTCCATTATGAAGTCAAACAGCAACAAGTGCTGTTGAGGATGTGGGGAAAAGGGTACACTTGTACATTGCTGGTGGGACTGCAAATTGGTGTGGCCAATTTGGAAAGCAGTATGGAGATTCCTGGGAAAGCTGGGAATGGAACCACCATTTGACCCAGTTGTTCCCCTTCTCGGACTATTCCCTGAAGACCTTAAAAGAGCGTACTATAGGGATACTGCTACATCGATGTTCATAGCAGTACAATTCACAATAGCTAGACTGTGGAACCAAACTAGATGCCCTTAAATAGATGAATGGATAAAAAATGTGGCATTTATACACAATGGAGTATTACTCTGTACTAAAAAATGACAAAATCATGGAATTTGCAGGGAAATGGATGGCACTAGAGCAGATTATGCTAAGTGAAGCTAGCCAATTCCTAAAAATCAAATGCCAAATGTCATCTTTGATATAAGGAGAGCAACTAAGAACAGAATAGTGAGAAAGAGCATGAGAAGAAGATCACCATTAAACAGGGTTGAGGGGGGGAGGGAAAGAGAGAGAGAAGGGAAATTGCATGGTAAAGGAAGGAGACCCTCATTGTTATACAAAATTACATGTAAGAGGAAGTGAGGGGAAAGGGGAAAAAAACAAGAGAGAGAAATGAATTATAGTAGATGGGGTAGAGAGAGAAGATGGGAAGAGAGGGGAGGGAAGAGGAGGGGGGGATAGTAGAGTATAGGAAGGGCAGCAGAATACAACAGACACTAGTATGGTAGTATGTAAAAAAGTGGATGTGGAACCGATGTGAATCTGCAATATGTATACGGGGTAAAAATGGGAGTTCATAATCTGCTTGAATCAAATGTATGAAATATGATATGTCAAGAGGTTTGTAATGTGTTGATCAACTAATAATAAAAAAAAATATGTAAATAAATAAATAAATAAATAAATAAAATTCTCTCTCTCTCTCTCAAAAAAAATGGTTTATAAATACACTTTTTAATAGGTATATTTTGAAGGGAAACATAATCCTTTTCTATACCAATCTATAAATTAGGAGAAGAAATATAAATAAAGAATGTGAAATTTTCCAAATAAAAATTTTGTCACATGTTATAAAAAAAAGAAAATTATCTAAATTTTTATTTTGATGGCAATATGGAAAATTTTTAAACAGAAGGTATTAGGACCTATCTTTAATGGAAATAAGACTAATATTGGAATTTTGTAAGTTCTGACTACTCAGAAAATTTTTCATGAATAAAACTGTTTTCATTCAACTTCTTTTTTCTAAGTCAACAAATCTCTGAACATGTATAGGCAGTTTCTGATTCTACATATTTTAATTTTTAATTCAATTAGTAGCTTCTCTGTTGCTGAAAGACAGGTAAAAACAAATCATTGTATGACATTTTCTTTTTGTTTTTTATTAATAATTTTAGATATTTTTATTCAAACTTGTTTTCAGAAAAGTGCTTTAGGTGATTATGGTATTATCTGCCACAAACAGATCTTAATAGAATTATTAATATACTCCATTCTGCTTCTCTGTTTATGAACATGTCTGTACACTTTCTGAATTTGCTGTATCTGAGCACTCTGTCAACATGGATTGAATGCAACTGCAATACTGGCCAAATAATAATTTAGGAGGTTTGTCATCTGCGCTGTCATCCTTGCTATTCCTGATGAATTTTCCTGAATCCTCTGCATATTAAAGAGGATAAGTGCAATGCTTAAATTTACATGTCTCAGGTCGACCCTTGTTTTGAGATGAATTGAAAGCTAGGGTCCTAGTGAGATAAGTGGGCATTAGCTCAGTGCTATTCGAGCAGGACAGAGACAGCTGCAGGAAGTTTTGGTCATGGACAAAGCCACAGTTAAAAAACAGTGCTCTTGATTCACAACAAAGGGACATATATGTAAAGAAATAATGTAAATCCAAATTAATATAGTGTATTGTTTTCTTTTCTTTCTTTTTCTTCTTTGTTTTCTTTTTTTTTTCCTCGCTTTTATCTGAGGATGGGCCCTAATTACATAGTTGTGCAACTGGGTAGAAACAAAATATTCAACACAACACTTCTCAACCGTGAGCAAGAAGAGAACAATTAAAGCTGGAGATGGTGGGGAAAATTCTACTTTTAAAAAGAGGGAAATAAATAATTCTAGAATTTGATGATTAACCAAGCCAAATTCTTTTTTCTTATCTTACACATACATATGTATACAATGTAATATACTACATAATGTAAGAACTTCACTAAGTGTAAAACACTTCATTAAATCTCAGAAAAATCTGAAATTATAAATATGCAGTTTGTTATCTACTGAGTTAAATGAGACAGAAAGAAAAGGGAAATAAAGGAAGGAAAATAAGCATACTTCAAAAGACTCAATGTCTCATGACAGTGTAATGGCACCCCCTTTCTCCACAAAATGTCTTAACCAGGCTATTCCAGAAATCTCCACAATAATCAACTTTAAGACTATTAGCTAAAGAGTCTCCACAAAAGAGTTCAATGTAGTTAAACTTCCTGTTTTCGTATTAACCTATTTTACATGGCCACTGGCTGGGAAGAAATCAGCACTCCACATGCTGAACACCCCCTTACTAGTTTTTCACAAACATGTATCCAGTAATAGTAGTTTGTAGAAATGTGTAAACAAGGCCTCGGGACTTGAGCTGGAGCTTCACAGAGATGCCTACATTTCTAAGAGAAGAGAAGTTATCATCTGGACTCCATGGTAACAGCTGGCAGGGGGAGGAACAAAGGGGAGAAAAATGCTCTCTCCTTCTCAGGTGTTGTTCTTTAAGAGTTAACCTGCCCAGAATAGTGAAGAAAAAGCTGCTTTTAGGTGAACTTCTGCAGACTGTGAATTTTTTAGCTCCTCCCGTCACATGCTGGGTATAAAATTCTGAAACTACCTAAACTTGGAGTTCAGGGGATTCATTGATTACAGCAAAAACTGTGCCCTCTGAACCTGGCTGCAGCCAAATAAAACTGTGCCCTGCTATTTTTGGTTCCTTGCCTCATCTGTCCCTATAACAACAAAAGAAGTAAAATGTTAAAAGTAAAGTCAAAAGTTAGTCAAGAAAAATCATGATCAAATTTTGGTAGAAAATCAATATATGATAATAATCTCAAAGACATAATTACGAGTCTAACTGAAAACCACTATAATTCTGATGTTTCATGAATATCACAATTAAATTTGTGGGGAAAAAATGGAAGTGCCAAACAGAGAAGAGTAAAGGAGAACCAAATGAAATTGTGAAATACAAGAAAAAAATGACAACATCTGAATGTGCTGAATGACAGGTTAAGATAAAAAAGAAACTAAGTTAAATTTAAAAAAAAAGATTAATAAAAATTAACCAATCTTTTAAATAGAAAAATAAATAAAGATTGAAAGAAAAATGCAAAGCATCTGGAAGTAGTCACACAGGATCAATAGGACTAATATTTGGGGCATTGCAGACCTAGAAGAAAGGGGAAAAAGAGATTAGTAAAGGAAAATGGTTAGAAGAAGAAAAAACACAAAAATTTCCCCAAATTTGTGAATCTTTATAACTTAGGGATTCCAGAACCCTAGCCATCCCCAAATAAGGTAAACATTACAAAAACATGACTACAAACATCATACTAAAATTTCTGAAAACAAAAGAAAACAGAAAAGAAAAAGAAATGTTTTCTTAATTGAGATACACAGCACTGACCTATATAGTTCAGCTGTGATTCAAATGGCAGCGGATTTGTCAACAGAAACCCTGGTGGGTGAGAGGCAGGAGACAGTGTCAGGTCATTAAAGTGGAGAGTTCAACTCTAAACTTCATATCAGACTAATGTATTTTTCAGAAATTAAAGGGAATAACTCATGTTTTGGTGAATGGTAAGAAAATTTGACGTCACAGATCTGCTATGATAGAATTGATAAGGTATTTATTTATTAGTTTTTTTTTTATTTTTTAGTTGTTGATAGACCTTTATTTATATGTGGTGCTGAGAATTGAACCAAGTGCCTCACACATGCCAGGCAAGTGTGCTACCGCTGAGCTCCAAACCCAGCCCCCTGATAAGATATTTATACAGTTCAATGGAAAGTAATAGCAGAGAGAAATCAGAAGTGTTAGCATTAAAGAGTAACAGACAAAGCAAATATATGAATAAGCATAAAGTAATATTTTTTTCCTACAACTTTCATAAAATATGCAAAAATGTTAGTTTTTGAAAGGATCCTCATTGAATACAGACAAATTATATATGGCAAATATAACATGAAGTGAGAAAAGTAAGAGAAACGGTATTTTACCTGAAGTAGCAGCAGAGTAACTGCAGTAGTGAGAAAGGCTGACAGGTAAAATTAAACTCATAGAAGATTACTAAAAAATACAAAAACATACACCCAAAAAGCAATAAATAAATTTAAATGATGCTAAAAACAGCTAAGTGTTCAAAGGAAAAGATGGGGAATTAAGCATAATGAATATCTTTTCAATAAAGGAAAAAAATACAAAATAAGTAATGAAACAATGGACCTAGATAAATCTATATCAATGATTATGTTAAATTTATGTGACCTGAATACATCAGCTAACAAGCAGATAATGTCATATTAGCTTTTTTACAAAAAGGAGCCAACTCAGTCAGGCATATTAGCATATGACTGTAATCTCAGTGGCTGGGGACGATGAGACAAGAGAACCTCAAGTTCAAAGTCAGTCTCAGCAAAAGCAAGGCTATAAGAAAATCAGTGAGACCTTTTCTCTAAATAAAATATAAAATAGGGCTGGACATGTGGTTCAGCAGTTGAGTGCTTCTGTGTTAGTTCCCAATGCCAAAAAAAAAAGGAGCAAACGATATTTTGTCTCGACGAAATTCATTTAAAATATAATGTGATAGCTGGGTTAGAAGCAAGAAAATAGGGAAATGATATATCATACAAGTAATAACCCAAGGACAGATGGGTGGTTATTTTAGTATCAGACAAAGTAAGCCTCAGAGGAAGAAATGTTACCAGGAGTAAAGGAAAAAGGAAATCATTAATGAATGCCAAAACAGGCAATTCAATTCAGAGAGGACTTCCTGGTTTTCAATATGATGGTCCCTAAAAATAGTACTTCAAAATAGATTAAGCAAACAATAGAATTGGATGGAGAAATAGAAAAATTCATAGTGTTATTTGAGTACTTCAACATCCATCAATAAACTATCTGGACTAATCTGTACAGAAGAACAAACCTTAACAAACTTAAATGATTTGAAACATAAAAGGTATATTACCTCAGCATAAGAGAATTAACAAAAAATTACTAAAAAGTACATATACATACCTTCTGCTTGAGGTTGAACTAGTGATCCATATTTATTTGATTTAAAAAGTATGCATATGTAATCGGATTGTTAGTAGACAGTGTTTTATAAATGATAGTTTAATAACAAACTGATTATATTTTTGAGGTGTACTATAGACTTGATGTTTATTTTTCTATTTTTTATATTTATTATTGAAAGATGGATGTTGTAATGAAGAATGGTACTGCCCTTCAGAAAACAGGGATTGTTTCTTATGCAGTTAAACATAGGCTCACAAATCTCATAAGCAATCCTGTTCTGTGTTATTTATTTAATGGAATTGAAAACTTACATGCACAAAAACAACACAAACATGAAAGTTCATACAGTGTGTACAGTAGTTTCAATCCTGATCAACCAAAACTAAATATAAGCCAAATGTCATTAGGGAATTTATAAACAAAATGAGGTACATAAAAAAAGGAATGTTTGTACTGTTCAAACTATTAGCAATCAAATAAATTACTGGTATATGTAATAACAGAGATGGATTTCAATATATTTTTTTCGAAGGAAAAGAAGCCGGATTCAGAAAACTACAAGCTATATGTTTTTATTTGTGTACTTTTAGAGGAGCAAAATTAAGAAAATTAAATAGATCAGTGCAGCTCATTTGGATGACTAAAACAGTAGTGCTAGAGAATTTTTTGAGGAGCACTGGAACATTCTGTATATTTTATGTTGTGATTATATAAGAACATATGATTGTCTTAAATTTAAAGAACAGTACACTAAAGACAATGAATTGAACTGTACAAAATTTTAAAAAATAAAAAAAAATACTATGTAGACGTCTCTGGATGTAACAACATTAAGCCCCCAACACATATTTACTCTATCAATTTTATCCATATTTGATCTAATGCAACCATTGCCTAAATGTAGGGACCAAGGCCAAATGTTTACTTCAGATAATATTCTGCAGTTAAAGAATGTTGGAGGCAATTAGTGCACCTGGCAATACAGTTTCCTGTATAATATAAGCCATGAGAAATTCAGGGGGAGGTTTAGAATTCAAGTCTTTCTTAAATAGCATAACTATCTGGGGTTGACATGTATGTCAAACCTTGCCTTTTTAGGTTTTCATGACTCCATTATGTTCAGATGACATTCTAACTCACATGCTGCTTAGATTTGATGTCTGATTATTTCACTCTTTACTGCCTATTTCTATCTTCTCTCTCTGTCTCTCTCTCTCTGTCTCTCTGTCTCTCTCTCTCTCTCTCTCTCTCTCTCTCTCTCTCTCTCTCTCTGTGTGTGTGTGTGTGTGTGTGTGTGTGTGTGTGTGTGTGTGTGTGGTTTTCTACAAAGCCACATACCCAGCCCTCCTTATTTTGGGAGAGGGTTTGGCTAAGTTGCTGAAGCTGACCTCCAACATGCTATCCCCTTACCAAGAACTTTCTTCCTATTCCATTTTAATTTTAAAGATTCAAATTTCTTTCCTGTAAGTCAATATTCTGAAGTTTTGGAGTCCCATGTTTACATTGATAGGTATAAATGCTCTGCCTTCAAATGCAAATCTCTTTCATTTTCAATTTGTCTACCTTTCACCTGTTTGGGGTGGAATATAGCCTCCGCTGTCTACTTCACTCAGTCATTTTGTCCAGCTCAGCAAAACTTGTTCATGGATTTTCTTCTCAGTATGACTGAATATGCATTTCACATGCCTCTATCAATCACTTTGTCACTAATCCAAACAACCATCATTAGCTTTGGATGGAAATTTTCAAGCTGACAATCACTTTGAGACAAAGGTATTTTCAGTCATGATCTGTGAGAATGAGGGTAACTGAAGTCCTGCCTATCTTTCAGCAGAAGGGGCATTTGGGAATTTCATCACCATCTGCAACAATCTCGTTTGAGAAAAACTGCTGTGTAGCATGTCTTGTACTGCAAAGAGTTAGAGAAAAAAAAATCAATAACAAGATACCCTCTTAAATAAAATCAATAAAACAACATTAAACATCCCATCTTTATAAGTGAAAAACATTCTGACTATAATTTAGACATTTCTGCTTGCCTTTGTGTAAAAGAGAAAGCAAATTTTCCAAGTTGAAGTGGTAACATACTATTAGAATTTATCTTTGTCTTTAAGTTGTTAGTAAAAGGGGATTCAATAGAAAGCAGTTTAAACAGTGGAAAAGATTAGTTAGCCTGTGGACTGGCATATTTAGTGGTATGGTGACAGTGGGTACTATTATGATCCAGCAACTTCAAATGGACCCCAAGGACGAGTTTCATTCTTATTCAATGGCCTGCCTTCAGTGTCTGCTTGCTCTTCCTTGTACTCACTTATAGCTCATATGAGTTCCAAAAATGATAGGATTCTTTGTTCATTCAGAGAGACTGTAAGAATCTCTTCCTTACATATTAGATGAAACTTCACTCCATCAATGCTGATTGACCAACCATGGTGACCACTCCTGAATCAGTCATTCATGTGTGGCATGGTTATCTATCCTTTTCTAAAAAACTAACATTAGTAGTGAGATGGGACTTTGCCTGCTTGAAAAGCAAGTAACATCCAATTCTTGGAGCTGGTGTGAGTTCAATCCCACCAATCATTATGTGTTCTAAAAACTGAGGGGGAATAGATGAATTGAAAGCTCATGATTTCTCACATTCCAAAATGCATATTGGGAGTGGCAGCAAATTTTTTTTTGGATGAATAAATTAACTGAATAAGTAAATGTTTTTCTCAATTTGCCTATGAGCAGCATTAAAGACAAAACTCTTGCTATTCACATTCTATTTCCTCATCTTTAAAGCAAACATGTTAACTACCAAAGCTGTTATAAGAATTGGAAGAGATCATTCATTCAAAAGTCCTTAACCATGTGAAAAGAGAAATTGGCGAAGTTATTCTTTTTAAAGTGTATAGATATTTTTTAAAATCATTCGCAATTTGGCATAGATTTAATTTTTTAAAAAATTGAATTATCCCCATTCAAATAAACCTTTTTAATTACATAACTTATACATCTGAGTGCTTGAAAAGGAAGGAAATAAAATAGAACAAGATATCTATATTAATTTTGAAAATAAATTTCTTCCTGAGGTGCCTGCATCATTCCCTGAAAATTCAAATCATCATTTTTTTTTCTGGAATCTAGAATGTTTTTCTTTTTGTTTTTAAATAAATAATTCTGGAACATATAGGATCAAATAGATAATTGTTTTAGAAAAAGTTACATACAAATTACATAAAATGAGTCCTCTTATTTTTGAGTGTTTCATTATCTCTTTCTTTGCTCTTACAAATTATTTTCGTTTCTAAGGTTCATATCTCAACATTATATTGTCTTGAGCAACTAATAAAAAATTGGAAAGTGAAAAACAACCCTTTAGAAAAAGATTTTCTTAGAAATTGGCAAATTATTATCATAATGGTCATTATTTTTACCAGTTTAAATAATCCTTTACTGAAGAGTCATAAAACTTAAATAGATGAGATGTACATGTTCTCTGTGTGCACATGTGTGCATATATGTATATATTCTTTTTCATATATATACATATGAACTCTATATACATATGAGCCATAAAATTGTATAAATTAATGCATATACATGTATTAGTTATATGCATAAATTAATATATGAGTTATATATAACTGTGTTAATATATATATAAGTTATAAATATTTGTTTTATCATATATATTTGAGTTTTCTATTTGAGTGTTACATACATATAAAGAGAATTATATTCTCTGTTTAATCTTTAGCAAATAAATAGTTCTTTAATAGTACCTTTCAAAAACCATGTCTATTAATTCCTCAGCACATTTAGAAATATGAGAGATCAAATCTGCCACCCCATAATAGGAACAAATGTTGAGATGCAAGAAAACTTCTGTTCTCATTATTTTCTGAAAAGCTGGTCATATAATTAAGGGACAAAAATTATCCCATCTACCCTCTTTCCTGGGGAGAACACAAGGAAATTGTTACAGGATTCTTTAGATCCTTATTGGTCTGAAGATGGCACTAAATTTATATTAATAAATTTTACAAACTGGCTTTTTTCTGCCATTTATTTGCCTTCCCACAAGTTTCCACCCAGAGATTCAAAGATCCTTTTCATTGTATTGTCACTTTAATATTTTACTTTTCTTTGTGGAAGATACTTCAATAACTTTGCATTGCCTGGTATAGAGGAAATATGTATGTTAATAAATTCCCTTTATTTTTCTCTTGTTTTTTTGCTTGCAGGTTCCTTCCAACTAAGAACTCATGAGGGTTTGAAGGAAAATTGTTCTTTCCCTAAGGAATCAGTTTCAGAAACTAGTATAATGTGTGCTGCCTCAAATCCTGATTTTTCAGAAAAAGTGGCTACCTTCCTTATCCAGGTAGGATTTCCTGAAGCCAAAACAACCAACCAGAAATGAGTGCATTGAATATACAAAACTTAAAATGTTCAGTTACTTTTATTTCTCATAATTAGAATTCTCATTTAAGGTCAGAGCCATGCTGATTACCAATGACTATGGGAATAAACTTGATGAGAGCAGGCAGTCTCAGGAATAATTACAGAGCTTGATTAATCAAATATGTGAAAGATTTTTTTTTTTGGCTATTAAAACGTCTGAGATGCTTAAAGCCACTGGAAATGACAAGGAAAAGAAAAACATGCTTTGAGATGCCAGGGAATAATGCTACATTAAACTTAAGATTCCAAAGGCCTGTTTAAAAATCAGTGTTTTAATATATTAGAGATGTAATAAAGGAAACATAACAGCATCATTGAAAGTCCTTCTATGCATGTGGTATTTGCTGCCATTAAATTATAGCATGGCAAATGGCATTAAATCATAAGGAAAATGATTGAGTCATAGCCCTTTCCCCCCCTCACAATTTTACTTTATTGTGTCTTTAAGTACAGATTTTTTTTTTTTTTTTCAGTACGGAATAAAGAGGAACAGCAAACATGCTTGCTTGCTTTTGGAATTTTGCCACATTTCGTCATTATTTTCTCAGAGTTTTGTTACTTTACAGGTAATTTGGTATAAAGAAATGCCTTTTTGTATCCAACAAAAGGGTAATTTTTAGTACACACCAATTATACCTCAATTTTAAAAAGTAGAATAAAGGTTCATTTTTATCTTTTTACTTATTCTTATTGGTTTCTTTTTAGTTATACATAACATTAGTATTCATTTTGACATAATTATAAAAGCATGCAATGTAATTTGTTTTAATTCACTGCCTAGTATTCCCCTCCTCTCTCCCCTGTTCCCTTCCCTGTACTCTACTGATATTTCTGCTACGTATTAACAGATTTTTTTTACTGTCTTGTTTTTAAATTGTGTCTTGTGGATGCACATCGATGGTGAGATTCACTGAGGCACATTCATACATGTGTATAGGAAAGTTAGGTCAGATTCACTCCACTGTCTTTCTCTAACACATCCCTCCACCTCTTTGTCATTCCCCTTTGTCTACTCCACTGATATTTTTTCTATTTTTCCTTATTTGTGGATCAACATCCATATATCAGAGAAAATATTTGACTTTTGGCTTTTTGAACTGGCTTATTTCACTTTGCATGATAGCCTCAAATTCCATCCATTTATCAGCAAACGTCATGAAGTCATTCTTCTTGTTGGATGAGTAATACTCCATTGTGTATATATATTACATTTCCTTTATCCATTCATCTATTGAAGAGCACCTAGGTTGGTTCCATTGCTTGGCCATTGTGAATTGTGCTGCTATGAACACCGATGTGGCTGCATTATTGTAGAATCTTGCTTTTAAATCTTTTGGATACTATACTGAGGAGTGGGATAGCTGTGTCATATGATTGTTCCATTCCTAGATTTTGAGGAATCTCCATACTGCTTTCCAGAGCAGTAGAACCAATTGGCAGTTTCACCATGAATGTATATGTATACCTTCTTGAACACATACTCACTATCATTTAATAGCTATGTGAATTAGGGATATTTAATAATCTACCTACAATTCTGCTTCCTCACTGGAAAATGAAAAATAGTAATACATGTATCATAAGGTTGTCAGGAAACCTATATAACCTACACAAATACTCTCCTAATTCAGTTTTTTGAACACAACAGGTGGTTATACAAATGGCTGTTAAAAGTTTTAATCTTAGATAAAAAAAACATAAGCAATAGCATATTCTTATACCAAATAGAATTTTTGTAGTAAACAAATAGAGAGAACACATTGCAAAATCTATACTCAAATTTACTTTCCCTCAGTACACAGAAATGTTGTGCTTTTTGCACTTCTATTGTATATACTGTTATGGGAGGTTTGAAGAGTAATAAAAGTAAAGTTCCTTCCCCAAGAAACTCAGCTGAATTTATAACACAGATATTCTAATTCATTACAATAGAAGTATTGGCTTAAGGAATATAGATTCTAATTTAACTGATTGGCATGAAATTGTTTTTCTCTGTACTAACGTGCTGATTGAAAGACATTTGCAAATGGATCACTCCTGTACTCATAACCCTCTTTGGAACCTACAGGGAAAATCAGCATAGGAAAGCCAGTGTGATATTATTACAGATGTAAAAGCTTCACCAATCTTATTCTTCAGTGAGGATTATATGTGGTAACTTTGACTGCATTTTTTATTAAAAAGAGGAAAACTACTGACACATAGAAGACAGTTGGTAACTCCAATGCATGCAGGCACAATCCAGCTTTGACTTACATTATAATAAGTTATTAGAGAAGATTGTGCTTTGAAGATTTTCTGTGTGATGGGGCATCTCTTTCCAATGTTACTGTGGAGCATCTTCTCCTGACTCTAAAATAAATTGAAATTGTTCCTTGTTCAATGAAGTTGAAGCATTCACAGTTCATTCAAAATCTACATGATACTGTTTAAAGAAAGAAAATGTCACATTTAAAAAAAATCAGTACATATTTAAAAATAGCATGAAATAAGTTGCAAAGGAGTTGATAATAATTGTAGTGTTATATGATACCAGAATGTATGAGGGTTGAAATTTTTGTGTATTTTAATATAAAGTGCATTCCTAAGACATTTATTGAATTCTTTTTTCACTCATTTTTAGTTATGCCTGGACTTGATCAAATAGTAATCTCCTTTAAAAAAATGTTTTGTGCATGTTTGAGGATCACAGCATGATGCTATGGGATATATACAGATGGTGAAATGGCTTATCTCCTTTCTGTATCTCAGTTAGTTAGCCTTAAAAATGAGAGAAATGTGCTCTGTTTTCTTCTCTAATGGAGGATTTGTATAAATCAGGGGCATCTTTGCACTAAATTAAGATTGTCTAGAACACTGCTCTGTTGAGTCCCGAAATTCCTAAAAAAAAAAAAAAAAAAAAAAATTCTAAGAGATGAATGGAGTGTGGAACTAGTAAAGCCAGAATATTTTTTTCTTTTGTTTTATGATTTATGTCACTCAAATATTTTCAAAAACTTCATAAACATTTACATCTACAAGTTTAAAAGTTACACTAACATATTTGGCTTAGATAAATACTAAAATTTATTTGTGAATGGTGCATGTTAGAGATACAATTTCCTCTATTGATAAACACTTGACTAGAGTGCATTCTCTCCTGCTGATTTGTAATAATATAACTTCCTAATTTCCATATACACATAGATCTTTTTCTGAGCTTTCTCTTCAGTTTTATAATTTAATTAATCTATCTATAGGCCTCTCCACATAATTTTATCTATTCTGTCTTTGTAATAATTCTTTTTTTTTGAAATTTTTTTTATTTTATTTTTTTTTTTATTTTAATTGTTGGTTGTTCAAACATTACATAGTTCTTGATATATCATATTTCACACTTTGATTCATGTGGGTTATGAACTCCCATTTTTACCCTGTATACAGATTGCAGAATCACATCGGTTACACATCCACTGATTTACATATTGTCATTACTAGTGTCTGTTGTATTCCGCTGCCTTTCCTAATGCCAAGTGCTTTTTATCTTCTTTAAAACACTCTTGTCTATTTTTTTCCTTTTAAACTTTCCTATGAACATTACAAGGAATTGAGTAGAAATTTTATTCAGCTTCACATTGGATTATTGGTGAGTTTAGGGGTAAATGTTTTCTTTGTATGACAAGTAACTACACATATAAATTCTACATATATTTGCACTTATTTAGAACTTTTGTTTCCTCTATTCATATTTTCTAGTTTTCCTCCTTAAGGACATATTTTTAAATTTTTGGTCACAAGGATATATTTGTTTCTGGATAATATACCATGGTACATAATTTAATATTTTTTTCTAGATTGTTCAAGGACATATATTCACTTTTTAGTAACAGTAATTTATTTTATAATTTTGGCCGCTATTAATAAGCATTTGAGTTTATATAATGACATTTAGCTCCTTTTATAAAGTTTTTATTTTAAAAAAGCTTTTACAGCTGGGAAAGCATCAATGAAAATGTTATGCAGAATAAAATATTTTCTGGTAATTGGTTTACAAAGTTAAGTTTTTGTTATAATTCAGGGTGATGAGGTCAACAGATAAGGAGACAACTGACATTGAAATTATCATTGGTTTGTCACAGTTCTCAAGAGTTGGAGGTATAATGTGACACACAGGGACACAGAGGGAAATACCTGCAAAAGGATAAGAGTTTGCTTTTCAGCTTTCCATTACTGTAACACATACCTGAGACATTCAACTTATAAAGAGAAAGGGTTTTTTTTTTGGCCCAGAGCTTTGGAAGTTCCAGTGCATGATCATTGGCCCTGTTGATTTCAGGCTTGTGGCTAAACAGCACATCGATATGAAGACTATATGGCAAAATAAAGCCATTCATGTCATGGTTAGAAGCAAAAAGAGATGGAAAGTGTTTAGAGTCCCATTACCATCTTTTTTTTTTTTTAATTTGAAATTCTTTTTATTTATCAATTTAGGAAAACACATTTAATGTTTAAGTATGTTACCCTATAAAATTTAGGAGTCAAGAGTACTTGATGTTATATTTAGCAGTTAACATTTTAACTTTGTAAGCCAATTAGATGTCTCTAACAAACTTATTTAAAATTAATTCTATATATATTAAATAAAATTTACTTATTTTTAAAATCAAAGATATCAGAGAAGTGCACTGAACAGTATCAGTTTTTTTTTCAGTTGAGGAAAAATCCTAGAAACAATGGATATTAGACATTTTATAGACATTCACATTTATTCAACAACTGATGACCTAGAAACAAAACTGCATTGGTAACTTCAAAGACAATGTTACTAGTTGTTGTTGTTGTTTGTTCACCCAGCATGGACAAAAATGTCATGTACATGATAAAGAATGGTTACTAATATCTAGATAATCAATCTTTGACAGAACACACTGTCTAAGAAAAATGGGAACCAAAAAGAAAACACTTTTACATTCTATAAGAATTTCCATTTTATGTTGCCAAACATGCTATGCTAAGCAACTGTTGATGGGTAGAGGTGGAGATTTCCCTGGGAGAAGCATTTCTTACATGATGTGGAGTCTCAGGGCAAAATGGAGTCTGATTGGATATTATCCATATAGCCTGGCCCATTACAATATAATTACATGATGAGAATAACTCTATATCATGTGCAACCAGAAGAATGAGAATTTGTACTCCATTTACGTATGATGTGTCAAAATGCATTCCACTTTCATATATAACTAATCAGAACAAATAAAAGTAAATGTTCTTGGGCACACTAAAAACCAACAACAACAACAAAAATAACAACTAAAGATATTTTCACAGGATATTTAAGTGACCCTGGACTCTATATCCTGTGTCTATGGGCCAGAAGGATTAGTTAACCCTCCTTCTAGAGAATCCACTGTCCTGTCTGTACAGGAAGGGGAGGCTTGGTATGCAAGCTGCTTGAGAGATTTCAACTACAGCTGTTAAGCCAAGGGCTGCAAGAAGTGTCTAATCCTGCAGAATTGGTAGAATCACTGAAAATTGAGTAAAAACTTACTGCCAGTGTCTATTCTCTACACCAGTCACTGGTATACACTGTGGTCCATCAGAGTGCCATGTGTGACACGGATAGCATTTTATGTTATTGGTAGACTTCTTTATTTAATAACTTTTGAAATACTATATATAACTCCAGATTTGCAAACCTGATGTTTTAATTTTGAGGTCTGGGAGGAAAAAAATCAAATTTTGGCCTCCTCATGATTGATTCTACTTCAGATAGGCCAACTCTTCTGTCAGGTTCTCAGTCAGCATCTCCAGTTCAGCTCTGGCTAGGGTCAGCTCATCTGGCACCTTTTGCAGGACATTGATGTCAGCCAGGTCATTCTTCTATCTGAAATGTAGTTTAGGAATGCAATACACTGATTTGGACAAGGCCACTGTCATCTTCAGGGCTATCTGATGCACAAATCTACGTGACTCTTTTCAAATAGCAGCACTGTAGTGTGTGATATGTGTTCTTGCTTTTGTAACTCTCTTCCTTCTCTCCGTGCCTTCCTTTTTCAGTATCATGCTTAATTTTTCAGTTGGAAGGAAGGAAAGAGAAAAATCATGAGATGATGCTTTTTCACCAACAATGAATCCCACTAGCACTGTGCATCCCAGGCAGGGATTCCACTTTGGCTAGCTGTTGTGGCCTTAAAAAATAGCAGCCCCTATATTTGTGCAGTTTCTAATGCTGTCTTCATTCTGAATCCCATGCAGCCTATTTTGCATTGCCAATCTGCAAGATGAGCTAGGCACTGCCAATCCTGGCAGAAAGGTTCTTCAACACTAGAGATTCCTGGTAAGCAGACAGCTGTCTTCCCTAGTTGGGAAGCTTTCTCAATTGGGTCTCCAAGGAATTCTGAAAATTTTGGCAGTGCTGATGTCTTTAACATGAAACTCTGTATTCATTCTTTTGACTTATTATCAGATACACACAGCATGGAGAAGTTTATTTCCAGCCAAACATTATCCATTCTTCCCTAAGGAACTTAGTGAGATCCTATCTCCTCAATGTCTTTTTCTTTTAAATTCTTCTCCCACAAACGCGAAGAATGGAATCCTCAGGCCAGATGGAGCAAGTATTTGTTGAAGATCAATGTAGAAGACTCTCAGTTCAACACACTGCGTGAGGATGCGTCTTCTTTTCTGCCGCCATCGTCTTCTTCGCCGCCGCCATCTTCTTCTTTTTCCCTGCCGCCGTCGTCGTCTTCTTCTCTGCCGCCCTCGTCGTCTTCTTCTCCACCGCCGCCCCCACCGCCGCCTTCTTCTTCTTCTTCGCTGCCGCCGCCTTCAGTTATCTTCTGCTCCCCATTACCATCTTGAAAGGCATTCCTCCAATGATCCAAAACCTCCCACAGGGCCCCACATCTTAAAATGTGACTACCTACCAGTAGTTCCAAGTTGGGAATGAAAACTTTAACCCAAGGTTCTTTGGAAGACAATTAAGATATCAACTATAGCAGTTAGTGCAGATAAAATATGGAAAGAGCTTTTACTGTGGTTTCCAAGAAAAGGAGGCAGGATAAGCAATATTTGAATTGGCTGATTGAAAAACTTCAGGGGGTTCGTGGAATTGGGTTTTGTCCCATGTTCTCTGGTACTTGAACTTGCAGTGATTAGGGAAGGAAAACATTGGCACTGAGTAAAATAATCTAATAAAGAGAGTGGTTTGTTAATTGGCTCCGTGTTGTTTGGTTGTTTGGTTGTTTGATTGTTGTTGTTTGGTTGACATATGAGAAATATGCTCATAAACAAGTCATTTGCTATTTTTAGGAATTGGCCAGCCTTGGAAGAGGCAGTCTTTCCAGAGCCTGCAAGGTCCTAGATGTCAAAACAATATATATATTATTTACTATATATATATATATATATATATATATATATATAGTAAATAAAAATGTATATATATACATATATATATGCATATATATATATATTAAATAAAAATGCACAATTAATATTTAATCTCTTTTTTTTTTCTAACCCATAGGTCTCAAGAAGCAAACAGTGCTAAGAATTTCATATTAGAAGTATTTTATGTATTTCAAAATTAATTGCATTTTTTGCACAAAGAAAAATTTACTCTAATGTATTTTCTTTCATTTAACAAAATATAGGACAAATTTTCATATTGGTACATCTAAATTTTCTTTTATTAAATTAAGCAGATACAGAAGCCCATTAGACTACTATATTATGAGGTACTTGACAATTTTTTTGCTGCAGGATATTGAATTTATTTCAATCTTTGTTATCTCAAATAATGCTGCAATTAACCTGATTATCCATATACAATTAATATGTGTACAAGGATATATAGGAAAAGAGAAAATTACTGATTCAAATGATCATGCATTTAGAATGATATTATTTGTCTTCTATGGAATTTAGGAGAATTTGTACTCCCACCAACACTATTTATGCAAACCAGTTTTCCTCACACTCAAGGTCACTAAAAAACATTTATCAAGAAGAGCTTTGTAATATTTTGAACAACTAATAATAAAAAAAATTTAAAAAAAGTTTATTCATATGTGTATGCATATTCATCTGTTTATGTATTCATATATACAAAACACTGTGCATATACTTAATATATTATTTTGTGATATTTTATTTAAAATGTTTATAGTTATATTTCAAATATTTTTCCTAATTTATTATTCCTCTTTTATGATTTTATATCAATATTGTACAAATTTTATAAAGTGTTTTTAGAACTTTTCTCTTTTTACCTTTTTCTGAATACCTAATAAAAATCATCTGTTTCTTGAATGTATGGTATAACTGGAGTCTCAAATTTTTGTGCCTTTTTTCTTTAGTAAACAAATTAGGATTTGTAGATCTCATCAATGATTTGTATCTATTTTGTATTCTAGAATTTACAGATGGTTTTTATTTAAGAAAGATTTAATGATGTTAATAGCAAAAGTTTAGAATTACTTGAAGAGTTCATTTATTTTATTTACAAAAAAAATTGTGCTTCAATTTAAAATGACTTGTCCAAATATTAATACATTATAATTCTCTCAAAAAACTCCCTAATTCCTCAATATTCCACAAAAATGTTAGCATTGAACATCTACAAGTGCAACGAACTTTAAAATAGTAGTATATTTTTCTTGCAGTTCTCTTTGATATATTTTGTATGCAATCAATTTAACAGTGTTTCAGAGATAAATGACACAACTGAGGTAGTTTGTCTCTGTCAAAAATATTTTAGAAAATTTAAAAAACAACAACAATGAAAATCCAGGATGTCAAAAATAAGCATTTTCTAATTCAATGTGGTTAGACTTATGATCCTTCCCTAGCTAGCTTTGGTCATTAAGCTTTTTTATTCTGTTACTGAAAGCTCTCCCAGGGACCCGCTGGATCTTGACTGTCTGGGTTCAGCTTCCTGCCATATATGAAATAGACAAAAGATGGAAAAATAACCAAAGGGCATAAACTTCAATATTTATTTTTTGGTCTTTCTTATATTGATGGAGTATCAGTTGGAGGTCCGGGTTCTTAGCATCCTAAACAAATAATTGAAACTGATTGAGACACACAAAAGCAACAGAACACAGATTTATTGAAAGTGAAAGTAATATTCCTTCATAAAATAGAGCCCAGCGGACTGATGGAGAGAGAGTGGCCCAAGGTTCCTGAGGTCTAGGTATGTCTCATCTTCTATGCTGATCTGTGCCTCATTCCCCTCCCTGCAAACCTGATTGAATACATAGCCCTATTTGCTCCCATTTGTTAGTGTATTTTATCTAATTAGAACATGGAACTTCTGGCAGAAGTTGATTTGGTATTAAGCCCTGGGTGGTGGGAGTTGCCATGGTAATAGGACTTAGCCTAAACAGGGACATAATGACTCATCTCTCTATCATGTACTCCAGCTGGAATTTTTCTTGTACCCTGCCTGGACCATCTTGACATCTGTACACTCCTACCCCATTTTATCTATTTCTTATGCAGGTAGGTGGTAGAATGAAGCCAGCAAGATCCAGGAAGCATCCTTGGGAAAGGCTGTGGGCTCAAGAAAAAAATCTGCATCCCCTGTGGAGTGTGCTCATCATTATCTTCACCCAATTTTGTTCTGAAGCTTAAGCCCTCAATTTTGCTCATAAGTCTGCCACTTATTGCAGATGAGAGACAGCAAGAAAGACTAATACTATCCTTCTGTAATTCCTTGGTCCCTATTTTAATAAGTGGGCCTTCTCTTCACTGGAGGTGCATTGACATAATAATAACTTAACCCAGTAAAATTTCATAGAGTTCACAAGATGTTTTACACAATAAAAAAAAGTAACATCATACCATATTTTTCACAAATTGAAACAAAAGCATTTTTTCCTAATATTTTTTAAATGCCGATACTTGTACTACTGACATCTATTTAGAAGTAGTGTAATGTCAGAAGGGTGTCAATTATTTTTTTTTTATTTTAAATTGTGTGGTTCCATTTTTACAGATAGAAAGTGAGACTCAGAGGCTTACAAAACAGCCATTTAATCAAAGACTATAATTCATTCATAAGATAGCCAGTATTTTTCAAAATATACCATTATTGAGTTTAGTAGTATTTATCAGCAAATATCCACTGGGAAAATTCTTTCTCTTTCTTAAAGTTCTATCATATTTATTGCCTCTGTACACCAAGACCAACCAAAAGAATAGTAAGAACACAAGAGATATGATTAAGCTTTATATTTGAATTCCTTTACTTTTCAAAACCTATTTCAGTGAATGACATGATATTTGTGGAAAGTTAATAGTTACAGATTTGTATTTAATGTGATGTGTCATAATTTACTTTTTGATGCTGAAATTAGTTTTCCTAAGCAATGTGCATTCAGTAAGATATAAAAAGCAAACACACTGCAGTGGAGGTAATATGTGGGTAAACTGTGAGTTAATTCTATAGCCATGCCAGAGAACACTAATGAATATTTTCATAGTGTGGAAATTTTAAATGAAAAAAAAATGTTGTTATATCAGTAACAGAAATTCACTCATTTGGTTTAATATGAAAAGCTAAGATTCAAAAAAAAAAAAATGGGGCAAGGAATTATCTCTTTATGGGAACATTTTTCTTTTTTGCAATTGTTTTCAAATGCCAAATTTCCAGGTATGTTTGCAGGCTTAATTTAGGGGACAAGTACTTAATACTCTAATTGGTTAATTGCGCCCATCATTACTCAGCAAATAAAATCATATTACCATAAACAAGCAAGAAAGCACACTAAAATGACCTCCTACACTGGAAATGACATTTTGTTATTTTAATAAGCGGATATTAGAATAATCCTTTTCCCCCTTCATTTCCACTAGCACAAAGCTTTTCTTTTGCAAAGGTCACAACTAAAAGAAACAATTTGGCTTCAACTCAAATACCAATGGATACTACTTCAGTGGCTTTTAACAGAGCAGAATTGGCTAGAACAGAATGAATGAAAGTCTCTTAGGGTATTTGTATATTCAGAACCACTGAGCCATGAAGCCAAATGTGGTGCCACTTTCCTATTAGATTAAAAAAAAAATAGCAACAACAATAAAAAGACAACAAAAACCTTTTATAACTTGCCTTCAAATTTGCTTTCTGATTCTTATTCAATTTATATGTTTGTTAATTATTTAATTGCTTAAATGAGTAAAAGCCAGTATTAAAATAGGCCCATTATTCCTTACCTCACTAAGCTATGAATCATAAAATTATATAATTTTCATTGATCTTCGTACATAATCATTGTGTTGAAACCATTTTCTTCAGGGCAATAGAAACTGATTCTTAGAGATAGGCAGGGATTTGCCCAATGTCTAACAGATGAGATTCTAAAATCCTGATAGATTCTGTATCCTTTCTCTTGATCATTCAGGCCCTTAAATTCCCTCTGTGGTTCTGATATGCAGTTCCACATCCTTAGAGCTCACCCTGTCCTTTTCACCTAGGCTTTATAATTCAGAACATATCAAATGTCTTTTTTTGTATTACTGACATACATGACAATAGTGGAATGCATTACAATCATAATTATCCATTCATAGCACAATTTTTCATAACTCTGTATATGTTCACGCCAAATTATGCCATTATACAGGAGCTCTCATTATTTGTTTTTGCATTACAATTCTTAATACACCTTTATACCACAATTTATCATATCTCTGTTTGTATATAGGTATGTTGACAACAAATTCACATCTTCATACATGTGTTTTGTATAATGATGAGAATCTCCTTCCACCATCCATGCTCAAGTGTCTTTTTAAAGGAAAGTCTTTGTCACCTCTCCTCTAATTCTACATCCCCATAGTTCATTGTTTTTTAGCTTTTGAAATTTAATGGGTTCTCTTTAATTATAGATTTTTTTGTGTGTGTACTTGCCTGAACTCTTCTTTTTTACCCTCTGATTCGTGTCTTTATGAAAAGTAATTTTTCTGTTATTTTGCCAAGGTGTTGGGGGAAGGGGGAGGGAGAAAGTGAGATTTAAAGGTAGAACACAGATTCTCTCCTTAGCTAAAATGTAAACATAAACGAAAAGCGAAGCAGTTCAGTATGTTCCATAATACCACATAATCACATAATTTTCAAAACTGATTTGCTTCTCCATTGTCAAAAGTTAAAAATAGAAGTAAAGAAATTTTTCATGCAAGTTAAATAGTCAATAAAGACTTTATTATGGACTATTGCAATAGAGTGGAGAGTCTGAATTCAACTCTGTTGAAAAAAAAGATAAGAGATAATTTAATTGTTGTGGTAAGCTAGTGTTAAAGTAGGAAGTGGGAAAGTTGATCAAGATCACCTGATGATTTTATCACCAAGAAGTTATTTTCTGAGTTAGGTTCCCATTCTCTCTTAGAAAATGGGAGTCAGGGGCACTATCTTTCTTGCTGACTTCTTTGCAAAGAATTGGCACATGGGTTTTTCAGAAATATATCCCTGGGTTGTAAAACTTTCAAGAGGCAGAGAAAATAAATAAATTACAATTCAATGAAAAAGAAAATAAATATTTATAATTCCAAGTTTTCTAAAGTAAATGCAGTAAAAGAATTTATAGGCAGTAAGAAAATCATCTGTAGTTAATAATTTTAGACAAGTTGATGAGAATGAGAGGCCCTATCATTCACCATCTAGTATATTATATTTACTGTAGTGCTCTGTAATTTATCATTTAAACAGAATCTGATACAATGTTCTTCTATGATTGGTTAACTGATCAACCAAATTATTTCACTAAAAACTTGATTTTTTCCCCCTCAAGTCCTACTCCGCTATTGCCTCCATGTGTGCCAAGTTCTCATATATACAAAATTGGTACCAAATTTTCAGTTGTTTCTAAAAAACTAATATATTCATGTAATATATGTATTATGGTAAAGTGATAGCAATTTATATCAGCTGAGGATAAACATATATATCCTCAGTTTACATATTCTTTCACATTCTACATTCTCAGAATCTATGTGTGTGTGTGTGTGTGTGTGTGTGTGTGTGTGTGTGTGTATCAGAGAAATTTTTTCTACCAAACAACTGTTAAGAGCTGGAGTTTTTATTGTGATATTTGATTTTAGTTAGTAATGTTCAATAATTGGATTAGGATAATTCAGAGAATGAGTTCTGAAAAGAGCATATTAAAATAAATCATCTTTCTAAATTTATCAGTTTTTTTCAAATATGTACATAATAAAAATCCAGTTTATACATTTAGTGTGACAGAGAAGCCATTAGGAATAACTCAGTTCTGTTCTCCTCCCCCAAAATACACTTTTCTTGCCATATTAAATATGAATAAACTACTACTCTGTACAATTGTTTCTTTTTTCCAAATGTTACATTTAGAAAAGCCTTCTGTGATTATAATTGAAATTGTATTGAACTTAAAATGATTATTGGAGGAGGCAGGAGAATGAACACACTAAAATCTCTGAATTTCCTCCCAGAACACTTAGAAAAAAATCATTTCATTCTGTAAGGGCTCTAATTGATATCATTCTTCAAAAAATTCATCCATGTATTGAGTTTATTTAGAAGCATCTTGTATTTTATTATTATTGCAAATAAGATAATTTATTTTTATTAAAAACAAGCAATACTTGATTTTTATTTATCTCTACCTTTATTATTATAATGTTTTTTTAATTCGTTTTTAAAATTTTACTGCTATTAAGGTTGAAGGGATCTTATGTTAATTTTACATCTAATAATTTTCAGAGCTCAGTAATTAATTCTAATATTTTTCTACTGATTTTCTTTTACTTTTTTTTTGAAGTCTTTTCCAAAGACTGATAGTGTTGCTTCCATATTTAATGTTTATATATTTTTGTACTTTTATTACTGCTTTGGCTTTTTCCAATCATTGTTGAATTGATTCAGTGATTATTAATTTCTTTTCTGTTTTGTTCCTGGTATTGAAATAGAAGTGTTGAATATGATGTTTGCAAAAAAAAAAAAAAAAAAATTAAACGTATTCTTAACAAGTTGAAGCAGTTCCTTTTTTGTTTGCTATTTTATCTCGAATCAGAATTAAATTTATATGCTTATCTTATTAATTTCTTGATTGAATTGTAAAGTGCATATAATCCCAGTCCTGTAATTATCACCTAGATCATAGAAAATTTACTGTATCCACAAAAGAAACCACTCACTTTGTTCTCCCCTCCCTTTCACACAATAATGCTGACTGCTGTCACCTTCTAAAACATATGTCAGTACTGCCTGTTTCTTAACTTTATATAAGTGGGAATACTTCAGAAGTCATCTTCTTCTTTAAGAATCTTTTATTCAGATATTCGTTATAATATATACATTGTAATGAGTAGTTGTAGTTATTTCAATAATTGTGGTCCCTGATAGTTTTCAGTGGTTTGAATGTTATGCATGTATCCATTCCACTGATGATGAATATTGTTGTTTTTCTCCAGTTTTTATATCATGAATTGTACTTCTCTGCATTCCTGTGTATTTTTTATTGTAGAGAATACATGTGAAAATATAATGAATATGTATCTAAGAATAGAATTGTTGAAGAAAACATATGTAAATATTCAACTTCCTTGGATATTACCAAATAGCGTTCCAAAGTGTTTGTCCCAAATTAAATCAGCTCTATGTGAGTAAAGATAGATTTATATTTTCAAAAAAAATCAGTATCTATCTTTTTGTCTGTCGTTTTAGACATTCCAATAAACCTCCTGTGGTGGTCTTTTGGGGGGGGGCATGGGGGAAACCAAGGATTGAACCCAAGGATGCTTAAACACTGAGGTGCTTAACCACTGAGCAACATCCCCAAACTTTCTTTTGTAATTTATTTAGAGACAGGATCTCACTGAATTGCTTATGAACTCTCTAAGTTGCTGAGGCTGGCTTTGAACTCTTGATCCCCCTGCTTCAGTGTCCCAAGCCACTGGGATTACTGGTGCACTACCGCACTCGGCTGCCTGTGATGGTCTTGAATTGTGGTTTTAATTTATGCTTCTATGATGACTGAGGACTATTGGCAAATTGCACATCATCACTTGTAAAGTTGCTCTTTGAGATTTTACTCATAGTTTTAATGAGTCTCTGAATCTTTTTATTTTTTATTTTTTGTAGAACATTGTATATTTTATGTGAATTACTACAAAATACCTTCATCTACTACGCTTTGACTTTATTTTTTAAATGGCACTTTAGAAAATGAATATGATATTCATATAGCATAATTTTTGATATGTCTCCTGTTTTAGTGCCTTTCCAATTCTTAGGATTACATTGGGCCCAACCAGATCACATAGTATGTCTCCATTTTAAACAAACTGAATTTAATCAGCAACTTTAATTTTCTTTTTTTAATGTAAGGTAAGGCATTCTGGGGTTTAGGAAGTAGTACACTGGCATCATTGAACATTGATTTTCTGCCTACCATAGATATGAAAGAAAATTTAAATTTCATGTCTATTATTAAATTCCATCAAATATCACTTAATAAAGATCCACTACTTATGTCAAAAAATCACATATTTCAGTCTTCTTCTGAACCTTCTTTTTGGTTCCTACTGTCTTTTCCTGTGTTGACAACATTTTACTTTAATTTCATTTCAATGATTTTGATATCTAGTAATCCTGTAAATGAGTTATTTTTCTTCAAGATTGGTTGGGTTACTCTTGATTCTTTAAATTATTATAAATATTTTAGAATGATATTGCCCATTTCCAAATGGCCAGGATTTTTATGTCAGTTGCATTATGTACCAAAAAAATATGCCCTTTGTATAATGTTTCAATATTTATACCTTCTTAACAAATTGTCAAAAATATTTTTAATTTTCTAGAGACCTGCAAGTTTTGTTGATTTACTCATATTTGTTTGATGTTTTGTGATTCCACATTAATTTTATTTTGTGTTCTAATTTTTATTTATTCTTTGTTGCTGATACATAAAAGGTAATTAGTTTTTTCCATTGATCCTTACTCAATGACCTGGCTATATTGAAATACATCAATTCATAGTTGGCCAATGTACAGCCAAAAATTCTGTTCTATTTTTAAGAACTTTTTAACTAAACTTTGTAGGCTTTTACCTTGGGAAGAATGGTAACTGAGCATGTGAAAATACAATCAATTCTCAAATACTCAATGTGAAAGTTCTCCCCTATCAGTTTCCTCATGCTCAGATAAATCCTGGGTTTTCAACTTTAAATAAAAGCCCAGAGTAAACAAATATACCCAGGAGAACAGTTACTTCAGAAGATCAGTTGATATCTGTAATATATCTTTCTCCACAATCTTAGCTCTTTGTATTTCAGTTTAGTAATTTACTAGCTCTCTAAGTTCTTAAATAGAAGATTTTTGTATGCTATCAGACGTTTATAATTTTACCTGGTCTGTTCTTTACCTATATGGAAGTGATTATTGGATATTAGATTTTATCATTTGTTTATGCAACTATGTTGAAAAAATATCCTTAGTCTTCCTAAATTAAAATTCTAATATTAAGTTAGAATTTTCCCTGATTAACACATTTGGTTAATATACAGTAAAATTTACCTTTATGGTTTACTTTCTTCTGTATTTATTTGTTTGACTTTACTTTGTTTCAAATATGAAATAGATCTATTAATTCAATTGTAATTACCATTTAGAAACAGCCCCCAAAATATCAAAATACTGAATGGATAGTGAATGTAATATCTCAAGTTCAGCTTGAATATCAAATGTAATCATATATGGAAAATTCTCTTTCATTGTTATAGGTATCTTAAAGTAAAAGAATAGGATAAAGATTGCTAAGACAAAATAAGAAAGTGAGAAGCACTGTATTGGTTGACACCCCAAAACTTTAGCCTGAACAGCAGTAAATCTATATGTAATGCTTGCAGGAATCTTTGGAAATAAGACTTTTAAACCAAAAATCCTCTTGTAAATGTGTTTTCTCTGAATGCTTTCTTTGTTCTATCAAATAAAATTCCCCATAATATAGGAATGCTTGCTGCCTAATCCCAAACTAACAATTGCATGATCAGAGAGGGAAGAAGCTTTCCTCTGCCAGTGCCTATAAAAATAATAAAATATAGTGATAGGGAGGATGTTTATTGCAGCAGCCCTATTATCTGAAGAAGAACAAAATTTGTTTGTAGAGGGCACGGATGTTGTTCATGGTTCAATTCTTGACTACCATGCACTAGATGCTGGGGTTGAGCTCCAGCAGCACAAAACAGACAAAGAAAACAAAAGAACAACAAAAAATATATTGTAGAAAACCAAACAACAACAAAAACAAAAACCACCACCAACAACAACAAAATCCCCAAAACCAATACTTAATGTCTGCCACATACCAAATATTCAGTATATATTAGATTATATTATTTTTGTCCACAGTTAGGTATGGGATCAATGCCATAATGCATATTGTCAACATCATCTGGCATCCGAAGATGTAAATTTTTATCCCAGGTTCCAGTGTAGATTTCTAGTTAATTGATTTGTTCCTCCAAGTCTTAAAGTCTTTTTTTAAGACATTCATGAGGATGCCACACTAGCTCTGTGTATTTTTGCCTTGAAAAAATTAGATAAAATTTTGGGTCTAGAGTCTATTATAGCATGTGGCCTATGATAGATAATCAATAAATGCCAGTTCCCTTCCCTCTCCTCCATGTAAGGTTGTTGTTTTCAGCCCAATTCTGGTAATAGCTGTGAGACCATAGAGAATCATTGACCCTCTCTCTGTCGAAGCACCCTACCCATTACTTTGATAAGTAATGCCTAATTATTTCCTAATAAAAATACCATTTAGAGGAGCAAAGAAAAACACAAGATGATAATGCTCTGAGGAGAATCTACACTTAATATTTCAACATAAGGAATTATTAAGATAGATTAAAAAGTTTCACTATTTCACTTGCAAAAATTAATGACTCTGTCACTGCCTGTAAATGAAAAACCATAAAACAGATGATGTCAAATGACATGATAGCACCTGGTTATACCTTCAGTTAATAACAAACTGCAATGTTATTGTAAAATTATTTATGCTTGCTAAGTGAATGTTTATCATGATTAAAATGGCAAGGTAAAGAATAAAAATGCCTTGAAATAAGTATATCTTAGAGAAAATCAGCAGATGTTACCTGTGCTGGACTCAGGAAAATCTGTCTCCTCAAAATGAAGTGTGTTTGCTCTTTTTTGAATATAGTTAAGCTCTTTACTCATTTCAAAGACCTAATCACATGGCAAATTCTTAACATTTTTGTTTTCATAATTTTTTATATGAAAACTTACAGAACTTTAGTAATTATTCCAAAACAAGCCCCTCCACTTTCATAATCAGTCTGTCACAATGAAAGAAGTTCTAGATATGGAACAGTAATCGGGATTGAAAGAGTAGTTAGGTTTGCCAGGGGGGAGGAGAACTTTCTGCCAGATTTAAGATGCAATTATAATCCTAGGAACTAGTATTTCCAATCTCTATGAGATTCTTAAGGTAAAATATTCAAGATCACTTGTCATAATGAAGTGTTATTAAATAACACTGTCAGAGAACATTTGGGAGAATTTTCTAGGAGGTGAAGAGGTGTTAAAGAAATTACTCAATGAGTGATGAGATTTTTGAAAGAAATTGATATTTGGTACAGGAAATTATATGGCCTGATTTGGCCAACCCTGGTGGAAAAATAAGTTGCCAAATACATTGCATGATTTGAGTTTATGAACATTCCTTCAGTCAGTCATTACTGCTCACTGATCCAAGGACCCCATCCCACCTGCTGTATGCACCTGGAGTTCCACATGTTGATTAATCCTCATCCTCTTCCTCCTCCTCCCCATCCCTTGGGGGACACTGCTCCTGAAAATACTGCAAAACCAGGACAATGTATGAAATGACAGAACAAATTCCTATTCATTCCCTAGTTTCAAAAGCCTATTTAATATAGCACTTTCAAATGGAGAATATATTAAACTGATTAAAAAAAACCCCAGCTACCATGCTTGATCTAATCCAAAAGACTGAGAAGCTATTACTTCTCTTTTGTGAAATGATTTATGCTATAAGAATTTTTACAGGCCTCTTCTTTCCGAGAGTAAACAAATGAGAAAAAAGTTTGTCCACACCTGGCCACAAGTTTATTCTTTGTACTTCTTTGCATTTTTGAAAAGTTTTTATTTAGTCTTTTTGTGGTTTTTAGTACTTCTAATATATATTAGAGTATATATAGTATATTATATATACTAAATTATATATATATATAATTTATTGGTTCTGTGAATGGAACTCAGGCCTTCACACCTGTGAGGCAAGTGCTCTTCCACTGAGCTATATTCCCAGTCCTTAACGGAATTGTTTTTTTTTTTCTTTTTTTAATTAAAACTTTTATTTCGAGAGAAATACAAATTTAGAAATAGTTAAAATAAATAATGCAGACAGATCCGATTATTTTCTAGTTTTTCCCTAAGGTAATTTTGTGAAAACTGTACAGCAACATGAAGACTATTGGCATTGATACAGTGAAGATTCAGAATATTTCTTTCACCAGAACAGTCCCTCATGTTGCCCTATGGTAGCCTCCCCCACTTTCTTCACACTCCTACTCCCTGTTTAACCCCTGACAAGAACTAATCTGTTCTCCATATCTATTTTGTCATGTTAAGAACATTATGCAAATGAAATTATACAATATGCAAACTTTTGGAATTAGCTTTTTGCACTCAGCATAATATTTTGCAGATGTGTCCAAGTATTTTATATGTTTCTTTTTGTCAGTGAGTTAGTATGCCATGGTATAAAGCTACCAGTTGGGCTTTTAGGAATAAAAAGCTCCTGTAAGCATTTGAGCACATATTTTTCTGTGAACGTAAGTCTTCATTTATCTGCAGTAAATGTTTAGGAGTGCAGTGTTGGGATCAGATGGGTAGCTTTTTAGCAAACTATGTATTTTCCAGAGTAGTTATGTTAGTTCATATTCACATCAGTAATGTGTAAGTGACCTAGCTTCTCTCTGTCCTGTTAGGGTTAGAGTTCTGTGATTTCTTTCTTTTTTCTTCTTTTTTTTCTATTTTAGCAATTCTGAGAGCCATGTTGTGACATCTCATTATATTTTCATTTATCTTTTCCTAATATTTAATGATGTTAAATATTCCATGTATTTAATTGATATCTGTATGAAGGAGCCACATCCCCCAGCCCTATTTTATATTTTATTTATTTAGAGACAAGGTCTCACTGAGTTGCTTAGAACCTGGCCATTGTTGAGGCTGGCTTTGAACTCACAATTCTCCTGTCTCAGCCTCCCAAGTTCTGGGATTACAGGCATGTGACACTGCACTCCGCCTGGGGAATATACTTGGTAGCATCTCTCACTTTCACTTTGGTTTTTATCTCCCTCCCTTTTTTTTCTAATTCTCTTTTGTATCTTTGTATTGACAATCAAAGACCAGTAGAACTATAGTTACAGTACTAGGAGAATACTTGTATCTTTTCACCACAGCTCCGATTCCCATGATTCACAAAATACTCACATAATATTTATAAAATCCAGTCCACATTTGGGAGTGGCTAGCTGGTAACAATATATCAAAAAGATCCATTACTTGGAAGCAGCTGAAGATTGATGTTCCTCCAGTTTGACAATAAGTATCCATGGTCCATTTTAAGTGCAGTTATATTGCAGATACTTTAGAGCTATGAAATATTTACAAAGGAATACCTCTAAATTACAATTTTAAATAGCTGCATCAAGTATGTTTCAAAAGACCTTTTGACTTTTAGAGTTAGTTTATCATTATTTGCTTCATTCAAAGGCAAAACTTAAAGGTCCCTATTGGAAGTTGCAGAAGTTGTGCTTATTCCTGTAAAGATAATGGCCGGATGGGTAATTGCTCTTCAGAGACAAGACCTGAGAAATAATAAATACCAAAATCCTGCAAGTCTTAGGTAAGATCAAAACCTAAAACATCTTTTGAAATAAGAAAATTAATTGATTACAGATGCCTTTAAAGCCTGTTTTAAAATGATCTTTTCATTGTTTCTCTTAGTTTCTCATCTCTCCTTACTACTTCCATCCACTTTAGTATCATACATGCAGTGATGATACCAATTCTGTCTAAAAAACTTTTAGATATTTAAAACTGAGAGGGAAAAAGAACATCACCAAAACTTGGTTCTCTATATTTGTTGGCTTTTTTAATGACTGTAAAGACAAGTGAAAAACAAAAGTGCCCATTTAGTTTATATCTGGAGAGTCAAAGGATTTTAAAGAGGTTAAGTAATTTGTTCATAGGCACATTCAGGAAAAGAGGAAAGCCATTATATAAATTCAGATCCATTTTCAAAATCTGTTTTGAAAGTGTGTTACCTGGGCACCCTGACCCAGGAAACAAATTCGGGGTTCAGCAGGTAGAAGAGGACAGAAGACCCCCTTAGGAGAGTAGACACACTTTATTCAGAGGTGGTAACAGCCTCCAGCTTCAGATTTAGCTCTCAACCAATTTCTATTTTAGCACTCATTTGCCCCCATTTTGTCCCCATTAGCCCTCATCAACCCCAATTAGTCCTCCAGTCTTTTCCATAAGCCGGTTTTATATGCAGGCCAAACAAAGAAGGTAACTGCAAATAGGTTACATAAGGAGGCAGTTGCTCACAAGTTAAGGCTTATGACCTTGAACATATCTGCTGAATTAGTGTTTCTGCCTTGATTAATCATAACAGCTGGTTCCCAGCCTTGGCTTCACACTAAATATATAACACAGCCTGCTGGAAATCTCACCAAGGGAGCCTAACTATTGCCATTTGGGGCCTACCCCAACAGAGTGCTACATTGTATCTTCCTAAGAGGATGAGAGTGATCTAAGTTCCCACCCTTTAGATCACTCCCATCCTCAACAGTTTTAGAAGAAATTGATTGGTGGTTTGGATGTTTCAGTATTTCTGTTTAATCCCTAGCCTTTTTCTGGAGTTCTCTGATTTCCTTTTAGGCAAAAATATATGTAAAGAATCTGCACAGGATAAGAAATGCATTCATTTTATCTTAGATATTAACAAGGATAAAGAACTTAATTTCCAAATAAAATTTAAGTTGCTATACAATTTCAATAACTGAATCTCGTTATTCCTTCCTCATTCAATCTATATTTTTTATTCATTCATATTGAGTTTTAAAAGAGGTACACCTTACAAACCTTGCATTTTACATGGCTATACAAAATATGGTGATAAACTTGGTCAATTTGATCAGAATCTTAACATTACAGCTTTGGCCACCTTATTCCAGGGAAATAATTTTAATAATGTGAGTGAGAGCTTACTCTATTCAACTAAATACATATTTAATTTCAAATAATGTGGCTATAGTTCAGAAAAAAAGAAAGTTGTGCTGTCTTCCACAAGAAAAAAAAAATACCATATAGTATATTAGGATTATAAGATATTATATTAAGTGTTATGAAAAAGTGTTTCGATCTTCCAATGAAATATATTTATTCGATAGGTAATGGAGAGGGAGGAGACAGGAAGTTTCCATAAAGGAGATATCTGAGGAGGGACTTGATGGATGGTTGACTTAGTCTGTTTAGGGTGAAGTGTCAAAACACCATATGTGGAATGGGTTTAACTATAGTCATTTATTTTCTCACAGTTATGAAGACTGGAAGTCCAAGATCAGGTGCCAGTATAGTTAGGACCTTGTATGGGATTTCTTCTGGGTTGCAGACTGTTGACTTCCAATGATTTCCTTTATGTGGTCTTTCACCTGTGCATGAAAAAATGCTATAGAAAGAAGGCCATGGAAAGAAAGCAAAATGTGTGAATCTCTTTAGTTCATGTATTGGAGATTTATCATAACAATACATATATTAGTAGAGAAATTTGTAATCTAGCAAATTTTGCAAGACTTCTGGAATTGTTGTATTGTTAGGTTCTTCATACTGGACAATTCATGATCTAAGGCTATGCCAAGAAGTCAAGATGTCTCCTAGCCTCGGGCACATCAAGAATTTGTTGATATTCATTGTAGATTTCCAAATTAAAATGACACAGGCATGCTAATAATGCATGTCTTCTTGCAGTTTTTTTTTCTTCAGTTCTCACTGAAGTGTAATAATCCTCTCCCAGTACCTACATATTGAATTCCAGAGTGAAAGAATGTCGGGGGATTATATTGTACTCCATCTACCTTACTTTCACTCCTGCCTTGCAGAACACCAGCAAGCAATATATCAGGATCGTTTTTGACCAAGACTAAAATAATTTGGAAAAATAATTACTTAAGCAAGATAGAACTATATCCCCTTCACTTTAAAGGAGTTTGGATGTTAACCAACCTATAAGATGTTCCAAGGATGCAGTATCCTTCTCAATATGACTTCATTTCTTAAGGTCACATCACAGATGTACTACTTCAGTGATTAAAATTACTTCTCAGGCATTAAGGGGAGGGAGAGAGAGGAGAATAAAGGGAACCATCATAAGTAGAATAAGTTCCATGCATCTTTATCTTCTCACTAGTTAGAACCTAGTCGTGATGCCAAGGCTCAAAAATAAATTTGATTACTTAGCAGGGCAGAAATATTCCCAATTAAAAAGAAGAAGAAGAAAGAATTATAATCTGAAAGATAAATAGTAGTTTCTTGCCAAATTTTGTAATAGCTTGACCATCTTCCAGGTTAAATGCATATCATTGAGCTAGGCAACATTTCTATGTTGAGAAAAACATAGAAGGAAAAAGTAGGAGTTAGAGTAGGAAAAGGAGGAAGGGAAGAGGAGTAAGAGAGAACAAAATACAGCAGATTTTGAATATAGTAACCTGAGCAGTGCCAGGAAATTGATAAGATCAATTTTATTCTCACTAACTTTTTACCAATGATGGACACAAGTGCTCATAACCCTGTTTCTGAAAAGCAAATAAAATTACTTACTGCAAACTAGGCTATGATAAATATTATAATAGTAATTTGGAGACTTTCCAATTATAGCCTATTTCCCAAAGGGGACAGATGGCCTGGTACAGTGTGGGTAGCACAGAATTGCTCTTTTGTTCCAGCCTTCAGCTTTTCCTTTACTCTCACCCTGAAATCATGCTTACTGAAAAATCCTACACTCTTTTGCAAATGGCAAATGATACTTTGTAGAAGGTTTTAGCCTCTTTACTTTCCAGTACCTACTTCTGCTTCACAATGATATGATGGGGGTCAGAGCCATGAGTCATCTCTTCCCTCAAATGAGCAAATAGGGAAAGAGAGTTTCTTACATGACAATTCAGGAGCTGTTTGCCCTTTCTTATCAAGGAGCTCCAGGCACAGAGGTCAATAGTCTAGTCAGACTAGAGTGGGTACATACCAAATTCACTTGGGCAACACTGAAATTTAGAAACATCATTTCCATAAGTGAGTTACATTGGTGGCTGACCAGAAAAAAAGGAGCATTTGGAAGAAACTTCTGAATATCCTGGTGAATTTACATTCAGAATTTTTAAATTGGTGATTTATATTTAACTTAAATGTAACACTTTTTATGTTTCACACACTGCTAAACATACAATTGGACATACTCATTGCCCCTTCCAAACTGCCACTCTTGCCAAACATAAACTGCCCACTACTATTGGAGTACTTCCAGAGTTACCAAAAATGATGAGTCCTCTGTGTCCACTCTTAGTCATGTTAATCCTCCTCTGATTAAAGCTCTTCAGAAACTTACTATGCCTTAGCCATATACTCAAGGACTTAATGATAAAACAACTCACATTCTCAACAAAAGTGCATGGGAATTTATTTCTTCCTACTTTACTACCACTAGTGATCTCTTATCAGTTTTCCCACATTCCAATAGGTATGAAGTAATAACTTTTAGTGGTTATGATTTGTCTTTCCCTGGTGTTTTGTGATTTTTAGATAGTTTCATCTACTTATTGGCCATTTTTTAAAATATTTCCTTTGGAAAATTTTCCATTCAGCAACTCTGTACATTTATAAATCTTTATTTTTCTTTTGAGTTTAGTGTTTTTTCCTATGTATTTTGCGTATATATGTAGGAAATATATTCTCTTCTTTGCTCACATTTAATGGTTTGTTGACTATTTTCTTTGCCATGCAGAGAACTTTTAATATGTTTGATATAGTCCCCCTTGTTCATTTTTGCCTTTGTTGTCTGTGACTTTAAAGGGCATATTCAAATATCTATTGCCAAAACCAATGTCAAGGAACATTTCTAAAAGTCCTAGTTTGAGGTATACATTTAATACCTTAATTCTTTTTGATTTAATGATGGTATAATATAGGACCAGGATCCAAGTTCATTCTTCTGCATCCATTTTCAACAGCATTATTCATTAAAGATCTCCTTCAGTATTGTGGGGGGTTTTTGCCATATATGTCAAAGATTATTAGTTAATCTTTCTGTGGTTAATTTCTCAGTTTTCTGCAGTCTTCTGTTGATATAGATGTTGGATTTTGTACCAGGAACACATTGTTTTGATTACTCAAGCTTTGTAATATAGTTTGAAATTAGGATAGGTAATGCTTTCCACCTTTTTTCTTCCTAAAAATTTCTTTAGCTATTTGAGCTCTGTTGGAACCTCATACAAATTTTTAGATCATATTTTCTGTTTATATAAAAATATCATTGCAATTTTTATAGGAATTGCATTACTTATGTAGATTGTTTTGAGATGAATTTGGAACTATTCCTCCTTTTGGAGATAAGAAAAGTTTGAGAATGATTATCATTATTTCTTCTCTAAGTGTTTGGTAGAAACTATCTCATCCTGAGCTTTCTTGTTGAGAGGATTTGAATTACCAATTCAATATCTTTATTCATTATCAATCTGTCCATACTTTTTATTTCTTCATGAGTCAGTCTTAATAAGTATTATATTTTGAGTAAATCATCCGTTTCTTTTGGGTTACCCAATTTGTTGGCATAAAATTGTTTCTAGTAGTCTCTTATGATCATCTGAGTTTATGTGGTATCAGTTTTAATTTCATTTTTTATTATTAATTTTATTTGAATTCTTTCTCTCTCTCTCTCTCTCTCTCTCTCTCTCTCTCTCTCTCTCTCTCATTTTATTTTTATTTTTTGGTTAACCTGCATCACAGTTTGTCCATTTTAATTATCTTTTTTTTAAAAAAAATAATTTTTAGATTCATTGATCTTTTCTATCATCTTTCTAGTTTCTGTTTTATTTATTTCTGCCCTAATTTGTGTTAATTTCTTCCTTCTGATAAACTTTAGATTAGTTTGTTCTTTTTCCTAGTTCCTTGAGGTATAAAATTAGTTTGTTTAGTTTTGAGATCATTCTTTCTCTTTAATATTGGTATTGATGCTATTAGTTTCTCATTCTTATAACTTCTTTTGCTACATTCCAGAAAACTTGCCATGTCTTGCTTGCATTTTCTTTTGTCTCAAGGTATATTCTTTTAAATGTATTTCTTCTTGGAGTATTGGTTGTTAATAACTGTTCTATTTAGTTTCCACATATTAGTGATTTTTATGAAATTCTTTCTGCTACTAATTTATAATTTTATACTATTGTGTTCTGAAAAGATACTTTATAACATTTTAATTTTAAATTTGTTAAGAGTATTTTTGTGACCAAATTTCTGTGTGCACTTGAAAAAAAATGCCTTAACACTATTGGATGCAATCAATGTTTGGTATATTTGTGTTAAATTCTTTACATTTATAGTGTGCTACAATTCTGTGTTTCCGTATTGGTTTTCTGCCTGGAAAATAACTGTTGAATATTCTCAAATATCCCTGACTCATATTTAATTTTTCTGACGCACTTACCAAGAGCCAAATGCAGGTGGCCTAACCTTCAACATTCATTCTTGCTCATACATGACTAACAAAGATTATTTTTTCTATATTTTTTAAAATTTAGGATAACTACTGTAAATAATATTATTCTCTCAGGCTCTAACGTTGCAATTACCAATAACTAGAGGATTTAAGTATGGATAGCAGAATATTCTAATATGTAAATCCAGTCCTTCTGAAGGTGTGAGCAGACTTAAGAGGAGTCATAGAAACAAAAAAGAAAAGAGAGAAATTAATTTATTCAACACTTTTTAAAAAGTTCATCCTCTTTGCCAAGCTTTTGAGAGTCCATAATTCAATAGATGTTCAAAGTCTGCACTATATACAAATAATCCTACTGGTAGTTACAAACGCTCTGGGCTAGAAATCAAAGGTATTGTTTTTAGGTTAAATTCTGCTGTTGAATAGCAATGTGACCTTGAGCAAATCAACTGTCCACTTAGGGACCCTCTTATCTCATCTCTAAAATAAGAATGTGGAACTGAATAAAATTCTTAAGTTTTTTCTTTATCTAAAATTCAGTGATACTAGCTCCTTTGTGTGACATTTTGTTATTCATTTGCAAAGCAAGAAGGTTTGCAGTGGTGACTTACTTCAGTGATGGCAAAAATATGTTTTCAAATATATTGAGTGCTATATAAATGCAAAGCAGTTGCAGGTGGTTTTAGATAATGTTTAATACTTTGCTGTTAGCTTTCATAAAACTACTACAACATTTCAGCATCAGTTATATTTTCTGATATATATATATATATATATATATATATATATATATATATTTAAAAATAAAAGAATCTGGCTCATAAACATGTTCTTGTTTTTCCCCAAAAACAGATTCAAAGTATTTGTTTATCCTGGAAAAAAATATTGAAAAAAATGAAAATTGAAATAGGCTAATTGTTCAAATGAATTTATTATAATTTTTCTTTTACTTTTTCTTCTTTCTGCTGCCTTAATGAAATCTTGTGGTAACATAAAACAACATTTGGACTTTTATACAATAGACTTCCATACTGTCCAAGCATATTTTATCTATTGGTCTTCAACAAGTTTCCACCTTTCTCCTTCTGTGCCTACATTCTTGGTACCAGTTGATTAATATGATCAGAAACCTGAACTCTCCTTGCAGGGAATGGTAAAATAGACTGAAAATTTATTTGAAAGCCCAATATTACATGTTATGGTGTCTTTTGCACATGTTTTGGTATAAGAATATCTGGTTTTTACTGCAACTCTAAGAAAAGATTTCTGTGATAAGACAGTTTCCTAACGTGCCTGAATCACAAAAATCTTACTGGAAAAAAATACTTATAAAATTCAACTACCTCTTTTGTTTTCTGTGATGTTAAAAAATGGAAAGTATCTAGATCAATTGCTATATCATATGTGATTAATACAAAGGGAAGTAACTCCCTAGCTCTATAATTCCAAAGGCCCTTGCAATGTTTCACATTTTTATAATCATTAATAAAAACAGTTAAATATAAATTAAATATTATTATTTTTTTCTTTCATATAATTTTTATGTTTCTACTAAGTTTCCAGGAACTAAATATGTTTTGTTTATTGTCATAGCATACGGAACAGTATACAGGACACAGTAGGTTTTAATCTACTAAATGAAAGGGTGGTATATACTTGTGTTAGAGTTAAAGATGTTAAAGATGTTAACAAACATATTGTATAAAATATTTAGAAGTTAGATTTTATGATGACATATGTACATAAAGACAAAAAGTAATGATCAAAATAGGCAATGTGAATTCCTCCACTATCAATATTCCATTAGCAATACCATCGTAATTATAGGCTAGTTTCAGAGTTGTTATGTGAAGAAGAATCAAACTAAGTTTAAGAAAGCAGAGCAAGGTTATTTTCTTGTATTCCTCTGTCTCTGCTGATACATAAATTCATTGTATTATTGAGTTTCAGAGCTAGCAGACACCATGAAATCCTCACGTTATTATCAGTTTCATCAATATTATTGACCATTCATGCACTGCTGAAGCATTTACATCAAGTGAAAAGAAGCTAGTCAGAGAAAGTCTGTTTCTTTTTTATTTGTCCTTAAGGTTTCACCACTCTGCAAGTTATATTGAAATGATTTTTTACTCTGTATTCATCATATGTTCATGTTTGGGTTTAGATGTCTTTCTATATGTTTAGGATAAGGACATAAAACAAACTGTCTCTTTAAGAATCTCATGGTCCAGCCAAGTGCAGTGGTATATGCCTCTAATCCCAAAGACTCAGGAAGCTGAGACAGGAGGATCACAATTTCAAAACTAACTTCAGCAATTTAGGGAAGTTCTAAGCAACTTAGAGATACACAGTTTCAAAGTAAAACATAAAATGGGCTGGGATGTAGCTCAGTGATTAAGCAACCCTGGGTTCAATTCCTGGTACAAAATGAAAGAAAGAAAGAAAAGAACTTGAATATTCAGGGAGTTATGACAAGAAATTATATTGCCTTTGGATAAAACTAACCATTTAAAATGTTAGGCAGTGAAATAAATAAAACCTAATACATTCAAATCACTATTACTAAATAGATACCTTCTTTCTGTTCCCCTTAAACACACACAAAAAATGCATTAAACAAAACAACAACAACAACAACAAAAAAATAGGAGTAGCAGCTCATGGTCCAAAGAAGTAGTCAAACAAGTAACCCAGAAACTATTATACCATCTAATGTAAATAAGAATAAATATTTAAAAAAATAGGAAAGTAAGAATAAATGGTGAGGTGAATAGCAATGTAAAGAATACATAATTTTAATTATAAAGTATATGTGAGATTTAATTAGATATAAGATGAAGCGAGTGTAATAAGTCAGAAAAACATGAATGTGTAAAGGCAGAAAGTTAAGAGTAATCCCTATGTAGTTCTATAGTTATAGGGAACAGTTCATGCTGGGACAATATGTGTCCAGAGTCTTGAAAAAGTGAATAAGATGAATAACTTAAAGCATGTACTGCATATTCCAGAGTGAATTCCAATTTTATATTTCAGGACCTGAGAAAAGACAGGGTAGTGATATGATAAAGCAGTAGAGGAGATGGAATGCAGAAGAAGGCAAGTTGCTAACTTATATCCCCAGGAGAACAAGAAGATGATGCAGAAATTAAAATCAGGGGTTCAATAACTTTTGGATGTAAACATAAAAATTTTATCTGGGTGCAATGGTGTGTATCTCTGATTGGGCTACTCAGGAGGATGAGGCAGGAAAAATAAACTGCTTGAGCTCAGTGTTTGAGACCAGCCTGGACCACATAGTGAGAGGTTGTTTAAAGGATAAAAAAAAAGAAGAAGAAGAACTGTATCTTGGAAGGAGACCATGAAACATGATGGAAGTATAAGATACAACCAAGATATACCTTCCAGAAGATGTACCATTCTAACTCTGAGAGGGCTGATGACCCTCAATTGTTAGTCCCCTTGGAATTGCCTCTAGTTTTGAAATAAGTTACCTGACCCATGATAAAGGTCTCTATTCTAGGTATATTCCATCTAATGACTGATTGGTGTGCATATGTGAAAAATATTGAATGTCCTTAACTAAAAAAAATTTAAAAGTTTTTTACAGATCATACTATTTTCAGAAGTCCCCAAAGGATCCCACCAAATTGCATTACATCTCTATGTCACCTCTGCTTAAACCTTGCTCACTTTGTCGCTTATTCTTTCACCGATGTTAATTCTGAACACACTCTTTAATCAATCTTTTGCATGTTAACTTTCTTCTCACACAATGTATTTGGTGGTCATTTTGTTGTAGTAGCTTTGCATGTATCTCTTTTAATCACAGTATGTAAGTTTAGAAATCTTAAGCCCAGAAGAATAATAAAGCATTATTCCAGAGAATAATGCAGACATAAGGCAAGAAGTAGAGTTCATTAATAAATGTCACTAAATATCTAAAATGAGACCAGGTTCTATCTTATCACTCTGTTGTGTTAGTATCCATTTGGTTTTCTTAAGTCTTCCAATAGTCAAAGTTACCTAATCAATGTCTATATATTGTAGTCTGGTATTCTTTCCTCAAATATTCTTTATAGTGTTATTATACTTAATAGAGGAAATGCTAGATGAATAGATTAACGAGAAACTAATGAGTACTGATTAGACTAATGAGTAGTCTGCTTCATTTGTTTTTGGTAGTATATTCCAATATAAATATAATTTATTTTTACATGTGACTTGTATGTGAGTGATTTAAGATAAATTAGAGTAATACTTAAATTTAGTATAATAGCTCATGTACTGCTTTGAATAGCAAAAGAACTTAATTTGCTTGAGGATTCAGGGAGCAGTTCCCATTTGCTTCTGAAATCACCCCAATTATCTGTCCAATTTCATGTGTGCAGTTTTTAACTTTACTGGAAAGAGATAGCTAACCGATATCAGCAGGATTCCTGTTCTTACCTTGAGAAGATCTAGTATTGTGAGAAGCTAAGTGGTATTTTCAAGTTTCCATTAAACAGAAGTCACATGTAAATGTGCAAATCTGTGATTCTAAAGATGAATTTATCCTAACCCTTGATTACTTTATTTGGATTGAAACCAAATTTCCCTCTGTTCCTGCAGATTTGAGAACTCTCTTGGGCAATTTTTCCATGAGAAACTGCTAACAACTTGCACAATACTCAATGTTGACTCTGTTACACTCCAGTGCAAACTTCAATTTGGTAAATATTGTGCTATGTGTCCAAGGCTGCTAAACCATTGCTAACTTTGAGATGTTAGGCCACATATAATAAAATAGACTCATCTATAGCCCTCTTTTTTATATATAGTCTAAATATTTCTTAGGTGACCTAGTTTAATTATTGAATCCACACAACTCTTTCAAGTTTATACTATTATCATTCTTCTTTTACAGATGAAGTAACTGAATCAAAGAGAGGAGGTGAGTCATTTATTCAAGGTTACATATTTAATGTATTTCAGAGCCAGGGCTTGATAGCAGCAGGTATCTGATTATGGGCTTTTAAGTACAAACTCTGTTCTAAAACTATAAAATTGTCTAAAAGTAAGGACCTATAAAAGTAAGGACCTATATTATTAGATTTTACATTTATACATTTGTACTGTACAAAGGAGCTTAGTCAAGTCTGCCCTTTAAAACTTGTAGAAAAGGTCAAGCCTTGTCTTACTGACCAAATGTAAAGTTTGGGAGAATTAATATAATACCATTTATATAATAATTTGACTTTACTTTCTATCATCAGAGTGTTTTGACTGAGAATCTGCTTTATGTTGTTTTTCTTCCCCTAAATAACAGTAAAATAATTCATTTTATTTATGTGAAATCTTTCATCTAAGAATTTCCAAAAGCTTTACAAATGTCATCTCAATTAATAGTCTCATCATACCTCTATTATACAATCTGTTTCTGGAGTCGAAAGCACATAATTGAAGCTCAGAAGTATTAGGTGACTCATTCTAGGCTAATAGAGGCTGTAGACATTGTAAACAAACAAAAAAGACAAAAGATTCAATTTCTTTTCTTTTTTTTTTGCCAGACTATTGTAAACTCAACAGAATACTTACACAATTATGGTTCTGAAATAAAAATTGTACCTTCATTTTGACAGAACCTAAGGTAAAACATTAAATTCTAAATTGGTACCTTTCTTCTCCGTAAAGTAATGAAAGACAAATGCCTTAAATTTGTGTAGTTGTTGATAATCCTTTGGTCACTTTTATTGCATCATTTGATCTCCTAGAAGTCGTACAAGTTCTTATAACTTACCATTCAGGTAAAAGCCCTGGAATGTGATTATCAGCATTATTGAGTATTTACTATGTGCAGACTATTTTAGAAGTCATATTTATTTTAATTCTTAAAAGAAAAAAGTCATTTTATGTATTAGGAAATAATCATGATTTGATTGTAGAAGAAGTGTGACCCAAATAAGGAGTTTGCTACAGTTGCCAGTAGTTTGTATTTTCCAGTGCTGTCTATTTGACCCACATACTGTTCAACCTTGAGGTCCCAGGTGCTCATTAGTAGAGCACCATAGTCCCCGCTCTTTTCCCCACCTCTGTCTTTCATGAACACACACACACACACACACACACACACACACACACACACACCACTATTATCATTATTTTCAGTGCTTTAGACTACATTCCCCAGAAACAAACTCTGAAACAATGTGTTGCCTGTGAAGTTAGTGGGAAGAACTTTCTGGAGAGATTACTAAAAGGAAATAACAAAAGGAAGGCATCCTGGACAGAGGGGAGAGTAACTTGCAGTGCACCTGGAGCTGAGTTATCCTTAGGTACGTTAGAGAACTTTGGTATTGAGACATGACCATTCAGTTTTCCCAAATTGAGCAAGGAAATGGACCCTTTTATCCACACATGAACCCATCACTGAACAACAAGATATCCATGAAATTGGGAGTACCCTTGATAAAAATCTTTCTCTACAGTAGAGAACAGTTCTCTTTGAAGAAGAACACATATGAGTCATCTCCAAATTATATTTTCAGCAGAGAGGAAGGATATGTGTGCCTTGAAGAGGAGTTTTGAGCAAAGCATCTAAGTATTCATTATAATTAGAAACATTCATTAGGCAAGTCCTCGATGTGTGTTATTGTTCTAAGATGTTTTCATGTAGCATCTCAGTAAGGCTTTCCAACTTTAAAAGAAAAATTCTATTATTGTTTACAGTTGATGAAATTAGGAATAATTACCTAAAACTACACAAATTTAACCTTACTAACCATCATGAACTGCATAGTTGTACATAAAATCCTGTCCCCAAAATGAATTTGATAGGTGTCTTAATTTTTCTGATAGTTCACAGATGTATGCTTATCTCAATTTGGGGGGCCTATTAAATAAAATTAAGTAAATAACAAAAGTGAAAATATCATATAGTGTCAGAAAAAATATATTCAACAAATGGTCATTTATTTTTATTTCCCCTCAGAGACATTAGTTTTAGTTGTGTCTCCTTAGAACATAGCACTTCCCATTTGAATGACATAAAATGAAGATCTCCAAACAATTAAAACAACAACAAAATTATACCCTATGATATTGAATAACTTTATGCAAACTTCCCCTTGCCTAAAACTCCTGACATCCTTTCATAGTTAAGATGTAATTCAAGAAGGGGACTCAGAGGCAGAAACCAGCTTCTTTCTTTATATTCTCATACTGAATGCTGAAATGATCTCTCCTTTCTAAGCAGGGAACCTAAACATGACTCTATAGTCACTCCCTATTGCAACAAAAGTTTTTGTCACCCTGAGAAAAGAAGTTTCTTTGTCATTATCAGAAGATTCTGAAATCTATTATTTCAAGAGTGCACTCTCTCCTAAATAGAATTAGAGGCTAAGGGGAGAACTGTAAACTAACTAGGCAATAGTATTTTTATATTTTTATATAGTGCTCAGCCCATATTGAAGTTAGCAAAGAAAGAAAATCAGGAAAGCTTCTAATTTCCATCTGGGACATAAGGTGCTATATCTTACCAATTTCTGTGTTCTTCATTCTACTAACAGAATGCCTTTGCTAGCTGGTTTGCAATTAAAACTGACTGGACAGTCACTATGGTAATTAAAATATCAAAGTGATATATTTTCTTTAGCAGCAAAAATTCTCAGATAGTTTCTTAGTTTCTGAGATGACCTTGGTTGTCACTTACTGTCCTGTGATTTGTTTTTTTGTATTTGCTATAATGGCACAACTTGGTTTTATTTCCCACATACTCAGAGAGTTTCAGAGTGTTGTAAAGACTGCTTTATCACCCAATTACATTTTTATGCAATTGTAACCAAAAACTTGTGCAATCAGTTTCTTTCAAAGAGGTACATACTCCATTTGAATCAGATTGATTTTGCAGTGAATGGCTAGAATCTCAGTAAAAATCCATATAGTTGCTTAGTCAGTACACTGATTTCCATAGACACCACAAAAATGGAATACAGTGGATGTAAACTAAAGATAAATTATTAAATGAAAAAAAAGAGACTTTAACTAAATACAGACTTAAATGTTACATGGCTTTTATACTTACCTTCACATTTGGGAGATGAGGTACTAAAATGAAATGAAGGAAAATATGCCTCTGATAATTCCAATGAGGCAGTGCATAAAAATAAGTAAAATCTCAACATTTCTAGGTTTGATTTTACAAAAGCAAGGAAACATTAAATAGAGGTTCAAGAAAACAGAATGGGAAAAGCATTTAAAAACTGTTGAAAAGTGAAGGCAAGCAAGATCTTCACCATACGACTTGTCACAACCATAGCTAACAGTGGAAAAAAAAATAGATTCAGCAATAGGCATCATTCTTAAATGTCATAGAAGTCATGAAAATCAAGTAAAATGGAAGTTCAAATGTGAGTACACGATGCTTGAGATGGGCTGGTTTGTTAGTAATTTGTGCTTTATTTTTTTGTACTCATAAGACCCTGTACTTAAGCCAATATTAAAAGAACAGTGAAGAATATGCTGGTGAACCATCCTGGAGAGACATGCCTACTTCTAAACCTAGAACCCAATATCACCCCCACAACCAAGGAAACAGGAATTTCATCAAAGAAGAGAATCAAAGGGTGTTCACAGCAATGGAGTGGTAAATGCAGAGCCAATAGACAAGACAGCATAATGAAAATCATCACAAATTTTCCATATGAATTTTTGTATATGGCATATTTATGCTATCCACTGTGCATTTTATGTGTATTATGTAATAACAAGCATGATATAGTCACTCAATAATTTCCTACTCAGAAAAATGTAGTAGAGCAAGAAATAGCCTATGGTCCTGATCCTTACACAAAGTCTCCTTCACTTGGGTTTTAACATTACTTTCAGCGTTTACTTCAGTAACATTTACTGAATAACACATGTATGTTAATCTGATTTGAATAAATGTGAACTTTTGCTAATGTGACTAAGAACTCTGATTTCTTTTACTTATTCATATATCTCTTCTCCCTCATTTATCAAATTTATCCTTCTCTTTAAACATGATAAATAATTTCTAAATAAATCATAAATTATTTTTTTCATCTGTTTTTCTTTGTTCTTTTTAGATGTACATGAGAGTAGAGTGCATTTGGACATATTATATATACCTGGAGTATAACATTATAATTAGTATCCTATTGTTGTAGTTGTATGTGATCTGGACTACTGGTCTTGAATTTATATATAAGGATAGGTAAGTTATGTCTGATTCATTCTATTCATTCCCCTTTGTCTAATCCAATGGACTTCATTCTTCCCCTCCCCATCCTCGCTTGTTGTGGGTTAACTTCTACATATCAGATAGCACATTTGGCTTTTAGTTTTGGTGCGCTGGCTTATTGTATTTAGCATGAAATTCTCCAGTTCCATTCATTTATCATCAAATGCCATAATTTTATTCTTATTTATGGATGACTAATATTCCATTATATATATATCTCATTTCCCTTATCCATTGATCTTCTGGAGAACTCTTGTATTTCTATTTCTGAGTGTTTAAAACAAATTTCATAATCAATAGCAAAGTGAAAGGTTTTACTTTGAGATTTATGGAAAAGAAACAGAAAAGACAAAGGCAAATGGAAAATGGAAATATTGTTATTACTAACAAAACAAAATAGAGTGCATTAATCACTTCTTCAGTACTATTACAATGGTCTATTTTTTTCATCATTATATTTTTTTCCAAAGAGGTCCAAAGTAGTATCTTGCAATAATATCAAAATAGACAGGAACTTTGAAAAAAGTATGCCACAAACATTTTTTACTAAAAAAATATACATTTGGACAAGCTTAAACAATTTGAAAATATCTTGTACATAGTGGTGATATATAACTTGTATTACAACTCTAATATTTGAGCCTTAACATGGTTGGATAACATTAGTCTAATTTAAGAAACAGAAAAAAAATGTATACCTACTAAAATGTTTATATTTTCATGATGCTATATTTTAATCAAGTGAGAAGATTAAATAAACTAAACCAATTTACTTTTAGAGAAAGAATGTTACAGAAAAATTATTTTAAGTAAAATAGAAAATAATCATATTGAAAATAAAAAAAATTTGAGTTTAAGACCTTCACTTCTCTTAATCAACTATCAACTTCAGGGTACTTACAAGTTTTCAATTTTCACATATCTAGAAAATCATAGGTGAATTGTGCTCAAATATAGATCCTGAATCTTGTTAACAGCATGACTATGGGTAACTCATGTAATTTTCTGAGTTCAGATCTTTTATCTATGTACTGGAGGCACAAATTCCTACTCCAAAGAATTGTGAAGAATACTAAAAAAAATGCCTGCTTTAAATATCACTGTGAAACTATTAAGACACTATATGAAATTGAAGATTTCTTGACAAAGAGTATCATTTGTCCTGAAAAAACAGTTAACAAACGGATTTTCAGCCCTTTTTTAAAAATTTTTTTCCAGTTTTAAAATGCTAAAATGGAGTTTAAAATTGAAAATATAAACTAAAACCTGTAGTAAGTTATTGAGTAAGGGTTTAAAGCACACCTCTGCTCATGTCACACCCCTCTTTATCTACTGGAGCATGAAGAGTCACTAAGGCACAGTAGTACAAAAAAAAAAAGGATTCTTTTTTGTTTTTTGTTTTTCTTTGCTTTTCATCTCAGTCTTTGTTGGTTGGGAATTCAGAAACAGCTTACTTGGCTAATTTTGGTTCTGGGTGTTTAATTACTTTTCATTAAAGTGCTCAACAAGGATACAACCATCTCAAGACTTGACAGAATAAATAAAGGATTCCCTTTCAAGTTTGCTCAGGATGGCTGGCCTCAGTTGTTCATCACAAGGTCCTATGGAAGGGACAATATGACAGCAAATGAAAATATGGAATCTTCCCTAAAGTAAAGGATAAAAGAGAAGAAAAACAGGTTTGAGGAGAGAGAGAAGAAACGTCAAAGAGAAATCTCATTTTCTCTTGTAATATGGCCACAGAATAAAATATACTATTAATTTCTCCATGTTCATTTGGTCACAGAAATATATACCAGTACTATGTGGGAGGGAGCTACACGTGCTATGTGTACAGATGTTATGGTGTGAATCTTTAATGTCCCCAGAAAAGCTCATGAGTTAGATGATGCAGGAATGTTCAGAGGTGAAATGATTAAATTACAAGAGCTGTAGCCTCATGAATGGATTAATTCATTTGATAGCATAACAATTTGAATGGACTACAGGATGGTAACATAAGGCAGGTGGGGCATGGTTGGAGGAAGTAGGTCACTGGGGACTTGTTCTAGACTTTATCTGTCCATGATCCATTTCCTCTCTCTCTCTGCACTGCCATTGTCTGCTTCCTGGCTGCCATGAGCTGAGCAGTTTACTTCCACCACAGCCTATCACTATTGTGATCTACCTCATGGCCAAGATCAATGGATGTGGCTATCCATGGAGTGAACCTCTTGAAACTCTGAGCCCAAAATAAACATTTCCTCCTCTCAATTGTTTTTGACAGGTGTTTCATCTCAGGATGAAAATCTAACAAGGAAGGAGGGATCATTGAAACTAATTTGGAGCATAACAAAACTTCTCTAATTAAATTTTTTTAAAATGGAAATGCACCATCTTCAGGATAAAATTCAAGTTCTGTACCATACTAATCAACGTTTTTTTATGATACTGACTTTTTGGAACTCTCCAGTCTTATTTTTCACCTTGGTCATTCCCTTAATCGTTCTTCTGGTTTACTACTATAGTGTTCTTCACTTTAGTGGAGAATTATATGCAGTTCCCCAGTAATAGTGTAATGAAAATATAATTATTTTTATTGTTATGGTTATTATTTATTAAGCTTTTCCTGAATCCTTTTGCATATACAAATTTATGTATTTTTAAATTTATTCTTAAAATAATATTTTTGGTAATGAATATGGAACCAAGTGGTGTTTTCCCACTGAACTACATATCCATATTTTTTATTTTGATAAAGGGTCTCATTAAGTTTCTTAGGGTCTTGCTAAATTGCTGTGGGACTATGCAAAGAGAGACAAGGCTTACAGAATAAAGCAGTGTACATTGTGCTAGCACTGCCACAGCGGATTTGTACCAAAAGACTGAGCATCTAATTCTGGAGGTTTTGCCTTATATACTTCTTGTTGGTTCCTCTTTTACTTGCCAGCTCCTTGATTTCCATTCAAGTAATCCACATTCTGATTGGTAATTCTATTTGAATAGTATAGAGTTACAATGGTTTTATAAAAAGTTGTAGAATGTGCATACTAATATTGATGGTACCTTATTGTCTTCCTCCTAAAAATGGGTGAAGTTTGAGCTCCAACTTGCGATTCTCTTGCCTTAGCCTCCTGAATTGCTTGGATTATAGCTATGTGCCACCAAACTCAGCTGGTGTTATACAAATTTAATCATCACAGTGATTCCATGACAGGTGCTATTATTTTCCATGTTTATGTTAGTTCTTTATATCTCGAGGTGAAGAAAGAATACACATTCATGTTATGGCTTCTCAGTTTTCTCATGATTCCAGAGCAAGTTAGAAACATGATTTACCCTTGACCCATGCCTGACAATGTAGCTCTTGAATGTTTTTATTTAATGTTAAAGTTTAACACTATTATAATGTAGGCCTGGGAATCAGTCCAACTTGATGTACCTGCTTATCTGAATAGTCTAGCAAAATTTCATGTGTACACCTGGCATTTATGCTAGAATCCTGAATTTCAGTTATATTTCTGGTTGCAAAACGGGTATGTGTTTATATGACCAGTTCTCCAGAAAAATCTTGAAATGCAGTAGGCTTCCAAAGGCAGAGATATCTCACATGTGTCTCTGTAGTTCACTGAAGAAAGTGGTTCCTATGATACTCTGATGAAGGAATAAATCATAAACCTTCAACTGACATCTCTGGACTTTGCACAATTAATATTTTCCTATTGCTAGTATTTTGTATTCTTTGCTGTAATAAATCTTGAGCATGAATATGTAATCCATTGCTTTGTTCTATAACTTCTGGTAAATCTGAATCTGAGAGAAGTCATCAAATTTCTCCAACATTTAATCCTCTCATTAATCCTATGAAATACTATCAAAGATTTTCCAGAGAACCAGATTACCATCCAGTTTCTTAGAACTATTCACATGCAGTGTGGTATTTGAACAGCAGTAGTTTAACTCTAGATCAGGACACTAATTGAATCAGGACACTAACATTGACCATCTAATTTGCCTAGTGAATATCTTTCTGTACTTCATGATTTATAAGTGTGTTAATTTCTGTGAGCAGATCCCTCCAATTCAAAAGCTAAGTAATATCTTTTGCTTACACAATTAGTTTAAATGTTCATGTTTACATTAACCAGTGATATATAAGCACAATTAACTAGGTCAATTTCAATAAACATTGATGAAATGTATATGGATAGCTCAACTGAATGATGGGTGAGTGAATGATTTCCTAGACAGTGTTTTATGAGATAAAAAAGTGATTATCATAATCCTATTTTACAAGTAAAATTTAGGTAAACCAATTATAGATCTTAAGTGTAAATTTTCATGTTTCATGCCATAATAAAATGATAAAATTCTTACATTAAATTTTTACAATTTTATGAGTTTGCCAAAGTTTAACACAGTGGTAAACAACCAACATCCTAAGATTAATGGATAATTTTCATTAATCAAGAAAAATCTCTTTCTACTGAATTCTATTCAATAAACAACCCCCCTTGGTAAATTACTGTTCTGATTCTTATTATTGCAGGATAGTTTTGGGAATTGAAATTCAGGTAAAATGAGTGAATTAGTACATACTTTTATGTCATGTTTCTTCAATTTTATACTCACTTTTGAGTTATAAACATTTTGGGGGTAACAGTGATTCACTTTTTAAAAACTTTATAAATAAATTTCAAATTTCCCACTCCTCCTCCTCTTGAGACACATTTGGATGGAGAGCTATTTGGGGCTCATATAAATAGAGCTGCTATAAATATATCCAATGAATCTTTTTGTGGACACCTGCTATGGAATCCTTTGAGTAAATAATTAGATTCAGATAGTTGAGTCATAGAATATACATATTACTAGAAGCCAGTTTTCCAAAAGATGTGTCATTTTTATAATCTAAACAGAAAGTGTAAGAGTACAGATTGTACCATGTCCTGGCCAATATTTTGTGTTACTAGACTATGAACCTTTGGTCAATCTTGTAGAGTATTTTTCATTTCTATAGGTATCTATATGTAGTTCTGACTGCTGATTTTTTTAAATTTCTCTAGTGACTCATAAATTTAAGTACGTCACTTCATGCTTTCCTTAATATTCTAATGCTATCTTTTGTGAAATGCCTTGTGAAGTCTTATTGAGCTTTTTATTATATTTATTATGTTGTCTTTTCATTATTGATTTGAAATATCCATTACATATTCTTGGCATAATTTCTTTTTCAAAACTATTTAAAATATTTTCTTCCAATATTTACTTTAGATTTTCATTCTCTTAGTGGTTTTTTCAAAGGTAATTATTTTGTTTTTTGAAAAAAATGTTCTTAATATCTTTTTTCTTGTGGTTTGTATGTTTTTTCCCTAAGAAATATTTGCCAAACCTAAGTTAAAAAAATTTATTGGCTTATGTATTCTGCTTTTATGTTTAAAGTGGCATAAGTATATCCTTGATTAATACTCAATATTAAAAATAATTGCACAGTCATTCATCACTGGATATCATGTAGGACTTTTGTAAATGCTCTGTGTCATAATGAATATTTTCCATTTATTCTAAGTGTTATAAAACTTATTTTGAATGATTATTAAATTTTATTAAAAGATTTTTCTTTGCTTATTGAAGTGATAATAAAATTCCTCCCTGTATTCTAATCTAATAGGGAAGAATATATTTATTAATTTTGAAACAGAAAACTATCTCTTTTTGTAATAATGTCTTTTCTTTCTTAAATACTGCTAGGTTACAATTTGCTTTATTTCTTAAGGATTTTTATGCTAATTAGAGAAATTATACTATCATTTTTTCTTATATCTAATGATTGTGCAGAACTTTCTTACTAGGATAACAATAATCATGAGATGATTAAAAATGTAGAAATAATGAATAAATCTTCCTTTATTTTCTGAAATAATTTGTATAAGATTACTCTTTTAACATAAAATATTTAGAGCAATTAATATATTTCATATACTTTCATGAAGTATACTGACAACTTTCAACATTTGATGGAATTCATGAATAAAATTGTCTGAAATATTTCTTTTAGGAAATGCTTTAAATTATTTAGTGGTTCAGTGGAGTATGACAATGTATATTTTCTGACTTTCCTTGGATGATGTTCAGTAAGTTCTTTTTCATAAACTGATGCACCTAATCTAAGTTGTCAAACATATTAGTGTAATTGGCTCTTGTTTTCCAACTTACTATTTGTAGGATTCATATTACTGATCCCTCTTTTATTCAGAGAATTGATACTACCTAACTTTCTTTTATTCTTAAAATTGCTAAGGGTTTTATCAGTGTTGTTAAGTTTTCCAAGGAATCAATTGTTGGCTATACATAATTTCTTTCTTGTAGATATTGTCTATATTATTGGTTTCTGTTATCCTTTTTATCTCTTTTCATGTAATTACTTTGAATTTAATTTGCTCTGCCTTTTTGATCATTTTATGTTGAAATTAATTCCTTTAAAAATTTTATAATTAGAAGTGGTGAAAGAGGATATCCTTGTCTTCTTCCAGTTTTTAGCGGGAATGCTTTCAATTTTTGTCTATTTAGAATGATGTTGGCCTTGGGTTTAGCATATGTAGCTTTTGCAATGTTGAGGTATGTTCCTACTATCCCTAATTTTTCTAGTGTTTTGAACATGAAGGTGTGCTGTATTTTGTCAAATGCTTTTTCTGCATCTATTGAGATGATCATATAATTCTTGTTTTTAAGTCTATTAATATGATGAATTACGTTTATTAATTCCTGTATGTTGAAGCAAACCTGCATCTTTGGGATAAACCCCACTTGATTGTGGGGCACTAGATTTTTAATATGTTTTTTTATGCGATTTGTCAGAATTTCATTGAGAATTTTTGCATCTGTGTTCATCAGAGATATTGGTCTGAAGTTTTATTTCCTTGATGTGTCTTTGTGTGATTTTGCTATAAGAGTGATATTAGCCTCATACAATGAGTTTGGAAAGCTTCCTTCCTTTTCTGTTTTATACAATACTTTGAGGAGTATTGGTGTTATCATCCTCGAAACTCTAGCTAGAGCAACAATACAGAAGAAAGAAATTAAAGGAATACAAATAAATAAAGAAGAACTCACACAATCACTATTTGCTGATAGCATGATTTTATATCTAGAAGATCCAAAAAATCCTACCAGAAAACTTGTAGAACTAATAAATGGATTTAGCAAAGTAGCAGAATATAAAATAAACACACATAAACCAAACACATTTCTATATATCGGTTATGAATTCAATGAAAGAGAAATTAGGAAAACTACCCCATTCACAGTAGCCTCAATAAGTAAATAAATAAATAAATAAATAAATAAATAAATAAATAAAAAAAATTCCTGGGAATCACTCTAACAAGAGGTGAAAGACCTCTACATTGAAAACTAGGAAAGAACAAAATTGTAGAAAACCTCAGAAGATTAAAAGACCTCCCATGGTCCTGGATCAGCAGAATTAATATTGTCAATATGGCCAAACTACCAAAAAAATTATACAGATTTAATGAAATTCCTGTTAAGATCCCAATGACATTCTTCATAGAAACAGAAAAAGCAATCATGACATTTATTTGGAAAAATAAGAGCTGCAGAATAGCCAAAGCAATACTTAGCAAGAAAAGTGAAGCAGGAGGCATCACAATACCATACCTTAAACTACACTATAGAGCTATAGTAACAAAAACAGCATGGTATTGGCACCAAAATAGACTTGTAGAAGAATGGTACACAATAGAGGACATAGGGACAAACCCACATAAATTCAATTATTTCATATGAAACAAAGGTGGCAAAAATATTCACTGAAGATAGCTGTACAACAAATGGTGCTGGCAAAACTAGAAATTCATACGCAGCAAAATGGAATTAAACCTCTATCTCTTATCCTGCACAAAAATCAAATCAAAGTATATCAAAGACTTAGGCACTAGAACACAGACCTTGCACCTAATAGAAGAAAAAGTAAGCCCAAATCTTTACCACATTGGACTAGATCTTGACTTCCTTAACAAGACCCTCAAAACACAATTATCAAGAATACAGTCAACAATAAAAGTTGGCAAGGATGTGGGGAAAAACATATACTCATATATTGCCAGTGGGACTACAAATTGGTACAACCATTATGGAAAGCAGTATGGAGATTCCTCAAAAAACTTGGAATGAAACCAAATTTCAATCCGACCCGGCTATCCCACTCCTTGGTTTATACCCAAAGAACTTAAAATCAACATACTACAGTGATGCAGACATGTCAATGTTTATAGCAGCTCAATTCACAATATTTAAACTATGGAACTAATTTAGGCAAATGGATAAAGAAAATGTGGTGGTATATATATTTATATTCAATGAACATCACTGATCTTTAAAAAAGGAAGAGATTATGTCATTGCCAGTAAATGGTTGGAGTTGGAGAATATCATGGCAAGTGAAATAAACCAATTACCAAAAACCAAAGGTCAAATGTTTTCTCTAATATGTGGGTATTAATTCACAATAAGGGGGGGGACACTAGAGAAGAAGAGAGTTACTTTAGGTGAAGGGAAGTAAGGGGAGGGAGAGGGTATGTGGGGTTAGAAAGGATATTAAAATAAGACAGACATTATTGTTTTATGTGTATATGTGACTACATGTCCAAAGTAATTCCACAACATGTACACTCAGAAAAATGAGGAATTTTGTCTCATCTATGTATGATATATCAAAGTGCAGAAATGCAGTCTACTGTTGTGTATAATTAAAACAAATAAATAATTAAAACAAAATAATAATTTATTAAAACAAATTTAAAAATAAAAAAATAAGTAAATTATAATTATATATAATATTGGGTTCATTTTTACATAATCATATAAGCAATGGATATAATTTGCTTCAATTCAGCTTGAAATAATTACCCCATTCTTCTTTTTTTTTTTTTTTTTGCTCCCTCTGTTCCGTCTACTCCACTCTACTGGTCTTTATTCTATTAATAGTTTTTTCATCAGTGCATTATGGACATAAGTAAAGATGAAATTCACTTTGGTATATTCATATATGTACATAGGATAATTTGGTCACTTTCATTCCACCATTCCTTTCTTTTTCTGTCCCCATTCCCTCCCTATAAATCCCCTTCCTCTGATCTCTAACTCTTTATAAATGTTTCTTTTAAAAATTATATGAGCATTCATCTATTAAAAAATTTTCTATTTATATCATACATCTATAGTGATGTTATACTTTCATTATTTATCTGACAAAAATATTTTCAATTTTTCTGTCATTTCTTCCTTAATATATCAGTTATTTAACACACTTGGAAATGTGACATTGAATTTTTAATTTAATTTGTTACAGTCAGATTACATCTTCTGAATGTTGCAATATTATGAAATAATATTATGAAATAATATTATGAAACAATATAATACTATGATATTATATTATATCCCAGTATTATATCTGCCATGGTTCATGCCCCATATATACTTCAAAAATGTGTTTTCTGATATTTAATTGAGGTATTCTATGAATGCTAATTTAAATAAGATTAATTAATGATATTTTTCAAATATTCTAGATCCTAACTTATGTTTGTTACTTTTTATTCAGGTATGAAAATTATATGCTGAAACATCCATCTATAATGACATTTTCCCTGCAATGTCTCTTACCAGACTTTTAATTTCTTTTATTTTAACTATAAAATTTATATTAAACATATTGTTCTTTATTTCTGATAATTTAATCTTTTCTTATTATAAAATATATTTCTTTATGTCTAGTACTATTCTATGTTAATAAATTTTCTTTTCATTATTAATTTAGCCACTTACAGTTTTCTATGCAGTTATTATGTCTTTATATTTTAAAAAGTCTTATAGACAGCCTTCATTGTATACTTATATAATCTAACAACCTCTCATTTTTAATTAAATGTTGTTAATGTCCATTTGTTACATGATTTATGTCCAGTATTTCATTATTTGATTTTTATTTTTTTTCTATCTTATTTATTGTTCCTCAGTTTTTAGTATATTCTCTTCTTTTGAATTGTTCTCCTTATTTTTGTTTTCCCTTCTTTGAAATATTTCTCAAGTGCAAATTGCACTTGCACTTATCTTTATGTTTATCATTTTATTTTCTCTGGTGACCATATTATATATTCATCTACCTCATAATTTCTCTAAGCTTAATGTTTTCCAAATTTATGTAAATGAGTTTTCAACAGTATACTTCATTTATGATACCTATCCTAATGTTTGCATGTATTATATAATGTATAATGTTTTGATTTATTGTATTTAAAATAATATAAGTCTATATTTGAAATAATATATGTATATATATTTATTTAACATAACTGGAATATACATATATTATTTCAAATATACATATATACACATAATATACATACATACAAATATACAAATATACATACAAACATGAATAATATACATATCATATATACATTATGTCAAATACAAATGTGTTCTTTGGAACCCCTCATTCTATTCTATAAGTTCTTGTTTTCAAATTTTGTGATTTTCCTTCAACCTAAAAATTATTAGCTATCATATATGTTGAAGCAGATTTGTTCCTAATAAATTCTTTCAGATTTTATCGATGTCCTTATTTTATACTCATTTTTAAAATGTATTTTTGCTTACTATATAATTCTGGATTAAAAGTTTTATGCCATTGTGAAAATGTTGTTCTATCATCTTCTGCATTCTGATATTTTTGTAGAGAATCCAATTATGAATAGTCGGGGTATTCTATTGAATGTCTCCATTTATGATTTTCATATTATCTTTGCAGCAGTTTTACTGTGATATATCTGTGTGGCTATCTTTTTGTTTAGCATGCTTAAGATTGATGGAATTTCTTATAAACATAGAGCAACTTTTTTTGTACATTGAGTATTTTGATCAATGTTTTTTTTTAATATTACATGTGTGTACTAATATTTATTTTAGCCCTCTGTAACTTCAAATAAGTGTTCAATAGACAACTTGATATGATACTCTAGCTCCATACATACCTGTCCATATATTCACTTATTTTGCCCTTTTTCTTAGATAAAACTATTTTTATTAATGAGTCCTCAAACCCACTAATGATCATTCTTCAATATTAATTCTGCATTTTAAATTAGTTATCATGTTTTCTAGTTTTGAAATTTGATTCTTTTTATAGTTTATTTTTTTCTATAATCCTTGTCTGCTCATGTAAAAAAATCTATGTTGCTTTGGATTTTGTTAAGGTTGATTGACTTTTTTATTATTAGTACATTTTATGCTTCTTCATGTGTCTGATAGTTGAATTATATTCTTCACATTGACTGGATACACTGTAGAGATACTGTATTATGGCACCTTTCTTTAATGGATATTCCATTTTTCTATGTGAACCAGGATCTTACTGTTTTTGTCAGACTTAAAAAAAAATACTTTTTATAATGAGGTTTGTACCAGTTGTTTCCTTAGTTGTAAGGCACATCTTTTATACTATGACAAGATTTTTACTCTAAAAAGTTGGCCTTTCTGGAGTTCCAAACAAAAGCTTTTGAAGTATTCACAAAGCTTCCTTGGGCTTCTTCTCTGTGGCTGCAATATTTCATAATACCATGAGAACTCTGTCACTTATATTCTTCTTTCAGCCTCAGGGTAACTGCAGGGTAGCAGAACTTGGTCTATCAGAGTCCCACTCTTTGCTTATATAGCACTGCATTTGGCTAAGGGCCCATAGCGAACTCTAGTCAGGATTTGGGGGATTTTTTGCAAAGTTCTTTCTTCTCCGGTATCATTTCCCACAAGTTCTATGCAATTTATCAGATCAAAATTCTGACCTCTATCTTCCCAGCTCAAAAGAAATTGTTCTCTTGTACTCTACCTTCCTATACCATGATAACTATGATGATTCTCTTTATAAATTGTGTATTTGCATGCATTTTCTTTCTATGATATCATTTCTATTCTCTGATGTTTAAAACAGTCACATCATAGTTTTTCAAATTTTATTTTTTTTGTACAGGAGCGAAAATATGGTATCAATTGTGTTTTTATGCCCAGAAGCACAAATATCATCATTGTTTATCCTTTACATTAAATATAATAGTGGTAAGAGGCTTTCTTTGAAAAGTCATTTGCCCAGTGCTAGATACAGCGAGCAAGGAGGGTTTAGGCCTAAATACTTTTGAGCAGCAGCACTGTAACGTGAGATAGACATAAAGTAAGTAGAGTTTTAAATTTCTGTGCTAAGAAATTTACTAAAAAGCAAACAAATACTTGTGGAGAAAGAAAACACACACTTAATCCTACAAAATAAGAGATAATGAATTCAAAATGGTAGGTAGAGCCAGACAAGAGTGCACACACCTGTACTTCCAGTGACTTCTGAGGCTGAGGCAAAAGGATCACTAGTTTGAGGCCATCGTTAGCAACTTAGTGAGACCCTGTCACAAAATAAAAAACTGAAAAGGCCTGGGAGTGCAGCTCAGTGGTAAAGTACCTCTGGGTTCATACCCTGATCTCTAGTACCATACAAGGAAAAAAAAACAAAAAACAATAAGTGAAATTTAATTGATTTAGCAAATGTATCAGTTCAACAGACCAAATTCCTTTGTAAGTATATTAAAATATGTGAATATACTGAAAGAAAAATCAGAAAGGATTAAAAATGCATTTAGAAATTAAGGTGTTTCTGTGCTCATTTCAATGATTGTATTCGATTTACCAAAATATTCGTTGAGGATTTAGTACCTTGGTGGATTCCCAATATGGTTGTTAGCCAAAAGCAGATTTATAATGTATCCACTGCATTGGAATAAAGAGAAGAGAGCATTTTATGAGAACTGTCAGGAATTAGGTAGATCTATAAAGACATTATCTATGTTTGTGCATTTCTTTCATCAAGTGACCCAGTCCCAGGATAATGCACACATGGTGCTGCTGACAAGGAGGACGAAAGAGGATTGTTTCCAGGAATATGTGCAGGGTGAACAAGGTTCTCTCACCCTTTTTCCTTAGGGCTCTTATTCCAAGGCTGTTACAGACTTCTCATCATTCCTGTGAATTGTGACATATAAGAGGTAAGAAATTAAATAGGTCAAAGCCATTCAGTGAAAGAGTTTAACTCAAAAGAACTTGAAGGCATCTGGTGCTGTACTTTTTTCCCCCTATTTTTATTGGTTTATTTTTATTTTTATTTTTTGGCTGTGGTTTTGCTTTATACCATGAACAGTCATCTATATTGGCCTTATATTTCTCTTTACTCTTTCAGGAGAAAGCTGGCCTTACTCAAAAATGGATATTAGCCTTAATGGAAAAAAAAGTCCTTGTAAATATTTCTGATTAGCAGAGATAAAGCAACATGAATAAAACAGAAAAATTGTTTTTCAATAAATCATGTAAATCATCTTTATCTTTTCTTTCTTTAGCATGCAGATTTACAAAAATCAGTAGAAAAATAGAATTTTGCTTAGAGAACACTTAAATAATAATGGCATAGCTTTATACATTATCATCACTTTCCTTAGTATTTAGAAAAATGAAAAATGTTCTTTTTCTAGTTTTTACATATTTGTAGTGTGAAGAGGAACAGAAGAATGTAACTATAATATAACAAGTGCAATATCAAGGTAATCTACCATGTCATAAGATAAAAAAGGAGGATCTCAAGTTTGTGATGGCAGATGGACAAGGGGAGTATTCTAGAAAGAAGTGGTGGCCCTGATGAGATGGGATATGAGAAAGCAGTTACTCAGTTGAGGTGAGGGCAATAACATTTGAAGAAGGACTGTCTTGACAAATTGACACATCAAAAGGAAACTCCCCCTACCATGTTTAAAGTACAGCACGGAGTGTAAAGAAAGAATGGAGAAAAAGCATCTATTAAACATCATATTTGAAACAATTTCCTGAGAGCTGTGAAATCATAGAGATACTTGCAGTTTAGAGATTGTAGGAAGAGAATGAACTTGAGAAAAATCCATCTGAAATTAAGCAGCTTACTTGGGAATCAATAGATGAAGAACCCTAGATAAAGCCCAGGTGCCAGGTACTGTGGCACACACCCATAATCCTAGCAGCTTGGAAGGCTGAGGCAGGAGGATCAAAAGTTCAAAGCCAATTTCAGCAAATTAGCAAGACCGACTTAAAATAAAAATATAAAAAGGGCTGAGTTCAGTGGTTAATTGTCCTTGGGATCAAACCCTGATTAAAAAACAAACAAACAAACAAAATATCATGTGTAGGAGTTGTAGGGGTGAGTGATGCTATAATGCTATGAATACTTAAGGAATAAAGGCTATAAGAAAAGGTAATTGTTTTCATGTAGGAGAACTTATGGTAAAGAGAAGGGAAAAATCCTGTACTCATAACTTGGGAGACTAACTTATGGAAAGATAAGAAATATATAGAGAGAGGATAGAACAGAGGGAGGATGAAGAAGTTTGGTTGTGACTGAATTTGATTTTGAGGTGTGCACAGAAACTATTGCTAAAGGCTCAGTGATGATGTATAATTTGAGCATAAATTTTGAGATTCATAACCACACTGTGGTTAGCAAAACTGTAGAAATGGTAAGCTGAATTTAGGAATAAAAGTAAAGAATTTGAAAGAGAATGATCAAGGATGAAACTAAAGGAATATCAGAATTTAGAACATAAGGATAGAGAATGAAAACTAGGAAAGAGAAAAAAGATATTACTGTGAGAAGAAATAGCAGGGCAAATTAATTGAGAAACAATACAATTTTCAACAAATGATGCTAGGACAACTTGAATCCACATGCAATAAAATAAAGTTAGACCGCCTTCCTCATAAATATTTTAAACTTGGCTCTAAATGGATCATAGATTTTTATTTAGAAGGTAAAATTCATAAAACTTTCAGAAAAAAAGGCATAAATTTACTTTGTGTTGGATGAAGTAAAGACTTCTTAGAATATCAAGAGCATAAATGATGAAAAAAATAGGTCAATTAGACTCCACCAAAATTAAAAACATTTGTGTTGCAAAAGCATAATATCAGAAAACTGAAAATATAAACTGTTGCTTGGGAACATTTGCAAATTATATATTTAAAAGGAAATAGTATCCAAAATATGTAAAGAACTCTTACAAGTAAAAAAAATAAAGCTTGAATGAAACAATTTTAATAAGCAAAGAACCTGAATAAAAATATCTACAAAAATATATAAAAGTGGCCACTAATCACATGTAAAGAGGCTCAATATGATAAGGTAGTACAGATTAAAACCACCATGCAACCACTTCACACCAGCTAGGATATTTATAATGACAATAAATTTTAAAACTGAAAATAATAATCAGTGCCAATGATGTAGAGAAATTGAACCCTTGGTGAATTAATTATAGGAAAGCCCAATGGTGCAGCTATTTTGGAAAACACTTTTGCATTTTCTCAAAATATTAAGCATAGAATTATATGAACCTAAACATATATCCAAGATAACTGAGGAAAAAAATATTTACACAGTCAGTTTTATAAGGATATTCATAGTAGCACTATTCATAATAGCTAAATCAAGGGGAAAATCCTAATGTATTTTAAATAGTGAATAAATAAACAAAACATAGTATATGCATACAATGAAGTATTATTTGGCAATACAAAGAAATGACGCACTGATATATGATATAATATGGATGAATCTTGAGACATAAATGTAAAAAAAATAAGATCACATGTAGTAATAAATAATATAGATGAAATGTCAAATACTGGGAGAATTCATTACAGACAGAAGTTTGACTACTGTTTTCCAAAATATTGGGAGAATGTGTAAGGAGAGGAGTGACAAGTGGATCCCAATGGATATAGGGTTTCTGGTGGGCATGATAAAAATATCCCAGAGTTACATAAATGATGAAAAATTAAGTAAATTAGACTCCACCCAAATTAAAAACTTTTGTGTTGCAAAGCATACCATCAGAAAACTGAAAATATAAACAGTTGCTTGGGAACATTTGAAAATCATATATTTAAAAGAAAATTGTATCCAAAATATATAAAGAACTCCTACAAATAAAAAATAAAATTTGAATGAAACAATTTTAGTAGGCAAAGAATCTGAATAAAAATATCTACAAAAATATGTATAAGTGACCACTAATCACATGTAAAGATGGTGGTGGTTTTGTAACCTTGTGAATATGTTGTTTTTAAATGCTGAATTATACACTGTAAAATGTTGAAATTTCTAGTACCTGAATTAGAGTTTCAGTAATGTTGTTCAAAGAATTACCTTTTGTGTTTCCCCATCCCATCACTTTATAGAGATTCAGTGTAGCTATGTGGTCTCCCTTGACCTTCTTTGTCAGACTTTGTATAGTTACTTCAACAACATTTGCTGATTCTAGTATTGGAACTCAACATAGGACAAGAGATTACAGCTGGGTGAATCTGCTGTCTGCACTACTGCATCATTAAAATTCACATACCAACTCTGTGAAACCATGAAATCAATTTTGGATTTGAGCTTTCTTACAATCATGTGGACAGAATGTCATGGGTGATGGTGACTCATGATGCCACAATTGCCCAAGAAGATAAATCTTCTGCTAAGACATACCTCTGTATTTGAGTTTAGAATAATACTTCAATCCTCTAAATCTTCAGGAGTTCTAAAATCTCATGTAGGCTTTCCTTCGAAGATGTGCTTCTTTAATTCTCTCATGCCCTTTAAAGTTAGATTAATTTTTTCCTTGCTTGCAGAAAGTTCAAAAAAGCCAACAAACCTTTTGTTTCTTTATAGGCATCCAATACAGGAGGCACAACAGAATTTTGAGACACAGTCTAAAGAAAGTTCACTCTGTTACTTTCCTTTCTTAGTTGACAATCTTATGTTACTTAACTGTTTTTTTACATTGTATGTCTAGTAAAAATAAATAAATTTAGGTTGAAGAAAGTCTTTTCTTGCAAAGTTATGTATATTTTTTCTTCAATAATACATGTTTGGAATTCTTCTGTAAAAATTTGGATGCCAGCTGCACTATCTAATTACTAAGTGACCTTGAACAAGTTACTTGACCACTCTGTCAATTTTACTGCAAGAGAGAAAAATGATAGAATTGAAGATCACTTTTGGTTCCTATACTTAGGACATAAAAATAATAATTCAAAGATTGTATAAACAGAAATGGATTCTAGAAATTAGTGTTATTTGTGATTACAAACATTTTTTTTTTAAATTTTCACTTAGCTTCATGTTTTATTTGAGTATGCAACTTCAGTCATTATCTTTAAAAGTGAGCAAGAAATCAACCTTTAGAAAACTCTGATGGCAATAAACCAGAGTACCTATCATTTCTTGGAGTCAGAGTTCTGTTAGCCAAGTATGGTGCCATTTTTCTCTGAAAATGGTAAGCAATTCACAGTGAGGTGATTTGTATATGCCTAGTTGTATCTTTTGAGTATCTTACTATCATTCAAGGAATTGATATTCACTGCAACAGTTATTACTTGTCTATTCTGGTAGCCTGAGATTTTTAAAGAAAATCTATCTGTATGAATATCTTAAACTTCAAACTCATTAAAATCAGAAATGAAGCACAGTAGTAAATTATATGATTAACTCTTTGCATTTTCATCATCCATAATTAATCATTACAACACATTCATTGTTCCTAAAATAATATGAGAATGAACTTAAAGTGAATGCTTCATCTAAACTTTACTGTAAATGTCTTATCCCTGAACATATTATATATGTGTTTATATATACACATATATAATAAGTTTATATATGTGTATATATATAAAATTAATACATATATATCCACACACATACATATATACACACAAACATACATACATAGTCTTTGCTAAATACCAATATAGGGTAAATCCCTGGATTAGATGATCTAGGTGTGACATTCAGGACAATAGTCAGTTTTCCTTAGTACTTTGGAAAACTAGATATTTATTAAAAAAATAAAATCGAACTCAGATATCTAAGGTCCTCACTTTCCTTACATGTAAGTCAATGATAATGTGAATTTCTATTTTGTTAAGATGTCTCTTTTTAAAGTAAAGAGAAGTGCTTTATACATTTATTTCACCAGGATATGCTATTATAATACACACATACAACACATACACAGTACAGCACACACCATTTAGTAAAAATCTTAGAACACAGTGTATCTCTAGATGATGAGTTCCATTTTCTAGAATTGATTTTGCAAAAGGAATGTAGTATTTGGTTTGTGCTGTTGTTTTCTAGTTTAATTTTCTAAATAAAGCTTATTAAATATTGGCTGCTTCTTATAAAACAATTGGAAAATAGAGAAAACAAATGACACATAAAATCCTCTCTCTCCAATACCATCAATTGGAGTTAAGTATTGTTAGCAATTTTGATGAATTTTTCAGTTGTCTCCCTGACAGGTCTCACCTAAGGAAATGGACTCCTTCAGGTGCTTGAACATGGACCACCAGCTCCATACCCATTGCTGGTAGCTGATAAGAACAGACAAATTGGAATCAGAGGAATATCAGAAATCTTCAAAACCCAGGAGCAGCCGACTTTTCAAGGGTCCCAAAACCTCTTTGTAGTTGACACAGTCTGCTTAAGAAGCTTGAGATGGCATTATAGGCTCAGGGTGCATTTCTGGAGGCTGCTTACTCCTGCTCTCTTTCCATCCGCATCAGGGAAGTCATTATGCATTTCTAATTAGAACAATATTTTTAAACACTCTTCAGAGCTCCGTTCTTCCAAGTAGGTTTAATCAGGCGAGAGACACCTTGCCTAGGACTCCAAGAGTCTGATCTTATTGAATCCACTCTCACCCCTTACCAAGCAAGTCAGTTCAATTATTGGCAGATTGGATTTTTCTTTGCACCCACCCCCCACCCCCTTGTCCTCAGGAGAAAAGGGAATAAATGATCAGCTCCCGACTGGTGCTCACCCGAGTGACAAGAGTACAGCCGGGTGACCACAGCCGCGCGCGGGCGATCGCTGGACACCCCTCCCTCTTCCCGCGCCGCCTCCAGCTGGAGTGAAAACGCGCCCTCTGGGCTCCGGAGCCCTGGAGCTGAACAATCCCAGGCAAGGCTAGCCTCACCGGTGACATCACTCTCGAAGATACTCCCAGCTCTTAGTTCCTGCCTTAGCTGGCGTCCGTCCGTTTGTCCGTCTCCATCAGTCAACCACTGAAGAGTGCTTTTCACTTCCTGGGGACGGAGCCGGGCACTGAGGAGCGACAGGACCCGGAGGAGGCAAGGCAGCAAGGGAAGGAGGACCCTGGCAGGCGACAACATGAAATTCAGCCCTGCACACTACTTGCTGCCTCTCCTGCCAGCGCTGGTACTCAGCACCAGGTGAGTCCAGGAGCCAGAGTTACCTGTGCCGAGGGGCGCTGCCGGTGCGTTGTAGGTCCTACTGCGTGTCACCAGAGAGGGTCAAAGGCACTTTAACAGTTAGCATCTCCCGCCTTAGAGAACTGCTGTAAGATTTGGGCTCAGACATCCTTCCGGGAGAACAGATACCCTTTCTAATTAACCTAGTCCCTTGGAGAAAGTCTCAGGATTGCTTCCAGCAGAGACCAAAAGCTTTTTTTTCCTCTATAGCTCTAGTAGCAGTGAACAGAAAACATGCGGTAATAGAACAAAATTAAGAAAGGAAATCGAGAAACAAGAAGGGGATTGTCACAAGGCAGTGTCTTCACTGCTGGAGCTGTTGTAATAGTTAAAGAACTCACCATCCTGCTTCAGTGTGCCTGATTTTAAGATATAGGAAACCAGGGCAAACAGAACGTGCTAGATTTGAAAACTCATGCAAAAGTTCTTGGACTAGTGAAATGGTCTGTTTGACTTCTTGGGCAGGCTTAGTGATAGGTGTTTTGTTTGGGCTGTCTTGTGCATAGGTCTAATTAAAGAGCACAGAAGGCAATTAAAAGTTAGAAAACATTCTCAGAGTGCTGATGCAGAGACCCAAGTCAGAAACAATTAAGCACTGTACTCCATCACTGGGCATAGATGAGACTTTAAGGCTTAGTACAGAGGAGCTATTTTTAGTGGAGATTTAAAATGCAGTGATTGAGAAGAGTTTTGTGACTACTAGTGTTGATCAAGTCCAAAGTTGGTGAGGGGCTTGCTTTCTTCTTCCACAAGCATAACACAAGGGTGGACTGTTTCATTGCCCAGGACTGAGTCTTTATTCTGCATGCCCTCAGCTTTATATTGGCAGAAACCACTCTGCCTTGGCTACTATAAAATAAACTAACACACAGAGGATGAGGCTTCTTTCAAATCTACATGAATAGAAACATTGTCTGATGGTGCATTTGATAGAAAATAAGAAAAGAACATAGAATTGCTTATAATTCTGAAGTGGAAAAAGATAAAGAAAACTCATTACCACTTTAAAATGAAAATGATAAAAAATGTTAATCCCATTCCTAATTCATAAACCTTCTCCTTCTCAAAACTTTGTTTGTTATTTTGTTTTTGTGTGTGTATGTATGTGTGTTGGAGCTGTTTCATTCAGCGCATTAAGTGGATGGATTTAGTCTTTCTTTGCACAAAGCCCAGGTGAATTTCTCAGACTAAAACACAATTTAAATTTTATTTTCCTTAAGGTTTCCTTGTCACTTTGGTTCATAAGATGCACATGGTTTTAAAGAATACCACTTTGTCTCTGAGTATTATCATAACTTGCTCCAAATGCAGAGACAATTTCAATATTTGTGTTTAGCTCGAAACAGATTATTATATATCACAGTGATTCTTTGAATTTTTGCCATTTACTCTTATGTTCTAGTTTAATAATTACTTGTGTTGTCTTCTAGAGAAAGAAAATTTACAGAGTTTATGCACTTAAGTAGACGCCAGTCAACATATGCTTAAAATAGTAAACATTTAAGTGCTGGAAACCCAGTGTACAGTGATTTTAAAGGGAATAGGAATTTTCAAACTTCCAGAAGTATATTTGTATTTTAAAGATGTTATAATTTAAATAACTGAGAAAGCTGTAAATTCTCATCTCCAAAGTTTTAGGGGTTAATAATATAACCACAAATAACCATATTCTTTCTCTGATATTAAAGTATTAATTTCTATAGAAACAAATTTCTTTAATAAAAGTCAACACATTTACAACAAAAAATTGAAAGTCATTCCTTGATCTCTTTAGATATAAAACTTCTGCAATGTTGGTATGTATAAAATTGTGATAGGTCCTTAAATTTTTCAAAAAGAGAATACTAAGCTTGAAAAGACAAAAATTTCATAATCAATACCACATATTGTAAATGTGAATACACTGTAGGAATTTATTTTACTGGATATCCAGTTTACATTATGATGGTGAACACATTTCCAAATTAACGTGTTACTATCAGGATGTAACTTTGCAAAAAGAGAATATGTTTTAAAGAAGTCTAACAGAAGACCATTCTCATTGCAATATTTGACAGTTCTTAAAGGCATATGGATAATGTGCAGGTTAGAACCCAAACTGAACAGCTTTGTGGGAACAGTTGCATTAGTAAGGTTTAACTTACTGTCCTGCTGTGAAAAACTGTGCAGCTCAGTCATGGCCACCTGTGACAGTGAATTTTCAAGCCAAAGACTACTGTTAACTTTGTTTCTTAGTGAGTGGTCCTATATGTGAAGCAAATGGCATTTCACGTTCTTAGGCTGTGTAGAATGCCTTATCAGAGGGTGGTAATTACTGTTTTTTTTCCTATAACCTTTGGGTAATGTCACTTGTCTTTTAATGTCAACTTCCTTGTAAAGTGTGGGGAATATGCACTGAGACCCTTTTGAATAAAAAAAGTATTTGTTTTATCTCTTACTCTGAATATAGCTCCTCCATACTTCAGTATTTTCCCCAATAAGTCTAAAGTTGGTTTCTATTGTAAATTAAAGCAAAAAGTTACTGAAAGAAATACTGCAGTTCAGAAAAGTCACTATTTGATAGTATTTGTGCTATAGGAATAGAAACTCTAACACAATTCTGAATTTTAAATAGAAAATTTTGAACAGAGTTGTTTCTGTTTGCTCCTCCTCTTCCTCTCATGTGCTGTAGCAACTCTAGACTCTGAAGCACTAAAATCCCCAAATTTCATTGGAAAAAAATGTAATTATCCTCCAATTAGAGTTCCTTTTTGCTATGAGAAAGATAAATGTCACCTTCAACAGTAGCCAAGAATTTTTCTCTGTTTTTCTGGTAAATTCCATAGAGTCAAAAAGAGCTGTTTAATTTAGTGGTATATTGTCTTTCTTGTTTGGAAAGTACACATAAATTCAAAACATCAAGTTAAAAATATGAATAATGTAGCTAATACAGAGACCCATTTAACCTGTGCACAAATAAATGTGGTCAAAGAAAACAAACATATGTGTTGGTTTAATAGCTTCAGAGTAGAATGACTGTACTTTTTAAATAGCCTCATTCTGTAGAGGTATTAAATTGATATTCCAAGGCAGCCAGTAATTCACTTCAGAAAGAAGTGTAAGTATTAAAAAGAATGGTAGGGTGAAAAATTCTTTAGAAGTTCTTGGTGAAAAGGGACTCATGGGGCACTGGAGAAGGTTTGTTCTTTAGTCTCCTGAATCTCTGTTCATTTAGGCTGTGGCTATATTCTTTATGCCTCTGGATTGTTAAGTTTTTAAATGATTTAATGGGCAGAGATGTAGCAGGGAGGAGTGAAGGTCCACATACTTCTGGTGATTTTCCATTAAGGAAGAACTCTGAGCAGATGGTCGGTTATAGTCTTCCCAATAGGAGTCACCTTAGAGATCTCTCCTGGGCCTTCTGATCAGCACTCACACCACATGTTTCCTTGGAGTCTATGTTTAGATGATATTATATATTGAAAATGCCCCAAGCCTCTGTTTGTTCTGTGACTTACTCTAACCTCAGGATAAAGTTTAGAAAAGGACAAAGATAAAGATAACAGTAAACACAAAATCAGTACACACACTTACACACAATTATTTTTTGAGACAGCATCTTGCTATGGCTCCCAGGCCCAGCCTTGAACTCATGATACTGCAGCTTAGCTTCCCAATTAGCTGGGCTCACAGGTATGCTATACTGCATGTGAATTCACTCACAAATATTTTATGTTTGATGTGGGAGGCAGTCTCACTCTAATTCCCCTGGAATAGTGTGAGGTAATTTCTTTTTTCCCCTAATTTTACACAGCGTGAGCTACACATGACCCTTTACGTGAAACCACCTAGGCTACCAGGGTGAAATTCTTTGTGAAAAGTATTGGAATATCCTATGTAAATAAGTTAGAGAAATAATTTTCACAAGAGATTTGGAAAGAAAAGATATTACAACATATGAGGTTTCAATTCTATTCCTGAATTGTCTATTGTTGAAACAATTTATTTGGAGATTATCTTTGGGGATTAAATTCTTTCTATGACTAAATGGTAGGGACACCCAAAACATTTATTTGTTGGCTGTGCAATTGACCCAAACTAAGTAAGTGGCTGAAGAGAACTTGACCTTCCAACCAGGAAGTAAACATCAATGGAACCACTGAGGAGTTTGTGAAATGAAATTTTCTCACATGCATTTTGAGACACTGTGTGTGTGTGTGTGTGTGTGTGTGTGTGTGTGTGTATTTCTGAGTGACTTCTAGAGGATTTGTTATGATTACTTGAACAAATGGGACTAAACCATTTAAGAAACCTGATTAAACAGACACTGTTCAAGATTATGTTTTCTTCTCTGAGGAATTAAAAATGAAACTACCTGAACTTATCTTTATCCCTTCAGAGTTGTCTGTTATGTTTTCATTACCATATATCAGTTAGTTATTGCATGAGGCGTAAGGACAATGAAACAGTAGATTAATGACAAATATATATCCCTAGAACTAGTTATATACACAAAAAGGTATCTATAGGAAAAAAAAATGGATGAAAGACAATATCAAAATTTTATGCAATGTTCTAAGTGTATGTGGAGAAAAGAGTGAATAATGCCAATTAAGGAGAATCAATAGCAACTTCTACTTTCTAAGGATGATGATGTGAATAATATTTTGTAATTAATGTTAGTATCATGCAACAATTGCTAGTTGTATGATATTATGGTAATTGCTTATCATCTATAATCATGGTACCCATGTAGAAAACAGTACACCTCATGGAATTTACCTATTATGTTGCTTTAAAGACTGAATGAAGGGTGGAGGTGAAGCAGCATTCAGAGAACTAACCTCACATGTGTGAGTTCCTACATTTGTTCTGCAGCACTACAGAAAAAAAAATTAAAAAAAAAAACTTTTGAAAAGAATTTAGCCATATTCCCTGGAACACAGGTGAACACAGTAAGTATTCAACAGTGTTAGTCTGTTCAGGTTTCACCATACTATTACTATTATTTTCAGGAATTCTTCCAATCTCTGATGAATCTGGTCAAAGAAAAACAAAGAAAAACTTGACTGTAAATCAATTGAGTGACACAAAATTGAAAAGAATCACTCTCATGATCTAAAATAAAGAAAGAGAATAAAAGCTGTAGAAGGTCTAATAAGATCATTTGGTAGCTCTGCTAGTCCTTCTCAGTAGTGTTTTAGTGGCATTGTGCCTGAATAGTTGCACCCTTTGGTGAACATTGTGAAAATTAAAGATAGTTAATTAATTAATTAGACTATGATTTAGCACAAAAGTGTATGTTTAGCTACTCCTGTTCCTATTTTAAAATACAATTGCTTTAACACTCTATGAATTATAATATGAAATCCAAGCCATAAGCAGAGGTGTGGATGAACAATTGAAAAATGGTGTTTCCTTATCACATTGGCAGAATGAACATATTTTTTTCACTACATTTTCTACTTGTTCATAGGTTTCACCATCTATTAGCATTCTCTAATATTTACAAAACTTAAAAAAATTATAGAAAGAATATCTGACTTCAGGACATTTTTTTCTTCTATGGAAAACAATTTAAGAATCACTGATAGAGGAAAAGACAAAATGTTACATGTCTAAACAATCATCATCTGAAAGGGACCATATACTAAGACAATTTGGCAAATGGCTTTAGTGATATTCTAATTCAATTAGTTCGCATATATAATAACCTCTTCAAAGTTAAGTCATGCAATGCTGATCATTCCATGAAAAATACATATTATTTTATATATATATATATATATATATATATATATATATATATATATATATATGTTTGTTTGTGGATGTGTATTGACAATGACAAATATCAGCTGAATAGACCATAAAACAAGGTATCATTTGTGGCTAAAGGGAAATAAAAGCTTCAGATCATGTTCATTCTGCATCCAAAGAAATGCACATGTTTATCAAAACTTCCAAGAACTTGTCTCCAGGATGATGGAAGGCAAAGAAATATTGAAAATAGACCATTCTTCTCAGACACAAGCTGAAGGTCAACAGAGTGATCAGTATACTTTTGAAATGCCATCAAGAATACCAGGAGATGCCATTATACCATAGGTGGTGATTGCTTTGCAATTATGTCTGACTTCTTTGGTGTTGCTTTTGAGTGCTTTAATCTCCTCAAGTGTACTTTAAAGAGTTCTACCTATTGTGAAACATGCTGTGAATACAAGGTTGTGTTCTAGTCCAAAGACTTCCATTTTGGAAATGAGAAAACTGAGGCTGAGAGTGGTTGGGACTTATCTGGGGCCACAGAGGTAAGGCAAAACTAAAACCCAGAACTTTTCACAGGTTCTTTTATGCTCTATTATGTGACTGCTCTTTAGAATATATATCTTCTCTTATTAAGCAACGTGTGAATTTTAATATCTCCAGTGTATCTACAACTATTCTAGTTATTGTGAAATAAAAAGCAGTCTTAAAACAAATTCCCTGACTGCATGACATCATGATAGAACAACACACTATCGACAAAGGGCATGAGAGAATGAAAAAGTAAACACCATTTGTCACCCTGTGTTCAGGTGATTTTTGAAGAGTGAGCTGGACTAAAAAAATATATATATAGGTCATTTTCAAATCTCAATGCAGACTCATTAATGAGTTCTCACCATTGCACACAATTTACCTCTCAAAGGACACACTAAAATGGTTCGTATTGACCCTTCAGGTCTGTTGTGGGGTGATATTTTTAATGTCTTTGAGATGGAGTCAATGAAACTCTTTCCTGTAAGTGTAGTTCCAAGGTACTTGCTCATATTTTTCTCAGATGTTAGATATATCCTATAACTCTACATATTGTTCAATGGGCAGTTACTTACTTTCTTGAAAAGATGACTTCCTAAATATGTTCATAGTTAGCATTAATGTAAGATGATGGTACATTTGTTTAGTTCGTATTTCTTCTATATAGTTTCTTCCATAACTATAACAACTTTAGGGTCAAGTCTCTGAAAATGTCCTCCACCCAGCTCATACCACAATTTTTTTTTCCTTTAGATAGGTTACTTAAACTTCATAATACTTAATTTTTTTCTTCTAGCAAATGGAAACCAATAATATGTATCATTTAGGATGAGTAGGATTGAAAAAAATATGTATTTTCACATGTGGCACATTGCTGTAGCTTGAAACCACTCAGTAAATCTTAAGTCACTTTACCTATCATTATACATAGGTTACAATTTAGAATGTTGGTTTTCTATAGGATACCGCAAGCAATCCACATGCAATTTAATAATTTGTTTAAAAATCAAGAAAAATATATTGCTTTAGTTATTTTCAACATTCTAGACTATTATATACCAAATTATATAACTGAGGTTTATTTATATTAGTATTCTTCTTGAGTGGGGAGCAGTGAATGTGTTTCACCATGATATGGCAAAACACATTTTAGAGAGTTCTTAAAAAGAAAATGCAGTGCCCTAAATTCTAATGCTTGTTTATAAATAAGTAAGTAAAGGTTATAGGCATTGATCTCTCATCTTCAGTCTCCTTTTTCATTTTTCCCTTTCTTGCTTAGGAAACACTGGGATTAAAAGTGTGGTATGAATTTCTGCCCTTCCAAACTAGTCCTTGCAGCTGAACTAAGACATTAGTAAAGGTTAATGCAGGTTTGTTTCATGTCTGCTACGGAGGATATGACTTTCCTTGACTTATTCCTAGCCTCAAGAGATTAAGAGAGTTTCAAAATTTTTTACCTTTCAACCTTTGATTCAAAACCTGCTCCTATCATCTAGACACACTTACTCTTAAGTATATGTTTAGTGGTTTAGAAGGTAGAAAAGGAGGTTGAATATCTCCAGAGATATTTGCCCTGTCTCATTGGGTTACATCCTAATATTATGAAATCAGAGACTTAGAATTACATGAATTTAGAATAGTCAATTAACATCTCTTTACCACATTTTCCTCCTCAGTGAAAAGGTGATAACAGTGCCTCGGTCATAAATTTGTTAAGAGGATTAATTAAGCTAATGTATATAGAGAATAATGTCCATCTTGGGGAACTGTAATTCAATATATTGCCATTCTTATTTTATGTGATTAAAGGGACTAGACATGTTTTAGCCTCCTAGAGTGAACTTGCACTTTAGAAAAAGTGATCCTAATGACAACTCCTCTCACACACCATAAGCAAGTTAGAATTTTTCCAGATGAGATTTTGGGGCTTATTCTTATCCTTCCTCATTATAGATGAAAGAAAGAAAACACAAACTAAAATAATAATAATAATAATAATGCTTTCCTTCAAGTTCATGCAGGCAATTTGAAACCAATATGGAAAGCAATTCACTAACATTCAAACCAATCCCAGTTAAGAACATTAATAAAAAAAATCTATAATATCCTTAATAAAAAATAAAAAGTAAACATGAGCATTTTCAAGGGTTCTGAAAACTCCAAATTGTTTTGACAATATGATTAAAAAAATAAAAATAGTTATTAAAATTGTCTCCTCATAATATGTCTTTAATGCCTACAAAGAAAGGTTTATTACTCTAGGTTGCAAAATATGTCAAAAACAAAGGGATCCGTCTTAAACTAGGAAAGCATAAAAACTGAGAAATCTGACAGATTAAGGGTCCTGGACTCTTAAAATTAAGTGGTCCCAAAATGGAGTAAGTTTGGTAATGACCACTACAGAGGGGTCCAAAAGAGGGGCTGGAATGGAAGGAAGAAAAGGGAAATGTAGCAATCTGGAGCTCTTTGACTGACATATGCATAGCAAGAGATGGTAAGAGTGAAGAGGAAAATTCCCATCAGCTGCCTGCCTGCTTTTTGTTCTTTTATAATTTCCTTTTTCCTTTAATGCTTGTAGTCATTCATTGCTGATCTTCACAGTAAACTAAGCCTTTAGTACTGGACAGCAAAATAGGAAGAATATCTGAATTACAAAAAGAACCCAAAAAAAAGCATGAAAAATTAAAGTGACATGTTGGCAAGAAGCAGAAGTGGTTGAAGAAACTCCATATTATTGAGAACATGTAGGTTTTCCCTTCAGATATTAGCTCATTTAACAAATAAGAAGTTCACACCCAGAATGGGGTAAATCATTCTTTTCCTGAAAACTACCATTAAGAATGATGCTGAGGGGCTGGGGATGTGGCTCAAGTGGTAGCGCGCTCGCCTGGCATGCGTGCGGCCTGGGTTTGATCCTCAGCACCACATACAGACAAAGATGTTGTGTCTGCCAAAAACTAAAAAATAAATATTAAAAAAATTCTCTCTGTCTCTCTCTCTCTCTCACCTCTCTCTTAAAAAAAAAAAAGAATGATGCTGAAATATATTGAATCATTTTTGCATATTCCATATGCATCTTTATTTCAGTTGGTCGTTTTATAGAACTGTAACTTACGTATCACAGGATATGTGCTAGCTGTTTACCTTCTGTTACTTAAACCCTGTGTCTTAGCTTTACATTATATTTATACATGTTTTATAAAATAGGGAGAGCTGAGTTGTGAACACATTAAATGACTAGCCCATATTCCTTCAGCTAGAAAGTGAACAGATATCAGGCCATCATTTTGGGAATTGCTTTGTGAATTAAATGATAGTGTTGCCTATACAATTTAATCTATTCATTAAAGCACACAGAAAATAAAAACTACATATAAGGATGCTGACTCCAAATGGTGTTGGCAAATAACAACTTGCCATGAGATGGTATATGCTACATTAAAATTATTCTTAAAATAAATCAGCCAAAGTAATTCATTAGTTTGAACAGCAGCCAAGTTGAAGCTTTTAATATAAATACAAAAGTTTGCCAGCTAATTTAATTATTCCTGTATAGAAAACATATATGTCAACAGGTGAGTGTTTCTCAAAATATACTCCTCAGTGTACCTCAATGAGAATCTCCTGGAGTGCTTCTTATAAAGGCAGTTTCCAGTTTCATTTGCTAGGTGGATTAGATTTGATTCTCTGAGAAAGAAGGCAGTTAATTTTTATCTTAATGTGGAACTAGGGTACATCTAATAGCTTGGAAACCACTGCTCTAATATTTGAGAACTGCGGAGTTTGAACACCTCTTTGGCATGTACTCAACAGAAAAATTGCCTCTGAAGTCCAAAGGACATTAATTTGGTGATGTTTTGACAATGTATAAATATATTTAATAAGTCTTCCACCAGGTTGTATTTGTGAGCCAAGCTACATGAAAATTATTCTCTGCCTTATAGTCATTTCTGCAGAGGACTGAGAAAATAGTCAAACAAATTGAATGATAGCAAATATTCAAATAATTTAAGTGGTATATAATGGTGTGCATGGATTCACCTTTGAATATATTCCATTTAAAACGTATATGAGAGTAAAGGGGAATCTCTGAGGTGTACCTAGAAGAATGGATACTTGATTGTGCCACTTCCAGGCTTTCATCACTTTAGTTTACATAAAAGGTAGGCAGTAAAACCAGGCCTTACCCATGATGCCATAGAAATGCTTATTGTCTTCTAATAGAGGCAGAAGGTCTGAATATTCAGACAAAGTGTAAGTAATATTTAGTATGGTGAAAATAAAGGTTTGATCAACTCCCTACGACCTAGTGGTGATCAGTTGTTCATGATGTGGAAAAAAATTGGGAATGATTCATTTTCTGTGTTAAGTATAAAGTGCATCTATGGTACCCATATTTTCTTACTGTTCTTCTCTGTAGAATCAGTTATGTCTCTTGGAATTAAAAAGGGAAGGGAAGGGAAGGAAAGGGAAGGGAAGGGGGAGAGGAAGGAAGGAAGGAAGAAAGGAATTTGGAAATTTGGGAGATGTTTTAAATTTGGGAGATGTTTACTGATACTTCCACTTTCACTGGAGTGAGATTATTTGCCCAAAGTTATAAACTGATACATGGAAGAGCCAGTCTAAATTCAGACCACAAACAGCGCTTGGGCTCTTGCTTGGAATCAATATTCTACAGCACCTCAGAGTGTGTAAAGTCAAGTACTGAAATGAATTTGTTTTGATTTCTTTTGCAGGGGGGTGGATTTCTGGTTTAATGTGAATATTCTTCTTAAAGGAATGGGTAGCTGAAAATGTTACATGCAGTGAAAGAACAAAAGCAAAATGCAGCATCTTTTCAGATGCCCTCTAATATCTCAACTAATGATGACAGAAGATCCTTTCGTTAAAGTTGTAAATTGCTTATTTTGTTTTATTGTGAAAGAAAGTAATCCTAGTCCCATAAAGAATTGTCTTTCTGTGTGTAAGGTGTTTTAAAATATGCCATGAATTGCATCGTTCTATTGCCTGGCTTCAGATGTCCTACAAGTGAAAACTGTGGGGCTTAGGAACAAGTGTGTAGGAATCAGGCTGATCTTTGTTCAACCTAATTGAAGTAGCTTAAACTTTAATTTTGAAAATAAAATTTTAACAGTAGCTATAGGTTATTTTTTTGTGTGTAATGATTCTACAATGAATTTCTCTAAGTTTTATTAAACTTAATGCTTTTCAGAACCTCATGAATGCACCTTATAGATTAAGATGCTAGGAATTAGAGAAGTTAATCAACCTAAGGTCATAATAATAATAAAGAATAGAGATGGAATTTGAACCCATGATTTAATAGGCATTAGCCTGAAGGTCAGAAATATGAGTCCATAAAGGTTACCATAAAAGTTTGTGATGTCTAGGGATTTGGGAAGTAATTCAGGAAGTAAAGGACCTGTTGGAAACCACATGAAAATTGGCAGGGAAGAGGACTTGAGTCATATATACTCATGGATGCATGAGCTGAGTTGGAGCTCAGAATGCAGTAGCATAAGCTTCCTGTTTGCAAGCTGACTCTCAAGGCATCCCATGTGGGAAGAGTATCACCTTTTTTTTTACAGATGTGAAAAGCAACAGATGCTTCATCTGAACATAGTCTGTCTTGAATACAAAATAACAATAATAAATAGCAGCCAGATATCTCTTAGGAAATTTTAGTGCTGTTTTACTGGAACTGCACTTCCACTAATAATCAGAAGATGGCACTGTGAAGTACTACAGTCATATCTATTCTAGTTAATCTACTTATAGAACATGCTCATTCCAAAAATGATTTAAAAGGAAAGGTTGATCTCACATCAAAATTATTGCAGTACAGGTATATATGTGTGCACAGTATATATAATATTCATACATATATGTTACATATAAATTAATACAATTTTAATAAATATGTATTATACATAGATATTTCCCAGTTTTCTGAGAACTTGTTATTGACAATATGTTTTGTTTAGCAACACACTACTTATCACTAACTGAATTCTGTGAATTATTACAATGTTTCTTATATGATGGCCTTCCCAAAGAGAAATCAAACATGAAAATTTCATAATGTAGGCATTTCCCCCCACAAATACTTTTACACAAGAAACTACATTATAACTTCTATGGTACAAAGACAGTTTTACCATCTTGAATACAATATAACTTCTCCAATCAAGTGTATATATAGACATGTATATGGACAGGAAGGTTGTCCTGGTAAGAAGGCTTAATTAAGACTTTTCAGCTTCATAAAGGTGTCAAATGATATACATTCAGTATAAACTGTTCTTTAATACACATATGCTCATTTATGGTGACCACTTGTACAATTAATCTGTTTCTCAGTTTCAATACAGTATTCTTATAGATACTCTTTGCATTTTATTATAAACCAGTCTTGCATAGGTGATTTTGCCCTGTCATAGGCTAATGGAAATGTTCTGATCTAAAGTGTTAAGATCACAGGCTGAGCTATCATGTTCATTAGGTGAATGTATTAAGTGCATTTTTGACCTAGAATATTTTCAACTTGGAATGATATATCAGGATGTAACCTTATTGGTAGTCAAGGAGTATTTGTGTATGTGTGTACACTGTGTGTGTGTGTGTGTGTGTGTGTGTGTGTGTGTGAATTATGTTTAATGATTGTGGATATACAGCTTAGTACATTAATATTGCATACATAATTCAACCTAAGAGTTAATTTTTGATGCTAATTCTAGAGGAAAATGTTTGTGAGAGCTCCTAAATGTATTGTGTTGCAAACTAAAAAAAAGCTCAGGGGCTGGATGTTTCTACTGGGTTACTGAAGGATATGCATTTGGTCACAGCTGAGAAAAGTACATATTGATGGTGGTGGAGTATTGGTAGTATAAATCTTAAGAACATTCTCAGAATTCTATCATTTCATGTATTGTTGGGTCTTTAATTTCTACTCCAATTTATGAATTAATATAAGGAGGTTCTTATGTCATAGGCTGCCAGATTACCAGAAGTGATCTAATTGCCTTAGAGTACAACCAAGACAAGGGGGAAAATAGAACAATACTCACATTACACATTTTGTTGCTGATCCAGCCACAACCTTTCATAAAAACTGAGAAACACTCCTTAAAATCTTGAGCTTCCCTAATCAATGTGAAACTTCCTGGAGAAACTATGAATAGCTCATGATGGTAGTTTTCATTTCAAATGTCTAAATTGTTCTTTTCCAAATAGTAAGAATGTTCAAAATTAGAATAATTTTGTGCTATTATGTGGTGCTAATACTTTACTCAGAGTTCTTATTTATTTACATATAAAAATATAGCATCACTTACCCAAATGTGACGTTTTTGGTTATGTTTTCTCCCATATGACATAACTTTACTTTTCTTCTATTTTTTTTCTTTTCTTCTTATTATTATCATTTTTAAGGTAAATAAAGTATGATGATTATTTTTGCCATCTGAGCTATTAACATGATTTTCTCTCAGTTAATGGAGACCTACTTACAATGAACTTCTTTTAAAGTTAAAAAAATTTTTTTTGACATGCCAATCATCAAAAATTAAGCAATTTTCATCTACCTTGAGATTCACAAAAAATTTTTGACATCATTAAAAAATCTTTACATAGAAGAAAATTTAGTAGTCATAGATGGTTAGTCTTCATTCTTTAGTAATCATTGGTAAAGTTTTACTTTATTTTTTATCAGTGCAACAATTAAAAACAACAAAGAAATGAGATTTTTTTTAATAAGACAAGACCTATATCCCAAAGGATTATCAGATATTTGGACAATATAAATTTATCAATAGCCACTTTGAAATTATATTGCTGCTTTGTCTCCTAAGTAATAAAGGGTAAAGATTATTTATTTTAGTATGCTCAGGATCAATTCAGGACCCATATCATTTTGCCTGTGACTCATTTCTGCCCCTCATTCCTTGTAGCCATACTGTTTTAAGGCCAGGACTTGGGTCCTAGACTGATTCTAAAGCCTAGAATATACAATGGAAGAGCAGTCAACTCATTCTATTAGTACCAAGCAAAGGTTAAGTTCTGGCAGAAATAAGTGAATTGCTCTTTTAGGAAATCACCAGCCTTTGTCTCCCTATGACCTTTCAGAGACTGGGGCAGACAATGTTTATGTAAAAGAAGCGATGAAAAAGATGACAGGATGAAAAAAATAGGAGTTGCCAAACCGAATGCTAAGTGGAGGAGCCAGTGAGACCAGAACTGATCTAATGTTTTGATGTTAGCAATGTATACAGGATTCCCTGGCTATGTTTTACAACAATCTCATCTAGCTAGGGAACGAAAGCAGACCTATGGAAAACAAAATGATTTGAACATGAGTGGTGAGCACAGTGACCATCAATAAACATATGTTTTATGTCACTGTTACTGAACAGCGATCTGAATTGGCAGCAGAGAAATCCTCCACTGAGTGTTGAGTGACTTTTTTTTCATTTCTAAGCAACAAAATGACATATAAGACAAATTAAAAGAGAGAGAGAGAGAGAAAGAGAGAGAGAGAATATGAAAGAGTTCTTAATTCCCTGTCCAAGGTGAAACTAATAATAGAGTGAGAAGAATAATATATTTATTTGTTTTGCATTATTCTAACAAAATGCCTGACACTAGGTGACTTCCTAAAGTAAAAAAAAAAGTATTTAGTTCATAGTTTTGGAAGCTGGAAGTTTAAGATTGGTCAGGACCATACTCAATAAAAGAGAAAGATCACATCACAAACCAGGAAGCCAGAGAGAAGGGGAAAAGTACAACTTACTCCTTTTATAAGAATTCTCTTGCTGGAGATGTGATTCAGTAGTAGAGCACTTTCCTATCATATGCAAGGTCCTGTGTTCAAGGAGAGAGTACAGTGTGGTATCACAGAAGTACCTGAAGTTTTTTTATGGATTCAGAACTTAAAAGGTTTTTAGTTATTGTTTGTTGTTGTTGTTTGTTTGTTTGTTTGTTTGTTTGTTTGTTTTTGCTTGTGAAAATAAATTCCAGCCAGAGAATAGCAATGTGTAAAAGCAGTAAAATAAAATAATAATAGTGTCTGGCTGATATGTAGGTAAAAATCAACAGACTCCTTCTCAGGGTGGGTTTGGGGTGGGCTCACATCTGGGATGCATTTGGTGCTTCTGAGTTACCTGGGGACTAGGTGAAGCTGGTTTCTGACAGGGATCACTTCCTTTTTCAACTTCTTTGTCCTCACATGTCATTCTCTCACGTTCTTTAGAAAGTGCTCATTCATCTCCTGTATATCAAATTTCCAAAGGAAACTTTCACCTTAGAAGACAGACCTGAGGCAGAGACTAGTTCACCCAGCTTTGAATCCCAATGTTTCACATCACTAATTATGTGATTTGGAAGGACTGTGGAAAATTACTTATGTGAGATTTTCCTCTAGCTGATTTGTGAAAATAATGAGGTGAAGATTAATAGAAAATATGTTTATAAAGGTGAAAACTTATACTTACTTGGTATATGCTACTATCATTTACCATTGAATGACCAACATGATGTTAAATGCAAAAAAATAAAATCTATGGGATAGGTCTTACATGAAAATAAAATGCAAACAGGTTTAGGATATACAAATTATGTGACCATTAAATGTAGAAAACATTATTTGATAAAATATATATTCCAATACCCTCTGTTGACATTTATTTTTCAGATTTGAGATTTCTTGTTACCTTATATATCACTTTACTCTGTTAATTATTCTTGATACAAAATAGTATTTTTTCATTATAATATATTTTGTTTTATGTTGAAATGTAACATGGAATCTTATTATGAAAACAGCAGTTACTTAAGAAGTTTTTACTAAAGTTTAAGAATACTATACATGAATATTATCTTTCAGATAAAATCTTCACCATTTTTTTTCAATTTTATATAATTTTAGTTGTCTAAACAATGACTCCAAAAATATGAACAACTTCAAGAGATCATAAAGCACATTACTTGTTTTGGTTTTAATTTTTTTGATATGATATCCATAATTTATTTTCTTGGAAATCCATTTAAGAATGTTGAATTTATCAAAAGGCTTAAGTAACTAAATGAGAATTTTGTCTCAACATAATGTAGAATATCTCTGTTGCCACCCAGTGTCATTTTCTTATTGTGTCTGGAGAAAGAAAAAAAATTCTTTATGTGTCCAATGTGTATGTATATAAGAGTCTCTTTTTAATGATGTAGAAGTTCTGCATTTGTATCACTGAGAAAATAACTTTCCTCCTGTAAAATAACAATTTCCTTGTCATTTGATTTCTGAAATGACACATTCCAGGAATTGTTTCCAAATGTGAGATGCTTGCATGCTCCCTGAACACTTTGTATCCATTAAAGCTCTACTGACTTGGGAAATAAAATGCAAATGTTGTAGAGGAAATGATTCTTTGAGATGAAGGGAGTGAACCTTTTCCTTTTACACTTTATTCATAAATAAATAAAGTAGTTTTTATTAAATTAAGGTAGAGAAAAATTAGACATTACTTATGTGTTAGATATTACTTCATTTAATTAGTGAGTTAGGTAATTTAACTTGGTATGAAGCTTATATGAGTTAAGAAAATCGTTTCTCCTAGTCAACTAGTTAATGATAGAAACAGAATTTAAGTGCAGAGCTGTATAAAACTATAGCATGACTTTTTATCACTACAGCTATACTTGTATAAAACTCTGAATTATTCAGAAGAAAAATCTGTTATGCTTGTTTTCTCCTTGTAACATTGTATAATTACAGTTTGGGTTAGCACAAAATAAGTAGATATCTAAAGATATCCTTCTATACGTATTCACTGAGAAATATTTCCTTTCCCTTTGAAAAAAATGTAAAAGAAACTGCTTAGAGTTATTAATGATAATGCTTATTTGTTGATGTTGATGACTGAAACACTGGAATATTAATGTGGGTTTTATGCACATTTATTAGGGTCATCTTCTCCTTGGTCTTTATATTTTTTTGTTTCCAGTGTACAAGTATTTAATAGAGGAAGAGCAGGAGGAAAAGTTTAACATTAAACAGAGTCATGAAGTGGGAGGGAAAGGGAGAGAAAAGGGAAATTGCATGGAAATGGAAGGAGACCCTCATTGTTATACAAAATTACATATAAGAGTTTGTGAGGGGAATGGGAAAAAAAATAAGGAGAGAAATGAATTACAGTAGATGGGGTAGAGAGAGAAGATGGGAGGGGAGGGGAGGGGGGATAGTAGAGGATAGGAAAGGCAGCAGAATACAACAGTTACTATTATGGTATTATGTAAAAATGTGAATGTGTAACCGATGTGATTCTGCAATCTTTGTAATGTTTTGAATAACCAATAAAAAAAAATATTTAATAGAGAATGTTTTCATAAATTAATTTTTTATTCCAGACTGTTCTCATTTCTGAAGTATTCCTTCATATATTAACTATAGTTGTTTATCACACCATTAAGATCATATTTAAAGACTGTTTATGGTCTGTATCTTAAATATCCTTGGAAGCACATATGTTGATCCTCAGCTAATAGTGTTGTGGAGAGATGCCCTTTCTGTCTCTGCTACTAGACGCAATGAGGGGAGCAGTTTTGCCCTTTCTATCCTGCTACTAGACACAATGAGGGAAGAAGTTTTGCTCTACCACCCACACCCCAACATGATGTTCTACTTTGGCACGTGCTCAAAGTGATGGGGGCAATTGAACTGAAACTTCTGAAAACAAGAACCAAAATAAATATTTTCTCCTTTTAAATCATTTTTTTCTGTCACTTTTTGTCACAGAAGTGACTGACACAAAACTTGTTCAGATTACTTCTCAAACACTCCTCAAACATAATTAATTTGAACAAGTTTTGAGTTTGATAGAGTCTTGCACTTTGAAAAATAGAGTCTGTCATTTAGGAAGATCCAGGAACTTAGATATCAGTTTAGGGAAAAAGACACGATTTTCAATAAAAAATTTTTTCTTTGAAGTTTGATTGTTTTATATATTCATAATGTTTTGTGCTCAATTCCTTGAAGAAAAATGACAAAAGAAGTATGAATTTTCCATAATTGTGATTGGATAGTGAACATATTAGAATACACACACTATTTCTACCTCTAAAACTGTTTCTGTGAAAAGTATCTGGGAAGAAGTTTTTACATTCATTTCAGAGAGAATGAGGCAGTTCTGCACATCTCCTAAAATGTTCTCTCTTCTCACATCTTGATTTCCTTGAAAAGGTCATTTATTTATTTTCTGTTACGTGAAGGCTATCCCTCAGCTTTTAGCAGAACCCTTCCTTCTCAAAGTGAATAAATTCTAGTCACAATGCACTTTCTAAAATACATACGGAAGAAAAAAAAGCACTTCATTTTTTTTTTCAAAACATTTTCTGGCTTATCTTTTAATTTTTGAGTGTATCTAATTATTAGAAATGTTTCAGTTCAGACAATTTATAAACATGTATTAATTAACAAAGGACTCGAACTATCTTCACTCCACTCTGCTGACACAATATAACAACAACAGCTACTATTAGTGTCATGTACCATCACAAAGGCTTTACTTTCACTATCTGAATGCTTTAGTTTCATTGGCTTTCTTAGCTTATTATCTGATTTCAGAAACTATATAGTTATTTGGTAAAATCCCTAATATCAGCAATTTTTAAGTTTGGAGAATTGGAGGAGGAGGATTGTGGGCTCAATGTCTATGTCCTAAAGGAAGGGTTTGAAAATGAAAGCCATAATAGAAAGATGAATAAAAGGAATTTGATGCACATGAATGCATTTGTACTTGATTTTGAAGTATTCTCTACAATAGAAATCAGGTGTAATTTCCGAGTTTCTCTCCAAAGAAAATACACATCTAGTACAAGTTGATACAATTGTTACACTTGCACAGAAGAGTGTCTGCAAACTTAAAATTTCTATAAAGTGCTGATAAGGCTGGGTGCAGTGGTGCACACCCTTTATCCCAGGGACTCCAGAGGCTGAGGCAGGAGGATGGAAAATTCAAAGCCAGCCTCAGCGCCAGCCTCAGCAACAGCAAGGCAATAAGCAGCTCTGACCCTGTGGCTAAATAAAATACAAAATAGGGCTGGAATGTGGTTTAGTGCCCCTGAGTAGTTCAATCTCTGTAACAACATCAAAAAAAATGTTAAACTGCTGAGTAAGAGTTAATAGAATGCTTGCCTATTATCTTTAATTCACTTTGAAGAAGAGTTAAGTATATCCCACATTCTTATTCACAAATTCACATATCATAGCTCAAGATAGCTATGGGAATTGAAATAGTTGGACTTGTCTCTCACCCACATACCATAATAATGTGTTAATCATTTGTTTGGGGAGGGGATGGAGTATAAAGAAGCATAGTCCAGAATGAATTCTACTCATATGAGAACTGATATGTGGCCTTGATTAGGTGTAGGAAACCTTGATACTACAATTCAATACATAGCAGACATACCAGTGAAGCACCAGATCATAGACTCTCTCTCAACTAGCAAGGAAGTCCACAGAACAGGGTAGAGGAGAATGTGGCTATGGAGTAGCTAATCAAGACCTCCTGAGATCAAGCAGGAAGTAGGTCTGATTTTACTATGCAGTTACCATGTGTATATACTCAGGTAGTAGCTAAGCAGATTACAAGCAGCCACCAATACAATTTCTGCTAACTGTCCTTGCAGAGACCAATGGAAGCATGGGCCATGGTGCAAGTGCAGGGAGTGCAACACATGGCCTCACGCCCAGAGCTGTGCCTACAGGGTAAGGGTAAGCGGTTTGCTGCTCACACACCTACCATGGGGGAGTGGTTTGCCACTCAAATGCCCTTAAAATATGCCATGTATGCAGTATTCTATGCGCTTATACCCACATCAGATACTTAATTTTGGTAGGCAGAAAGCAGGTTCACTAATTAGCAGTTCAAAGAGTAAATTCTCTCTGCACATAAAATTACAAAAAAACATTGCTATGGCAAACACCAAAAACAAGAGTCCATACATCCTGGTATGTTGTTAATTCCACTATGAACTTGGAATATATTCGTCTGAATGTGGTGGGACAACATGCAACAAGCTATGTGAAATGGGTTTATTATGGATAAGTAGGTAGCAAGGGAGAAAAGAAATCTTGGATCAATTGTAATTCACTTCCCTTTTACCCCACATTTCCACAACCATTTATTAGTATTTGTATTCTTGATCATTGTCATTTTAATACAAATGAGAAGAAATCTCAGTACAGTTTAAATTGACATTTCCTTGATTGCTAGAGATGTGGAACATTTTTTTATATATGTATTGGCTATTTACATTTCTTCTTTTGAGAAGTGTCTGCTTAATACTTTTGTCCATTTATTGATTAAATTATTTGTGTGTGTGTTTTCATTTTTTATTCTTTATATAATCTAGATATCAATGCTCTATCTGAAGAGCAGGTGGCAAAGGTCTTCTCCCATTCTGTAGGCTCTGTCTTAATGTTCTTATTTCCTTTGCAATGCAGAAGTTTTTTTAACTTAATGCCATCCAACTTATTAATTTTTATTTTTATTTCTTATGCTTTAGGAGTCTTGTTAAAGAAGTTTGTCCCTGTGCCAACATGTTGGAGTATTGAGCCAAATTTTCTTTTAGTAGGTGCAGGGTTTCTGGTCTAATTCCCAGGTATTTGCTAAATTTTGAGTTGACTTTTGTATGGGGTGAGAAATACAGATAAATAGAGATCTAGTTTAATTATTCAACATATGTTGGGACTGCAAATCAGTGCAACCACTCTGGAAAGCAATATGGAGATTATTCAAAAACCTAGGGATGGAATCACCATATGACCCCGTTATCTCAATTGTCAGTATACATCCAAAAATTCTAAAATCAGTATGGTAAAGAAATGTAGCCATATCAATGTTTAAAGGAGCCTGATTCACAATGGTCAAGCTATGGAACCAGCCCAGGTGCCTCAACCAAAAAAATGATAATAAAAATGTGGTATACTACACAATGGAATATTATTCAGACTTAAAGAGCAATGAAATTATGGCATTTGTAGGTAAATGAGTGGAACTAGAGACAATGATGCTAAGTGAAATAAACCAGACCTAGAAATTCAAAGATCAAATGTTTTTGCTGATATGCAGAAGCTAGTCTGAAATAAGGGGGAAATAATGCCCAGTGTAGTGGTGCACACCTTTAATTACAGCAGCTTAGGAGGCTGAGTCAGGATGATTGCAAGTTCAAAGTTCGCTTCAGCAACTTAGCAAAAGCCTAAGCTGTAGCCCAGTGGTTAAGTGCTCCTGGGTTCAATCCATAGTACCTAAAAAAAAAGGAAAGAAAAGAAAGGGGCTAGGGGTGAAGTCCATTAATATAGTGCAGTAGAGGAAGGGGATTGATTTGGGGGGCGGACAGAAAAATGGGGAAAAAACAAGAATGGAATTAATCTGACCTAACTTTTCTATGAACATATATTAATATGCCACAGTGAATCTTACATTTAGGTATATCCACAATGCACTAATTAAAACAAAAATAACAAACAAACAAACACTAAGTGAATAGTTGAAAGATCAGTAGACCAAGAGGGAAGGGAAGTGGGGAGAGAGTATGGGAAGCAAAGGGATATTATTGGGGCTGAATTAGAACAAATTATATCACATGTTTTCATAATTATGTCAAAATGAATCATAATATTATTCATAACTAAAAATAACTTATAAAATGAATTTCAGAAAAAAAGAAATTATATTAATGGTAGGAATTTTCACTCAAATTCTTGGTTAGTTTGAGACAGCATAAATTACTGTTGCTTTAAAAAAATATCATATATAGCAAATCAAATAATCTGTCATAAAACAAACTTGGGATTCTTCTGAACCTGTTTCAGACATTGTCCTGATGAAATCTTTTTGTTGTGGTTGTTACTATTTCTTTCTTAAACTGGGAAAGTACTATGTCTGAAAGAGATACATTAGATAAATTTCACTTGGGAAATAAAAATGCTAATGTTATAATGAAAGAAAGAAAGAAAGCTGTCCAAGACAATAGGAATATTGATTGCATATTCCTTACTTCACAGGACAGCTGAGGGACTACAGATTCAGACCATCAGGTTATACTTCAGGGCCCGGGTGAAATACTGGGCAACACTCTGGAAGATGTCTTATTTCTAGTGAAGAGGGGAATAAAGCATGTGTTATCCTACACAGTTCTTTCCTCACTCAAGATGTCGCATTCCATAGGAAGGACAAGAACAAGGCCAGGAATGTTTCAGCTGGTTCCTCTCTGTCTCAGAATATTATGTTTAGAGAACATTCTTCAGTTACTCTTGAGAACTATGAGCAAAAAAGGGAGAGAACTAAGTCAGTCTGAGGTAGTCTATGGAATTGTCCAGCAATCTGAATACAGCAAAATAAGCCAGATCACCTGAGAAGATAGGTCATATTACTTAAACCTAAAAGAAGTTGCACCATAAGCTAAAGTTTCAGTATCACCATTGAAAAGGAGAAACAAAATACAATCGTGGTAGATACTAAGGTTTTATAGTCACTTTCTTACTTCCCTGTGGGGAAATAACCATGGATAATGAAATCTTTATCAGATCATAGTAATAATGACAATAATTATTGTTATTGTCAATCATTATATTAATGATAATAACCAAAACTTCATTGGTCTCATCACTATAGTAAATACTTCATACATTTTATTCCTCTTAAGAAACTTCATAGCACAATTGATTTTTTTTTTTTAATTTTAAATCACTGTCATTATAGAGATGAGGAAAATGATGCTTGGGGAGGTAAAGAATTTGCATAAGCCTTGCAGCTGATCAAAGACATAAAGAGGAGATTTACACACACATTTGTCTATCAGTAGACAGATTAAAAGGATCTTACCCAAGTATATATGAACTTTAATTGGAAGTAGGACAGTTGGCAGTTCTGAAGAATAGCTTAGACATTCATTCATTTATGTGGAAGACATATAAGTAGAAACTGATTACCTTTCTCTCTTTGTCCACTGAAACTATATCTTTTATTTGGCCAGTGAAAACTATTCTTTTTATTTTCTTTTCCCTCACCTTTAGACAGAATGATTCATTCATTTACTTGCTTAGTTATAGTCGTGTGTTTCTATGTGTCTTACTACTCTTTTTTAGTCACCTTGAAGAAGTGCTGGGTGAACCCCACCCTCTCATCCACACATGTCCATGTAGCTCAAGATGGTGTGTCTTCATCATGCATAGACTTCACCAGGCTGCTTCTGAGGGAGCCCTGTTGCCTCTTCTTCTGACTATAAAATTATCATCTTCTTTGTAGTTAATTCAGGATGCCTTTCATCATCAGAACCATTAAATCATCTTTTGGACCCAAATCTTGCTGAGAGTGGTTTCCCCAGATAATCTTGGAAGTCTTATTTTAAACGAGGACTGTCTACTGAGTATACTAAAGTAGTTGTGCTTCAAAGGAGCTTGTCCTGGTCTAGTTTGAGAAAATTCTAGTTTGCCTTTAGAAGTGTATATGTATTCTTTCAGAATCTACAATCTCTACTTCATGTAATAAAGGCACTCTCAGAGTAGATTTTTGTCAACCTGCACTCCACTGAAGTAATACTCCTAAACTTGTTTTAAGTAGTAGAGGCTGCTTCCCAGTAAGGACTTCGTCCTTCAAAATTTGGCACTTTGTATTCCAAACAAAACTCTTAATATATCAACCATATACTCATTCAGGCTTTCATAAAATTAGGGATAATGGCTTATATCTATATCCCTCAAAGTTCTCCAGAGAAAAACAAGTAATACAAGATAAGTGTGTGTGTTTGTGTGTGTGTACATGTGCACGCATTTGAGAGGAAAAAAATTTACTTAAGGAATCCTCATATGGTCATGAAAGCCAATAAGTTTCATGGTGTGCCATCTGGAAGCTGGAGAACCAGGGAAGCTTATTTTATCATTCGAGATAATTCTGAAAGCCAGAGAATTGTGGGGCCAGCTGCATATATCTTATTCTGATATATGCAGTGATGCACTTATTCTGAGTCCAAAAGCCTGAGAACCAGCAGTACTGCCATCCAAGGGCACAGGAATATGATTTCAAGCAGAGAGTGAATTGTCTTTCCACTTTTTGTGGTTTGATACCTCAGAATATTGGCTGGTATCTGCCCGCACTGGAGAGGGGCAATTGCTTTACTCAGTTCACCAAATTAAATGCTAGTCTCTTCTACATACATATTCACAGACACATCCAGAAATGATATTTTACCAGCTGTCTGGGAATCCTTAGCTCAGTGAAGATGACACATAAAAGTAGCCATCTCATAAGCTAACCCTTAATAATTAACACAATTGCATTTTACCTTCAGGTTTCTGAAGAAGATACCATTTGTCATGGTGGCACTGTTGTAAATCCCACACAAAAGAGCATACTATCTAACCCCTGCAGAACACAGTTGCAAACTTGGGACACCGGATTTTTAAAGCTTTGTGGATAAATGTGAAGAAAGAGAAATTATTAAAATAAGGATTTATATAAAAATTAAATTGAAGGTATTCATATATGTATAAAAGGAATAAAAACCCAGATTGGTACTGAAATGCACTTGAGAAACCTTGAATTGACAATCTGAAATGAACTTTATTCTTGGTAATAGCAAATTTTGAATTTTCAGGGCAGTAGCCATGATTTAGTAGGCACCATTTCATAAATTGCCTCTTTGCTCCCTATTTCTCCTAAGAATCTGTAGGGTACATTACTTTCTTCTACTTAAATGTTTGTGGCAACAAAATGTTATTAAAATTGCTTTTTTGGCTGACAGAATGAGACATGATTTATTAATCCGTGATTCAGGTTCATAGATGAATTGGATATGGATCCTGTATTCTAAGAACATAAAAACCAGAAAGAGATTTTTTTGTAAAATATTTAATATATTTCCAAAAGTAGATTATGGCTTGGAAACATACATTTAAGGTGTTATAGAGGTAAAAGAAAATAGAGCTTTTATTCTACTAGGATAAAGAATAAAGAATAGCCAACAAATATCTAATGAAGACTTGTCTTTTACTACACATCTAATATTTTCTGAAGTTCTATTATATTATTCAATATATTCTTCTCCCAGATGGCTGGATTTCTGTCATTAAACTGATATCCAACTTGGAGATTATAGGAATTACCTTACTAAGGTTTCCAGGGTTGTAGTGGAGTCAAGAGGGTGGCAGTGGCAGCTCAGTCTACACCCTGGTTAGCTCTAGAAGGAAGTGGAGCAATGTTGACAGTTGACAGGATGTTTTCAATCCCCTAGCTTTGTGTTTCTGTAGTTGAATATGAATGAATATGTATCTCATCTGTATGTAACCTTTTAAGAACAACAATGTAATTATGTTTGATGATAACAGAGTAATAAAGGAAGGCTAAGCTAAAAGTCTTTAGGGCATGTTTCTTTAGGAAGGAGAAAAAGGAGCATCACATTTCAAGGCTAAAGAAGGACAAATTTATTTTGGATTCAGTAGTATACCTACTTCATGCATCAATTTGTCATTCCCCACCTTACTTTTCACAGAGTAATGAGACAACTTTCATAGAAGTCACCACACATAGTTTAATTAAGAGGAAATACATTTGGAATTGCAAGTTTAATAACTCTGGTTCCAGTGAAGCAGATCACAATGAGGGAGCAGCTGCTTTGCAATTCAAAACAGATGGTGCCTTTCTTTTTCTATTCAGATTTCCCTTTTCTAAATGGCATGTCCATTGAATACCAGAAAAGCTAGGACTTCAACACTTCTAGGTCATGAACATGCTTATGGAAGATGAATGTTAGAAATGTTTTGTGCTTTATATGCATGCTGCCTTTGACCACCAGTTTGTGACCAAATATTGGAAATGACTTTTTCCCACAAAACTGTAAGAAATTAGACCCCGCAAAGAAACCTGTTTTGAATAGTTTAATAGCATAAGTTGCCAGCTATTTTTCTACAATACATTAACTGATTTTGATATGAAGGTATATTATCTGAGGAGAGAACATGAAAGAAATAATACGGTAGGAAGTCATAGAACCAACAGGTTGTTGCTGATGCTTCATCAGAAGGGCATGTTTTCTTAAAACTCATGAAGGAACTATGAAACCTGTGTGGAAAGACAGATAATTGGGGCTGGGGTTGTGCTCAGTGGCAGAGTGCTCGCCTAGCATGTGCAAGACCCTAGGATCAATCCTCAGAACCACATAAATATAAATAAATAAAGGTATTGTGTCCAACTACAACTAAAAAATAAGTATTTTTTAAAAAGACAGAAAATTTGCTATAAATATTCAGACAATTTTATAAGATTTATTCTAAAAGTCACCTCATTATCAAGATTTTGGCTTAGCTTATTGTATATTTTTCTGAAAGAAGTGAAATCTGTTCAAGTCATCTAAATATACAGTGCAAAGATATGAATATGGTTTTGGAGCCTCAGTGCATCTGTAAGCAAGTCTTGGACATGTGAGCAAAGTGGAGGCTCTGAGGGCAGGGTCTGTCAGGCTGCTTGGTATCCTGCAAAGTCAATTGTCTAAAGTCAGACTCAAGTTTTAAATGTGTGAGCAGTGCGAGTACTGAGGACCTGGAGCCGCGGTGCTGGACGGCTGGTTTGTGTTTGCTATTTTCAAACATGTAGTAATGTTCATGTTTTGAAGCCAAAATGTGTGTGTTTCTTCGGTTATCCTTCATTCAAGTATAGTCATCCACATCAATTGCTGAAAACAACTGCTGCTCTACATGGACAAGTTGTTCAGTTCAAACTTTCAGACATTGGAGAAGGGATTAGAGAAGTAACTGTTAAAGAATGGTATGTTAAAGAAGGAGATACAGTGTCTCAGTTTGATAGCATCTGTGAAGTTCAAAGTGATAAAGCTTCTGTTACTATTACTAGTCGTTATGATGGAGTCATTAAAAAACTCTATTATAATCTAGATGATATTGCCTATGTGGGGAAGCCATTAGTGGACATAGAAACAGAAGCTTTAAAAGATTCAGAAGAAGATGTTGTTGAAACTCCTGCTGTGTCCCATGATGAACACATACACCAGGAGATAAAGGGCCAGAAAACACTGGCAACCCCTGCAGTTCGCTGCCTGGCAATGGAAAACAATTCTCTAAGAATAGAAAAACTCAAGAAAGAATTAGGAAAGAGCCGAGTGTGGTGGTGCACGCCAGTGGTTCCAGCGACTCAGGAGGCTGAGAAAGGAGGATTGCAAGCTTGAGATCAAGTTGAGTGAAGTTGTTGGCTCAGGAAGAGATGGCAGAATACTTAAAGAAGATATTCTCAACTATTTGGAAAAGCAAACAGGAGCTATATTACCTCCTTCACCTAAAGCTGAAATTATACCACCGCCACCAAAACCAAAAGACAGGACTGTTCCCATACCAATATCAAGGACTCCAGTATTCACAGGCAAAGACATAACGGAACCTGTAAAAGGCTTTCAAAAAGCAATGGTTAAGACCATGTCTGCAGCCCTGAAGATACCTCACTTTGGCTATTGTGATGAGGTTGACGTTACTGAACTGGTTAAGCTACGAGAAGAATTAAAACCTATTGCTGCAGCTCGTGGAATTAAACTCTCCTTTATGCCCTTTTTCTTAAAGGCTGCTTCTTTGGGATTACTGCAGTTTCCTATTCTTAATTCTTCTGTGGATGAAAACTGCCAGAATATAACATACAAGGCTTCACATAACATTGGGATAGCAATGGACACCGAACAGGGGTTGATTGTCCCTAATGTGAAAAATGTTCAGATCCGCTCTGTATTTGAGATTGCCACTGAATTGAACCGCCTCCAGAAATTGGGCTCTGCCAGTCAGCTCAGCACCAGTGACCTTACCGGAGGAACATTTACTCTTTCCAACATTGGATCAATTGGTGGCACTTATACCAAGCCAGTGATATTGCCACCTGAAGTAGCCATTGGGGCCCTTGGATCAATTATGGCCCTTCCCTGAATTAACCAGAAAGGAGAAGTATATAAAGCACAGATAATGAATGTGAGCTGGTCGGCTGATCACAGAATTATTGATGGTGCTACAATGTCACGCTTCTCTAATTTGTGGAAATCCTACTTAGAAAACCCAGCTTTTATGCTACTAGATCTGAAATGAAGATGAATAAGACATTGTTGAACTTTCTGAGCTTCCAAAGTATGTAAAGCCTCACTGTGCCAGCACACATTCTTCATCATAATTTGTATTATAAATGATTTGTATTATATGATCAAGGTTCTAAGGCACAATATTTATCACTACTATGTTAACTGTTTAATGAAAATGAGTAATAATGTAATAGGTCTCCTGGGGCTGTCACATTTTATACGTCAGAGTGGGATTTCTTGATATGGTGCTGAGGTCTGTGTGTCAGTGGATTGAAACTGACAAGAAAACGAAAGCAATGTTACTAACAGGCAAGTAGCCGTATACACACAGCGTTTGCTTCTTCCTTCCTTCCTTTCTTTCTTAACTAATTCTTAATGAAACTTTATACTTAATTGGGGAAAGGAATTTGTATACCAAAACATTTTCCATTTCCCTATAATCATGCTTATCCATATATAAGTGCAATTATACTTCTTTTAAGATATTTGAGTATATATATATATATATATATATATATATATATATATATATATATACTCTTGTTCTGTGTAGAGAGACTCATGTATGAATGCCTTATTTATATAATTTAACATCTTTTAAAGGGGGAAATTATAGCCTAATCTTAATGATAGTTTTATAATCAGTAAGGCTGTTAAAGGTACCTGGTTAAAGTGGATATACTTTGGCATTTAATTGGTAAGAAACTTCACTTTCAACAACTTACTTCATGTGAGGAAAGTACTTTAAATGTTGCAACTGTTGATTTTTTTTTTTAATTCAAAAGCCTGCTGCCTTTTAATTTTCTTGATTTTTAGCTACAAATAGATTAAGAAAAGAAAAAAGTGTCTATTCCATCCTCCATATCCTGAGTCGGAACATGAATAAAAGGAGATAAGAGTATGATGAGTAATTATGAACATAAAAATAAAATAATGAAATTTATTCAGAAAGGAAGGCTTCATAATGATTATTTTGTTAAAGGTTCACGTTAATCAGAAATATCAAGATGAATGTAATCCAGCATTGGGAATTGAATTCAGAAATCTGAGTTGTTTCTGATATTGTTCAATTGAATACTGTATGCCAAAATTCATTGTTCATGTGAAGTTTTGTGGCAGAAAAAGATCATTTTAATATCTACTTAAATTTTTTTTCTAAATGGGAATAGTTTTTAAATCAAAATAATAAATTAAATAAATGCTGTTATTTTAAAAATTCAGATAATATGGAAGTTACAAACAAAATAAGATATAATCCATAGTCCTACCACTATTAACATTTTGATGTATCTATATGCTTATTCTTTTTTATAAAAATTGGATCATAGTATATGTACTATTTGATCATTTTAATTTTTTTTCAACTTGTCATTATATTCTGGATTCCTATATGTCAATAAACAGTTCCACATTATCATATTTTAAAAAAAAAGTTTTAAATGTGTGGTTTGATAATTTGTCAGGTTGGCTGCATTTGAGCTGACCTTTAAATCTAAGTGGCAATCCTAAAATACTCTACATTAGCTTTTATATAGTCAGCTAAGAAAAGATCTGAGATTAAATGTGCACTGATCCTGTTGACAATGAGAAGCTTGTTGAGCTTTTAATTGGAGTTTTGGTCTTGATGCTACTCAGAATGACTGATATTTTAAAGCAAGATTTTTATTTTAAAGACATTCTATATTAATGATTTAGAGCAATAAAAAACTTTGAAACAGTCTTTGTAAATCCAATTTCTATAAGAAAGAAAAGTCATTTTTATACATATGCACACAAACTCACACACACAATTAGGCCTGGCAATATTTCCTATGATAAAACTTTTATGACCTGCTTTCAACCTCTGGCCATACAGTGAGAATCCTTCTAGAAGGTGCATTCATTATATGTTAAAATTGCTTTTGGGTTTAAGAAATCTAAGTTTTTTCCATATACTATGTCCCTCTAGACAACATTTAATATTGCAGTTTAATATTCAAAAGAAAACTATTTTTATAGCACTATAGACTGTAGAAAATAGAGAAAAGCAAAAAAAAACTATTCAATTTTAACTTTCACATTTATATAAATTCTTCACGTCACAGATCATGGATAGTGTGTTTTAATAATGCTAACTGAATAAACATATATGATGATTCACTTACAATATCAAGGCTTAACTTTTTGAAATATCTTAATTTAAAAATCTGATACATTGAAGACATTGGTAATGGTTCTCATTTTGACAAGAAGCATGTTTAGACTGACTTCTTAGCCATGGGTCAGGAATTCTGGTAACCAATATTCATAGATAATTAGTCATAATAGAATGCATTATTATTTTAATTTAGGTCATACTTAATCTCAGTGAATAGGTAATGATTCAATAGTCTTAGCATTTATTATAAGCCTGCAACATTATTTTGTAATATATTAACTCTGACTACAACTAGATATATACATTTAAAGCAGTAGAGAGAGTGAAGCATAAAGTATTACCTAAAACTAAAAATGCTTTGACTATATATATATATATATATATATATATATATATATATGAACAAAAAATGAAAAAAAATGAAAATCTCTTAATAGAATATTTTGTGAAGACTTTTTAAAAATCTTGAGATCAGGTGAGGTATAAGGGCAGTGAAAGCCTGAATCCATACTTCCATTCATTTGTCTCATGAATGAGTCAGAATTTAATTCACTTTAAACAAGGATATTGGACAGATGCTGATATGAAATAAAAGTCTTGTTCTCAAATTAGTTTCTTTGGATATTGTAACTGTTTCAGCCACAACATTTTCTTTAGTTCTACTTTTATAATTTAAGATATCTCAAAAGACATATTAATGTATGTATATATGCACCTTGTGCATATAGAATTTAGAAAGAAACACATAGAAAAATGTGCCTGCCTTATCAAGAAAAACAATAATCATGATTAAATGAGGGCAACAGAATAATGTGTATAAACATGTGGAAGTATGGTATAAAACATAAAAGATTAAATTAGGAGGGTTGTTAGTGGTTGGCCAAAAATTGGCACTAACTATTAGTTTGCAGCATATGTGCACACACACGCAGAGAATATGTTGAAATTATATAATTCACAATGGCTACGTAATTTGAGAATATTCATCCATTCAGGAAAGTATGCTATTACCTGTAATTGAGATTAAAAGAATGTGTTTACATGGATTCCCAGAGATCGTAGTATACAACAGAGTACATAGAATTTTCTTCAGTATCCTTAAAATGAACAGAACAGTGTATTGTATATGACTATATTTTTATTATATTTGATATTAACTGCATTTGTTGAAGCAGAATTTCTTAGATGTGGCACCAAAAATAAAGAACTGATACATTGAATCTGATCAAAATCTGAAACTTTTGGTCTGCAACAAATGCTTCTGCTAAGAACAGTTCAAGCTACAGGAAGGGATTAATATTTGCAAATCACACATCCAATAAAGGACTAGTATCTAGAGTATATAAAAAAATTCTCAAAACTCAATGTTAATAGAGATAGAAAAAGGTTGGAGGTGAGTGATATCTGTATATGATTCACAGGTGCCTATCTGATGCCAAAGTTGTATACATTAAATAACTAGAGTTTTTATATGTCAATCATAGTTCCATAAAGTGGTTTTTAAAAAGGAAAAAAATAAGAGTAATAAACAGACTTTTCAATGGGAAAATGGGTAAAAGACATGAACTGACAATTTACCCATGAGGATAGATTGTAAATAAATGCAAGGAAAATGCTCAACATCATTATGTATCTAAGAAACTCAACTAAAAATCACAATGTGATATCACTGTACTCATATCAGAATTGATGAAATAAAACACAATGATAACCTCAAATACTGGAAAAGACAGAGAAATTGATCACTTGCACATTGAATGTGAAACACTATAATTATTTTGGAAAATAGCTTATCAGTTCTTTTAATAAAGTACACATGGAATTATGAGCTATTATATAACCCAGAAATGGCCCAGTTGTGATCCTGGGCATATTACAGAGAAATAAAAACTTAAGTTTACTCATAAACTCGTACATATTTGTTCATAGAGGACGTATTTACAATAACCAAGAACTGAGAGAATCTACAATAGTGAATGAGTAAACAGACTGGCAAGAACACAGAATGCGTCAGTATAGAGGAATGAAATATGGATATATGCAACAATTTTGATCAATCTCCAAGGAATTTTGATGGTTGACAAATGTCACTTCCAAAGGCTTACATACAATCTGATACAACCCATATACTATTTTTGAAAAGACAGAGTTATAGGAATGAATAACAAAAGAACGGTTTTCAGGGATCAAAACTGGAGTAGGAGCATCAAGGGAATGATGGGTGGATGGTGACAGGCCACGTGAGATTTTTTTTTTTTAAGTTTGGGGTGATAGAAATATTTTTGTACCCGGACTATATCAATGTCAATTTCCTGGTGTTTATATTTTACTATAGTTTAAGAGGACATTATATCTGTAGGAAGATAGAAATTACAACATCTCTTTTGTTTCTAACATATGCATAGGAATCTATAGGCAGTTGAGAGTCATAAATAAATGAAAGAAAAAGAAAGAAAAGAAAAGGAAAAGAAAGGAAGGAAGGGAAGCAATCAAGTTTTTTATGACATTCATTATTTTAATTAGTAATGATTAACTGCTAAGTTTTATGGCTTAACAGAGCACTGTCCTGTTTTTCTGGTCACGTTTCTTTAAATCTTGAAGGGCAGTAACCTAATAACTAGAATGGCTGTCAAAATTTGAAAAAAGATACTTTCAGCTTAAAGTAGTATGTCATAGTATAAAAATCCATCATTTAAATCTAATTCAGAGAGAGATTCTCTTTTATGCATTTTATAAGCATATAGATGTCGAAAAAAATCCTAAGTTTCCAAACTTTATTTCCAAAGTTTACCTAATACACAATTGAGAAAAGAAGAAAGAATAAAGTAGAAAAAGATGTGCCTGGGAAGATGATTTTGGATTCTCACTCTTAATCATCACCTCAGGTGTTACCTCCTGAGTTCATTAATATTAAATATTGGTCACACAAAATCACAACTACTACAAACGTTTAAAATTTAAGTATTATATTAAAGAGGAAAAACATGTGATGGTGACACACATTTCATAGATGCACACCTTTAGTGTCATGTATCTTTAACAAAGATGATCTATCTAATTAGTTTAATATAAAAAGTTCAAAGGAGGCTCACTTGTTAAGTACAAGCAAATTCTTTCCTAAATTCAAGGAGGGATTGTGTATTCAATAAAAACATAGGAGGGTTTTCTTTGTAATTTTATTTTAATATTGGACCCCCTCTGTGAGTCTTAGTATTAATTATCACCATAGAAGCATGGATTTTAACAGTGTAACAAAAGTTGTGTATGACTAGCAACTTTGGAGAAAATTAGAGGAGTGATAGATGTGCCAAATCATCTTCCCACAGTTGTGAACTTCTCCAAACATTCTAACTTTACACTGTCACATACTTGACCAGAGCTAGGACATAAGCTTAAAATATTCAGAAAAGGAGTACTATGACTGGAAACCATCCTACTAGATATCTTTCAGAATATTTGAGCATTGATATTGCTACTTAATTTGCAAATTTGATAACAGGAATAACATAATATATTTTGCTCATTTTTTATTTATCAGATATTATGCTAAGAACTTTCTAGATTTAATCAGATATTATGCTAAGAACTTTCTAGATTTAATCCTTAAAAATTTAAGTGTAGGTATTATGGTTTAATGAATAAATAACTAAGAAATGAGAGGAACCAAAAACAAGTGTCACAAAGTTATGGCATGTCCCCAGCCAATCCAATTCTGATATTCTAGCTACTAGGTTCCCTGAGATAGCATGTGATAATTGGGATTTGTAGTTTTCCCAGTCATAAGTAGTTCCTCTTCCTTGCCCCAAGTCATGGCTGATGTTTAAGGGAACATAAGGAGGACAAAGCCACACAACAGTGGAACTTGGTCAACACTTTTCTTATATTCAATACCTAGGACAGGGTACAAGTAGAAGACAGAAAGAGATAACTGGGAAAAGAATCAGGAAAATAATTATGGAAAGTAAGGAAAAATCCACCCCCAAATGGATTTCTCATCCTTCAATATCCAGAAATACAATCTCCAATTGGTGTTCAGGTATCTTCTCTTCCCAGGATTGCTCTGGGTACTGAGGTGCCTGTCTCAAACAACAGCAAGCATTTTTTTTCTCTTTATTATTTTCTGCTGTCTTCCAAACACCAATGTTCCTCATATGTATTTTGCCTTGTTGTTTATTCTTTAAAATAGTGCTAATGGGTAGATGTGTCATGGGGAAGAGTGTCATGCAATTCTGGAAATGAAGTTATGTCGTTTCTCTTAGAGATAAAGAAATCACCTTCCTCATAAAATCCTAGAAAACATGAGGGGGCTTTCTTGGTATTTCTGTTCTCCTAATAGTTTTGATATTATACCTTTGATCATAGTGACTTTATCCTTAAAATGACTTCCAGGCAGAGTAATCAGCTTGTAAAAAATATTGACTTTCAACTCTGAAGCAAACTAACTTGAAATGACTGTACCTTAAGGAAGACAGGTGTGGTCATAGGTGGGGTCAGATTAAACAGGTTGTAATGTGATTGAGGAGAATTGTGATTAGATTGATACTAGTGAAACCAGGGAAAGATTATAATAATAGGTGTTAGTGTATTACTTTCTTTTCCTGATTTCACACAATTTGAAGATTTTGGTCTGGAAATTTTCTGATTTATTTTACACACACACACACACACACACACACACACACACACACACACTCCTTAGTGGCAAATGTGTATTTTAGAAGGTGTTCTAGGAAATCATAGACGTGTCATATTTTGATGACATATTTAATTTGACCAACTTTAAGGAAAAATCTTGAATTAAAATAGGAAGTGAGTAGATGTCATTCAAAAATATAAGGGAGGTGACCAGGGTCAGTCCAATTTACACTTGAATTTTTCTTTTATTATATGTCTACAGTAATGCTTTCTATTTTTACTCATAATTCTAAGGAAGGATCTTGTGCATATAGTTTCTTTCAGTTAGCATATTTCCTTGTCATAGCATGTATTATGATTTTATTGGTGAATTTACAGTATTACATTGTATGGCTGTCTCATGTTTTATGTGCCTATTCACTCATTAGTTGGTTGACATTTGAATTTTGGTTATTATTAATAAAACTGCACTGAACAATCATGTGCGATATTTTATGTGGACATATTCTTCATTTCTCTTGAATAGATACCTATAAGTAGAATTGCTGAGTCATATGTTAAGTAGGTATCTTTTTACAGTAGCTGTCAAATTTTCCAAATTGGGTGTACCATTTTATATCTCTACCAGCAGTATGAAGGTGTTTTCTGTTTCTCTGTATAGCAGCATTTATTGTCTTTTTGATTGTAGCCATTATCAGTATACTTAACTATAGGTTTAATTTACATTTTTCTAATGACTAATAATGTTGAATGTCTTTTCATATGCTTATTTTTCCCTCTGTAAATCTTGTTTGTGAAATGTCTGTTCAAATCTTTTACCTATTTTTAAATTGAATTATCTCTTACCTATTGAGTTGTAGGTGTTCTTCATGTACTATAGATAAAAGTTCTTTATTTTTACAATGTTTCCTCCCAATCTGTTGCCTAATTTTTGAAAACATGATTATTTTAATTTAGTCTCCTTTATTCTGATTATTAGTATTTATTTATTTATTTTAAAATATTTATTCTTAAGTTTTAGATAAACACAATATCTTTATTTTACATTTATGTGGTGCTGCGGATCGAACCCAGTGCCTTGTGCATGCTAGGCGAGCACTCTACCACTGAGCCACAACCATAGCCCTGATTATTAGAAACTCAAAAACAATTTGCTGGAGAGGACTTCTAAAACTTTTGAGATACAAAAGTATAATTGAATCAAGGGACAGTATTCTCTCACAACCGGTATATGGGCAGCTACCTTGGGCTTTGCTACAGAAGTGGTACAATCAGATGGATGTAAGGAGAGGCAACTATGGGTGGGTTCAGAACTGCTCAGATAAACTATGTAGAATGCATTATAGCTTACTAATAGAATAAATACAAAAAAGGCTTTAGAGGGAAAACTACTGTTTCTTTGAATAAAAAAATAAATCTGCCTTTCCTTGAAAATCTATCTTCCTAGCTGACATCACCTTTATTTAAATGCTATTTTAAAATTAGAAATTATACTAACTTCAGCATTGCCTTGTGTCCTGTAGAGGTTGAAAGATACATTCAAAATTGGTGTTTGTGACTTAAATTTTATTTTACATGGTTAAAATGGCATAAGCTATTATATGATTTTCCTCTTACACACAGCTGCTGCTTCTGATATTAAATGGAGGCTATGTAGATTGAATTCTTCCTAACGGACTCATTCTTTTTGATTCTGAGTCATCTTCAGAAGTTTAGAGATTTTGTTTCACAGAGATTTTGTTTCACACTGAAGCTTTTGCCCCTATTTTGAGAATACTTAGGGGACATAAAAAGAACAATGATATGTTCTAGGTTTCAACAATCCTATTACTTTCTAGAACTTTAAAGAATAGAAGAATATGGTCTAGTAGTAAACATAAGTACCAGGCTTTTATAATTTTATTTAAATCTTAAACCTCTTAAAATGCACTGTTAAAATTGCTGTAATTAAAATTACAGCTCTGGAGAGCTAGTTCTTAGAAACATTGTTTTAAAGACAGTAGTTACAGATTCAGGACTTGCTTTAATTGATTTTTAAATAAAATATATTTGAGTATCTGTAAGAAAAAGAATTTAATTCAGCCCATAGTTGCTGATTAAAGACATTATAAGCCTTAGAGTTTCATTCATTCTTTCTCAGAGGATTATAGTTTTCTAATTTTTTTTTTATCATATTTCTTGAAAATCAGTGGCAAGGTATGGGAAAGAGAAGAGTGTGTGTGTACATTTTTTAAAAGAAATTTCCTTATTTTTTATAGACACAACATACCACCCTGTATTTTACCGTTATAATGCAATAATGGCAAAAGCAGTAGAACTTCAGGTCAAACAACTCTTGCTACTAATGTAAACTCATTCTCAGAAAACCATTCTCACATGGACAGTGGTTAGAAAAAAGTACATGAATGTGCTACAAAAATAGAGCCATAAGACTTCTCACAAATAAAAGAAATTCCTCTGTATAAGTCCACAGTTGACCAAGGGCCAGCCTCCTTAACAGTGAGCAACAGGAAATATGCTGCCAAGTCACCATCTTCAGTTCTGAGAGTGAGTTTACATACTTCCCCAAAGGCACAAAGTCTCATGACGATCCAATGAATCAACAGACACTTGGGAAATATTAATAAACAATGTTTTATGAACTATTACAACAAAGAACTTCAGCAAGAAGGAAAATGAAGTTTATGATCCTTGAGTAAACATTTTTATTGTAACAGTCTCTGCGACCAGATATTTAAAGAGAAAAATTAAGGTTATAAAACACCATTTCTCTGTTATCAACTGGAATACACTAAAAATAGGATAATGGAAATACATGTTCTTAAAGCATTTCCACAGGAAATGTCCATAATTATGACATTCTAAACCATTTAGCAATTGTATATGCTACATTAACTAAAACAAAGGTATTCCTTATTGCACATTTTAAAGTTGGAAGGATACTCTAGTTTAAGTGGGGGATATTTAGGGGGAAAATATTTTGGCTCCAAATGTATACTGCACCAAGGCAGCTTCATTCTAAAAACATAAACCATTTAAAATAAACTTTTATATTTTGAAGCCAATAATCCTTCAACACAATGAATAGTTAGTTCATAGTCCACTTTCTGACTAAGTGTCAGAGGTTAATTTTATGGGCCCTGTTTTAAGGCCTTTGAACAGCCCTCACTACTCTGAGAATCGGGTGTAGGTGGAGGTTCATCTTTAAAGCCTGAAGACATTAAGTCTTTTGCAGCAGGTGGTGGCCCATAGTCTTGGGGACCATGAGTTGGAGGTGGTAATGGGGCACCAGGAATGAAGTACTCTCTTGGGCCAAATGAGCCTAAAGGTCTAAATGGTGCAGGTCCTGGAAAAAAATCACGAGGGTCAAAAGGCAAATCCCGTTGTCCAGGTGGAACACCTGGTGCATATTCTCTGAAGCCTATTGGTGGACGCATACCAGGACCTGGAAAATAAAAAGGAAGTTACGTAAATACCCAGAAATTTCTGAACTTGGGTGATTTCAAGTATGTTAATATAGTCTTTAATTTCTCCCAAGCCTAGAACATCAACTGGTGAACATCCTGACTTGCCAGATGAGGCAAACTGAAATGGAACAAGTTTAGGTTATAGCCTGGCCAACCAGCCATGAAGCAACATATTAAGGATTTAAACATGGCTCTACGTAGCTCCAGGCTTATCTTTTTTCTTTCCCTACTATATAATTGCAGAATTATTTCTATCTCACAAGAGCTCCATTTATATTTGGAAGTACTATATTACCATGACAAGATGATAGACTATGAAATAAGAACTTTACTACATCAAAGAAATTTTGATAAAAGGAAATCTTACTATTTATTACTGTATCCATTAAAAATTCATAAAGTATTTCAGCATGGACTTTACACATGCCATCAGAATCAAGGTGCATGCCCTCCTGGAAAAGGCCTTCCTCAGCCACCTAATTAAATCAGCAACATTTATTAGGTCACTGTTAAATCCTCCTCTTTAACACTTCCCTCTGACTTTTCTCAAGGTAAGGAGGGTTTGACTTTTCCTTTTCTATATTCTATAACCTACTGCTTATGCTTCCATTATGGGTGATTACAAACTTTATGCTATAGGATTTTCATATCTGTGACAAAATTTTAAGTTATGTCATGTGTCTCATCCACCTTTCCATCTATTGCAGTGCATATCAACATATTTTCAACAAACATCTGCAGAAGTAATATTTCTGGCTTTTCTCTATATAGCCCCTTATCCTTGTCTATGAGATAGCTATTGCCTATCTCAGTATAAGATTATGTAGTGTCCCATATGTCCCAGAAAACTGGAGGAAAAGTTAAAATGTACTCAGCTGTATCCTTTCATTGTTAAGACCTGAGATAGCAACCAACTGTTTTAGCAAGCAATAGAAATGAAAGATGAATGTGATTTATAAGTCAATCACTACTGTTCAGATCATCATACCAAATGGTGGAGGAATTGGCCGAGGCCCAAAAGGCCCACTGAGCTGAAATGGCGGTCCATACCAAAAGGGAGGTGGTGGAGGCCGTCCCATCGGGGGTCCCATAGGGGGGCCCATGAAGGGTACCCCTGAGAAAGGAGGGGGCCCTTTCATAGCCATATTAACCTGCAATTTAAGATTTTAAAGCAGTTAAAATTTTTTAAATTCCTATGTATTAAGACAAAGTACCAACACCGATAAAAGCTAAAACCCAAAACAGGCACCTTTCCAGAGAACACCATCAGTGCAACAAAACTCTACCCACCCCTCCTGTGTATTCCCACTGACAGCTTACAGAAGTTAGAAGGATTCCACAAGAGGGAGCAGTTTATAACTGATTATATCTGCACAGGAAAGGGAAAGGCAAGAGGACTGGCAGAGGTTATTAACACAGATGATTTCTGACCAGTATGTCATGCTGTATTCACTACAACCTATTTCAAAGGGAGTCCCCCCCCTCCCCATCACTTCCTTTTCATCACAATAGCTCATTACTTCCATATTAAGAATGAACAGAATAAAATGAAAAATCCATTCTCTACCCATGTAATAATAGCTACTAGAGTATCTTCAGTAAGTCTTTCATATATTATTCAACCTCTGAGATCTTTAAGTAGACTGTCTTGTTTTAAATAAGAGGGAACAAAAGCAAATGGATTATCATAATTTGTTGAAGGCCACACTGCATATTAAAGGGTCTCAATCCCAGGTTTGCCTCCAAGCCATGCTTTTCCCACCTCTACTCATCTCTAACAACGGGTCTTTGCTCTCTTTTAAGTCTTCTACTACAAAGGGGTTTGGGGGTCTTATCTAAGCTGCCCTTAGATTGCTCCAGAGATGTATATTCCTGGAATATGTATACACTGGAACTTGAGAAGTATTTTCCAACACAATGCTATATACACAAATTAGGAAGACAAGGCTTTAATAATTTACTTTCATTTACTGTACACCATTTGAGATATTGATTTATCATTTCCTATGAGTAGTGGGTTTGAAACTAAACAATTAAAAATTTGTTTTATTATAGAGCTGCAGAAGACCTACCAGATATAATAGCAACACAGTTACAAGAGAATGCACTTATGTGAACAAATGAGACCATTGCTTGGGACTGGCTCAAGAGGTCATTTCACATTATCATTGTTGCACTGAAACAGTATTTCAGTTTCAGAAAATCTGATACCAATCTAATTCAAATCACTCAAAATAGGGTTTGCACAAATGGAGGAATTCTTAAATAGCATTCTTCCAAACAAAAGTAAAAATGATGAATTATATAATTTATGATGAATTTACTTTGCCTTAGATCATTCAACACAAAACACCATATAAAGTTAAAGTGATAACTTTTCACATTCTGTAGTTCATTATAGTTGTACACACTTAAGCCACATTTCCAAGTTAAGGAGAAAAGTAAGCTCAATATTGCATGCCGTTTAAAGCAAACAAGATCAGTGCCATGCTCTGAATATCCTTCCCAGAAATGCACAGAATAAAACCCAATTCAGTTCTCAACCTCTAAGTACTTACTCCAACTGGATGCTCAGTCAAAGAAGTAATGGTAGAAACTGAGAGGGTCTCAGGTTCTTGGGGAAGAGTTTGCTTTTTAAAAAACAAATGGGATAGTACAAATAGAACACAAAGAAGGATAAAGCAAAGAGCAAGTACTGTAGGAAAGCTACATGTTCCTGCACGACCACGTGATTCACAGTAACTACAGAACTTACCTTGCCCTCATCCGTCACCTTAGCTGGAGAAGAACTTCTGGAGCTGCTGTTCATGTGAGCTGGACCACATCCTGGGTCTGTTAGAGATCAAAGAATGGATTCAGACTTATTCTAACATGAAAAGAATAAAAATCCTGCATCCACAATTACAGATTCTTTGAAATTACTTGGTCTCTTTACCAGAGGCAACGGGTTTCCCAGATGCCTCAGAAGACCATTGAGTACGAGGTAAAGGTCCATCCATTGACCCTTGGTAAAGAAAGATCAGAGCGCTTGTATGTATTTTTCAGAAGAAATAAACCACTGGTGGACAGGTCAGGGTTCAACAATAACTAGAAAGCAACATTAAAAATGGGTTGGCCAGGGATTGGGGTCGTAGCTCAGTTGTAGAGTGTTTGCCTAGCATGTGTGAGGCACTGGGTTTGATTCTCAGCACCACACCATCTACAATTAAAAATATTTATTTAAAAAAATGGGTTGCCCAATACGTAAATCACAATTTATGAAGAGACTTAAGTAAAATAAAGAACTGCCTTGGGTTGATAGAACAGCAAATTAATACGTACTGGTCCTAAACTTTAAGCTATAGACTTGAAGTATGTGTAGGTTGGCTTTTCTTTAGTCTGTATAAACTGACTTCCAATCTTACCAAGACTACAGTCCTATTTAGAATTGGAAATAAGACTCAGTATTTCATATTGGAAATATGTATGCCACATAAAGTTTAAGGCTACTTTTATAATATTTGGGAAAGGAACACCATAGAGATTTAATTTAAAGATAAAGGTTTACACTTCACAGTGTAAAATTTAAAAGAAAAAAACAATACAGGGACCTCCAGGAAAAAAAAAATGTTTTCTATTCTAGAACAGATTTTACAGAAAACATTCACTAAGATAAAGTAAGAAATCATCTTCTATATATTGTACAGGCCCAAATTCTATGTTTTCATTAGAATATTCAAAAGGGAAAAAAAAACCAAAACCTTGAAGCAGTTTACTATAAAGCAACATGTGAATGCTCACCAAATCCATTTCTAGGCATATCTCTTTGATTAAGAGTAGCAGAAGGAGGTCTCCCAGCTGGCTCTGCTGTCAGTGGAGGGGAACATTCTCCACCACTCACAGGGGATGGACCAAAAGAGCCATTATGGCTCAGTGGACCTAAAGATAACAATGCCGTGTTACTACTTTAAGGCAGCCTTCTCCCTGACACCAACCCCCACACCTCCCGCTTTAGCAAATCATTCAGATTATTTCATAACCATTACACACAGAAATAAAAAGTAATTTACATACATTCTGCACCCAAGAAATAAAATAGCTCCTTTTACAAAGTGCCCCCTACCTCTCTGAGGAGGATTTTGTAAATTTGGTCTCCCCGGCATTGGTTTTACAATCACAGGTTCATATTGCCGCATTGCCATCTTTTGGGTTATTTCCAGTAGTCTTGAATATTGAGAAAGAATGGGCTGAATTATGAAACAGCAATCATAGATAATATCTAGAATAACCTTAAAACACTACAAAACATACAGTAAGATATAAAAATCACATACTTCTGTCTCAAATTAGCAGCTTCCCTTTTCTCTTCAGCTATAGCTCTTTCTGCAGAACGAGCTTTGAGCTATTAAAGAGAAAGTATTCAAATTCAGTTGCGGTAGGCTATGCAAAAAATAAAGAAAAGGGGGAAAAAAATCTTACCCAATTATCATGAGCTTTCTTCTCATGCATAGCAATCTGAAAAAGACAAGACATTAAAAAAATGTTTTTAGGGACTCATTATAATAGCCTATAATTGTCTGTATTAGATATCAAAGAATTCTGCAACTACAGGACAGTATTAATTACTACCTGGTTTTTAAATGAGCGCTTGGTTTTCTGTAATTCTTCTTCCATCTCTTCAATTCTCCGCCTAAGAATTACAACAATTGAATAAAATTTGAAACATTCTGACCATTTTCCCTTTATTCCATCAGCTATACTTTTAAAGACTTTTATCATACATAAAAAAACATTTCTATAGTTATATGAATCCAGTGTGATCAAAACTAATACTACAGGCCAGGTGCAATGCCACATGCCAGTAATCCCAATGATTGGGAAGCTGAGACAGCAGGATCACAAGTTCGAGGTCAGTCTCAGCAATTAAGTGGGAACCTATGCAACTGAGACCCTGTCTCAAAGTAAAAAAAAAAGGTCTAAGGATGTAGCTTAGTAGTAAAGCACCAAAAATAAATAAATAAATAAATAAAAACCTAATACTAATAACTTTTTTATCATTTAATTGCTAGAGATTCTGAATTGATAAATTATAATTTCCTTAACTGTTCATCAGTGTGTTCTCAAGTAATTCTGCTAGAAATATCTTCCTCCTTAAAACTTTTTTTCTTTTTTTCAAATTATATCCATAGAAGATTTCCAAGGTCTATCAAATGCCACACTTTTGCGGGTCTTGATATAACACACAGCAAACTGATTTCTTAAAGAATTACTACAACATACAAAACCCCCAGAACTGTTTGCATTGACCAAGTTCCCTATGGTCTTGCCCATTGGGTACAAGTAAATTTTTGTTAACATTTTTCATTTGTTAAGTTGAAATTTATTTTTTCTCCTGTGTGAATTAAATGTGTTCATATTCTCTCGTTATTTATACTTCCGTGCTATTTTCTTCTATCTACATAATGTAAAAAAAAGATTAAAAAGAAAGCTAACACTAATTCATTAGACATTGACACCCTCCTTTAGAAACTGAACTCACTTGTAATTTTTAACTTCCTGAACAGCGGAAACCACCTTTTCATCTGCAGCTGACAGCTGCAGCTCTTTTTCTAGTCTCTCACATTCTTCTTGACTCAGTTTCCTAAAATAAAGCCAGTTATCAAATCAAAAGTTTCTCTTTGTGAATATCACTTCCCACAATTCTATAAAATGCTTAAGCACATAAAATAGGAATTCAAACCTGCAATTTCATAAATCAAACTCTGGCAAATCACTTACATTTTCTAACTTCTCCTCTTAATTCTCTACTTACCAGTAAATAAAATAAATGTGAAAACAACATGTGCCCCAAGGGCAAGTCTCCTGTGTGTAAGATAATAAAAACTCACTTTACTTCAATGTGGAAGATCAGGACTGATCAACCTAACATAATTAAACATATTAGGATAAAGCAGGGGATAATTCTTTTCTCGTTTCTGCCATGGGTAGGACACTAAGTATATCTTTGTCATGGAGGAACTCTTTTCTCAATCCAAGACTGGTACCATAATAAAGATATAGTCAGTCAAAGAAAAAATCTTCTAGAATATGTCTTTTAGCTATGCAATTAACCACAGAATATTTTTCACACTTTAGATATCTATTTCAAAAGAATTGTAAATTAAGCAAAAAGACAAATCTGAGTTTTGATAATGTCTATCAAACAGAAAAAGAAGCCAAACTGACCCACTATCAGAGTATTATCTACTGAGAAGTTTTAACTCTGATCATAAAACTCAAGATGTTCATCTACTGACACAAAGGTAGCCACATTTAATGATTTAAAAAATACTATTTTCTGCTATCCTTGTACTACTTTAGCCATAGTTCCAATTCAAAAGATAATTAACTTGAAACTTAATTTTCCATAAATCAGAAGAACTGCAGTAAAAAAGGATTACTGATACCAAATAGAAAAAGGGGATTATATATTCTTATATAGCTTCTAATTTAATTCTTCAGCAAGTATTTTATGAGTGGCTATAATATTCTAGTTACCTTGTAAGATGCTAAAGAATAAAAGAGCTCACTGTTTCAGGTATAAATGATGCCTAAAGGAATATAATAATTTTCCCCACTTGCTTAAGAAGGAATATGGAGAAAACTGAATCTTGAAGAAAAGAGAGAATTTTGTTTCCAATTATCAAAGAGTTAGTCTGAGAGCACTAAGAACAATCAAAACATCTTTATAAGAATATAAAATTGTGTTTGAAGGGATCCAAGCTAAAAAGTCAGTGAAGATATATGTATGTGGCCAAGATCCATTAGAAAAAGGAATCTCAGAATTACAAGTAAGGCTGGTGCTTTAAGGTAATTTTCTCCTATTGAAGATAACACAAAGATATGAGTCTGAACCAAGCCTTCATTAAATTCCTGGGCTTAGAGGAAAAAAGAGGCTACCAATAAAGGGACCCTTAATAAAAGCCCTAGCCTTTGAGTTTAGATTAGAAAGTACTGCACACTTAAGTGATGAACAGGCAAAAAATCTAAAAGGAACAATACTGAAACATTGAAAAGACAAGTCATTTTTGAATTATCTTAATTGCTGACTAAGTTTAAAGTGACAATCTTACTCAAGTAACCTCAACACTTTTCTATAAGAAGATAACTTCGTCTTAGTCCTCAAATTTCATCTATAATTATCACAACAATGTTGGCCAATCAAAACTGACCAGGCACTCCATAAGACAAAATTCTGTGAGAAAAAATCCCACAGAAAATGAAACCAACAAATGGGGTTATCCGCACATGTTTTAAAATCACTGTGCTTTGTATAGTCAAAAAAGTAAAGTCAAGATTATGAATTTTAGGGCTGGGAATATAGTTTAGTTCTTAAAGTGCTGCCTTGCACGCACAAGGCTCTGGGTTCAAACACCAGCACCACAAAAGAGGAAAAAAAAAGATTACGAATTTTGTCAAAGGATTAGAAACTATAAAACCAAGAAATAGTTGGGTATGGTGACCTACCTACAGTCGAAGATACTCAGGAGGCAGAGGCAGAATTATGAGATTAAAGATAGCTTGGAAAGCAGTAAGACCCTAGTCCCTTATGAGAAAGAGCAAGGAGTCTGGGGAGGTAGCTCAATAGTAGAGCACATGGCTCAAGGTCCTGGGTTTGAGGTGTAGTACTGAAATAGGACTGGGGTTGTGGCTCAGTGGTGAAGCACGAGCCCCAGATGTGTGGGGCACTGGGATCAGTCCTCAACACCACATAAAATAAAGTGGGTGGGGTGGGGAAAACTACACCTAGGCACTTCCCAATACAACTGTTATAAAAACAGAGAAAGGACTACAGAAACTACGGGAGGGATAAGACCAAACAACAATGATAATGGACTCCTTAAAGAAAAAATTTAAAACAGATGGTAATTAATTGGATATTTTAAAATTGCTAAAACTAAGTAACAGTTAAAATTCAGTAGCCAAAAGAAAGATCCTTTAAAAATGGAAACTGGTTTTAACTCTAATCATGAAGTTCATGTCAACCTAATACAGATTATAAAGGTAGCAATATTTAGTGGATAAAATACTATTCTCTGTTTATCCTTGTACTACCTTTGATACACTAATCAAATCTATCATTAAAGGACAATGTTCAAATAGAATGAAAATAATTTCAAATAAGAAACCAACAGTGTAGAATGCAGAACTACAGAAACTTTAAATATGTGTATAAATTGAATGAATGTCTTGTGGAGTTCACAGTATATGAAGTACTAACATACAATGCCACAACAGTTATCTGATTCAGGAGCTACTTAAAGCCCATAAAAAAAATAATAAACCTATTAATCTATGTCAGGTTTTTATTAAATCCAGAATATATACCATGGCCTTTAAATTATGAGAAGATGAATAAAATTATAATTATATAATTATAATTCCATTATAATTTATGATTACAACAAGCTTATACAGGGGATGAGGAAAATAATTAAAAATATTTAAACTATTAAAAAGATACAAGGAAGAAAAAAAGAACAGGTCATCAAATAGAAAGCAAATTCTTCATAAACCACAGGCACATATTCACATGGACAGACTTATATTTTAGAAAGTCCACTTCAAGCGGCTATAGAGAAAACTACTAAGAATTTGAAATAAGTTATATACAAATATAAAAAATGGAGAATGAAGACAGATGATCTAGGTTAGAAACAGAAAAGATGACACAGGCATGAACTAACATAGTACCTAGGGATGAGTAAAAAGAATACAAACCACAGATGATGACTGAATGAATTTTGGAGGAGTTGAAAAAAATAGTGCTACAATTTAATTGCATTACAAAGAAAATTAATTGCCATTTAGGTCATTCAGATTACTAGTAGGGACAGAGAAAACAAGTGTTCTTTTAAAAAAAGTGATAAAATGAGAAATGTTTCTTTGAAACAGGCCAGGAATTTAGAACTGGCCTGAACAAAAATTTGAGATTCTAAAAAGGTTGCTTGGAGATCACAGAATTTTAGAAAAGTTAATGGAAAGGTTTCAATATTTAATGCATTAATTAGGCAACAGAAGTCAAAATACCTAAAAATAGTTAGGTCTGTAAGAAGGTCTGTCTTTGCTTTACAAGATATATATATACCGAAGAGTAAAATCAGGTGCAAACAAATAAAATCTGACACAACCTATTTTTAGAGAATTCAAGTATTTTTGTGGATTAAAAACTTCAAATGAACTTTCGAAAAATAACTAGCTCCACACTAAGAACATTAATATATAAATATATACTACAAACAAGTACTTCTGTAATCATAACTCCTAAGGTCCTTGCCACAGTTCCATTTTGTGTGAACATCTGAGATATTCAAGTCCAAAACTTGTACCATCAATAAGTAAATATTATTCCTTTTTGAAGTTTTTATTCTGCTAAAACATGTCATTCCAAATCACTCAGTATTTTTAAAGGTCCAGAGTTAGAGATACAAGTTCAAAACATTAGAATTACATAACTGATCACAATGAAAGGTAATTAAAATAAATAGGGGGATCATAGAAAGGGTCTAGAACTTTGAGAGGTATTTCCACATCAGTGACTGTTAATACCATTTTACCACTTCCTGCCTTCATATGAATTTGACAATTGATTACGATGTCCTCACAGCCTTAGTTTATGGTTCCAACTACCTCAGGACTCTTAAGACTGACGATGGAAAGAAAAATGCAACTTATAGGAAACAAAACACAAAGGAAAAAAGACAAATCTCTACTTATTACAACTAGAAGAAATTTTAAATAATCTTAAGATAAAATTATCTATTAGTTCACACAGTGATAACAATAACAAACAATGAAAATCTTACTTTTGTAGTGCCATCTCATCTTTCTGGTAGAGTTCATTTAAAATCTCCACTTTCTGCCTTAGAGTTTTGCATTCCTCTTCCAGTCCAACTTTAGAAGACTGTAGTGAATTGCAGTCACCTTCTAATTTCTTTATTTGGTCTGTAAAGGATAAAACAGCTTATCTCTATATGTGCACAAGGACTTAAGAACTTGTTTGAGGGAGTCCTGCCAAGAAAAGTAAGAAGCATGAAAGCAAGAAGCCATTCTTTACCTTTCCAATAAAATTTTAAGTCTTTCCAACATGGCAATTTCTTCTCAAGAACAACCCACCTTCTAGATTACATTTTGTGGACATCGAGGCTCTTAGCTTAGGTTGTAAAAGTTTTAGATCCTCTTCAACTACTGATATTGTAGTTTGTGTCTAAAATTTGCAGAAAAGAGAGGTATTCTTAAAAGTGAGGCACAGGAAGAATTCACAGGCACTATGGGACTCTTACAAAGAACTATACCCGAGAGACATCCATCATCTGCTTAATTTGATCATTGATCTTCTCATTTCGATCACCTAAAAAACAAAAGACTTTAGCTTTTTCTTTCCTTACTTTTAACTCTATATTCTCCTAACTTCCCCAAACTAAATAATGATTGTGTTCAAACACCAGAAGAAAAAAAAAATCAATTAAATAACTAAACTGATTAGACTAATGACATTTAAGAAAATTGCAAGCTTAGATTTAAAAAAAAAAAAAGAGAGGTGAATTTCAGGCTGGGGTTGTGGCTCAGTGGTAGAGTGCTCACCTAGTATGTGTGAGGCACTGAGTTTGATCCTCAGCATAAAAATAAATAAAAGTACTGTGTCTGTCTTAAAAACAAAACAAAAAAAGGTGAATTTCTAGTTTGCACAACTAAAATGTTATCTATGCTATTCTTGTAAGATAAAAGCTTTTCTTCTCTCTCAGATCTATCTTCACCTGGGCAAGTAAGTGTCTTATTTAGAAAGATTCAATCCTCTGTCTTCTCCCTGAATCTACTACCAGGTGTGGTTTGAAATACTTGCTATGTAAGCAATATCCAACTTGGGAGAAAACATCTGGAAATATTTTCCTCATCAGTAAACACTGTTACACTCCCTCTCTCTAGCTTTCTGATAGTCTGTAGCCTCTGTTCTCACAGCCTTAGTTTATGGTTTCAACTACCTCCGGACTTTTAAGACTGACTGTGGACCTTAAAACCACAGAGCCATAGAGATGATGAGTATCAAAATCAACTATCATCTGCATAAGTTAAGAAACAAATTTCTCTTACTGTACAATGTTCAATACTTAGAGGTATAGGATGTGACTATTGTAGCTGCAGTGTACTTACTAGTTTTCAATGGGATAGAAAAAGTCAGTGTTCTTCACATGCCTATTGCTACATTATACCCAAGCAACCCACCTCTGCCAATGCAATAGACATATCTATAGATCCAGTGATATGTGTCTACAACCCTGAAGCTTAAGAAGAAAATCAGCCAGCTGAAAAGTGGCATCTGTATAAATACTTAATTAAAGACACGAAAGCAAAAAAAGGATTCAACCTCCCTGAGACTGATCTTACCTGCTACCTCTCCGTTGGTTAATTCATCTGACTCATCTTCTCTATTTTGATCCTCAGATTCAGATTCACATTGTAACTGATTCCACTGTGTGATATAATTAGTCAAAGCCTAGAAAAGAAGCAAAAGGTTGGAAGACTCTCGATTTTAATTCAGAAGATTTCAGGAGAATTCATGAGATGAAACATGTATTTGGAGTATAAATTGACATTAATAGTATCATCTTTGTGATTAAGAGCTACAAGTAGATCTTTCTGGGTCTTCTCAAATGATTTGATTTGTTCACTGAGCTCAGCGTGTGATGTACTCCAGTCTTTGACTTCCTGCTGCAACTGAAAAGTCAAAACACATGAATTCCTATGGGTTAGGGAGGGGTTTCTGCACTGGATACATCAGGACTACAAGACTTAGACAAAGAAATAGAGAACCATACTCCTCGGTGGCCTGCCTCAATAGAGAGGGTTGAGACCTTGGTTAAGGAAGAGGGCAGAGTGGCCCCAACACTCACAGCTGCAGTAAGAACATCAGAGCTCTCAGGAACTTGACCCTGTTTATTGCATTCCCCAGAAAATTGCTGCCAATTCAAATAATTTACCTCCAGCAGGAATGGGCACATATGACTGTCTCCTAAATTTAGACTCCTTATCATGTAATCTTCCCTTGGCCGGTGAATCAGTAACTACTCAAAAGAGGATCATAAAATACTTAATTTTCTGGTTTAAAAGTTTCTTTGAGGCTATGCAAGTTAATAACTGATTGACATTTGATAAGAAAAGCAATAATCCAAAAATCCAAAACAGATGGAGAACATATATATGCACTCAATTTAGGGAGCATGTTTAAACTTTGCATATCTAGAAAAGGTCCAACATGAATATTCCTTACCTCAGAAACAGATCCAAGAAAGATACAAGATAATGATATTCACTTCTCTAGTTTACATTATGTATGACATCAAATTTTCTTTACCTGCTCTTTCGTCTTCTTAAGCATGGTATTTTCTTTCTGAAGCTGACAGCATTCCAACTTCACCTTCTCTTCACGAAGCTTAGCTTCATTAAAGACAATTTGAAGCTAATGCAAAACACTACAGTTAGTGAATTAATTCCAAAGAAAAAACAAAGTTATACTTTCCCAAACCAGACATCATATAGTTCTCATTTTTTGCACATTTTAGCACACTTCAAATTTTTGGTCCGCAACAAAACTAAGATGTAGTATTAATATCCCGTTAGCAAGAGTTGGCAGCTTTACCTCTGAAAGTTCAGAAGTATTCACTGAAATGACATCTTTAAGCTTCTCTATCGATTTCTTATTTTCCATTATCTGCCAGGTGAAAACAGAACACAAAATATGCATTAGGATTTCAGTAGAAATAGTGATATGTGTGTGTGTGTGTGTGGGTGTGTGTGTGTGTGTGTGTGTGTACACACATATATATACTAAAAAAGATAAACACAACAAAATATTTGTCAAGACATCCCATTACATTTCAGGTAAATGCAGGGGATCCAGCTATGGACTAAGCAAAAAATCAAGAACTGAAAGAGATGAGGGAAAATGAAGTCATAAATATTTCATGGCATCCACAACCTTACTGTTTATGAGATAACCAGAAAAAAAGGTCGAAGTATAGAAAATCATAATGCAATAATAAAATGTTTTAAAGCATAGAAAATTAATTAATTACTGTTTCAAATAAACCAGTTCAAATTACTAACTTTTTTCTAGTGATAGAGAAAAAAATTTCCCAAGATAATTTTTAAAATTTTCTTATCTGAAGTAAAAAAATGATAAAATTTAAGGGAGAATAGACTAATCTCACATACAGAAGAATTCCAAAAAATTTATAAATATATTTGCTCCTTAAGGAAGTGGACATAACTCTGCAATCTTTGTTTGCAATGCCTGGGATTGAATCCTGGGCCTCATGCATGCTAGGCAAGTGCTCTACCATGAGCTTCATCCTGAGCTCGTAACTCTTCATACTTTAACTGTGGGCTGTGCATGGTAACTTCCAAAGAATATAATATGAAAAGGATTGGAAAGAATTTTTACAGTGACAAAATCTGATAAATACTACCTCAGCTAGGTGATCAAGCTTACTTGGGGGTAGGATATTTCAGAACACACTCTCTACTATCTTTTGCAACTTTTATGTAATTACAGAAACTTATAGAAATTGGAAATGAAATATGTAAGTAAAATTTTTTTAAGTACAGAAAATTGATTAATTCATTACTCTTTCAAGTAAAAAGTAAACAAATACTGTTCAATTGGACAATAGTTTTTTAGTTGATCTGCATGTTTCCAAGGGCAGAGCAAAGCAATATGAAAATTATCCAAGGTTGAGAATAAAAATATTTCCTAGGCCCATAAAAATAATTTGTTGTATCAGTACTTAAAAGTTCCACAAAATGGGCACAGATGTGGGTTCAACTTCCTTGACTCCTAATCTTACTTTAGTTAACAGCTGGACTAAGTTCAACTTAACCAATTTTACAAAATATTTCAAAAGCCAAATTAAAGCAACACTTAGCAGCAAAACTCTTACCAAGTAGTGATTCTTAGCATTCTGTTCTCTTTCAGATTCTAACATAACATGAAGACTTTTAGCTCTCTCATCCAGAAATTCTTTAGCTTTTTCAAGAAGCTTTATTTTATCCTGGGAAAAAAGGTGTCAAGATTACTCACTCATTACATTTACTTTTTGAGTTTAGAATGTAATTCCCCCCAAAGAAGGGATTTTTACCTTATATTTAGTTGCTTCATCAGAAAGAATCATATTTTGTTTCATGGTTTCTTGGATCTGTTTCTCTGATTCCTTTATCTATGTAAATAAAGCATTCAGAATTAAGATACACAAATTATAGTGCTACTATACAAGTTACTTCCAGACAAGTGACCCTTTCCAGAAGAAAGCAGTACTTAATACATATGACTGCTTAGAATTTGGATGATTTGTAGGAAATAATGAAATAAAAACTTTAAAATATGATTTTTAAATTAAAACAGGTAGAAATGATTCAAGCTAGAACCAAGGGAGAAAGAAACAAAAAAATAATTATACCTTCTGTTCATACTTTGAAAATTTCTGTATCAGTTCTTCATCTTCTTTCAGGAAATTGATTATCTTTTGGGCAATTTGCTGTTCATTGACTAAAAGGGGGAAATACACAAGATTATTACAATCACTAAATGAAATCCAATTACTCAATCTACTAAAAGCAAAGACATGTTATATGGTACTATGAGGAAATACTTCTTAGCATAACTATTATGCTTTTAAAAACAATCTATGCTTATTAGCAATTAGAGTATAAAACTTTTAAAATTTAAGAAAAATATAAGAACAATGATATTTTGCTGGGCGCGGTGGTGCACACCTGTAATCCCAGTGGCTCAGGAGGCTGAGCTAGAAGGATCCCAAGTTCAAAGCCAGCCTCAGCAAGAGCGAGACACTAAGCAACTAAGTGAGACTTGGTCTCTAAATATAGGGGGTTTGGGATGTGGCTCAGTAGAGTGCCCCAGAGTTCAATCCCAGGTACCCTTCCAATCCAAAATGATATTTCAATTTAAGCTTATTTCACAGATGGGAAATACAGTAAAGTGTTGTAGCTTGATATTCCTCCCTTCTCAAAACACTTTCTTTTCAGAAAATGGAATCATTTAATTCTTTGCAAAGAAAAACAGAAATGAAAGCATACTGATTCACATTACCATTCTTTAAATTATCTACTCAATTACTTAATGCATGATTAAATCATTAGCATAGAAATACTCTTCAAATGTAATACATCTGCATTACATCAATATTCAAAGTTAATCTGCCCCAAATTAAAACTTATCATCTCCCTATCCACAATTTGTTCCTCCTCTTTATCTCCTATCTCAGAGTTGGAACCATCATCATCTACTCAGTTATCCATGCTAGCAACCTAGGAATAGTAAAATTTTCAGGAGGTAAAAAAAGTAATAGACATTAAATGTCACTGTATCTACTTCTAACATACATAAAACACACATCAAACACCAGTACAATACAAGTTTAAGAAACCTGAAAGTTTACCTTGATATACTGTATCTTTTACCTAGAAGAGAGAAAAAAGATTAAATTTGATGTCAAACATCTGCTCAATAGAAACAGCATTCCTAAAACAACAGTCAGAATCATAACCAAGTGAGAATTTAACAACATTCTGGTTCAGAATAATAAATTTATAGGATTAAAATTAAGTAAAGGTTAACAAGCATTTTAAATTTAATTGGTAGTTATATTTCATAAATAGGCTTTGACATAAAAACACTAAGATATATACCTTATTTCACAGTAAAGATGTGTGTGTGTATGTGTGCGTGTGTGTGTACTCAAAATCATTTACTTGAGAATTCTAAATAACCAGGCTAAAGTCTAGAAACAATGACTATTCAAAAGGAATTTGAGGAAACAATATTAAAGGCATAATCTTTGTACTAAGATATGCCACTTTCACTCACCAGAAAACATCTTAGAACTCCAATTTAAATTTGGCTATTGGCTGAATTTAGAAACTAATAGGCTACATCATCTTATTTCTATAAACCACTAAATATATAGCAAGAAATCTGAAAGGGAAGACTGCTAGAAGAAAATGCACAAGCAACAAGAGAAATGACAATTAACATATTTTGGAAAGGACAAAAACAATCATTTCCTAAAGACAGCAATAAACTGCCTGATAATAAAACCTAAGCAGAAATTTTTTTAAAAACATCACTAAATATCTTTGTAACTTAGCATATACTTGTCCTTTCAAATGTTATAAATGGTGATGGAATACTCAGATGTGTCCATGGATCATCCATGGGATCTTCGTAATAGGAAATTGCATTCAGAAAACTCCAACACAGAAAGAAATGGCATTTCTTTAATGTCATAGCCTTGGTAACGTTTTACTCAAAATGACAACAGAAGAAAATGGGAAGTAGCATAAAAGCAGTCATCTAAGGAAGAGACTAAAGCTCCAAAGTCAAATGCTGAAACTGAGGAGCAACAGCTAGGAACCAGATCCCACATAACCTAGTGAAAAGAGAAACAGGTATTGTTTCTTTCTTGAAATGAAAGAAACAAGAGAGAAATATAAAGTGTTTTCATGTTTTTCCCTTCTCTTTATCCTTCTATTTCCTTTTTCCTTTTAGCTGAGAAAAAGTTCAATGAGATTGAACTGTGAAAATTCCTCACAGGAATCCAGGCAAACGATTCTTCTATTTAAGAAGGGAATGCTTTTTAAGAGATCTTACACTCAATTGTACAAGGAGAGGAAACTTATCTTAACAATGATATGTCTGATATAATTAAGAAATCAGAAAAAGAACACTCAGATTTGAAAAGATTTGTATCCAATGCTTTTGGCCTCTTTAACTGTTAGGCTTTTCATATGCAAAGTCCATTTACCTAAAATAATTTTCTTCCAATTATGTTAAATAACTATGAAACAGAATGACCTACAGTACAAACATATGTATGTATAAGCTTATATATATATGCTTATACATATATGTACACACATACACAGAGATAGACTAATTCTGCTCAGAAAAAAAAGACTTAATGAACAAAACATTTAATGGATTTTTGGACAACACATAATCTATACTTCCAAATAAAAAGGTATTTTCTGAACATATGATCAAATCATAAAATCTGGGAAATATATATATATAAGACTGGAAAAAATATCTTATCCCCTTTTTCTCATATTACTGTATTTCTTTGTAGCATTTCCCCCTGTTTATATGTGTTTATATTAACATACAGTTCATCAACATTTAAATCTTAGTTTCTGCTTTTTTTTCCACTTCACATTTAATTGTGAGCATTTTCTGTACCTAAAAGCTTTGAAATAGATAAATCTGCCTACTATTCCATTAAGCGAACATACAATATCCCCTAAATGAATTATGTTGTGCTAAGTCTTCAATCTAATACACTGTTCCACTGAAAAACATTACCAAAATCTTCAAATGCTGGGAGCCATCAGCCAAGTAGGTATGACAAATTCCTTGCCAGCTTACTCCCATGCTGTCTAGTGGAAGGACTTCTGAAAGGTGACCTTGCTCAAGGACCAGGGCAGGATCCGTGTTTAGGGTGTTCCCCCTTTAGAATAGGGCAGTTTAGCATAATAGGAGAGTAGGGTGTTTCCCCTTTAGAATAGGGCGGTTTAGTAATAGGAGATTAGGGTGTTCCTCTTTTGGAATAGGGCGTATCCTGCTGCTGAGTTCCTCTTGAGTGCTTAGGGTCAGACAGTATATTTTGGGAGACAGAAGCCCATGCGGAGTGGATTTAGGCAGGAGAGGATTTGGGCAGAGAATGGAGTGGATTTGGGAAGAGAACGTGGATTCCCCCAGAACGTGTTTGTAGACGGCCGGTGTGAGTTCGGGAATAAAGAATTGCTGTTTGAATCTACAAGCTGTGTGGAGACTCGTGATTTGTGCCCAGCGAGAGACTGCGGCATTCAAAGCATAGTTATTTCTTTAATATAGATTACTAGACATATATGCTACATAAAAGGATATTTATCTAACCTATCCCATCTTTTATCCCACTTTTAAGACTTCTGATATGTATGAAACTACTGGTCAGGATGGCTGTAAGAATTACCAGTTCCACCAACTGCACCCACACTAAATTATTTTATAAGGTTAGTTTGACTTAAACCACTAATTTGTGTTTTAGCAACTGAAAAGGAAAAAAAGTGGGGGGGCAGTGACTATATAAAATAATCCTTGTGCTTATGTGCTAAGGTATAAATAAGTTAATTTACTCACAACAAGAACAGTTCTCCAAAAGAAAATGACAAAGGATACCAATCCAAAGAAAACAGTGAAAACTACAGGCTCCCATGGTAGTCCATAAAAATCAGGCCCAGGTTGATACTCATCAGGCAATGTAGTAAACAGCTGAAACAGACAAATTAGAAGAAATGGGAAACCTTAAATTTATAACAAAACAGTCACAAAGAATCATGGCAATTCTAAACCAACCTCCTCGTCAGAAATCCACCTCCTCAATATTTTCCAATAGTTTCTTCAAGAGAAAGGATACTGACAGTCTCATATTTTTTGTTCACTTGCAGTGTTTTCAAGTATAATGAATCTAAATACTTTTTTAAAAAATTTATTTATGTATCTTTAGTTTCAGGTGGACACATTATTTTGTTTTTATATGGTGCTAAGGATCGAACCCCTAACCCTAACCATCTAACCCTAACCCTAACCCTAACCCTGTGCCTCATGCATGCTAGGCAAGTGCTCTACCACTGAACCACAACCCCAGCCTGAATCTAAATACTTTAAATTGAGCATACTTTAAATTTTCCAGTTTGTAACAGGTCCTATATCATCACATTGTCTAACACCTGGCTAGAATCCCTCTGGATCATTCTTTTCTCTTAGATAACCTGGTTTTTATAATTTAAAAAATTCACTTAAGACAAAAACTTAAATATATGAAAGAACTAATTAATTTTATGGCAACAAATAAAAACAATGAAACAATAAAAAGATTTCAAGCCCCTTTGGGTATCATTTGATAAGCTAGAAGAATACCTTACTATTCTGAAAAGTGTTTAAATAAAGAAAAGGAATCAAATATTTATCTCCTGCCTTAACTATACAAACCAAATAACTGTGTAAAGAATAATCAATCATAGCCAGGCGCCGTGGCACACACTTGTAATCCCAGTAGCTAGGGAGGCTGAGGAGGGAGGATAGCAAGTTCAAAGTCAGCCTCAGCAAAAGGGAATTGCTAAGCAACTCAGTGAAACACTGTATATAAATAAAATACAAAATAGGGCTGGGAATATGGTTCACTAGCCAAATGCCCCTGAGTTTAATTCCCAATACCCCCCCCCAAAAAAAAAAGAATAATCAAATTTTTATTTGTGTAGGCATCCCATCCTTTAAATGAAGAAAGAAAAATCCAGCAACTCAGACCATTGCTATTTTGCAACCTATAATATATTAGCAAATCTCACCAACGTCACTGTTGACTAGTAGTCAACATCAAAGGAGAGGATATGCATATGTCAATGCAATATTTCCTATTAAGTTTTCATAAGAAAAAGAATTGAACCTAAACCTTACTATGAATTTCCAAGAAATATAAAGCAACAGAGGGAAGCTGAGGTTGTTAGCTCAGCACTTGCCTAGAATGCATGGAGCCCGAGGTTCAATCCCAGCACCACCAAAAAAAAAAAAAAAAAAAGGCAATAGAGAAAACAGGTTAAATTGTTGTACCAGGGGGATGTCATTTTTTCACAAAAACTACAATATATCCTAGAAGTCCCACAAACATATTTTTTCAATTATTGCAAAAAGTTACAACAAAAGGAGAAATCAATTAACTTATATGAGACTTGTTCTCCCATTGAAAGCAACCAGAAAGTTGGAATATATATATATTTGGTACCAGGGATTGAACTCAGGAGCACTTGATCACTGAGCCACATCCCCAGTCTCAGCCCCATTTTGTATTTTATTTAGAGACAGGGTCTCACTGAGTTACTTAGAACCTCACTTTTGCTAAGGCTGGCTTTGAACTCATGATTCTCTCTCAGCTTCCTGAGCCACTAGGATATTAAGGCATGTGCCACCATGCACAGTCAAAATATATTTTTAAAGAGCTATTTTTCAGATAGAAAGCCACAAGGGACATGCAACTGTCACCCCTAAGAGAAGGAGAACAAATAGGTGAGCATTCTACCTTGAGGCACCCTCTAGACCTCAGTTTGGGAAGGGGAACCCAAATGGGGCCTAACAGTCTCACTTAGGAGAAATAGACCAGAGTTCCAGGAGATTAAGCAGCCAAAAACATGTAGAGAAAACTACCAGAAAGATGGGAGCCACAAAGAAAAAGAGTTCCAGAAATCTGCATGGAGGTGGTCTTCAGTTTGGGGCTACATTCTAAGCAGTACCTGCGAGGGCCAAGAACAACTATAAGCTAACCAATCCCACAGTTGGCACTGAGCTGGGAGAAGTCTGGATTCCAGCCAACCAGAGAGTTGACATACAAAAACAGTATGGTCAACAAGCTCATGAAAAAGTATTTGATCCAGGCATGATAGCACATGTCTGTAATCCCAGCAGCTCAGAAGGTTGAGGTAGGAGGATCCCAAGTTTGAGGCTGGCAACTTATCAAGAGCCTAAGCAAGTTAGTAAGACCCTATCTCAAAAAAAAAAAAGTTCACTCAATATCATTAGTTATCAGGAAATAAACTCACAAAGACATACCCACAAGAATGGCCCAAGTGCTATTGAAGATGAAGTCAAGTGGAAGTCTCCTAAATTGCTGGTGGAAGTATAAAATGATTGTGGTCATTTATTAGCATGGCTTGACAGTATCACATAAGATAAAAACATACATTAAACATAGGAGGCAACTGCACTCCTAGATATGAGTCCACTTATAGGGGCATATATATGAAATAGTACTGTAGGAAAAATGAATCTATAGTTTAAAAAAAAAAAAAGTTATCAGTGGTTGCCTGGAACAGGTGGTGAAGGAACTCACTGGGAAGGATCCCAAGGAAACCCCTTTTCTAGTGAAAAAACTGTTCTATATCTTGATTATGGTAGTTTTTACATGGGTATCTACATTTGTTAAAACTCAGAGTGTGATTGCTTTGGCAGCACATATACTAAAATTGGGACAATACAGAAAAAATTAGCATGGTCCCTGAGCAAGGATGACACCCACATTTGTGAAGCATTCCATAGTTTTGTGGAAACAACCCTTCAACAGATGAATGGATAAAGAAACTGTGGTACATATACAAAATGAAATGTTACTTATAGCATTAAAAGAGAAAAAAATTATGGAATCTGCGGGTGAATGGGAATATCAGGCTAAGGGAAGTAAGCCAATCCCCAAAACCAAAAGCTGTATGTTCTCTCTGAAAGTGGATGCTGACCCATAATGGGGGTGAGGTGGGTGGCAAGGGGCATGGAAAGAATGGAGGAACTGTGATTGGGCAAAGGGGAGGTAGAACAGGCGAGAGGGCATAGGGATAGGAAAGATGGTGGAATGAGATGAACCTCATTACCTGAGGTACATGTAGGACTACTACACATGTTGTGTACAACTAGGAAAAGTTTTGTTCCATTTATGTACAATGAATCAAAATGCATTCTGCTATCATGTATAACCAATTAGAACAAATAAAAAAAACTCACTGATATTGGCTATCAAGGAATTACTGTTAAGTTGGGTGATGGCCCATGGGTTCATTATACTATTCTCTATGCTTTTCTTTAAAGCTTTTCTAATTAAATTTATTTTTTAATTAGTACATAGAAATAAACATTATAATTATTGAAGTAGGTAACATGACATTTTGATGCATGTATACACTATGTAACGTTTAAATCAGGTTAAATATATCTACCTCCTCAAACATCATTTATGGTAAAACTTTCACAATCTTTTCTTCTAGTATTCTGAAATGTACACTATGTTATGATTACCTATAGTCCCCTACTATTCTCTCTGCTCTTATTTGAAAGTTTCCATGATAAAAATACTAAAAATAATTTTTAAATTAAGATATAACTTCAAATATTTAAAGGATTTCTATGTAGAAAAGAATTCAATTTTATAGAGGAAATCATGTGGAGGAAAATTTGGAGTCAATACAAGGATAAACTAGACAACAGAAGAACATATAGCCTTGTAAGAGAGTGACTCCTGCTAGGAAATACTGGTGTACAGGCCTCATAACTACTCGTCAGGGCCACAGTAAAGAAAATTACAGCAATGAGTGAGAAACTAGACTAACAGCCTTCCAAGGTTTCTTCTAACACTAAGATTCTACTAAGATTCCATTGATCAATTAATCTGATTGGTGCACATCTCCCAAACACATCAGAGCCTATTACTCTCCAGTCCTATCAGATATCATACTACTTGTTTAAGATTTTACATTGACTTGTTCATAATTTTTGCATATATTTGTTAAGTCCTTTTCTTAAGGCTTTCAAAAATCACAATCATGCCTTACACCTGTTAGACTCTTTTAGTCCTCGCACAATGTCCTGTACATACTGGGCCATCAAAATGCCTTTTTGAAGGCTCCTTTCAAATCAGTCTCGTGACATTGTGCCTCTTCTTTGCCACTCACATCAATGTCTTACCTATCACCACAAAATCACTGACCATACCTGCACCACATTCGTGTACCCCGACCTAGACCTAGAGGAGGGCTCTGTGCATACCTAAAAATATGAATAAAGAAATCCTTCCCATATCATGAGGCTGTAAACTTTCCAAGTGATGTTGATTCATTCTGATAATCAAATTATGACTGTGGAAGACTGCTTTAATCACTGGAAATATCATTATTGTAACTGCCTGGCTTGTACATACTCCTTACCCAGGTGGCTGCCACCACCATGAACAAACATGGAGCCAACTGAAAAATGATTCATTTCTCCCCATCACATCTTTTCCACCCTGGTGGTCTCTCCTCCCCAGGTATTCATTGTCTTTATACCACCTCTGACTGCCTACATGAGAATTAGGGGGTGTGTGGGGGGTAAAACCCTACAAAATGCCAGACATCGCACCAGACACTTTACCTTGTCAAATCATTTAATTCTTATGATTGGAGTAAGCATTATCTACATTTTTCAGATGGGGAATCTGATATTCAAAAGTTTAGTTATTTGCCCAAACTTCTAAATGATAACCTTGGGATTTGAAACCAGATCTACCTGGCTTCAAAATCTATACATTTTACAAGGAAAACAACAACATCACTTTTCTTACACAAGTCTTGAAATAACACAACTTACAGGAAACAACTTCAGTTGAGAAGGATTACTGTCACAATGGCCCTAGGACCATCTTATCCTCCAAGCTCTAAAAGCTTTCTCATTCCTATAATTAAACTCTAAAAGTCCAACATCAACAAATACCATGAGGGGGAGGTAAGTCCTAAAATGCTTAGATAACCTTCTAGACAGATTAAATGTCTTGTTTGGATCATGATTTTCTTTAGAAAGGTCAGCCTTAAGTGACTCTTTCTAAGAAACAGATCTAACCTAATTCCTTTCATTCTTAAAACTTTCTAAGGATTCCCACTATTAATGGTCTAATGCTACTTTGGCTCATGACTTCCTTTTAGATTTGCTGGCCTCTCCAACAGACCATCCCCCTCCAACTTCACACGTTATACAACACCAACTATTTACATTCTCCTGGCCTCCCCAAATATTCTTTTCTTCATGTTTCCATTTCTCTGAACACATTTCTTCTGACTGCCAGCTTCCCCCACCATCCTCCAACCCAGCCTGTCTAATCAACAACAAACCACATGCCACACTCCTGTTTGCCCTTTGCCTGTGCTTCAAACACATCTCAACTACTTTCTGACCTTATTGATCACCCTTCCAACCATAATAAATGCATTTATGGACAATAACGTTCTACCATCAAATAAATACCTCTCTTTCTGCCATTATCTTACTGTGTTTCAAGTGAATGCTATTATCTCCCTGCCAGAATGAAAGGTTCTGAGGGGACGAACCAAGTTTTTACAGGTGTACAAATGTCCAGCCTTGGTAGACAGCAAATCTTCCTCATATGCTAAACTAAGTAGCCATTAAGCTACACCCCTATGGCTTTTGTTTTAGGAGCTATCTACTCAAAGGGTCAGGAGTCATTTTCATAAAGACATTTTAAGTTCTTCACTTCATGACCAGAAGCCACTTAAAAACTAATAAGTAATCAACATTCTAATTGAAGAAACTATGTCAAACTTACCATCTTAGTGAAATAAAGCAAGTATGAATATAACAAGGAAAGCATGTTGTCCAAAAGGGTGGCATCTAGTGGCTCTTCCACCTTTATCTCCTTTAGTTTTTCTTCTGTATCAGCATCATCAACAGGAGTACCTTCTGTTATAAGTAGCTCTAAAATTGAAAGGGGAAATGGCTATTATATTTTATGCTATAGAATAAGAATTGTCTCTCTTCAGTTTCAATATTCATCGAGTGTTTCACTAAATATATGAGTCACAGTGCCTGGAATATATGGCTCTCCTAAAGACAATTAACACAAGAAGAAAACTTCAAAATCCTAATTAGAGCTGTCAGACCCTTCAATTATAAAATGAACAATCTCCAGTCTACTCTCCACTACTTCCATGGCCATACAACTGCTACCAGAACAATATTTACTAAAGGAAAATTTTTAAAACCAGAGATATATAGACAGGGTCACATTCAACAAACATGGATTTAGTGCTGGTGAAACTTTGTGTTAAAAATTTTAGGAAAGCTGAAAGAGAGGGAGTCTTGGTTTGCAGATTTACAGGTGGAATGAGCCAAGGCTTAACACAGCATCTGGCACCTGGCAGAGATACTCAACAACTATTTATTGAGTGGACAGATGACAGCTATTTAAAAAGAACACAGTAATACCAAGAGAGACTAAAGAGAATTGGGTATAGACCTGCACTGAGGCTCTGTGAATGAGGTAGAATTCCAGTTAGACCTGAGAGCTTGTAGGACTGGAATTTCAGTATGAGTTACATGAGCCTGGAGTATGTTTGATTAAACAGCTAGGAGTCCAACATGCAGTTATTAAGAAGTTGGACCAGTTGGGCTGGGGATGTGGCTCAAGCGGTAATGCGCTCGTCTGGCCGTGCGGCCAGGGTTCGATCCTCAGCACCACATACAAAAAAAAAAAAAAAAGATGTTGTGTCCGCCGATTCCATTCACCACTATTTTTTTAAGCTTTTGCCTACTTTTTAAATTTTTTTTTTAGTTTTTGATGGACCTTTATTTTATTTATTTGTATGAAGTGCTGAGAATCAAACCCAGTGCCTCACATGTTAGACAAGCACTCTACTACTGAGCTACAACCCCAGGCCCTCCATTCACTATTGGTCTATGAATTTGACTGCTGGTGAAGTCTGCCCATTGGCTCAGCATCTCAGCACCTGAGACACATTAAATGACATTTGGGAAGATTTTACCTATAAAGGTGATTGACATCATTTTGTGGTGGAACCTAAAAGGCCAGGGAAATAATTCATGCTTAATTTTGTAAGCCAAGTTTTCCCTAATCTTGAAAGTTTTGGAGCATGAAAATAACAAATCTTAATGATGCGTTATTCATTTTCAGAACCTTATGGAGTTAAACACAGTTCATAAGTCAGTAATGTTCATATATGGATGCAATGTCTTCTGGAAAATGGGAGAACTGATATGTTATTCCTTCTCAAATTAACTGAATCCCCCCCTGCTATGAGTTCTCCTACACTCTGTGTGCAGATGTGGGGGGTCAGGATCAGTGCTGCTAAGCCCTGCACTGGTGCAGGATAATGCTATAGCTATGCTTACAGACCAGAACCTTTAAAAACACAAAATACAGTAATTATGGCTTCATAGCACCATACTGGATGGATAAAATAAAACAATTAGTCATCATCTAATTTACTGATAAAATGAGAGTGAGCAACACAAAAGTAGAATGCTGTTGATGCCATTATTGGGGATTTTTTAAAAAAATTGTTTCTCATCTCCCACTGGATACTGTGCACTATGATGAAGTATTCATTAGTGTCAGTCTAAAATGGATTGCAGTTCTGTACTATTTCCTGTAAGTATATAGTATAAAGATCTGGACCATTGACTGCATTTGAAAAAGTTTAATTACCATGTCCAGGAAGCAAGTCAAAACAGGACTTGAGGTATATTACATTCCATTTAGAAGAAAAGGGAAAAAACACAGAATTTAAGAGACTATGAACAGTGATTCTCAAGCTAACTTGTACCAGGCCAGACTTTCCTGGAAGGCCTGCTAAACACAGATTGTGGGTCCCACCCCCAGAGTTTCTGGTGCTGTTGGTCTGGTTGAAAATTAGTTTTAGAGCATAAGGCCTTTGAAGAATAATATTTTAGTTGTAAATGGTTTACACAAGCTAGTCATAGCTAAACATTTGCTTTTAGGTGAGTTACAGTCTCTGGCCTATTTTTGATTTCTAGTCATCTTTATTCTTGATTTTCTCTCACTTAAGAGATTTTTTTTTTTGAACTCACATGTACCTATATCACTCTCTGCTCTATTTTGTACCTTTGGCAACAAATATCCTTGAAAGCCTTCATTATGATAATGCTTCTACTTTGTAGAGAAAAATTGGCAAGCTTTACCTGGGTCTACTTGCTCAGTATTTGGGATCTGAGACACTTCTAAGACACCCATGTCCTCAGTCACAGGTTGACTCAAGAGGCTGGGCTCTTCAGGATGGTTCATATTTAAATGATGACTCAGGAGGCGAGGCTCTTCATGAAGATTTCTATTAAGATTATTTGTGTTCTCTTTAGGAAAATCATCTTCATGGGGTGGCTGCATCTCTATAGGGGAGAAGAATGCATTGAGCCAGCTGTATGACACTCTCTACCCCCACTTAAGCCCAATGATCAGCACTCCCCCTCAGCACACAGCTCCAGAAACCTCAACACTGCCCTCCAGGTCCTGGCATGCGCCCATGAGAACAACTGGGCAAGGATATGGGAGGGTTAATTGTTTTCATCCCATTTAAAGGATGACTAAACTATACAGTCAAATTTATAAAGAAGCCTTTAATCCAAAGTATTTTATAAACAAATACATTTATGATAGAGGCTTCAATAACTTACCTTCCCTTGGCAAACCAACATATACCCACATGAATAAATGTGCAGAAGAGAATTCTGGTCCAGAACAAAAATGTGAAATGTCTATTCTGCTCAGAAATAACAGGAACTCTTTCATCTACAAGTGTGCTGGTCTGACCGAGCCAGTATAGAGAAGGGAATTCCGTAAGTCTAGCTTGCTAATGTGCCTTTCAAATATGTTCAAAGTAACCTAGGAGCCAAATGGTGAACCTATCTCCTTCCTGAGCTCAGGACATAGACCAATAGGATCCAGAGCAAAGATAATCTCTTTACAGCTTCATATTCTACCCTGAACATTCACTTGTACTTTGCATTCTTATCCAAAATATATCTGCTTTGATTAAATGTACAACTGTTTTCTTCCCCAAATTATCAGGTAAAATTAGCATTCTTGGGAAGTAAATTTATCCAATGGCTTTATGTCCTTCTGAAATTCTTATCATATACTCTCAGTTGAAATATTTCATTTTGAAAAACAATGGATAGAGATGATCAAATATGAAACCAGGAAACAGAAAGCTTTCATCAGGATATTGGCTCATTGTCAGTTTGATGAATATTTAATTGAAAGGCTTCTATGTGTCAAGCACTACATTATAAGGCTTGTCATCCTGGTTCCATCCTTGATTAATATGCATGCAAGGACCTTAGAACCCAGTGGAGTAAAACCAGAATAAGTGACCTCTCCCCCAAGAGACTGGAAATAGCATGGTATCCACAAAAAATAAATGCTGGGGAGGGGAATTCAGGCAAGCTATCCATTAAAAGTTATTCTAGGGCTAGGGATGAGTGACAGAGCACTTGCCTAGTGCAGGTGAGGCACTGGGTTTGATCCTCAGCACCACATAAAAAGAGATTAAATTCTAAAAAAAAAAAGTTATGCTAGTCACTCCACATCCACATGATCTAGTACAGATATTTTATGATTAAGAAATTATGTTTAATAAAGCCCTTTTATAATTTTAACATAAAATCTGTACTGTTAACAGGTCTAATTTTGTGCATTAGTTTCTCATTTATATCTTTCTCTTTAGCTTTTTATAAAATATCTCTTTGAACATGCTAACCAATCTCAACTGTCCTAAAGGAAAAAAAGAATAAGCAATGTCCTTTCATGCTCTAGCCCCAAAGAATGAATAAAGGAACATATGGGGCTCCTGAGTCAGCCTTCTTTCTCCTTTAGGCACATGGAAACTGAACAGAACTTTACAATAATACACAAAAACACCTGGATGGAACAACTCCTTTTCTCCAGCTCAAGCCGCAGGCAGTTATTTACCTTCAGCTTTAGCCCAGATTTCCTCTAGAGGAGGCGCTGTTATCAATGAAGCAGTCTCCTCCACTGTGGAGTGCTTGTACCTCACAAAATAGATCAAGTATTGGATATCATCCAGCATGGCAGCCTCTTCAAATATGTTACTTTCCTTTATTCCTATGTCTCTAATATCATTCACACGATTATCAAGCATTTGCTCTGCTACGCTCAAAATGTGTGACTCAGAGGCACGGAAGACCTTATCTAGAACTTTTTCCACATTATAGGGCAGGCTCTCCTGCTGTGCCGACTTCAGCTTTAATGACATTTCCTGCAACATGGCTTCCAGTTCTTGGCCATCAAAGTACTTCAGGAAGCGTTGCAAGGACTTTTGTTCTGTAAAGAAGCTGCGGATTATGGGCAAGTCTTCCTCCTGATCGCTAAGCTCTGGCTTTAGGGCTATATGTGGACTCTGTGGAAGTATATCATCTTCAAGGTCTGCAGAAGCAGGACCCTGGCTTTCTGCGTCTGTGATATGCCCTATGTCCTCAAGGTCCTCTTTTGAGATTTCTTTTCCAGTAGCCTTTTCTGTAGACCCTGAAGTGTTCAGATGTTCCTTAGGGTTGTCTTTTTCAAGATCGTCAGAATCTTTATCCTGAAATACTTCACTTATCCCTGAAGTCTGAGTGTTTTCCTCATCACTTCCGTCAAAGAGTCCCTGGGCTTCCTCATCTGCCAGAGGACTTTCCTCCTTTCCCATTTCCATATCACCTCGTTCCTTGTCCATCATGTCTACCCTTTTGGCTGTGGTTTCACTTTTCTTAAAAATCTCCCAAATTATACTCGTTTCTTGTTTGTTTTCTTTGGTTTCTAGATCAGGATTGATAGTCTCTAAAATTGCTTTCTCAAGAACGTGCTGGTTAACATTCTGAATCTCAGAATGTTTTTCTTTTGACTGTTTTGCACTTTCAGCATTTTCATCCTCCAGTAGCTCTTCAGGGGGATAATAATCCTCCTCTACTGCTGCTGGCCTTTTGGTATGGAGACCCGGTACTTCTACCTCGTCAGTTTCCTCTGTTTTTTTAATTTCCTGTGTCCCCTGTGTTGCCTTATGCTGAATCAATTCTTCAGCCGAGGACTGCTCTTTACCCTCGTCCTTGGAAAGCCCTATCTTCTCATTTACATGACTAACTGTAACAATCACATCTCTTTCTTGTTGCCAAGAAAGATTTTTTCCGGGACTGGGGACCTCTTCTTCCGGTTCTCTTAACAAACCAATTCCATCTGGAGAGGAGAATCCAGATTGATTTTCAGTTTTCAGAACTAGTCTCTCTTTAATTTCCTGAGGTTGATGCTCCACTGAGTCTATGTGCAGGGTTGGTGTATTTACTGAACCTGGCTCCTCCATTCCATCTTTGGATGCATCATTTTGATTATCTCCCAGGAATGTTGCAATACCCAAGGATTCTGGTGGTTTACTCTGTTCTTGGGTCATCAGACTCCCTACAGCTTTATGTAGAGATTTATTCTCTAAGCTATCTTCCAAAATCTTCTCTCCAGGTGAAGAGAGTTCTTCATTCACTTCTTTTGAGATATGGATAACTGCTTCTTTTAGGTCATTCTCGTTGTTTTCAAAGGCTGATTTTAATGTGTCCTTGCCCTTTTCAACAGCTGGCAATGAGCTGAGCTTATTGTTTTGGGGAGAAGTATATGCAATCATCCCTTCTATCTTCTCATCCTCTAATTCTGAAACATCTTGCATCAGGTGCTTCTTAGGCTCCTGAACATTTGTCTCTTTTCCTTTAATATGAAGTTCGATGTCCACTTTTGGCTCTTCATCATTATCTGTCTTAGAGGTTTCCACAAAAAGACCATATTTTGCACTTTCAGGATAAATATAATCTGTTGCTGCTTGTGGTTTCTTCTGTTTTCTGTCTGGAACTAAAGCTTCCTCATCTTCTTTTTCTTCTTCTGAATAAGAATTCCGCAAATCCATCATATCTGTTTTCTCATCACCACCTGTGCCAATAAATAAAGTATCCTCCAAGGTTGTCAGTATATTTTTATCATCCTTGATGCCTGGGGGCAGAGTTACCTCAACCTTATCTTCTTCATTTGAATTTTGCTCTTCACCTATTGAATATTTCTCCACTCCAAACTCCACTGGGAATTTCATGCCTTCTTCACTTATAAAGGTTAGTAATGGGAGCTCCCCAAAGCTTTCCTCATTCTCCTCTTCTTCCTTATCAAATGCATAATAATCAGCATCCAATTCCTCATCATCAAAATCTTCATCTAATGAAGTCACCAGTCTGGTCGTCTCATCATCAGACACAAGTGCATCAGCAGTAGAGCCAAATTTGGTTTTCAAGTCTAATGTCATTTCTTTTTTCAAAAGTGTATAAGCATTAGTCTTCTGTTCATTTGAGACCTGAGAACTGTTGCTGGTTTTGTTGTTTTCACTTTCTGGCACTTTCAATTCATCTTGTAGTATTTCTTCAAAGGGTTCAAACGAAGTTTGTTCACCTTGAGCATTATCTGTTTGACTATCTGCATGAGGATGGTTCTTCTGAGCCAGAAATTGTTCCTCAAGATCCATAGTGTTTTCTGAGAATGCACTTTCAATTTGCTCTGAGTTTGCTACTACTGGTTTAGGTTCAGGTTCAACATCCTGGGAGACTTCAGGAAATTGTTCCACTTTTTCTATAGCTTTCTCAGAATCTTCATTTCCAGAATCATACAATTCCAAAAATGCTAGAAGTTCTTCTACACTATAATTATCAAAATCATGTCTTCCACCATCAAAACAGACAAAATCTGTCTCCTGTAAGGAAAAGGAAAACATTAGTGTGTCAATAACAAAGTGTCACAAAAGCAAACTCATCCATGCTCCCAAATTCAGGATTGGTTCTAAAGAATCTTTGGGGTCAACCAGATTACCCTCCTCCAACCCCCACTGGCTAACTCCTTCTATGGCTGAGTAAATCTGTCTTTTTCTAGACTACAGTGTTAGAAAGTCTATTCTTTCTTTCTTTCTTTTTTTTAACATGGGTCATATTCTTTAAAAAGCATAATGAGTAAAAATGGTGACAATTTGGTCTCCAACAGCCTGACTCTTGGGTCTCTCTCAATTTGCTCTGAGCATAAGTAGGGAAAGGCAAGGTATCACTTGTAGGATCCTCCAGCTCTAAAATCTACACCTATGTTTCAGGAATTTAATTCTTAATCATTTGCTCAGGAGAAGCTGGAAGATCCTGCAGCATTGAGAAAGATGAATCAGTTTTAAAGTATCTTACTGAGATACAAGTACATTTGATGGAATAAAGAATGATATTAAGGAGGCTCCTCACATTATTATTACCACAAGAACAAACTGAAAACAAGATTCAACAAGTTATACACCTTCCTCTTCATCAGGGTTTCACAGTCACGAAGACCTCTCTCAGGACTATCTATATATTTATTTAGTCTTCCTTCTTGCCACTAGTAAGCAAATTGACATATAAAAGGAGCCATAGTATGAATGGAATTTTTTTTTTTAAATTTCCATCTCCTAATTAAATCTTCATAATATTCTGTGGGGGTTCTGGGGGTGGGGGAGGCAGTTCAATGTAGTAGGGATGAGTGATTTCCTCTCCCCATCACATGCATTTCTAAGCCATGAGGGATGCATGTAATGGGAAACATAATGAAAAGGCAGAGTTCAAAACAAATGAGTTCTCTGTAATCAGTGAACTGCTGTCACAGCTTAAATACCAAGAACTAACTCTCTTTACCAACAATGAAGTCCAGCAAGCAACAGAAGTGATTTTATGGCCCTTGAGATTATGAAGAAATTTTAGGAACAGCAAAAACAAACAGGATGACTTTATCCATTCACCCCATCTAATCTAAGAACTATCCTAGCCTAGCAGCTTGCATATTCTACAGCCACTACAAAGAGCTGCCCAAAGATGTTTCAATGTTGGTGGGCATCAATTACTACACAATTTAAAACTCTAGAAAATAATCAGCTGAAGTGAGAATTCTAGAACACAAAATCCTTTCAGTCACAAAATCAATTTAAGTCAGAGCACAATACAGGAATGCTGTATAAAGGAAGCAGTTGGGGCCTTAAAAGATCTGAGACTGAACATCACCTGAAACGCTCAGGTCCCCTTTTCCAAATCTATAACATGACTACGATCCCATATATGACTAAGAATAAGAAAACCTTTGTAAGTACGTATTTCTAGCCTAGTATAAAAGTTAGAGTTTATTAATTTAACCTAAATATACTTAAAATGTCTAATAACTATCCAATGAGTAGTTTTCAAGTTGGAATACCTACTTTTGCCTGTAAAATGAAATTATTTACCTCTTAAATTTAATAGCCAAGTACAAATATATTACATTATTTATTTTTCACATATAAAACAGAAGAGAAAAGCCCTATAGTTGAGTAAACAGCCTTCTATAAGAATATCTGTTTCAATATATTAGAAAACTCTCAGATTATAATATAATCACCCTTGAATGCCTTTCAAACTTTTTTTTATAGGTAGTCTGATTTCAAATGAAAATCTGATACACAAATGTTATAAACACATTATAAAACTTTCAGAAGCAGTTAACTGAATATAATGTGTGGATTTATAAGCCAGTTTACAATTGAGAACAAAAAAGAAATCCATAACTTACAACTGTTGAAATTTGTAGCTCTTCTTTAGTATATTCATGAACTACCTTGATGAAATCTTTCAGAAAATATCGAAAAATATGGCCAACCTATAGTGCAAAGGAGACAAATATAAAATAAATTCTGTACAAGGAATATAAATAAGAGATTCTCAGAAGTGGCAGGAAATATACACATAATAGATAGGTATATGGTATAACCAAGAAAGAAAGTTGCTATAACAATTACACTGAGATTATTATTCCAAATAAAAATTAAGTACAGAACTGTTAAAACAACATTTCCAACCACTGAAGTTTTCTTTTTTACATTTAGCTTAATTCTCAACACAGAGCATATAAAGTTAAGACTTCTGAAGTAAATAAAAGATCTGCATAGGAGATTATTGTATATTATATGGTTAAAACTATATAAATCAAAGCTGGTTATAAATGCAATTCCAAATAACCTCTAGCAAGAATTTACCTGTACATTTTGTAGCATTGCTCATAAACCAATATTTATGTCTTTCTTAACCAATACACAACAGTCATGAAAATTAATAAGTAAAAACAATACAAAATCTCTAAAATGTATTACCACTATAGCAAATGTATTGATAGTATATGCTTTCCCAGCTTTGTCCAAATCTACTTTTACAAGTACTTGGGGAGAAAATAATATTCAATATAATGCATACTAAACCACATATCAAGCTTCAGTTTCACCCAAAATAAATCCTCTGCAGAAAAGAACCCCATTTATTTTCAGCACCAACAGCTAAATTATATGAAGTTACATAAAGTGTACAAAAGGTATATAAAGTTCCCCTTGAGAAAGACACTCTTATTACTAACTACTGACTAAAAGGAACAGAAGATTCTTGAAAATAATTAAAGGAAACTGATAGGCAAATCAAACGCCCAAAAAAGAAAATTAAAAAAGGCATCTTATCACTAACTCTAAAATATCCCCATTCATGAATGTTCTTGTTATATCTAGAAACCATCTGAGAGCCAGTATTAGTGGTAGAATACTGCCATGAAGATTAGATAAGACAAGACGAAGCAATTAAAAGCTTCATCACTGGCAGATAAAGTCTGAGACTCTAGAAAATCAACAACATTGCAGAATGAAAACTAAAAACTCAAAAGGAGAATCATTTTGAAAACTAAAGAGTTTTAATTTCCTAAGTATAACATTCATGACATGAGAGGCAAGTCTGAGGGGAAATACACTTTTCCCTTCTGATGAAAATTCTATTAAGGTTAAATTTGGAAAAGGAAAAAAAAACAGAGATGTATGGAGAAAGGAAACACATTTATCTCTTCTTAATCTGTGTCAATTGAGACCATAGATTATATAAAGCTCCATAATTACACACTGGGTGGTATCCCATTTCTTGTGATATGAAAAAAAAATGATGCAGAATCACGGAGGCTCATGACTGGAAATAATTTTTATACCTAATTTTGCTTCCATCATCCCTGCCGAGGTGCTGCTGATTTGATTTGTGGGTGGGGAGCAAAGAACTGCCACAAGAGAACAAAATCTGCATAAGCTACTATCAGAACAAATGTACTTAAGTGCCACTGCCCTGAAAGGAAATATTCAAAAGGAAGATGGATTAGACAGGGGTCCTTTCCTAATGGAGTTTTTCACTTTATAGGGAGCTAAGATAAAACACAACCTGACTGAAGGCAAAGAATACAAATGAATGCCACAGGAGCAATGCAAACAAAGTGCCACCCAAACACTCATCAGTCAGCAAAGATCCTTTCTGGTCAGGTGCTGAAAGCAGGGCTCCTCAGGAAGACAGGATGAGTGCTGCCACCCAGAATGGCAAGAGTCCTAGGGATGAACATAGTTAACAGGCTACAATGTGACAGGAGAAAATGTAAATCAAGCCCATTTATCCAAAAGTTCAAAGAAGGGGAGAAAGAAGACTACTGTATGAAAAATGCCACTTAGGTACATGGAAAAACAGTTCCAAGTTTAAAGATTACGAATCCTATTTGGTATACTTGAAAGAAACAATAGATGGTTCTTTATATGGAGTACTGCAACTGGGACTCTGTCTAAATATAAAGTTTTTACCTAAAGGCACCAAGTTTCAAGATCATTCCCTAAGAATCAGAAATGGCAACAAAATGAAACTAGTTTTCCCATAGGGATTACTCTTATTTTCTGCTGTGTGGTATTTTATTTAGGGTGAGAACTTTCAGGGATGCAACCCGGAATGTCTCTAAACTGGAACATTCCTACAGTCATCAAAGACCCTTGCTACTATTTTAAGTAAACAATCCACATATCACATTTAAATGAAAAGGACAATACTCATAAGTCTCTCAATGAGGTCACTCCTAGTGAATCTCCCCATTTAAAATATCAAAGCATGATATAAACAATGTCATGTCTTTCATCAGAAGATCCATACAACTGGCTAGAAGTAGAACCCCTGGGGGAACCTTCAGGCATAGATTATAGGAAAAGCAGGAAATGGATGACCCAGTTGCAAAAAAGAAAAAAAAAAGCACATAATGAACATAATATTCTGCTTTTTTAGAGTAAAAACAGCACAAATGATTAGGTAAAATACACAAAAAATCAACTTTAAATATGCATGCCTGAGTTACTATCTCAGACTTAATTTACAGGATTAACTCTAATGTCCTTGAATCCTTCCTTTTTGAAGCAACAAAGCTAAGAATTGTCAGGTTTTCACCATGACAACCTTTATGATGTGTAGAGCCTTCTGGAACTTGATGTGAGGGGTAGCAACCACAACCAGTTCAGTTCTGTTTCAGAAAGTCTACTGACTTTCTATGCTGTGCCAGGCCTAAGGCATGTTAGGAGCACAGGGCCTGGCAGAGAGGTTAACTCTACAAAGACCCCAAGAAATCAGTCATTTAAATCTACACTGCTGAAAAACCCATCAAAAGTAAGAATATAACACCTGTCAAACTTTTACTTACACGTCTGGCCCAAAGTTCTGGTGATACCTCTGCCAGTTTATAGTAGACATACACAGGGTCACCTTTTTTAAAATTCACAAAACGACAATCTGTGCCTCTGAAATCTTCAAGAGCTTCACCTCGGTACATTAACACTGTATATGAACATTGAAAAAAGAAAAACAAACATTAGAATTTGATTTTTCACAATCCACATTGACCCATCAGGAAATATGAATCCCACTATGAACAAAAATCAAGTTTTTCCAGTACTCTCTGGAATCACTTTTAATTCACCTGCTCAAAGTATCTAAAATTCTTCGAGATTTTATTGCTATAAAATACAATATTCCCTGCAATTAGACAAGGGAAAAGGAAGCTTCTCTATTTTTCTCTGTGCTGAGAAATAAAAAGCAATGTGGCTACCACCAATCATGGCTGGTTTCAGTGAAACTCTTGGTTCTTGCAGGCCTCAATTTTTTTCTGATTCATAATCATAAAAAGCTTCATTTTGCAAATATGTAAATTCAAGTGTAGACACGGACAGGCTTAAGTATGGCTTCATGCAGAGGTAATAGGGAGGGAAGAGGGAAGAATATCCAGGAACCCCCAAGGGGTTAATTAACTTGAACTAACGGCTAAAAGACATTACCTTTAAGTGGCTGCAAGTGCTACCATGCAGCCATAAACACTGTCAATTTCATTTGCAGCAGAGTTGCTGTCTCTGTGTTCAGGATCTGGGTAAATTACCAGGAAATGTATTTTCTCTGAGCAAATATTGTTGACTATATCCAACATTAAGATTGTTTCAAAACATCCTCATTCGTATTTTTTTTTAATAAACAAAATCAAAAGTGGGTATCCTATCTGACAAGGAACAAGTTTAACCATGAGAAAAGGTCAGGCAATACCTTCATGCTTAAAATGCAGGACTAGAATCACAATTGACCTAGAAACTGGTAGAAGCAACATTTTTCTTTTGGTTGACCAAATACACAGTTTCTGATTTAAGATGAAATGGACAATAGATGTATGTAAAAAGCACAAAGAAGAAATGGAAATAACACTTTTTCTAAAGGCCAATTAGCAGTAAAATACACAAGAATGTGTGTTTTATAAAAATATATGTCTGAGGAACAAACACAGATTTGGAGAGGGTAACTTGTTATTTTGAAGCTAAAATAGAACTATTTTCAAAACTGTCAGCATCCTAATTCATATATAATTAAGAGGCCAACTTGAAGGTGAGAGACACTTTAAGGTGGGGAATTCTCATCACAAGTGGAAATGGCAATGTTTCTCTTGTTCCCCCTTAGGTCATAGAGGATTTACAAATCAGTAATATATTAGGTGACAACATAATGCATACTATGGAGCACCTATTTAGTTATTTTTTTTTTTTTTGGAGCACTTATTTGGAAGGCACACAAGGACACCTGACATACACACCTCACTACTTCCTACAACACAACACAGACCCACCTGTTGTGTTTGGTCACATCTGTTTGGACACAGGCCATTTCTCAAGTTATGTTACCCCACTGAACCTTACCAACACCATGTCTTAGTACCGACGAAGCATCAGTGATGAGATTGTCCAGGTAGCCCACGTAGGATAGCGCTTGATAGCCAAGAATAGCAAACATTCTACCATGCTGGAAGCCTGATTTTGTTCACCCAAAACTGAAAGGAAATATCATGGCAGCTGCTTTGCTTTTCTGAGTGTTTATTTACTCCAGCCTTAGGGTTACCTCTAGGAACTGCTTAACATATATTGGAGACATCTTTTTTCTTTATTGGAGTGGAACAAACAATTCAAATTATAAAATTTGTTTTTGGTAACACCAATTTAGGCATAAAGAGCTCAATGGTAAACCTCTTGGCCTTTTTAGCATGAATATTTTAAAATATGTACTGCTTACAATTTATGGACAACACGGTCATCAAGTTACAAGGTTACTAGAAACCAAGCAGGAGGCCATAAGAAGTATTCTGGGCCAGTAAATATATAGAGGAAAGAGGTTCCAACAACACTAGCGACTGAGTCTAAAACTGAATTGGCTTATAAAAATCTTGGAGTATTTATTATTGTTATTGCAACAAACCTCTTCATCTGAATCTGAATGGCTACATCCTCCCCACCGCCCACCTCCAATCCAGGACTGGGAAGCAATTCTGTCCGCTTCCTGCGCACAGAAGAGGCTGCAGTTCCCAGGTGGCCAGTGCAGATCCTTGGCCTCTTTCAAAAGCAAAAGATTACTGGCCCACCTGCTACCCTACCTCAAATATGAAGGGAGGCTTCTATGCACAGAAATGACAGGTTTGAAGCAGAGTCGGGGCCGAGACCTCGGAACACAATGCGTGCCTGGACTCAGTGCTCTTCCCAAGCCTAAACTCTAGTCCCTGATAAAAGGCAAAACCAGCTCAATCCCCAGTGCAGCAAAAGGACAAAGGGGCCAGTGAGCCTTTCCCAAGGAGCCCCACCATCAACCTGCCGCTGGGATTAGGGCCACCGAGCCCTGGAGAGCATCTGCCCTGATACTGCACCGGCCCAGGTCCCTGTGGCGGGGGCAGAAAAGCGCTCTGCTACAGCGTGGGGAGCCCCAGGCGCGTGGCGCGCAACCCCGTCACTCACTGAGATCCTAGGCGAATCCTGGAAGGCAATAAACTGAGAGCTGTCCCTGGGGAATCCTGTTTCCCAACCCTGCCTCAGTCAGTAGAGAAAAATAAAACGCTGGCAACAAGTGGGAGTCGAAGCCCCCGCAACCCGAGCGGGCTGGCCGGGGTGCCGGCAGAGCCGGAGGGGACACACTCAGGGTGCCGAGGCTCTTGTCACTCCTGTGCCCCACCCATCGTCCTGCGACCCCCTAGCCCAGCCCGCGGGGCTGGGGACTGGGGGGGATCGGAGCCCCATGCAGCCCCGAAGAGCCACCGCGGAGACCCCAGGCCGCCCGCCCGCCTGCGCACTCACTGCTGCATTCGTCGTCTGCACAGAATTTGTGCTTCCAGAAGCGCTGGCCGGTGCTCGGGTCCAGTTGGCCCAGCACTCGCCAGGTCGGACAGAGCACGAACAGCCAGAAGAGCAGCCCCGGTGCTGCAGCCATGTTGTGGTCACATCGGGGAGCCGGTGACGCTGTGGAGTAGGCTGCTGCGGGCGTCGGGGCTCAGGGGGCGGGTGGGTAGCGAGGCGCGGAGGGGCGGTGCCCGGGAAGGCCTCAGCCTTTCCCGGTTGACACGTCAGAAGGGATATATGGGGGTCGATGCACTGGCTCTACTGGGGAACGCACGGAGCCAGAGCTCCCCGTCCTTCTCTAGTGGAGACCTTCTCCTCAACTGAAGACCTTCTCCTCTAGTCGCTGCCGTGGCAACTAGGACTCTCTTTCTCGTCCAATCACCTGCCTTTGCTTCTGTGCCCTCAGAAGCCACCCTCTGCGTGATTCCATTTGTCACCCACCCATCCCCCGCCACTCCGCCAACTGGTCCTTTCTGGCTTTCCTCAACGTCTCATTTCTGGTCCATCCTGAACTAGCCTACTCCACTTCACCATCACTCCCATCCCCCATTCCAGGTCTGGTACCTCCTTTTCTGAACTACCAAATCCCACCCATGACTTGTGAGAGCTAGTCTATGGTTCCAAGCTCCCTCCCCTTCAAACTCCTAGAGGTTCCTTGAAGCCCCACCCCAAGATCCCTCTGATTAGGAAAGGGGAAAGTGGGAAAGTGAATGGAACTGTGAGTGAGGGTGTAAACTGGAGACTATGGCCTGCTTTTTTTAAGGCGGGGACAAGTGAGGGTAGAGAGATGGACAGTAGTCTTCGGGCTAAGATCTTGAGATTCTTATCTTTATCCATAAGGGAAGAAATCATTTAATTCAACATCATATTTTTAACTTTCATTTTGTGCTACCATTCTTGCCAGATGCTGGACAAAGCCCTAGCATGGTGTGGGAGTGGATGAAAATCAAAAGACAAGATATCTGGTCCTGGTCCGAAAAAGTCCACAACTTAGTGGGAACCAACTGTCAAAACCAAGTGTCAGAGAAGAAAGCTATTAGCTAACATTTCTTGAACACTTTCTTTATCTCCAGTTGTTATTCTGAAGGTTTTATACATATCAATTCATTTAATCTTCATAACAATAGTACCTTACAGTAGTAGTACGTCCTATTCCAATCCTTATTTTAGAGTAAATTGAGGCAGTCACACATCCAGTGAGTAATGGAGCTAAGTTTCAAACCCAAGGAGTAGACTCCATTTCATCACAACCCATCAACTAACAAGCAAATGTTGTACTTTCTGACAAAAGGAGCAAAATCTGATTTAAATCATAATATAGCTGAATTACTGATATGTACAGTTAAGAGGGGGAAAGGCACAAGCTAGCCAACCCAAGGAAGAGTGTCTGCAATGCTCCCATCCTTGGTGGAGCCATTCTCATTTGTCTGTGACCAAGGGCTTGTTACTATAGTCTCTGCTAAAGTTATTCATCAACCTGCAACAATGAACCCATCAGTTGTTTCCCCAAATTAACTGAATCTTTAAAACTTAGAGAAAAGAATGTAGTCCACCATGTTCATAATGTTAAATAAAGAAAACAATGGAAAAAAAGGTGTGCACAAACATTTGTCTACAGGGGCCATGAGAAGTCCCCGTTGGTCCAGTGTACTTCTGTGCTTTCTGGAGAACCAGTGGATCATAGAGAGGAACTGAGTCATTCTTCATTTCTTTTCTACCATGTATTTATTATGTTATAAAATGTATCTAGTAGGCATCTCTAACAACATGTTGAAAACTGAACTCATTTTCTCTCAAAATCTGCTCCTTTCAGTCTTCCCTATCTCAGAAATAAGAATGACAATTTAATTCCCATTATCCAGGTGCTCAAAGCCCAAAACTTACAAACCATCTTTGATCTCTTTTCTTTCACATTCCAACTCCAGTCCATTAGACAATATTATGTCTTTATTTTTATAATTTTATTGAGATATAGTTGACCTACAATAAATTGCAAATGTTTAAGGTGTACAATTTGATAAGTTTTGACATGAATATACCCATGAGACTATCACCAAAATCAAAAGAGTCTTTCATCCTTCTTTGTAATCCCTCCCCTCTCCTTTTATGGCTGTCTCCAAACATCTCCTGTCATTATAGATTGTTTTGCATTTTCTAGAATTTGATATAAATTATACAGCATTTTATTTATTTATTTTTCTGACTTCCTTCTTTACAAATAAGCATTTGAAACAGGCCCAGAATCTGACCACTCCTCTGCATCTGCTAAGCCAATATACAGGCTAAACCCACATCATAAGTTACCTGAATGATTTCCATAGCCTTCTTCTGTCTTTGCTTCTGCCCTCATTTTCCCCCAATATCTATTGTCCTGATGGCAACTAGAGTGATATTTTTAAATATAAATCTGATTGTCTCTCTCTCTTCAAAAACTTCCTGTAGCTTCCCATTTCCAAATAAAAGGCAATGAGTTTAGCCAGGCCTGGTCGTACTCATCTGTAATCCCAGAAGCTCAGGAGGCTGTCAGGAGGATCCTGAGTTCAAAGCCAGCCTCAGAAATGTAGTGATTCCCTAAGCAACTCAGTGAGACCCTATCTCTAAATAAAATATTTTAAAAAGGACTGTGGGTGTTGCTCAGTGTTTAAGTGCCTCTGGGGGTTCAATCTCTGGTATCAGGAAAAAAAAAAAGGAAAAAAAATCCATGACTTTATTATGGACTGCCCTGCCTTATTATGGACTGCTCTTAATCAATGTGACTCCCCTCATCCTTTTCTCCCCATTTCCTAACATTCTTCTCTTGCTCTGTTAGTTCCATTTAAATACACCAAGCCCACCCCTGCTTCAGAGCATTTACACTTTCAACTTTGCCTCAAACTTAACTCCCCAAATCATCTGACTAGCTAACTACCCCCTCACTTTATCATGTCTTTGTAACAGTGGCATTTCATGTGATAAAGGCCTTCCCTGGCCACCCTACACAAAATAGAGCCTCTTGCCATGACTATCAAGCCCATCACCCTTCTTTCTCTTCAGACTTGCCTTACCACTTTAGACTTCTCTTACTACTTGCCTTACATTTGTTTATCTACTTGACTGCTCCAACCCGACCTCAAACACAATTTCCAACACGAGCAGGAAATTAGTTGTTTTGTTCACTACTGTTACATCAGTGACTAGGGAAATGCCTAGAATGTATGAGAGAGTTAACAAATGATTTGTTGGATAAACTCATGGTTCCAATGATATTATAAATATACTACACTATTAACCTAAACACACATATTAACTATTAAGCCCCCATATATAAATAGTACTGAGAGGACATAAGCTATGGGAACAAGGCATTTAAGGTCCACCTCTCAGCAGCATGCATCCTCAACTCCAGGAATGTACCCCTGAATGTTTGTGTTGAATAAAAACATAGTTGTTGTGGAGAGTAGTTGTTTGGTTACATGATACTGGAATATTTAAGCAGATCTTTAAAAACTAGTTTTAATTTTTTCTTATTTTTCTTATTATAGAATATGGTATGTTGTAGAATTTTTCTTATTGTAAAATAGAGATTAATAATAATTCATTGGTGGAAAAATCGGAATAGCAAAATGATCTAATTGCATATTATCTTCTTGATATTTACTTTGACTCATAATCAGATATAATTTTATATGCATAGTTAGTGCTTCCAGTTACTGAATAACTAGCTGCTTAGTTTGTAGAGTTTTCAATATTTTGATTTATCAGTATCATTTTTTAAACTTATTGCTTTAAAGACATATTAACTAGTCTGGTGGATAATGAGAAGAAAATTTCTCAACTGGCCACAATAAGGTAGCGGTAGTTCTTTCTACCAGGATACATACAATTAGTGGATGAATCAGCATTCACTTTTACTCATAGCATTTAAATATGTGGCATTGATGTTTAATATAAGGTTATGTTAAAAACCTTCAGAAAAGTAACAGGATAGAATGTGGTGGTGATTCTTGGCATGGAGATAAATAATCTCAAGTGCATTATTCTTTAATACCTCAAAGGGAATTCTTACGGGGTAAGGGTTGAGTAATTGCTAAAGGTAAATGTATCCAGTTTGGGTGGAGGGGACATAAAATTGTAAGTATAAAGGGTTCCTAATGTCAGAGTACAATCTAAATGAGACAAGAAAAACATATCTGAAACAATTAATTGGCAGCATAATAACATATACCATTGGAAACTTGTGAAGACACTTGCCTAGGAGCATTCAGAAGGCCTAACGCTGCCGTTACCAGGAAGAACCTCATCTACTGTAAATGATGTGCCAGAGAATAGTGTTAAACATTATGGAGGACTAAATCTCTCCAAGAGGGGCAACAGATTTACCCTCGCATATGAAACATTGGAAAAAAGTGGACAAAATACAAACAACAACAGTTCTCAGATATTAGATAATAAGCAGCATAAGAGTGACCTCTAAGATAAAGTTAAGCATGAGAGATGAGTGCTAGGATTATCCCAATTTACTCCCTGGAAAGAATTTTTCAGGCCACATTCAGAGAAGGGAAACTCAAATAGAAAATCTCCTGAGTTGAAGAGATGGATTTTAAAGTCTGAAGAGACCAATGCAGCTAGAAGTCACAGATCAGAGTAAAGGAGAGAGTAGAGAACTGCAGAGGGAGAGAGAGTGTGTACATGTACTAGCTCTCTAGACATCTATGGAGAGTTCCCCTGAAGTCTGTGGCAAAGCAACAATGGGCACACATGTAAGGCCAGAGAAAGAATCTTCAGAAAGGAACAGGATAGAAGGTGGTGGTGATTGTTGGCATGGAGATCAATTTTTGTAATCACCAGCTGGAATGAAAAATCTATAATAAAAGGGCATCAAGTAACACAGTCAGTAAAAGGCAAAAATTAGCCCAAAATTGAAGGTAATTCCTGTCTAGCAGAATCTTAAAAAGATAAAAATGTTTCCAAGATAGTTCAGGAAAAAAGGTGTACACAGCTCAAGAATATTTAAAAGAATACAAAATATGTTTCCAAGATAGTTCAGCAAAAAGCTGTACACAGCTCAAGAATATTTAAAAGAATACATAATATCCAATACTCAACAAGGTAAATTCACAATGTTTGGAATCCAATAAAAATGTATGAGGCATGCAAAGAGGTAGGAAAATATAACCCATGTTGAAAAGAAAATTAATAGAAATGATCATTAATTACATTGTGATAGAGTTATTATACAAGGACATTAATACAGTTGTATACCATATGTTCAAGATGCTATGGAAAAGCATAAGCATGTAAAGGAGAAAAAAGAAGATATAAAAGTGATCTAATTCAAACTCAGATAAAACAATGGCTAAGGTGAAAATTACACTGAATGAGATTAACAGCAATTTCTACATTGAAGAAGTCAATATCAGGGGCTGGGGATGTGGCTCAAGTGGTAGCGCGCCCGTCTGGCATGCGTGCGGCCCGGGTTCGATCCTCAGCACCACATACAAAGATGTTGTGTCTGCCAAAAACTAAGAAATAAAATATTAAAATTCCCTCTCTCTCTCTCTCTCTCTCTCTCTCTCTCTCTCTCTCTCTCCTCAATCTCTCTTTAAAAAAAAAAAAAAGTCAATATCAGCAAACTGAATATGCAGTGATACTCTCCAAAATGAAACACGGAGAAAGAGACTGAACTGAACAGAGCATCAGTATGCACAGCTTCAACCAGTCCAATATATGTGTTATGGTAGTTCCTAAAAGAGGTGAGAAAAACACATTTGAAGAAATAATAAATAAAAATGTTCCATATCTGATGAACACTCAGATTCACAAAGCTCAATGAACAAGAAAAATGATAAAGATGACACAAATATACACTAAATGCTTAAAACCAGTGCTACGAAAAAAATTGAAAAGCATCTACAGAAAACAGATACCATTATGTACAAAGGAGTGAGAGTAAAATCTCAAAATTCATTCAAGAACCATGCAAACCAGAAAACAGTACATCAATATTTTCAAGTGCTGAAAGAAAAAAACACTGACATTCTAGAATTGCATTCCAAATGAAAATATATTTCAAAATGATGTAGTCTTTAATGCAAAAGAATTAAGTTGAACCCTACCCCACATAAAAATTACCTCAAAATGGACCACAGACATAAATGTAAGAACTCAAAATGGACAACACATATATATGTAAGAACCAAAACCAAATGTAAGAAAGCATAAGTAAATCTTGGAGTAGATTAAGACACCAAAGGCCCAAGCAACAAAAGAAAAAATAATAAAGTAATAAACTTCATCAAATTTAAAACTTTTAAAGGCTACCATCGAAGAAAGTGAAAATACAATCATAGAAGAAAATATTTACAATTCATGTAGTTAGAATATAACTACCTAGAATATATAAGCAATTCTTATTGTTCAATATGAAAAGACAAATGGCAAGAAATTGGAATAGACATTTCTCCCAAGAAAATAAGCAAAAGCCAATAAGCAAATGAAAGGATACCCAGCACCATTAGGGAAATGTACAACCTCAGTGAGATACTACTTCACATCTATTAAGATTGTTATAATCAAAAAGGTAATAATAAGTTGGCAAGGATGTGGATCAATGGGAGCCCTCACACACTACTGGTAGGGATAGACTACAGACCTAAATGTAGCAGCTAAACCTCTACAACTTCTGGAAGAAAATATAAAAAGCTGCTTGGCAGAGACTCTCTCAGCCTCATGCTCTCTTTTTTTCTCTCTCTCCTCTCAGAAATAGATCAGACTTAAAAACTTTGTCTCATGCTGGGCGTGGTGGTACATACCTGTAATACCAGTGGCTCAAGAGGCTGAGGCAGGGGGATTGCAAATTCAAAGCCAGCCTCAGCAAAAGTGAGGCACTAAGCAACTCAGTGAGACCCTGTCTCTAAATAAAATACAAAATAGGACTGGGGATGTGGCTCAGTGGTGGTATGCCCCTGAGTTCAATCCCTAGTACTAAAAACAACAACAACAACAAACTGTCTATTCTATATTCATTGTTATGGAAATGCAAAGGTAAGCTGACAGACTAGGACAAAGTATTGGCAAAACATATATCTCTCAAGAGAATGATATCTAGGATACACAAATGATTCTTGCAACTTACTAATAAGAAAAATGACCCAATTTGAAAGGATGGGCAGAAGATTTTTTTCTTCACCAAAGTAGATACAAATATGGTGAATGTGCACATGAAAGGATATCCAACATAATTTGAAATGTAAATCAAAACTGCAGTGTTATTACACATACAGTAGGATGGACAAAATTTAAGACTGATCATAACCAATGTTGACAAAGATGAAGACTATGGTATCTCTCTTAGAACTGCAGACTATAACATGTAGTACAAACAATGGCACAAACTGTTAGAAAACTGTTTGGCAGTTGCTTTAAAAATTAAATAACATCTGTCGAGATATTTACTCCAGAGAAATAAAAGCATACATCCACACTGAGACTTGTGCACAACTATTCATGGTGGTTTTATTTGTAATAGTCAAAAAATCCCCAATGTTGGACTGTGGGAACATGTCATGCCTCAGAACCCTTATACTCATATTAACCACATAGTAGACATTTGATTACTAACTATTCCATGGATGTAGAGATTGATTTTTTTACTGTTAATAGAACTTCTTTTTTATTAAATATAACAGCCAAAAGAAAATCACATATAGCACAATGAATTATCACAATGTAAACATATCCACTAAACCCTAACCCAGGTCAAGAAATTGGACATCAAATGCACGTTCATGAGCCCTCTCTCATTGCTCCCCTAATTATTCCCTCCACTCCCCCAGAGTTAGGCACTATTTTAACTTCTAATAACAAGGATTAGTTTTGCCTGTTTTGTTACTTTATTCAGTGTAATCATACACATGAGTTCTTTGGTGTGTGGCTTTTTCAGCTCCATATGTATTTTTATAAGATTTATCCAAGTTGTTGAATGTGAATGTACTTCTTATTTTCATTGCTTAATAATTTTCCACTGTATAAATATAACCTGGTTTCCTTAAAAAAAAATCCCCAATGTATATCAATAGGAAAATAGATAATAAATTTTGGAAACATACTTAGCAAGAATAAAGAACTATTGATAATAGCAAAAACAGGGAGATTCTGAATGAAATAAACTAGACAAAAAGTAATATGCATTGAAAAATTTGTTTTTTTTGTACTCCCTAGTACAAATATCCAAGGGTGCTCTACTGCTGAGCTACATCCCCAGCCCTTTTTTTATTTTATTTATTCATTTATTATTATTATTATTATTATTATTATTATTATTATTATTATTATTACTATTACTATTTTTGGCTATCAGAGATGGAACTCTTGGGAATTCAACCACTGAGCCACATCCCCAGCCCTCTTTTATATTTTATTTAGAGATAGGTCCCACTGAGTTACTCAGGGCCTCGTTAAGTTGCTAAGGTTGGCTTTGAACTCCCAATTCTCCTGTTTCACCATTCTGAGCCACTGGGATTACAGGTGTGTGCCACCATGCCCAGTTTAGTTTTTATTTTGAAACAGAGTCTGGTTCAGTTCCCCAAGTTTACCTCAAACTTGCGATCCTCCAGCCTCAGCCTCCTAAATATCTGGGATTACAGACTCTGCCACCACCTCCCAGCAGATTCAGTTATATTTAAAGGTAGAAAGTTATAAACCAGGTGAATCCTAGTAAAGGTCTTAGTAAAAATTAATAAAAATAAGAGCACTATGCTTGGTCACAATATGGTAAGTCAGAAAACGACAACAAATATCCATTTTCTTTCAGGTTGACCAGAACAATATCATTTCTCAATGGATTTCAAAGGGTCTCCTTCCTTCTTTCCTTGCCCTCCCTCCCTCCCTCCCTCCCTCCCTTCCTTCCTTTCTGAGTTTTGGCGTGTGTGTGTGTGTGTACATCATCTTCTGTGCCAGTGTAAGAGGTTTAGGCAATGGATCAACCTTTACACCTGTGCCTAAGGACCCCAATCTTGGATCTATCTCCAAGGGTGGAGGTGACTCTAGATCCTCATTATAATCTCAAGAGTGGGAACTCCTAAAAAATAAACAGGTCTTTCTTGGTAACACCAGTTTCCTCTTTGGTAAGAGTTAGTGTAGTGGGAGGGTGGCAAGGGCCCTACCCTGCCACAAAATAAATGCTAAAATGTATTTTGGTACAAATTGTAAACACTAAAGAGTTAAAAGTAAGAGATGAGACTTGGGATTTGAGTTAGACCTGGATAAGTACATAGGATTCAGATTCTAAAAAGAGAATAAAAGGCAAGTGAATTAAACAGCATAAGAAAGACTCAGCAGAAAGAAATATGTTTAAAGGACAGTAAAGACACCTCATTTTGCTAAGAGGAAAGGATTCTATAAAGGATGACATATTTGTGTGCTTAGGTCAGATTATGAAATTCCTTGAAAATCAAGCATAAGGATTTAGACTTAATAGAATAAAAATGCAGAAAATATTAGACTTTAAGTAAAGGGATCATATAACTTAAGTGGAATTTAAACAAGTATCTTGTCCTTAAATCCAGGGAAGATGGAGTTTTAGGCTGGGCATGACCAGTAGGGCTGAGGCATTCCCCACAATTAAAAAGTCATGTCGAAGTGTACTGTACTAATGGGAGTGAGTCATATACAAGGCAAGGTCTTCTGCCAGCATCTACTGTTTGTCTAGCCCTGACAAATATTATTCCACTTTCAACTGTACAAAGAAAGAAACTCAAACATCTGAAATTGCCACTAATATATGGCATGTATATGAGTTCCTGTTTCTGGTTCTGCCTAATTTACCTTGGCATTCTTTTCATGGAGGTCAAATATTTGGTGTGTTGAAATAAATGCAGAACAGATAATGGGGACATGTGGCCTATACATCTCAATTTCCACAGTGCACTGTTTGGCTTTTTTTTAATATTTATTTTTTAGTTTTCAGCAGACACAACATCTTTGATTGTATGTGGTGCTGAGGATCGAACCCGGGCCGCACGCATGCCAGGCGAGCACGCTACCACTTGAGCCACATCCCCAGCCCTGCACTGTTTGGCTTGATCCATTTAGTTTTCAGAAATATAAATTACTTCCTTACCAGAACAATAGCAGAGGTAAGGAATATAGCCAAAAGGATTGTAGTAAGAGTCAGAAGTCTAATTGTGTGACTATAGGCAAATCATTAACTTTTCTGAGTCTCAGATATTTCATCTATACAAATATGGGTCAAAGTTAAAATTGTATAGTTCATTTTTTAAGAAGAAAATGAGATAATATATGAAAGATTGCCCATTTATGTGGTTTAAATAATTAAACAGCAAAATCCTGGCTGTTACAGCCAATATAGACAATTGACAAAGCAACAAAAGTCTTGGCAATAAATGCTTTCATCACTAAGGAGCCATTTTTAGATAGTGCCTACTCTGGAAACTGTTCTCTTCTCACTGAAACAAAGTAAGGCTGATAACATCCTCCCAAAGTGTGCTTGGAAGATCACAAGCACCTCTTGGAGGAGACAGGGAGAGTGGAGGAGAAAATATGTTTTTTGGGATAACATATAGTCTACCAGAGCATACATTGAAGCAAAGCAAGCCCTCCTGAATCTTCAGCATTTTAATTGATGCATGCAGTATAAAATTAGAAACAGGATCATAAACACTATTATGAAGACTATACTCAGTGGGGGACACTGATCAACATATATGGGAAAGTAAGTTCTCTGCGATTAGTATGAAAGCTCAGTCTTACCCAAATCCACATGAAATTTGAAATGGTTTGGAATACATAAGAGGATCAGTGAATGACATCAAACCCAAATGATGAAATAGAGAATCTGAACATGATCTTTCTCTTATTTCTCACTGATCCCTTAGAACCACCAATAGAAATATAATATTAACTCTACATGTAAATTAAATTTTCTAGAAGTCATATTTTAAAAAGTAAGACAGATGAGCTTCATTTAATAATACATTTTACATAATTCAATATATTCAAAATGTCATCCTTTTAACTTGTAATCAAAATAAAAATATAACTGTTATTTTACACTCTTCATAATAAGCCTTTGATATCTGACTTATGGCACATCTCAGTTCAAACTGGGCACATTTAAAGACAGTCGCAACATAAGAAAGTAGGGATTGTAAATTAACACTAGGCCATATCATACATTTGCACTTATTTTAAAGAAAAGCCAAGTTTAAACGTATGTTTTAGGTTTTAAAATATTTTTGGCCAACCTCTCTTGATACTTACGCAGAAGTGAGAAAAGATGATTGAAGGTATCTCAACATCCCTCTTTTTTTTTTCACTCAGAGGTTAAGATTTCTGTTGCAATAGCTAGGGATTGCATTGTCATTTCAGATGAATCTCAAGACTGTAATCAAAAAGTGTAAATCATCATTAGGTTCCTACACTTGTCATTCTTTTATTATTTTTCATTTTTATCTTAAATATATTTACTTCTTGACAAACATAAAGAAATAAAGAATTGTATTTAAATGGATAATAAAACAATTTGACTGCATAAAATCCCTTTTCATTTTAGGTAGACCTACTGGTACAAACAAGTCACCTGGGTGGTCTATTTTTCTTTGGTAACAGGGATTGAACTCAAGGGCTCTAGACCACTGAGCCACATCTCCAGCCCTATTTTGCATTTTATTTAGAGATAGGGTCTCACTGAATTGTTTAGGGCCTTAATTTTGCTGAGGCTAGCTTTGAACTCAGGATCCTCCTGCTTCAGCCTCCAGAGCCACTGGGATTACAGGCATGCAGTACTGCACCCGGCACCTGCTCTGTTCTCCTACTTAACTGCAACTGTGTTTTCCTTGCAGTTAAGGAAGAGACCTTGGTAGATTACTTCTTTGCACCAGGGTTTCTTGACAGAACTCTATTGGTACTTTGGTTTGGACTCTTCCTTCTAGCTGAAGGTTATATACTATCTATGGACCTGGCCAAAAAATGTTACTAGTTTCCTCAGTCATGGTGAAACAACAACAAAATGCATTTCTAAACTTCTCTTGATAAGATAGTATCACTCTCCCAGTTTGAGAGTCACTGCTTGAAACTTAAGTTAAACTCTGATCATTTAACAAAGCACCTGTAGTTGTAAGTATCCTTTATTTTGTAGTTTGCAAGTATTCTGTGTTTTGTAATTTCTCTTATCAGCTAAAAAGAAAGGATTATAAAAATCAACATTTAAGGCCGGGCTTCATGATGCACACTGTAATCCCAGTGGCTCTGGAGGCTGAGGCCGGAGGATCTTGAGTTCAAAGTCACCCTCAGCAATTTAGCAAGGCCTTTAGTAATTATGGATTCCCTATCTCAAAATAAAAAAAAAAAATGTAAAAAAGGGCTGGTGATGTGGATCAGTGGTTAAGCACCTAGATTCAATCCCCTGTGCCCATCCTCCACAAATCAACATTTTAAAAACCAGAAGCACTAAAACATCAAAGAAACCCAAAGGCCCTTGTAAACATGACTGACTTTGCTTCAAAGGTTTTTTGCTTTTTGTTTTCCACTTCAAGTTAACACTACCTTTAAAAAAAATCACATTTTTGAATTTATTTTTTCTGACATCTAAGAGGGATCTTACATTTTTCTACTTCCCTTTCCAAGACTATTCCCTCTTTTGCACTGTGTAATCTTAAATTTAAATCTGAATTAGTTGCATTGATTTTCCTTTGTGTTAATAGTCAAATTATGATAGAATTTGAATTATTTAAATGCATATGGAGGGGTTTATTTTCTTATTTTTAATGAAAACTCATGTTTTTAAAATTAGCACCTAGGGGACTATAGGTGGAGACTTAATATGTAGAGTCATCAGCATGATAATTGTAATTAAATAAACACAAATCAGTTCATGATAGCTGATTTCATTTACCATTATAATCAACTTTCTCCTCTATAAAACAGCACAATTAGTCCTAAATTGACATTCACTAATTGTATATTAGAATTTCAAGGAAAACACTGAAGAGTTAGTGACTATCATAATGATTGAGATGTGTTTTGACATCAGTAATTATTATTATTTTTAAGATGGGGGTCTTGCTATGTTGCCTAACCTGATCTCCAACTCCTGGACTCAAGCAATCCTCCTGGCTTGGCCTTCTGAGTAGTTAGGACTACAAGTCACCAAACCAGCCCAGTAATTATTGTTTAGTAGATCTCTTTTTGGACACTAAAATCACTACTAATATGATTGTATATGTTTGAAATTGGTTTTATGAGCAACATACAGATTTGATGCAATTCCCATTAAAATACCCACGAATTGGTGTGAACATACTTTGTATACAACCAGAGACATGAAAAACTGTGCTCTATATATGTAATATGAATTGTAATGCATTCTGTTGTTGTCATATATATATTTAAAATAATAATAATAATAATAATAATAATAATAATAATAATAATAAATGTCATTTTTCCAGAACTAGAAAAAACAGTCCTGAAATCCATTTGGAAGAATAAAATATTCAGAATAGCCAAAATGATTCTAAGTCAATAAAGCAAGCTGGAGGCATCATCACAACACCTGACTTCAAATTATACTACAAAGCTATTGAAATAACCATTGCATGGCTCCGACATAAAACCAGATACATAGACCAATGGGAGAGAAGAGAAGACACAGAAAAAGATCCAACACAGTTCATAGTCATCTGATCCTTGACAAAGGTGCCAAAACATATTGGGAGAAAAGACAGGATTTTAAACAAATGGTGCCAGGAAAAATGGTTATCCATATGTAGACAAATAAGACTAGACCCTGTACAAACTTGAAAGAGATCAAAAGCCCAGGAATTAGACCAGAAACTATGCAAATCCTTGGAAGAAAATATAGGTTTGAGACTCCAGCATATAGGTACAGGCAATGACTTTCTTATTAGAACTCCTAAAGCTCAGAAAATAATGTCAAAAGTTAATAAACAGAATGGCATCAAATTAAAAAGCTTCTGCACAGCAAAGGAAACAATTAGTAACATGAAGAAAGAACCTACAGAATGGGAGAAAATATTTGCTAACTACTCTTTTTTTTTAAAGAGAGAGAGAATTTTTTAGTATTTATTTTTTAGTTTTTGGCAGACACAACATCTTTGTTTGTATGTGGTGCTGAGGATCTGAGGATCGAACCTGGACTGCATGCATGCCAGGCAAGCGCAATACCACTTGAGTCACATCCCCAGCCCTGCTAACTACTCTTTTGACACAGGATTAATATCCAGACTATATAAAAACTTTAAAAAACTTAACATCAAAACCTCAAATAACCTAGCTTAATTGGGCAAATGAATTAAACAGATAATTCTCAAAAGAAGAAATAAAAATGGGCAACAAATCTATAAAAATGTTCAACATCATTAGCAATTAGGGAAATGCAAATCAAAACTACAGTGAGCTTTCATCTCACTCTAGTCAGAATAGCAGCAATCAAGAATGCAAAAGATATGGGGCTGGGGTTGTGGCTCAGCAGCAGATCGCTTGTCTAGCACGTGCGAGGCTCTGGGTTCGATCCTCAGCACCACATTAAAAATAAATAAATAAAAATAAAGGTATTGTGTCCAACTACTTAAAAAAAAGAATATGAACAATAATAAATGCTAGAGAGAATGTGGAGAAGAAGGGACACTTTTTTCTCTGTTGATAGGAATTTAAATGAATATAATCACTATTGAAATCAGTATGGAGGTTCCTCAAAAGACTAGGCAGGAAACCACCATATAACCCAGCTTTACAACTAATCAATGTTTATGCTAAAGAATTAAAGTCATAATACTAGAGTAGTACATGCATACCCATGTTTATAGCAGCACAGTTCACTATGGAACCAAACTAGGTGCTTATCAAGGATGAATAAATAAAGAAAATGTGGCATATACACACAATGGAGCTTTATTCAGCCATGAAGGTGAATTATGTCATTTGCTGGAAAACGGATGAAACTTGAGAACATTCTGTTACACAAAATAAGCTAAACTCATAAGGTCAAGGGAGCATATGTTTTCTCTCGTATGTAAAAGCAAGAGAGGAAAAAGGAAAAGAAAAGTGAAAATCAAAAGGAGATCAGTAGAGTGTAGGAAAGGGACCAGGAGAGGGAGGAGTGAAGGGAAAATACTGGGGAATGATATTGGCCAAACTGTAGTGTTATATTGTGCATGTGGAAATATGTAACGACAAATACTGCCATGATTTACGACTATAATGTATCACCAAAAAAAATGGAAAAAATAAAAGAAAGCAAACAAAAAGAACAAAATTGCTTTCATGTATGTATGTATGTATATACACAGCTTAGCCAAACATTTGTTGTGAGCATAAACATTAATTAATACTCTGGAACAGTGATGAGCAAATCATAGCTGTCAGCCTGACACTGTTTTTTTAAATTGTTCTCTTTTTTCCTTTTTTCTCTTTCTTTTTTTTTATTCTTCTCTCTCACCCTCCCTCCCTCCCTCCCTCTCTCTCTCTTTCTTTCATATTTCCCAGGCTGGCCTGAACTCCTAGGCTCAAGTAATCTTCCTGCCTCAGCTTTCTGAGTAGTTGCGACTGTTGGAGCACACCACGGTGTCCAACAATAACACTTGCTTTTGTAAACAAAGTTTTATTAGAACACATTAGCTTATATTATTTACCCACAGTCTAGGCTGTTTTTGTGCTACACTGGCACTTGAGTAGCAATGAAGACTTGCCTACAAAGTCTAATATATTTATTATCAGTCTCTTTTCAGGAAAAGTTTGTTGATCCCTGATTAGATTATAAATTAAAGTCAGCAGAATAAATACATAAACATTTCTTTTCTTATGAAGAAAATTGGCTGTATGAAATGAGATAAATGATCTGTTAATTGCCAAGATAAATGCCTCTTCCTTATAGAAAGTGTGTATTCAGGACTAGAAATCTTGACACTGTGTCATGTCAAATGTAGGAAAAAACCTGGCAGTTCATTTTGATGAGAGTTAAGAAATTTCTTTTCCAGGACATTTTGAGGTGTATCTAAACTTTGTAGATAATACAGGGAAGAACATTTTAATCTGCAAATAGATTATGTTCGTTATTAGTTTGTAATCATTTCACAACTATCATATAATATTAAAGCATCATAGGAGACTACCTATTGGATTGTAATAGAAACTTTTGTGACTCTAGACATTAACTTGTATTTTTCTAGTTAATGTAGACCCATACTTTTAAGCTAGTGCTGTTGGTAAAATATATGATTACTTAAGTCTGACTGCCTTACTAATTTTGACCAGTTTATTTTTCAGATATCCATTTTGGGGTTTACTCTTTCAATTAATTTTGGGTTCCATGGGCAATGAAATTGTTGTGGAGTATGTAAGATGTTGCAGTTTCTATGTAAGTTCACCTAAGTGCCTCTACCACTATTGATGGGCAAGGGTATAAGTAATTTAGTACTTTTACTTGAAACTGTTATAGATCTACTGTACTGGATTTGTTTTCCTGACAAAAAAGAGTATAAAACTAAAAAAACTAAACATTTTCAGGTATTAATTTCAGACATGACTGTAGGCCTGGTGCACAAAACACACTTATACAGGGAGAAGAAGCTCAAGTAAGATGGTGGTCATACTGAGTTAAGGAGAAAATTATCAAAGTACAAGATTATCATAGTGGTTGGAATTTTGTGGACAAGAATGTCTGAGTTATGTATGGTGGGTGCAATGTGATTATGTGTGTGTGTTAGAGAGAGAACACTAAAAGCCTGGAGGAAATGCATTTTTGATAGGAATGTACCAGATGAGACTCTTTAAGGCTTAGCAGAGTTTGACTGCTATAAAGACTGAAGATGATGCTAAATGGCAATGTTGGAAGAAATTAGGTTTCCAGCAGAGTCAGGTTGCAGCAGCTTCACTAATATATCAGGTAATTAATTAAGAGTTCAGAAATAAGCCTTAGCAAAAAGGACCACACACAAAAGAGTAAAGGGAAAATGGTAGACCTACATTTGAAACCAAAATTGATTCATGCTAAAAATGTATGTGGCAGCCAGAAAGGAAAAAGGAAAAGAAAGGTGTGTGTGTGTGAAAGGAATCTCACAACAATCAAAGGGAGATCAGTAGAATAGAGGAGAGGGATCAGGGGAGAGAGGAAAGCAGGTAAAAGAGAAATACTCGAGAATGATATTGGCTAAGTTTTATCACTATATTGTACATATGTATTAAAACATAACAACAAATCCCACCATTATGTACAAGTATAATGCACCATGAAATAAGGAAAAAAAGAAAAATACCAAACCTAGCCAGGCGCGGTGGAATATGTCTATAATCCCAGTGACTCAGGTGGTTGAAGCAAGAGGATCATGAGCTCAAAGCCAGCCTTAGTAAATCGAGGTGCTAAAGCAGCTCAGCAAGACCCTGTCTCTCAAAATACAAAATAGGTCTGGGGATATGGCTCAGTAATTGAGTACCCTGAGTTCAATCTCTGGTACCAAATAATAATAATAATAATAATAATAATAATAATAATAATAATAATAATAATAATAATAATAATAATACCAAATCTAATATGATCAAAACAATTCACCAGTAATTAGCCTGCATGACACATAAAACAGAATATCCTTTATAGGAAGACAACATAATCCAGACTTCCTATGATGTATCATCTATAAATGACCAGAATATAATTAAAATTTTTTTTTGCTATCAGGGATTGAACCCAAGGGTGCTTAACCATTGAGCCAGAACCTCAGCCCTGTTTTGCATTTTATTTAGATACAGGGTCTCATTGAGTTGCTAAGTGCATCCCTTAGTTGCAGAGGCTATCTTTGAACTCTTGATCCTCCTGCCTTAGCTTCCTGAGTTGCTGGGATTATAGGCATGTAGAATATCATTAAATTTTGCCAGAATGCAAAGCAGATAGAAAAATGAGAACCATAAAAAAATATCACATATAAAAAAAGTTCCGTGAGCTGACCCAGATGTTAGGATTAGCAGAAAAAAAAATTAAATAGTTTTTATAACTAATTTCAAGGAGTTAAAGAAAAGCTTAATCATAATGAATAAGTAGATATGGGTGTCAACATATAAATGAAAAATTTCTTTTAAAAGAAATAAAAAGTATAGTATTTGAAATAAAAAATTCATGAAACAAATCTATCATCAGATTGTATAGTGCAAAAACAGCAAAAAGTTAACTTGGAGATAGACCGATAAAAATTATCTGGTCTAAAAATCAGAAAGAAAAAAATAGAGACTTGGTTACTATCAGTACAAAGTGACCTAACATACATATAATTAGATTTCTAGAAGAATAGAGGCATAAATTGTACAGAAAAAAAATATTTAAGACAATGATGGCTAAAATTATCCCAAATTAACAAAAAAGATGTTAACAGATTTAGGAAACTCAGTGAATACTAAGGTTAGTTAAAAAGCAAATCACATCTAGATGCATCAGAGTCAACTGTAAATAATCAATTAGGAGGAAAAAGGTCTTGAAGGCAATTAGAAAAAAGTGGTGTGATATGCATTGGTAAAAATGACTAAAATGATTGCTGACTTCTTATCAGAAATGAGAGGTTAAAGTTAATGGAAAGGTTTAAGGTGCTAGAAGACAAACACCGCTAATCCAGGATAAATACTCTTCAAAATTGAAAGCAGAATAGACATTTTCAAATAAATAAAAAGTAAGAAAATTCAATACCAATAGATCTCTACTATGAACAATGCTAAAAGAACCTCTTCAGGATAAAAGGAGATGATCCACCAGGTAGAAACAGATGCACTGTGTGTTTTAGTTCACTGTGTAATAAACTTAATGGTTTAAAATAAAAATTCTTTGTTATTTCTCCTTATTCTATGATTTGGTTTTACATAACCTGATGGGTCCTTTGCTCTAGGTATTTATTACTGCTTATGTGGTTTCCTTTAGCAGGGATTGTTTAACCAAAGGTAGAACTGAGAAAATAGCTTCCTTTATTTTACATGTCTGCTAGCTCAACTGGTTGGGTCAGCCTTATCTCCTCAAATGCTTTTAGTCATTCAGTCATTCTAAAATTTTTTATTTGTTGATTTGATAACTAGAGGATAAAAGTAGAAGGTATACACCTTCCCAAGGTGTTAGGTTAGGATTGGCATGGCATCACTTTCACTGAAAATATATTTTGTTCATTAAAACAAGGCAAAAGACCAGGCCGGACTCAGAGGGTGGGAAAATAGATATTACTTCATAATGAGAGAAGCAACATGATACAGGAATGTGAAGAATTTGGGCTAGATATTTTTAAAGACAATGCACCATAAACAGAAATGAAAAGTACTAGAAATAGTAAAATGTGGGTAAATATAAAAGGCAATATGTATACATATTTATTCTTTTAATTTCTTGGAAACATGACTAAGGTAAAAAACATAATGTATACAGCTGTAATATGTATGAAAACAAAGCACAAAAGACTTGGGGAGATGTGAGAAAGTATCACAATTTAAACTATTAAAACTGTGATAAATTAAAGAATGCATTTCACAATTCCTGGAAACATTGCTAAAACAATAATGTATAGCAATACAGCTAAAAGCTAATGATAAATTAAATAAAATTTAATTTTTATTTAATGTAATTTTATTTAATTACACTAAATAAAAATATGAATAGAACGAAAACAAGAAATAGATAATAGATAAAAATACATCATGAATAGTAAGCCAAGAAGAATGCAGAGGCTATACTAACGTCAGATGAATTTAAATTCAAGATAAAGAGTTTTATAAGAGATAAGAAAGACATCTCATAATACCATAATGTGTTTTTTTTAAGAACACAGAACCATAACATCATACAACCAAACATTTATATGCTCCAAATATAAAAAAGCTGACAAAACTGAAGAGACAAATCCATACTTTGAATTTTTAACACCCTTTTAATAACTGATAGTAACACTATAAAAAATCACTAATGATACACAAGAGTCTGAACAAAACTATCAACCACCTTAACCTTATTGACATTGACGACAATGCCCAACAACTCCAGAATATATATTCTTTTCTAGTCCTCATGGAAATTTGCAAGATTATTCTTGGCAAAATAATCAGCTTCAAAAAAAAATTAAATATTGAATTTCACAGTTTGTTTCCTGATCACAGTAGAAAAACTGGGGTATTCTTTAATAAAAATGGTCATTAAATGAAAGCCCTGCAAATCATCAATAAACAGTGTTTTAGTTATCTATTACTATATTTTAAAAAATTCCAAAATTCAGTGGTTTTAAAAAATAACCATTTGCTGGGAGTGGTGGCACACACCTATAATTCCAGTGGCTCCGGAGGCTGAGGTAGGAGGATCGTGATTTAAAAGCCAGCCTCAGTAATGGCGAAGCACTAAGCAACTCAGTGACACCCTTTCTCTAAATAAAATACAAAATAGGGCTAGGGATATGGCTCAGTAGTCGAGAGCCTCTGAATTCAATCCCCACTACCAAACAAGCAACCATTTTATTTCTCATAATTTTTTAAGTCAAGACTTTAACCAAGGTTCAGCTCTAGTGTCACCTAGGCTCACTCATACAGCAAACGCCTGATTTAGACTACAAGGTCTGAGATGGCTTTGTATGTCCGGAACTAAGGTGCTGACTGTTGGCTTCATGTAGTCTCCCTTTCCATGTGGTCTTTCATATGTCAGGGGCTTTCTTCATATGGATTCTCCCTCCAGCAAGATAGCCTGGGCTTCTTTACAGTGTGGCACAGGGTACCAAAGAGAAGAAAAAATGAGTTTGTGCCTTTAAAGGATACAGTCAGTCCTTCCTCAAGTCTCAATCTTGGGTAGGATCTTGGTCCATGCATTTTGGGGGAATTTATAGTTGGATGACATTTTAATCTACATCACAATGTGAAATGTCTTTGTTTTTATGATTTCATTTTTGCTACATTGTTTCTTTCCCATACAATTAACTACAATATAGGATAATCTATTAATGATAATGTCTCTTCAATTGGTTGTGTGAAGCTTGCTCTATAATAATTTATACAGAAAGGACTCATGGGAATAATATTCTCTAAATGACAATTTCCTGATTTAAAAACATATAATTTGTAGCCAGTACAATAGTGCATGCCTATAATCCTAACTACTCAGGAGGTTGAGGTAGGAGAATGGTAAGTTTCAGGAGAGCCTGGGCAACTTGGTGAGACTCTGTCTCAAATAAAACAAAAACAAACAAACATTAAATGACTGCAGATGTAGCTCAGTGGTAGAGCAGTGCTGGGGGGAAAAAAGGTCATTCATCACCATACTAAGATACTCCTTAGAGAAAAGTAATTGCAAGAACATTGTTCTCCTCCCTTGGGATATGTTTTTTTTTTTTTTTTCTAGATTGGAATCTAGAAAGCCTTTGTGTGCTTTGTGCTCTCATTATGGTTATGTGGCTTTTTAAATCTTGTTCATGCCATTGGATGTAATATCATATATATATATATATATATATATATATATATATATATATATATAATATTTTGGGTGGTGCTGGGGATTGAATCCAGAGCCTTGTGCATGTGAGGCAAGTACTCTTCCAACTGAGCTATATCCCCAGCCCCAGTGGATTTTTTTTTTTTGGAGGGGAATCTCTTCTCAACACATTTTGTGCCAGATTATACTTGAGAAAGGGAAGTGATATGTATAGCATCGAACGATATTAGTTTCTGATTTTCTCATTTTTTTACCTTTTTTAAAAATTTATTTTTTAAATTCTAATTTGTTATATATGACAGGAGAATGCATTACAATTCATATTACACATATGGAACACAATTTTTCATATCTCTGGTTGTACACAAAGTATAGTCACATCAGTTGTGTCTTTTTTTAAGAGAGAAAGAGAGAGAGAGAGAGAGAGAGAGAGAGAGAGAGAGAGAGAGAAAGAGAATTTTTAAATATTTATTTTTTAGTTCGGCGGACACAGCATCTTTTTTTTTTTTTTTGTATGTGGTGCTGAGCATGGAACCCCTGAGCATGTCAGGTGAGCGCGCTACTGCTTCAGCCACATCCCCAGCCCCTAGTTGTGTCTTTATATGTGTACTTAGGGTAATGATGGTAATCTCATTCCACTGTCTTTTCTATCTGCTATTTAGATGTGTTTGAGAACTTTAGAAAAATCAGAAAAGCTCTTCCCTATTTTCATGAGAGCATGAATTTTTAGCCATATAAAATCTGTCCTGATGGGTTTTGGTTATATTTTTATACCTCATGAAAAGGGAAGAAATGTTCACCAGGTCAAGCCTCTAAACTAGAAGCTAATATCCATGTTATTTTGTGTGCTCTCTTCCTCCACATCATCATTTAGGTTTGAGTGAGGCCAAGAACTAATGACACAAAGAACAGAAGGAACTTTTCTTGTGATTACTGTATATTGTTTAAAGACAGCAAAGAATCAACTATTTGTAGCATTTTGAAAAATCCATATATAAACTTTTACTAGACTTTAAAATTTCTTCTTTGATACTCTGGTTCTACTCAAATAGTCCACTTTCAGAGGGGAAATTCAGAGAATCCTGTGAGAGTCATTATTTGTGAAGTCCTAGTTATGAACAAAAATTCTTTCTTGTGACGACTTTCAAGCTGCCTCCCTTTTGCTTTCACTCATTAGTGCTGGTTTTGTTACCTGATGCTATTTAAAAAAATCTGATCCTTATCTCACACATCCCTTTCACAAATATTGTAGAAGTTCACTGTGATCCCACAAATCCTTGTCCACGGCCATCTTTCCCAGATTTCCTCAACTGTCTCTCATTTCACAGGGTTTAATCAACCTCCTTCCATCCTATTTCATATAAAGTAATCAACATTCCTTATAAAAGCTGACAGCACTTGGGTCCCCAGAACAATCCTTGTTGAGAAGAAAAAAAGAAATTCATGACCAAATATTAGAGAAGGCAGCCGAGTCACTTAAAAGCTAAAATTGTAATAAAAGAGAAAAGAATGATCAAGGAACCAATTAAAAGACTATGCATGTATTTTTCTTGTAAGAACCATCAGCCATGCTTCCTTTTGCACAGGGCATCAGAAAGCGAAGCAAAATCCAAAAGACCTTCGGTTAAAGTGACATCTTACTCCCCTAGTCCAGCCGCCGTCCCCTCTCCACAATCTCTATTTGCAATGGAAATCTTACACCTTCTGGATGGGACAGAATGATGTAAATCTCTGGCCAAACAAATGGGAAGGCAGCAGCCTATAGTTAATTCCTGGTTCACTTCCGTTAGCCGGTACCCGCTCAAGGGGCGGGCAACACCATTTTCACCATCAAAGGAGGAGTTGGGGCGGGGCTAGGTTTTGCGCATGCTCCGAAGTCAGGTTTTTGGGCATGCTCAGAGCAAGCCAGGCTAACAATTTCCGGTGAGAGCTTTCTTCTGGAGTGGGAGGCGGTTTACTGTGGAGCCGCTCTGGTAGCTGGGTAAGTGCTGTGGATATGATTGTGAGCTTCTGTGTTTAGAAGAAGACAGAAAGGGTGTGCTTGGATTTACCCGTGTTTTCCTTCCGAGTTTTTTTCCCTAATGCTCTAAAACCTTGGGTTCTGGGAAATGAGAGCAAGGTGGAGAAGCTTTGGTTACTGTGGCAACCATGTGTTACCAATTCTGGTTTTTGAGGATTTGAAAAGAGAGAAATTGTGTTATAACTCCTCAAAGTACATGCTGGGTCGCATTCAGAGTCACATCAGGTGTTTAACCACGGAAATTGACTTTAAAAGACTTAATTCTGGTAGTAATGTGGAAAAGCAGTATTTTAGGCAGGGTAACTAGTTAGAAAGCTAATGCAGTGATTAACACAATTTCAGGGTGTTGTAGAATTCCAGAGAAGAGGAAGTATTGTAGAAATTCTAGGAGGTAGGATCAGAAGCTTTAATGCTTTGCTTGGGTCGATGTGGGAAATGAGAGAGACACTGAGCCTCTTGAGGATTAATTCCTAACTTGCTTTGGCATTTGTATTTCTAGTTTCGTTTGCCACTTGAGATATTATTGCCTCCTACCTATCCCTTGTCCTAGTTCTAATCATGCCTAGTAGTTTTGTGTTCTATGAATTTCCTTGTCCTCATTTTGTGTGTGGGTATGTGTGTATGTGACAAGTTTCATAATTTCACTCCCTTAGTTTTATTCAACATAATATGGAACAATAGTGCCCCCCTCTGGGTTGTTGTGGGGATTAGTATGTAGTGTGAGTGTGTGTGATGCTGTGTGGGAGGTATAACCTAGGGCCTCATGCACACTAGTCATGCACTTTACCACTAGCCCCAAATTAAATAATCCCTAGCCCCAAATTAAATAATAGACCAGGTATGTAGTAAAGATCCAATAAATATCAGCTACTATTTGTACTGTATTTGTTATTTGCATTTTGTTGTTTCTTTCTCTAGGCTTGAATTTTTTAAAACTAAGGGGAAATATCTTTATGTGCTTGGAACATAGTAATAGTTGAGTAATGGATTATTTATTTTGGCTGTTTCTGACATAATTAAATGCTTTTTGGGTGTGTGTGGGGGGTACCCTGTTGAACCCAGGGGCATTTAACCACTGAGCCACTTCCCCAGCCTTATTTTGTATTTTATTTAGAGACAGGGTCTTACTGAGTTGCTTAGGGCCCTGCTAAGTTGCTGAGGCTAGCTCTGAACTGTGATCCACCTGGCTTTAGCCTACTGAGCTGAACTGAGCTGCTGGGATTACAGGCCTTGACAAATTCATTCTTTACTTTAAAAGAACTGCCAGATACAGGTTGGAGTTGTTGTTAAATGGGTAGAGTGCATGTGTGAGGCACTGGGTTCAATCCTTAGCATCACGTAAAAATAAATAAATAAATAAATAAAGGTATTGTGTCCATCTACAACTAAAAATATATATAATTTAAAAAACCTACAATGCAATGGATCTTGCTGCTCAAGTGATATTTATTATTGGCTGTTTTTCTGTACAATTCAGAAACTTATGGATTAAGATATACCAAAAGTAACTGATATTCTCAGTTTGGAATAGTTATGAGTGATTTCAGTGAAGAATTGACAAAGACCATTTCAGAGGATGACCAGGTGGAAACATCTGTGCTCACTGGTACAGGAATGTATTTTCCTTGGCTTCAGAAGCATTTAGAAACTGTAGGTAAGTAAAATAACAGAACCATTTTAACTTTAATGCAAGGAAGTAGATTCAGTATGTATACAAAATGAACCATGCTGGTTTAGTTTTTAAGAATATATAAGTTGTTTTCTTGTTTTGACTGTAAGCAGAAAGGGAATCATAAGAAATATTCTTTTTTCTTTTAGAATCCTTTTCTTTTGAATTAATATATAGTCTATATTATGTTGCAGCCACATTTTTTTTCAGCAGTGCTTTCTGAGCACTAATATGTAATATAAAGTCTAAATATTGGGGACTTACACATGAAGAAGATATAGTCTCTTCTTTTGAGAAGCACATAGCTTTCAAAAAAAATATTTTCCCTCATTCTTATCTAATGCAAATCAAGCAAAATTTTCTACAGGATAAATTCCTTAAAGATATATACAAGAATCAGTTATTTGTAATTGCCATGTTGGGTGGTATAACCCCAGGAATACGTTTGAAACAACACTTTCTTTATTGCGTCAAAATGTCTTTCTTATCCCAGCCTTCTTTCTCCTTTGGCAGTGATTCCTTGGCTCCTAGGATTAATTCCAAACTCACTTTGGCATTTGTCTTTCTTGTTTAGTTTGTCACCCGAGATATCACTGCAATGAATCTTGCTGGTCAAGTGATATTTATCAGATGAAAAGGTGGCTGTTTTTCTGTACAATCCAGAAATTTTTGGATTAAGATATACTAAAAGTAACCAATATTCTCAGTTTGGAATAGGTATGAGTTATTTCAATGAAGAATCCTAGAGTTTAGCTCCCATTTAAAAAATTTTCACTCTGTATTTTTATTTGATGATCTCAGTTAATCCTCAGTAAATTTATGTGCTAGGCATTTTAATATGAAGAAACTGAGTTTCACAAAATTATACTCCTAAGTATTGCTATCAGGAATCATGTCTATCTGATTTTAGAGCATTCACTTCTAACCACTGAGATAACCTGAGCATAATATTCCTTTAGATGAACAAAGAATATCTGAAGGAAAGTGTATTTTGGTAGTTTTCTGGGCTAGTTGCCAGGGATTGTTGCTGATTAAACAGCTTGAGTATAGGTGTTGTTAAATGCAGCCTCTGATTTGGATATCTGGATGGGGCATTGTATTCTGCATTTCTAATTAGCTTCTAGGTGATTCGAATGTTGCTGGTTTCAGAACCACATCCAGTAGCCAGCCTCAGGATCCCAAGATGATATATATGTACCTTATTAGTGATTTATATGTACCTAGATCAGTATAGTCTTTGCACTGTCATAGTTCTTTCTTTTTTTTAACTGTGTCCTACTTTGCACAATTTAAAAATTTTAAAATTTTCTTCTAAAAAGTTTATCAGTTGCAAGAGACAAATTTCCAGCACATGATGGAGTTTTAATTACATTAAATTATATTACTTTAAAAAGTAGATCTGGTAGAATCTAAATAGCAGAGATGTAATGTCCTTCCATTGCCAACCTTAAAACATTCAATGAAAAAACTTTTTATAAATGGAAATTTTGTATTGTTCCTGTTTTTGTAGTACATTTTGCAGTAAAAGTATGTCTGTATTTGCACTTATTTTTAATGTCCTATAAGTTTTTAAGTTTTAAAATTTCTTGTGGGTTGAGATATGTGTTAGTTTTAAGTATTCAAGTAAATTTTAATTTTTTAATCTTACCCCAGTTACTTCATATATCATTAGGAATGATGCCTTAGTCTGTCTTTTGTTTCTTTTATCCTCCCTTGCCTCCCTTCTCTTCGTCAGTTTCTCTCTTATAGTATACCTTCTCAGCTTCTCTGACTAAATCTCTCAAAGTCATATCTTATAATCCATCTAAGCGTTTTAACTTTGTTTCAATATCAAGGGCAGCTTGCCCAATAAAGGCCATCGTGACAGATGCCTTTTGATCCTCTGCCTGAGGATCGAAAGGAGTATATCTACTATATGCCTCCATAATTCTCTCAAGAAACATAGAGGGAGATTCATCAGGCCCTTGAATAATCTCTCTTACCTTGGCCAAATTAGCTGGTTGCCTAGCAGCCACTAAGATACCCACTATTAGAGCCCGGCGATAAGTGGACAGATGCTCCCTACCTTGAAAGGTGTTGGGGTCCCAGTTGGGTTGGTTCAAGGAAAAGCCAGCTTTGAATATGTTGGGATGTTGTTGTCCATCACCCATCTGGTCCAAGGATATTTTTTTTCTAGCATCCAGGAGGATTCTCTTTTGTTCCTCTGTCATGAAGAGAGTCCCTAGGAGTTGTGGGCAGTCATCCCAAGTAGGCTGGGGTGAAAACATTAATGACTCAACCAGACCTGAGAGCCGGGTGGGGTCCTCGGTAAAAGGGGATTGTTATTTTTCCAGTTTTATAGGTCTGAAGAGAAGAAAGGCCAATACTGGTAGGCTTGCATTTTTCCCCCATTGCCGTCGTCAATTATTGGCCCATAGGGATGGACAGGGAGCATCACGGGAGTTCTAGGGTTTTCAATCATTTCCCGCTGGCAAGTTCCTTTAGGTGGGCAAGCTTCCTCCAGGGGAGGAGGGGCTGTGTGTGCCATGGGGGAGTTATCTGGAGGGCATTGGGCTAGCTTAGCTTCCTCCAATGGCAGAGAGGCTGAATCAGCAGCAGGGGAACCACTTAGAGGGTGTTTTGGGTTGGGGTACAAGGGGAGGGGATAAAGAGGGTGAGGAGAGTCCAGTAGAGTCAAATCTTGTGACTCAGGGAAAACAGATGGTGGAGAAGGAGGAGGAGCAGAGGGTTTGAGAGATCGTGGGTTAAGGAGTAGAAACAAGGGCAGGGGCAAGGAAAGACTTCACCCATGGAGGAGGAGATTTGCAGAGGTCCTGCAAAGTTAAGATATATGGCTGTTGATCTGGATGGCTATGTGGCCCTGGCTGAAAGACAATATTTCTGACTTTTTAAATTAGCAGGAAGTAGAAAGATCCTTCTAGGGGCCATCTGAATCCAAAGGTGGGCCATTCTGAGGCACGGAGAGTCTGCCAGGTTCAGCGTTTTACTGAAAAAGAAAGATTCTGAACCCTTAAGCCAACTTTTGTGCAGTGATCAAGGGTCAGGGACAGAGGCATTGAAGTGCTCTGTCCCATAATGAAAGATACACAAACAGTAAGAGTAACAACACATGACACAGAAAAGAAAAGACAATAAAGACAGGCAATGGACGTCCAACACTGAGACCAGGACTGAGTAGCCGGCAAAACCCGATGGGCTGGCAATACCGAATCTGAAACAAAATATCACTGAGTCGAGTAGACTATTGTTCCTCGATTTCCCGAGTTTTCTGTGGCGTCCCCCAGGGACGTGGACTGTGGCTCTGTGACACGACTGTCAGCCACCATCGGAGAGAGCTTACGCTCTTCATCGAAAGCCATTTTGCCAAGCCCTAACCTGAAACCTGAAACCAGAAAGAGGCGCCTTACTTACCCTGAGAGGAGCCCATTGGGGTCTCTCGTCCACCGCTGCCGGATCTCGATGTAACCTCCATATGTAAAGGTCGGGCGAGAATCAGGGGAAGAGACCACCAAGAGACTGTCTCGTGCAAAAGCAAAGGGTTTATAGGGGGTCCAGAATGCTGGGGCTCAGATCTCACTTGAATAGAGCAGAGAGCCCTGAGAACAGCTTAAGCAGAGCTTATATACTTTCCTTGTAGAGGGCAGGGAGGGAAGTTTATTGATGCATCTGGGCGAGTGAGCAGTTTGCGTGCAACTGGGTGAGGGAGTACATTGTGCAGTTTGGCAGTTGGGGACAGCACATTTTGGGAACAAGATTAGCAAACAGTTCTAAAGATTTCAACAGTGTTTTGTTAAGCATACAGAAAAACAGGAAGTGACAAGTACTTATTTTATTAACTTTTCACTACCGACTATACATTGCCAGATTTTCTAATGTCTCTATTGATATGTGCTTTCCTACATATTTTCAGAGTTCATCATTGTGACTGACTTTTCACATGTGCTGACATTTACATTCACTCTATACCTGAAACCTTATAGCTAAAGAACTTTTGGTCCAAATCCTATACTCACTCTCCTTTCTAAACCTACCAAATATCTTCCTAATCCTACTGGCTGTCACTTTTTAACTGAAAGTTCTCTTTGACCATCAATCATCCAAGGTACAAGGTCCTATGCAATTGTATATCAATTTATCTGAGACACCTGTGCAGAAAATAAATCAAAGCTAAGTATAACAATCAAGGGCTCAATGCCCTTCTGGGCTTCAAATCTTACCTAGGTTTGTGTTTTCATACTTATATTTCACCTATTTATTCTTGTAAATATCACAGATTCCCAATACCATTATTCATCCAGCAGAATGATTCCTAAACCAAATCGAACCTGTTATTAACACTAACCATACACTGTTCCCTCAATCTAACCTTACAGAAGAGCAGGGACAGAGTTGATCTTACAATACAAGAATGTAGGAGATATTCCAACTGCTGAGAAACTAAAAGGTACATGCAGAAATGATCCCTGGAGAAGATGTTGGCAGCTATGAAGGACCTGAGAGAGCAAAAGTTATCTACCATGGCAAACAACCTGGTCAAAATGAAGGGTTGTGTGTGAATCACACTCCCTCTTCTAATGTAGAGAAGGTGGACCAAACCAGGCCTGTGTTGAGAGCTGTTCCCAGGTGCCTATGGTTGATATACCATTCTAACTTGTGGAAGTGTCACAGGAAGTAGCAGCAGCCTTCATCTCATAGGATCCTTGGAAGCAACTGTTAGGACAAAGAGGTTGCCAAGGCAGTGATCTCATTAAGTTCCTGAAGGAAGTGACCTCTCCTCACTTCCTTGATGATGGAAATCTCTGAACTTGGGATCCAGGAAGCCAGGCACCCAGAGCCCATCCCAGTTTCAGTCCCAATGGTCACACTTGTATGGCTTTACCAAGGACAGAGTAAGTATTTCGTGGTACCTACTGATGTGATGATGGCCAAATGCCAGGAGAGCTCTGAAGAGGGGCCTTTCCTGAGAACGCACATAGTAGTTAACCCCTGGATCCTGACAACTTCACAGACTTGGACAAGGAGAACAGATCTGAGACAGGACAGGCCATTTCGGGGGAACATAGTATGGCCCACCATCGGAGGACACTCCGGATAGTCACAGACCTACTTGGGGGACGGAGGTGCCTTTGTGGGTGGGGTTGTGGGTTTGTTGTTTTGTCTCATGTTCTGAGAATAGGTAGGAAAGGTGGTTTGTTTGGTTTGGATTGGACTGTTTCTAATAAGTCGTTTGACAAGGCGAGTGTTTCTATGTCTGTGTATCCCACTATGTCCATGGTTGTAGACATTAGAAAAGAGAATGCATCAATGGATGTGTCCTGTCTAGTGGAAAGCTTCCCAGCATTGATCCTGCCTAATTTATGAAAGGACTGTGGTTTGACTTGTTGATGGGCAACACCTACTATCTTCCTAAGTTCCCGTTTTCTTCCTGAATTATGGCCACTCTCATCAAGTAAGAATAGTGGTCCTTTTGGTCAAATGTGTTCTTCAATGCTCTGCAGATGTGCTTGGGTTTTCTCATGACTCCAAATCACATAAAAAGTCTATACCTGACATTCAGTAGGCCTCAAATTAGAGAAGCAGAGAAGTATTAAAGGCAGGCCTATTTGATCACTCCTGGTTCACAGGAAGGGTGTCCAGGCCACCCTGACTTTAGGCAAATGAGAGGCAAGGGAGCTTATTTTGGACACTGTCTTTGGTTTCGACCTTCATGAAAACCTCCATCCAGAAGTAATGATGAGTGTCTATATGGATGAAGATGAGGGCCATGTGGGAGTGTTTTGGTTTTAATTGTGGTCACTTGTGTGGGGTTTGGAAGAGATGACTGGGTCCACCTTGGCTTGAACTCTGGTGTGATTCCCCTTAGAGCCTGAGTTCTGGAACTGACCTCATAGAAGTATTGCCATGAATTGTGTTGGTTTTTAGGAGGCCACACATGAGAGTCACCCTTTGAAACTGAGATCTAGGCCCAAGGTGGCTTTCCACAGAGCAATAGGATTCTCAGCCACCATATCACATGATTTTATTCTGAAAGACTTGGCAGCCATAGTTGGCCCTCGGAAGAAAGCAGGAGTGGCCCTACTCATATCAAATAAAATCAACTTCAAACCTAAGTGAATCAAAAGTTATAAGGAAGGACACTATATACTGTCAAAATGACCATTCACCGACAAGAAATAACAATTATCAATTTGTATGCACCAAACAATGGTGCTGCAAAGTTTATAAAACAAACTCTGCTCAAGTTCAAGAGTCAAATAGACTATAACATAATAATTACGGGTGACTTCAACACACTGCTCTCGCCATTAGACAGATCCTCTAGATAAAAGCTGAATAAAGAAACTATAGAACTCAATAGCACAATCAATAACCTAGACTTAACCAACATATATAGAATATATCAACCTTCATCAAGTGGATACACGTTCTTCTCAGCAGCACATTGATCCTACTCAAATATAGACCATACATTATGCCTTAGGGGAACTCTTAGTAAATATAAAGGTATAGAGATAATACCATGCACCACATCTGATCATAATGGAATGAAACTTGAAATCAATGATAAAAGAAGGAAGAAAAAATTCTACTTCACATGGAAAATGAACAATACATTACTGAATGATCAATGGGTTACAGAAGACATAAAGGAGGAGATAAAAAATTCTTAGGGACAAATGACAATACAGACACAACATACTGTATTCTATGGGACACAGTGAAAGCAGTTTTAAGAGGAAAATTCATTTCTTGGAATTCTTTCCTCAAAAAAAAGAAACAAAAACAACAAATAAATGAACTCACACTACACCTCAAAAACCTAGAAAAGGAAGAGCAAAACAACAGCAAATGTAGTAGAAGACAAGAAATAATTAAAATTAGAGGAGAAACCAACAAAATTGAAACCAAAAAATTGAAAAAAAATAAAAGTTGGTTCTTTGAAAAAATAAATAAGTTCGACAGGCCCTTAGCCATGCTAATGAAGACAAGAAGAAAGAGAACTCAAATTACTAACATATGGGATAAAAAAGGCAATATCACAACACACACTACAGAAATACAGAAGATAATTAGAAAAAAATTTTGAAACCCTATATTCCAATAAAATAGAAGGTAATGAAGATATCGATAGATTTCTTAAGTCATATGATCTGCCCAGATTGAGTCAGGAAGACACACACAATTTAAATAGACCAATAACAAAGGAAGAAATAGAAGAAACCATCAAAAGACCACCAACCAAAAAAAGCCCTGGACTGGATGGGTATAGAGCGGAGTTCTACAAAACCTTCAAAGAAGAATTAATACCAATACTTTTCAACCTATTTCAATAAATAGAAAAAGAAGGAATTCTTCCAAATTCATTCTATGAGGCCAACATCACCCTGATCCCAAAACCAGACAATGACACTTCAAAGAAAGAAAACTACAGACCAATATCTCTAATAAACTTGGATGCAAAAGTTCTCAATAAAATCCTGGCGAATCAAATACAAAAGCATATCAAAAAAATTGTGCTTCATGATCAAGTAGGATTCATCCCTGGGATGCAAGGCTGGTTCAATATACGGAAATCAATAAATGTAATCCACCACATCAATAGACTTAAAGACAAGAACCAAATGATCATCTCGATAGATGCAGAAAAAGCATTCGACAAAGTAGAGCATCCCCTTATGTTCAAAACACTAGAAAAACTAGGATAATAGGAACTTACCTCAACATGGTAAAAGCTATATATGCTAAACCTCAGGCTAGCATCATCCTAAATGGAGAAAAACTGAAGGCATTCCCTCTAAAATCTGGAACAAGACAGGGATGCCCTCTATCACCACTTCTATTCAATTTAGTTCCTGAAATACTAGCCAGAGCAATTAGACAGACAAAAGAAATTAAAGGCAGAAAAATAGGAAAAGAAGAACTTAAAATATCGCTATTTGTGGATGACATGATAATATACTTAACAGACCCAAAAGGGTCTACAAAGAAACTGCTAGAGTTAATAAATTAATTCAGCAAAGTGGCAGGATATAAAATCAACACACATAAATCAAAGGCATTCCTGTATATCAGCAACAAAACTTCTGAAATGGAAATGTGGAAAACCACTCCATTCACAATATCCTCAAAGAAAATAAGATACTTGGGAATCAACCTAACAAAAGAGGTGAAAGATTTATACAATGAAAACTACAGAACCCTAAAGAGAGAAATAGAAGAAGATGTTAGAGGATGGAAAAATGTACCCTGTTCATGGATAGGCAGAACTAACATCATCAAAATGGCGATATTACTGAAAGTTCTCTACAGGTTTAATGCAATGCCAATCAAAATCCCAATGGCATTTCTTATAGAAATAGATAAAGCAATCATAAATTTCATATGGAAAAACAAAAGATCGAGAATAGCAAAAGCAATTCTAAGCACGAAGTGTGAATCTGGAGGTATAGCGATACCAGAGTTCAAACTGTACTACAAAGCAATAGTAACAAAAACAGTGTGGTACTGGTATCAAAACAGGCAGGTGGACTAATGGTACAGAATAGAGGACACAAAAACCAATCCACAAAAGTACAACTTTCTTAATTTTGAAAAAGGGGCTAAAAGCATGCAATGGAGAAAGAATAGCATGTTCAACAAATCGTGCAGGGAAAATTGGAAATCCATATGTAACAAAATGAAACTGAATCATTTTCTCCCGCCATGCACAAAAGTTAACTTAAAATGGATCAAGGAGCTAGATATAAAATCAGAGACACTGCGTCTGATAGAAGAAAAAGCTGGCTACGATGTACATACTGTGGGGTCGGGCTCCACATTCCTTAATAGGACACCCATAGCCCAAGAGTTAATAACAAGAATAAACAAGTGGGACTTACTTAAACTAAAAAGTTTTTTCTCAGCAAGAGAAACAATAAGAGAGGTAAATAGAGAGCCTACATCCTGGGAACAAATTTTTACCCCTCACACTTCAGATAGAGCCCTAATATCCATAATACACAAAGAACTCAAAAAATTAATCAATAAGATAACAAATAACCCAATCAACAAATAGGGCAAGGACCTGAACAGACACTTCTCATAGGAGGACATAGAATCAATCAACAAGTTCATGAAAAAATGCTCACCATCTCTAGCAGTCAGAGAAATGCAAGTCAAAACCACCCTAAGATACCATCTCACTCCAGTAAGATTGGCAGCCATTATGAAATCAAACAACAATAAGTGTTGGCGAGGATGTGTGGAAAAGTGTACACTTGTACACTGCTGGTGGAACTGCAAATTGGTGATTTGACCCAGCTCTCGCCCTTCTCGGACTATTCCCTGAGGATCTTAAAAGAGCGCACTATAGGGATACTGCCACATACATATATATATATATATATATATATATATATATATATATATATATATATATATATATATATATATATATATACCACCAACTTTTTGGGTGGTTAATTATATAGTAGTAACTAACTGATATAAATCTGGGTTGCAGGTATGTCTGCGAGGGTTTTAAAAGAAAAGACACTTGGTTGAAACTTAGAAGCCCTCAATTTTAATTCTGTCTTGAGCTGGCTGATGTTGCATAAAACACCTTCACAGTGCTGTAGATTTGAGGTTCAAGTTTTAATCTTTTATATGGAGACTCCCAAATTCTTTATTCTATAATTCCTCCCAATAAATAGTGACAAAAATTGGTTAATTTTGGAAATCTAACATTTGCTGATTTTCCAAAGAATCTGATTATAGACCAAGTATTACAAATTATAGAAAGTTGAGCTGATGTGTTCTTAACTTAAGCCATTCCTTAAAATGTAATTTTAAACTAAATCCTAATTGAGAACTTTCTATGACTTTCATTTGCTTTAGAATTTGTCACTGTATATATATTTGTAAAATTCAAACATGCAAAATTTATTAAAATAAGCTCCCTTGTGGATCAAAGATTTATTGAACACTGTACTTCATCATTATCCCAAAAAGAAACACAAAACAGAGATTTAGTAATGCAAAGAAAAAGAAAGAAAGAAATAAAGAACCATTTCAAAAAAGTGCTTCTTCAAAATTTATCAAGTACTTTAAAATAATTAATTACATTATTAAAGATCATTGCTTCTCAACAATTCTAAATTCTGAAAACTTATAATGGACTCATATAATAAAAGCTAGTAAACACTCAAATTTGGGCTTATACAAGGGAGTTCACATGATAGAGATTTTTTTTAAGGTAGGCAGTGATTCTTAATCTATGGTGATTAGGGTGCTCTTTGGGTATCTGAAAAAACTACAAACATGCTATTTGTAAACATGTTATTTACAAAAATCACACATACAAACATATTCACCTAGTATTTTTTTTATACTTTGCTTGTCAACACCATGTAATCACCATTCCTATGAATGAGGATTTTTGACACTATTAATCTGTGTGTCCACAGAACAGACAGTAGAAGTCCACTTCCCATTGCTGCATATCACACAAAGAGAAAGGGCTAACATCAGCCATTTGAGTACATATGCATAAGATATCTCATGGGAAGTAAATGACATTCAGAGGAAGGATCTGCACAGATCCACCATCGCTAGCATGAAGAAATGGAACATGAGGTTTCAGAGATGGCAATGGCCAGAGGTTCTGGAACATTGTGCTGGGTGAGAGGCAATGTCTGCTCAGTATCAGTGGCATCAGGAACTTCCCTAAGCATTATGCAATATAACTTTATGGTTTCCCTCAAATGTATAGTTTCCAACCCTGATTCTCAGACCCCATTAGAAAATCTTTAAGCTACCTAATGCCCTTCAATAAATGTTTAAGTCCTGCAACTAGGTATTCTGGCAGATACTTAAAGTAAAATTTTGTATCTTATTCCAAGATATTTTAAAACCATTAGAGGATCATGCATAACTTGGTTCTTTTAGAATACACAGTGACTTACAAATTGTAGTGATATTTGAAGACATCAAAATGCAATGAAGAGTGGTATTTCAGGGCTTTTTCGACTGATAAAACAACTTTAAGCAGAGTGAGCAGTCTGCTTGACCACTTCTTACCTGCCTCCTAAGAATTAGGTAGTGTGTTTTCTGTATTGAATATGGGCAGGACCATGACAAATTGCATCAGTGTTAAAGAAGGTTTGTGACTTCCAAGAATAAATCAAATGAGGCAAAAGACACACCTCTGCCTTATATACTGAGATACCCCAAGCCATCATAGAAAAAGTCTGTCTACACAAATACCACATGCTGAAGGTAGCTGAGACCATATTGATGAGCCATATTAGGTGATCTCACTGACAGACCCAGCTGAGGAATCAGTTGTGAGAAACAGTCTGATTTTTTTTTAATTGACACTTGCATTTTCTGGTCTTCCCTTGACTTTTCTTGTCATGATTTGATTATTGGAGGAAAGCTACCACTTGCCTGGCCTTGCCTTATCTCACCTTGCTTTGCCTCTTCGTGGCATGGCAGCTGAGAAATTAAGACTTGCTTGGCCTTGCCTAGCATGACCTTGACTTGTCCTTCAAGCCTTGTCATGACTTGTGCATCAGGGTAAGCCAAGGCTTGCCCTAACTTGAATTGATGGCTTGCTTCATTGACCGACCATGGTTTAGCTATGAAGAAAAAAACTAGACTTGCCTTGCCTTATTATTTCTTTTTCCTTTGATGTCCCTTGCTGTGATTGAGCTATCTAAGAAAAGCCAAATTTTCCCTGGTCTGACCCAAACTTTCATGGCTTGGTCATGAGGGAAGCCAGGCTTTGCCTGGCCTGACCTTGCCCTCTGTATCAGGAAAGCCAAACCTTGCTTGCTTTTCTTCCTCACCTTACCTTTCTTTTCTTGCATTGCTATGGCTTGGCTACTGATGGGGAAACAAGCCTGGCCTTTCTGCATTTTGCCATGCATTGCCTCGAGATGGCTGTCATTGGGAAGCTAAATTGGTCTCACTGTTCCTGTCCTTGCCCTTAGCTTTGCTATGAAGAGGAAGCCAAGCCTTTGCCTTCCTTGTTGTTCTTGTCTTTTAAAGACTTCACTGTAGAGGGGAAGCTGAGTTCCCCTTGCCCCATGCTGCTTTTCTTTCACTTCCCTGGGCTGTCACAAGGAAGCCTCACCTTGCCTTCTTTTCCTTTCCAGGTCTAAGAAACCACTGTATTCTCAAGTATTAGTATTAAAATTCGTATTCCAGCTGCCAAGAAGGGGAATAACATGGATGGTGGAAGGAGACAGACATCATTATACAAAATACATGTATGAAGATATGAATTTGTGTCAATATATCTTATACATAAACAGAGATATGACGATTTGTGTTATAAAGATGTATTAAGAATTGTAATGCAAAAAAAGAGAGCTCAAGTATAATGGCATAATTTGGCATGAACATACTTTATATACAGAGTTATGAAAAATTGTTCTGTGAATGGATAAATATGAATGCAATGAATTCCACTATTGTCATGTATGTAAGAAATAAATAAGTAGATAAATGTATAAATAAAATAATACCATGTAACATTTCTTTTTTATGTTTTAATACTCAGGGAATACTCAGAAATATTCCTTTTTGTTTTTTTTCCTCTCTATTATTGAGTGATTTCCTGCTTGCTTAAGCACACCCCTATATTAACTATCTCATAAAATATACATTATTTTAGTGTCCATTACATATAATGTACCCATTTTTATAGTCTCTTCAGCATTGTTTTGGCCATACTTACCTCTACATTATTTGCAATATATTATATATATATCATTGAAAACAAAATATATATAATATGGCTCATCAGTATTTATTATGCTTTTATTATATATATAAGCCCTATTATATATTATATTTGTTTTCACTGGTAAAAATTGACAACAAGGCTTTCCTTAAAAGGCATAGTGAAATGTCATAATGGGGACAGATTTCATTTTGTTCTTCTGTTATTATATGTTTCAATATAACAGGATGATAGTGTAGTGTATGTATAGCATGTTTTCTGGGTGCTACTATGGACTGAACCCAAGATTGCATTACTTCTGAGCTGTTCCCACAGCCTATTTTTTATTTATTCTTAATTTGAAACAGGGTCTAAGTTCCTGATGTTCTTAATGAGTTGTTGAGGCTGGCTTTGATTTTTTGATCCTCCTGATTTATTTTTCCATTACTGGGATTTCAGGCCTGCACTATTTTTTTTTAACATTACATGCATGTGGCCCAGAAACCACATTAGACCAAGGTAGTTAATAATAAATTCAAAAAGATATAAATTAACTAATAGACCCCTTAAATATTTCTTTTTAATATATTATAAAAGCTAATTTAAAAATTTTGTTTATATGTGCATATAAATGCTCCGTGAAGATTAAATATTTCAAAGACAATATTTCTTTGTAGACACAAATTATCTTATTCCAGGATATTTTGTACTATTCAAATATACAAATTGGTCATATGGATTAATTGAATTCAAAGACAAAAATAAAAGAGGAGAAAATTTTTAAGTAATGTCAGTTAGAAATCTGAAATTTTGAAAATTTCACATAGTCACTTGAAAAATGTTGTTTGACACAAGTTGAGATATGCTTACAAAGGAGCAAGAGAGGCACATAAAGTACCTTTAAAGTGATTTGCTACATTAGCAGAAAATTGGATATTGCATGAAGATCAGCAAATTAATGCCTGTAGACCAATCCAGAGCATGGTCATATATATAAATAAAGGCACCTTTTGACTCTTTTGTTTTATTTTATAGCTGCTAGGCATAAACCTCAGGGACTTTCATGCACACTCATAGTAGGCAATCACCTTGCCACGATTCTAGTAATGACCAGATTTGTAATGTGTCCACTCCCATTCATTTATTGTCTATTACAGATTTCAGACAATAGCAACAGAAATTTATTGCTTCCTAATTCCTAACATAAATAAAATTATTATTTTCCAAATTTATATCTTATTCATATCTCATTGTGATTTTAAGATATTGAGGATTTTTTACAATAAATCAGGTTTTCTAAGTGAAAAATTATAAGATTAATAATAAAGAACTTTAAGTCTTTCTTGTGTATATGTCATTTATCTCCTTTCTTTGCTTAAATGTTTCTATTTTCTATGTAAGTATATAAACAGCATTAGCTGGCATGCCTCAGGTTCAAGATTTTAATTGAAAAAATTAAGTGTTTTGCCATATAAGAATAGTGCTGTCTCCTGATTTCCAAAAGAGGTGCTCATTTCTTTTTTCACTTTCAGTGCTCTTTTAATTAGAAGTACTCACCAAGATGCACCTTTATCTGTACTCCTCATTAAACTGTTGATTAGACATGAGAAGAATCTCTTTAACTTATGGATTTCTATATCTAGAATGTCTTTTTCGTGTTTTATAGATTCTCTTTACAGATGTTCTAATTAGATTTTTCCACTTCCATTCATTTCTACAACTTTTATGCCATTGAGTTTATATTCATGTTTTTTGATATTAATAAAATAAAACACCAAGCCTTCCATTATAATATTCTGCAGTCCAGAACATATTGAAGCACCTTATAATCTAATGATCTAATCCTTAAATATACCTAGAACTCAGTTATTAACCTATACTGTCTTGTTGCCCACCTAGTGGTACCTTATAGTCCCCTTTCTGATATAATTTATTCATTCATATTTGTTACTTATTGAGTTATTTTATTTGTTTGAAATTTATTTTAAAATAGTCCTCCTTCTTGGTTCTCAAATGAATTGCTATTAATTACCTGACATATTCTTTTGTGATTTTGATTAATTTATTCATTTCTGTAGGAGATTGAACTCAGTGGTTGTCTTTCACCAAGCTCTATGCCAAACTTTTTCATATACTAATCTGACACAGTCTCATTGTTTTTAGGGCCTTGCTAAATCATTGCAACTGGCACTGAATTAGTGATCTGATTTAGCCTCCCAAGTAAAATCATTTGGAAAAATGTACATATCAATCTCCTGAACTTTTTGTTTGTTAAATTTTCTTTACTGGACTGTGGTTATTATTCTTTCTCAATACTAGTATTAAAGTTCTACTTGCCTTATTTTTCCCTTTATTTAAGGTTTAGAAGCTTGGCACAGTGCCTCATGCCCTTAATCCCAGCATGGGAGAAGTGGAAGGAAGCATAGCATCCTAAGTTGGAAGCCAGCCTGGGCACTTAGTATCTCAAAATTAAAAGTGGTCATTTAAAAAGGATCATGTGTACAGCTCAGTGGTGGAGTACCCCTGGGTTCCATCCCCAGTACTGGGAGTCAGGGAGATTGAGAACCAGGAATTTAATGATCATTTGTATTTTCAATTATATATTTTATAGATTTTTCCCTAATATTTAATTTATTGTCATTTATTTTTCATTGTTTAGTATTTATTAACACTTTTAAGACTGTAGATTTTGACATTCTTGTTTCTTAACAGAAACACTAAGAAACCTCATTTTGTAGGCCCCACAGATTTTACAGGCTAGCATGGCTCTGTGTTGTCGCTTTTCTTGGGGTGCTCCTTGAACTAGTTTGCATTTGTTTGAGAATTTTAGTTTGAAACTTCTCTCTCATGGTGGCTGCACACAGGGAAAGATTTTCACCAGGAAGCCCAGTTAAGTATTCAAGGGCTTTTTCACCCTTGCTGTGGACACACTCTCTCCAGACACTTAGCTTTCTAGGAAGAGAGCTGTGAGATTCTATCAAAAGTACATAAACTTTTTTTCCACCTGGTGTCTGCACTGTAGGTTATTTGATGTTCAATGGTTTTTTCTCTTTCTCAGTGTGACTAATTATCAAAATATCCCACCAGTTCTGTGTCACAGTAGACAGAAAACAGTTCCCAAAAAATCCAGAATATTGGAGCTACGTTCTCCTTTCTCTGGCACCAAAAGGGGAAAACTGAGAATTGGGCAGTTTCTCCTGATCATACTAGTGTGCCAACTTGGGGGAAAAGCTGATCTGTAAAAAAGGCAAAAGCTTTCCTTTATCATTTAGTGAGGCTTTTCTTGGTTTTGACATCTATCTCTAGTTCTTATTAGTTTTACTACAACTATTTGGCTGGGTATTAAGGCTGTTTATATACATTTATGTGTGGTTGTGGGAAAGAGAAATAATTTGTATAGCTGTTTTTGTGGAGTCTAAACTCCCTTCAGCCACTTGGGAGTTCTTGTTATTAGAAGTGGAAATGTTCCATTGATGAATGAGTAATTGTAAAATTAAGTGCATGAAGTTAAGTGTACATGTGTTAAAAGTAAAATTCAATGGTAACTTTGGGAAAAGTAATTCTTGGAGTTATGCAGGAAGAGAAAAACACAAGAGTGAGTTTCACAAATGAATGGAAGACTTGGGATATGGCTTAGGGTAGAGCATATCCTGGATTAGATAGGAATATTATCAATCAATCAATCAATCAATAAAATAAAATAAAATAAAAACTGATTTTAATTCAGTGTTTGCAGTCCCTCCTTTAGAAAGGCATGGTATCTAAGTGGAATAATGGAGAATAATCCTTGTTCTTCTTTAACTGTATTTTTCAATCTTTACAAAATGGTCATATGTAAAACTTTGAACATTTTAAATATTACATATGTAACAAAAAATGCTAAAAAATGTATTAAGTAATAAATTCATAAAAATTTAATCTACAGTCACCTTGAAAATTTCTTCCTGATTTATTAGATAAACTGAGAATTAATTTTCTTATTCTTAATGATAACAGAGGGCTGGGGTTGTTTTTCAGTGTTAGAGAATTTTTCTAACATGGTTGAGGCACTGTTTTTGATACTCAGCACCACATATAAATAAATAAATAAAATAAAGGTCTATCAACAATTAATAATAATATTTTTAAAATGATAACAGAATAAGTTTCAAGGGCAGATATGCAAAGTACTTAAAAATATTGAAATTGTGAATTCAATTACAAAACCTGAGGGCAAATTCAGAAAATATTCTTATTTCATAAACTGAATTTTACGGAAAGTCTGTAGAAGAATAACTTGGTGCATATGAAGTGTGTTGTGCATACAAAAGAAAAAACATACATGCAGGTTTCCACTGAAGTTTCACAGCATTGGAGGAACATTGAACCAACAAACAAAGACTGAATCCAGAATGTAGCTTGTTTTGGCAAAAAAAAAAAAAGTGTTTCTGTTGTTGTTTTCTTTTGCCATGCTGAAATTTGTCCTCAGGCTTCATATATGCTATACACGTAATCTACCACTGAGCCTCACCCCCTTACCTTGAAAATATAGTTTTATTGGAATGCTATCAGGCATTCAATTATTATATGTGGCAGAACATATAATAATTTTTAGGCTATGACCACAGAGAACTTCTGGTCCACAAACCCTAAAGTCTTCATGATGTGGTCCTCTAAAAAATATTTTGCAAATTCCCTTGGTATTAATTTTAATATCACCAAATATTTTGACTTGTTGGTGTAACAGGGATCCCTATGTGCAATTTAACAGCAGCATTCAGGTTGATTTGAGAGTCAAATATTTGAGCATTTATCCAATGGTTATGAAAATTAAAATCTAATTATAAACTGAAGAAAAAATCTATAGTACTACTACTGACATACACCATTTAAAAATCAAAGATATCACGAATAGCCCAGAAATGCTCAGGAACCATCCCAGATTAAAAGAAGAAGAAGAGGAAGAAGAAGAATAAGAATAAGAAGAAGAAGAAGAAGAAGAAGAAGAAGAAGAAGAAGAAGAAGAAGAAGAAGAAGGAGGAGGAGGAGGAGGAGGAGGAGGAGGAGAAACAAGACCAGTGGACAAAGTGAATAATTGATATTAAAATTTCTCAAAATTGGATTTAATTTTGTTCAAAAACAATTGTTAAAATAACTGTCAAATTTTGAATAAGATTTGTAGAGTAGATATTCACAATATAGTTTACATATTTTGAACATTGCACCATAGTTACAGAGATAATTTCTCATTTTTAGACAATGTGAGGTTGTTTTATTTACAAATAAAAAGACATTGTGTGCAACTTGCAAATGGATCAGAGATAAAAAACTGTTATGTACCTAGACTTATCTAGAAATGAAGAAAAATATTTGGGGAATGTTTTTTATGAATTCCTTTAACTACGGTCTTAAATTTTCTAGAAATCTGAGATTATCAAAAAAGAACATTTCTGAAAGAAAAATAAATTTTTAAAATATTAACAAGTAACAGCAAACACAATAAAATAAACCATGAATCTGTATAGGTATAATAAATTAACAAATTTAGTGGTGAATCATACACATTTATATTTAGATTAATATTTATAGTCTCAAACTATCTTCATGCAAATAATAATTACAAAGTAAAATTTTGCAAGTACCACAATAATTACCAATATTAACATCAGCAGTAATGAGGATATTATAGGTCACATGATGTGATTCAAAGTGAAAATCATAGAATTGATTTCTCTGGTACTCTTGCCAAAAACATATAATCTAGATCCAATCATAAAGAAACCATAGAATCCATTTTAAGCCCATTCTACAACCTTTCCCGGTGAAAAATTCAAGGTCATGAAGGTTAAGAAAAGACTAATGAATATTTAAATCTGAAGGCATCTATAAAATAAAACAATTAATTTTATTTCATGTCTCTGAATAATTTTTTTTTATGAAGAACAATATTAGGCTACTAGAAATACATGAAAATAATCTGAGGATTAAGTGGTTGAAGGCATTATGATAGAATGTACAAGTGTTGATTTGAGAAACAGCATTTGCTTAATGTATTTTTTGTTTTTGCTTTTTTTCTTTATACAATCTTGGAAAATAGTAGTGAAGTTGCAGGTTCTAATGCAAAGTACATTTTTCCACTGAAGCATTTTAAAATGAATTGCTAACATATGCCATCTTTCATGATAGGTTTAGTATTTTCTACAAGTCAGAACATGCTATATAACAATATAACCTTCATAATGAAACTGATATAATTAACAACTATGCTGTTACTTGTTAATATTTGGAAAATATATTCATAATGAATGAATGTTGAATTGTAGTTATCTAGCATGTTCTGACTTGTATAAAATACTAAAATTATCATAAATGATAGCATATGTTAGCAATTCAATTTAAAATGTTTCAGCAGACAAAAGTACTTTATATTACAACCTGTAAAGTTACTATTATTTCTCAAGATTATATAAACAAAGAGAAAAGGAAAAAAATAAAGACAAAACACTAAGCAAATATTCTTATTAGAAAAATTATTAAGTCGGTGCCTCAAATTAAAATTATAAAAATTTAAAGATGGCAGTATAATAATTGCAATACATTAATCCATTAGTGAATATAGTAACCAGCATGCAAAAATAATGTTGCCTAATTCTATGGACCCATATTCAGTGATATAATTTAAATAATCCATCATTAATATGATATTTAGATCTACCAAATTAGTGTTGACTTGGTTGCTGAATTGAGCTTAAATGCTAACATTTAGATAGTCTGAAAACACATCTCAATAAAAACTGGTTAGCACTTGCACTTCAAATTTTCTTACACATATAAATAATTTTCATATTTAGATAATTTCATCATATGTATGTTACACACATCCATTACAATAAAGTTTTTACATCGTACATTTCATAAATAATTTTAATATTATATTAACAGTCTAAAAAACACAATAATAGCTTTCATATTTTTTTTCTTAAAATCTCTGTATATCCTTATGATGTTTCCAAAAGTAGATCTTGTCTTGTCTTATTAATGATTCCTAAGGCAGAAGCTCCCATGGTCTTGATTCAAATTCTGCAGCAAATGAAGAGAAAAAGAATTATATTTTTCTTAAAGATTTTATAAGTATAAATCAGTGAAGAAGTTTAGAATTTTTCATTGTTCATAAGAAGAAAAATAGATATGTCTACAATACAAAATCACTATGAAATGAAGTATGCCCATATTTTCATACACAGTTGTCATTATGACTGAGTATCAGCGCTTTGGGTTTTCCACCCCTTATGCATAAATTTGACAACCATATGTTTGGGTATTCTGGCAAGCACTGGGATGACAACATGGAGATGATAATGGACACCTCTCAACAGTTATATACCATAGCTTTAAAAGCAGATAATCAGGCAATTTCCATACAGAGTCATTGGCATTGTGAAAAGGATAAAGCAGGATAATACTGGAACACTTAGAAGGGACTTCTGTCCCAAATTTATGTCAGTGTTTGAAGTCCCTCAGTGGAAGTGAAACATGAGTTAACACCTGAAGTAAAAAGAGAAATTGTGACAGAAAGGGAAAAGGTGCATGCAGACACTGAAATGAGAAAGAACACTTGTGGAATCACAGTGGTCCAGTGTCACTAGAATCTAGAGCAAAGTGACAGTAAAGAAAATGAGATGAGATAGGCTGAGTAACCTGATGAAAATCAAGTTGATTTGGATATTTTAATTTTTTGCTAAGAAATTTCATACTTTTCTGGAGGCAAATGCAAACTAATAACAGAGTCATGACAGGCTATTTTAAATGTGTGACTGTTACTAAGTCAGTCTGGGCTTTGGCCATAAACCATAGAAAAAGGGTGATGCTATTTTTTCCCCACAAAAGAATGTCAGTGTATAGGCTGACAGTTTCATAGTGGGGAAGAAGTGGGAAAAAAGCAGTTTCACACTTAAGTTCTTTAATTTGTTGATTTTCAGAATTGGGAAAAATACATAGCTCTTTAATTGTAATTGATTTTAGAAGTTACGACCAGCAGTTTTTAAGCATTTGGCTCAGTATAGATGTGAACTTGATGAGAAATGTGGAAAATACTTCCAACTCTTATATAAATATCACCATGTAGAGTGTTCTTTGTATAAAACTCTTCTCTTACTAATTCCCCTAATAGGGTCTAAAATATATTACTGAACATAGTAAGTATGTTGTAGTGATAACAATAAGGTGGTTTCTAATGCCTTTACACATTTGATATGAAAACAAATGATACTGACTGAAAGAATTCCCATTCCTGACTTTATGTTCTATTTTTAAAGAAAATTATTTTAAACAAAAATTTTTACTGGTGCATTTAACTATATATGATAGAGGAATTAATTATGACATATTCACAGATGCACATAAAATAAATTGATCATTCTTTCTCTCTAGTATTTTTTCCTCTCCTTCTCCCTTAACCTTTGAAGGCATTCTGCGGTGATTACGGAGACATATCTTTATATCGTGATGAGAGAGTTTAAAAAACACTCTTCTATTCAGGCTACCATGATATGGAAAACTAATGTTCCACAAGTAAATGTAGAACTATTACCTTAAGTTTTAAATAAACTAGCTTATGCACAAGTAAAAAAGAAACATCACTTTCTCTCAGAAATACTTTGGAAAAAGTGTTGTCCCCCAAATACCCTTTGCATTGTGTCTACATTCATACACAATTTATCATTGTTTTGTAAATGATAAATTATCTCACTTTTTCTGGTAAAAACTAATAAGAACAACTTATACTTGCATCATACACAACAACTAACTTTCATTCTTTTTTTGTACATAGTCTTCCAATTTCATGACTCTGAAGCACTTCAAACCCGATTCTCTCATTTTTTCAGAAAGATATTTATGTAAGCTAGAAACTCAAAAAATATATATCAGCTATTAAATTAAATTGTAATTTATGTATTATAATTATATCTTTCTGTCACAACTATTTAACTTCAGCAATGTTTTATAAAGCTTAGATTTGTTCTCCTGTGATTTTTTAGGTCAAAATTCCAAATAAAAGAATAAGGTTGAGGCCACATTTAACATTGATATTCATGGCTTTACTATGTGTTAAGATGTTAATCAAAACACCATTGAAGCAGGGTGTGATTGCTCATGCCTTAAATCACAGAGGCTTAAGAGGCTGACAGGACAGTCTTGAGTTCAAAGCTAGCCTCAGCAACCGTGAGGCCTAAGCAACTCAGTGAGAACCTGTCTCTAAGTAAAACATGAATAGGTTTGGGGATGTGGCTCCATGGTAAAGTGCCCCTGAGTACAATCCCTGGTACAAAGAAAGAAACAACCCCCCCCAAAAAAAAACATGGAATCTCTAAACCAAGGTACAATGAAAGCAAGATGGTATCTTTTATTTGTTCATTTTCAAGCAGATATTTCATTATTGTAATAATACCCATGATAAAAAAATTGCCAAATATTATAGAAATATCTTCAAATGGGTTCAAAATAGCTGAACATTGTTTTTTCTTATCAGCTCTTAAAAAAATATTGCTCATCATTTTTGGACTAATATTTGACTCGCTCAAATGAAGTCTTAGTATGAAGGAAATCACCTGGTTGTACTGACGGGCTCCTGTTACACAATGAAACTCTAACCTAACCTAACCTTAACCCTAACCCAACCCAAGTCAGGGAGTTGGGGACACCACTCAGTATGGAATAGTGAAATGAATCTGATCAAATATTTTTGTGAATCCATATGAAAATATGACTGTGAACTTCAAAATCTACAAATAATTATAAGATCAGTAGAGCAGAAGAAAGAGAACACAGGGAGGAAGAAGGGGAGAAAAAGTGGAAGTACTGGTCACTGAATTAGAACACATTATATTTCATGCTTGTTTAATTATGTCAAAATTAGCCTCAATATTATTTATGTCTAAATGCACTTTCAAAATTTTCATCAAATAAAAGAATAATTTAAATTTTCCATAAGAGTAAGTGGAGGGATTGTTGCTCAGTGGTAGAGTACTTGCCTACGCATATGAGGCACTGGGTTCAATCCTCAGCACCACATAAAATAAAGAAAATAAAAGTATTGTTCCTCTATAACTAAATAAAATATTTAAAACAGACAGTAGGTAGAAATTCTCCGTATGTGGGCACAACACTGAAAAGAATCAGAACAGAGACAGTGCATGCAATTGTGGGTTTGTTATTTCTCTAAAGAAGTGTACATATTTCTAGGTGGCTTCAAACTTCCAATTAAAGCAATGTTGGTGGAAGAGGGACAGAAATCAGTGATGTATGAATTTGCAAGTAACAATGCTGCCTTCTTGAAAGAATCGTCTTGGAAGATTCTTGAGGATGCCATTAGAAACATTGGTATTTTAATGATAAAGCATTTATTACCATCATATGTATATTCAACCTATTACCTGGAAAAATTAAGCATTTGACCCTGAGACAATTCAGAGCAACAGCCACTGGTACAGAACAAGATAGGTGAGTGGGTGATCAAGATAGATTAAAGCTGCTGCCGAGATAGTTGGCCCATGAATTTGTTACCAGGGCTTAAGGAGACTGCCCATTCATTCTGTCATTCACAGGCCCCAACACTAATCATCAGAATATTTTTAACCACTTTGCAGGTTATACTTCACATCATCACAAGTATGACAATGTAGAGAGGAAAAACTATATAGAACATTTTGTCTATAGATACCATGTAAGGATAATATTAAAAAATTAAAATAAAAATCAGTTAATCTGTCAGGTGTCAGAATGTGCCCAGAGTGTAGTAATAGCAACACTGGACACTTAAGGTTGAAGTTACAATATTTCAAAAATTGTGAAACTTGTTCATGTTGCCATGTAGAAGCAGTTTGTCACAATATAACTATGTGAATCACAAAACTTCAAAAATACTTAACTAAAAGTCTAATACAACAGATTACATACACTAGAATGCCAAGGAAACAAAGCTTGATAGTTTATCTTCAGAGGTAAAATGCAAAGGTGGGTGAAAGATCAACTTTCTGGACTAATATTTCAAGAGTACCTTCATTTCCTAGCATTACTTCCACAAATTATAGGGTCTAGTTAGCTTTTGCATGCTACCAATCTCATCAATCTGTCTCAAAGTTATACAGTAGACACAAATTAAGGAGACTAAGTTGCTCTTTCAGTATAGATTTTGACATACTTGTAGAATTTGGATTGTTCTATATGGAAATGCCTATATTCTTTCAGTTGCATTTCTTAGAATTTTCAGTTCAGATTCCAGATGCCTAATTCCGAGTTCCATCTGACTTCTTATTGAAGTAAAATTAGGATTTCTGAACTGCTCTGAAATTTCCGGAGCTGATCCTTGTGTCTAAAGAAAATAAAAAGAATATATTTTAAAAATAATTAGAAACAAAATAATTATTATGTAGTTATTTTATTTAGTTCTGAGTCAAAAATTCAGAAAGCAATTTTAAATGTGTAGGAAAAAAATATTAGACTGTAAACTTCTGTCATCAGTATCAATTAAATTAAATATGAACCAATATTAATTGAGCTCTTCTTCTCCCCCTTTCCCTCCTCATGCCCTGCCCTCCTCCTCCTTCTTTCTACTGTGAATGGAACCCAGGGCATTGCACAGGCTAGACTATCTATCTACCATTAATCTGTGATCAAAGTAATGAATCATTCTCATGTTAGCGCTCAGATCATCCAACAATTTAAAGAATAATAGAATCAATTCAAAATATGAAAGTTGAAAAATTTAACATAACAATTCAAAAGTATGTTATATTTCTGCATCACATTTTTTTCTTCTCATAGTCTTATTTATGCCCACTATTATCAAATATCCAACAGTTATCTGATGAAAATTATTACTCAGATCAAATTAGATGAAAGAATGATGTAAATTGAGGTATTTGAAAGGGATTCAAATGTCTTCCTTCTCTTACAAATCTACACAACATCTTTCCTCAAGAGATATAGAATACACCTATAGTGTATGTATGTATGTATATATATATATATATATATATATATATATATATATATATATATCCAAAATGCAGTTTACAATGAAATGAATGAAAGCAAATTGCAGATAAATAAGATAGACAGTAAAATAAAAAATACTTGTTTTTGCTTTTCCTCTAAATCCCATTTTGCTTGATGTTCAATGTCACATTCCCACAATACTCCTTGGCCTCATTCTACTCGAGTGCTCCGTGTGTGCCTTGGAAAGTTTACTACATTTACTTCCAACTTCTTTTGATTCCTTCCTATTTTTTTTCAAATGTATCTTGTATACTTTTTATAAAAAACAAGTTCTGCATAAAACATTCATAGATTGTTCTCAAACATAAATGCTTTGAAGATGCATTGTTCATCTTTGTAGTAAGATCATCCATCTGCATGAATAAAAGAAAAATGAAAAAGCACAATATGAAAATAAGATACTGAAAATATTCGACACAAACTCAAACAACAAGTTTTACATAAATTCAATTGCAACAAAACATAATCTATACCAGCATTATGAAGAGTAGATTCAGTTCCTATAATAAGGTATATTAGCTTTTCAGTTGGTAAGGATTACAAATCTATAAATACCTATTTTGGCTACATAATAAATGTTGAGGAAATCTATATAGAAGATGATTTTTCCCATACTGAAATCACTATTGGATTAAGTGAATTTAATTTTATATTTGGTCACTGAAATATAGTTAGAATAAAAGTCTTAACAGGCCAATCTACTATAAAAAATATTGGTTGATTTCAAATAGTAATTTTGTTAAAACAACTATTAGGCATTAATATTTTCCATTCATTCTAGAATAGGTGTGGATATCAGATATCACTCTCACCTTGGGAGAATTTATATCTCAACAAGATAATCACCATGCAAAAACTGTTGGTTACAGAAAAGTCAGAGAAAGTTCATGAAAAATAACATATATATATATATATATATATATATATATATATATATATATATATATATATTGATCTCTGCATATACATGATCAAGAGAATAAAAACAGACAAGTCAGAAAATACAGCATGAATAAGACAGAGATATGGTACAATTGGCACAATTCATGAAGACCACAAAGAGACAGGTTAATAAAAGCATGTCCAAATCTTAACTTGTAACTAGATGCCCCCAGCCATGTAGTACTGGAGTTGTCAAGAGGTGGAAGCATTTTATGGTTTAGCAACTGATAATTGGCTAAGTGACAAAGTCATAAAACAAAGTTTTATTAGACAACAGAAAGAAATAAAATAGTAATTCTCGCTACAAAACAGAGGATCCCTGAAAACAGTATTCTAAATCAATGAAATTGTTAAAAAACAAAAGACCTACTGTTGTATAAATTCACTTGTATGAAATATTCATTACAGATTAATTTTAGAGTTAGAAGTATAAGCCAACTTCCAAACAAGGTTTCCAAAAAGCAAAAGTTAATGTCAAGAATCAGCAAATGGTGGCTGGTATTTCAGTGGTAGAGTGCTTCCTTAGCATGTGTGCTGTTCTTGGTTTGATCCTCAGCACCACACCTGAACAAATAAAGATAATGTGTCCATCTGCAACTAAAAATATTTTTTAAAGCATCAATATGGGGCTGGGGCTGGGGCTGTAGCTCAGTGGTAGAGCGCTTGCCTTCCATGTGTGAGGCATTGAGTTTGATGCTCACCACCACATAAAAATAAAGATATTGTTTTTTTATAAAACGATCAATAAATTAGTATTAAACTAAAAAACTTTTTCACAGCAAAGGAAATCATCAAGAATTATAAACAGAGAGCCTTCAAAATGTTAGAAAATCTTTGTCATGTGCACCTCAGAACATTAATCACCAGGATGAACAAATAATTCAAATTATTTAACACCAAAAGAACACCAACCAATAATCCAATCAATAAATGGGCAAAGGAACTCAAAAGGCACTTCCCAGAAGAACATATGCAAATGGTCAGAAAATATATGAAAAAAATTCAATATCTCTAGCAATTATAGAAATGCAAATGCCATTCTGAGATTCCATCTCACTCACTCGGGTCAGAATGGGAACTGAAAAGAATAAAATAATGATAAATGTTGGTGGCAGTGTGGGGAAAATGTTCACTTACACATTGCTGATGGGACTGCAAATTGGTGCAATCACTCTGGAAAGCAGTATGGAGAGTCCTCAGAAATCTTGGAATATAACCACCATTTGACCCACTTATCCCACTCCTTGGTTTACACACAAAATCCTTAAAATCATCATACTACAGTGACACAGCCACAACAATGTCTAAAGTGGCTCAAATCACAATATTGAAGCTATGAAACCAACAGAGGTACCCTTCAATAGATGAACAGATTAAAAAAAATGTGTCATGTACACACAATGGGATATTAATCAGGTGTGAGAAAGAATGAAATTATGGCATTTTCCAGTAAATGGATGGAATTAGAGATTATCATCCTAAGTGAAATAAGCCAATCCCACAAATCCAAAGGCTGGAAGTTCTCTTTCATAAGTGGATGCTAACACACAGTAAGGAATGGGGGAGGAAAGAATAGAAGTTCATTGAATTAGACAAAAGTAACGGGAGTAAAAATGGAAACAGAAAAGACAGTAGAATAAATCTGATACAACTTTCCTATGTTCACATGTGAATACATGACAGGTGTAACTCCACATTATTTACAAATATAAAAATGTCAAGTTATAATCTATGAAATTAAATATTCAAATACAGTCTACTGTCATATACATCTAAAAAGAACAATGGAATATTACTCAGCACTAAAAAAATAAGATCATGGAATTTGCAGGGAAATGAATGGCATTAGAGCAGATTATGCTAAGTGAAGTTAGCCAATCCCCAGAAAAACAAATTCCGAATGTCATCTCTGATATAAGGGGGTGACTCAAAATGGGGAAGAGAGAAAGAGCATGGGAAGAAGGTTACCTCTACAGAGGGAATTTGGGTGGGAGGGAAAAGGAGGGAGAAAGGGAATTTCATGGATGGTGGAAGGAGACCTTCATTGTTATACAAAATACATTTATGAAGATGTGAGAAAAAAATAATAGTGTTACCTTAGATTAGGTAGAGAGAAGTGATGAGAAGGGCGGGGAAGGATGGGGAGATAGGAAGGATAGTAGAATAAAATGGACATTATTATTACCATGTATATATGTGAATGCATGACCAATGTGATTCTGCAACCTGTATACTCAGAAAAATGAGATATTGTATCCCATGTGATTCAAATGAATAATATGTCAAGGTCATTTTACTGTCATGTGTAACAAATTAAAACAAATTTAAAAATCACATAAAAATAAAATAGAGGCTTGCCTAAAGCTAAATATATATATAAACAAATAAAAAGTACTATTTTTTTAAATTTGTAAATTACTAAAATAATATATTGGTAGTTTTCTAGGACTTTGGATGTGTAGGAATTAGAAAACTGACAGCTAAGAGGTTCCAGGCTTCTTTTCAAGAACATGAAAATTTTCTAAATTTGACTGTGTAAATGGTTACATAACTTGGTTAATGTACTAAGAGACACTGAATTTTACATGCTATATGGGTGAATTAGATGTTAGGTGCATTACATAAATCATAAAAATGCCTTTTAAGAGATGTACTGAAAAAGAACTAAGCTAACATTATTCATTGTCTACTTTGGATACCAGTCCAGATATAATACAAATATTTATTTGCTTCATAATGTATCTAAAATAAAAGAAAAAAATAAAGAAATAGCCTAAGTTTTTCAATAATTAAACTAAAACCTAAAACATATCTGTATTTTGAGAAAAGCATAAAAAAAGGTTTGCACACATTTTTAAAGTCAATTAGAAATTACTTGCAGATTTTGAATAGATGCACAAAAATGAAATTAAAACAACAAAGTTTCTTGAAACATTCTATTAAATACTACCTCTAATTTAGTTTTCCTTGTTGTACCATGTCAGTAAAGACAGCACTAAAAGCTGCTGGGTTATTAAAAAAAAAGGCTCTGTTTTCCTCAGACTAGATATTTTAATGAAAGATGCTGGTTTTGTAAGAGAAAAATTCTAAAAGAAAATTATAAGTGTAAGAAATAAGTGCAGTATAAATATCCCCAGATATAATAAAATCAATTATAATGAAAATATAAAGAAAGCTGCTCATTGAAATTAGTATCCCAGAATAATTTTTATTACTTAAGCAGGTGTTGATTTACAAATGACATGTTCAATTTTCTACATACTTGACTTGTCATTTGTCTTAGTTTCTTCATTAAATCCTGTCTTTATATTTTAAATTTACGTGAAAATGTGCTAAATCTTCTAGAGACGCCTCTGATACACGTTGTAGTTTCAGGGTACCAGCTGACTGTTTTTCAAGATATCTCACCACTACCTGATATTTCTGTCAATGATTTTGCTACTCAGCTCACTTTAAAAATTTATTATTATTATTATTATTATTATTATTATTATTATTATTATTATTATATAATGATGTTTACTCTAAAAAAATCACTACATAAAACAGTAAGCTGATGTTTATTTCTGAATTCCCTTAAGAAAATAGAAGATTGTGTACTCCTGCATAGTCACTATCACATTCCTTACACAACAGGGTGAGCCCTGTATCTCTACATACTGCCCTTGATAAAGTTGCAATGTTTAACAAACTACTGAATTCTAAAACAAAAATGCTTACACAGGTCTCATTGGTAGTGGTAAATTCTACAAAGGTTATTATCCCTCTCTTATTAGAGACTCAAATTAATACCCCACATCCTCACATCTTAAAAGTTTTGCTAAAATAATTCCAATATATTTTCACAAAGAATAAAGGAGATGCTAGTAACCTGGTCTCCACCTCACTGCCTGTCCACATGTCCTGGAATTCTCACTGGTCCTCACACCACTACTGCTTTACATAAACACTGCCACCCTCATTAGTCTCGATATGGGGGTTCAGTGCCAAATTAATGAATTTCAGATGGCTACAATTATCTTTGTACTTAAAGTCACTATATAATAGGAATTGGGCCATGAAATGAAGAAAACTGTTAGCAAATTATCATGAATATATGCATCAAATTACAGATGAAATAAACTGTGGTTTTGCTGCAATTCATTACATTAGTCCCAATTTATGATAATGACAAATAGATGCTTTTAAAGAGGTGGACAAGACATGAATGAAAACAAAAAATATCAGAACAGTTATTTTCAGATTTATGTTAAACTTAAATGAGTAAAAATAAATTTACCAACTAGAAATATACAAAAATATACTGAACAAACTCTATTACAAAATACAGAATCTACATTTCAGTTCATCTGGAAAATCTGGAATGAACTGTTAAAGTAATTATTTTATTTGAGTCTAAGTATGAGCATTTCCATTATTTGTTTCATTGTGATCTTCAAGAATAGAAATGAGAAGACACTAAAATTGTTATTCAGTGATGGGATGTAGCTCATTGGTAGAACATGTGTTTAGCATGTGCAAACTTTGGGTTTAATTAATAGCACCAAAATTAGATATTGTTTCAGCATTATTGAGACCATATTACTAATGTCAGCATATAAACCTACAAAAACATCTGTAACTCAGCCTCTTAAATCTTTCTAAGAAAAAAATTCTTAAATTGAAGGGTGTGTCAGGCCCAAGTTTTAAAAATTTCCTCCTTTTTAAATATTAAAATCTATTTTAACTAAGTCTTTTGTGTTTAGTTGGCACATGAGTACCTATAGTTATTTTAAAATATGTTCACAGTGTGTAAGAATCAGAGCAGGGAAATTGGATTACTTAGCTCTTCAAACACAGATTGGTTGTCCTGCAAATGAGGTCTAAGTTATATTTGCTGGACAACAGGTTGTAGTTCTGTGTTGATACAGAAACACATTCATAATACCTACATTTTTATATTCATCAAGATTCAACATTTAGCCATAAGCAGATATCACTTTGAGTATTCCTTTGAAGACTCTTTTTACAGATATTTTGCTTGATACTTACTTCTTCTGCTTTCTCTTTTGCATATTGATCCAGTTGTTCTTTTAAATGATTAGTTTCATTGATTAATTCCAAATATTTGTTTTCCAGCATGAGACAATATCTGTCATTCTGAGCTTAAAGTTTTTTATAACATCATAAAATTGTGTTTGGACATTAATAATTCCACCTATTTTATTTTCACCTTTGTTCTGATAGTCAAGCAATTGGTCTTCATGCAATGTAGTTTCTCTTTGTAGTTTAGATACCTTCTCTTTAGAAGCTTCCTGATTTCTGAGGTGTTCATTCCTTTATCTTTGTTCATTTTGATACCTGTGTTCCATCTCCTTAAGTTGGCACTGTCTTTGTTTTAGGTGTCTGTTTACCTGATCTGTAACAAAAGTCATTACTCTTGTCTGATGCAGCTCATTTTCTACATCACTTGTTTTTACTTCAGACTTTGGAACCTGTTGGGAAGAAATCTCACTACTAACGTTTAGGTTAGATACATCAATATTCTTTTTTTTCCTGTGAACTAAAGATTATCTCTGCCTCTATGGAAAGCAAGTTCTAGATTTCTTTTTGGTGTTGGACTGTCACCTTGATGGTGTGGAGCAGGACCAGGTGTGGGAGGGTGAGATTTGACTTCTGTTTCTGGTCTTTCTGTGCTTTGTTTTTCACTCTCCAGTGTGAAATTTTGCAATGTACTCTCAACTTTCCAAATACCCAACTGTTAATTGTCCTGGAATATTTCCATAAGTGTTTCCTCATTCAATTTTTGTGTCCATGGAAGGCAGGTATTCTTTTCTCTTAAAATTTTAGTATTCTCAAAGCACTTCTTTTCCTGGTTCTGATATTTTACTGTGTCAATTCCCAGTCTCTTCAGAGAGACCTCATCCTTCTTCTTGTGATATTTATGCAATAGCTTGTTCTCTGTCCCATCACTAGTATAAGCTAACATAAAACCAAGGATACATTTAGCTAGCACTCAATAAAATTATGTTTCATAATTTTCATTAAAATTAAAGAAAAACCTGTATATTTATATGGTCAAATGGCTTCAATAAATAGATACCCACTGAGGAAAAATTAGATGTAAACTTCTGAGCTTATAAAAATATAAATTCCCAAGAGTTCAAAAGTTAGTTCAAGAAAATGGATCTATAAGAGTAAAAGAAAATTACAACTTAAAAAATGTAAGAACTGCCAGGTTCAGGGGCTCATGCTTGTAATACCAGTGTCTCAGGAGACTGATTCAGGAGTATCACAAGTTCAAAGCCAGTCTTCAGCAATTCAGTGAGACCCTGACTCATTCATATATAAATAAATAAATAAATGGCTGGGGATGCATCTCAGTGGTTGAGCACCCTGGTTCAGTTCCTGGTTATAAAAAAAATTAAGGATTGAAAAAATCTGCATTATACCAGAATGAATGAATAGATTAAGTGATTAGTTAGTTTACCAATGTAAAAAAAATTAACCTTGCAGAACAGAAGTGACAGAGAAAAAACCACACATATAGTTATCTAATAATAGACAAGCACACTATAAAATATGCATTAGAGAAAGAATAGGTTCCTTAACCAATTATGTTGGGAAAACTGAAAATCGATATGTCATAGGAGAAATTTAACCCCTATTTGTCAAAAACAAAGTGGATCAAGGACCTAGACATTAGATAAAAGACCCTAGACCTATCACAATACTAGACAGGCCCAGGGCTCCATCTTGTCAGTGTAGGAACTGAATTCCTCAAAAATACCCTTAAAGCACAAGAAGTAAAATAAAGAATCAATTAATGGGGTGGTATCTTTATAGCAAAGGAAACCATCAAGAATATGAGTAGACAGCCTATAGAATGGGAGAAAATATTTGTCACTGACATGTCAGATAGAGCATTAATCTCCAGAATACATAAACAACTTGAAAAATAACTCACACACAAAAAAATAACTCAATCAATAAATCAACAAAAAACTGAGCAAGCACTTCAAAGAAAAATATGTACAAAAGTTAACAAGTATATGAAAAAAATGTTGAACATCTTTAGCAATTAGAAAAATGAAAGTTAAAACTACACTGAGATATAATGAATGCAAGTATCAATAAATGTTGGTGAGAATGTGGGGAAAAGATTCACTCATACATCACACCAAGCAATTTTTCTGGAACGCAGTATATAGATTTCTCACAAAACCTGAAATGGAACGACCCTTTGACCCAGTTATTCTGCTCCTCAGAGTATACTCCAATGATACTATAGTTACACAGCCACATAAATATTTATAGCAGCTCTTCACAAAAGTTAAGCTGTGGAACCAACCTAGGTGCCTTTCAACACATGGATGGATAAAGAAAATGTGTCATATATATACAATGGATTCAGCCATGAAGAATGAAATTATGGCATTTGCTGGTAAATGAATGGAACTGGACACTGTCATGCCAAGTGAAATAATCTAGTCCTCCAAATCCAAAGTCTGAATATTCTCCTTAACATGTGGTTGCTAACACACATAAGGGTGGAGGAAAAAAAAATAGAAGTTTGTTGGTTAGACAAAAGTGAATAAAGGGTTGAGAGGGGAGGGGAATATAGTAGAATGAATCTTACATTACATTATTATGTTCACATATGAATACATGACCAGAAAAAAACTCTACATAGAAGAAGTTATATGCTATGTATGTGTAATACACAAAAAGAACTCTATTGTAATGTATACCTAAAAACAATAAATAAAAATTAGAATTCACTATTTCTCATGTTGATCCATTTTTGGATCATATGATCTACCTTTTAAACAGTTAAAAATTCCAAATATTTTATTATGTACGTATCTGTTGGGATGGCTTCAGTTACAAATAGAAGAACATTAATCTTTAAGAAGAATAAGTTTACAAGCTGACACCTCATATATTCAACCAGACCATAGTAAGAACCTTAGCTCTACATCTACTGAGACATACAAAAGTTCTCCAAGGTCTTTTCCTAAAAATATTTCTAGCATATTCTGTTTTCTAACATTTTGTAGATGGGAATGAGAATTGCATCTACTGATAAATGATAAATGTAGAAACAGCATTAAACACATGATTAAACACATCAGGCAAATTGCATGATTTTCCTCCAAGTCTTTTGCATCTGCTTCTAGTGCTCATCCACAAAGCAAGTTATTTCTGTTCTATGAATGGATAAACATCAAAGAAGGCCTGTGTTTCAAAATATCAATGAAAAATAATTTAAAATGTATAAGGCTCTACTCAGAATATCCTGAGATTTCTACTCAGTAGCATTTGTTCCATCACAGTGAAGATTGAAAAATGAGTCCATATAAAATAAGGGAAATAAACAGATCTTATGTATTAGAAACAAATACTTACCAGTAATTTATTTCTAAGAACATATTATGGTATGCCACTGTTTCCAAAGGTGTTTTGTACTGAAGTAGTAGATTACTTGTAGCAAAGGGTTTGTTTCTTTTCTCAAAAGTGAGAAAACGATTTACAAAACCAGGGTATTTGCTGGTCCCACTTTTCCTCCTTACTTAACAGTGGGAGTAGTAATGCACATTAATAGAACAAGAGAGCAAAGTCACTTCCCCATACTAGAAGATCTAATATTAGAAGCAAGGGTTTTGAGATCATAGAAAAATCATCTATTCCTGTGGAAAATATTAAAAGTCTTTTCTCTTTATAAGGCTACTCTGAAAGTCTTCATGGGACTGCTGTGGAGAAATACAGTTGAATTAAGAACATTACATAACTCAATGGGAAAAAATGTACTCCTCACCTCCAAAATATGTACATTATGGTTATAAATATATGGATTTAAAACCCTCTATACTTTCCAATGATTAATAGATTTACTGTTTAACTATGTTACACACACACACACACACACACACACAAACACACACACACACACACACACACACACACACACACACTCACTCATTTGAAAACAGAAGAAAATAATTCAGGAAGCATTTCCATTCATCACATGTCTATCTCTTTTTGTTTGAAAAGATGTGTTACTGAAATTTCATATTGTAAATTCTGGCATTATGGTCTCATGGAAATTTTCTGTAGGTTTCATTTTATTCTGCTAATATTTACACATTTATTTCAGAAAAGTTATGGTTGTATATCAGCAGGTGACAGAAGTCTAAAAGCTTAATTTAAGAGTGGGACCTTCAAGATTAAAAAATACTTCTAAATGGTAGATTTAATCTTTAAGAGTAAATGTCTTACATTTCAATTGCACAAATGACAGATAAATTTGGGTGAGTGAAAACATTTCCTAAATGCAGACAGAAATGTAATTGTGAAACACTTTAAAAAATGTTTTAACTAGTTGCATAGTTATTTATTTTTTAAGATAAAACACCTAAATTTGTATTTATGTCAGTGATTAAACTAAACTTCTTCATTCAAAAACAAATGCTGAATAACTACCAGATGCTAAGTTTTGCTGTAATTAGTTTTGTCATAAATATCATCATTTAATTTTAGAGTCAGATAACATTGTGGTTTTTTTTTTCCTGGTTTGTCAGATCTTTTTTATTTTTATTTTTTATTGCCAAATAATGAACATTGTGTTTTAAATCAAAATAATAGTTCACAGCCCACATACCCATGCTTTGAAAACAGCAGACTGCATATAAATGGAGGTCTACAAGTCTGTGTTTTTTGACATTGAGGGAGATATCTGAAGTGTGTCGAAGTACACACACATGATGACTGCATGTTGGTGAAATTGCCAAAAAGCACATTCCTCAGACCACATTGCCATCATTTAGTGAAAAATGGCCACATACAATAAGTTAAAGGGATTTTATAAATAAGTTAAATGAAATAGAGTAAAAATTTGAAACTTTATTGAACGTGTATTTACCTGATTAAAATGATTTCTTGCAGTCTCCAATTCTGTATCTATTGTACAAACAGAGATTTCAGCTTGCTTTCTCACTTGATCCTCTTTGTTATATTCTGTTTCTTTTTCTTTTAATGGGTTCTTATTTTTTTCATGTAACATATCATCATTTTTTCCTCTTCACCTCATCTTCTTTTAAGGTATATCTGAAGTTAATATGGATGCCTTTTAATTGATTTTTCCCTAAAACAAAAGTTGTCTTTTTATGTTCTGGCTCTTTGTATGCTGATTTAGTATGTTAATAAAAATTCTATATTCTCTGAAGCTTTTCTAATTTAACATTTTTAATTTCTCCTTTAATGTTGTGTAAAATATACATAATTGAAAGTCAATAATAGACGATTGTTTTGTTATTTGATAAGTTTCTGTTACTAGCAAATATTTTAGATACCACAGAAAAAGGAATTTAGAAATGATTTGGTAAATTGACAAGTTTAAGGTAATTTTTTGCACAATCATAGATCCTCCCCAGTTAAAAAAATAATTTCATGTCAAATAAATTTTAAAGACTTATTGTTTATATACAAACTTATGAATTCAGTAGTAATATCATTTATCTTTGTAAAATATATCAGGTATACCTACAACTGGCGTACAGTGTAACAGCATATTCAGAAATTTTTTTTCAATATGTTTCTTTTGGGGCTGTGGCTGTAGCACAGTGATAGAGTGTTTGCTTATCATGGGTAAGGTGCTGGGTTCGATTTTTAGCACCACATGTAAATAAAATAAAGATATATAAAAAATGTATCTTTTGTATTACTATAACCACGAACTGGGATAAATAATCTAATACCGGTTATTATACTTTTTATGTTTCTTTTATGGTAACACTCTCAGCTTACATTTTTGATTATTATGAAATTTTCAAAAACCTCAAAATCCACTTTTGAACAAGATGGGACCTATTATTTAATCCAATAATAAAGAATAATATTCTTCAACAGATGAATGGATAAAAAAATATGATGTGTGTGTGTGTGTGTGTGTGCACGCACACACATACACATAATGGAATAGAAGCCATAAAACAATAAATGTATGTAAACATATAGTCTACTGTCATGTATACCTCAAAAACATAAAAAGCATATGTCCTTTCAATATAGAAATATGAACAAATTTATGAATGAGAATGCATTTGAAAACAAAAATCTGTTTTCATTTTGTTTTTTTAATGAATGTTAATATTAGAAGTGTAGCCGAGGGTAGAGCTCAGCACTAGCACATCACACTAGTAACACAAAACCCTGAGTCTGATCCCAAAAATCAGTCTAAAAACTATAAATGTATAATAACATGTTGCAGGGCAGTGAAAAATGCAACATTGGTGGAATACAAACTTTCTTGAGAGCAATTAATAAATCCTGAAATCTTTTTAAAGTTTCCCAACTGTAACCAAATAACTCTATATTGAATTTTTTTAAGAGTAAACAGAAATGCAGAAAGTTATGTTTTTTTCTTTTCTTCTCACCCTCATCTTTGGTATCAGGGATTGAACCACAGAAGCTAAATCACTTAGCTACATCCCAAGGCATTTTTTCATTTTTTAATTTGGAGACAGGGTCTCACTAACTTGCTTAGAGCATTGCTGCTACATTGATGAGGATTATTTTGAACTTTTTATCCTCCTATCTTTGCCACCCAAGTTGCTAGAATTATAGGCAAATGCCATGGTATCTGAGTAGGAAATGATTTTTTTATAAATAATATTTCTTGAAACATTAATTGTAATAAAAAGTTAAAAATATAAACAAATAACAATCCCAAATAATGGTTGTTAAACAAATAGATTACTAGCAGATGGGGATCCATAGAGCCATTATAATTGTTATGGAGAAAAATATGAACTTAGTTTTCAGAAGTAATCACATTTAATAATATGCTATCATATTTGTAAGAATTTTAAAATTTATTCAAGTTTTGTCCCTTGCAAAGTGCTAACAGATGAGTCAGTAGTTAAAAAAATTCTCCTTCTTATTTTACTGGATTGAAGGAAAAGATTCCACCCCTTCTTTCAATCTAGGATATAATACCTCAAATTGTGGAGTTGTTGTTTCATTCTATATTTTCTTGCTTAAACTCTGATAACCTCATTTTTAGCTCACGAATCTCATTTTCCAGTTGTTCATTTTTTTTTAACATGTAGTGAATACTGTGTGCAGTGACTTTTTTTGCTTTTTATTATTCTTTGAAGTGATAGAACTGTTTTCTGGGTTTTTGACAGGCTAACAGAATCTGTCAGAAAAAAGAAGATAGAAATAAAATATGTTACTAATTTAAATATATGAATGCCGTATATTTCACATGCATTATTTATACACTAAAGCAATGAGTGCATAAAACATGTGACACAATATGCTGAACTCTGAAGATATAGCAGATGAGATTAAACCGCTATTGTTCTTTAGCTTAAAGTCTAATGAAGAAGACAGACACAAAAAAAGACCATTATAATTTAAGATAGATGATATTAGAAAAGAGGTTTGTGATCTAATACATAAATCTGGTCTATAAAAAAGATTCCCTGAGGAAAATGAACATACACTGAGAAATGAACAGCAAGCAGGTAGAATGTGAAGAACATTTTTCTTTCCAACATAAAAATTCAAGTTTTCCAACTCCCCTGTGGTCTATGCTTGTCTTGTACAGAATCTAAGAGGGACACTCCCAATATAACCTGCTGCTAGACTTTGGTCTTAAGAGAGACAACTTTCTTGCTTTTTCTTTATTCCCTGTTTACTAGGTTCATTTCTCCCAGTATTAGAAAATATCAGCACTCATGTTATAAATCAATATTCTATCCAAAGCACTCTGTAGAATATGTTGTTCTTACCATGGACATGTCCATCTTTTTTCTCTTTTGCTTTATGATGTTTCTCTCCAGATGAGTGAGAAACGCACATCTGTTGGTGATCTTCAGAAAATACCTGCAAAATAAAGGACCCCAATGAGCTCCATGAAGACTTCACTATCACTCTTTTAGACATCACCCAAGTTTTGTCTTGAAAGCAGCTAACTAACATGTATATAACTACAGACTGAGCTGTCATACTTTCCATAGGGTGTCTTAGCATTGTGCTCCCGGTGAAGCTAAACACTTATCTTCCAATGGCTCGTGATTTGGTAAAAGCCAGGTGGATGTCATAGAAAAGGCATTTCTTGACAACATGCTAACAAAGGAGTACAGACCCCAAAGGACGGGAGGGATGATATTCATTGTAACTCATCCAACTTTGCATTCACCATCAAATGTGAGAAGGCTTTCAAGTCTTATTTTAAAGAATTTTGAGGAGTATGTTTCATATTAAATAGTATTACACTTTTTAAACAATGAAACAACAAAGTTTTTGTTTGAAAATATGAGACTTAGGTGTTCATTTGGGGATTTGACACTGGGATATGGCTACTGCCCAGGATACACCCCAAAGGGAAAGTTGTAAACCCAAGTACCTACATATGCCAGCCAAGTAAAATAAATCTAGATGTGTGCTAAATCTCACACCAGGAATGTTGGCAATGTGAGAAAAAAGATGAGACAGCATCTCTAAAATCCTTCATTCCCCCATTAATGCACACAAATACATTTATTTAATATACTAAGACATTTTGATAAAATTATTCAACATATTGACTGAATTTTCTGCAAGAATGAAAAACAAAATAAAGAGGTCACCAGAGAAAAAATTGTTTAATACATGTAAGAAAACAGAAATTGTGTCAACATACTTTATAAACAACCAGAGATATAAAAAATTGTGTGTATATCTTTAATAAGAATTATAATGCATTCTGCTGTCATTTATTTTTTAAAAAATCAATACAAAATAAACAAAAAATAATGAATAAACATTAACCAGGATGTAATATATATATATTTCAACTTGTAGCCAATAACTACTGATTTTCACTAGAATTTTGAGCCTTTGACAACATCACCCTTTCACATGAATGCAGTCAGTGTCCATTTTCATTCATAACCCAGGTGGTTATTTGTCAGTCTCAAATTTAGTCTCAACTTTTTATTTTTGAAAGTGTTTATGCAAGTGGAAGCACAAGCAACATTTAGAATTGTTTTGCCTCCATTATATAGTGAATTTAGCTATAAGTTGTAAGGACTACTAATGCTATTTTCAGATTCTAACCACTTCAGAGTGGTTTTAGATATAATGAGTAATATATAATGCCTGGATTCCAAAAGACTAATTAAAATGTGTTTTCATTTGGCCTCCTTTACTTTCTTCAAGAAAGAAAAACAAGAGAAAACAGGAAGAAATGCTTTATATGTTGACATACCTGAGACTGGGTACATTGAGCAGCATCAAAACTTTTCTGCTCTTCCTCTGAAGTCATGTCAAAATGGGTCTCTGCTGATAAATGAATACTTTTACTCACATTCCTTAGAACTGCATTAGAAAGAGTGAACATCAATCCAAAGAGAAAAGGGTAATTGTAACACCAAAACAACTTAATATTCCCAAATATGATTTCTGATTAAGTTTAATATTTGGAGAAAAATTACTGGTTTTAACTTTCCATGGTTTTTCTTTTTTTTCTTTTTCTTTCTTTGTGTATACACCTTGGCAGTGGACCCACAAACTTATGCATTCTTGTCAAATACTCTACCACTTAGTTCTATCCCATGGCCACTTTAATTGGCAACTGGAGTCCTCTGACTGGGCTGAATACAGCCATCCTTCAAGGCTTGGATTTCCAAGTAGTTGTGAATAAAGATGTGCCCATTTGCACCCAACAAACATTGATTTCTCAGGGAGTATTTTTTCTTGATCCAAATCCTTAACACACATCTTATAGTGACATGATAGGATACAAGGTTTAGTGCAAACCATATTGCCAAGATTTGTCTACTCAAGATCAATGAAATTTGCTCAGAAACAAGCTTGAAAATCCACATGAAAAGAAGGGCTGTTTCTGGGAAAATATTGGTATAGAGTAAGCTGCATTCTAAGCTGCACTATTTCATGGAGACCAAAGAGTTGGTGAAGAGCTTCTCAGCAAAGTGAGTGAAAGAGGGATTTTATTCAAATACCTAAAAATTCTGAACACTGAAAATGTCCAGAGATTCAGTAATCTGTGTACCATAAACAAAAAAGCCTACAACCTGCATGCAAATATCAGCACAGATCTGCCTCAGACAAAGGGGGAGAGAGAAGAGGAAGTTGCATTCTATGATGTACCATGATGTGCCCTGCTAAGGAGAAACCTCAGGTTAAAAATATTGCTTAAACTGATCTGACCAAATGGTGCACTATGCACTGGTGCTTAAAAAGCATGCTCTTCTCTCAATGGGTGATGGGAGTGCTGAAGCTGTAGCCATCCTCGGAAAGAGTGCAAAAGTGGTTTCTTTGATTCAGTTCTTCTGAACAACACACACACACACACACACACACACACACACACACACACACACGAGGATCCTGGAAGTGCCTATGAAGGGACCTAGGTTGTGCCTGATAGAAGGTAGAAAAAACTACTGCAGGCTAGACTATACCTGTGAGACTCTAGTGAGAAGAGCAAAGGCGAACCTATGTGTGTGGAAGCTAATGTGACCAGCTGAAGTTTCAGAGAAAATGACCTAAGAAGGCAGAGAAAATGTGCTCCCAAGGATGGTGTTTTTTCTGGCTACTCACCCCTCAAAGAAACAGGTGAGAGGTGAGTAGCTAGAGAGTAGGAGATGGTGAGAACATGAAATGCTGTAGGCCCACACAGAGAAAAGTATGAAATAGGTCAGGATTTGTCTCAGAAAAAAGAGATAGGTGAGGCCTAATGCCAGAAGACAGTTGAGGCAGAGGAAAGGTATAAAGATACAGAATGAGGCTTGGCTCATGTCAGGAAATATTTCTAAAAAATTTCACAAGGTTGACCTTTCACATTCTAAAGAGATGCTTATGGTGACATTTGCATGGTAGCTAGTTCATTACAAAGTTTGGAAATAGGGAGTATGTAACAGTATGATATGGAGGGGAAACAATTCAGAATTGAGGTGATATTTCCAGAAACACAGATGAGAGGTCATTTTCTGTGACTACTGATGATATTGTGAGGAAAATCCTCCCACCTATTTGGGAAAACCACCTTACACGTGGGAACACTGGAAGCATTTCAAGTGTTTTGACATTGTGTTCTCTGGAGTGTTGTAATGCAAAACTTACCCAATTTGACTGTCTTTTTTTTTCCTTGCCTAATCCTTTCCATGGAAGGGCCTCTTTTATTGTGATGGGATCAGTGCTCTTAGAAAGAAGATAGTACATAAAAAGTGTATTTTTCATTGACTACAAAGTTAATAATTTAGAATAAATATAGAAATTTAATTACCTTTATGAAATCATATGAACCCCTAGAGGCTGAAAAACAAAAGGGGTATATACTTAAGCAAAGATGAAGAGGACAAAACGACACATACAGCAGAGATGCCTTCGCATACAGTTGAGGTCCATGGTTCAGCTGTGCTAAAAATTATGTATCTCCTGGGTTTCTGTGCTAGCTGGTGTGCCTGAAAACAATCATGTGACTAAAATCTGCCAAAGGAATTTTGTTAATAGGTTTTTTGAGACATGCTGTTCATTTCACAAACCTGAGATTATTTGTCCAATGACCATAAATAAAACAGACAAGGGAACATACACCAATGCAAAGATACAGATTACAGATTGTTGGAGAATCCAACAATCCTCTAGTGGAGAAGCAAAGAAGGTCCCTAAGAGATTCAATGGGAAAGGTAAAGTTAAAAAAAAAAAGCCATAGAACCTGTCTTACTGAAATACTATTAAAAAGATTTAATCTTTATAATTTTAAGTATGTATATATTTACTGCATTTTTCCTTTCATTTTTGTTTAGTAAGGCCAAAGCTGTGGTCAGATTCCAGGGAAATGTTAGGTTCATTTCTCAACAAAGATATCTGAAGGAGTGAGCTGAAATACATACTTTGACATAGAAAGCTATGACACCAACTATTTGTTTCTTATATTTAGGTGGAATGCTGGTTCCTCTTGTGCATTCTCTATTTCTGTATTCTCTGGTTTAAATGGATTAGATTTTCATGATTCCCTTGTGTGAGAACAGATAGTTTCCACATCTAAGAAATAAGGTTTGATTGGTTTAAACTTTTGAGACATAAAAATTTAAAGGAAAATTTGAAATGGAAGAGCACAGCTTTATCTGATAAAAATAATATATTATTACACACATAAACACACACATATATGACAAATATTTTCAGTATTCAAAGACTAAACCCTATAAAGATTTCTGTTTACAAATGAATTTGTTTGAGTGTGACTTGCCAGTGTTTTAAGTGTATTCATAAAAGGCCAGGACTATCAAAAATTTATAATTAGCTTTTGAAGGATGAGGATGTAGCTCAGTATTGAAGTGAATTTTTAGAATGCCCACAGTCAAAATTTTATTTTCAGGCAAATAGGAAAGAAATACAGATGGTAAGTGAAATAAATTTCCTGCCTTTTGAAGCATTTTAATACTGAACTAAATGCAAAATCACATTATTTCCAGTGAATGGAATTTCACAATGAGAAAGTTTCCTAAATTTTGTCCAAATATTCAATTTTATATGTTATTTATATTCAATATGTAGAGGAAGGTAATGGGAAAATTCTATTATCTGAATTGTTAAAATGTCCTCAAAACTGTATGGACCTGTATTTCAACGCTTTGTTTAGTTCCATCAAGTTGCCCATAATGTGGACATACTATTAAACACTTATTTAAGGCATTGTATTTCATAATGCTAAACACTATGCATTTTATTCTTTTGCATAATTTTTCAAATATGGGGACCTAATTCACTTTTCAGAACATAGATTCATGGCCATATATTAAGCTACATGCAGTTTTATTTGCAATGTTTCTAGTATTGTTTTCAATATGCATACATTCTTTTAAATATCTGGTCTTGATGCCACTGAAAATATTTTTTCTGGCTTTTCTCTATTTACAACCTTTTTGCAAGCAGATATTAGATTTCCAAATGTCTTATAAAATGTGTTCCTTCTGATTGGGAAGCGAGCAGTATGAGGAACCTGAGCTATTCACTTTCTGCTGAGTAAGGGAAACCAGTCTTCTTTCTTGATTTGCTATTTCTAGCAGGAGGTAAAACTAAGCAGTAAAAACCTCCAACTTAAAATTGCATTTTAGAAATGCTTTATTTTAGCAATATTCTAATGATGCAGTTCTTTAAACAACACAGATAAGAACAGGTCAATCCCAGAGACATTTAGTACCATGTTTTCCATATCCACGTTAACTCTGGGCTTTTATTATTCCAGGGCCAGGGAATGTGGGTTTCTTTGTTTCTGTTGCTATGCTTGAAGATTAGTGAAAGGGACTAGGGGATGAACTACTTTCTAAAAACAAGCCATTAAGAATAGCATGTTTATGGCTCGTTAAATGGTGCTGATGAAGTTTAAACCATCCTGGAAATAAGGGACCTTGGACTGTGGTTATTAATTCAAGGAGTAGGGATAGGGAGTCACATCTGATTAAACACTAGCACCTTTTACATATTAACAAGGTGAACAAGGCATTTCTCATTGATGAGGAAAAATCATTTCACATATATTTCTCAGGACTTTCCAGGAACACAAACTCAGACAGCTTGTTGCGCTACACATTCCAGCCTCCCTTGGAAGCCAGGTTCCTGCATTTTCTGCCTTTAGATTGGAACCCCAAAGCAGAATTGGGATGTGGATTAAAGCATATGGATTTGAATGCAATAAGTGTCTTTCTCCCTGCCTCAACCTCAGAGTGACATATTATAAGAGCCACACTGAAAGTGGATGCAACATTTTATCCTCTACATTTCTGTTTGAGTAATTTTTTTTAAAAGAAAGTCACCAAACTGTACTTTGTGATACAGTTGACTTCAAAGAAGTACTTGAATGGAGCTTTATTTACCTTTAAATTTTCAGAGGTTAGTCAACTAACTGCTTCAGAGTCAGCAGTTAAAAAATTAATGATGTGGGGTTGGGATTGTGCCTCAGCAGTAGAGTGCTTGCTTAGCCTGGGCCAGCTCTGAGTTTGATCCTCAGCATCACATAAAATAAAGGCATTTTGTTGTGTCCATCAACACCTAAACACACCCACAAACAAAAACAACACAAAACAAAACAACTAATGCTGTTCAAGTCAACAACAGTAATATAATGGGACTGATGGTGCTATTTCTGATGCTGACATGGCCTTCAGTGTGGGACACACTATGACTGCTGGGTGCAGATGTCCTGTTTTCCCCATACCCTAGGATAACTTGTTTCTCCTCCACTTTTCTCTGCTTTCCTGTGGAACGTTCTTTTGTACAATGCCCTACAGCTTAATAATTTACTCTTAACTAGGAATGTCATTTGCATATTATATTTTTCTCCTTTCTCACCTGATGATAAAAGTAGTGAAATTTGCAGCCAAGGTGAGCATAAATCTCAGACTAAAAGCATTTGGTAAAATATAGGTGCAAATCAATTATGTAGTTTCCATTTTGGTGTTTCTTAAGTTAACAGAAAAGGAAAAAATTATTAACAAAATACTTGTCTAGAAAACTGGGGACTAGCCCATTGGTTTGCTATTCAATCAGGTCATCCTTCTACATCCTATGCCCAAGATATTACATATTGATTTAGTGTTTAAGAACAGATCTCCATTTTTCCCCAAATTTGATTCTCATTACTACTATAATATTCATGTAGTCATTTCAATATTTCCTCATTTATTATATAAAAATTTGTTGGACACTGACTGCTTTAGGAAACTGTGTCTGCTATAGAGTGTGAGGGATGATTCTAAAATTCTTCATTTGCTTTATCAAAGTTCTATGAGAAGTTATAAAATTACACAAAACAAGAGAAGGACATGGATAGTGAGAGAGGAGCTAGGGAAAGTATTAGTCAACTTTTCATTATTGTGACAAAAAATCTGAAATAATCAACCTGAAAGAAGAAAAGCTATTTTGGCTCACAGGTTCAGAGGTTTCACTCCATGGTCACTTGCCCCTACTGCTTTGGGACTCTGGCAGAACACTGCAAAATAGCAGGGAGTGTGTGGTGGCACAAGGCTATTTACCTCATGGTGGCTTGGGAGCAAAGAGAGAAAGGACAGCACTGAGGTTGCAATATCTCCTTCAATAAACCATCCCAAATAATCTAACTTCTTGTCACTAAACTGTATCTCTAAAAGGTTCTATGACTTCCTAACAGTGCCAGCTGAGGACGAAGCCTCTTAACATTTAGGCCTTTGGACAATATTCCAGATGCAAACTATAGCCAGTGCTCATGGCAACACAAAATATGAGAGCAGTAATTGAGAGGTCCCTTAGTGTGGGGATAGAAGGTATTAAATTGTGGGACACAGTGAGTTGTTTCCTTTTTGGGAATCTCACACACAATGAGTGGTTTCAGAACATGAGGCTTACCCAAAGTGCTCCATCCCAGGGTGAATCCCTGTGTTAGCTTGGCTGCATTTCCTCTTCCTGGTGACCTCTCATTCATATCCCTGTTTTCATTTGGTTTTATAACTCTGCCACTGCTTTCCATATTTTCTGGAAGCATTTAACAGATGTTACTATCAAGATCTTTTCCTTCGTGCCATCATTATTTCTTTCCTTCCTTCCTTGTGTCTCTTGGACTTACCAAGGTGTTCTCTCCTGAAGTTTCTGAGATGCCTGATATTTAGAGTTTTTCTTGCTCCCATGAAAATAGCCTTTTCCTTCTCCCAATAGTTTGGAAATGGATTCAGGTTCACTGGTTTCAAAGTAGAACATGGTCTTTGATGGAGTCTTTCCATTAGCTTGATGATCTTCAAGAGGAGATATTATTCTAGCTTCTTGGGTTAAAAATTGGTTCCAGAAAGACTAAGTTGTGAGCCTTATCCCTGAAAGGACTGCAGTTGTCATGATATGTATATGCACTCTTAAGTTCAGCATGCAGGAGCTGTTGGCCACAGGAATCTCCTACTATAAAAAAATGCCAGTATAATAATGAGCACTATTTCTAAAACAGTCACAGTGCATCGTTTAATAGTAGTGGATCTGCCTTGTCTTGTTTTTATTAGTAACAAAAATAATGATTCAAACACGGAATTTTGCATTTTTATTTTGACAGTAATTTAATACAATGTTGTTTTTAACTAAACTGATAGTTATTTTCTTCTCAATTTGTATTTACACTGCTGTTTGTACTGCAAATAACATCCAAATTATTTTTTTTTGCAGATAAATACTCTTAGATGCAGATTCCCTTTTCAGTTTCATTTCTTTAAATTCCACTAGCAATGCTATTCATTATTCCTTTTACCATTGTATATTTTCAGGCAGGGTCTCCTGGCTTGGCATGTGCTTCTTCTACCTCCAAGGCCCTTCTACCATTTCCAAACCAAGGATGAGGTCGTGAGGGTGGCAGTGCTGTCTAGTTTCTCTCTGACTGCCTCTCTGGCAGCTCTACTGTCTAATTTCAGCACTCCCTGAAGACTTGTCTCCAAGCTTGTATTTCATTCTAAAATATTCTCTATTTAATTTGTCATCCACTTTCATAAGGTTTTAATAGCATTAATGTATTGTCTGAGAACTTCAAATTCACATTCTCTGTGGTGCTGGTCTTTGAAAACCCGCCATTTCAAGCCTGCCCACTATTCCTTTAGCTAGTTTGATCATCTTTTCCATCTCTTCTGCTTCTTTTCTGCCTTCTCCTTTGACATTCAGGGTTCCTGTGCAGTGTCATTCTCTAGTAATCCTGTATCAACACATTCTTTTCCCATCAGTTGTATTGAACTGGCTCCATTATGTTTATTAATGTTTATGTTTATGTTTATTAATGTTCTTATTCTTTGAAAAACGCCAGGAAGGAAGGAATCAGCATTGAATGAATTGCTGGGAATGTGGGATTGGTAGATGCAGAGGTGGTGAGTGCCCAGTAGTTTGTGATTCTATCATTCTTATATTGGCACATCCTCTGTGTTTCAAGCCAGGTGTTAAGAATAAAATGAATGCCTATAATCCCAGTGGCTCAAGCGTAAGGCAGGAGGATAATGAATTTACAGCTGCCTCAGCAACTTGGCACAGCCCTGTCTGAAAATAAAATATAAAGGGGGCTGGAGATGTGGCTCACTTGTTAAATACACCTAGGTTCAATCCCTAATACAAAAGAAAAAAAGAAGAAAGAATAGATAAATGAGTGAAATGTGTAATTGATTGCTTTTAAATTTTAAGTTATTGACTGTTACAGAGAAAAAATAGGTGTTATATAATAGTGTCCATATATGTTAATATTTGTAAGCCAGTTGCTGTTATTTCATAAAAATAAGAAATGTGTATTTGAAAAGTTTGGTTGTCAGGTTGGGGTCCCCGCCTCATTCTTTTTGTTAAAGTATTGCTGAAGTTTGAGCATAGTTATGTGTGGAACAAGGTGCACAATATCTTTGCTGGATTGTGAGTAACTCAGCAGCAGAGAATATGCTCCACCAATTTGAAGCGTTGAATTCAATACCCAGCAACTACAGAAAAGGGGAAATAAACAACAGCAACAGTAAGAGTGAACAATTTGTAACATTCAAATAAATACCAAGGGTCAATTTTGACATCTACAATTCTAATAATCACAAAATGAGAAGTGATGCTGTCATAAATTAAAGCAGCAACAACAAACAACCGTGAATTAGATTTAACATTAATGTAAACACTAATGTCAGCTGCAATACCCACGGTACTAATAACTGCAAAAACATGAATGGTGGGAGCAAAAAAATTACATTATCTAAATAGTTTTAAAATATGGCAAAAATACAGTTTATTTAAGAAGGAAGAAAATAGAAAAGGAAGGCAAAAAAAATTAAAATATTCCAAAAGTTAAAAAGATAAAGAAGAAGAGAGGTAAAAAGTGAATGCCATAATGAAGTGGTGGTGGTGGGAAGGGACCACCACCATTTTAAAATGAAACAAAATACTCTGACAGATTGATAGAAAACAAGAGAATTTAACTATTAGAGGGAGAAGCTAAAAAATTAACCAAAAATCAGAATAAAAGAAAAAACCCTGAAAAACCCAGAAACCTTCAAAAAACAAAACAAAATAGTAAAAGGACAATAAAAAGAGAAAAATGATAAGAAAGGCAAAAATCTCTTTACATATGCAATGTGTGAATCAATCAAAATATACAACAAAAACAAAAAGTTATTAATGAAAACTGAAATAATTGTTTCTATTGACATGGCTAAAGGTGTGGACCAGGACTAATATCTACTATTTATGTCACACTGTCCTTCTTTCCATTTTTGTCTTGAGATCTGTACCCCTTAGAGAGAAAAAGGGCTGTGGGTGATTCAACCCTTACTCTTGTGTTGCTCAAGAGACTGCTAGCTGGATTGACATAGGTTCCAAGTTGGTTTAAATGGCTCTTAGCTTCTCTACTCATCTGGAGTGGAAAGTATTGTCTCCTAGAGTTTGGTTGGCACAGACTAGTGCCTTCTTTATTAACATCTTCTGTTGTGATGTTGGTTAAATGAGAAGCATTTGAAAATTGTCAGACCATCAATGCACATATATACATATGACATTCACAAGTCTGCACTTTTTGGCTCTTTTCAGAATATCACCCCTCAGTAGCATCCTGTGTTCATGTCACCCTGCATAAACCTGGCTCCCTGGATCTCTGGCAATGGTTCACCTTTACCCAATTGGAGACACATCTGGGGACAGGAGGGCTGGAGGGAAAAGAGGCCAGGGTGCTCATTCCCTGATCTCTGTGGTATTCCTTGGAGACAGCCCTGGCAGAGACTGAGTTCTGAGCCCATGGCTGAAGTGGCAGCAGTTCTTCCATGACAGCATCAGGCCAAGGTCCAGGAACATGTCTCTCTATGTCACATACACCTGGATGTGCGGCCACCTTCCACGTGTTCCTGGTCCATCAATGAACTCCTAATCTTTATCCACATTTGTTGATAATCAGTTTCAATGTGTATTTATTTCTGAGTTCTTTGACCTTTCCTTTACTCTACCTGCCTCATTTTTTATGCAAATACTACACTGTTTTGTTACTATGGCTCTCAGGTATAATTTGAATTCAGATATTGTGGTGCATCTAATATTGCTCTTATTGCTCAAAATTGCTATAGTTATTCTTGGTCTTTATTGCTTACATATGAATTTTAGATTTTTTGTTTCTAGTTCTATGAAGAATGTCATTGGTATTTTGTTGGAGATTGCAGTGAATTGTAGATTGCTTTGGGTGGAATGGCCATTTTAACAATACTGATTCTCGAGATTCATGAACATAATAGGTGTTTTTAACTTCTAGTGTGTTATTCAATCTCTTTCCTCAGTATTTTGAAATTTGCATTGTTGAAACTTTTTTTTAAAGAGAGAGAGAGTGAGAGAGAGAGAGAATGTTTTAATATTTTTTTTTTTTTTTTTAGTTTTGGGAGGACACAACTTCTTTATTTGTATGTGGTGTAAAGGGTGAAACCCATCGCCATGTGCATGCCAGGAGAGTGCGCAACCGCTTGAGCCACATCCCCAGCCCCAGAAACTTTTCACATTCTTATATTTATTCCTCAGTATTTCAGATGCTTCCTATTTTCCTTCTCCTTCTCCTTCTTTTACTCTTCCCTTTTTCCTCCTCCTTATTGTTTTTGAATGAGATTGTTTTCCTGATTTCTTTCTCAGATAATTTATTATTTTTACATACAAAAGTGACTGATTTTTAAATGCCTGCAAAAATTGAACCTTACTTCATTGAATTTATCAGTTTTACATTTGATGGTTTCCCCCCATATTTCTAGGAATTCAATCATTTCATCAACAAACAGGGCTAATTTGATTTGCTGCTTTCTCTTATTCCTGATCTTATACGAAGCGCTTTAGGCTTTTCTCAGTTTAGCATAATATACAGCCTTCACTGTATTGAGGCATGATCCCAGTTTGTGTAATTTATTAAGGGTTTTCATCATAAAGAGATGTTAAATTTTATCAGAGGATTTGTTTCATCAATTGAGATAATCATGTGATTTTTATCTTTGATTTTACATAGTACTGTATTACATTTATTTATTTGTGTTAGTTGAACCATTCCTGCATCATTGGAATGAAACAAACTTGGTTATGGCATATACTATCTTTTTAATGCACTATTAAATTAAATCTGAAACTACTTTATCAAAGATTTTTATATCTACATTTATCAGAGATATTGGTCTGTAGCTTTCTTGTTCTGTTGTGTCCTTTATAGGTTTTGTTAGCAAGGTAAAACTGGCTTCATAGAATGAGTTTGAAAGCTTTCTTTCCCTGTTTTATGAAGTAGTTTTTGTAGCATTGGTGTTAGTTCTTTAAAAAATTGGTAAAATTTAGCAATGATTCCATCTGATCCTACAATCATTCTTTCTTTCTTCTTCTTCTTCTTCTTCTTCTTCTTCTTCTTCTTCTTCTTCTTCTTCTTCTTCTTCTTCTTCTTCTTCTTAACAAAAATTTTTATTACTGCTTCAATCTTAATACCAGTCATTAATTTATTTGGGTAATTTATATCCTCTTGGTTCCATTTTGGCAAGTCATATGTATCCAGAAATTTTTCCATTTCTTCTAGGTTTTCTAATTTATTAGGCATAGTACCACCCCCCCACCCCCCAACCCCCCAAAAAGAAAAACCCTTCATACTGATCCTTTGAATTTCACTGTACCTGTTGTTAAGACTCATTTTTGGGGGGTCTAATTTTTTATTTTGGCCATCTTTCTTTTTGTCAGTTTGGTTAAGGGTTTGTCAATATTATCATTTCAGCCAACCATTTCATTGAGACTTTCTATTATTCTCTTAGTCTCTAATTCATTTTTTACTTTTCTGATCTTTACTGATTTTTTTCTTCCATGGATTTTGGGTTTGCTTTGTTCTTCTTTTTGTAATATTTTGTAATATTATGATTAATCATGATGTTATTTTTAAAATTTTTTTATATAGGCATTCATTCCTATAAACATGCATTTTAGTACTATATTTTCCTTTTCTGGTAGTTGTGGTTCCATATCTTTTGATACAAGGGATTTTAAAATTTCCCTTCTGATTTCTTCTATGACCCACTGTCACTTAGTAGTGTGTTTCTCAATCTTCATGTGTTTGTGTAATTTCTACATTATTTCTAGTTTCTTTTCATTGTGATCAGATAAAATACAAAAAAAAAATTGCATTAAAAAAAATTGGTACGACTTGCTCCATGGCCTAATATATGGTCTATTTTGGAAAATATTTTTTGTATATGCTGAAGAAAATAATGTATATTTTGCAATTGTTGCATGGAATATTTTGTAGATGTTTGTTAAATCTATTCAATCTATAGCACAATGTAATTCTAATGTTTCTTTGCTGATTTTTAAAAAATCTGGGATGATGTATTTATTGTGGTCTATTTTTTTTTATTTCTCTCTAATTATGTTGGTTTTAAAAATTGGTTGCTCCAAACATTGCTTATGTATTTATAGTAATTATGCCTTTGTGATGAATTGTTCATTTGATCATTACATAGGGATCTTTTTTCTCTTCTAATTTTGTTTTAAAGTCTGTTTTGTCAATTATAAATGTAGCCACTCCCTTCTTTGCTTTAGGATTCCCTTTGTTTGGAATATCATTTTCCACTCTTTCACTCTTTGTGTGTGTATATCTTTGTACATGAGGTAAGTTTCTTATAGACAAAATATTGTTAGGTCTTATTTTTTAATACATCTGGCAAATCTGTATCTTTTATATGAAAAATTAAAAACATATACATTCAGGATGATTATGAAAAGTGTATATTTTTTTCTGTAATTTTGTTATTTTTTCTTCTGGTGGAATTGACTAGTCTTTGTTTTTTTTTTCCTCCTAGAAGTTTGATTTTCTGTTATATTGATAATGTAAGATACTTTACTATTTATCATTTGCATGTCAACTCCTCTAGTGGGATTTAATTTTTTATATTTACTAATTATTTTATCTTCCTCTTCTTGGTATATTTTTCCCTTTTGTATTATCTTGGCTTTTCATTACTTTGACAAAATATCTGAGAAAATCTCTCATTTTGTTTCTTGGTTACAGAGGTATTATTCTGTGTTTGGCGAGCTCCATTTCTTTGTGTCTAAGGTAGAGGCAGAACATCATGGAAGAGGTGCTTGGCAGAAAAAATCTGCTCACCTCCTGGCAGCTGGGAAGCAGAGAGAGTGACATTAAGGGGATGGTGATAAGATATAATCCCCAAGGACCCACCCCCAAAGACACACTCCCTTCAACTAGATTCTGCTTCTTACAGTTTCTACCACCTCCCAGTAGTTCATTCATATTATGAAGCCATCAATGGATGAATCCACTTATTAAGTCAAAGTCCTCTTGATTCAATTATTTTCTAACAGTGCCACCTCTAAATACTACTACATTGAAGATCAAGTCATCAGAGTATGCACTTTTTAGGAGACATTCTGGATCCAAACCATAATGAGTGTCTTCAGTGAGGCTGGTCTAGTGGTCATGCCTTTATTTATTCTTAATTCAAGGTCCTTACCTTTCCTTTTTTCTTAAAGACTAACATTACTAGACATATCAGTCTTTTATGGCATTCCACCCCTTACCCAGACTACATTTTTCTTTGCAAAGATCACCAGTCAGAATGGATTATAGTTAATCATCAAAAGGACTTTATTACCTTAATTATTCCTTTAATAGACGTATTGCCAAATCAAGTCACATTCTGAAGTATTGGTGGTTGAGACCACATATGAATTTGGAGGCACATAACTCAACTATAATAGGTAGGTATGGGAAGTTTGGTTTTCTATAGTAAGCATCAGGGACCTTAGTGTCACCATAGTGTTTGTAGCAGGGATGCTCATAGGGCCTGTGAATGAAGGTGGGGTGGCATGGCTGCAGAAACTCTGCCTTTGTTTCTCCAGCAAGGTACAATAAGTGACTTCATGCATGAGTCAGTAAAGAGCCAAAGGAAAACCACGGTCTCTGAGACTTGTCAAGTAATTGGTTGATTGACAAAAATGAATTATATTATTAGTAGTCAGACATAATGTGGATTTAAACCCAAAGTGGATGTGCAGAATTGTATGAATTTTCAGTCCACGTGATATAACTTAGAAGACAGAACTAGTGTGATGTCACTCGTTGAAAGTGAAATACTGAATGAATTCATCCTTGTGTCCAACCTGATGTCTACAGTGATATTGAGAGAGTAATCAATATTTTAAATATGTAACCAGTTTAAAAACATGGCTAGAAGCTTAAATACACATCAATTCCCTTCTCTTTACATTAGGCCATCCCTATAAATATCAGTCATCCCAAAAGGATTTGTTGAAGCCACAATGTGTCTTGTCAACACTGTGAATAAAATAGGGTAATTTTGCATTTTCCTATCAGTTGGCCAAAACAGAATCCAAGGTTAGCCTTGGTCCAGGTCTATGAAAAATGAGAGAAGCAAGAATGATGCGATAGGTTTCTTTGAAGTAAAATGTGCTGTCCTCAATTCTGAGATTTTGCCCTTCTTAAAATTTGCATTAAGTTTTACTTAGTTTTAAGAAATTGAAGTCATAAAATCAGTTTGAAGTTTTTAAAATATATTTTTATTAGTTGTTGATGCATCTTTATTTTATTTATTTATATGCAGTGCTGAGAATCAAACCCAGTGTCTCACATATGCCAGGCAAGTGTGGTACCACTGAGCCCCAGCCCCAGCCCTGAGTTTGAAGTTTGAACTTTTCATTTTATTTTAAATATTTTTACATCTTTATTTTAAATATTTTTACATCAAAACAACAACAACAAAATACATCCTACCTTGATTTGGAAATATCAAGTGTTTTCTTTACTTAGAACCCTCAAAAATGTATAAAGTTTAACATTATTCTTCTAATGCAGCATCTCCTGGGCCCCAGGTCAGCTGCAGGAGCTGTGCAGTCAATCACAGGCAGCTTGGGCGAGAAAGAAAGTGTTGGAACCTGTGTGTGCATATCAGGCATAAGGGGTGTCCTTGTCTTCCTTGTTGTTAGTGAGAAGCTAGTAGGGCACCTCCCTGGCCTGTCCCACTCCAGATCTCTGTGGATCCTGGGGTTGGCAGTGAAGAGAAACATTTTCCATGCAGAAGGTCTGAAGGGTGGTCTCTGTCAATTACTCCTCTAAGCACAGTGTGATGAAACAATCTGTGGGTATCCCTCTGCAGGACTTGTAGATGATATTTTCTAGTTATAATTTAAAAGCCCATAATGGCCCTTTGGCTTAAAAACATTCCTGCCAAAAACCTATAGACTATGATGGGAACCAGCTTCATCTGCGAATTGACTAGTGAAACCTATGATAAACTAGTCACAACTGCAAGAAATGAGGACTTTTGAAATGCATTTATTATCCTGCCAGTGGCAAAGAACTTGCCCTAAGGGGCATAGCAGAGTCATTAGAAGCAGAGGCTTTTGTTAGTTGTATTAAATACTGAGCAGACCTTTTGTAATGTGCTGTGGGTTATATAATATATACTGTTAAAAACCTGTTTAAAAAACATATATTTTTAGTTGTAGATGGACACAATATCTTTATCTTATTTATTTTTATGTGATGCTGAGGATCGATCCAATTGCCTCACACATGTGAGGCAAGCACTCTATCATTGAGTTATCACCCCAGCCCCTGCCCTGTTAACCTTCTTTATCTGCAGTCCTCATCAATGGATTCAACTAACCTCAAATCAAAAATATTAACAGAGAAAAATTTGTCTGTATTGAACACATAAAGACTTTTTTCTCCTTGCTATTTTTTCTTTTAACAATACTGTATAACAACTATTTAGCTGTGCTCCTAGCCCATGAGATACATGAGGGGGTAGAGCACAAGGCCTCCCAGAACACACTGGGAACACTCCTTATGTGCACTGTGACTGTGACACTTGGGCTTTGGAACATCCTGATTTGGGGTTACTTGAGGCAATAATTGAAACTAAATTCTGACCTCTGCCCTTTTTCTCAGGTGGTATGCTCAGGGTGCACTGAAATATACCTGGAAGAGGGGGCCTGTCACTGATTCACTGATAGTGATCAAGGGGCTGAGGTGACAATGATGGTCCACTGGGATCACTAACCAGACACAGTTTCCATCATTTTGCATGAATTAAGTAAATTACCATGTCCTTAGAATTTAGGTGTGGAAATAAGAGGCTTGCCCTGAATCACACAGTGGGTGTTGGGGGAGGTGCTCAAACCTGCCAGGATGGCCTCTTCTCCAGAATCACTATGAATTTATGCACCATTTGGGAGTGTGGCCAGGACTCCTTATCTTAAAAATATGCTCAGGGCACTCTTGGCAGGGTCTACCATTTCCCTTCTTACTCTAAGTGCAAAATAACACTTATTCCTCTTTGCTCACCCAAGGAGCAGCTTCTGGGTCAGGTAGCTGTCAGTTGTTCTCCACCTTCCATAGGATAATCCAGAATTCCCTGTGGAAAGGACAAGCCTCCTGGTTGTGGAGGCACGTACACTCTAAAGTTGAGAGATGCCTGATTTTCTATTTAGCAAAGCATAAGAAATCTCTAGTTGTTCTTGTGAACAAAGTATTAATGAACAAAGATAAGTAGACAATTCAAGAGCACTTTTGATCACTTTAACATCTTAACATGAAGAACCCCTCATGCAAAGGGGGACTCTGAGAGGCCTTACTCTTGTCTTTGTGCAATGTTGAATGTGTCATACACATGCAGGGATGTGCCAGCACTGCAGATATCTTGAGTGCATCTGATGACAGAGAACAGAAGAAAGAAACTGATGTTTCACTGGTATGTGGGATGGAAATATCTTTTCTGGTAAAGAAAAAAGAAATATTTTTCAAGAAACCTGAAATCTATGGCACCACTAAAAGAGAAGGGAGAGTGCAGGGCAGATAATTTTTTAGTAAGAAAATATGCCTTACATCTGCATAATTTGGATTATGAATATTTTTGGTTAGAGAACCTGAGCACATAATACATTATTGGAAGAGAATTCTAAGAAAATCATCTTCATTACACATAAAAGTTTAGTAATGAGTTACTAATATTATTTCAGTGAATATTTTGTTGAAATATTTAATAAAATGGAAACAAGAGTTGAATCCCATTGACATTATTAAGTATACATTAATGAAGCGGGTTAAGATATATTTATATTGACTGCATTTTCCCATTATAATTTTTTTTTTATATTTTAATAAGGTTAACAAGATAAAGACATCAGAACTTTCAACTTGCTCACACTCATGGTCACTACCACGACTCAGTCAGTCATGGAAATTTAATATTATTTTGATTAATGACCATAACAACTTTATTTAGGTTACAGTGGGCCACGATGTGGTGATGGGCTTAGAGAAGGCAGTGGAACAGGAGATGGCATTGGTATAGGAGAAGGCAATCAATATCTTAATAATATTTAGTTATTCTAGTCATTTTATAATCAAATAACTTCCCTTTCATTTAGATCTTTTTTGATTTATTCCATCACAATTTTAAAGTTGTCCTCATATATATCCCTGCTCCTCCACCAGTGGTTGCCTGCCCCTACTGCCCCCACTCTCTGCAGGAAAGAGTTCCTGTCACATGCCTTCCTCTACACACACTTAGCTCACTGGAAATCATCTGCCCCAAAACAAATGGGGACATGCTGCACTTGCAATTACCAGCTTCCTTGAATCCCTCTCCCCTATCCCAGAAGTGTCATATGTCATTGTCATGAAAAGACATGAGGCTGGTGGGGTTGGCAATTCACTTTCTGAGTAGACCAGGGTGGAGGCATCTACTGCACCAAAGGGCATGCTGAGACTGTACCATGAGCAAAGCCATGGGTAGAGCATGTGAGGGTATATTCACTAATCCTCATCTGGGGACACATCCTAGGCACTCACAGCATATGAGAGTTGCTGGCCCAAGAGACCAGGAATGAGCTTGGCACATGGTCTCTGCCCACCAATGCCAGATGACCGGCCCACATTTCCTCCTTCAGGATGCTACCCCAGGAATGAAATATGGTCCCTGGTTCTGACCTGAGAATGTTCCATTGGGCTTCACCAGGGTGGGACCCAAGCCACACCTATGGGAGGTGTAGAGGGAACCAAGTTCAGTAAGTGCCTGCTGGGGGATCCTGTTCATGTTCACAGCACTCCTGGGAACTAGGCTTAGCATCCCCATCCTAAGAAGAAAAAATAAGGCTCTTAAAGTTTTTCAAAGGCTGCTTCAGTCTTAAAGTTCTCCAACAGTAGGGGACAAATCCTGCTCTGGTCTGCCAGTATGTGACATCTGGGTCAAGTACAGTGCTTAAGGCAGCCTGTCTTTGAGCCATTCCAGGGCTGCTCTGCATCTCTATGCCACCGCTAAGCCACCCTTGTCCCTGGACCCATCCCCTCCTTCCCTCCTGCTCTGTTATGTACTACTGCCCTGCCCTCCTCCTTGCCCTGAAGATGCTATCTCCCTTGATTCCCACAGAGCTGCCTGCACAGCTGTCTCTCCTTAGCACTGTCCTGTCCCCTGTCAGTCCCCTCTCTTGAACACCACTCATTTTGGCAGGTGACTGAGGAATGAATGAAAGGTCTGAGGTAGCAGAATACAGAGTCATGCCCAGAGATCATGGCAGTGGTAGAGGAAGAAGTGAGGCTCAGCCCCACTGGACCCAGCAGGTACTTCTCTCTTCCCCTTCCCTGCTAGAGGCTGAATCCAGATCCAAATGATGCTTCAGCTTGATTGGCTCTTTCTCCCTTCCAGCAGGAAGGGTCCTCCATGACATTTACTCATATAGTTAATTGATACCCAAGTAATTTTTCATGAAGACCTCATTATATGCCAAGTAGACACCATAAGCCATTTATGTCTGTGCCTCAGAAACAAGATCAGCAAGTTAAAAATGGGCTCTTAGTCACACTGTTCCTTGCTGGCATTGAAAGGGAATTTCTGGGAGATGGGACAGAGCACTATTGGGAAGAGATGGTGTCTTCCTAAGGCCTTGGGGTGAATAAAACTTTATGAGTCCCTGGAGCTTCTACACTTCTACAGAAGGCCCCAGCTTCAGTTTCCCCACCTGGTGTTTTCCCTCTGACAACAGTGCCTTGAATTTCCACTGAGAAACCCCATTTTCATATGTGGGTGGAGGCTGACTTTGCCCCTGGCTCTGGCCACCCTGAGCCACAGTGACATGCTCAGGGAAAGACCTGTTACAGGCTGGGCCAGCGAAGGTGCACTACCTGGGGTTTCTCCTGAACCATTAAGCTAGAAGACTCCATGCATGGGGTCACTAGATACAGGAGTGAGGAAATCTTGGTCTGCTTCTGAGCCCCAACATGGCAGGGCTGATGGAGAGCCAGGAGGCAGCCAGGCCGTGCAGTGTCGGCTCACCTTGGACCCAGTATTGCTTCAGGTGGTTTCTTTCACAATGACCCGTAAGTTCTGATTACACACAAGGCAACCTGGCTAGTACACCTGCATGCTCTTGCTCCAGGATTTGCCCACTTGAGAGGCTGTGAGGAGTCCCTGGGGAGGATGACAGCTAGTCAAAATCCAGGCCTAGAGCATGGTATGCTTGAGGATGGTTACAATCCTCCCTCAGGGGTCTGCTGCTCATGCTGGGAACATGGACAGAAGAAACTAACAGAAGCTGATAAGCAGTGAAGCTGGAGGAGGGTCCCCAGCACCTTGCAACCAAGGCAGACAGCCCAGGCCAGTGGTGCCATTGTTTGGATCTTGAGTGTCCCTGCGAGACCCATGTATTAGGCTTGGTCCCCAGAACAAGGCCCTATCCAGAAGTGGTGGAACATGTAGAAGGTGGGTCTAGTGGGCAATATTAGATTGCTAGGGGTGTGCTCTCCTGGTTTCTTTCTGTTTTCTTTTTGGCTGCGATGAAGTGAGCAGGTTTATTCCTGCCATGATGTGCTGCCCTGCCACAGGTCCAAAAGTATTAGGAACAGGTGACAATGAACTGAAACCTCTGGAAACATGAACAGTTCCTCTATTTAAGGTGATTATCTCAAGTATTTTATCACAATAACAGAAAGCTGGATAGCAGAGTGGGCACAACCCACATAATACTGTGGGGCCAGAGGAGAATCCAGCAGGTCCTCAAGGCAGATAGGCTTCAACATGGTGACATTCATCAAGGCAGTTCACATCCAGACTGTTGACAGTCACCTGAAGTCTTATGCAAGTTACAACAAAAAAAAATAATAATAAAGGCTTCACTCCTAGGTTTCCAGCTGGAAGATCAGGACTGGCTCTGAGGCAGGCGCAGGTTGGGCTGGTTCTTTTACCTCTCAGTATTAAACAAGGGAATTGTCTGTATGGTATGTGGGAAGGAGGGGATGCCAACCAGAAGCAGATAGAAGAACTTCCCAGGCTGGAGTGAAGGGAATTCCTTGATGGTAAATTGTTTGCTGGTGTGAAGATGACCATGACAGATGCATGCCTGAGGAAGAATGGCTCCATGTTGCTTATCTTTTGCTGTGTAACAAGTTATCCCAGAACAAATATTTACTATCACACAGTTTTTGGGGGACAGGAATCTGGAAGGAGAATGGTGGAGGATTCTGGCTGTAGGTGACATGAATTTGCTTGAAGCCAAGAGGACAGCCTGGGCACCATCTTCCCAAGTCTGGGGGCTGGAGGAACACTTCCAAAATGGTGTCCTTGCATGGCTACTGGCAGGAGGCTTGCACTCCTAGCCAAGTGGGCCATTCACAGAGTGGATTATAATGGGGCAGGGGACCTCCCTCAAAGCAAATGCCAAAAGGAGAAGGCAGAGAGGAAGAGAAAAAGGGGGATAGACAGAAAGGGAGAGGTAGAAAAAGACAGAAAGAAGGAAAGAGAAAGAGGGAGAGAAAAACAGGAATAAAAAGAAATGGAGACAGAGAGAGAGAGAGAGAGAGAGAGAGAGAGAGAGAGAGAGAGAGCAAAGCAGAGAGGAATATAAAAGGAGGGCAGAGAGGGAGAGAGAGAGTGGGAGAAATGGAAACAGGCAGAGAGTGAAAGAGGTGATAAAGAGCAGTGGGGAGGGGAGACCACATCCAAGACAAGAGGCACCGTGTTTTCTCTAACCTAAACTGAATCCAGGGAGAGAGAAATGGCTTCTGCCATATTCTGTTTGTCATACAGACCCATCCTGTGCCATGCAGCACTACAAGGACACCAGTTCCAGGAGGGCAGATCACTGGGCCATCTTGGAGGCCAGCTGCCACAGGCTCTAGGAAAAATTAAGCACGTATATGGCCTGATGTTTTCAGTACCAAAAAGAGATTCATATTTCATTTCATTCCATGGTAGGGTTTGGGGATAAGTAATGGGCACTTGGAAAATACCCTTCTCCGAAATGAGGTAATTATTAAGTCCAAAAAAAACAAGAGATTGTACAGAGATGCAATTACAACACATTATTCAGTGGTAACCAGTGTATGCAAAGAAACATCTTGTACTCACTGAACCCTTATTAATGAGAATGGGAGGAAGCAGGATCAGTGTGCTCTGTGTGCACACATGTGTGCATATGTGCATCTGGGCTCCATGAGAGAACTTTGATTCCCCACAGTGGGATGTAAATGGGTAATTTCTAAGTCTGAAAAGAAAAGGAAAGAGCAGCAGTAACAGTGCTATTCATAAGTTAACACCGAAAGAACCAGACTAAATATCAGGAGGATGGAAAAAGCGGGGGGCCATGCAAGAGGCTCTGGGTTCCATCCCAAGCCCCACAGAACTATCTGATCATCTAGACTGTGCACATTTATGGCTTTGTTTAGGGAAGCACAAACACACACACACACACACACACACACACACACACACACACACACACAAAATTTAAATCACCAAAATCAAAACCCAAAGCAACCAAGCTGCCTCTTCCTGGGGCTGGGACCCCCAGTGTCCTCCTATTCCTCCTCCTCCCCCTCCATAGGGCCCTAGGTCTTTCCGCTCTTTTCTGGCTGTGACCTTGTGCATCTGGCCTGCCAACACCTCTGGTTGCCCTCTGCAGGGCCTCACCACTTTTTTGCACTGGCCACTGGTGTCAGAGGCTGAGGGTCTTGGTTGCCTGGCTGGGGTGAAGCAGAGCATGCTACCACTCACTGGCATGCCACTGCAGCCACCTCTGCTATCAATAGTAATTGGCAAAACTGTACAAGTGGCTTGGCCAGGGGAGTGCAATGGGGACCACTGGGCTGCTTGGGATGCTGATGGGGCAGGAGGGACAGGCCCATGAGCCCCCACCCTACGCAGGACCCTAGTGGCACCCCAAGTTCCTCACCTCTCTGAGGGACCAGAGACTGGGCTGCCTTGGGCAAGAGAGGGCTGTCTGCAGCTTGGGAACTGTGACTTGAGGGAAGGGTGCAGACACCCCCTCTTTCCCCAAAATGCATAGCTTATTCTGGAGACACTGGAGTAGCTCTGCTGGGAAACAGGTCTTGGGCCATATTTTTCTGGAGTTCCCACCAATCCGGGAGTCCATATCACTCTCCTCCCACTTTGGGACCTCTCCTATATTGCCTGCCAGTCATGAGCCACAACAATGCAGCAGGATGAGCCTGGACCTCTGAAAGCAGCCACCTGTGGGCAGCTTAAGTCTCTCCTGATGATCACCTTTCCTGCACTGGTACACATGACTTGGGGTGCCCCAGGGTCCTGCAAATGTTCTTGAGAGCAGATGTAAGACTAGAGGAGACAGAACTTGGGAATGTGCTGGCTGATTCTGAGCCAGATGCTGGAAACACCCTACGTACCCAACAGCTTGGTAATGCCCTCCCACCTCCCACAGAAAGTCCTCCTCAGGCACAGACTTTCAGATATCAGGGTGTGAGTGACAGGAATGCCTAGAACTTCAGTGTTGACATGTTGATATGAAGACCAGGGTCCTAGGATCCTCCCCAAATGAGTAACTCTGCCTGGCTTTACCGGAGACTTCCTTCAACTCTCTTTTGAGGACTCCCAGCACAGATAGTCTGTCCTTCCAACTAGTGTTGCCTGTGCCTTCTGCCATCTGTAGAAAGTTCAGCAAGGTTACCTTTCACCAGAGTGAAAGAGGGCTTGTGGGTTGCAGGTGAAGTTTGGGACAGACCCAGATGTGACTCAGTACCAAGTGTGACTCTCGCTTCAAGAAGCCCCCCTGATCCTGGTTCAGATGGGTTTAGCTTAGCCCTGGGGCCTTGTGACTCATGGGCAGGCGCAGCTAATACCCAGATGGCTCCTTCTACAGTTAGTGGGGAAGTAGGTAAATGGGTGGTGGGTGTCTGACAGGCAGCAGCCAAGCGTGGCAGGAGCACTTGCAACTGGCACTGTCAGTGCAGTAGCATCTATGACCAGGGGCCCACTAGAGCAGCAGGAGGGAGACCCAACACCAAAATCATCTCTCGCAGTATCTAGGAGGACTGAGAGGCCAGTGGGCCCAGGAAGAGAATGGCGAGCCTGCAGCACCCTCACCCATTACAGCATGTGGCTTTTCCTTGAAGTGTGGGTTCAGGACTTGGTGGGCTCTTCCACAACTCAAGGTATATACATGATCTTGCCTATTTTTGGTGGTCAAATTACTTTTCAGGTGGCTGAACCCTCACCTGTAAGAATGGGGAGCCACTCTCTGGTAAGCTGAGAAGAGGACAGAGGCCTACCCAGCAGGTCTGGGATAGCACAACCCAGAGTTTTCTCAAGATGAGTGCCTCAGAAAATCTCTTATATTTTTTTTTTCTCATTATGCCACTGAGAAAGAATGGAAGAGGAAAGGCCCCTTAGGGCTGAAGACACACTCAAATTTGATAGCACATGTGCATAAGACTCCAGCAACATCCTGGATGGGGAGAGAGCAAAGCTTTTGCTTGTGGATGCTCATAAGGCCACTCATCCATCCACATCTGCCACAGAAGCCTGGTCGTGGTGGTATGCAGACTGCTGATGCCACCTGGAGGGCATTCTGCATGCCAGCAACCAGGCCAAGGCAGGACAGAGGCCCACTCCTTTAATAGTGTGTGTAGCCAGTTTCCTAGATGGCTGCCAGTAACCTCTATCAGTAACCTCATCAGACTGCTGATTCACTGACCCTTGAGCACCAATTTAGGTGCTGGGTACCTGGCATAGCCACACTCTGTAGTTTCTGATGCCAACATAAGCCTTCCTCAGAACTCACCCCTAGTGTTCCTGAAAGGGCCTCTGGCTGAGGGCTGCTCCTTCTGGGCTCCTGACTGGGGACTTGTGGAGTACTATGCCATTAGATCTGACATCAAATTATTCTCCAGACTACCTGGTACCCAGATGCAGGAGGTTTGATTGAGAGAGTAACTGAGTGTTGGGCTCAGTGGCTTCTGAGGCACAGGCAGGAAATCTCAGGTAGAATTTCTGGAAACTCTGCATCCTCCTGTCTACCCTCCTCCCTCCAGGGCCCAATATGTTCACACCAGGTTACTCAGCAAGAGGCTCATGGACATGCCCTCATTCCAGGGCCATCTTATCCTCAAACTACTGCTGTGTGACCCCAGCAGAGCTAACATGTGGTGAGAATTAGAGGAGCATGTGCTGAACTCCACCTGGCATAAGAGCTCTGGGATCCAGAACCTGTAGCAGCATCGGATTAGGCACTTGGCTGCTTCCAGTCTCATCTTGTGGCCCATGGAGATGTATAGAGACTTGTTGCTGTGGCTATGGCTCTTCAGGGACTACAGCATGGAAAGGAAGTCAGAGGCAGAAACATATTCTCCTAGGTCCCAGCCAGCCACAGGGACTAGAGGCTCTGATGAGGTCCTTGGTTGTAACAGGGAGTTCTTGGACTCCCAGCCCTTAGGCTCCTTCCTGGTGCCTGTCCTCAGGCAGGGTGGGTGAGTGCTGGCATCAGAGGGTCTAAGGAGCATGCGTGCGAGTACATGCACTGCCTCTAACCTGTCAGAGTAGGGTGAAGGCCCCAGCCAGTCATCATTCCCAGGACAGTTCCAGAACCTCCTGTCAGAGGATGCATCTTCCTCAGCCTGCAGGAGCTGAATCTGGAAATTGGGGAGAAAACTTGCAAAACTCATCTTTTCTTGGTGAAGGACTGAGTCAACCTCTTCCTCTTTAAAACCCAGTAAAAAGCCAGGAAAGGGAAGGGACCTATCCTGGATGATACTGTACCCATGGAAAGTCTTCTGCTCAGACAGCGCTGAGTGTGGCAAAGGACTCCATCTGACCTGAGAAAAGGGTCTTTGAGATGGGCAGCAGCTCACCTGGGACCATAGAACTGGTACGTAGAGGAGTGGCCAGGGCACACAGGGCCACCCTGGCAGAAGGCTGTGAACAGGACTCAGCTACTAGCTTCCTTCTGCTTCCTCTCTACTTGGAATTTGGACATGTGTGGGTCACCTCCACACTTTCCTCTGGAGAGGAGAGGATGGGCCCAATGTGGGTCACATTGGCCTGCATAGACCCTCAGGTCCTCCACTGATATTTATGGAGTGAGTGCTTCACATAGGCACCTGAGTTAGAGGAAAGAACAGATGGGGTCTTTACTCTCAGAATGTGCTGTCCAATAGAAGAGCCAAAGTGTTAATGTCACCTCACCAGTGCATGCTGCAGGGACACAGGAGAGAGATGCCAGGGTGTGAAAGGGTTTGGATCCTGTCACAGGAAGGAGAAGTGGTCCAGAGCCCAGGCTCCCCTGACTTCATGGGTGAGGTTGAGGCAGACCCAGCAGCCTAATTAGCATGGTCAAAACACTTCATCATGTTCTTCCTTTACTTTTATGGCAACTTCCTTCTTCCCCTCCAATTTGCTGCTGCCCTTGGGCCTCTGCAAATATTCCTATGGCCTGGGTGCCCATGTCCAGGAGCAGCCTGCCTAGAATCCAGGTCAGCATGAATTTACCCCTTGGCTTTGGGTCCATGGGGTTGAAGGGCACTAGCCAGGATGACCATCAACATCAGCACCCTCCTGGGCCAAGGTGCCTGCATCTGCAGGAAATGGTACTCCTGTCTGATTATGGACACTGGACAGAATGTCTAACTCAGGGATGGTGGTAACGGTGGAGATCTCTGAGATCAGGCCCTGTGACTTTTTACAGTGGCCAGGTTGGCACTGGACCATGGTCCTGGAGATGGGCTAGTGTAGATGCTGTGGAAAAGAGGAAGGATGGTAGTGAAGGTGGCGTGAAGGGGGGCAGTCACTCTTCTCTGGGTGGGGTATCTGTCCTGTGGTCTCACTGCCAATACTGAAAACAAGTTCAGAAAGGAGCCTCAAAGGCCAGATGGCAACAGATGATCTTGCAGGGTCAGATATGCGTTCTTCTGGTCTATCCCAGTGCCCATTCTGACCTTATCTTTTGGGAGCAAGATTACCTCAGAGGTAGAACATCCCATTTTTATCCATGAACAGGACCTACAGAGCCATAGGGAATCACAGTTAGGTAAGCTGACCCTCATTCCTCAGTTTGGGCTGTTCATAGGGCAGCAAAAAGTGGAACTGCCTCAGGTGTCCAGATCTTTAGGAAATCCTCTGCTTTTCTGCCTATGGGTGGTAGTGGCTTACTGGGGAGCCTTCCCTCCCCCAGGCAGAAGCAGAGTCCACTTTCATGTCCCCGGGATGGAGTACCTGTGTGGGGCATGAGGTCTGGCTCCTCCTTCTGTAGCCACTATACCAAATTCACCAGAAAGGGCAACTCTTGGAAGGCCATAAGGCCTGTCACATATGGGGGTATTAGGCTTCCCATTCAGCTGTCTTCATTCACCACTACCACCAGGTATACAGGTCATCAGGAGCCTGAGGTTACCTGCTTCCTGCCTCCATTTTCTCTGCCCTATTGCTCAGTTCATGGCCAACAACTAACCTCCTCTCTCTGCCCCACCCATGGCTCCCTTTCTGGGTGCAAGATAACCTTCCCTGAAAATGGTAATAGGGGTTGAATGAAACATCATTTTGTAACAGAGGTTCACTTGATGTTTGACTATATCACTTGGTGCTTTGAAACTTTTATATTTTTTCTTTTCCCTAAACTTCTTTTTCTTGACATTTATTCTCCTTGATCTCTCCTCCCTAATTTATTTTTCTCTGCATCACCACTTTAGAAACCCACTCTTCCCCATGATGGGCAGAATCACTGGCTCTGGGACAGGAGTCTCCTGTGTTTCTCCTTTGCAAGCCAAGCAATAAAAACTTTTCCTTTTCCCCAAGACCTTGTCTTTATTATTGGATTGACATTGAGGATGAGGACTGAGCTTCCAGTTACAATTTCAAAGCTTCCAACCTGGGACTTGGTGTGTATGAGGACACCCAACCACCCTTTCCCGAAGCTCTTCTATGGGTGGTGGCTAGCCTCACCCCTGTTTGCCCCTTGCACTTCTAGGCCTCCTTGTAAGTCAACTCTGACTCCTCCACTACCTGCATGGGCTGCTGAAGGCTCAAAGACAAGACCCAAGAAGGCACTAGCATGAAGGCAGCATCCTGTGGACTCTGGGAGGGGCGGGGGAAACCAGGTCTCTTGGAAGCTGTAAAAGTGAGGTGTCAACACTGGCTTTATAAATAGACCTCCAAATATCTATAAAGGTGGAAAAATAGAAAAAAAATAGGGGTTTACCAGGAACAGGGGACACTGAACTTGGAGACACTGAGGTAGGAGGGAAATGCACACTTGTATGGAGCTTAGGGGACAGCAGATGAACTGACTGAAGGCCCTTGTACATGCTGCCAGGAGGTGTGAAGGACAGAGGGCCCAGATGACCCAGGCTTTCTGGAATGTCTGACAACTACCCAGAGTGCTTTTAAAGTTTAGCTCTCTTTCTTAGGGCTTCTCTGGCAAAGAGACTGTTTTCAAACCCAAAAGACCCTAATCCAAAGTGGAAGAGGGTGGCTGGTTATAACCTGTAAAGCATATAGGTAAACCTCTGCCTAGAGCACATGAGGACGGGACTTTTAACTCTTTTTTCATTAGTCTTACTGGCCTGAGCTACTTTGCAGCCTGATCTGTTTCATTCCCCACCAGGGGGCACCATGACATCTGTATTAGGCTCCACTTATGTCATGGGCATGGGAAATGAGAAGGAGGCTTTCATTTCTTGCTCACTGGTGTTTGGAGCTTGTGTGGAGAAATTCTAATTAACAGCCACCATGACCCTATGGGGACATAGGGTGCCCCTGGAGTCCCTGTGGAAAGGCATCTGTAGGTTTTAGCAGTCTAGCCTGCTTGGGTTCACTAAGAATTAGTTTCACTTGTCTACCATTAGAGTGGACCCTCCCCACTCTGGGTTATTTGCAGGTAAGTTCCTTACCATATTACTGATTAAATGGCCAAGAGATAAATCCCACCCCCCTAGGCTAACACAGAACAGTCAGTTCTCTTAGATGTGTTCCGTTGCTAATCCAGTCTCAAAAGAGAAGTAGAAATTTTGATTTAGGAGTGATCACCAACAGATTCAGAGGATTCAATAACAAAAATGGGGGTTGAGATAGAGGGTTCTAGAGAAGATATGTGTAGTAGGACCCTTGGACTTCCACCCTCCAGAACTGAGAGCACTAAATCTCTGTTGTTTATAAGGCACCTTCTTTGAGGCATTCTGATATAGCAGCCCAAATGAACTAAGACAAGGGTGCAGGGGGCCACTCCTGGGTTTGTGGGGTGAGAGGGCTTACTAGAAAAAGCATGTCTAAACTGGGTCCTAAGAGAAAAGTAAGAGCTGGCCAGGCACAGCATGATATGTGAGGGAGTCAAAGTCGACCTGAGTGGGCTGTGGGTGTGGCGAGTAGGATGTGGGAAGGATGGTAGTTGTGGGAGTCCAATCTATAGGGTCATAAGCAGAGAACAGATCGCAAAGGGTCTTCAAGCTACTGTCAATAAGTGTGAACTTGAATTGCCTTTAGGGCACAACAAAAAACTTTGTTCTTTATAAATTACTTTGTCTATGGTATTCAGTAATAGCAACAGAAAATGGACTAAGATAATCATGCACACTAAAATTATGAAATGGAAGTCATCAAATGCAGTCATAGAAGTTTGAAGATAAACTTTGACAAAGGAAGGGAGAAAGTTCTCTGAATCAGCTAAAGTGGTTACATGAAATTGTAGAAACTGTTAACTCAACATGGTTAAAATTAATAATTTTTACATTTAGGAAATTTTTCACTTTTCAAATTTTGTACATAAAGTAATAATTTATTAATACCTCCTAAACTTTGTTACTTTAAATTTGAACATCTAGATTTATAGAAAATGAAATGGCATTGTGTCTATATTTTCCTAGTTCGTCTTGCCATGACGTTGTTCCCTGCTGCCTGGAATTCATCTCAAACATCCCACTATGCCTCATGTCATTCACATTTCATGGGATTCCTCTGTCACTCAGCAAGTTTTCTCCTCCATGCTGGGTCCACTTGAAGTTTGGCTTTGATCATCAGTTTGGCTTGTATTTTGTCTCCCCGTGCATAGCTTTGCCATTAGCTTCACATTCACCCTAGAGTGAAGATCATTCATTCCTTCTTGCTATCTCCACGGTGAGTGCAGTGTGTGGCACACATGGATTCACATAACATTGTTCCATAATGGAAGTAGCATGATGCAGGTGTGTTAGTCAGATGTTCCTAACTGGAAAATTCTGAAAGAGGTTCGTTCGCTGGTTCAGCTGGCTCAGCTGCCTCTGGGGTGTGTGAGGCGTGGAGCCCCCAGGCTGGTGAGGACTGCGACAGGATGCGCTGGTGGCCTTGGAGGGTCCCAGCGGGCGTGCGCGGTGAGGAGGGTCGGCTGCTGCCGCCATGTCCAAGGTAGTGTTCCAGGCTGGGCCTCGGGTGGCGGCAGCCTGCGGGAAGGAGAAGCGCTCCCTTAGAAAGTGGCTGTTCTGGAGCAGCCGGTGGGAGGCGGCGGCAGCCGCCTCTCCTCGCCCTCTTCAGCGCCCCTCTTCGCCCTCTTCCGCTTGATAGGGTGAGCAGCTTCCGAGCAGCGTCCTCAAGACGCTGTCCTCGCTCTTGCACCTTTGCTCCGAGGGCGCCGCGGGACAGTGGCGGCCTCCGCAGCAGCTGCTTCCCGCCCAGGGGCCCAATTGCGCCCATGCCGCTGCCCTGCCCGCCTGGCCCGCCTGGCCCGCCTGCGCCCAGAGCCTGTGCCGGGAGTGGGGGGCTCCGCAACCACCCAACACCTGCTCTGAACACCGCTGCAGCGCCTCAGACACACCCAGTTCTTCCCAAGCACCTGCGCTGGGCCAGTACCCGGGAGGGCAGCCGGAGCCCTCCCTGACCCAAGCAGCCCTCAGGATGCGGCACAAAGTAGCCAGGGCGAGGTCACCGAGCAGCTGGCGCACTGGGACCCTCTGGATCCTAGAGTACACCCCGTAACACAGTTGTAATTTCAAGAGTACTGTGTCAAAGAATGCACTTCAGGATGGGGGAATCCCAGCGTGATACCCAGGAGTCTCTGCTGTGGCTTTTGTACCTCGTTCATAAAGAACTCAATCCTGCTGGAAAGCGGGGGGGGGGGGGGGGGGGGGGCAGCCTCCTCTGAAGCCTCCATCAGAGAATGATGTCATGCCCATGGGACCATCTTCTCCTGTGTGTACCACTTTTGTACAAGAACTTTTTCAAGCCTAGTACAGATCTTTTTTGACATATCCCCATTATCAGAAACAGAGCAACACTTTGGATCCTTTCCTCTGCATTTCTTTGCCAATTCCTCTAAGCCACACAAGACCTATTTCACTGTAGTGAACCAAGGGGAATGTCCTCATTGCATGAGGATTGCTGTGGCTGTACCACTGTTTGGGACCGTTTCCAGACTTCAGGAAGCAATATCTATGGAAACAAAGATCCTCACTGATGAGATTGTGTTGACAGAAATTTACTATGATGGATTCCTCTTTTCCTTATGTGTTACAGATGACTTGGAGACAGTCAATGAAAGTGAAGGCATTTTTGCTTTAAGAGTCCAGAAATATTTCCGCCTGAAGGAATTCTCAGTCAAAGAAGAATTCACCTAAACAACAATCTCAATTACTTGAAGTTTGGCTTGCATCATCAGAGAATGTTTTCCTCTACACAAACAGCAGCAAAGCAGGGGGAATTGGACCTGCCCACCACCAGAGCAGGCAGTGACAAGATTGTCATGCTGGTGTGTAACTGAGCCTGCACTGGGCAGCAGGGAAGGAGATTTGGACTACCTTTTATGCTGCACTTAGAGAAGACGATAGCATGGGACCTTCTGCAGAAGAAAATTTTGGAGAAGTTGAAGTATTTCCTGAGGCATACTGTTTGCATTCAAGTGTGTTCGTTCAGTTTGCATGTGGTCAGTTTTGTGGGAATTACATACTTGCTGCACCAGGAGAAACAGCCCCTGTGCCACCCAACAGTAGAAAGGGCATTAAAATCTTGTGGACCAGGTGGCACTGCTCATGAGAAGTTAGTGGTAGGATGGGACAAGGAGACAAAAGTTTCTTATTTGTACACACTGAAGATGATTATATACCAGATGCAGAAAGTGTCTGCCTGCAGAAGGAGGGGCATCATCAACCTCAGACCTGCACTTTATCCCAGTGTTTCCAACTGTAAGCCAAAGAGGAACGATTGGCCCCAGATGATGCCTGGTGTTGCCCATACTGCAAGCAGCTGCAGAAGGGGAGCATCATGCGGAGCCTGTGCACTCTGCCTGATGTGCTATACACCTCAAGAGATTTCGACAGGAAGGTGACAGGAATGTGAAACTTCAGAACATGATCAAGTTCCCCTTGACTGGCCTGGACATGACTCTTCATGTGGTCAAGAGAAGGCAGAGCAGCTGGAGTTTGCTATCCCATTGGTCCCCATGGAGGAAGCCCTATGGACTCAGGAGGGACCCTTAGGACTACATCTATTACCTGTATGCTTTGTGCAATCACCATGCAAGGGGGGCACTACCCAGCGTACTGGAGGAACTCCATGGATGGCCTCTGATATTGCTTTAATGACAGTGATGTGCAGCAGCTGTCGGAGGACGAAGTGTGCCCGCAGACAGCCTATATAATCTTCTACCAAAGGTAGATAGCCATCCCGTCATGGTGGGCTAACAGCTCAGTAGCCAGCTTCACAAGTTCTTCCCTGTTCCAGCACTGGGTGAGCTAGCTTCCAGGGAGCAAGCAAGCCAGTGTGACTTCAGCGGCCTCCTCCAGATGAACCTCCCTGGCCTCACTCTTTGATTCCATTGAAATTACCAGGGAAAGGAGTGAAGATGATGGTGGCTTTTCAACGCGGCCATTTGTGAGGAGTGTCCAGAGCCACAGCTTGTCTTCCAGATCATCTGTGACCAGCCCCTTGACTGTTAATGAAAATTGCATGAGAACTTTTTGGTCCCAGTCTGTGAAGCTGCAGATGTGCTCCATTTCTCCTTCCCACCTCTCAGGGTGAAGCCAGATTTAAAGATAGGTAGTCAGTGTAGTTAGGTAAATCAGGTCTAATATTGAGTAAAATTGAAAATGAAGACCATGTAGAGAATGAAGCCTAGGAAAGCAGAGCAGCACTTGGGAAATTGAATTGTTAATGTTCTCAAGGCCCAGAGCCCATCCCAAGGAAATGTGAATGAAGCAGCTCCCAGCAAACAGGGAGATGCTAATACAAAAGTCCTTCCTGGTCAGATTACTCCTTTGGCCGACCTACTCCCCACCCTTTGGGCCTTCCCACCTAAATTCCATCACTGAATGATAAGAGAACAAAGGACAGGAATGCTGACAGAATTGCGGGAAAGCTGAATGAAGACCTTAGTTATAAAAGAGGGAAGACACCCCCCACCCCCCCACCCCCACGCCCCCCCTCGTCCACGGATTCCACCTCTTGGGTCCCCTTCTTCCTCTGGGAGAAGTCTTTTCTGCTGTCCTTATTTAAGCTTCTACTTTCCACTCTAAACTTGCCTCAGCGTGCTTCTCTGGTGTTATACTTCAGCATTGGGGAAGCAAGGACTCATCACCAGTAATCAGCGGTAACAAGGGGACTCTCCAGTTCACAGCTTTGCCACCACCTTAGAGAAGATCCGGGAAGCAGTGGATGAAGCCATCCTGGGGAACTTTGTGAGACCCTGTCTCAAAGTAAAAATAGAAAAGACTTGGGGGCTTATCTCAGAGGTAGGACACTTTCTTAGCACATGTGAGGCCCCAACTCAATTCTCAGAACTGAAAAAATAAAATAGATAGACATAAAACTCTGATCTCATAATCCCATGCTTGATCCTGAGATGAGTGTGGCTGTCAGTGATCCCTTAATGTGACAAGAAGGACCTTCTACTGTCACCATATCTCTGGGTCTTCTGTTACAAAGCTTAAAATAGTCTATCCTGTTATCTCCATAAATCATCAATGTCCCTGAATCTCAAAAATTTTTGCCATACTGTGTAGTTTTGATTTGGGTAACTTGAGAATAATGTGGACAACCAGTCATCTTCAGTCTCACCTGGCAACTCACTCATTTGGTTATGTTTTGGGAGTAACATAGACTCTTTTATGTAACAATAGGAAGAACTTACTGTGTTTGCAGTCATTCCTTTTGTCTACAAAGTCCTAGCCACATAGGGATTTTACCTAGTCCACAGGGTAATTCAAAAGTTATAGATCCTACTTTTCCCCCTTTGGACATATGATGCAATGGGGGAACTACTCATCAGATTATGAAAAATCCTCTTTGTTTTTAAAGTTTTTAAAATCTGGTTTTTTTTAAAGAGAGAGAGAGGGAGAGAGAGAGAGAGAGAGAGAGAGAGAGAGAGAGAGAGAGAGAGAATTTTAATATTTATTTTTTAGTTATTGGCAGGCACAACATCTTTGTTTGTATGTGGTGCTGAGGATTGAATCCGGGCTGCACGCATGCCAGGCGAGCACGCTACCGCTTGAGCCACATCCCCAGCCCTAAAATCTGTTTTACCTGATTTTAAAAAAGCAATTACACATTTGTAGCAATATGACATCTTAACAAATGTATACAAGGTGCAACAATCGGATCATAAAGTCTACTCTGAGAATACAACTCTGTCCTTTGCCACACCTGGGCATGGAGAGGCAGTAAGACCTTGTCACCTGGACCCTTGTGGTGGCTTCAGGAGGTACAGGGAAGCATTCCCTGCTGCACCCAGATGACTTCAGAGCCAGCAGTCTCTGGCTCCACTCATTTGCCTCCCTTTCTCTGCTTCCCGCATCATGCTGAGAGCACCCAGACTTCACCTAGAAACCACCCTTTCCCTTGTGTTGGTGCTTCACTCCCATGGCCTCTCACCATGTCCTCTACACACAGATCCCACTGCACATCTTGTTTCCTTTTTCCCACAGACTGTAATAAATATCATCAAGCCTCCATTGGGTGACCCAAAAGGATTCCTGCAGCAGCATATCTG